>NW_027361791.1:2822500-4148593 GCF_039654945.1 Dendrobates tinctorius
TTTTTTTAGGACGGTGGCCCGTCGTCTTCCTGCTGTCCTCGCTTGAGCCTGAGGACTGGCTAGACCCCGGGGACCGCCTTGAGCCTCTGGACCGCCTTGAGCCTCTGGACTGCCTTGAGCCTCTGGAACGCCTGGAGGCTGGGGACTGGCTGGAGCTGGGGGACCGCCTGGCACTTGTTGACCGCCTGCCAGGATATTGTTCCAGCTGTGGCATGCTGGAGGTGGTGGATGTCCTGGCAGGGGCCGTAAATATTGAATGCGGGTCCCCCAGCTGATGCTGCTCCGAGGTGGTGGTGGTGGTGGTGGTGGTGGCGGTCCATGCAGGCGTGGTGGCTGTGGCGGTCCATACCGGGGTGGTCCTCCCGCTGGTGGTGGTGGTTGCGGCGCTCAAGGCAGGGGTGGTGACGACGGGCCATCCAGTGGTGGTGGCGGCAGCAGTGGTGGGCCAGGCAGGAGCAGCGCTTGGCATGGTGTTGGCGGGTAAGTGTCCAGCTGCACTCGGACTTGGGGCGGTATATTGGTGTCCGGCGAGGCTTGGAAGTGTGGTGGCTGTGCAGTGATATGCAGCAGAAGTAGGTAATGCTGTAAAACGAGTCAGTGGTGGCACCGGTGGAAATGCCACCACTGACTGCTGCATAATCCTACTCTGCTGCATAGCCTGCATAAAAGCATTGTTGCAGGCCTGCATGACAGTCAACTGGAGGTCAGGGGTAAGGTGTTCCGCCGTGTCCCGAGCTATTTGGGTATAGAAATGATGCGCTGGTCTGGCGAGGTCGACTTCCAGGCGCTCAAGGCGACCCTCGATAGACTTGTAGCGTTGGTCCAAAAGGAGGAAACCACTCTCAAGTCTATCGGAGAGTGCCTTGAGGCTACTCTGAAAGACCGAGCTCAATTCAACGAACTCGGGCATGAGAGGCCTGTCCAAGGTCCTCTGCCGCTGCTGGCGGGAAGTGCCCGCAAAACCAGTGGCAGAGACCTGGGACAGGGGAACACCTGAGCGACCAGCTTCCTGGTCTCCAGATGACTGTGGTGCAGACCTGCAAGGTGCTTCCTCGCTGATGGATGGCTGGGAGGGGTCCGGGGCAGCTTGATGAAGGACCGCTTCGGGACCAGGTTGCAGGGTGCTGCTCCAGGTGCTGTGAAAAGAAAAGAAAGAAATTACTACCATAAATTAACAATCGCCAACTCCTGTGGAATAGAAAAGCACAGAATAAAACACAATACAACTAGAAAATACTTACGTTCGGGAGGCAAGGACCGGTCTTAAAAATGCCAAGGCACGATGGTATCGGTACTTCGTGCCGGTCCTTGCCGCAGCACCACTGCGAACCTTATTCTCCTGACGGATATCCCTGTTGAAGCGGTCCTTCATCGAGCGCCAACGGGTTCTGACTTTGTTCACTGTGATGAAAAAAAAAAAAAAAAGAAAAAAAGTAAGACTATGCACTGGAGGCTGTGATCATCCAACTGTGTGTGATGATAGAAACTCCATGGAGTTAATAGCATCACACACAGTTGGGTGATCCCGGCCAAGATCACTGCTGCATCACACTACATTTAAATACTTACGAAAATCCTTGCGGACCCGGGGAGAGGCGTTGTCCCAGCCATCCATCAGCGATGCGGCCACCTCGTTCCAGAGCCGCCGGATCACCACGTTGTCCGAGTGCAGTTGGTGACGGGTGTCCCACAACGGGACTCGCTCCTGGACTAGACGGATGAGCTCGTCGTTGTCCAGGGCGAGGTCCTCCTCCCGCTGTGGAGCCTAGAAAAGAAAGACAAACATTAATCTTTGAAAGAATTTAAAAAAAAAAATATCGATAACTAGCTGAAGAGCCCAGCGCTGCCCGGGCATAGTAACTAACTGTGGTTAGTTATATAAATTTAAAATTATCCTCCATCCCATAGTCCCGTGCCCATATTCCATCATACATATCCTCCATCCCATAGTCCTGTGCCCATATACCCATCATACATATTCGCCATCTCATATGCCTGTGCCCATATACACATGATACATGTTCGCCATCCCATAGTCCCGTGCCCATATACCATCATACATATCCTCCATCCCATGCCCATATACCCATCATATATATCCTCCATCCCATAGTCCCGTGCCCATATTCCATCATACATATCCTCCATCCCATAGTCCTGTGCCCATATACCCATCATACATATTCGCCATCTCATATGCCTGTGCCCATATACACATGATACATGTTCGCCATCCCATAGTCCCGTGCCCATATACCATCAAACATATCGTCTATCCCATGCCCATATACCCATCATATATATCCTCCATCCCATAGTCCCGTGCCCATATACCCAAACAAACAAACATACACACAAACACACACACACACTTTGAGCCCTAGATATTGATAAACAATCCATGAAAAAATTATTTGTTTTAAATGGAAATAAATGGAAAAAAAACAACAAACATCGAAAAAAACAACCATGAAAATTTAAAAAAAAAAAACTAAAAAATACCAAAAAAAAAAAAAAAAAAAAAAACCAGACTAGAAAATAAGTAAAAAAAAAAAAAAAACAGTCCGTCTGTACTTACATCACGTCTACCCGCCCGCACTTGGCCTTGCTGCTCCTGCCGTTCCTCCGGTGGTGGTGGCGTGATGGAGGATGAGCTCTGAAAATTAAACCAAAAAAATTAATCACATGTGTTTATTTTTTCAAATCCATACGGAAGCATAGTACTCACTTCTTCTGCCTCTTGCCCTGTCCCGGGGACATATTCTTCACCAGATGAAGACATGCTGCAATAAAAAAAAAAAGAGACATAAGTACATAGAAATGTATTGAAATTTCAGCCAGACATTAGGTTTTTCATACTTACATTGGTGCAGCTTGTGCTGTGTGTCCACTAGTGAGCAATCCTTAAAGTATTGTGGAATCCCAGTGCCCACACCATTTTATCACCTTGGTTCAATTTTTTTTTTTTACTGTCTAGACCAAATTTCAGTCATGTTTATGTAAAAAACGCATGCGCATAAAAACGCAAGACCATGCGCAAGTATTGCGCTCCCATAGGCTCCAATGTGGTGTTTTTGCGCATTCCGTGCGCATTCCGTGCGCATGCGTTGTTTTAACGAGACAGGGCGGAACCAAAAATGCAACATGTTGCGTCTGACGCGCCTGGCGCAAAAGACAAAAAAACGCATGCGCACGAAAGCGCAAATATGCGCAAGACCATGCGCACATCATGTAAAATATAGGTGCGCAGTGCGCATGCGCACTGGTGCGCCCGATGCGCTGCGCACAAAAGCGCTAATGTGAAACCAGCCTAATCTGTCAACCCGGTCAGCGATGTGTCAGACTTGCGCGCCAGATAGGCAGCACACCGTTCGACGATCCCTTTCTTTGTGACAGATTGCCCTATCTGTTCCCCTAATAATTGAGTCCCCCACTACCAGCACCTGTCTGGCCTGCCCTGCTCTCCTATTTCTCCCCTTACTGGAGCATATACTCCTCTGGCTTTCAGAGGACATGCCTTGCTGCAGCAGTGCTACCCCTGCACTGACACTCCCCTCATCTGCCAACTTGGCAAACTTATTGGGTTGTGCCAGATCAGGACTAGCCTCCCTGGCACTCTTCTGTCTACCCCACCTTCTAACTGTCACCCATCTTACTGCTTCACTGTCCTGCAGCTCCAACCTAGCATCCCCCCCTCATCTATCTCATTGAGCGTCTGCTCAGTGAGTAGAAGTCTCCTTTCCATATTGTCTATTGATCTCAGTGTTGCCAGCTGCACATTTAAATCCAGTATCTGGGCTTCCAAATGCACAATGTGCTCACATCTCGCACAGCAGTATGCACCCTCGACTGGCTGGTCAAGGATTGCGTACATGCGTCAAGACGTACACTGGATGGCATTGGCAATAGTGGAGCACATTCCTAATGGGGATTGCACCAGACAGAAAAGCTAAGTAAAAATAAATAAAAAGTATTAATAAAATATAACAGCAATTCAGTAATACCTCCTTTGCAAACTCCCTGAATCCAAAGTCACTGAATCACAAGTCACACACTTACCACCGTTCGCACTGACGCTCAGGTCACACTCAGCTCGCTTACACTCGCTCAGGCAGAAGATTTAAAGAGATTTTTTTTCCCTTCACCAGCAAACCACCCTGCTGCTCAATGCACTTCCAAAAGCTCCTGTGTATAATTTCACTGGTGGTCACTGTATTACACTGACACTGTATGCAGATCTTCTGTGTATAAATATCAGGATCCTGTCAGCGTCGGCGAACTGCCACGGCTGAGCAGCGTGACTCACCCCTACTGCGGGAGGGCCCGGGGTCCGATACTGCAGGGAAAGTTGAGGCAGACGGGACCTGCGATGCTGAAGGTAGTAAGAAGTACAAGGACCTACGATCATGTGACCACAGGGGGCGGGGCTTAGTGTCCCACTTCTGAAGATGATTGTAGGACTCTACTACAGGAATCCTGGAGTAGAGGCGAGGGGAACTCAGGTCAGACAAACGGGCGGTCATACATGGAGAGGGCGGCGCGATACCAGAGGGGCGAGCAGAGAGTAGTCAGAACGTAAGCAATGAGTCATACATGGAGATAGCTGCACAGTACAAGAGGGGCAATCAGAGAATAGTCAGGTCATAGGCAATGAGTCATACACAGAGATAGCAACGCAGTACAAGAGGGACAGGCAGAACTCGTAACAGGGACAGAACCAGATCAAAACCAAACAAGCATAAAGTATTACAGTCACAAAGCACACCAGGGTCACACACACTCGGCCAAGGGTCTGAGTATAAACGATGAGGAATGAGCCCACAATGAGGCTTTAAAAAGCCTCCCAGAATCTCAGAGTGAGGCCATCCACATTAACCTCTGAACTACCTAATCCCACAAGCTGAGCAAACCTTGACAATAATGTTGCCAGTGATCACTGAGCTCCTGTGTATAATGTCACTGGTAATCACTATATTACCTGTACACTGACACTATATACAGAGGTACTGTGTATAATGTCACTGGTGGTAATAACAGTGTTGTTATTATTGTGGTTTGTATTCATAATCAGTACTGTAGTATTCCATCAATAAGTGGTGGTAATTTGTGGACTGTTCACAGTGTGGAAGTATTTCTCCGTGTATGAATTATTATTTGGTCCCTATATGCTGGTAATATGTCATATTATTCGGTCACTATGTGGTGGTAATATGTGGTCTGGTCATGGTGTGGTTGTATTTGTGCCTTTTATGTGATATGATGCGGGTACTATGTGGTCTGGTCATGGTGTGGTGGTATTTCTCCCCTGTATGTGGTATTATTGGTCTTGGTACAGTGGATTGTGTTGTGTTTGACGGTCATTAGTCTTCTCTGATATTAATTAGGAGAATATTCTTTATTTCCATTAGAGATTAAATACTTTGTAAACAGCGGCAGAGATGCACTTACAGGGGTTTCCTGTGGAAAAACGTAATCTCCTATTCACAGGACAAGTGATAACGTATTGATTGGGGGGGTCTAACTACTTGGACCCATTCAGCAAAATGTGGAACTTTTTATCCCCATTAGACTGGAGTGGCATGTCCGACTTGACCACTGATCCATTCATTCCCTCAGTGGCTGCACTTGTATTTTTATAGAAGCTCCAAAGAGAATGAATGAAGCTTCGGTCAGATATCTAACCTGCTGCTCCATTTTAAAATGGGGATAAGTGTCCTATCAACGATAAAACTTTCTCATTCTTCCGGTCGGTGCAGTTTCTAATGGTCGGACGTATGCGATCAGCTATCCTATAGAGCCCATGGATCGGTGATAAATTGTTTTAACCAAAGAACCACATTAATGTAAACTACCGTAATTATACATCCCAGTTATGGGGATGCACAGTAGATGTACAGGAGCCGCCTGTGTTTTACAGCCGATGCTCCACTATAATGGGGATAACGACTGACAGATATTAGCATATAGCTGTAGGATGGGGCCCTAGAGTCCATTCCCCTGGTGGGCCCCAGACACCCCAGTTCGACCCTGAATATACATCATTGTGGATTATCAGATACCGGATTTAGGGAAATTTCTCTGTAATATGGAAGGCAATGACATGAATAGATAGCAAAATCTGGTTTGTCTACAATCTTTTTTATTTGTTAGGTTCTTTCCTGTTACAGCACTTCTGTCCTGTAGTATAAACCTTCTCTCACACTAGTGCTAGCACTAAACCTTGGTTTGCCTTCTTCTAAAGTCTCTGTTGTCCCCGCAGACTTAGAGATTTCCAGCATTACTCCATGCAGCCATAAGGACCTTCTCTCTTTACTCCTTGGGTTTCCGCTGTCCTAGCAGGAAGTGAGAAACGTTCTCGTAAATCACAAGGATGGTACAGCAGGCGGGGTCGCTCAAAATAACTTGGGGGCAATTTTCTTTAGAAGTCCGTATATACTCGTGTATAAGCCGACCCATGTATAAGCCGACCACCCTAATTTTGTCACAAAAAAATGGGAAAACTTATTGACTCGCCTATAAACCTAGGGTGGTAAATGCCGAAGCTACTGGTAAATTTCAAAAATAAAATGGGCCCCATAAGATGCTCCATAAAGTTCATGATGGCCCCATATAATGCTCCATAAAGTTCATGATGGGTTCCATAAGATGCTCCATACAAAAATATGCCTAATAATGCTGCACAGTGAATAATGGTAGCCCTATAACATGGTCCATAATAACATATGCCCCATATAATGCTGCACAGTGATTGGTGGCCCCTTATAATGCTGCATGGAGAGTGGACCCTTATAATGCTGCACAATGATTAGTGGCCCCTTATAATGCTGCACAGTGATTAGTGGCCCCTTATAATGCTGCACAGTGATTAGTGGCCCCTTATAATGCTGCACAGTGATTAGTGGCCCCTTATAATGCTGCACATTGATTAGTGGCCCCTTACAATGCTGCACGGTGATTAGTGGCCACTTATAATGCTGCACAGTGATTAGTGGCCCCTTGAAATGCAGTGATTAGTGGCCCCTTATGCTGCACGGTGATTAGTGGCCCTTTGTAATGCTGCACAGTGATTAGTGGCCCCGTATAATGCTGCACAGTGATGAGAGGCCCCCTTATAATGCTGCACAGTGATGAGTGGCCTCTTATAATGCAGCACAGTGATGAGTGGCCCCATATAATGCTGCACAGTGATTACTGGCCCCATATAATGCTGCACAGTGATTACTGGCCCCATATAATGCTGCACAGTGATTAGTGGCCCCTTGTAATGCTGCACAGTGATTAGTGGCCCCTTGTAATGCTGCACAGTGATTAGTGGCCCCTTGTAATGCTGCACAGTTATTAGTGGCCCCTTGTAATGCTGCACAGTGATGAGTGGCCCCTTGTAATGCTGCACAGTGATGAGTGGCCCCTTATAATGCTGCACAGTGATTAGTGGCCCCTTGAAATGCTGCAGTGATTAGTGGCTCCTTATTATGCTGCACGGTGATTAGTGGCCCCTTATTATGCTGCACGGTGATGAGTGGCCCCTTATAATGCTGCAAGGTGATGAGTGGCCCCTTATAATGCTGCACAGTGATGAGTGGCCCCTTATAATGCTGCACAGTGATGAGTGGCCCCTTATAATGCTGCACAGTGATGAGTGGCCCCTTATAATGCTGCACAGTGATGAGTGGCCCCTTGTATTGCTGCACAGTGATTAGTGGCCCCTTACAATGCTGCTGCCGCAGCCTCAATTAAAAAAATGAAAAAAAAAACTATATACTCACCTTGTCACTGCTGCAGCTGCTGCTCCTCAGCGTTGCTGGCTCTGCAGTGACTGTTCAGGCAGAGGGCGCCTGCTAACTACGTCATGGCACCCTCTGACCTTAACGTCACTGCCAGAGGAAGCAAGACAGCAGAGCGATGCGCAGCGGTGGAATGGGGCACAGGTGAATATGGCTCCCCCCGTTATACTCACCTCTCCTGGCATGTCTCTGCAGCCCCCCGTGCTTGTTCCATCTTCTCAGTGCTGTTCTTCCTGCTTTCTGCGGTCACGTGGTGCCGCTCATTACATATGTGCATATTAATGAGGGTAATGAGCGTACCACGTGACCGCTGAAAGCAGGAAGAACAGCGCCGAGAAGATGGAATAAGCACGGGGGGCTGCAGAAACATGCCAGGAGAGGTGAGTATGATCTCCGACACCCCCCCCCGCTCCCCCTCCCTGGCCGACCCCCGGTATATGACTCGCGTATAAGCCGAGAGGGGGACTTTCAGCCCCAAAAAATGGGCTGAAAATCTCGACTTATACGCGAGTATATACTGTAAGCCTTTTTTGTCCTTTAAGACAGAAGAAACAAAACTATTAACTCTTCTTCTAAGGTCTGACTGTGAGCTCGGACCCTCCCCAGCTATTTGTTAGGGCACTCCAGGCTAAGGGGTTGTACTGCTATGCTCTGTTATTGCAGACTTCATCATCCCAATCATAGTTCATCATCAGCACATCAGCCCCATCATAGTCCATCATCAGCACATCAACCCCATCATAGTCCATCATCAGCACATCAGCCCCATCATAGTCCATCATCAGCACATCAGCCCCATCATAGTCCATCATCAGCATATCAGCCCCATCATTGTCCCATAATGAAAGAAGTGTTGTTGCGCATTCTTAACAGCCGCTTGTTCCAGACACCCTGTTCTTAGGATTGGTGGGGGTCCTGGCAGTGAAACACCCGTAATCAGCAAGTTATGATCTACCAATGGCTAGGGGATAACTTGCTGAGGAGGCAGAAGTTGGGGACTACTGTTTTTAAAGACCGCAATACCTATATCAGGAGCTGTAAAGAAATATATGTTTCTAAGCTTTATCTTGAGTCCATTTTCCTTGTCGATAATTCTTAGATAATTCTGGGAAAAAAAGTATTTTAATACATATAACAAACTGAAATTGTCTTTGGAGAATAAAGTCTATCGGCGGTCAGTGCAGTGTACTACATTAGTTTGTGGGACAGAACATGTTGATAAAGGGTCGGTCTCATCACTGCACTCACCGTCCATAAGCTTTATTAGGGTAGATATCCACAGAATATGGATATAGTAGATGTATACCCCCTCTCAGGAATCCTTCCCTCATATTAGCTATGATGACTACATTCCACTGCAAACAGCAGAAGAAACTTGAGGCACACTATTTACAAGAGGAGTTTTCCCATACATTTATGTGTTATCCATAAAATATTCTATAAATGTCTGATAGGCAGAGGTCCCGGACGTGAAACCCGCATCTGTCTACAGACCTGGGGAACTATGAATGTACAGATGGCCATTCACTATTGGGGAGGTTCCTATAAGATCTGAGTACTCAGCCTTGTGTTTGGTTATTTTCATAGACCTTGACATGAGCGGCAGGGTACATATGAAACCAGTGCTCCACCCAATTCTTCCTGAAGCAATTTTGTGACTGATTCAAGACCCCTGTACTATTGATTTGAGGGTTCCTAAATGGTTGGAGACCCACACCAGTCTAATGTATTTGAGATGTTGTACCCTCTTAACGAAAGATCAGAGGAAAATACCTTCAACAAAACTGCTGGTTGGGTCGGATGTGGTATTCTGAGCCACTTGGTTTGTTGTCTCACATGTTTATGCTTAAAGTTCTTAATGGTTTGTTCTTGTTGAGTTTATGGGACCTTTGTCTATACTGTACTGTTCCTTTTTCATTTTTTTAGATAAGCATTCCATACTGTTAGGTGAAGAACTGGTGCTACCCTTCTTCACATTGAGGCATCATCCTACCATTGTGATCAGAAGCCCTATAACCCGGCTTCATTGTTAGGATGCAGGATTTATATAAATTAGCTCTACTGGGGTCTTAAAAGTGCAGGCATTGAGGAAGAAGTACAAAATCAGCAGGCAAATGAGTAGTCAGAAACAAGCAAAGGTCAGGGCAGGCAGCAGTGCAGAAACATAACCGGAAACAAGCAGAGGTCAGGGCAGGCAGCAGTGCAAAAACATAACCGGAAACAACCATAAAACCAAAGAAAAAAAACGACCCACAGTCCATATAGTGCAGAATAATATACATTTTTATTAGTATCACAGATTAATAACCGGAAACAAGCAGAGGTCAGGGCAGGCGGCAGTGCAGAAGCATAATCCATTGAGCAAGCTGAGGTCAGGGCAGGCGGCAGTGCAGAAACATAATCCATTGAGCAAGCTGAGGTCAGGGCAGGCGGCAGTTCAAAAACATAATCCATTGAGCAAGCAGAGGTCAGGCAGGCGGCAGTGCAGAAACATAATCCATTGAGCAAGCAGAGGTCAGGGCAGGCGTCAGTTCAAAAACATAATCCATTGAGCAAGCAGAGGTCAGGGCAGGCGGCAGTTCAAAAACATAATCCACTGAGCAAGCAGAGGTCAAGGCAGGCGGCAGTGCAGAAACATAATCCATTGAGCAAGCAGAGGTCAGGGTAGGCGGCAGTTCAAAAACATAATCCATTGAGCAAGCAGAGGTGAAGGCAGGCGGCAGTGCAGAAACAATCCATTGAGCAAGCAGAGGTCAGGCAGGCGGCAGTTCAAAAACATAATCCATTGAGCAAGCAAAGGTCAGGGCAGGCGGCAGTGTAGATGCATAACTTTAAACAAGCAGAGGTCAGGGCAGGCGGCAGTATAGAAACATGATCCATTGATCAAGCCATAGTCAAAACCGGAAAATCTGTCTAAGAAGCAGCTGTGCAGAAGATGGTATGTGCTTGCTGCAAGCAACTCGCCACTACATTTTCCGCCGGCTAAATCAAAGTGCCGCGGAATTCTCTTCTCGGGAGAATGATCTTCCTAGGACTTGGAAGGAAACCCAAATCTCTCTTGTAGGCACGTTGTACATCCTGTGGGCTCATCAGCATTACTTGCATGATCTTTCCAGTGGTATAGCTGACTGGCAGGTGTGGTGTAGGATTGTAGCCTTGTTTAGCAGTCACCTTAATACGCGGTTGATGGTCGTAAGGCATACTGAGGAGTATACGTGCTTGAGAGGGAGTTAGCTCCATCCAGGTGCATGGGGATGGGCTCCTGGGCAATGTGGCTGTTGTCTCTTCCTCATCTACTGTTCTGGTGAGTATCAGGCGTTCCTTCATACCCTCTGGCTCTGCGCTGATGTTTGCTGCAGGTTGTACGAATCGGCCTATTTCGGGCATTGTAGGATATGGTGGTGGACTTTTCAGTCTGGAATATCGGTCCTTTGCCTTTTCTGGTGTTTTGAACAGGCATTTAATAATTGACACGATATAATAAAGCACTGCCATCACATACCCCGTGAAGCCAGTTGGCCTTTGGTGGTGTTCAGGCCTCTGACTGTATAGGGATGTCCTGGCATGTGGGAGACGTCTCCGTGGTTGGAACTTTCCTCCAGCTACGGGTGCAGCCATTAGGCTGCCTTCCCCTCCACACACACAAAAGTGTGTGCGGATGGTAGAAAACACTCCCAAAAAAAAGAAATAAAAGTAAAAAAAATAAACAAAACAAGTAAAAAGTGATTTACAAGTCGCTCTGGGTTAGTGTTCAGCTCTCCTCTCTATCTCTGCTTGCCTCGCACTGACCGTTCTTGCGGAACATTCCATGACTCGTGGACAACGCTTCTGTGATGTCATAAAGACGAACATGGCAATGGGTCTAATATAGGAGAACTAGTTATGTTACCCATGGCAGACCATCCAATACCAGCTGCCACTGTACGGATAGGGGTTAGCTGGATTGGGATGAGATGTATAAAAACTTACCGGTGCAATAGCGCAAGTCATTGCTTTATTTACTGTTTTTGCTTTTTTACCTGTTTACAGGCAAATCTTTCTATTTGATATTTTCAAACCTGTATAATTCTGTATCCTCATATGTGAGATAATGTGATGTATCTATTGTCAGCTCCTTGTAGGAATGTCTCCTCCTCTCTTCCCGGTAACACGGATCACCCGTGATGGGCACAGACCATTGCTGTAGTCGGAATTATTTCATATAGCTTCAGAATAAATGTTAAATAATATTGTATTTTTTCCATATAATTGGCTCAGATCACTTTTTTTAATTTGTCTGTAATTCTAAGTAGTGATAAAAAAATAAATAACCCCAAGTGTGAACCTGGTGTAGAACGTACAAATTGTCCAGAGTCTCTCCTGGGCCATGTTCACACGTGCAGAAGTGCTGCATTGTTTCCATAGGTATTCGCACTAAAGCAATCAAAACTTTTTATTGTATTTTTTTGTGGCAGTTTTTTCGAATGCATTTTTTTTAGTAGAGGAATGCTTCAGTTCCACAATTGGAGACTTCATTGGAATTTTGCATGCGTTTTTTATGCTCTCCATATAATATAGTGGAAAATATTAAACAAAAGCATCAAAAAGTTCACACTTCTGCTGCACCATTAGCCCCTGTATGTAGTACAGCTTAGGCCTCTTTCACACTTCAGTTTTTTGCATCAGTTCAAATCCGCCAAAAAGGCAGACAAGCGGATCCGTTCTGAACTGATGTGAACGGATGGCACAGGATCCTGAAAATGAGGAAATTTAAAGGAAATGCTGGTCGGGAAGGAGAGAGAGAGAGAGTTTTGTTGCAAGCTCCGTTTTGAAATCTTTGAGGATGGTGACGGACAGCAACTTTTGGCGGATCCTCAAAAAAAAAACGGATGAAACGGACAGCCATCCGTCACAATCCGCCATTAATGCAAGTCAATGGGGAAAAAACGGATCCTCCAAAAAAAATTGAGGATCCGTTTTTGTCAAAACCTGACGGATTGTGACTGATTGCAAAAAACTGAAGTGTGAAAGGGGCCTTAGGGAGCGATAAATGAAGTGAAAAGAAAAGTAAAACAACAAAAAAAGATTTAAACAAATCTGAAAAAAAACTCATAAAAGTTCAATTTTCCTCCATTGAAAATGAACATAAAAAAAAATGTCAAGTGATATCGCCACATCCAGCAAAGTCCGAGCTATCAAAATATAAAAATAATTAACCCAATTGGTAAACACAAAAAATTTAAAAACGCCAACATTGCGGTATTTTTTGGTCGCTGCAATACCACTTAAAATACGTAACAAGCAACTAAAATGTCATATGTATCCCAAAGTAATATCCATAATAACGTCTTGCCTTATGAAAAAATAATCCCTCTCATAGCTCTATTGAACGAAAAAGTAAAACTACGGGTCTCGGAAAATGGCAACACAAACTCCAACATATTTTTTATTTCAAAGTCTTGATTTTTTTTCTACCACTAAAATAATTTAAAAATCTGGGCACGTTTAGTATCTCTGTAATCATACTGATGAGGAGAATCATATTACATGGTCATTTTTACCACATAATGTACGCCGTAAACATAATTAAGGTCAGAATTGCGTTTTTTTTCACAATTTTCCCATTTCCCTGTACATTGTGTGTCAGGATAAGTCACAACCACTGCCACCAATATTTCTTGAACACCACTTGCTCACGACACACCTGCCCTGGGATGTTACTATAAAGGTGAACCTCCCATATTCTTTTGTCCACTCACCTAAGCGCACCCCGCAGACAGTTCTCACATCACCATCACACTGTTTGCTGCTATCGGTCACTGTTTTGATAGGCCAGTGAGACACCTGCGCTGGGTCACACACTAGCACACATGCCACCCAGCTTTTCTGAGCCCCTGATAGGTGCTCTTCTTGTACTTTTGTATACACATACAGCAAAACACAACCAAGGTATACTCGCCGTCCTCAGGGTTTGGGGGACGTTTAGCGCAGAAAAGAACAAACTTATTAAAATTTAGATTTAAAGGGATCCTGTCAGCAGGATTGTGAACAGTAAAGTACAGACAGTGTCAGGTCTACGCTGTTATACTGATTAAAATGAGGTGACCTGGGTGATGAAATGCATCTTGTGGTTGTTGTGTAATCTGTATTTGTAAATTTCAGTTATTGAGATTCTGGTGCTCCGGGTGTTTGTGGGGTTACAAAAAAAAGGTTTGCATTCATCAAAATGGTGCCTGTGCTGTAGTATAATACATGACTAATATCAATATGTAGACATGTGTAAGGGGTTGAGAGTCTTACCCCTTTAAACCCCCATGTTGCTGTTGTACTTGTATATATATTTATATATATGTTATACCATTGTTGCGCATTATCGTATATTTCATGTTGCTGTATTATTTATATAGCATAAGCTATGTTTCTGCACCTTGTACTTGGTAGGGACAGTGCAGTCTGGGCTATGGTCACTAGATGGGGCACTGAGCTCATTGCACAGTAGATGTAGCTGTAGGACATATAGGAGTTAACTGTAGGAGGGGATAGCTGGAGAATAAGCCAGGATGGTCTTCCAGTTTCAGGCAGTCAGAGGCCTGACCCCTTTGTGCTCGGGTGGGCTATATGCCTGAGCTGCCTAACTACCCCGTGATGTTAAAGCTGATGCCCAGCCATCTAGAGAAGAACATGGTACTGCAGAATCAGCAATAAAGTGGAAAAGAGTGTAAGTAAACAGAGGAAGATTGAAGGTTACCGTAAAAGGGTACGGGCAGGTCACTCCAGAATGTGGTGGAAAGCTACGTGGGCTGAATCTCTGATGTCCGGGGCGAAACATGCTGGAGAGCGCTTCACCGTGGTGACGCTATACAGGGAGGACACTGAGGAGCCATCTGAGACGCTTCGTCAAACGGAAACACTGCAAGGAACAGTGAAGGGAAAGATGAAGTAATGTGCTGTCTTTACTGTGATGAAAATGCTGGAAACTATGTGGATGTGCTGTGTCCTGAAGAAAATAAATTTGCTCAGTTAAGAGTTGCCCTGGACTGTGTCTCTATTCATTGGGATCAAGGATCAGCATCAAGTCGGCGTAGCAAAGGGGACGCTGACGGCACGGTGAGTATTCACCGTACCATGCAAGAGAAGAGGTACCGTTTTCCTGTAGAGGGAGGTCAGGGTATACAATGCCCGAACCCGAAATACTCAGCCACGACTACTGCCCTGGCTGACCTTTACACATAAAGTGTAGAAGTCGGGGGGGAAAGTGGGGAATGTGGTCTAGAAGTGATCAAGTATAGTGTGTTATTTTCTGCAGCAAACGTGTCCTGGCTGGAAGAGGAAGAAAAGCGAAGATGAATCGCTACAAATACAGAGGTCACTGGTAAGTCAGTGATTTACCTGGACACTTACATTATATAGTATATACAGAGCTCCTGTGTATAATGTCACTGGTGATCCTTGTATTACCTGTACGCTGACTATATGCAGAGCTCCTGTGTATAATGTTACTGGTGAGTCACTGTATTACCTGTACACTATACACTATATACAGAACTCCTGTGTATGTCTCCAGTGATCATTCTATTACTTGTACACTGACATTATATATACAGACAGGTAGCGTCGGACTGATTCTCCGGTGGGCCCTGGCATCTGGTGGGCCCTGGCACCTCTACTGGTATACAGGGACAGCAGTTGCCTAGGGCCCCCACTGCTCCAGGGGCCCCCAGCCAGTGCCACACAGCTGCTATGGGGGCCCTGCCAGCGGAGCAGCAGCGGGTGTCAGGAGGCAGGAGCCACTGTCCCCACTACTAAAGAGAAATGAATATTCATTCACTCTCGGCCTTCACTCACCCCGGGGCCCCGCTCCCCAACCTAGGCAGCCGGCGCCGCGCTCAATTGCAGTGGAAGAGAGAGCATCTCTCTCCCATCAGTCCCCTCTGCTCCTGACTCACAGCCGATGCGCGATGACGTCACTTCATCGCGCACCCGCTGTGTGTCTGGCAGACGGGTCAGCTGCTGACACTGAAGCCGTCATCAGCGTGGGAGCAGGAGGAGAGGTGAGTATTGTGGTTTGTTTTTTATATATCTCTATATCTATCTATATCTATCTCTATATCTATCTGTCTCTATATCTATATATCTCTATATCTATCTATTTCTATCTGTATATCTATATCTCTATCTCTATATCTATCTGTCTCTATCTTAGATATAGAGATAGATATAGATAGATAGATAGATATAGAGGTAGATATAGATAGATATAAATAGTCTATATCCATCTATCTCTATACCTATCTATATCTATCTCTATCTATTATCTTTATATCTATCCATCTATATATCATCTATCCATAGATCTATCTATTTATCCCCTATCTATCTATCTATATACCTATCTATAGCTATCACTATCTATTATCTTTATATCTATCTATCTATCTATCTATCTATCTATCTATCTTTCTATCTATCCATATATCTATTTATCCCCTATCTATCTATTTATCTATCTATATCTATCTAGGTCTATCTATCTCTATAGCTACCTATATCTTTCACTATCTATTATCTTTATATCTTTATATCTATCTGTCTATCCATAGATCTATCTATCTATTATCTATCTATACATCTAATTATCACATATCTATCTATCTATCTATCTAGTGTTATACCCTATGAGGGGGCAGCATTATACCCTATGAGGGGGTGCATTATACCCTATGAGGGGGGAGAAGCATTATACCCTATGAGGGGGCAGCCTTATACCCTATGAGGGGGTGCAATATACCTTATCTTCCAACAAAATTAATTCTAAGTCCTCCATTTTGTTGGCGAGGCTTCTGGCATTTGTATACATGCACTTTATGTATGTCTGTACCTCTATTTCTTAAATTATTAACTGTTCTAACCTCACCCCCCATGCCACTACCACCCCCAATTTCATTATTTGTGCCCAGGTCTCTATCTACACAGTCTTCCCCTCTTATAAAATGAATACCCTCCCCTAGTTCCAAATTTAAACACTCCTCCACCCTTCTAGCCATTTTTTTCCCCAGCACAGCTGCACCCTCCCCATTGAGGTGCAGCCCGTCCCTAGCGTAGAACCTGTAGCCAACTGAGAAGTCGGCCCAGTTCTCCAGGAACCCAAACCCCTCCTTCCTACACTAATTCTTGAACCACTTATTAACTTCCCTAATCTCCTCTCTGGCGTGGCACGTGGTACAGGAAATATTTCCAAAAATACCACCTTGGAGGTCCTTGCCTTAAGATTGCAGCCTAATTCCCTGAAATCATCTTTAAGGACCTTCCACCTACCTCTGTGTCATTTGTACCAATGTGCACCATGACCGCTGGATCCTCACCAGCCCCTCCCAGTAATCTGTCAACCCGGTCAGCGATGTGTCAGACTTGCGCGCCAGATAGGCAGCACACCGTTCGACGATCCCTTTCTTTGTGACAGATTGCCCTATCTGTTCCCCTAATAATTGAGTCCCCCACTACCAGCACCTGTCTGGCCTGCCCTGCTCTCCTATTTCTCCCCTTACTGGAGCATATACTCCTCTGGCTTTCAGAGGACATGCCTTGCTGCAGCAGTGCTACCCCTGCACTGACACTCCCCTCATCTGCCAACTTGGCAAACTTATTGGGTTGTGCCAGATCAGGACTAGCCTCCCTGGCACTCTTCTGTCTACCCCACCTTCTAACTGTCACCCATCTTACTGCTTCACTGTCCTGCAGCTCCAACCTAGCATCCCCCCCTCATCTATCTCATTGAGCGTCTGCTCAGTGAGTAGAAGTCTCCTTTCCATATTGTCTATTGATCTCAGTGTTGCCAGCTGCACATTTAAATCCAGTATCTGGGCTTCCAAATGCACAATGTGCTCACATCTCGCACAGCAGTATGCACCCTCGACTGGCTGGTCAAGGATTGCGTACATGCGGCAAGACGTACACTGGATGGCATTGGCAATAGTGGAGCACATTCCTAATGGGGATTGCACCAGACAGAAAAGATAAGTAAAAATAAATAAAAAGTATTAATAAAATATAACAGCAATTCAGTAATACCTCCTTTGCAAACTCCCTGAATCCAAAGTCACTGAATCACAAGTCACACACTTACCACCGTTCGCACTTACGCTCAGGTCACACTCAGCTCGTTTACACTCGCTCAGGCAGAAGATTTAAAGAGATTTTTTTTCCCTTCACCAGCAAACCACCCTGCTGCTCAATGCACTTCCAAAAGCTCCTGTGTATAATTTCACTGGTGGTCACTGTATTACACTGACACTGTATGCAGATCTTCTGTGTATAAATATCAGGATCCTGTCAGCGTCGGCGAACTGCCACGGCTGAGCAGCGTGACTCACCCCTACTGCGGGAGGGCCCGGGGTCCGATACTGCAGGGAAAGTTGAGGCAGACGGGACCTGCGATGCTGAAGGTAGTAAGAAGTACAAGGACCTACGATCATGTGACCACAGGGGGCGGGGCTTAGTGTCCCACTTCTGAAGATGATTGTAGGACTCTACTACAGGAATCCTGGAGTAGAGGCGAGGGGAACTCAGGTCAGACAAACGGGCGGTCATACATGGAGAGGGCGGCGCGATACCAGAGGGGCGAGCAGAGAGTAGTCAGAACGTAAGCAATGAGTCATACATGGAGATAGCTGCACAGTACAAGAGGGGCAATCAGAGAATAGTCAGGTCATAGGCAATGAGTCATACACAGAGATAGCAACGCAGTACAAGAGGGACAGGCAGAACTCGTAACAGGGACAGAACCAGATCAAAACCAAACAAGCATAAAGTATTACAGTCACAAAGCACACCAGGGTCACACACACTCGGCCAAGGGTCTGAGTATAAACGATGAGGAATGAGCCCACAATGAGGCTTTAAAAAGCCTCCCAGAATCTCAGAGTGAGGCCATCCACATTAACCTCTGAACTACCTAATCCCACAAGCTGAGCAAACCTTGACAATAATGTTGCCAGTGATCACTGAGCTCCTGTGTATAATGTCACTGGTAATCACTGTATTACCTGTACACTGACACTATATACAGAGGTACTGTGTATAATGTCACTGGTGGTAATAACAGTGTTGTTATTATTGTGGTTTGTATTCATAATCAGTACTGTAGTATTCCATCAATAAGTGGTGGTAATTTGTGGACTGTTCACAGTGTGGAAGTATTTCTCCGTGTATGAATTATTATTTGGTCCCTATATGCTGGTAATATGTCATATTATTCGGTCACTATGTGGTGGTAATATGTGGTCTGGTCATGGTGTGGTTGTATTTGTGCCTTTTATGTGATATGATGCGGGTACTATGTGGTCTGGTCATGGTGTGGTGGTATTTCTCCCCTGTATGTGGTATTATTGGTCTTGGTACAGTGGATTGTGTTGTGTTTGACGGTCATTAGTCTTCTCTGATATTAATTAGGAGAATATTCTTTATTTCCATTAGAGATTAAATACTTTGTAAACAGCGGCAGAGATGCACTTACAGGGGTTTCCTGTGGAAAAACGTAATCTCCTATTCACAGGACAAGTGATAACGTATTGATTGGGGGGGTCTAACTACTTGGACCCATTCAGCAAAATGTGGAACTTTTTATCCCCATTAGACTGGAGTGGCATGTCCGACTTGACAACTGATCCATTCATTCCCTCAGTGGCTGCACTTGTATTTTTATAGAAGCTCCAAAGAGAATGAATGAAGCTTCGGTCAGATATCTAACCTGCTGCTCCATTTTAAAATGGGGATAAGTGTCCTATCAACGATAAAACTTTCTCATTCTTCCGGTCGGTGCAGTTTCTAATGGTCGGACGTATGCGATCAGCTATCCTATAGAGCCCATGGATCGGTGATAAATTGTTTTAACCAAAGAACCACATTAATGTAAACTACCGTAATTATACATCCCAGTTATGGGGGTGCACAGTAGATGTGCAGGAGCCGCCTGTGTTTTACAGCCGATGCTCCACTATAATGGGGATAACGACTGACAGATATTAGCATATAGCTGTAGGATGGGGCCCTAGAGTCCATTCCCCTGGTGGGCCCCAGACACCCCAGTTCGACCCTGAATATACATCATTGTGGATTATCAGATACCGGATTTAGGGAAATTTCTCTGTAATATGGAAGGCAATGACATGAATAGATAGCAAAATCTGGTTTGTCTACAATCTTTTTTATTTGTTAGGTTCTTTCCTGTTACAGCACTTCTGTCCTGTAGTATAAACCTTCTCTCACACTAGTGCTAGCACTAAACCTTGGTTTGCCTTCTTCTAAAGTCTCTGTTGTCCCCGCAGACTTAGAGATTTCCAGCATTACTCCATGCAGCCATAAGGACCTTCTCTCTTTACTCCTTGGGTTTCCGCTGTCCTAGCAGGAAGTGAGAAACGTTCTCGTAAATCACAAGGATGGTACAGCAGGCGGGGTCGCTCAAAATAACTTGGGGGCAATTTTCTTTAGAAGTCCGTATATACTCGCGTATAAGCCGACCCATGTATAAGCCGACCACCCTAATTTTGTCACAAAAAACTGGGAAAACTTATTGACTCGCCTATAAACCTAGGGTGGAAAATGCCGAAGCTACTGGTAAATTTCAAAAATAAAATGGGCCCCATAAGATGCTCCATAAAGTTCATGATGGCCCCATATAATGCTCCATAAAGTTCATGATGGGTTCCATAAGATGCTCCATACAAAAATATGCCTAATAATGCTGCACAGTGAATAATTGTAGCCCTATTACATGGTCCATAATAACATATGCCCCATATAATGCTTCACAGTGATTGGTGGCCCCTTATAATGCTGCATGGAGAGTGGCCCCTTATAATGCTGCACAATGATTAGTGGCCCCTTATAATGCTGCACAGTGATTAGTGGCCCCTTATAATGCTGCACAGTGATTAGTGGCCCCTTATAATGCTGCACAGTGATTAGTGGCCCCTTATAATGCTGCACATTGATTAGTGGCCCCTTACAATGCTGCACGGTGATTAGTGGCCACTTATAATGCTGCACAGTGATTAGTGGCCCCTTGAAATGCTGCAGTGATTAGTGGCCCCTTATGCTGCACGGTGATTAGTGGCCCTTTGTAATGCTGCACAGTGATTAGTGGCCCCGTATAATGCTGCACAGTAATGAGAGGCCCCCTTATAATGCTGCACAGTAATGAGTGGCCTCTTATAATGCAGCACAGTGATGAGTGGCCCCATATAATGCTGCACAGTGATTACTGGCCCCATATAATGCTGCACAGTGATTACTGGCCCCATATAATGCTGCACAGTGATTAGTGGCCCCTTGTAATGCTGCACAGTGATTAGTGGCCCCTTGTAATGCTGCACAGTGATTAGTGGCCCCTTGTAATGCTGCACAGTTATTAGTGGCCCCTTGTAATGCTGCACAGTGATGAGTGGCCCCTTGTAATGCTGCACAGTGATGAGTGGCCCCTTATAATGCTGCACAGTGATTAGTGGCCCCTTGAAATGCTGCAGTGATTAGTGGCTCCTTATTATGCTGCACGGTGATTAGTGGCCCCTTATTATGCTGCACGGTGATGAGTGGCCCCTTATAATGCTGCAAGGTGATGAGTGGCCCCTTATAATGCTGCACAGTGATGAGTGGCCCCTTATAATGCTGCACAGTGATGAGTGGCCCCTTATAATGCTGCACAGTGATGAGTGGCCCCTTGTATTGCTGCACAGTGATTAGTGGCCCCTTACAATGCTGCTGCCGCAGCCTCAATTAAAAAAATGAAAAAAAAAACTATATACTCACCTTGTCACTGCTGCAGCTGCTGCTCCTTAGCGTTGCTGGCTCTGCAGTGACTGTTCAGGCAGAGGGCGCCTGCTAACTACGTCATGGCACCCTCTGACCTTAACGTCACTGCCAGAGGAAGCAAGACAGCAGAGCGATGCGCAGCGGTGGAATGGGGCACAGGTGAATATGGCTCCCCCCGTTATACTCACCTCTCCTGGCATGTCTCTGCAGCCCCCCGTGCTTGTTCCATCTTCTCAGTGCTGTTCTTCCTGCTTTCTGCGGTCACGTGGTGCCGCTCATTACATATGTGCATATTAATGAGGGTAATGAGCGTACCACGTGACCGCTGAAAGCAGGAAGAACAGCGCCGAGAAGATGGAATAAGCACGGGGGGCTGCAGAAACATGCCAGGAGAGGTGAGTATGATCTCCGACACCCCCCGCTCCCCCTCCCTGGCCGACCCCCGGTATATGACTCGCGTATAAGCCGAGAGGGGGACTTTCAGCCCCAAAAAATGGGCTGAAAATCTCGACTTATACGCGAGTATATACTGTAAGCCTTTTTTGTCCTTTAAGACAGAAGAAACAAAACTATTAACTCTTCTTCTAAGGTCTGACTGTGAGCTCGGACCCTCCCCAGCTATTTGTTAGGGCACTCCAGGCTAAGGGGTTGTACTGCTATGCTCTGTTATTGCAGACTTCATCATCCCAATCATAGTTCATCATCAGCACATCAGCCCCATCATAGTCCATCATCAGCACATCAACCCCATCATAGTCCATCATCAGCATATCAGCCCCATCATAGTCCATCATCAGCACATCAGCCCCATCATAGTCCATCATCAGCATATCAGCCCCATCATTGTCCCATAATGAAAGAAGTGTTGTTGCGCATTCTTAACAGCCGCTTGTTCCAGACACCCTGTTCTTAGGATTGGTGGGGGTCCTGGCAGTGAAACACCCGTAATCAGCAAGTTATGATCTACCAATGGCTAGGGGATAACTTGCTGAGGAGGCAGAAGTTGGGGACTACTGTTTTTAAAGACCGCAATACCTATATCAGGAGCTGTAAAGAAATATATGTTTCTAAGCTTTATCTTGAGTCCATTTTCCTTGTCGATAATTCTTAGATAATTCTGGGAAAAAAAGTATTTTAATACATATAACAAACTTAAATTGTCTTTGGAGAATAAAGTCTATCGGCGGTCAGTGCAGTGTACTACATTAGTTTGTGGGACAGAACATGTTGATAAAGGGTCGGTCTCATCACTGCACTCACCGTCCATAAGCTTTATTAGGGTAGATATCCACAGAATATGGATATAGTAGATGTATACCCCCTCTCAGGAATCCTTCCCTCATATTAGCTATGATGACTACATTCCACTGCAAACAGCAGAAGAAACTTGAGGCGCACTATTTACAAGAGGAGTTTTCCCATACATTTATGTGTTATCCATAAAATATTCTATAAATGTCTGATAGGCAGAGGTCCCGGACGTGAAACCCGCATCTGTCTACAGACCTGGGGAACTATGAATATACAGATGGCCATTCACTATTGGGGAGGTTCCTATAAGATCTGAGTACTCAGCCTTGTGTTTGGTTATTTTCATAGACCTTGACATGAGCGGCAGGGTACATATGAAACCAGTGCTCCACCCAATTCTTCCTGAAGCAATTTTGTGGCTGATTCAAGACCCCTGTACTATTGATTTGAGGGTTCCTAAATGGTTGGAGACCCACACCAGTCTAATGTATTTGAGATGTTGTACCCTCTTAACGAAAGATCAGAGGAAAATACCTTCAACAAAACTGCTGGTTGGGTCGGATGTGGTATTCTGAGCCACTTGGTTTGTTGTCTCATATGTTTATGCTTAAAGTTCTTAATGGTTTGTTCTTGTTGAGTTTATGGGACCTTTGTCTATACTGTACTGTTCCTTTTTCATTTTTTTAGATAAGCATTCCATACTGTTAGGTGAAGAACTGGTGCTACCCTTCTTCACATTGAGGCATCATCCTACCATTGTGATCAGAAGCCCTATAACCCGGCTTCATTGTTAGGATGCAGGATTTATATAAATTAGCTCTACTGGGGTCTTAAAAGTGCAGGCATTGAGGAAGAAGTACAAAATCAGCAGGCAAATGAGTAGTCAGAAACAAGCAAAGGTCAGGGCAGGCAGCAGTGCAGAAACATAACCGGAAACAAGCAGAGGTCAGGGCAGGCAGCAGTGCAAAAACATAACCGGAAACAACCATAAAACCAAAGAAAAAAAACGACCCACAGTCCATATAGTGCAGAATAATATACATTTTTATTAGTATCACAGATTAATAACCGGAAACAAGCAGAGGTCAGGGCAGGCGGCAGTGCAGAAGCATAATCCATTGAGCAAGCTGAGGTCAGGGCAGGCGGCAGTGCAGAAACATAATCCATTGAGCAAGCTGAGGTCAGGGCAGGCGGCAGTTCAAAAACATAATCCATTGAGCAAGCAGAGGTCAGGCAGGCGGCAGTGCAGAAACATAATCCATTGAGCAAGCAGAGGTCAGGCAGGCGGCAGTGCAGAAACATAATCCATTGAGCAAGCAGAGGTCAGGGCAGGCGTCAGTTCAAAAACATAATCCATTGAGCAAGCAGAGGTCAGGGCAGGCGGCAGTTCAAAAACATAATCCACTGAGCAAGCAGAGGTCAAGGCAGGCGGCAGTGCAGAAACATAATCCATTGAGCAAGCAGAGGTCAGGGTAGGCGGCAGTTCAAAAACATAATCCATTGAGCAAGCAGAGGTCAAGGCAGGCGGCAGTGCAGAAACAATCCATTGAGCAAGCAGAGGTCAGGCAGGCGGCAGTTCAAAAACATAATCCATTGAGCAAGCAAAGGTCAGGGCAGGCGGCAGTGTAGATGCATAACTTTAAACAAGCAGAGGTCAGGGCAGGCGGCAGTATAGAAACATGATCCATTGATCAAGCCATAGTCAAAACCGGAAAATCTGTCTAAGAAGCAGCTGTGCAGAAGATGGTATGTGCTTGCTGCAAGCAACTCGCCACTACATTTTCCGCCGGCTAAATCAAAGTGCCGCGGAATTCTCTTCTCGGGAGAATGATCTTCCTAGGACTTGGAAGGAAACCCAAATCTCTCTTGTAGGCACGTTGTACATCCTGTGGGCTCATCAGCATTACTTGCATGATCTTTCCAGTGGTATAGCTGACTGGCAGGTGTGGTGTAGGATTGTAGCCTTGTTTAGCAGTCACCTTAATACGCGGTTGATGGTCGTAAGGCATACTGAGGAGTATACGTGCTTGAGAGGGAGTTAGCTCCATCCAGGTGCATGGGGATGGGCTCCTGGGCAATGTGGCTGTTGTCTCTTCCTCATCTACTGTTCTGGTGAGTATCAGGCGTTCCTTCATACCCTCTGGCTCTGCGCTGATGTTTGCTGCAGGTTGTACGAATCGGCCTATTTCGGGCATTGTAGGATATGGTGGTGGACTTTTCAGTCTGGAATATCGGTCCTTTGCCTTTTCTGGTGTTTTGAACAGGCATTTAATAATTGACACGATATAATAAAGCACTGCCATCACATACCCCGTGAAGCCAGTTGGCCTTTGGTGGTGTTCAGGCCTCTGACTGTATAGGGATGTCCTGGCATGTGGGAGACGTCTCCGTGGTTGGAACTTTCCTCCAGCTACGGGTGCAGCCATTAGGCTGCCTTCCCCTCCACACACACAAAAGTGTGTGCGGATGGTAGAAAACACTCCCAAAAAAAAGAAATAAAAGTAAAAAAAATAAACAAAACAAGTAAAAAGTGATTTACAATCGCTCTGGGTTAGTGTTCAGCTCTCCTCTCTATCTCTGCTTGCCTCGCACTGACCGTTCTTGCGGAACATTCCATGACTCGTGGACAACGCTTCTGTGATGTCATAAAGACGAACATGGCAATGGGTCTAATATAGGAGAACTAGTTATGTTACCCATGGCAGACCATCCAATACCAGCTGCCACTGTATGGATAGGGGTTAGCTGGATTGGGATGAGATGTATAAAAACTTACCGGTACAATAGCGCAAGTCATTGCTTTATTTACTGTTTTTGCTTTTTTACCTGTTTACAGGCAAATCTTTCTATTTGATATTTTCAAACCTGTATAATTCTGTATCCTCATACGTGAGATAATGTGATGTATCTATTGTCAGCTTCTTCCAGGAATGTCTCCTCCTCTCTTCCCGGTAACACGGATCACCCGTGATGGGCACAGACCATTGCTGTAGTCAGAATTATTTCATATAGCTTCAGAATAAATGTTAAATAATATTGTATTTTTTCCATATAATTGGCTCAGATCACTTTTTTTAATTTGTCTGTAATTCTAAGTAGTGATAAAAAAATAAATAACCCCAAGTGTGAACCTGGTGTAGAACGTACAAATTGTCCAGAGTCTCTCCTGGGCCATGTTCACACGTGCAGAAGTGCTGCATTGTTTCCATAGGTATTCGCACTAAAGCAATCAAAACTTTTTATTGTATTTTTTTGTGGCAGTTTTTTCGAATGCATTTTTTTTAGTAGAGGAATGCTTCAGTTCCACAATTGGAGACTTCATTGGAATTTTGCATGCGTTTTTTATGCTCTCCATATAATATAGTGGAAAATATTAAACAAAAGCATCAAAAAGTTCACACTTCTGCTGCACCATTAGCCCCTGTATGTAGTACAGCTTAGGCCTCTTTCACACTTCAGTTTTTTGCATCAGTTCAAATCCGCCAAAAAGGCAGACAAGCGGATCCGTTCTGAACTGATGTGAACGGATGGCACAGGATCCTGAAAATGAGGAAATTTAAAGGAAACGCTGGTCGGGAAGGAGAGAGAGAGAGAGAGAGTTTTGTTGCAAGCTCCGTTTTGAAATCTTTGAGGATGGTGACGGACAGCAACTTTTGGCGGATCCTCAAAAAAAAAACTGATGAAACGGACAGCCATCCGTCACAATCCGCCATTAATGCAAGTCAATGGGGAAAAAACGGATCCTCAAAAAAAAACTGAGGATCCGTTTTTGTCAAAACCTGACGGATTGTGACTGATTGCAAAAAACTGAAGTGTGAAAGGGGCCTTAGGGAGCGATAAATGAAGTGAAAAGAAAAGTAAAACAACAAAAAAAGATTTAAACAAATCTGAAAAAAAAACTCATAAAAGTTCAATTTTCCTCCATTGAAAATGAACATAAAAAAAAATGTCAAGTGATATCGCCACATCCAGCAAAGTCCGAGCTATCAAAATATAAAAATAATTAACCCAATTGGTAAACACAAAAAATTTAAAAACGCCAACATTGCGGTATTTTTTGGTCGCTGCAATACCACTTAAAATACGTAACAAGCAACTAAAATGTCATATGTATCCCAAAGTAATATCCATAATAACGTCTCGCCTTATGAAAAAATAATCCCTCTCATAGCTCTATTGAACGAAAAAGTAAAACTACGGGTCTCGGAAAATGGCAACACAAACTCCAACATATTTTTTATTTCAAAGTCTTGATTTTTTTTCTACCACTAAAATAATTTAAAAATCTGGGCACGTTTAGTATCTCTGTAATCATACTGATGAGGAGAATCATATTACATGGTCATTTTTACCACATAATGTACGCCGTAAACATAATTAAGGTCAGAATTGCGTTTTTTTTCACAATTTTCCCATTTCCCTGTACATTGTGTGTCAGGATAAGTCACAGCCACTGCCACCAATATTTCTTGAACACCACTTGCTCACGACACACCTGCCCTGGGATGTTACTATAAAGGTGAACCTCCCATATTCTTTTGTCCACTCACCTAAGCGCACCCCGCAGACAGTTCTCACATCCACATCACACTGTTTGCTGCTATCGGTCACTGTTTTGATAGGCCAGTGAGACACCTGCGCTGGGTCACACACTAGCACACATGCCACCCAGCTTTTCTGAGCCCCTGATAGGTGCTCTTCTTTTACTTTTGTATACACATACAGCAAAACACAACCAAGGTATACTCGCCGTCCTCAGGGTTTGGGGGACGTTTAGCGCAGAAAAGAACAAACTTATTAAAATTTAGATTTAAAGGGATCCTGTCAGCAGGATTGTGAACAGTAAAGTACAGACAGTGTCAGGTCTACGCTGTTATACTGATTAAAATGAGGTGACCTGGGTGATGAAATGCATCTTGTGGTTGTTGTGTAATCTGTATTTGTAAATTTCAGTTATTGAGATTCTGGTGCTCCGGGTGTTTGTGGGGTTACAAAAAAAAGGTTTGCATTCATCAAAATGGTGCCTGTGCTGTAGTATAATACATGACTAATATCAATATGTAGACATGTGTAAGGGGTTGAGAGTCTTACCCCTTTAAACCCCCATGTTGCTGTTGTACTTGTATATATATTTATATATATGTTATACCATTGTTGCGCATTATCGTATATTTCATGTTGCTGTATTATTTATATAGCATAAGCTATGTTTCTGCACCTTGTACTTGGTAGGGACAGTGCAGTCTGGGCTATGGTCACTAGATGGGGCACTGAGCTCATTGCACAGTAGATGTAGCTGTAGGACATATAGGAGTTAACTGTAGGAGGGGATAGCTGGAGAATAAGCCAGGATGGTCTTCCAGTTTCAGGCAGTCAGAGGCCTGACCCCTTTGTGCTCGGGTGGGCTATATGCCTGAGCTGCCTAACTACCCCGTGATGTTAAAGCTGATGCCCAGCCATCTAGAGAAGAACACGGTACTGCAGAATCAGCAATAAAGTGGAAAAGAGTGTAAGTAAACAGAGGAAGATTGAAGGTTACCGTAAAAGGGTACGGGCAGGTCACTCCAGAATGTGGTGGAAAGCTACGTGGGCTGAATCTCTGATGTCCGGGGCGAAACATGCTGGAGAGCGCTTCACCATGGTGACGCTATACAGGGAGGACACTGAGGAGCCATCTGAGACGCTTCGTCAAACGGAAACACTGCAAGGAACAGTGAAGGGAAAGATGAAGTAATGTGCTGTCTTTACTGTGATGAAAATGCTGGAAACTATGTGGATGTGCTGTGTCCTGAAGAAAATAAATTTGCTCAGTTAAGAGTTGCCCTGGACTGTGTCTCTATTCATTGGGATCAAGGATCAGCATCAAGTCGGCGTAGCAAAGGGGACGCTGACGGCACGGTGAGTATTCACCGTACCATGCAAGAGAAGAGGTACCGTTTTCCTGTAGAGGGAGGTCAGGGTATACAATGCCCGAACCCGAAATACTCAGCCACGACTACTGCCCTGGCTGACCTTTACACATAAAGTGTAGAAGTCGGGGGGGAAAGTGGGGAATGTGGTCTAGAAGTGATCAAGTATAGTGTGTTATTTTCTGCAGCAAACGTGTCCTGGCTGGAAGAGGAAGAAAAGCGAAGATGAATCGCTACAAATACAGAGGTCACTGGTAAGTCAGTGATTTACCTGGACACTTACATTATATAGTATATACAGAGCTCCTGTGTATAATGTCACTGGTGATCCTTGTATTACCTGTACGCTGACTATATGCAGAGCTCCTGTGTATAATGTTACTGGTGAGTCACTGTATTACCTGTACACTATACACTATATACAGAACTCCTGTGTATGTCTCCAGTGATCATTCTATTACTTGTACACTGACATTATATATACAGACAGGTAGCGTCGGACTGATTCTCCGGTGGGCCCTGGCATCTGGTGGGCCCTGGCACCTCTACTGGTATACAGGGACAGCAGTTGCCTAGGGCCCCCACTGCTCCAGGGGCCCCCAGCCAGTGCCACACAGCTGCTATGGGGGCCCTGCCAGCGGAGCAGCAGCGGGTGTCAGGAGGCAGGAGCCACTGTCCCCACTACTAAAGAGAAATGAATATTCATTCACTCTCGGCCTCCACTCACCCCGGGGCCCCGCTCCCCAACCTAGGCAGCCGGCGCTGCGCTCAATTTCAGTGGAATAGAGAGCATCTCTCTCCCATCAGTCCCCTCTGCTCCTGACTCACAGCCGATGCGCGATGACGTCACTTCATCGCGCACCCGCTGTGTGTCTGGCAGACGGGTCAGCTGCTGACACTGAAGCCGTCATCAGCGTGGGAGCAGGAGGAGAGGTGAGTATTGTGGTTTGTTTTTTATATATCTCTATATCTATCTATATCTATCTCTATATCTATCTGTCTCTATATCTATATATCTCTATATCTATCTATTTCTATCTGTATATCTATATCTCTATCTCTATATCTATCTGTCTCTATCTTAGATATAGAAATAGATATAGATAGATAGATAGATAGATATAGAGGTAGATATAGATAGATATAAATAGTCTATATCCATCTATCTCTATACCTATCTATATCTATCTCTATCTATTATCTTTATATCTATCCATCTATATATCATGTATCCATAGATCTATCTATTTATCCCCTATCTATCTATCTATATACCTATCTATAGCTATCACTATCTATTATCTTTATATCTATCTATCTATCTATCCATATATCTATTTATCCCCTATCTATCTATTTATCTATCTATATCTATCTAGGTCTATCTATCTATCTCTATAGCTACCTATATCTTTCACTATCTATTATCTTTATATCTTTATTTCTATCTGTCTATCCATAGATCTATCTATCTATTATCTATCTATACATCTAATTATCACATATCTATCTATCTATCTAGTGTTATACCCTATGAGGGGGCAGCATTATACCCTATGAGGGGGTGCATTATACCCTATGAGGGGGGAGAAGCATTATACCCTATGAGGGGGCAGCCTTATACCCTATGAGGGGGTGCAATATACCTTATCTTCCAACAAAATTAATTCTAAGTCCTCCATTTTGTTGGCGAGGCTTCTGGCATTTGTATACATGCACTTTATGTATGTCTGTACCTCTATTTCTTAAATTATTAACTGTTCTAACCTCACCCCCCATGCCACTACCACCTCCAATTTCATTATTTGTGCCCAGGTCTCTATCTACACAGTCTTCCCCTCTTATAAAATGAATACCCTCCCCTAGTTCCAAGTTTAAACACTCCTCCACCCTTCTAGCCATTTTTTTCCCCAGCACAGCTGCACCCTCCCCATTGAGGTGCAGCCCGTCCCTAGCGTAGAACCTGTAGCCAACTGAGAAGTCGGCCCAGTTCTCCAGGAACCCAAACCCCTCCTTCCTACACTAATTCTTGAACCACTTATTAACTTCCCTAATCTCCTCTCTGGCGTGGCACGTGGTACAGGAAATATTTCCAAAAATACCACCTTGGAAGTCCTTGCCTTAAGATTGCAGCCTAATTCCCTGAAATCATCTTTAAGGACCTTCCACCTACCTCTGTGTCATTTGTACCAATGTGCACCATGACCGCTGGATCCTCACCAGCCCCTCCCAGTAATCTGTCAACCCGGTCAGCGATGTGTCAGACTTGCGCGCCAGATAGGCAGCACACCGTTCGACGATCCCTTTCTTTGTGACAGATTGCCCTATCTGTTCCCCTAATAATTGAGTCCCCCACTACCAGCACCTGTCTGGCCTGCCCTGCTCTCCTATTTCTCCCCTTACTGGAGCATATACTCCTCTGGCTTTCAGAGGACATGCCTTGCTGCAGCAGTGCTACCCCTGCACTGACACTCCCCTCATCTGCCAACTTGGCAAACTTATTGGGTTGTGCCAGATCAGGACTAGCCTCCCTGGCACTCTTCTGTCTACCCCACCTTCTAACTGTCACCCATCTTACTGCTTCACTGTCCTGCAGCTCCAACCTAGCATCCCCCCCTCATCTATCTCATTGAGCGTGTGCTCAGTGAGTAGAAGTCTCCTTTCCATATTGTCTATTGATCTCAGTGTTGCCAGCTGCACATTTAAATCCAGTATCTGGGCTTCCAAATGCACAATGTGCTCACATCTCGCACAGCAGTATGCACCCTCGACTGGCTGGTCAAGGATTGCGTACATGCGGCAAGACGTACACTGGATGGCATTGGCAATAGTGGAGCACATTCCTAATGGGGATTGCACCAGACAGAAAAGCTAAGTAAAAATAAATAAAAAGTATTAATAAAATATAACAGCAATTCAGTAATACCTCCTTTGCAAACTCCCTGAATCCAAAGTCACTGAATCACAAGTCACACACTTACCACCGTTCGCACTGACGCTCAGGTCACACTCAGCTCGCTTACACTCGCTCAGGCAGAAGATTTAAAGAGATTTTTTTTCCCTTCACCAGCAAACCACCCTGCTGCTCAATGCACTTCCAAAAGCTCCTGTGTATAATTTCACTGGTGGTCACTGTATTACACTGACACTGTATGCAGATCTTCTGTGTATAAATATCAGGATCCTGTCAGCGTCGGCGAACTGCCATGGCTGAGCAGCGTGACTCACCCCTACTGCGGGAGGGCCCGGGGTCCGATACTGCAGGGAAAGTTGAGGCAGACGGGACCTGCGATGCTGAAGGTAGTAAGAAGTACAAGGACCTACGATCATGTGACCACAGGGGGCGGGGCTTAGTGTCCCACTTCTGAAGATGATTGTAGGACTCTACTACAGGAATCCTGGAGTAGAGGCGAGGGGAACTCAGGTCAGACAAACGGGCGGTCATACATGGAGAGGGCGGCGCGATACCAGAGGGGCGAGCAGAGAGTAGTCAGAACGTAAGCAATGAGTCATACATGGAGATAGCTGCACAGTACAAGAGGGGCAATCAGAGAATAGTCAGGTCATAGGCAATGAGTCATACACAGAGATAGCAACGCAGTACAAGAGGGACAGGCAGAACTCGTAACAGGGACAGAACCAGATCAAAACCAAACAAGCATAAAGTATTACAGTCACAAAGCACACCAGGGTCACACACACTCGGCCAAGGGTCTGAGTATAAACGATGAGGAATGAGCCCACAATGAGGCTTTAAAAAGCCTCCCAGAATCTCAGAGTGAGGCCATCCACATTAACCTCTGAACTACCTAATCCCACAAGCTGAGCAAACCTTGACAATAATGTTGCCAGTGATCACTGAGCTCCTGTGTATAATGTCACTGGTAATCACTATATTACCTGTACACTGACACTATATACAGAGGTACTGTGTATAATGTCACTGGTGGTAATAACAGTGTTGTTATTATTGTGGTTTGTATTCATAATCAGTACTGTAGTATTCCATCAATAAGTGGTGGTAATTTGTGGACTGTTCACAGTGTGGAAGTATTTCTCCGTGTATGAATTATTATTTGGTCCCTATATGCTGGTAATATGTCATATTATTCGGTCACTATGTGGTGGTAATATGTGGTCTGGTCATGGTGTGGTTGTATTTGTGCCTTTTATGTGATATGATGCGGGTACTATGTGGTCTGGTCATGGTGTGGTGGTATTTCTCCCCTGTATGTGGTATTATTGGTCTTGGTACAGTGGATTGTGTTGTGTTTGACGGTCATTAGTCTTCTCTGATATTAATTAGGAGAATATTCTTTATTTCCATTAGAGATTAAATACTTTGTAAACAGCGGCAGAGATGCACTTACAGGGGTTTCCTGTGGAAAAACGTAATCTCCTATTCACAGGACAAGTGATAACGTATTGATTGGGGGGGTCTAACTACTTGGACCCATTCAGCAAAATGTGGAACTTTTTATCCCCATTAGACTGGAGTGGCATGTCTGACTTGACCACTGATCAATTCATTCCCTCAGTGGCTGCACTTGTATTTTTATAGAAGCTCCAAAGAGAATGAATGAAGCTTCGGTCAGATATCTAACCTGCTGCTCCATTTTAAAATGGGGATAAGTGTCCTATCAACGATAAAACTTTCTCATTCTTCCGGTCGGTGCAGTTTCTAATGGTCGGACGTATGCGATCAGCTATCCTATAGAGCCCATGGATCGGTGATAAATTGTTTTAACCAAAGAACCACATTAATGTAAACTACCGTAATTATACATCCCAGTTATGGGGATGCACAGTAGATGTACAGGAGCCGCCTGTGTTTTACAGCCGATGCTCCACTATAATGGGGATAACGACTGACAGATATTAGCATATAGCTGTAGGATGGGGCCCTAGAGTCCATTCCCCTGGTGGGCCCCAGACACCCCAGTTCGACCCTGAATATACATCATTGTGGATTATCAGATACCGGATTTAGGGAAATTTCTCTGTAATATGGAAGGCAATGACATGAATAGATAGCAAAATCTGGTTTGTCTACAATCTTTTTTATTTGTTAGGTTCTTTCCTGTTACAGCACTTCTGTCCTGTAGTATAAACCTTCTCTCACACTAGTGCTAGCACTAAACCTTGGTTTGCCTTCTTCTAAAGTCTCTGTTGTCCCCGCAGACTTAGAGATTTCCAGCATTACTCCATGCAGCCATAAGGACCTTCTCTCTTTACTCCTTGGGTTTCCGCTGTCCTAGCAGGAAGTGAGAAACGTTCTCGTAAATCACAAGGATGGTACAGCAGGCGGGGTCGCTCAAAATAACTTGGGGGCAATTTTCTTTAGAAGTCCGTATATACTCGTGTATAAGCCGACCCATGTATAAGCCGACCACCCTAATTTTGTCACAAAAAACTGGGAAAACTTATTGACTCGCCTATAAACCTAGGGTGGAAAATGCCGAAGCTACTGGTAAATTTCAAAAATAAAATGGGCCCCATAAGATGCTCCATAAAGTTCATGATGGCCCCATATAATGCTCCATAAAGTTCATGATGGGTTCCATAAGATGCTCCATACAAAAATATGCCTAATAATGCTGCACAGTGAATAATGGTAGCCCTATAACATGGTCCATAATAACATATGCCCCATATAATGCTGCACAGTGATTGGTGGCCCCTTATAATGCTGCATGGAGAGTGGACCCTTATAATGCTGCACAATGATTAGTGGCCCCTTATAATGCTGCACAGTGATTAGTGGCCCCTTATAATGCTGCACAGTGATTAGTGGCCCCTTATAATGCTGCACAGTGATTAGTGGCCCCTTATAATGCTGCACATTGATTAGTGGCCCCTTACAATGCTGCACGGTGATTAGTGGCCACTTATAATGCTGCACAGTGATTAGTGGCCCCTTGAAATGCAGTGATTAGTGGCCCCTTATGCTGCACGGTGATTAGTGGCCCTTTGTAATGCTGCACAGTGATTAGTGGCCCCGTATAATGCTGCACAGTGATGAGAGGCCCCCTTATAATGCTGCACAGTGATGAGTGGCCTCTTATAATGCAGCACAGTGATGAGTGGCCCCATATAATGCTGCACAGTGATTACTGGCCCTATATAATGCTGCACAGTGATTACTGGCCCCATATAATGCTGCACAGTGATTAGTGGCCCCTTGTAATGCTGCACAGTGATTAGTGGCCCCTTGTAATGCTGCACAGTGATTAGTGGCCCCTTGTAATGCTGCACAGTTATTAGTGGCCCCTTGTAATGCTGCACAGTGATGAGTGGCCCCTTGTAATGCTGCACAGTGATGAGTGGCCCCTTATAATGCTGCACAGTGATTAGTGGCCCCTTGAAATGCTGCAGTGATTAGTGGCTCCTTATTATGCTGCACGGTGATTAGTGGCCCCTTATTATGCTGCACGGTGATGAGTGGCCCCTTATAATGCTGCAAGGTGATGAGTGGCCCCTTATAATGCTGCACAGTGATGAGTGGCCCCTTATAATGCTGCACAGTGATGAGTGGCCCCTTATAATGCTGCACAGTGATGAGTGGCCCCTTATAATGCTGCACAGTGATGAGTGGCCCCTTGTATTGCTGCACAGTGATTAGTGGCCCCTTACAATGCTGCTGCCGCAGCCTCAATTAAAAAAATGAAAAAAAAAACTATATACTCACCTTGTCACTGCTGCAGCTGCTGCTCCTCAGCGTTGCTGGCTCTGCAGTGACTGTTCAGGCAGAGGGCGCCTGCTAACTACGTCATGGCACCCTCTGACCTTAACGTCACTGCCAGAGGAAGCAAGACAGCAGAGCGATGCGCAGCGGTGGAATGGGGCACAGGTGAATATGGCTCCCCCCGTTATACTCACCTCTCCTGGCATGTCTCTGCAGCCCCCCGTGCTTGTTCCATCTTCTCAGTGCTGTTCTTCCTGCTTTCTGCGGTCACGTGGTGCCGCTCATTACATATGTGCATATTAATGAGGGTAATGAGCGTACCACGTGACCGCTGAAAGCAGGAAGAACAGCGCCGAGAAGATGGAATAAGCACGGGGGGCTGCAGAAACATGCCAGGAGAGGTGAGTATGATCTCCGACACCCCCCCCCGCTCCCCCTCCCTGGCCGACCCCCGGTATATGACTCGCGTATAAGCCGAGAGGGGGACTTTCAGCCCCAAAAAATGGGCTGAAAATCTCGACTTATACGCGAGTATATACTGTAAGCCTTTTTTGTCCTTTAAGACAGAAGAAACAAAACTATTAACTCTTCTTCTAAGGTCTGACTGTGAGCTCGGACCCTCCCCAGCTATTTGCTAGGGCACTCCAGGCTAAGGGGTTGTACTGCTATGCTCTGTTATTGCAGACTTCATCATCCCAATCATAGTTCATCATCAGCACATCAGCCCCATCATAGTCCATCATCAGCACATCAACCCCATCATAGTCCATCATCAGCACATCAGCCCCATCATAGTCCATCATCAGCACATCAGCCCCATCATAGTCCATCATCAGCATATCAGCCCCATCATTGTCCCATAATGAAAGAAGTGTTGTTGCGCATTCTTAACAGCCGCTTGTTCCAGACACCCTGTTCTTAGGATTGGTGGGGGTCCTGGCAGTGAAACACCCGTAATCAGCAAGTTATGATCTACCAATGGCTAGGGGATAACTTGCTGAGGAGGCAGAAGTTGGGGACTACTGTTTTTAAAGACCGCAATACCTATATCAGGAGCTGTAAAGAAATATATGTTTCTAAGCTTTATCTTGAGTCCATTTTCCTTGTCGATAATTCTTAGATAATTCTGGGAAAAAAAGTATTTTAATACATATAACAAACTTAAATTGTCTTTGGAGAATAAAGTCTATCGGCGGTCAGTGCAGTGTACTACATTAGTTTGTGGGACAGAACATGTTGATAAAGGGTCGGTCTCATCACTGCACTCACCGTCCATAAGCTTTATTAGGGTAGATATCCACAGAATATGGATATAGTAGATGTATACCCCCTCTCAGGAATCCTTCCCTCATATTAGCTATGATGACTACATTCCACTGGAAACAGCAGAAGAAACTTGAGGCGCACTATTTACAAGAGGAGTTTTCCCATACATTTATGTGTTATCCATAAAATATTCTATAAATGTCTGATAGGCAGAGGTCCCGGACGTGAAACCCGCATCTGTCTACAGACCTGGGGAACTATGAATATACAGATGGCCATTCACTATTGGGGAGGTTCCTATAAGATCTGAGTACTCAGCCTTGTGTTTGGTTATTTTCATAGACCTTGACATGAGCGGCAGGGTACATATGAAACCAGTGCTCCACCCAATTCTTCCTGAAGCAATTTTGTGGCTGATTCAAGACCCCTGTATTATTGATTTGAGGGTTCCTAAATGGTTGGAGACCCACACCAGTCTAATGTATTTGAGATGTTGTACCCTCTTAACGAAAGATCAGAGGAAAATACCTTCAACAAAACTGCTGGTTGGGTCGGATGTGGTATTCTGAGCCACTTGGTTTGTTGTCTCATATGTTTATGCTTAAAGTTCTTAATGGTTTGTTCTTGTTGAGTTTATGGGACCTTTGTCTATACTGTACTGTTCCTTTTTCATTTTTTAGATAAGCATTCCATACTGTTAGGTGAAGAACTGGTGCTACCCTTCTTCACATTGAGGCATCACCCTACCATTGTGATCAGAAGCCCTATAACCCGGCTTCATTGTTAGGATGCAGGATTTATATAAATTAGCTCTACTGGGGTCTTAAAAGTGCAGGCATTGAGGAAGAAGTACAAAATCAGCAGGCAAATGAGTAGTCAGAAACAAGCAAAGGTCAGGGCAGGCAGCAGTGCAGAAACATAACCGGAAACAAGCAGAGGTCAGGGCAGGCAGCAGTGCAAAAACATAACCGGAAACAACCATAAAACCAAAGAAAAAAAACGACCCACAGTCCATATAGTGCAGAATAATATACATTTTTATTAGTATCACAGATTAATAACCGGAAACAAGCAGAGGTCAGGGCAGGCGGCAGTGCAGAAGCATAATCCATTGAGCAAGCTGAGGTCAGGGCAGGCGGCAGTGCAGAAACATAATCCATTGAGCAAGCTGAGGTCAGGGCAGGCGGCAGTTCAAAAACATAATCCATTGAGCAAGCAGAGGTCAGGCAGGCGGCAGTGCAGAAACATAATCCATTGAGCAAGCAGAGGTCAGGGCAGGCGTCAGTTCAAAAACATAATCCATTGAGCAAGCAGAGGTCAGGGCAGGCGGCAGTTCAAAAACATAATCCACTGAGCAAGCAGAGGTCAAGGCAGGCGGCAGTGCAGAAACATAATCCATTGAGCAAGCAGAGGTCAGGGTAGGCGGCAGTTCAAAAACATAATCCATTGAGCAAGCAGAGGTCAAGGCAGGCGGCAGTGCAGAAACAATCCATTGAGCAAGCAGAGGTCAGGCAGGCGGCAGTTCAAAAACATAATCCATTGAGCAAGCAAAGGTCAGGGCAGGCGGCAGTGTAGATGCATAACTTTAAACAAGCAGAGGTCAGGGCAGGCGGCAGTATAGAAACATGATCCATTGATCAAGCCATAGTCAAAACCGGAAAATCTGTCTAAGAAGCAGCTGTGCAGAAGATGGTATGTGCTTGCTGCAAGCAACTCGCCACTACATTTTCCGCCGGCTAAATCAAAGTGCCGCGGAATTCTCTTCTCGGGAGAATGATCTTCCTAGGACTTGGAAGGAAACCCAAATCTCTCTTGTAGGCACGTTGTACATCCTGTGGGCTCATCAGCATTACTTGCATGATCTTTCCAGTGGTATAGCTGACTGGCAGGTGTGGTGTAGGATTGTAGCCTTGTTTAGCAGTCACCTTAATACGCGGTTGATGGTCGTAAGGCATACTGAGGAGTATACGTGCTTGAGAGGGAGTTAGCTCCATCCAGGTGCATGGGGATGGGCTCCTGGGCAATGTGGCTGTTGTCTCTTTCTCATCTACTGTTCTGGTGAGTATCAGGCGTTCCTTCATACCCTCTGGCTCTGCGCTGATGTTTGCTGCAGGTTGTACGAATCGGCCTATTTCGGGCATTGTAGGATATGGTGGTGGACTTTTCAGTCTGGAATATCGGTCCTTTGCCTTTTCTGGTGTTTTGAACAGGCATTTAATAATTGACACGATATAATAAAGCACTGCCATCACATACCCCGTGAAGCCAGTTGGCCTTTGGTGGTGTTCAGGCCTCTGACTGTATAGGGATGTCCTGGCATGTGGGAGACGTCTCCGTGGTTGGAACTTTCCTCCAGCTACGGGTGCAGCCATTAGGCTGCCTTCCCCTCCACACACACAAAAGTGTGTGCGGATGGTAGAAAACACTCCCAAAAAAAAGAAATAAAAGTAAAAAAAATAAACAAAACAAGTAAAAAGTGATTTACAAGTCGCTCTGGGTTAGTGTTCAGCTCTCCTCTCTATCTCTGCTTGCCTCGCACTGACCGTTCTTGCGGAACATTCCATGACTCGTGGACAACGCTTCTGTGATGTCATAAAGACGAACATGGCAATGGGTCTAATATAGGAGAACTAGTTATGTTACCCATGGCAGACCATCCAATACCAGCTGCCACTGTACGGATAGGGGTTAGCTGGATTGGGATGAGATGTATAAAAACTTACCGGTACAATAGCGCAAGTCATTGCTTTATTTACTGTTTTTGCTTTTTTACCTGTTTACAGGCAAATCTTTCTATTTGATATTTTCAAACCTGTATAATTCTGTATCCTCATATGTGAGATAATGTGATGTATCTATTGTCAGCTCCTTGTAGGAATGTCTCCTCCTCTCTTCCCGGTAACACGGATCACCCGTGATGGGCACAGACCATTGCTGTAGTCGGAATTATTTCATATAGCTTCAGAATAAATGTTAAATAATATTGTATTTTTTCCATATAATTGGCTCAGATCACTTTTTTTAATTTGTCTGTAATTCTAAGTAGTGATAAAAAAATAAATAACCCCAAGTGTGAACCTGGTGTAGAACGTACAAATTGTCCAGAGTCTCTCCTGGGCCATGTTCACACATGCAGAAGTGCTGCATTGTTTCCATAGGTATTCGCACTAAAGCAATCAAAACTTTTTATTGTATTTTTTTGTGGCAGTTTTTTCGAATGCATTTTTTTTAGTAGAGGAATGCTTCAGTTCCACAATTGGAGACTTCATTGGAATTTTGCATGCGTTTTTTATGCTCTCCATATACTATAGTGGAAAATATTAAACAAAAGCATCAAAAAGTTCACACTTCTGCTGCACCATTAGCCCCTGTATGTAGTACAGCTTAGGCCTCTTTCACACTTCAGTTTTTTGCATCAGTTCAAATCCGCCAAAAAGGCAGACAAGCGGATCCGTTCTGAACTGATGTGAACGGATGGCACAGGATCCTGAAAATGAGGAAATTTAAAGGAAACGCTGGTCGGGAAGGAGAGAGAGAGAGAGAGAGTTTTGTTGCAAGCTCCGTTTTGAAATCTTTGAGGATGGTGACGGACAGCAACTTTTGGCGGATCCTCAAAAAAAAACTGATGAAACGGACAGCCATCCGTCACAATCCGCCATTAATGCAAGTCAATGGGGAAAAAACGGATCCTCAAAAAAAAACTGAGGATCCGTTTTTGTCAAAACCTGACGGATTGTGACTGATTGCAAAAAACTGAAGTGTGAAAGGGGCCTTAGGGAGCGATAAATGAAGTGAAAAGAAAAGTAAAACAACAAAAAAAAATTTAAACAAATCTGAAAAAAAAACTCATAAAAGTTCAATTTTCCTCCATTGAAAATGAACATAAAAAAAAATGTCAAGTGATATCGCCACATCCAGCAAAGTCCGAGCTATCAAAATATAAAAATAATTAACCCAATTGGTAAACACAAAAAATTTAAAAACGCCAACATTGCGGTATTTTTTGGTCGCTGCAATACCACTTAAAATACGTAACAAGCAACTAAAATGTCATATCTATCCCAAAGTAATATCCATAATAACGTCTCGCCTTATAAAAAAATAATCCCTCTCATAGCTCTATTGAACGAAAAAGTAAAACTACGGGTCTCGGAAAATGGCAACACAAACTCCAACATATTTTTTATTTCAAAGTCTTGATTTTTTTTCTACCACTAAAATAATTTAAAAATCTGGGCACGTTTAGTATCTCTGTAATCATACTGATGAGGAGAATCATATTACATGGTCATTTTTACCACATAATGTACGCCGTAAACATAATTAAGGTCAGAATTGCGTTTTTTTTCACAATTTTCCCATTTCCCTGTACATTGTGTGTCAGGATAAGTCACAACCACTGCCACCAATATTTCTTGAACACCACTTGCTCACGACACACCTGCCCTGGGATGTTACTATAAAGGTGAACCTCCCATATTCTTTTGTCCACTCACCTAAGCGCACCCCGCAGACAGTTCTCACATCCACATCACACTGTTTGCTGCTATCGGTCACTGTTTTGATAGGCCAGTGAGACACCTGCGCTGGGTCACACACTAGCACACATGCCACCCAGCTTTTCTGAGCCCCTGATAGGTGCTCTTCTTTTACTTTTGTATACACATACAGCAAAACACAACCAAGGTATACTCGCCGTCCTCAGGGTTTGGGGGACGTTTAGCGCAGAAAAGAACAAACTTATTAAAATTTAGATTTAAAGGGATCCTGTCAGCAGGATTGTGAACAGTAAAGTACAGACAGTGTCAGGTCTACGCTGTTATACTGATTAAAATGAGGTGACCTGGGTGATGAAATGCATCTTGTGGTTGTTGTGTAATCTGTATTTGTAAATTTCAGTTATTGAGATTCTGGTGCTCCGGGTGTTTGTGGGGTTACAAAAAAAAGGTTTGCATTCATCAAAATGGTGCCTGTGCTGTAGTATAATACATGACTAATATCAATATGTAGACATGTGTAAGGGGTTGAGAGTCTTACCCCTTTAAACCCCCATGTTGCTGTTGTACTTGTATATATATTTATATATATGTTATACCATTGTTGCGCATTATCGTATATTTCATGTTGCTGTATTATTTATATAGCATAAGCTATGTTTCTGCACCTTGTACTTGGTAGGGACAGTGCAGTCTGGGCTATGGTCACTAGATGGGGCACTGAGCTCATTGCACAGTAGATGTAGCTGTAGGACATATAGGAGTTAACTGTAGGAGGGGATAGCTGGAGAATAAGCCAGGATGGTCTTCCAGTTTCAGGCAGTCAGAGGCCTGACCCCTTTGTGCTCGGGTGGGCTATATGCCTGAGCTGCCTAACTACCCCGTGATGTTAAAGCTGATGCCCAGCCATCTAGAGAAGAACACGGTACTGCAGAATCAGCAATAAAGTGGAAAAGAGTGTAAGTAAACAGAGGAAGATTGAAGGTTACCGTAAAAGGGTACGGGCAGGTCACTCCAGAATGTGGTGGAAAGCTACGTGGGCTGAATCTCTGATGTCCGGGGCGAAACATGCTGGAGAGCGCTTCACCGTGGTGACGCTATACAGGGAGGACACTGAGGAGCCATCTGAGACGCTTCGTCAAACGGAAACACTGCAAGGAACAGTGAAGGGAAAGATGAAGTAATGTGCTGTCTTTACTGTGATGAAAATGCTGGAAACTATGTGGATGTGCTGTGTCCTGAAGAAAATAAATTTGCTCAGTTAAGAGTTGCCCTGGACTGTGTCTCTATTCATTGGGATCAAGGATCAGCATCAAGTCGGCGTAGCAAAGGGGACGCTGACGGCACGGTGAGTATTCACCGTACCATGCAAGAGAAGAGGTACCGTTTTCCTGTAGAGGGAGGTCAGGGTATACAATGCCCGAACCCGAAATACTCAGCCACGACTACTGCCCTGGCTGACCTTTACACATAAAGTGTAGAAGTCGGGGGGGAAAGTGGGGAATGTGGTCTAGAAGTGATCAAGTATAGTGTGTTATTTTCTGCAGCAAACGTGTCCTGGCTGGAAGAGGAAGAAAAGCGAAGATGAATCGCTACAAATACAGAGGTCACTGGTAAGTCAGTGATTTACCTGGACACTTACATTATATAGTATATACAGAGCTCCTGTGTATAATGTCACTGGTGATCCTTGTATTACCTGTACGCTGACTATATGCAGAGCTCCTGTGTATAATGTTACTGGTGAGTCACTGTATTACCTGTACACTATACACTATATACAGAACTCCTGTGTATGTCTCCAGTGATCATTCTATTACTTGTACACTGACATTATATATACAGACAGGTAGCGTCGGACTGATTCTCCGGTGGGCCCTGGCATCTGGTGGGCCCTGGCACCTCTACTGGTATACAGGGACAGCAGTTGCCTAGGGCCCCCACTGCTCCAGGGGCCCCCAGCCAGTGCCACACAGCTGCTATGGGGGCCCTGCCAGCGGAGCAGCAGCGGGTGTCAGGAGGCAGGAGCCACTGTCCCCACTACTAAAGAGAAATGAATATTCATTCACTCTCGGCCTCCACTCACCCCGGGGCCCCGCTCCCCAACCTAGGCAGCCGGCGCTGCGCTCAATTTCAGTGGAATAGAGAGCATCTCTCTCCCATCAGTCCCCTCTGCTCCTGACTCACAGCCGATGCGCGATGACGTCACTTCATCGCGCACCCGCTGTGTGTCTGGCAGACGGGTCAGCTGCTGACACTGAAGCCGTCATCAGCGTGGGAGCAGGAGGAGAGGTGAGTATTGTGGTTTGTTTTTTATATATCTCTATATCTATCTATATCTATCTCTATATCTATCTGTCTCTATATCTATATATCTCTATATCTATCTATTTCTATCTGTATATCTATATCTCTATCTCTATATCTATCTGTCTCTATCTTAGATATAGAGATAGATATAGATAGATAGATAGATAGATATAGAGGTAGATATAGATAGATATAAATAGTCTATATCCATCTATCTCTATACCTATCTATATCTATCTCTATCTATTATCTTTATATCTATCCATCTATATATCATGTATCCATAGATCTATCTATTTATCCCCTATCTATCTATCTATCTATCTATATACCTATCTATAGCTATCACTATCTATTATCTTTATATCTATCTATCTATCTATCCATATATCTATTTATCCCCTATCTATCTATTTATCTATCTATATCTATCTAGGTCTATCTATCTATCTCTATAGCTACCTATATCTTTCACTATCTATTATCTTTATATCTTTATTTCTATCTGTCTATCCATAGATCTATCTATCTATTATCTATCTATACATCTAATTATCACATATCTATCTATCTATCTAGTGTTATACCCTATGAGGGGGCAGCATTATACCCTATGAGGGGGTGCATTATACCCTATGAGGGGGGAGAAGCATTATACCCTATGAGGGGGCAGCCTTATACCCTATGAGGGGGTGCAATATACCTTATCTTCCAACAAAATTAATTCTAAGTCCTCCATTTTGTTGGCGAGGCTTCTGGCATTTGTATACATGCACTTTATGTATGTCTGTACCTCTATTTCTTAAATTATTAACTGTTCTAACCTCACCCCCCATGCCACTACCACCTCCAATTTCATTATTTGTGCCCAGGTCTCTATCTACACAGTCTTCCCCTCTTATAAAATGAATACCCTCCCCTAGTTCCAAGTTTAAACACTCCTCCACCCTTCTAGCCATTTTTTTCCCCAGCACAGCTGCACCCTCTCCATTGAGGTGCAGCCCGTCCCTAGCGTAGAACCTGTAGCCAACTGAGAAGTCGGCCCAGTTCTCCAGGAACCCAAACCCCTCCTTCCTACACTAATTCTTGAACCACTTATTAACTTCCCTAATCTCCTCTCTGGCGTGGCACGTGGTACAGGAAATATTTCCAAAAATACCACCTTGGAAGTCCTTGCCTTAAGATTGCAGCCTAATTCCCTGAAATCATCTTTAAGGACCTTCCACCTACCTCTGTGTCATTTGTACCAATGTGCACCATGACCGCTGGATCCTCACCAGCCCCTCCCAGTAATCTGTCAACCCGGTCAGCGATGTGTCAGACTTGCGCGCCAGATAGGCAGCACACCGTTCGACGATCCCTTTCTTTGTGACAGATTGCCCTATCTGTTCCCCTAATAATTGAGTCCCCCACTACCAGCACCTGTCTGGCCTGCCCTGCTCTCCTATTTCTCCCCTTACTGGAGCATATACTCCTCTGGCTTTCAGAGGACATGCCTTGCTGCAGCAGTGCTACCCCTGCACTGACACTCCCCTCATCTGCCAACTTGGCAAACTTATTGGGTTGTGCCAGATCAGGACTAGCCTCCCTGGCACTCTTCTGTCTACCCCACCTTCTAACTGTCACCCATCTTACTGCTTCACTGTCCTGCAGCTCCAACCTAGCATCCCCCCCTCATCTATCTCATTGAGCGTGTGCTCAGTGAGTAGAAGTCTCCTTTCCATATTGTCTATTGATCTCAGTGTTGCCAGCTGCACATTTAAATCCAGTATCTGGGCTTCCAAATGCACAATGTGCTCACATCTCGCACAGCAGTATGCACCCTCGACTGGCTGGTCAAGGATTGCGTACATGCGTCAAGACGTACACTGGATGGCATTGGCAATAGTGGAGCACATTCCTAATGGGGATTGCACCAGACAGAAAAGCTAAGTAAAAATAAATAAAAAGTATTAATAAAATATAACAGCAATTCAGTAATACCTCCTTTGCAAACTCCCTGAATCCAAAGTCACTGAATCACAAGTCACACACTTACCACCGTTCGCACTGACGCTCAGGTCACACTCAGCTCGCTTACACTCGCTCAGGCAGAAGATTTAAAGAGATTTTTTTTCCCTTCACCAGCAAACCACCCTGCTGCTCAATGCACTTCCAAAAGCTCCTGTGTATAATTTCACTGGTGGTCACTGTATTACACTGACACTGTATGCAGATCTTCTGTGTATAAATATCAGGATCCTGTCAGCGTCGGCGAACTGCCATGGCTGAGCAGCGTGACTCACCCCTACTGCGGGAGGGCCCGGGGTCCGATACTGCAGGGAAAGTTGAGGCAGACGGGACCTGCGATGCTGAAGGTAGTAAGAAGTACAAGGACCTACGATCATGTGACCACAGGGGGCGGGGCTTAGTGTCCCACTTCTGAAGATGATTGTAGGACTCTACTACAGGAATCCTGGAGTAGAGGCGAGGGGAACTCAGGTCAGACAAACGGGCGGTCATACATGGAGAGGGCGGCGCGATACCAGAGGGGCGAGCAGAGAGTAGTCAGAACGTAAGCAATGAGTCATACATGGAGATAGCTGCACAGTACAAGAGGGGCAATCAGAGAATAGTCAGGTCATAGGCAATGAGTCATACACAGAGATAGCAACGCAGTACAAGAGGGACAGGCAGAACTCGTAACAGGGACAGAACCAGATCAAAACCAAACAAGCATAAAGTATTACAGTCACAAAGCACACCAGGGTCACACACACTCGGCCAAGGGTCTGAGTATAAACGATGAGGAATGAGCCCACAATGAGGCTTTAAAAAGCCTCCCAGAATCTCAGAGTGAGGCCATCCACATTAACCTCTGAACTACCTAATCCCACAAGCTGAGCAAACCTTGACAATAATGTTGCCAGTGATCACTGAGCTCCTGTGTATAATGTCACTGGTAATCACTATATTACCTGTACACTGACACTATATACAGAGGTACTGTGTATAATGTCACTGGTGGTAATAACAGTGTTGTTATTATTGTGGTTTGTATTCATAATCAGTACTGTAGTATTCCATCAATAAGTGGTGGTAATTTGTGGACTGTTCACAGTGTGGAAGTATTTCTCCGTGTATGAATTATTATTTGGTCCCTATATGCTGGTAATATGTCATATTATTCGGTCACTATGTGGTGGTAATATGTGGTCTGGTCATGGTGTGGTTGTATTTGTGCCTTTTATGTGATATGATGCGGGTACTATGTGGTCTGGTCATGGTGTGGTGGTATTTCTCCCCTGTATGTGGTATTATTGGTCTTGGTACAGTGGATTGTGTTGTGTTTGACGGTCATTAGTCTTCTCTGATATTAATTAGGAGAATATTCTTTATTTCCATTAGAGATTAAATACTTTGTAAACAGCGGCAGAGATGCACTTACAGGGGTTTCCTGTGGAAAAACGTAATCTCCTATTCACAGGACAAGTGATAACGTATTGATTGGGGGGGTCTAACTACTTGGACCCATTCAGCAAAATGTGGAACTTTTTATCCCCATTAGACTGGAGTGGCATGTCCGACTTGACCACTGATCCATTCATTCCCTCAGTGGCTGCACTTGTATTTTTATAGAAGCTCCAAAGAGAATGAATGAAGCTTCGGTCAGATATCTAACCTGCTGCTCCATTTTAAAATGGGGATAAGTGTCCTATCAACGATAAAACTTTCTCATTCTTCCGGTCGGTGCAGTTTCTAATGGTCGGACGTATGCGATCAGCTATCCTATAGAGCCCATGGATCGGTGATAAATTGTTTTAACCAAAGAACCACATTAATGTAAACTACCGTAATTATACATCCCAGTTATGGGGATGCACAGTAGATGTACAGGAGCCGCCTGTGTTTTACAGCCGATGCTCCACTATAATGGGGATAACGACTGACAGATATTAGCATATAGCTGTAGGATGGGGCCCTAGAGTCCATTCCCCTGGTGGGCCCCAGACACCCCAGTTCGACCCTGAATATACATCATTGTGGATTATCAGATACCGGATTTAGGGAAATTTCTCTGTAATATGGAAGGCAATGACATGAATAGATAGCAAAATCTGGTTTGTCTACAATCTTTTTTATTTGTTAGGTTCTTTCCTGTTACAGCACTTCTGTCCTGTAGTATAAACCTTCTCTCACACTAGTGCTAGCACTAAACCTTGGTTTGCCTTCTTCTAAAGTCTCTGTTGTCCCCGCAGACTTAGAGATTTCCAGCATTACTCCATGCAGCCATAAGGACCTTCTCTCTTTACTCCTTGGGTTTCCGCTGTCCTAGCAGGAAGTGAGAAACGTTCTCGTAAATCACAAGGATGGTACAGCAGGCGGGGTCGCTCAAAATAACTTGGGGGCAATTTTCTTTAGAAGTCCGTATATACTCGTGTATAAGCCGACCCATGTATAAGCCGACCACCCTAATTTTGTCACAAAAAACTGGGAAAACTTATTGACTCGCCTATAAACCTAGGGTGGAAAATGCCGAAGCTACTGGTAAATTTCAAAAATAAAATGGGCCCCATAAGATGCTCCATAAAGTTCATGATGGCCCCATATAATGCTCCATAAAGTTCATGATGGGTTCCATAAGATGCTCCATACAAAAATATGCCTAATAATGCTGCACAGTGAATAATGGTAGCCCTATAACATGGTCCATAATAACATATGCCCCATATAATGCTGCACAGTGATTGGTGGCCCCTTATAATGCTGCATGGAGAGTGGACCCTTATAATGCTGCACAATGATTAGTGGCCCCTTATAATGCTGCACAGTGATTAGTGGCCCCTTATAATGCTGCACAGTGATTAGTGGCCCCTTATAATGCTGCACAGTGATTAGTGGCCCCTTATAATGCTGCACATTGATTAGTGGCCCCTTACAATGCTGCACGGTGATTAGTGGCCACTTATAATGCTGCACAGTGATTAGTGGCCCCTTGAAATGCAGTGATTAGTGGCCCCTTATGCTGCACGGTGATTAGTGGCCCTTTGTAATGCTGCACAGTGATTAGTGGCCCCGTATAATGCTGCACAGTGATGAGAGGCCCCCTTATAATGCTGCACAGTGATGAGTGGCCTCTTATAATGCAGCACAGTGATGAGTGGCCCCATATAATGCTGCACAGTGATTACTGGCCCTATATAATGCTGCACAGTGATTACTGGCCCCATATAATGCTGCACAGTGATTAGTGGCCCCTTGTAATGCTGCACAGTGATTAGTGGCCCCTTGTAATGCTGCACAGTGATTAGTGGCCCCTTGTAATGCTGCACAGTTATTAGTGGCCCCTTGTAATGCTGCACAGTGATGAGTGGCCCCTTGTAATGCTGCACAGTGATGAGTGGCCCCTTATAATGCTGCACAGTGATTAGTGGCCCCTTGAAATGCTGCAGTGATTAGTGGCTCCTTATTATGCTGCACGGTGATTAGTGGCCCCTTATTATGCTGCACGGTGATGAGTGGCCCCTTATAATGCTGCAAGGTGATGAGTGGCCCCTTATAATGCTGCACAGTGATGAGTGGCCCCTTATAATGCTGCACAGTGATGAGTGGCCCCTTATAATGCTGCACAGTGATGAGTGGCCCCTTATAATGCTGCACAGTGATGAGTGGCCCCTTGTATTGCTGCACAGTGATTAGTGGCCCCTTACAATGCTGCTGCCGCAGCCTCAATTAAAAAAATGAAAAAAAAAACTATATACTCACCTTGTCACTGCTGCAGCTGCTGCTCCTCAGCGTTGCTGGCTCTGCAGTGACTGTTCAGGCAGAGGGCGCCTGCTAACTACGTCATGGCACCCTCTGACCTTAACGTCACTGCCAGAGGAAGCAAGACAGCAGAGCGATGCGCAGCGGTGGAATGGGGCACAGGTGAATATGGCTCCCCCCGTTATACTCACCTCTCCTGGCATGTCTCTGCAGCCCCCCGTGCTTGTTCCATCTTCTCAGTGCTGTTCTTCCTGCTTTCTGCGGTCACGTGGTGCCGCTCATTACATATGTGCATATTAATGAGGGTAATGAGCGTACCACGTGACCGCTGAAAGCAGGAAGAACAGCGCCGAGAAGATGGAATAAGCACGGGGGGCTGCAGAAACATGCCAGGAGAGGTGAGTATGATCTCCGACACCCCCCCCGCTCCCCCTCCCTGGCCGACCCCCGGTATATGACTCGCGTATAAGCCGAGAGGGGGACTTTCAGCCCCAAAAAATGGGCTGAAAATCTCGACTTATACGCGAGTATATACTGTAAGCCTTTTTTGTCCATTAAGACAGAAGAAACAAAACTATTAACTCTTCTTCTAAGGTCTGACTGTGAGCTCGGACCCTCCCCAGCTATTTGTTAGGGCACTCCAGGCTAAGGGGTTGTACTGCTATGCTCTGTTATTGCAGACTTCATCATCCCAATCATAGTTCATCATCAGCACATCAGCCCCATCATAGTCCATCATCAGCACATCAACCCCATCATAGTCCATCATCAGCACATCAGCCCCATCATAGTCCATCATCAGCACATCAGCCCCATCATAGTCCATCATCAGCATATCAGCCCCATCATTGTCCCATAATGAAAGAAGTGTTGTTGCGCATTCTTAACAGCCGCTTGTTCCAGACACCCTGTTCTTAGGATTGGTGGGGGTCCTGGCAGTGAAACACCCGTAATCAGCAAGTTATGATCTACCAATGGCTAGGGGATAACTTGCTGAGGAGGCAGAAGTTGGGGACTACTGTTTTTAAAGACCGCAATACCTATATCAGGAGCTGTAAAGAAATATATGTTTCTAAGCTTTATCTTGAGTCCATTTTCCTTGTCGATAATTCTTAGATAATTCTGGGAAAAAAAGTATTTTAATACATATAACAAACTTAAATTGTCTTTGGAGAATAAAGTCTATCGGCGGTCAGTGCAGTGTACTACATTAGTTTGTGGGACAGAACATGTTGATAAAGGGTCGGTCTCATCACTGCACTCACCGTCCATAAGCTTTATTAGGGTAGATATCCACAGAATATGGATATAGTAGATGTATACCCCCTCTCAGGAATCCTTCCCTCATATTAGCTATGATGACTACATTCCACTGCAAACAGCAGAAGAAACTTGAGGCGCACTATTTACAAGAGGAGTTTTCCCATACATTTATGTGTTATCCATAAAATATTCTATAAATGTCTGATAGGCAGAGGTCCCGGACGTGAAACCCGCATCTGTCTACAGACCTGGGGAACTATGAATGTACAGATGGCCATTCACTATTGGGGAGGTTCCTATAAGATCTGAGTACTCAGCCTTGTGTTTGGTTATTTTCATAGACCTTGACATGAGCGGCAGGGTACATATGAAACCAGTGCTCCACCCAATTCTTCCTGAAGCAATTTTGTGGCTGATTCAAGACCCCTGTACTATTGATTTGAGGGTTCCTAAATGGTTGGAGACCCACACCAGTCTAATGTATTTGAGATGTTGTACCCTCTTAACGAAAGATCAGAGGAAAATACCTTCAACAAAACTGCTGGTTGGGTCGGATGTGGTATTCTGAGCCACTTGGTTTGTTGTCTCACATGTTTATGCTTAAAGTTCTTAATGGTTTGTTCTTGTTGAGTTTATGGGACCTTTGTCTATACTGTACTGTTCCTTTTTCATTTTTTTAGATAAGCATTCCATACTGTTAGGTGAAGAACTGGTGCTACCCTTCTTCACATTGAGGCATCATCCTACCATTGTGATCAGAAGCCCTATAACCCGGCTTCATTGTTAGGATGCAGGATTTATATAAATTAGCTCTACTGGGGTCTTAAAAGTGCAGGCATTGAGGAAGAAGTACAAAATCAGCAGGCAAATGAGTAGTCAGAAACAAGCAAAGGTCAGGGCAGGCAGCAGTGCAGAAACATAACCGGAAACAAGCAGAGGTCAGGGCAGGCAGCAGTGCAAAAACATAACCGGAAACAACCATAAAACCAAAGAAAAAAAACGACCCACAGTCCATATAGTGCAGAATAATATACATTTTTATTAGTATCACAGATTAATAACCGGAAACAAGCAGAGGTCAGGGCAGGCGGCAGTGCAGAAGCATAATCCATTGAGCAAGCTGAGGTCAGGGCAGGCGGCAGTGCAGAAACATAATCCATTGAGCAAGCTGAGGTCAGGGCAGGCGGCAGTTCAAAAACATAATCCATTGAGCAAGCAGAGGTCAGGCAGGCGGCAGTGCAGAAACATAATCCATTGAGCAAGCAGAGGTCAGGGCAGGCGTCAGTTCAAAAACATAATCCATTGAGCAAGCAGAGGTCAGGGCAGGCGGCAGTTCAAAAACATAATCCACTGAGCAAGCAGAGGTCAAGGCAGGCGGCAGTGCAGAAACATAATCCATTGAGCAAGCAGAGGTCAGGGTAGGCGGCAGTTCAAAAACATAATCCATTGAGCAAGCAGAGGTCAAGGCAGGCGGCAGTGCAGAAACAATCCATTGAGCAAGCAGAGGTCAGGCAGGCGGCAGTTCAAAAACATAATCCATTGAGCAAGCAAAGGTCAGGGCAGGCGGCAGTGTAGATGCATAACTTTAAACAAGCAGAGGTCAGGGCAGGCGGCAGTATAGAAACATGATCCATTGATCAAGCCATAGTCAAAACCGGAAAATCTGTCTAAGAAGCAGCTGTGCAGAAGATGGTATGTGCTTGCTGCAAGCAACTCGCCACTACATTTTCCGCCGGCTAAATCAAAGTGCCGCGGAATTCTCTTCTCGGGAGAATGATCTTCCTAGGACTTGGAAGGAAACCCAAATCTCTCTTGTAGGCACGTTGTACATCCTGTGGGCTCATCAGCATTACTTGCATGATCTTTCCAGTGGTATAGCTGACTGGCAGGTGTGGTGTAGGATTGTAGCCTTGTTTAGCAGTCACCTTAATACGCGGTTGATGGTCGTAAGGCATACTGAGGAGTATACGTGCTTGAGAGGGAGTTAGCTCCATCCAGGTGCATGGGGATGGGCTCCTGGGCAATGTGGCTGTTGTCTCTTCCTCATCTACTGTTCTGGTGAGTATCAGGCGTTCCTTCATACCCTCTGGCTCTGCGCTGATGTTTGCTGCAGGTTGTACGAATCGGCCTATTTCGGGCATTGTAGGATATGGTGGTGGACTTTTCAGTCTGGAATATCGGTCCTTTGCCTTTTCTGGTGTTTTGAACAGGCATTTAATAATTGACACGATATAATAAAGCACTGCCATCACATACCCCGTGAAGCCAGTTGGCCTTTGGTGGTGTTCAGGCCTCTGACTGTATAGGGATGTCCTGGCATGTGGGAGACGTCTCCGTGGTTGGAACTTTCCTCCAGCTACGGGTGCAGCCATTAGGCTGCCTTCCCCTCCACACACACAAAAGTGTGTGCGGATGGTAGAAAACACTCCCAAAAAAAAGAAATAAAAGTAAAAAAAATAAACAAAACAAGTAAAAAGTGATTTACAATCGCTCTGGGTTAGTGTTCAGCTCTCCTCTCTATCTCTGCTTGCCTCGCACTGACCGTTCTTGCGGAACATTCCATGACTCGTGGACAACGCTTCTGTGATGTCATAAAGACGAACATGGCAATGGGTCTAATATAGGAGAACTAGTTATGTTACCCATGGCAGACCATCCAATACCAGCTGCCACTGTACGGATAGGGGTTAGCTGGATTGGGATGAGATGTATAAAAACTTACCGGTACAATAGCGCAAGTCATTGCTTTATTTACTGTTTTTGCTTTTTTACCTGTTTACAGGCAAATCTTTCTATTTGATATTTTCAAACCTGTATAATTCTGTATCCTCATACGTGAGATAATGTGATGTATCTATTGTCAGCTTCTTCCAGGAATGTCTCCTCCTCTCTTCCCGGTAACACGGATCACCCGTGATGGGCACAGACCAATTGCTGTAGTCAGAATTATTTCATATAGCTTCAGAATAAATGTTAAATAATATTGTATTTTTTCCATATAATTGGCTCAGATCACTTTTTTTAATTTGTCTGTAATTCTAAGTAGTGATAAAAAAATAAATAACCCCAAGTGTGAACCTGGTGTAGAACGTACAAATTGTCCAGAGTCTCTCCTGGGCCATGTTCACACGTGCAGAAGTGCTGCATTGTTTCCATAGGTATTCGCACTAAAGCAATCAAAACTTTTTATTGTATTTTTTTGTGGCAGTTTTTTCGAATGCATTTTTTTTAGTAGAGGAATGCTTCAGTTCCACAATTGGAGACTTCATTGGAATTTTGCATGCGTTTTTTATGCTCTCCATATACTATAGTGGAAAATATTAAACAAAAGCATCAAAAAGTTCACACTTCTGCTGCACCATTAGCCCCTGTATGTAGTACAGCTTAGGCCTCTTTCACACTTCAGTTTTTTGCATCAGTTCAAATCCGCCAAAAAGGCAGACAAGCGGATCCGTTCTGAACTGATGTGAACGGATGGCACAGGATCCTGAAAATGAGGAAATTTAAAGGAAATGCTGGTCGGGAAGGAGAGAGAGAGAGAGTTTTGTTGCAAGCTCCGTTTTGAAATCTTTGAGGATGGTGACGGACAGCAACTTTTGGCGGATCCTCAAAAAAAAAACTGATGAAACGGACAGCCATCCGTCACAATCCGCCATTAATGCAAGTCAATGGGGAAAAAACGGATCCTCAAAAAAAAACTGAGGATCCGTTTTTGTCAAAACCTGACGGATTGTGACTGATTGCAAAAAACTGAAGTGTGAAAGGGGCCTTAGGGAGCGATAAATGAAGTGAAAAGAAAAGTAAAACAACAAAAAAAGATTTAAACAAATCTGAAAAAAAAACTCATAAAAGTTCAATTTTCCTCCATTGAAAATGAACATAAAAAAAAATGTCAAGTGATATCGCCACATCCAGCAAAGTCCGAGCTATCAAAATATAAAAATAATTAACCCAATTGGTAAACACAAAAAATTTAAAAACGCCAACATTGCGGTATTTTTTGGTCGCTGCAATACCACTTAAAATACGTAACAAGCAACTAAAATGTCATATCTATCCCAAAGTAATATCCATAATAACGAATAACGTCTCGCCTTATAAAAAAATAATCCCTCTCATAGCTCTATTGAACGAAAAAGTAAAACTACGGGTCTCGGAAAATGGCAACACAAACTCCAACATATTTTTTATTTCAAAGTCTTGATTTTTTTTCTACCACTAAAATAATTTAAAAATCTGGGCACGTTTAGTATCTCTGTAATCATACTGATGAGGAGAATCATATTACATGGTCATTTTTACCACATAATGTACGCCGTAAACATAATTAAGGTCAGAATTGCGTTTTTTTTCACAATTTTCCCATTTCCCTGTACATTGTGTGTCAGGATAAGTCACAACCACTGCCACCAATATTTCTTGAACACCACTTGCTCACGACACACCTGCCCTGGGATGTTACTATAAAGGTGAACCTCCCATATTCTTTTGTCCACTCACCTAAGCGCACCCCGCAGACAGTTCTCACATCCACATCACACTGTTTGCTGCTATCGGTCACTGTTTTGATAGGCCAGTGAGACACCTGCGCTGGGTCACACACTAGCACACATGCCACCCAGCTTTTCTGAGCCCCTGATAGGTGCTCTTCTTTTACTTTTGTATACACATACAGCAAAACACAACCAAGGTATACTCGCCGTCCTCAGGGTTTGGGGGACGTTTAGCGCAGAAAAGAACAAACTTATTAAAATTTAGATTTAAAGGGATCCTGTCAGCAGGATTGTGAACAGTAAAGTACAGACAGTGTCAGGTCTACGCTGTTATACTGATTAAAATGAGGTGACCTGGGTGATGAAATGCATCTTGTGGTTGTTGTGTAATCTGTATTTGTAAATTTCAGTTATTGAGATTCTGGTGCTCCGGGTGTTTGTGGGGTTACAAAAAAAAGGTTTGCATTCATCAAAATGGTGCCTGTGCTGTAGTATAATACATGACTAATATCAATATGTAGACATGTGTAAGGGGTTGAGAGTCTTACCCCTTTAAACCCCCATGTTGCTGTTGTACTTGTATATATATTTATATATATGTTATACCATTGTTGCGCATTATCGTATATTTCATGTTGCTGTATTATTTATATAGCATAAGCTATGTTTCTGCACCTTGTACTTGGTAGGGACAGTGCAGTCTGGGCTATGGTCACTAGATGGGGCACTGAGCTCATTGCACAGTAGATGTAGCTGTAGGACATATAGGAGTTAACTGTAGGAGGGGATAGCTGGAGAATAAGCCAGGATGGTCTTCCAGTTTCAGGCAGTCAGAGGCCTGACCCCTTTGTGCTCGGGTGGGCTATATGCCTGAGCTGCCTAACTACCCCGTGATGTTAAAGCTGATGCCCAGCCATCTAGAGAAGAACACGGTACTGCAGAATCAGCAATAAAGTGGAAAAGAGTGTAAGTAAACAGAGGAAGATTGAAGGTTACCGTAAAAGGGTACGGGCAGGTCACTCCAGAATGTGGTGGAAAGCTACGTGGGCTGAATCTCTGATGTCCGGGGCGAAACATGCTGGAGAGCGCTTCACCATGGTGACGCTATACAGGGAGGACACTGAGGAGCCATCTGAGACGCTTCGTCAAACGGAAACACTGCAAGGAACAGTGAAGGGAAAGATGAAGTAATGTGCTGTCTTTACTGTGATGAAAATGCTGGAAACTATGTGGATGTGCTGTGTCCTGAAGAAAATAAATTTGCTCAGTTAAGAGTTGCCCTGGACTGTGTCTCTATTCATTGGGATCAAGGATCAGCATCAAGTCGGCGTAGCAAAGGGGACGCTGACGGCACGGTGAGTATTCACCGTACCATGCAAGAGAAGAGGTACCGTTTTCCTGTAGAGGGAGGTCAGGGTATACAATGCCCGAACCCGAAATACTCAGCCACGACTACTGCCCTGGCTGACCTTTACACATAAAGTGTAGAAGTCGGGGGGGAAAGTGGGGAATGTGGTCTAGAAGTGATCAAGTATAGTGTGTTATTTTCTGCAGCAAACGTGTCCTGGCTGGAAGAGGAAGAAAAGCGAAGATGAATCGCTACAAATACAGAGGTCACTGGTAAGTCAGTGATTTACCTGGACACTTACATTATATAGTATATACAGAGCTCCTGTGTATAATGTCACTGGTGATCCTTGTATTACCTGTACGCTGACTATATGCAGAGCTCCTGTGTATAATGTTACTGGTGAGTCACTGTATTACCTGTACACTATACACTATATACAGAACTCCTGTGTATGTCTCCAGTGATCATTCTATTACTTGTACACTGACATTATATATACAGACAGGTAGCGTCGGACTGATTCTCCGGTGGGCCCTGGCATCTGGTGGGCCCTGGCACCTCTACTGGTATACAGGGACAGCAGTTGCCTAGGGCCCCCACTGCTCCAGGGGCCCCCAGCCAGTGCCACACAGCTGCTATGGGGGCCCTGCCAGCGGAGCAGCAGCGGGTGTCAGGAGGCAGGAGCCACTGTCCCCACTACTAAAGAGAAATGAATATTCATTCACTCTCGGCCTCCACTCACCCCGGGGCCCCGCTCCCCAACCTAGGCAGCCGGCGCTGCGCTCAATTTCAGTGGAATAGAGAGCATCTCTCTCCCATCAGTCCCCTCTGCTCCTGACTCACAGCCGATGCGCGATGACGTCACTTCATCGCGCACCCGCTGTGTGTCTGGCAGACGGGTCAGCTGCTGACACTGAAGCCGTCATCAGCGTGGGAGCAGGAGGAGAGGTGAGTATTGTGGTTTGTTTTTTATATATCTCTATATCTATCTATATCTATCTCTATATCTATCTGTCTCTATATCTATATATCTCTATATCTATCTATTTCTATCTGTATATCTATATCTCTATCTCTATATCTATCTGTCTCTATCTTAGATATAGAGATAGATATAGATAGATAGATAGATAGATAGATATAGAGGTAGATATAGATAGATATAAATAGTCTATATCCATCTATCTCTATACCTATCTATATCTATCTCTATCTATTATCTTTATATCTATCCATCTATATATCATGTATCCATAGATCTATCTATTTATCCCCTATCTATCTATCTATATACCTATCTATAGCTATCACTATCTATTATCTTTATATCTATCTATCTATCTATCCATATATCTATTTATCCCCTATCTATCTATTTATCTATCTATATCTATCTAGGTCTATCTATCTATCTCTATAGCTACCTATATCTTTCACTATCTATTATCTTTATATCTTTATTTCTATCTGTCTATCCATAGATCTATCTATCTATTATCTATCTATACATCTAATTATCACATATCTATCTATCTATCTAGTGTTATACCCTATGAGGGGGCAGCATTATACCCTATGAGGGGGTGCATTATACCCTATGAGGGGGGAGAAGCATTATACCCTATGAGGGGGCAGCCTTATACCCTATGAGGGGGTGCAATATACCTTATCTTCCAACAAAATTAATTCTAAGTCCTCCATTTTGTTGGCGAGGCTTCTGGCATTTGTATACATGCACTTTATGTATGTCTGTACCTCTATTTCTTAAATTATTAACTGTTCTAACCTCACCCCCCATGCCACTACCACCTCCAATTTCATTATTTGTGCCCAGGTCTCTATCTACACAGTCTTCCCCTCTTATAAAATGAATACCCTCCCCTAGTTCCAAGTTTAAACACTCCTCCACCCTTCTAGCCATTTTTTTCCCCAGCACAGCTGCACCCTCCCCATTGAGGTGCAGCCCGTCCCTAGCGTAGAACCTGTAGCCAACTGAGAAGTCGGCCCAGTTCTCCAGGAACCCAAACCCCTCCTTCCTACACTAATTCTTGAACCACTTATTAACTTCCCTAATCTCCTCTCTGGCGTGGCACGTGGTACAGGAAATATTTCCAAAAATACCACCTTGGAAGTCCTTGCCTTAAGATTGCAGCCTAATTCCCTGAAATCATCTTTAAGGACCTTCCACCTACCTCTGTGTCATTTGTACCAATGTGCACCATGACCGCTGGATCCTCACCAGCCCCTCCCAGTAATCTGTCAACCCGGTCAGCGATGTGTCAGACTTGCGCGCCAGATAGGCAGCACACCGTTCGACGATCCCTTTCTTTGTGACAGATTGCCCTATCTGTTCCCCTAATAATTGAGTCCCCCACTACCAGCACCTGTCTGGCCTGCCCTGCTCTCCTATTTCTCCCCTTACTGGAGCATATACTCCTCTGGCTTTCAGAGGACATGCCTTGCTGCAGCAGTGCTACCCCTGCACTGACACTCCCCTCATCTGCCAACTTGGCAAACTTATTGGGTTGTGCCAGATCAGGACTAGCCTCCCTGGCACTCTTCTGTCTACCCCACCTTCTAACTGTCACCCATCTTACTGCTTCACTGTCCTGCAGCTCCAACCTAGCATCCCCCCCTCATCTATCTCATTGAGCGTCTGCTCAGTGAGTAGAAGTCTCCTTTCCATATTGTCTATTGATCTCAGTGTTGCCAGCTGCACATTTAAATCCAGTATCTGGGCTTCCAAATGCACAATGTGCTCACATCTCGCACAGCAGTATGCACCCTCGACTGGCTGGTCAAGGATTGCGTACATGCGTCAAGACGTACACTGGATGGCATTGGCAATAGTGGAGCACATTCCTAATGGGGATTGCACCAGACAGAAAAGATAAGTAAAAATAAATAAAAAGTATTAATAAAATATAACAGCAATTCAGTAATACCTCCTTTGCAAACTCCCTGAATCCAAAGTCACTGAATCACAAGTCACACACTTACCACCGTTCGCACTGACGCTCAGGTCACACTCAGCTCGCTTACACTCGCTCAGGCAGAAGATTTAAAGAGATTTTTTTTCCCTTCACCAGCAAACCACCCTGCTGCTCAATGCACTTCCAAAAGCTCCTGTGTATAATTTCACTGGTGGTCACTGTATTACACTGACACTGTATGCAGATCTTCTGTGTATAAATATCAGGATCCTGTCAGCGTCGGCGAACTGCCATGGCTGAGCAGCGTGACTCACCCCTACTGCGGGAGGGCCCGGGGTCCGATACTGCAGGGAAAGTTGAGGCAGACGGGACCTGCGATGCTGAAGGTAGTAAGAAGTACAAGGACCTACGATCATGTGACCACAGGGGGCGGGGCTTAGTGTCCCACTTCTGAAGATGATTGTAGGACTCTACTACAGGAATCCTGGAGTAGAGGCGAGGGGAACTCAGGTCAGACAAACGGGCGGTCATACATGGAGAGGGCGGCGCGATACCAGAGGGGCGAGCAGAGAGTAGTCAGAACGTAAGCAATGAGTCATACATGGAGATAGCTGCACAGTACAAGAGGGGCAATCAGAGAATAGTCAGGTCATAGGCAATGAGTCATACACAGAGATAGCAACGCAGTACAAGAGGGACAGGCAGAACTCGTAACAGGGACAGAACCAGATCAAAACCAAACAAGCATAAAGTATTACAGTCACAAAGCACACCAGGGTCACACACACTCGGCCAAGGGTCTGAGTATAAACGATGAGGAATGAGCCCACAATGAGGCTTTAAAAAGCCTCCCAGAATCTCAGAGTGAGGCCATCCACATTAACCTCTGAACTACCTAATCCCACAAGCTGAGCAAACCTTGACAATAATGTTGCCAGTGATCACTGAGCTCCTGTGTATAATGTCACTGGTAATCACTATATTACCTGTACACTGACACTATATACAGAGGTACTGTGTATAATGTCACTGGTGGTAATAACAGTGTTGTTATTATTGTGGTTTGTATTCATAATCAGTACTGTAGTATTCCATCAATAAGTGGTGGTAATTTGTGGACTGTTCACAGTGTGGAAGTATTTCTCCGTGTATGAATTATTATTTGGTCCCTATATGCTGGTAATATGTCATATTATTCGGTCACTATGTGGTGGTAATATGTGGTCTGGTCATGGTGTGGTTGTATTTGTGCCTTTTATGTGATATGATGCGGGTACTATGTGGTCTGGTCATGGTGTGGTGGTATTTCTCCCCTGTATGTGGTATTATTGGTCTTGGTACAGTGGATTGTGTTGTGTTTGACGGTCATTAGTCTTCTCTGATATTAATTAGGAGAATATTCTTTATTTCCATTAGAGATTAAATACTTTGTAAACAGCGGCAGAGATGCACTTACAGTGGTTTCCTGTGGAAAAACGTAATCTCCTATTCACAGGACAAGTGATAACGTATTGATTGGGGGGGTCTAACTACTTGGACCCATTCAGCAAAATGTGGAACTTTTTATCCCCATTAGACTGGAGTGGCATGTCCGACTTGACCACTGATCCATTCATTCCCTCAGTGGCTGCACTTGTATTTTTATAGAAGCTCCAAAGAGAATGAATGAAGCTTCGGTCAGATATCTAACCTGCTGCTCCATTTTAAAATGGGGATAAGTGTCCTATCAACGATAAAACTTTCTCATTCTTCCGGTCGGTGCAGTTTCTAATGGTCGGACGTATGCGATCAGCTATCCTATAGAGCCCATGGATCGGTGATAAATTGTTTTAACCAAAGAACCACATTAATGTAAACTACCGTAATTATACATCCCAGTTATGGGGATGCACAGTAGATGTACAGGAGCCGCCTGTGTTTTACAGCCGATGCTCCACTATAATGGGGATAACGACTGACAGATATTAGCATATAGCTGTAGGATGGGGCCCTAGAGTCCATTCCCCTGGTGGGCCCCAGACACCCCAGTTCGACCCTGAATATACATCATTGTGGATTATCAGATACCGGATTTAGGGAAATTTCTCTGTAATATGGAAGGCAATGACATGAATAGATAGCAAAATCTGGTTTGTCTACAATCTTTTTTATTTGTTAGGTTCTTTCCTGTTACAGCACTTCTGTCCTGTAGTATAAACCTTCTCTCACACTAGTGCTAGCACTAAACCTTGGTTTGCCTTCTTCTAAAGTCTCTGTTGTCCCCGCAGACTTAGAGATTTCCAGCATTACTCCATGCAGCCATAAGGACCTTCTCTCTTTACTCCTTGGGTTTCCGCTGTCCTAGCAGGAAGTGAGAAACGTTCTCGTAAATCACAAGGATGGTACAGCAGGCGGGGTCGCTCAAAATAACTTGGGGGCAATTTTCTTTAGAAGTCCGTATATACTCGTGTATAAGCCGACCCATGTATAAGCCGACCACCCTAATTTTGTCACAAAAAACTGGGAAAACTTATTGACTCGCCTATAAACCTAGGGTGGAAAATGCCGAAGCTACTGGTAAATTTCAAAAATAAAATGGGCCCCATAAGATGCTCCATAAAGTTCATGATGGCCCCATATAATGCTCCATAAAGTTCATGATGGGTTCCATAAGATGCTCCATACAAAAATATGCCTAATAATGCTGCACAGTGAATAATGGTAGCCCTATAACATGGTCCATAATAACATATGCCCCATATAATGCTGCACAGTGATTGGTGGCCCCTTATAATGCTGCATGGAGAGTGGACCCTTATAATGCTGCACAATGATTAGTGGCCCCTTATAATGCTGCACAGTGATTAGTGGCCCCTTATAATGCTGCACAGTGATTAGTGGCCCCTTATAATGCTGCACATTGATTACTGGCCCCTTACAATGCTGCACGGTGATTAGTGGCCACTTATAATGCTGCACAGTGATTAGTGGCCCCTTGAAATGCAGTGATTAGTGGCCCCTTATGCTGCACGGTGATTAGTGGCCCTTTGTAATGCTGCACAGTGATTAGTGGCCCCGTATAATGCTGCACAGTGATGAGAGGCCCCCTTATAATGCTGCACAGTGATGAGTGGCCTCTTATAATGCAGCACAGTGATGAGTGGCCCCATATAATGCTGCACAGTGATTACTGGCCCTATATAATGCTGCACAGTGATTACTGGCCCCATATAATGCTGCACAGTGATTAGTGGCCCCTTGTAATGCTGCACAGTGATTAGTGGCCCCTTGTAATGCTGCACAGTGATTAGTGGCCCCTTGTAATGCTGCACAGTTATTAGTGGCCCCTTGTGATGCTGCACAGTGATGAGTGGCCCCTTGTAATGCTGCACAGTGATGAGTGGCCCCTTATAATGCTGCACAGTGATTAGTGGCCCCTTGAAATGCTGCAGTGATTAGTGGCTCCTTATTATGCTGCACGGTGATTAGTGGCCCCTTATTATGCTGCACGGTGATGAGTGGCCCCTTATAATGCTGCAAGGTGATGAGTGGCCCCTTATAATGCTGCACAGTGATGAGTGGCCCCTTATAATGCTGCACAGTGATGAGTGGCCCCTTATAATGCTGCACAGTGATGAGTGGCCCCTTGTATTGCTGCACAGTGATTAGTGGCCCCTTACAATGCTGCTGCCGCAGCCTCAATTAAAAAAATGAAAAAAAAAACTATATACTCACCTTGTCACTGCTGCAGCTGCTGCTCCTCAGCGTTGCTGGCTCTGCAGTGACTGTTCAGGCAGAGGGCGCCTGCTAACTACGTCATGGCACCCTCTGACCTTAACGTCACTGCCAGAGGAAGCAAGACAGCAGAGCGATGCGCAGCGGTGGAATGGGGCACAGGTGAATATGGCTCCCCCCGTTATACTCACCTCTCCTGGCATGTCTCTGCAGCCCCCCGTGCTTGTTTCATCTTCTCAGTGCTGTTCTTCCTGCTTTCTGCGGTCACGTGGTGCCGCTCATTACATATGTGCATATTAATGAGGGTAATGAGCGTACCACGTGACCGCTGAAAGCAGGAAGAACAGCGCCGAGAAGATGGAATAAGCACGGGGGGCTGCAGAAACATGCCAGGAGAGGTGAGTATGATCTCCGACACCCCCCCCGCTCCCCCTCCCTGGCCGACCCCCGGTATATGACTCGCGTATAAGCCGAGAGGGGGACTTTCAGCCCCAAAAAATGGGCTGAAAATCTCGACTTATACGCGAGTATATACTGTAAGCCTTTTTTGTCCATTAAGACAGAAGAAACAAAACTATTAACTCTTCTTCTAAGGTCTGACTGTGAGCTCGGACCCTCCCCAGCTATTTGTTAGGGCACTCCAGGCTAAGGGGTTGTACTGCTATGCTCTGTTATTGCAGACTTCATCATCCCAATCATAGTTCATCATCAGCACATCAGCCCCATCATAGTCCATCATCAGCACATCAACCCCATCATAGTCCATCATCAGCACATCAGCCCCATCATAGTCCATCATCAGCACATCAGCCCCATCATAGTCCATCATCAGCATATCAGCCCCATCATTGTCCCATAATGAAAGAAGTGTTGTTGCGCATTCTTAACAGCCGCTTGTTCCAGACACCCTGTTCTTAGGATTGGTGGGGGTCCTGGCAGTGAAACACCCGTAATCAGCAAGTTATGATCTACCAATGGCTAGGGGATAACTTGCTGAGGAGGCAGAAGTTGGGGACTACTGTTTTTAAAGACCGCAATACCTATATCAGGAGCTGTAAAGAAATATATGTTTCTAAGCTTTATCTTGAGTCCATTTTCCTTGTCGATAATTCTTAGATAATTCTGGGAAAAAAAGTATTTTAATACATATAACAAACTTAAATTGTCTTTGGAGAATAAAGTCTATCGGCGGTCAGTGCAGTGTACTACATTAGTTTGTGGGACAGAACATGTTGATAAAGGGTCGGTCTCATCACTGCACTCACCGTCCATAAGCTTTATTAGGGTAGATATCCACAGAATATGGATATAGTAGATGTATACCCCCTCTCAGGAATCCTTCCCTCATATTAGCTATGATGACTACATTCCACTGCAAACAGCAGAAGAAACTTGAGGCGCACTATTTACAAGAGGAGTTTTCCCATACATTTATGTGTTATCCATAAAATATTCTATAAATGTCTGATAGCCAGAGGTCCCGGACGTGAAACCCGCATCTGTCTACAGACCTGGGGAACTATGAATGTACAGATGGCCATTCACTATTGGGGAGGTTCCTATAAGATCTGAGTACTCAGCCTTGTGTTTGGTTATTTTCATAGACCTTGACATGAGCGGCAGGGTACATATGAAACCAGTGCTCCACCCAATTCTTCCTGAAGCAATTTTGTGGCTGATTCAAGACCCCTGTACTATTGATTTGAGGGTTCCTAAATGGTTGGAGACCCACACCAGTCTAATGTATTTGAGATGTTGTACCCTCTTAACGAAAGATCAGAGGAAAATACCTTCAACAAAACTGCTGGTTGGGTCGGATGTGGTATTCTGAGCCACTTGGTTTGTTGTCTCACATGTTTATGCTTAAAGTTCTTAATGGTTTGTTCTTGTTGAGTTTATGGGACCTTTGTCTATACTGTACTGTTCCTTTTTCATTTTTTAGATAAGCATTCCATACTGTTAGGTGAAGAACTGGTGCTACCCTTCTTCACATTGAGGCATCATCCTACCATTGTGATCAGAAGCCCTATAACCCGGCTTCATTGTTAGGATGCAGGATTTATATAAATTAGCTCTACTGGGGTCTTAAAAGTGCAGGCATTGAGGAAGAAGTACAAAATCAGCAGGCAAATGAGTAGTCAGAAACAAGCAAAGGTCAGGGCAGGCAGCAGTGCAGAAACATAACCGGAAACAAGCAGAGGTCAGGGCAGGCAGCAGTGCAAAAACATAACCGGAAACAACCATAAAACCAAAGAAAAAAAACGACCCACAGTCCATATAGTGCAGAATAATATACATTTTTATTAGTATCACAGATTAATAACCGGAAACAAGCAGAGGTCAGGGCAGGCGGCAGTGCAGAAGCATAATCCATTGAGCAAGCTGAGGTCAGGGCAGGCGGCAGTGCAGAAACATAATCCATTGAGCAAGCTGAGGTCAGGGCAGGCGGCAGTTCAAAAACATAATCCATTGAGCAAGCAGAGGTCAGGCAGGCGGCAGTGCAGAAACATAATCCATTGAGCAAGCAGAGGTCAGGGCAGGCGTCAGTTCAAAAACATAATCCATTGAGCAAGCAGAGGTCAGGGCAGGCGGCAGTTCAAAAACATAATCCACTGAGCAAGCAGAGGTCAAGGCAGGCGGCAGTGCAGAAACATAATCCATTGAGCAAGCAGAGGTCAGGGTAGGCGGCAGTTCAAAAACATAATCCATTGAGCAAGCAGAGGTGAAGGCAGGCGGCAGTGCAGAAACAATCCATTGAGCAAGCAGAGGTCAGGCAGGCGGCAGTTCAAAAACATAATCCATTGAGCAAGCAAAGGTCAGGGCAGGCGGCAGTGTAGATGCATAACTTTAAACAAGCAGAGGTCAGGGCAGGCGGCAGTATAGAAACATGATCCATTGATCAAGCCATAGTCAAAACCGGAAAATCTGTCTAAGAAGCAGCTGTGCAGAAGATGGTATGTGCTTGCTGCAAGCAACTCGCCACTACATTTTCCGCCGGCTAAATCAAAGTGCCGCGGAATTCTCTTCTCGGGAGAATGATCTTCCTAGGACTTGGAAGGAAACCCAAATCTCTCTTGTAGGCACGTTGTACATCCTGTGGGCTCATCAGCATTACTTGCATGATCTTTCCAGTGGTATAGCTGACTGGCAGGTGTGGTGTAGGATTGTAGCCTTGTTTAGCAGTCACCTTAATACGCGGTTGATGGTCGTAAGGCATACTGAGGAGTATACGTGCTTGAGAGGGAGTTAGCTCCATCCAGGTGCATGGGGATGGGCTCCTGGGCAATGTGGCTGTTGTCTCTTCCTCATCTACTGTTCTGGTGAGTATCAGGCGTTCCTTCATACCCTCTGGCTCTGCGCTGATGTTTGCTGCAGGTTGTACGAATCGGCCTATTTCGGGCATTGTAGGATATGGTGGTGGACTTTTCAGTCTGGAATATCGGTCCTTTGCCTTTTCTGGTGTTTTGAACAGGCATTTAATAATTGACACGATATAATAAAGCACTGCCATCACATACCCCGTGAAGCCAGTTGGCCTTTGGTGGTGTTCAGGCCTCTGACTGTATAGGGATGTCCTGGCATGTGGGAGACGTCTCCGTGGTTGGAACTTTCCTCCAGCTACGGGTGCAGCCATTAGGCTGCCTTCCCCTCCACACACACAAAAGTGTGTGCGGATGGTAGAAAACACTCCCAAAAAAAAGAAATAAAAGTAAAAAAAATAAACAAAACAAGTAAAAAGTGATTTACAAGTCGCTCTGGGTTAGTGTTCAGCTCTCCTCTCTATCTCTGCTTGCCTCGCACTGACCGTTCTTGCGGAACATTCCATGACTCGTGGACAACGCTTCTGTGATGTCATAAAGACGAACATGGCAATGGGTCTAATATAGGAGAACTAGTTATGTTACCCATGGCAGACCATCCAATACCAGCTGCCACTGTACGGATAGGGGTTAGCTGGATTGGGATGAGATGTATAAAAACTTACCGGTACAATAGCGCAAGTCATTGCTTTATTTACTGTTTTTGCTTTTTTACCTGTTTACAGGCAAATCTTTCTATTTGATATTTTCAAACCTGTATAATTCTGTATCCTCATATGTGAGATAATGTGATGTATCTATTGTCAGCTCCTTGTAGGAATGTCTCCTCCTCTCTTCCCGGTAACACGGATCACCCGTGATGGGCACAGACCATTGCTGTAGTCGGAATTATTTCATATAGCTTCAGAATAAATGTTAAATAATATTGTATTTTTTCCATATAATTGGCTCAGATCACTTTTTTTAATTTGTCTGTAATTCTAAGTAGTGATAAAAAAATAAATAACCCCAAGTGTGAACCTGGTGTAGAACGTACAAATTGTCCAGAGTCTCTCCTGGGCCATGTTCACACGTGCAGAAGTGCTGCATTGTTTCCATAGGTATTCGCACTAAAGCAATCAAAACTTTTTATTGTATTTTTTTGTGGCAGTTTTTTCGAATGCATTTTTTTTAGTAGAGGAATGCTTCAGTTCCACAATTGGAGACTTCATTGGAATTTTGCATGCGTTTTTTATGCTCTCCATATAATATAGTGGAAAATATTAAACAAAAGCATCAAAAAGTTCACACTTCTGCTGCACCATTAGCCCCTGTATGTAGTACAGCTTAGGCCTCTTTCACACTTCAGTTTTTTGCATCAGTTCAAATCCGCCAAAAAGGCAGACAAGCGGATCCGTTCTGAACTGATGTGAACGGATGGCACAGGATCCTGAAAATGAGGAAATTTAAAGGAAACGCTGGTCGGGAAGGAGAGAGAGAGAGAGTTTTGTTGCAAGCTCCGTTTTGAAATCTTTGAGGATGGTGACGGACAGCAACTTTTGGCGGATCCTCAAAAAAAAACCGGATGAAACGGACAGCCATCCGTCACAATCCGCCATTAATGCAAGTCAATGGGGAAAAAACGGATCCTCCAAAAAAAATTGAGGATCCGTTTTTGTCAAAACCTGACGGATTGTGACTGATTGCAAAAAACTGAAGTGTGAAAGGGGCCTTAGGGAGTGATAAATGAAGTGAAAAGAAAAGTAAAACAACAAAAAAAGATTTAAACAAATCTGAAAAAAAACTCATAAAAGTTCAATTTTCCTCCATTGAAAATGAACATAAAAAAAAATGTCAAGTGATATCGCCACATCCAGCAAAGTCCGAGCTATCAAAATATAAAAATAATTAACCCAATTGGTAAACACAAAAAATTTAAAAACGCCAACATTGCGGTATTTTTTGGTCTCTGCAATACCACTTAAAATACGTAACAAGCAACTAAAATGTCATATCTATCCCAAAGTAATATCCATAATAACGTCTCGCCTTATGAAAAAATAATCCCTCTCATAGCTCTATTGAACGAAAAAGTAAAACTACGGGTCTCGGAAAATGGCAACACAAACTCCAACATATTTTTTATTTCAAAGTCTTGATTTTTTTTCTACCACTAAAATAATTTAAAAATCTGGGCACGTTTAGTATCTCTGTAATCATACTGATGAGGAGAATCATATTACATGGTCATTTTTACCACATAATGTACGCCGTAAACATAATTAAGGTCAGAATTGCGTTTTTTTTCACAATTTTCCCATTTCCCTGTACATTGTGTGTCAGGATAAGTCACAACCACTGCCACCAATATTTCTTGAACACCACTTGCTCACGACACACCTGCCCTGGGATGTTACTATAAAGGTGAACCTCCCATATTCTTTTGTCCACTCACCTAAGCGCACCCCGCAGACAGTTCTCACATCCACATCACACTGTTTGCTGCTATCGGTCACTGTTTTGATAGGCCAGTGAGACACCTGCGCTGGGTCACACACTAGCACACATGCCACCCAGCTTTTCTGAGCCCCTGATAGGTGCTCTTCTTTTACTTTTGTATACACATACAGCAAAACACAACCAAGGTATACTCGCCGTCCTCAGGGTTTGGGGGACGTTTAGCGCAGAAAAGAACAAACTTATTAAAATTTAGATTTAAAGGGATCCTGTCAGCAGGATTGTGAACAGTAAAGTACAGACAGTGTCAGGTCTACGCTGTTATACTGATTAAAATGAGGTGACCTGGGTGATGAAATGCATCTTGTGGTTGTTGTGTAATCTGTATTTGTAAATTTCAGTTATTGAGGTTCTGGTGCTCCGGGTGTTTGTGGGGTTACAAAAAAAAGGTTTGCATTCATCAAAATGGTGCCTGTGCTGTAGTATAATACATGACTAATATCAATATGTAGACATGTGTAAGGGGTTGAGAGTCTTACCCCTTTAAACCCCCATGTTGCTGTTGTACTTGTATATATATTTATATATATGTTATACCATTGTTGCGCATTATCGTATATTTCATGTTGCTGTATTATTTATATAGCATAAGCTATGTTTCTGCACCTTGTACTTGGTAGGGACAGTGCAGTCTGGGCTATGGTCACTAGATGGGGCACTGAGCTCATTGCACAGTAGATGTAGCTGTAGGACATATAGGAGTTAACTGTAGGAGGGGATAGCTGGAGAATAAGCCAGGATGGTCTTCCAGTTTCAGGCAGTCAGAGGCCTGACCCCTTTGTGCTCGGGTGGGCTATATGCCTGAGCTGCCTAACTACCCCGTGATGTTAAAGCTGATGCCCAGCCATCTAGAGAAGAACACGGTACTGCAGAATCAGCAATAAAGTGGAAAAGAGTGTAAGTAAACAGAGGAAGATTGAAGGTTACCGTAAAAGGGTACGGGCAGGTCACTCCAGAATGTGGTGGAAAGCTACGTGGGCTGAATCTCTGATGTCCGGGGCGAAACATGCTGGAGAGCGCTTCACCGTGGTGACGCTATACAGGGAGGACACTGAGGAGCCATCTGAGACGCTTCGTCAAACGGAAACACTGCAAGGAACAGTGAAGGGAAAGATGAAGTAATGTGCTGTCTTTACTGTGATGAAAATGCTGGAAACTATGTGGATGTGCTGTGTCCTGAAGAAAATAAATTTGCTCAGTTAAGAGTTGCCCTGGACTGTGTCTCTATTCATTGGGATCAAGGATCAGCATCAAGTCGGCGTAGCAAAGGGGACGCTGACGGCACGGTGAGTATTCACCGTACCATGCAAGAGAAGAGGTACCGTTTTCCTGTAGAGGGAGGTCAGGGTATACAATGCCCGAACCCGAAATACTCAGCCACGACTACTGCCCTGGCTGACCTTTACACATAAAGTGTAGAAGTCGGGGGGGAAAGTGGGGAATGTGGTCTAGAAGTGATCAAGTATAGTGTGTTATTTTCTGCAGCAAACGTGTCCTGGCTGGAAGAGGAAGAAAAGCGAAGATGAATCGCTACAAATACAGAGGTCACTGGTAAGTCAGTGATTTACCTGGACACTTACATTATATAGTATATACAGAGCTCCTGTGTATAATGTCACTGGTGATCCTTGTATTACCTGTACGCTGACTATATGCAGAGCTCCTGTGTATAATGTTACTGGTGAGTCACTGTATTACCTGTACACTATACACTATATACAGAACTCCTGTGTATGTCTCCAGTGATCATTCTATTACTTGTACACTGACATTATATATACAGACAGGTAGCGTCGGACTGATTCTCCGGTGGGCCCTGGCATCTGGTGGGCCCTGGCACCTCTACTGGTATACAGGGACAGCAGTTGCCTAGGGCCCCCACTGCTCCAGGGGCCCCCAGCCAGTGCCACACAGCTGCTATGGGGGCCCTGCCAGCGGAGCAGCAGCGGGTGTCAGGAGGCAGGAGCCACTGTCCCCACTACTAAAGAGAAATGAATATTCATTCACTCTCGGCCTTCACTCACCCCGGGGCCCCGCTCCCCAACCTAGGCAGCCGGCGCCGCGCTCAATTGCAGTGGAAGAGAGAGCATCTCTCTCCCATCAGTCCCCTCTGCTCCTGACTCACAGCCGATGCGCGATGACGTCACTTCATCGCGCACCCGCTGTGTGTCTGGCAGACGGGTCAGCTGCTGACACTGAAGCCGTCATCAGCGTGGGAGCAGGAGGAGAGGTGAGTATTGTGGTTTGTTTTTTATATATCTCTATATCTATCTATATCTATCTCTATATCTATCTGTCTCTATATCTATATATCTCTATATCTATCTATTTCTATCTGTATATCTATATCTCTATCTCTATATCTATCTGTCTCTATCTTAGATATAGAGATAGATATAGATAGATAGATAGATATAGAGGTAGATATAGATAGATATAAATAGTCTATATCCATCTATCTCTATACCTATCTATATCTATCTCTATCTATTATCTTTATATCTATCCATCTATATATCATCTATCCATAGATCTATCTATTTATCCCCTATCTATCTATCTATATACCTATCTATAGCTATCACTATCTATTATCTTTATATCTATCTATCTATCTATCCATATATCTATTTATCCCCTATCTATCTATTTATCTATCTATATCTATCTAGGTCTATCTATCTCTATAGCTACCTATATCTTTCACTATCTATTATCTTTATATCTTTATATCTATCTGTCTATCCATAGATCTATCTATCTATTATCTATCTATACATCTAATTATCACATATCTATCTATCTATCTATCTATCTAGTGTTATACCCTATGAGGGGGCAGCATTATACCCTATGAGGGGGTGCATTATACCCTATGAGGGGGGAGAAGCATTATACCCTATGAGGGGGCAGCCTTATACCCTATGAGGGGGTGCAATATACCTTATCTTCCAACAAAATTAATTCTAAGTCCTCCATTTTGTTGGCGAGGCTTCTGGCATTTGTATACATGCACTTTATGTATGTCTGTACCTCTATTTCTTAAATTATTAACTGTTCTAACCTCACCCCCCATGCCACTACCACCCCCAATTTCATTATTTGTGCCCAGGTCTCTATCTACACAGTCTTCCCCTCTTATAAAATGAATACCCTCCCCTAGTTCCAAATTTAAACACTCCTCCACCCTTCTAGCCATTTTTTTCCCCAGCACAGCTGCACCCTCCCCATTGAGGTGCAGCCCGTCCCTAGCGTAGAACCTGTAGCCAACTGAGAAGTCGGCCCAGTTCTCCAGGAACCCAAACCCCTCCTTCCTACACTAATTCTTGAACCACTTATTAACTTCCCTAATCTCCTCTCTGGCGTGGCACGTGGTACAGGAAATATTTCCAAAAATACCACCTTGGAGGTCCTTGCCTTAAGATTGCAGCCTAATTCCCTGAAATCATCTTTAAGGACCTTCCACCTACCTCTGTGTCATTTGTACCAATGTGCACCATGACCGCTGGATCCTCACCAGCCCCTCCCAGTAATCTGTCAACCCGGTCAGCGATGTGTCAGACTTGCGCGCCAGATAGGCAGCACACCGTTCGACGATCCCTTTCTTTGTGACAGATTGCCCTATCTGTTCCCCTAATAATTGAGTCCCCCACTACCAGCACCTGTCTGGCCTGCCCTGCTCTCCTATTTCTCCCCTTACTGGAGCATATACTCCTCTGGCTTTCAGAGGACATGCCTTGCTGCAGCAGTGCTACCCCTGCACTGACACTCCCCTCATCTGCCAACTTGGCAAACTTATTGGGTTGTGCCAGATCAGGACTAGCCTCCCTGGCACTCTTCTGTCTACCCCACCTTCTAACTGTCACCCATCTTACTGCTTCACTGTCCTGCAGCTCCAACCTAGCATCCCCCCCTCATCTATCTCATTGAGCGTCTGCTCAGTGAGTAGAAGTCTCCTTTCCATATTGTCTATTGATCTCAGTGTTGCCAGCTGCACATTTAAATCCAGTATCTGGGCTTCCAAATGCACAATGTGCTCACATCTCGCACAGCAGTATGCACCCTCGACTGGCTGGTCAAGGATTGCGTACATGCGGCAAGACGTACACTGGATGGCATTGGCAATAGTGGAGCACATTCCTAATGGGGATTGCACCAGACAGAAAAGATAAGTAAAAATAAATAAAAAGTATTAATAAAATATAACAGCAATTCAGTAATACCTCCTTTGCAAACTCCCTGAATCCAAAGTCACTGAATCACAAGTCACACACTTACCACCGTTCGCACTTACGCTCAGGTCACACTCAGCTCGTTTACACTCGCTCAGGCAGAAGATTTAAAGAGATTTTTTTTCCCTTCACCAGCAAACCACCCTGCTGCTCAATGCACTTCCAAAAGCTCCTGTGTATAATTTCACTGGTGGTCACTGTATTACACTGACACTGTATGCAGATCTTCTGTGTATAAATATCAGGATCCTGTCAGCGTCGGCGAACTGCCATGGCTGAGCAGCGTGACTCACCCCTACTGCGGGAGGGCCCGGGGTCCGATACTGCAGGGAAAGTTGAGGCAGACGGGACCTGCGATGCTGAAGGTAGTAAGAAGTACAAGGACCTACGATCATGTGACCACAGGGGGCGGGGCTTAGTGTCCCACTTCTGAAGATGATTGTAGGACTCTACTACAGGAATCCTGGAGTAGAGGCGAGGGGAACTCAGGTCAGACAAACGGGCGGTCATACATGGAGAGGGCGGCGCGATACCAGAGGGGCGAGCAGAGAGTAGTCAGAACGTAAGCAATGAGTCATACATGGAGATAGCTGCACAGTACAAGAGGGGCAATCAGAGAATAGTCAGGTCATAGGCAATGAGTCATACACAGAGATAGCAACGCAGTACAAGAGGGACAGGCAGAACTCGTAACAGGGACAGAACCAGATCAAAACCAAACAAGCATAAAGTATTACAGTCACAAAGCACACCAGGGTCACACACACTCGGCCAAGGGTCTGAGTATAAACGATGAGGAATGAGCCCACAATGAGGCTTTAAAAAGCCTCCCAGAATCTCAGAGTGAGGCCATCCACATTAACCTCTGAACTACCTAATCCCACAAGCTGAGCAAACCTTGACAATAATGTTGCCAGTGATCACTGAGCTCCTGTGTATAATGTCACTGGTAATCACTATATTACCTGTACACTGACACTATATACAGAGGTACTGTGTATAATGTCACTGGTGGTAATAACAGTGTTGTTATTATTGTGGTTTGTATTCATAATCAGTACTGTAGTATTCCATCAATAAGTGGTGGTAATTTGTGGACTGTTCACAGTGTGGAAGTATTTCTCCGTGTATGAATTATTATTTGGTCCCTATATGCTGGTAATATGTCATATTATTCGGTCACTATGTGGTGGTAATATGTGGTCTGGTCATGGTGTGGTTGTATTTGTGCCTTTTATGTGATATGATGCGGGTACTATGTGGTCTGGTCATGGTGTGGTGGTATTTCTCCCCTGTATGTGGTATTATTGGTCTTGGTACAGTGGATTGTGTTGTGTTTGACGGTCATTAGTCTTCTCTGATATTAATTAGGAGAATATTCTTTATTTCCATTAGAGATTAAATACTTTGTAAACAGCGGCAGAGATGCACTTACAGGGGTTTCCTGTGGAAAAACGTAATCTCCTATTCACAGGACAAGTGATAACGTATTGATTGGGGGGGTCTAACTATTTGGACCCATTCAGCAAAATGTGGAACTTTTTATCCCCATTAGACTGGAGTGGCATGTCCGACTTGACCACTGATCCATTCATTCCCTCAGTGGCTGCACTTGTATTTTTATAGAAGCTCCAAAGAGAATGAATGAAGCTTCGGTCAGATATCTAACCTGCTGCTCCATTTTAAAATGGGGATAAGTGTCCTATCAACGATAAAACTTTCTCATTCTTCCGGTCGGTGCAGTTTCTAATGGTCGGACGTATGCGATCAGCTATCCTATAGAGCCCATGGATCGGTGATAAATTGTTTTAACCAAAGAACCACATTAATGTAAACTACCGTAATTATACATCCCAGTTATGGGGATGCACAGTAGATGTACAGGAGCCGCCTGTGTTTTACAGCCGATGCTCCACTATAATGGGGATAACGACTGACAGATATTAGCATATAGCTGTAGGATGGGGCCCTAGAGTCCATTCCCCTGGTGGGCCCCAGACACCCCAGTTCGACCCTGAATATACATCATTGTGGATTATCAGATACCGGATTTAGGGAAATTTCTCTGTAATATGGAAGGCAATGACATGAATAGATAGCAAAATCTGGTTTGTCTACAATCTTTTTTATTTGTTAGGTTCTTTCCTGTTACAGCACTTCTGTCCTGTAGTATAAACCTTCTCTCACACTAGTGCTAGCACTAAACCTTGGTTTGCCTTCTTCTAAAGTCTCTGTTGTCCCCGCAGACTTAGAGATTTCCAGCATTACTCCATGCAGCCATAAGGACCTTCTCTCTTTACTCCTTGGGTTTCCGCTGTCCTAGCAGGAAGTGAGAAACGTTCTCGTAAATCACAAGGATGGTACAGCAGGCGGGGTCGCTCAAAATAACTTGGGGGCAATTTTCTTTAGAAGTCCGTATATACTCGTGTATAAGCCGACCCATGTATAAGCCGACCACCCTAATTTTGTCACAAAAAACTGGGAAAACTTATTGACTCGCCTATAAACCTAGGGTGGAAAATGCCGAAGCTACTGGTAAATTTCAAAAATAAAATGGGCCCCATAAGATGCTCCATAAAGTTCATGATGGCCCCATATAATGCTCCATAAAGTTCATGATGGGTTCCATAAGATGCTCCATACAAAAATATGCCTAATAATGCTGCACAGTGAATAATGGTAGCCCTATAACATGGTCCATAATAACATATGCCCCATATAATGCTGCACAATGATTGGTGGCCCCTTATAATGCTGCATGGAGAGTGGACCCTTATAATGCTGCACAATGATTAGTGGCCCCTTATAATGCTGCACAGTGATTAGTGGCCCCTTATAATGCTGCACAGTGATTAGTGGCCCCTTATAATGCTGCACAGTGATTAGTGGCCCCTTATAATGCTGCACATTGATTAGTGGCCCCTTACAATGCTGCACGGTGATTAGTGGCCACTTATAATGCTGCACAGTGATTAGTGGCCCCTTGAAATGCAGTGATTAGTGGCCCCTTATGCTGCACGGTGATTAGTGGCCCTTTGTAATGCTGCACAGTGATTAGTGGCCCCGTATAATGCTGCACAGTGATGAGAGGCCCCCTTATAATGCTGCACAGTGATGAGTGGCCTCTTATAATGCAGCACAGTGATGAGTGGCCCCATATAATGCTGCACAGTGATTACTGGCCCTATATAATGCTGCACAGTGATTACTGGCCCCATATAATGCTGCACAGTGATTAGTGGCCCCTTGTAATGCTGCACAGTGATTAGTGGCCCCTTGTAATGCTGCACAGTGATTAGTGGCCCCTTGTAATGCTGCACAGTTATTAGTGGCCCCTTGTAATGCTGCACAGTGATGAGTGGCCCCTTGTAATGCTGCACAGTGATGAGTGGCCCCTTATAATGCTGCACAGTGATTAGTGGCCCCTTGAAATGCTGCAGTGATTAGTGGCTCCTTATTATGCTGCACGGTGATTAGTGGCCCCTTATTATGCTGCACGGTGATGAGTGGCCCCTTATAATGCTGCAAGGTGATGAGTGGCCCCTTATAATGCTGCACAGTGATGAGTGGCCCCTTATAATGCTGCACAGTGATGAGTGGCCCCTTATAATGCTGCACAGTGATGAGTGGCCCCTTATAATGCTGCACAGTGATGAGTGGCCCCTTGTATTGCTGCACAGTGATTAGTGGCCCCTTACAATGCTGCTGCCGCAGCCTCAATTAAAAAAATGAAAAAAAAAACTATATACTCACCTTGTCACTGCTGCAGCTGCTGCTCCTCAGCGTTGCTGGCTCTGCAGTGACTGTTCAGGCAGAGGGCGCCTGCTAACTACGTCATGGCACCCTCTGACCTTAACGTCACTGCCAGAGGAAGCAAGACAGCAGAGCGATGCGCAGCGGTGGAATGGGGCACAGGTGAATATGGCTCCCCCCGTTATACTCACCTCTCCTGGCATGTCTCTGCAGCCCCCCGTGCTTGTTCCATCTTCTCAGTGCTGTTCTTCCTGCTTTCTGCGGTCACGTGGTGCCGCTCATTACATATGTGCATATTAATGAGGGTAATGAGCGTACCACGTGACCGCTGAAAGCAGGAAGAACAGCGCCGAGAAGATGGAATAAGCACGGGGGGCTGCAGAAACATGCCAGGAGAGGTGAGTATGATCTCCGACACCCCCCCCGCTCCCCCTCCCTGGCCGACCCCCGGTATATGACTCGCGTATAAGCCGAGAGGGGGACTTTCAGCCCCAAAAAATGGGCTGAAAATCTCGACTTATACGCGAGTATATACTGTAAGCCTTTTTTGTCCATTAAGACAGAAGAAACAAAACTATTAACTCTTCTTCTAAGGTCTGACTGTGAGCTCGGACCCTCCCCAGCTATTTGTTAGGGCACTCCAGGCTAAGGGGTTGTACTGCTATGCTCTGTTATTGCAGACTTCATCATCCCAATCATAGTTCATCATCAGCACATCAGCCCCATCATAGTCCATCATCAGCACATCAACCCCATCATAGTCCATCATCAGCACATCAGCCCCATCATAGTCCATCATCAGCACATCAGCCCCATCATAGTCCATCATCAGCATATCAGCCCCATCATTGTCCCATAATGAAAGAAGTGTTGTTGCGCATTCTTAACAGCCGCTTGTTCCAGACACCCTGTTCTTAGGATTGGTGGGGGTCCTGGCAGTGAAACACCCGTAATCAGCAAGTTATGATCTACCAATGGCTAGGGGATAACTTGCTGAGGAGGCAGAAGTTGGGGACTACTGTTTTTAAAGACCGCAATACCTATATCAGGAGCTGTAAAGAAATATATGTTTCTAAGCTTTATCTTGAGTCCATTTTCCTTGTCGATAATTCTTAGATAATTCTGGGAAAAAAAGTATTTTAATACATATAACAAACTTAAATTGTCTTTGGAGAATAAAGTCTATCGGCGGTCAGTGCAGTGTACTACATTAGTTTGTGGGACAGAACATGTTGATAAAGGGTCGGTCTCATCACTGCACTCACCGTCCATAAGCTTTATTAGGGTAGATATCCACAGAATATGGATATAGTAGATGTATACCCCCTCTCAGGAATCCTTCCCTCATATTAGCTATGATGACTACATTCCACTGCAAACAGCAGAAGAAACTTGAGGCGCACTATTTACAAGAGGAGTTTTCCCATACATTTATGTGTTATCCATAAAATATTCTATAAATGTCTGATAGGCAGAGGTCCCGGACGTGAAACCTGCATCTGTCTACAGACCTGGGGAACTATGAATGTACAGATGGCCATTCACTATTGGGGAGGTTCCTATAAGATCTGAGTACTCAGCCTTGTGTTTGGTTATTTTCATAGACCTTGACATGAGCGGCAGGGTACATATGAAACCAGTGCTCCACCCAATTCTTCCTGAAGCAATTTTGTGGCTGATTCAAGACCCCTGTACTATTGATTTGAGGGTTCCTAAATGGTTGGAGACCCACACCAGTCTAATGTATTTGAGATGTTGTACCCTCTTAACGAAAGATCAGAGGAAAATACCTTCAACAAAACTGCTGGTTGGGTCGGATGTGGTATTCTGAGCCACTTGGTTTGTTGTCTCACATGTTTATGCTTAAAGTTCTTAATGGTTTGTTCTTGTTGAGTTTATGGGACCTTTGTCTATACTGTACTGTTCCTTTTTCATTTTTTTAGATAAGCATTCCATACTGTTAGGTGAAGAACTGGTGCTACCCTTCTTCACATTGAGGCATCATCCTACCATTGTGATCAGAAGCCCTATAACCCGGCTTCATTGTTAGGATGCAGGATTTATATAAATTAGCTCTACTGGGGTCTTAAAAGTGCAGGCATTGAGGAAGAAGTACAAAATCAGCAGGCAAATGAGTAGTCAGAAACAAGCAAAGGTCAGGGCAGGCAGCAGTGCAGAAACATAACCGGAAACAAGCAGAGGTCAGGGCAGGCAGCAGTGCAAAAACATAACCGGAAACAACCATAAAACCAAAGAAAAAAAACGACCCACAGTCCATATAGTGCAGAATAATATACATTTTTATTAGTATCACAGATTAATAACCGGAAACAAGCAGAGGTCAGGGCAGGCGGCAGTGCAGAAGCATAATCCATTGAGCAAGCTGAGGTCAGGGCAGGCGGCAGTGCAGAAACATAATCCATTGAGCAAGCTGAGGTCAGGGCAGGCGGCAGTTCAAAAACATAATCCATTGAGCAAGCAGAGGTCAGGCAGGCGGCAGTGCAGAAACATAATCCATTGAGCAAGCAGAGGTCAGGGCAGGCGTCAGTTCAAAAACATAATCCATTGAGCAAGCAGAGGTCAGGGCAGGCGGCAGTTCAAAAACATAATCCACTGAGCAAGCAGAGGTCAAGGCAGGCGGCAGTGCAGAAACATAATCCATTGAGCAAGCAGAGGTCAGGGTAGGCGGCAGTTCAAAAACATAATCCATTGAGCAAGCAGAGGTCAAGGCAGGCGGCAGTGCAGAAACAATCCATTGAGCAAGCAGAGGTCAGGCAGGCGGCAGTTCAAAAACATAATCCATTGAGCAAGCAAAGGTCAGGGCAGGCGGCAGTGTAGATGCATAACTTTAAACAAGCAGAGGTCAGGGCAGGCGGCAGTATAGAAACATGATCCATTGATCAAGCCATAGTCAAAACCGGAAAATCTGTCTAAGAAGCAGCTGTGCAGAAGATGGTATGTGCTTGCTGCAAGCAACTCGCCACTACATTTTCCGCCGGCTAAATCAAAGTGCCGCGGAATTCTCTTCTCGGGAGAATGATCTTCCTAGGACTTGGAAGGAAACCCAAATCTCTCTTGTAGGCACGTTGTACATCCTGTGGGCTCATCAGCATTACTTGCATGATCTTTCCAGTGGTATAGCTGACTGGCAGGTGTGGTGTAGGATTGTAGCCTTGTTTAGCAGTCACCTTAATACGCGGTTGATGGTCGTAAGGCATACTGAGGAGTATACGTGCTTGAGAGGGAGTTAGCTCCATCCAGGTGCATGGGGATGGGCTCCTGGGCAATGTGGCTGTTGTCTCTTTCTCATCTACTGTTCTGGTGAGTATCAGGCGTTCCTTCATACCCTCTGGCTCTGCGCTGATGTTTGCTGCAGGTTGTACGAATCGGCCTATTTCGGGCATTGTAGGATATGGTGGTGGACTTTTCAGTCTGGAATATCGGTCCTTTGCCTTTTCTGGTGTTTTGAACAGGCATTTAATAATTGACACGATATAATAAAGCACTGCCATCACATACCCCGTGAAGCCAGTTGGCCTTTGGTGGTGTTCAGGCCTCTGACTGTATAGGGATGTCCTGGCATGTGGGAGACGTCTCCGTGGTTGGAACTTTCCTCCAGCTACGGGTGCAGCCATTAGGCTGCCTTCCCCTCCACACACACAAAAGTGTGTGCGGATGGTAGAAAACACTCCCAAAAAAAAGAAATAAAAGTAAAAAAAATAAACAAAACAAGTAAAAAGTGATTTACAAGTCGCTCTGGGTTAGTGTTCAGCTCTCCTCTCTATCTCTGCTTGCCTCGCACTGACCGTTCTTGCGGAACATTCCATGACTCGTGGACAACGCTTCTGTGATGTCATAAAGACGAACATGGCAATGGGTCTAATATAGGAGAACTAGTTATGTTACCCATGGCAGACCATCCAATACCAGCTGCCACTGTACGGATAGGGGTTAGCTGGATTGGGATGAGATGTATAAAAACTTACCGGTACAATAGCGCAAGTCATTGCTTTATTTACTGTTTTTGCTTTTTTACCTGTTTACAGGCAAATCTTTCTATTTGATATTTTCAAACCTGTATAATTCTGTATCCTCATATGTGAGATAATGTGATGTATCTATTGTCAGCTCCTTGTAGGAATGTCTCCTCCTCTCTTCCCGGTAACACGGATCACCCGTGATGGGCACAGACCATTGCTGTAGTCGGAATTATTTCATATAGCTTCAGAATAAATGTTAAATAATATTGTATTTTTTCCATATAATTGGCTCAGATCACTTTTTTTAATTTGTCTGTAATTCTAAGTAGTGATAAAAAAATAAATAACCCCAAGTGTGAACCTGGTGTAGAACGTACAAATTGTCCAGAGTCTCTCCTGGGCCATGTTCACACATGCAGAAGTGCTGCATTGTTTCCATAGGTATTCGCACTAAAGCAATCAAAACTTTTTATTGTATTTTTTTGTGGCAGTTTTTTCGAATGCATTTTTTTTAGTAGAGGAATGCTTCAGTTCCACAATTGGAGACTTCATTGGAATTTTGCATGCGTTTTTTATGCTCTCCATATACTATAGTGGAAAATATTAAACAAAAGCATCAAAAAGTTCACACTTCTGCTGCACCATTAGCCCCTGTATGTAGTACAGCTTAGGCCTCTTTCACACTTCAGTTTTTTGCATCAGTTCAAATCCGCCAAAAAGGCAGACAAGCGGATCCGTTCTGAACTGATGTGAACGGATGGCACAGGATCCTGAAAATGAGGAAATTTAAAGGAAACGCTGGTCGGGAAGGAGAGAGAGAGAGAGAGAGTTTTGTTGCAAGCTCCGTTTTGAAATCTTTGAGGATGGTGACGGACAGCAACTTTTGGCGGATCCTCAAAAAAAAACTGATGAAACGGACAGCCATCCGTCACAATCCGCCATCAATGCAAGTCAATGGGGAAAAAACGGATCCTCAAAAAAAAACTGAGGATCCGTTTTTGTCAAAACCTGACGGATTGTGACTGATTGCAAAAAACTGAAGTGTGAAAGGGGCCTTAGGGAGCGATAAATGAAGTGAAAAGAAAAGTAAAACAACAAAAAAAAATTTAAACAAATCTGAAAAAAAAACTCATAAAAGTTCAATTTTCCTCCATTGAAAATGAACATAAAAAAAAATGTCAAGTGATATCGCCACATCCAGCAAAGTCCGAGCTATCAAAATATAAAAATAATTAACCCAATTGGTAAACACAAAAAATTTAAAAACGCCAACATTGCGGTATTTTTTGGTCGCTGCAATACCACTTAAAATACGTAACAAGCAACTAAAATGTCATATCTATCCCAAAGTAATATCCATAATAACGTCTCGCCTTATAAAAAAATAATCCCTCTCATAGCTCTATTGAACGAAAAAGTAAAACTACGGGTCTCGGAAAATGGCAACACAAACTCCAACATATTTTTTATTTCAAAGTCTTGATTTTTTTTCTACCACTAAAATAATTTAAAAATCTGGGCACGTTTAGTATCTCTGTAATCATACTGATGAGGAGAATCATATTACATGGTCATTTTTACCACATAATGTACGCCGTAAACATAATTAAGGTCAGAATTGCGTTTTTTTTCACAATTTTCCCATTTCCCTGTACATTGTGTGTCAGGATAAGTCACAACCACTGCCACCAATATTTCTTGAACACCACTTGCTCACGACACACCTGCCCTGGGATGTTACTATAAAGGTGAACCTCCCATATTCTTTTGTCCACTCACCTAAGCGCACCCCGCAGACAGTTCTCACATCCACATCACACTGTTTGCTGCTATCGGTCACTGTTTTGATAGGCCAGTGAGACACCTGCGCTGGGTCACACACTAGCACACATGCCACCCAGCTTTTCTGAGCCCCTGATAGGTGCTCTTCTTTTACTTTTGTATACACATACAGCAAAACACAACCAAGGTATACTCGCCGTCCTCAGGGTTTGGGGGACGTTTAGCGCAGAAAAGAACAAACTTATTAAAATTTAGATTTAAAGGGATCCTGTCAGCAGGATTGTGAACAGTAAAGTACAGACAGTGTCAGGTCTACGCTGTTATACTGATTAAAATGAGGTGACCTGGGTGATGAAATGCATCTTGTGGTTGTTGTGTAATCTGTATTTGTAAATTTCAGTTATTGAGATTCTGGTGCTCCGGGTGTTTGTGGGGTTACAAAAAAAAGGTTTGCATTCATCAAAATGGTGCCTGTGCTGTAGTATAATACATGACTAATATCAATATGTAGACATGTGTAAGGGGTTGAGAGTCTTACCCCTTTAAACCCCCATGTTGCTGTTGTACTTGTATATATATTTATATATATGTTATACCATTGTTGCGCATTATCGTATATTTCATGTTGCTGTATTATTTATATAGCATAAGCTATGTTTCTGCACCTTGTACTTGGTAGGGACAGTGCAGTCTGGGCTATGGTCACTAGATGGGGCACTGAGCTCATTGCACAGTAGATGTAGCTGTAGGACATATAGGAGTTAACTGTAGGAGGGGATAGCTGGAGAATAAGCCAGGATGGTCTTCCAGTTTCAGGCAGTCAGAGGCCTGACCCCTTTGTGCTCGGGTGGGCTATATGCCTGAGCTGCCTAACTACCCCGTGATGTTAAAGCTGATGCCCAGCCATCTAGAGAAGAACACGGTACTGCAGAATCAGCAATAAAGTGGAAAAGAGTGTAAGTAAACAGAGGAAGATTGAAGGTTACCGTAAAAGGGTACGGGCAGGTCACTCCAGAATGTGGTGGAAAGCTACGTGGGCTGAATCTCTGATGTCCGGGGCGAAACATGCTGGAGAGCGCTTCACCGTGGTGACGCTATACAGGGAGGACACTGAGGAGCCATCTGAGACGCTTCGTCAAACGGAAACACTGCAAGGAACAGTGAAGGGAAAGATGAAGTAATGTGCTGTCTTTACTGTGATGAAAATGCTGGAAACTATGTGGATGTGCTGTGTCCTGAAGAAAATAAATTTGCTCAGTTAAGAGTTGCCCTGGACTGTGTCTCTATTCATTGGGATCAAGGATCAGCATCAAGTCGGCGTAGCAAAGGGGACGCTGACGGCACGGTGAGTATTCACCGTACCATGCAAGAGAAGAGGTACCGTTTTCCTGTAGAGGGAGGTCAGGGTATACAATGCCCGAACCCGAAATACTCAGCCACGACTACTGCCCTGGCTGACCTTTACACATAAAGTGTAGAAGTCGGGGGGGAAAGTGGGGAATGTGGTCTAGAAGTGATCAAGTATAGTGTGTTATTTTCTGCAGCAAACGTGTCCTGGCTGGAAGAGGAAGAAAAGCGAAGATGAATCGCTACAAATACAGAGGTCACTGGTAAGTCAGTGATTTACCTGGACACTTACATTATATAGTATATACAGAGCTCCTGTGTATAATGTCACTGGTGATCCTTGTATTACCTGTACGCTGACTATATGCAGAGCTCCTGTGTATAATGTTACTGGTGAGTCACTGTATTACCTGTACACTATACACTATATACAGAACTCCTGTGTATGTCTCCAGTGATCATTCTATTACTTGTACACTGACATTATATATACAGACAGGTAGCGTCGGACTGATTCTCCGGTGGGCCCTGGCATCTGGTGGGCCCTGGCACCTCTACTGGTATACAGGGACAGCAGTTGCCTAGGGCCCCCACTGCTCCAGGGGCCCCCAGCCAGTGCCACACAGCTGCTATGGGGGCCCTGCCAGCGGAGCAGCAGCGGGTGTCAGGAGGCAGGAGCCACTGTCCCCACTACTAAAGAGAAATGAATATTCATTCACTCTCGGCCTCCACTCACCCCGGGGCCCCGCTCCCCAACCTAGGCAGCCGGCGCTGCGCTCAATTTCAGTGGAATAGAGAGCATCTCTCTCCCATCAGTCCCCTCTGCTCCTGACTCACAGCCGATGCGCGATGACGTCACTTCATCGCGCACCCGCTGTGTGTCTGGCAGACGGGTCAGCTGCTGACACTGAAGCCGTCATCAGCGTGGGAGCAGGAGGAGAGGTGAGTATTGTGGTTTGTTTTTTATATATCTCTATATCTATCTATATCTATCTCTATATCTATCTGTCTCTATATCTATATATCTCTATATCTATCTATTTCTATCTGTATATCTATATCTCTATCTCTATATCTATCTGTCTCTATCTTAGATATAGAGATAGATATAGATAGATAGATAGATAGATAGATATAGAGGTAGATATAGATAGATATAAATAGTCTATATCCATCTATCTCTATACCTATCTATATCTATCTCTATCTATTATCTTTATATCTATCCATCTATATATCATGTATCCATAGATCTATCTATTTATCCCCTATCTATCTATCTATATACCTATCTATAGCTATCACTATCTATTATCTTTATATCTATCTATCTATCTATCCATATATCTATTTATCCCCTATCTATCTATTTATCTATCTATATCTATCTAGGTCTATCTATCTATCTCTATAGCTACCTATATCTTTCACTATCTATTATCTTTATATCTTTATTTCTATCTGTCTATCCATAGATCTATCTATCTATTATCTATCTATACATCTAATTATCACATATCTATCTATCTATCTAGTGTTATACCCTATGAGGGGGCAGCATTATACCCTATGAGGGGGTGCATTATACCCTATGAGGGGGGAGAAGCATTATACCCTATGAGGGGGCAGCCTTATACCCTATGAGGGGGTGCAATATACCTTATCTTCCAACAAAATTAATTCTAAGTCCTCCATTTTGTTGGCGAGGCTTCTGGCATTTGTATACATGCACTTTATGTATGTCTGTACCTCTATTTCTTAAATTATTAACTGTTCTAACCTCACCCCCCATGCCACTACCACCTCCAATTTCATTATTTGTGCCCAGGTCTCTATCTACACAGTCTTCCCCTCTTATAAAATGAATACCCTCCCCTAGTTCCAAGTTTAAACACTCCTCCACCCTTCTAGCCATTTTTTTCCCCAGCACAGCTGCACCCTCCCCATTGAGGTGCAGCCCGTCCCTAGCGTAGAACCTGTAGCCAACTGAGAAGTCGGCCCAGTTCTCCAGGAACCCAAACCCCTCCTTCCTACACTAATTCTTGAACCACTTATTAACTTCCCTAATCTCCTCTCTGGCGTGGCACGTGGTACAGGAAATATTTCCAAAAATACCACCTTGGAAGTCCTTGCCTTAAGATTGCAGCCTAATTCCCTGAAATCATCTTTAAGGACCTTCCACCTACCTCTGTGTCATTTGTACCAATGTGCACCATGACCGCTGGATCCTCACCAGCCCCTCCCAGTAATCTGTCAACCCGGTCAGCGATGTGTCAGACTTGCGCGCCAGATAGGCAGCACACCGTTCGACGATCCCTTTCTTTGTGACAGATTGCCCTATCTGTTCCCCTAATAATTGAGTCCCCCACTACCAGCACCTGTCTGGCCTGCCCTGCTCTCCTATTTCTCCCCTTACTGGAGCATATACTCCTCTGGCTTTCAGAGGACATGCCTTGCTGCAGCAGTGCTACCCCTGCACTGACACTCCCCTCATCTGCCAACTTGGCAAACTTATTGGGTTGTGCCAGATCAGGACTAGCCTCCCTGGCACTCTTCTGTCTACCCCACCTTCTAACTGTCACCCATCTTACTGCTTCACTGTCCTGCAGCTCCAACCTAGCATCCCCCCCTCATCTATCTCATTGAGCGTCTGCTCAGTGAGTAGAAGTCTCCTTTCCATATTGTCTATTGATCTCAGTGTTGCCAGCTGCACATTTAAATCCAGTATCTGGGCTTCCAAATGCACAATGTGCTCACATCTCGCACAGCAGTATGCACCCTCGACTGGCTGGTCAAGGATTGCGTACATGCGTCAAGACGTACACTGGATGGCATTGGCAATAGTGGAGCACATTCCTAATGGGGATTGCACCAGACAGAAAAGATAAGTAAAAATAAATAAAAAGTATTAATAAAATATAACAGCAATTCAGTAATACCTCCTTTGCAAACTCCCTGAATCCAAAGTCACTGAATCACAAGTCACACACTTACCACCGTTCGCACTGACGCTCAGGTCACACTCAGCTCGCTTACACTCGCTCAGGCAGAAGATTTAAAGAGATTTTTTTTCCCTTCACCAGCAAACCACCCTGCTGCTCAATGCACTTCCAAAAGCTCCTGTGTATAATTTCACTGGTGGTCACTGTATTACACTGACACTGTATGCAGATCTTCTGTGTATAAATATCAGGATCCTGTCAGCGTCGGCGAACTGCCATGGCTGAGCAGCGTGACTCACCCCTACTGCGGGAGGGCCCGGGGTCCGATACTGCAGGGAAAGTTGAGGCAGACGGGACCTGCGATGCTGAAGGTAGTAAGAAGTACAAGGACCTACGATCATGTGACCACAGGGGGCGGGGCTTAGTGTCCCACTTCTGAAGATGATTGTAGGACTCTACTACAGGAATCCTGGAGTAGAGGCGAGGGGAACTCAGGTCAGACAAACGGGCGGTCATACATGGAGAGGGCGGCGCGATACCAGAGGGGCGAGCAGAGAGTAGTCAGAACGTAAGCAATGAGTCATACATGGAGATAGCTGCACAGTACAAGAGGGGCAATCAGAGAATAGTCAGGTCATAGGCAATGAGTCATACACAGAGATAGCAACGCAGTACAAGAGGGACAGGCAGAACTCGTAACAGGGACAGAACCAGATCAAAACCAAACAAGCATAAAGTATTACAGTCACAAAGCACACCAGGGTCACACACACTCGGCCAAGGGTCTGAGTATAAACGATGAGGAATGAGCCCACAATGAGGCTTTAAAAAGCCTCCCAGAATCTCAGAGTGAGGCCATCCACATTAACCTCTGAACTACCTAATCCCACAAGCTGAGCAAACCTTGACAATAATGTTGCCAGTGATCACTGAGCTCCTGTGTATAATGTCACTGGTAATCACTATATTACCTGTACACTGACACTATATACAGAGGTACTGTGTATAATGTCACTGGTGGTAATAACAGTGTTGTTATTATTGTGGTTTGTATTCATAATCAGTACTGTAGTATTCCATCAATAAGTGGTGGTAATTTGTGGACTGTTCACAGTGTGGAAGTATTTCTCCGTGTATGAATTATTATTTGGTCCCTATATGCTGGTAATATGTCATATTATTCGGTCACTATGTGGTGGTAATATGTGGTCTGGTCATGGTGTGGTTGTATTTGTGCCTTTTATGTGATATGATGCGGGTACTATGTGGTCTGGTCATGGTGTGGTGGTATTTCTCCCCTGTATGTGGTATTATTGGTCTTGGTACAGTGGATTGTGTTGTGTTTGACGGTCATTAGTCTTCTCTGATATTAATTAGGAGAATATTCTTTATTTCCATTAGAGATTAAATACTTTGTAAACAGCGGCAGAGATGCACTTACAGTGGTTTCCTGTGGAAAAACGTAATCTCCTATTCACAGGACAAGTGATAACGTATTGATTGGGGGGGTCTAACTACTTGGACCCATTCAGCAAAATGTGGAACTTTTTATCCCCATTAGACTGGAGTGGCATGTCCGACTTGACCACTGATCCATTCATTCCCTCAGTGGCTGCACTTGTATTTTTATAGAAGCTCCAAAGAGAATGAATGAAGCTTCGGTCAGATATCTAACCTGCTGCTCCATTTTAAAATGGGGATAAGTGTCCTATCAACGATAAAACTTTCTCATTCTTCCGGTCGGTGCAGTTTCTAATGGTCGGACGTATGCGATCAGCTATCCTATAGAGCCCATGGATCGGTGATAAATTGTTTTAACCAAAGAACCACATTAATGTAAACTACCGTAATTATACATCCCAGTTATGGGGATGCACAGTAGATGTACAGGAGCCGCCTGTGTTTTACAGCCGATGCTCCACTATAATGGGGATAACGACTGACAGATATTAGCATATAGCTGTAGGATGGGGCCCTAGAGTCCATTCCCCTGGTGGGCCCCAGACACCCCAGTTCGACCCTGAATATACATCATTGTGGATTATCAGATACCGGATTTAGGGAAATTTCTCTGTAATATGGAAGGCAATGACATGAATAGATAGCAAAATCTGGTTTGTCTACAATCTTTTTTATTTGTTAGGTTCTTTCCTGTTACAGCACTTCTGTCCTGTAGTATAAACCTTCTCTCACACTAGTGCTAGCACTAAACCTTGGTTTGCCTTCTTCTAAAGTCTCTGTTGTCCCCGCAGACTTAGAGATTTCCAGCATTACTCCATGCAGCCATAAGGACCTTCTCTCTTTACTCCTTGGGTTTCCGCTGTCCTAGCAGGAAGTGAGAAACGTTCTCGTAAATCACAAGGATGGTACAGCAGGCGGGGTCGCTCAAAATAACTTGGGGGCAATTTTCTTTAGAAGTCCGTATATACTCGTGTATAAGCCGACCCATGTATAAGCCGACCACCCTAATTTTGTCACAAAAAACTGGGAAAACTTATTGACTCGCCTATAAACCTAGGGTGGAAAATGCCGAAGCTACTGGTAAATTTCAAAAATAAAATGGGCCCCATAAGATGCTCCATAAAGTTCATGATGGCCCCATATAATGCTCCATAAAGTTCATGATGGGTTCCATAAGATGCTCCATACAAAAATATGCCTAATAATGCTGCACAGTGAATAATGGTAGCCCTATAACATGGTCCATAATAACATATGCCCCATATAATGCTGCACAGTGATTGGTGGCCCCTTATAATGCTGCATGGAGAGTGGACCCTTATAATGCTGCACAATGATTAGTGGCCCCTTATAATGCTGCACAGTGATTAGTGGCCCCTTATAATGCTGCACAGTGATTAGTGGCCCCTTATAATGCTGCACATTGATTACTGGCCCCTTACAATGCTGCACGGTGATTAGTGGCCACTTATAATGCTGCACAGTGATTAGTGGCCCCTTGAAATGCAGTGATTAGTGGCCCCTTATGCTGCACGGTGATTAGTGGCCCTTTGTAATGCTGCACAGTGATTAGTGGCCCCGTATAATGCTGCACAGTGATGAGAGGCCCCCTTATAATGCTGCACAGTGATGAGTGGCCTCTTATAATGCAGCACAGTGATGAGTGGCCCCATATAATGCTGCACAGTGATTACTGGCCCTATATAATGCTGCACAGTGATTACTGGCCCCATATAATGCTGCACAGTGATTAGTGGCCCCTTGTAATGCTGCACAGTGATTAGTGGCCCCTTGTAATGCTGCACAGTGATTAGTGGCCCCTTGTAATGCTGCACAGTTATTAGTGGCCCCTTGTGATGCTGCACAGTGATGAGTGGCCCCTTGTAATGCTGCACAGTGATGAGTGGCCCCTTATAATGCTGCACAGTGATTAGTGGCCCCTTGAAATGCTGCAGTGATTAGTGGCTCCTTATTATGCTGCACGGTGATTAGTGGCCCCTTATTATGCTGCACGGTGATGAGTGGCCCCTTATAATGCTGCAAGGTGATGAGTGGCCCCTTATAATGCTGCACAGTGATGAGTGGCCCCTTATAATGCTGCACAGTGATGAGTGGCCCCTTATAATGCTGCACAGTGATGAGTGGCCCCTTGTATTGCTGCACAGTGATTAGTGGCCCCTTACAATGCTGCTGCCGCAGCCTCAATTAAAAAAATGAAAAAAAAAACTATATACTCACCTTGTCACTGCTGCAGCTGCTGCTCCTCAGCGTTGCTGGCTCTGCAGTGACTGTTCAGGCAGAGGGCGCCTGCTAACTACGTCATGGCACCCTCTGACCTTAACGTCACTGCCAGAGGAAGCAAGACAGCAGAGCGATGCGCAGCGGTGGAATGGGGCACAGGTGAATATGGCTCCCCCCGTTATACTCACCTCTCCTGGCATGTCTCTGCAGCCCCCCGTGCTTGTTTCATCTTCTCAGTGCTGTTCTTCCTGCTTTCTGCGGTCACGTGGTGCCGCTCATTACATATGTGCATATTAATGAGGGTAATGAGCGTACCACGTGACCGCTGAAAGCAGGAAGAACAGCGCCGAGAAGATGGAATAAGCACGGGGGGCTGCAGAAACATGCCAGGAGAGGTGAGTATGATCTCCGACACCCCCCCCGCTCCCCCTCCCTGGCCGACCCCCGGTATATGACTCGCGTATAAGCCGAGAGGGGGACTTTCAGCCCCAAAAAATGGGCTGAAAATCTCGACTTATACGCGAGTATATACTGTAAGCCTTTTTTGTCCATTAAGACAGAAGAAACAAAACTATTAACTCTTCTTCTAAGGTCTGACTGTGAGCTCGGACCCTCCCCAGCTATTTGTTAGGGCACTCCAGGCTAAGGGGTTGTACTGCTATGCTCTGTTATTGCAGACTTCATCATCCCAATCATAGTTCATCATCAGCACATCAGCCCCATCATAGTCCATCATCAGCACATCAACCCCATCATAGTCCATCATCAGCACATCAGCCCCATCATAGTCCATCATCAGCACATCAGCCCCATCATAGTCCATCATCAGCATATCAGCCCCATCATTGTCCCATAATGAAAGAAGTGTTGTTGCGCATTCTTAACAGCCGCTTGTTCCAGACACCCTGTTCTTAGGATTGGTGGGGGTCCTGGCAGTGAAACACCCGTAATCAGCAAGTTATGATCTACCAATGGCTAGGGGATAACTTGCTGAGGAGGCAGAAGTTGGGGACTACTGTTTTTAAAGACCGCAATACCTATATCAGGAGCTGTAAAGAAATATATGTTTCTAAGCTTTATCTTGAGTCCATTTTCCTTGTCGATAATTCTTAGATAATTCTGGGAAAAAAAGTATTTTAATACATATAACAAACTTAAATTGTCTTTGGAGAATAAAGTCTATCGGCGGTCAGTGCAGTGTACTACATTAGTTTGTGGGACAGAACATGTTGATAAAGGGTCGGTCTCATCACTGCACTCACCGTCCATAAGCTTTATTAGGGTAGATATCCACAGAATATGGATATAGTAGATGTATACCCCCTCTCAGGAATCCTTCCCTCATATTAGCTATGATGACTACATTCCACTGCAAACAGCAGAAGAAACTTGAGGCGCACTATTTACAAGAGGAGTTTTCCCATACATTTATGTGTTATCCATAAAATATTCTATAAATGTCTGATAGCCAGAGGTCCCGGACGTGAAACCCGCATCTGTCTACAGACCTGGGGAACTATGAATGTACAGATGGCCATTCACTATTGGGGAGGTTCCTATAAGATCTGAGTACTCAGCCTTGTGTTTGGTTATTTTCATAGACCTTGACATGAGCGGCAGGGTACATATGAAACCAGTGCTCCACCCAATTCTTCCTGAAGCAATTTTGTGGCTGATTCAAGACCCCTGTACTATTGATTTGAGGGTTCCTAAATGGTTGGAGACCCACACCAGTCTAATGTATTTGAGATGTTGTACCCTCTTAACGAAAGATCAGAGGAAAATACCTTCAACAAAACTGCTGGTTGGGTCGGATGTGGTATTCTGAGCCACTTGGTTTGTTGTCTCACATGTTTATGCTTAAAGTTCTTAATGGTTTGTTCTTGTTGAGTTTATGGGACCTTTGTCTATACTGTACTGTTCCTTTTTCATTTTTTAGATAAGCATTCCATACTGTTAGGTGAAGAACTGGTGCTACCCTTCTTCACATTGAGGCATCATCCTACCATTGTGATCAGAAGCCCTATAACCCGGCTTCATTGTTAGGATGCAGGATTTATATAAATTAGCTCTACTGGGGTCTTAAAAGTGCAGGCATTGAGGAAGAAGTACAAAATCAGCAGGCAAATGAGTAGTCAGAAACAAGCAAAGGTCAGGGCAGGCAGCAGTGCAGAAACATAACCGGAAACAAGCAGAGGTCAGGGCAGGCAGCAGTGCAAAAACATAACCGGAAACAACCATAAAACCAAAGAAAAAAAACGACCCACAGTCCATATAGTGCAGAATAATATACATTTTTATTAGTATCACAGATTAATAACCGGAAACAAGCAGAGGTCAGGGCAGGCGGCAGTGCAGAAGCATAATCCATTGAGCAAGCTGAGGTCAGGGCAGGCGGCAGTGCAGAAACATAATCCATTGAGCAAGCTGAGGTCAGGGCAGGCGGCAGTTCAAAAACATAATCCATTGAGCAAGCAGAGGTCAGGCAGGCGGCAGTGCAGAAACATAATCCATTGAGCAAGCAGAGATCAGGGCAGGCGTCAGTTCAAAAACATAATCCATTGAGCAAGCAGAGGTCAGGGCAGGCGGCAGTTCAAAAACATAATCCACTGAGCAAGCAGAGGTCAAGGCAGGCGGCAGTGCAGAAACATAATCCATTGAGCAAGCAGAGGTCAGGGTAGGCGGCAGTTCAAAAACATAATCCATTGAGCAAGCAGAGGTGAAGGCAGGCGGCAGTGCAGAAACAATCCATTGAGCAAGCAGAGGTCAGGCAGGCGGCAGTTCAAAAACATAATCCATTGAGCAAGCAAAGGTCAGGGCAGGCGGCAGTGTAGATGCATAACTTTAAACAAGCAGAGGTCAGGGCAGGCGGCAGTATAGAAACATGATCCATTGATCAAGCCATAGTCAAAACCGGAAAATCTGTCTAAGAAGCAGCTGTGCAGAAGATGGTATGTGCTTGCTGCAAGCAACTCGCCACTACATTTTCCGCCGGCTAAATCAAAGTGCCGCGGAATTCTCTTCTCGGGAGAATGATCTTCCTAGGACTTGGAAGGAAACCCAAATCTCTCTTGTAGGCACGTTGTACATCCTGTGGGCTCATCAGCATTACTTGCATGATCTTTCCAGTGGTATAGCTGACTGGCAGGTGTGGTGTAGGATTGTAGCCTTGTTTAGCAGTCACCTTAATACGCGGTTGATGGTCGTAAGGCATACTGAGGAGTATACGTGCTTGAGAGGGAGTTAGCTCCATCCAGGTGCATGGGGATGGGCTCCTGGGCAATGTGGCTGTTGTCTCTTCCTCATCTACTGTTCTGGTGAGTATCAGGCGTTCCTTCATACCCTCTGGCTCTGCGCTGATGTTTGCTGCAGGTTGTACGAATCGGCCTATTTCGGGCATTGTAGGATATGGTGGTGGACTTTTCAGTCTGGAATATCGGTCCTTTGCCTTTTCTGGTGTTTTGAACAGGCATTTAATAATTGACACGATATAATAAAGCACTGCCATCACATACCCCGTGAAGCCAGTTGGCCTTTGGTGGTGTTCAGGCCTCTGACTGTATAGGGATGTCCTGGCATGTGGGAGACGTCTCCGTGGTTGGAACTTTCCTCCAGCTACGGGTGCAGCCATTAGGCTGCCTTCCCCTCCACACACACAAAAGTGTGTGCGGATGGTAGAAAACACTCCCAAAAAAAAGAAATAAAAGTAAAAAAAATAAACAAAACAAGTAAAAAGTGATTTACAAGTCGCTCTGGGTTAGTGTTCAGCTCTCCTCGCTATCTCTGCTTGCCTCGCACTGACCGTTCTTGCGGAACATTCCATGACTCGTGGACAACGCTTCTGTGATGTCATAAAGACGAACATGGCAATGGGTCTAATATAGGAGAACTAGTTATGTTACCCATGGCAGACCATCCAATACCAGCTGCCACTGTACGGATAGGGGTTAGCTGGATTGGGATGAGATGTATAAAAACTTACCGGTACAATAGCGCAAGTCATTGCTTTATTTACTGTTTTTGCTTTTTTACCTGTTTACAGGCAAATCTTTCTATTTGATATTTTCAAACCTGTATAATTCTGTATCCTCATATGTGAGATAATGTGATGTATCTATTGTCAGCTCCTTGTAGGAATGTCTCCTCCTCTCTTCCCGGTAACACGGATCACCCGTGATGGGCACAGACCATTGCTGTAGTCGGAATTATTTCATATAGCTTCAGAATAAATGTTAAATAATATTGTATTTTTTCCATATAATTGGCTCAGATCACTTTTTTTAATTTGTCTGTAATTCTAAGTAGTGATAAAAAAATAAATAACCCCAAGTGTGAACCTGGTGTAGAACATACAAATTGTCCAGAGTCTCTCCTGGGCCATGTTCACACGTGCAGAAGTGCTGCATTGTTTCCATAGGTATTCGCACTAAAGCAATCAAAACTTTTTATTGTATTTTTTTGTGGCAGTTTTTTCGAATGCATTTTTTTTAGTAGAGGAATGCTTCAGTTCCACAATTGGAGACTTCATTGGAATTTTGCATGCGTTTTTTATGCTCTCCATATAATATAGTGGAAAATATTAAACAAAAGCATCAAAAAGTTCACACTTCTGCTGCACCATTAGCCCCTGTATGTAGTACAGCTTAGGCCTCTTTCACACTTCAGTTTTTTGCATCAGTTCAAATCCGCCAAAAAGGCAGACAAGCGGATCCGTTCTGAACTGATGTGAACGGATGGCACAGGATCCTGAAAATGAGGAAATTTAAAGGAAATGCTGGTCGGGAAGGAGAGAGAGAGAGAGTTTTGTTGCAAGCTCCGTTTTGAAATCTTTGATAATGGTGACGGACAGCAACTTTTGGCGGATCCTCAAAAAAAAAACGGATGAAACGGACAGCCATCCGTCACAATCCGCCATTAATGCAAGTCAATGGGGAAAAAACGGATCCTCCAAAAAAAATTGAGGATCCGTTTTTGTCAAAACCTGACGGATTGTGACTGATTGCAAAAAACTGAAGTGTGAAAGGGGCCTTAGGGAGCGATAAATGAAGTGAAAAGAAAAGTAAAACAACAAAAAAAGATTTAAACAAATCTGAAAAAAAACTCATAAAAGTTCAATTTTCCTCCATTGAAAATGAACATAAAAAAAAATGTCAAGTGATATCGCCACATCCAGCAAAGTCCGAGCTATCAAAATATAAAAATAATTAACCCAATTGGTAAACACAAAAAATTTAAAAACGCCAACATTGCGGTATTTTTTGGTCGCTGCAATACCACTTAAAATACGTAACAAGCAACTAAAATGTCATATGTATCCCAAAGTAATATCCATAATAACGTCTCGCCTTATGAAAAAATAATCCCTCTCATAGCTCTATTGAACGAAAAAGTAAAACTACGGGTCTCGGAAAATGGCAACACAAACTCCAACATATTTTTTATTTCAAAGTCTTGATTTTTTTTCTACCACTAAAATAATTTAAAAATCTGGGCACGTTTAGTATCTCTGTAATCATACTGATGAGGAGAATCATATTACATGGTCATTTTTACCACATAATGTACGCCGTAAACATAATTAAGGTCAGAATTGCGTTTTTTTTCACAATTTTCCCATTTCCCTGTACATTGTGTGTCAGGATAAGTCACAACCACTGCCACCAATATTTCTTGAACACCACTTGCTCACGACACACCTGCCCTGGGATGTTACTATAAAGGTGAACCTCCCATATTCTTTTGTCCACTCACCTAAGCGCACCCCGCAGACAGTTCTCACATCCACATCACACTGTTTGCTGCTATCGGTCACTGTTTTGATAGGCCAGTGAGACACCTGCGCTGGGTCACACACTAGCACACATGCCACCCAGCTTTTCTGAGCCCCTGATAGGTGCTCTTCTTTTACTTTTGTATACACATACAGCAAAACACAACCAAGGTATACTCGCCGTCCTCAGGGTTTGGGGGACGTTTAGCGCAGAAAAGAACAAACTTATTAAAATTTAGATTTAAAGGGATCCTGTCAGCAGGATTGTGAACAGTAAAGTACAGACAGTGTCAGGTCTACGCTGTTATACTGATTAAAATGAGGTGACCTGGGTGATGAAATGCATCTTGTGGTTGTTGTGTAATCTGTATTTGTAAATTTCAGTTATTGAGATTCTGGTGCTCCGGGTGTTTGTGGGGTTACAAAAAAAAGGTTTGCATTCATCAAAATGGTGCCTGTGCTGTAGTATAATACATGACTAATATCAATATGTAGACATGTGTAAGGGGTTGAGAGTCTTACCCCTTTAAACCCCCATGTTGCTGTTGTACTTGTATATATATTTATATATATGTTATACCATTGTTGCGCATTATCGTATATTTCATGTTGCTGTATTATTTATATAGCATAAGCTATGTTTCTGCACCTTGTACTTGGTAGGGACAGTGCAGTCTGGGCTATGGTCACTAGATGGGGCACTGAGCTCATTGCACAGTAGATGTAGCTGTAGGACATATAGGAGTTAACTGTAGGAGGGGATAGCTGGAGAATAAGCCAGGATGGTCTTCCAGTTTCAGGCAGTCAGAGGCCTGACCCCTTTGTGCTCGGGTGGGCTATATGCCTGAGCTGCCTAACTACCCCGTGATGTTAAAGCTGATGCCCAGCCATCTAGAGAAGAACACGGTACTGCAGAATCAGCAATAAAGTGGAAAAGAGTGTAAGTAAACAGAGGAAGATTGAAGGTTACCGTAAAAGGGTACGGGCAGGTCACTCCAGAATGTGGTGGAAAGCTACGTGGGCTGAATCTCTGATGTCCGGGGCGAAACATGCTGGAGAGCGCTTCACCGTGGTGACGCTATACAGGGAGGACACTGAGGAGCCATCTGAGACGCTTCGTCAAACGGAAACACTGCAAGGAACAGTGAAGGGAAAGATGAAGTAATGTGCTGTCTTTACTGTGATGAAAATGCTGGAAACTATGTGGATGTGCTGTGTCCTGAAGAAAATAAATTTGCTCAGTTAAGAGTTGCCCTGGACTGTGTCTCTATTCATTGGGATCAAGGATCAGCATCAAGTCGGCGTAGCAAAGGGGACGCTGACGGCACGGTGAGTATTCACCGTACCATGCAAGAGAAGAGGTACCGTTTTCCTGTAGAGGGAGGTCAGGGTATACAATGCCCGAACCCGAAATACTCAGCCACGACTACTGCCCTGGCTGACCTTTACACATAAAGTGTAGAAGTCGGGGGGGAAAGTGGGGAATGTGGTCTAGAAGTGATCAAGTATAGTGTGTTATTTTCTGCAGCAAACGTGTCCTGGCTGGAAGAGGAAGAAAAGCGAAGATGAATCGCTACAAATACAGAGGTCACTGGTAAGTCAGTGATTTACCTGGACACTTACATTATATAGTATATACAGAGCTCCTGTGTATAATGTCACTGGTGATCCTTGTATTACCTGTACGCTGACTATATGCAGAGCTCCTGTGTATAATGTTACTGGTGAGTCACTGTATTACCTGTACACTATACACTATATACAGAACTCCTGTGTATGTCTCCAGTGATCATTCTATTACTTGTACACTGACATTATATATACAGACAGGTAGCGTCGGACTGATTCTCCGGTGGGCCCTGGCATCTGGTGGGCCCTGGCACCTCTACTGGTATACAGGGACAGCAGTTGCCTAGGGCCCCCACTGCTCCAGGGGCCCCCAGCCAGTGCCACACAGCTGCTATGGGGGCCCTGCCAGCGGAGCAGCAGCGGGTGTCAGGAGGCAGGAGCCACTGTCCCCACTACTAAAGAGAAATGAATATTCATTCACTCTCGGCCTTCACTCACCCCGGGGCCCCGCTCCCCAACCTAGGCAGCCGGCGCCGCGCTCAATTGCAGTGGAAGAGAGAGCATCTCTCTCCCATCAGTCCCCTCTGCTCCTGACTCACAGCCGATGCGCGATGACGTCACTTCATCGCGCACCCGCTGTGTGTCTGGCAGACGGGTCAGCTGCTGACACTGAAGCCGTCATCAGCGTGGGAGCAGGAGGAGAGGTGAGTATTGTGGTTTGTTTTTTATATATCTCTATATCTATCTATATCTATCTCTATATCTATCTGTCTCTATATCTATATATCTCTATATCTATCTATTTCTATCTGTATATCTATATCTCTATCTCTATATCTATCTGTCTCTATCTTAGATATAGAGATAGATATAGATAGATAGATAGATATAGAGGTAGATATAGATAGATATAAATAGTCTATATCCATCTATCTCTATACCTATCTATATCTATCTCTATCTATTATCTTTATATCTATCCATCTATATATCATCTATCCATAGATCTATCTATTTATCCCCTATCTATCTATCTATATACCTATCTATAGCTATCACTATCTATTATCTTTATATCTATCTATCTATCTATCTATCTATCCATATATCTATTTATCCCCTATCTATCTATTTATCTATCTATATCTATCTAGGTCTATCTATCTCTATAGCTACCTATATCTTTCACTATCTATTATCTTTATATCTTTATATCTATCTGTCTATCCATAGATCTATCTATCTATTATCTATCTATACATCTAATTATCACATATCTATCTATCTATCTATCTATCTATCTATCTATCTAGTGTTATACCCTATGAGGGGGCAGCATTATACCCTATGAGGGGGTGCATTATACCCTATGAGGGGGGAGAAGCATTATACCCTATGAGGGGGCAGCCTTATACCCTATGAGGGGGTGCAATATACCTTATCTTCCAACAAAATTAATTCTAAGTCCTCCATTTTGTTGGCGAGGCTTCTGGCATTTGTATACATGCACTTTATGTATGTCTGTACCTCTATTTCTTAAATTATTAACTGTTCTAACCTCACCCCCCATGCCACTACCACCCCCAATTTCATTATTTGTGCCCAGGTCTCTATCTACACAGTCTTCCCCTCTTATAAAATGAATACCCTCCCCTAGTTCCAAATTTAAACACTCCTCCACCCTTCTAGCCATTTTTTTCCCCAGCACAGCTGCACCCTCCCCATTGAGGTGCAGCCCGTCCCTAGCGTAGAACCTGTAGCCAACTGAGAAGTCGGCCCAGTTCTCCAGGAACCCAAACCCCTCCTTCCTACACTAATTCTTGAACCACTTATTAACTTCCCTAATCTCCTCTCTGGCGTGGCACGTGGTACAGGAAATATTTCCAAAAATACCACCTTGGAGGTCCTTGCCTTAAGATTGCAGCCTAATTCCCTGAAATCATCTTTAAGGACCTTCCACCTACCTCTGTGTCATTTGTACCAATGTGCACCATGACCGCTGGATCCTCACCAGCCCCTCCCAGTAATCTGTCAACCCGGTCAGCGATGTGTCAGACTTGCGCGCCAGATAGGCAGCACACCGTTCGACGATCCCTTTCTTTGTGACAGATTGCCCTATCTGTTCCCCTAATAATTGAGTCCCCCACTACCAGCACCTGTCTGGCCTGCCCTGCTCTCCTATTTCTCCCCTTACTGGAGCATATACTCCTCTGGCTTTCAGAGGACATGCCTTGCTGCAGCAGTGCTACCCCTGCACTGACACTCCCCTCATCTGCCAACTTGGCAAACTTATTGGGTTGTGCCAGATCAGGACTAGCCTCCCTGGCACTCTTCTGTCTACCCCACCTTCTAACTGTCACCCATCTTACTGCTTCACTGTCCTGCAGCTCCAACCTAGCATCCCCCCCTCATCTATCTCATTGAGCGTCTGCTCAGTGAGTAGAAGTCTCCTTTCCATATTGTCTATTGATCTCAGTGTTGCCAGCTGCACATTTAAATCCAGTATCTGGGCTTCCAAATGCACAATGTGCTCACATCTCGCACAGCAGTATGCACCCTCGACTGGCTGGTCAAGGATTGCGTACATGCGGCAAGACGTACACTGGATGGCATTGGCAATAGTGGAGCACATTCCTAATGGGGATTGCACCAGACAGAAAAGATAAGTAAAAATAAATAAAAAGTATTAATAAAATATAACAGCAATTCAGTAATACCTCCTTTGCAAACTCCCTGAATCCAAAGTCACTGAATCACAAGTCACACACTTACCACCGTTCGCACTTACGCTCAGGTCACACTCAGCTCGTTTACACTCGCTCAGGCAGAAGATTTAAAGAGATTTTTTTTCCCTTCACCAGCAAACCACCCTGCTGCTCAATGCACTTCCAAAAGCTCCTGTGTATAATTTCACTGGTGGTCACTGTATTACACTGACACTGTATGCAGATCTTCTGTGTATAAATATCAGGATCCTGTCAGCGTCGGCGAACTGCCATGGCTGAGCAGCGTGACTCACCCCTACTGCGGGAGGGCCCGGGGTCCGATACTGCAGGGAAAGTTGAGGCAGACGGGACCTGCGATGCTGAAGGTAGTAAGAAGTACAAGGACCTACGATCATGTGACCACAGGGGGCGGGGCTTAGTGTCCCACTTCTGAAGATGATTGTAGGACTCTACTACAGGAATCCTGGAGTAGAGGCGAGGGGAACTCAGGTCAGACAAACGGGCGGTCATACATGGAGAGGGCGGCGCGATACCAGAGGGGCGAGCAGAGAGTAGTCAGAACGTAAGCAATGAGTCATACATGGAGATAGCTGCACAGTACAAGAGGGGCAATCAGAGAATAGTCAGGTCATAGGCAATGAGTCATACACAGAGATAGCAACGCAGTACAAGAGGGACAGGCAGAACTCGTAACAGGGACAGAACCAGATCAAAACCAAACAAGCATAAAGTATTACAGTCACAAAGCACACCAGGGTCACACACACTCGGCCAAGGGTCTGAGTATAAACGATGAGGAATGAGCCCACAATGAGGCTTTAAAAAGCCTCCCAGAATCTCAGAGTGAGGCCATCCACATTAACCTCTGAACTACCTAATCCCACAAGCTGAGCAAACCTTGACAATAATGTTGCCAGTGATCACTGAGCTCCTGTGTATAATGTCACTGGTAATCACTATATTACCTGTACACTGACACTATATACAGAGGTACTGTGTATAATGTCACTGGTGGTAATAACAGTGTTGTTATTATTGTGGTTTGTATTCATAATCAGTACTGTAGTATTCCATCAATAAGTGGTGGTAATTTGTGGACTGTTCACAGTGTGGAAGTATTTCTCCGTGTATGAATTATTATTTGGTCCCTATATGCTGGTAATATGTCATATTATTCGGTCACTATGTGGTGGTAATATGTGGTCTGGTCATGGTGTGGTTGTATTTGTGCCTTTTATGTGATATGATGCGGGTACTATGTGGTCTGGTCATGGTGTGGTGGTATTTCTCCCCTGTATGTGGTATTATTGGTCTTGGTACAGTGGATTGTGTTGTGTTTGACGGTCATTAGTCTTCTCTGATATTAATTAGGAGAATATTCTTTATTTCCATTAGAGATTAAATACTTTGTAAACAGCGGCAGAGATGCACTTACAGGGGTTTCCTGTGGAAAAACGTAATCTCCTATTCACAGGACAAGTGATAACGTATTGATTGGGGGGGTCTAACTATTTGGACCCATTCAGCAAAATGTGGAACTTTTTATCCCCATTAGACTGGAGTGGCATGTCCGACTTGACCACTGATCCATTCATTCCCTCAGTGGCTGCACTTGTATTTTTATAGAAGCTCCAAAGAGAATGAATGAAGCTTCGGTCAGATATCTAACCTGCTGCTCCATTTTAAAATGGGGATAAGTGTCCTATCAACGATAAAACTTTCTCATTCTTCCGGTCGGTGCAGTTTCTAATGGTCGGACGTATGCGATCAGCTATCCTATAGAGCCCATGGATCGGTGATAAATTGTTTTAACCAAAGAACCACATTAATGTAAACTACCGTAATTATACATCCCAGTTATGGGGATGCACAGTAGATGTACAGGAGCCGCCTGTGTTTTACAGCCGATGCTCCACTATAATGGGGATAACGACTGACAGATATTAGCATATAGCTGTAGGATGGGGCCCTAGAGTCCATTCCCCTGGTGGGCCCCAGACACCCCAGTTCGACCCTGAATATACATCATTGTGGATTATCAGATACCGGATTTAGGGAAATTTCTCTGTAATATGGAAGGCAATGACATGAATAGATAGCAAAATCTGGTTTGTCTACAATCTTTTTTATTTGTTAGGTTCTTTCCTGTTACAGCACTTCTGTCCTGTAGTATAAACCTTCTCTCACACTAGTGCTAGCACTAAACCTTGGTTTGCCTTCTTCTAAAGTCTCTGTTGTCCCCGCAGACTTAGAGATTTCCAGCATTACTCCATGCAGCCATAAGGACCTTCTCTCTTTACTCCTTGGGTTTCCGCTGTCCTAGCAGGAAGTGAGAAACGTTCTCGTAAATCACAAGGATGGTACAGCAGGCGGGGTCGCTCAAAATAACTTGGGGGCAATTTTCTTTAGAAGTCCGTATATACTCGTGTATAAGCCGACCCATGTATAAGCCGACCACCCTAATTTTGTCACAAAAAACTGGGAAAACTTATTGACTCGCCTATAAACCTAGGGTGGAAAATGCCGAAGCTACTGGTAAATTTCAAAAATAAAATGGGCCCCATAAGATGCTCCATAAAGTTCATGATGGCCCCATATAATGCTCCATAAAGTTCATGATGGGTTCCATAAGATGCTCCATACAAAAATATGCCTAATAATGCTGCACAGTGAATAATGGTAGCCCTATAACATGGTCCATAATAACATATGCCCCATATAATGCTGCACAATGATTGGTGGCCCCTTATAATGCTGCATGGAGAGTGGACCCTTATAATGCTGCACAATGATTAGTGGCCCCTTATAATGCTGCACAGTGATTAGTGGCCCCTTATAATGCTGCACAGTGATTAGTGGCCCCTTATAATGCTGCACAGTGATTAGTGGCCCCTTATAATGCTGCACATTGATTAGTGGCCCCTTACAATGCTGCACGGTGATTAGTGGCCACTTATAATGCTGCACAGTGATTAGTGGCCCCTTGAAATGCAGTGATTAGTGGCCCCTTATGCTGCACGGTGATTAGTGGCCCTTTGTAATGCTGCACAGTGATTAGTGGCCCCGTATAATGCTGCACAGTGATGAGAGGCCCCCTTATAATGCTGCACAGTGATGAGTGGCCTCTTATAATGCAGCACAGTGATGAGTGGCCCCATATAATGCTGCACAGTGATTACTGGCCCTATATAATGCTGCACAGTGATTACTGGCCCCATATAATGCTGCACAGTGATTAGTGGCCCCTTGTAATGCTGCACAGTGATTAGTGGCCCCTTGTAATGCTGCACAGTGATTAGTGGCCCCTTGTAATGCTGCACAGTTATTAGTGGCCCCTTGTAATGCTGCACAGTGATGAGTGGCCCCTTGTAATGCTGCACAGTGATGAGTGGCCCCTTATAATGCTGCACAGTGATTAGTGGCCCCTTGAAATGCTGCAGTGATTAGTGGCTCCTTATTATGCTGCACGGTGATTAGTGGCCCCTTATTATGCTGCACGGTGATGAGTGGCCCCTTATAATGCTGCAAGGTGATGAGTGGCCCCTTATAATGCTGCACAGTGATGAGTGGCCCCTTATAATGCTGCACAGTGATGAGTGGCCCCTTATAATGCTGCACAGTGATGAGTGGCCCCTTATAATGCTGCACAGTGATGAGTGGCCCCTTGTATTGCTGCACAGTGATTAGTGGCCCCTTACAATGCTGCTGCCGCAGCCTCAATTAAAAAAATGAAAAAAAAAACTATATACTCACCTTGTCACTGCTGCAGCTGCTGCTCCTCAGCGTTGCTGGCTCTGCAGTGACTGTTCAGGCAGAGGGCGCCTGCTAACTACGTCATGGCACCCTCTGACCTTAACGTCACTGCCAGAGGAAGCAAGACAGCAGAGCGATGCGCAGCGGTGGAATGGGGCACAGGTGAATATGGCTCCCCCCGTTATACTCACCTCTCCTGGCATGTCTCTGCAGCCCCCCGTGCTTGTTCCATCTTCTCAGTGCTGTTCTTCCTGCTTTCTGCGGTCACGTGGTGCCGCTCATTACATATGTGCATATTAATGAGGGTAATGAGCGTACCACGTGACCGCTGAAAGCAGGAAGAACAGCGCCGAGAAGATGGAATAAGCACGGGGGGCTGCAGAAACATGCCAGGAGAGGTGAGTATGATCTCCGACACCCCCCCCGCTCCCCCTCCCTGGCCGACCCCCGGTATATGACTCGCGTATAAGCCGAGAGGGGGACTTTCAGCCCCAAAAAATGGGCTGAAAATCTCGACTTATACGCGAGTATATACTGTAAGCCTTTTTTGTCCATTAAGACAGAAGAAACAAAACTATTAACTCTTCTTCTAAGGTCTGACTGTGAGCTCGGACCCTCCCCAGCTATTTGTTAGGGCACTCCAGGCTAAGGGGTTGTACTGCTATGCTCTGTTATTGCAGACTTCATCATCCCAATCATAGTTCATCATCAGCACATCAGCCCCATCATAGTCCATCATCAGCACATCAACCCCATCATAGTCCATCATCAGCACATCAGCCCCATCATAGTCCATCATCAGCACATCAGCCCCATCATAGTCCATCATCAGCATATCAGCCCCATCATTGTCCCATAATGAAAGAAGTGTTGTTGCGCATTCTTAACAGCCGCTTGTTCCAGACACCCTGTTCTTAGGATTGGTGGGGGTCCTGGCAGTGAAACACCCGTAATCAGCAAGTTATGATCTACCAATGGCTAGGGGATAACTTGCTGAGGAGGCAGAAGTTGGGGACTACTGTTTTTAAAGACCGCAATACCTATATCAGGAGCTGTAAAGAAATATATGTTTCTAAGCTTTATCTTGAGTCCATTTTCCTTGTCGATAATTCTTAGATAATTCTGGGAAAAAAAGTATTTTAATACATATAACAAACTTAAATTGTCTTTGGAGAATAAAGTCTATCGGCGGTCAGTGCAGTGTACTACATTAGTTTGTGGGACAGAACATGTTGATAAAGGGTCGGTCTCATCACTGCACTCACCGTCCATAAGCTTTATTAGGGTAGATATCCACAGAATATGGATATAGTAGATGTATACCCCCTCTCAGGAATCCTTCCCTCATATTAGCTATGATGACTACATTCCACTGCAAACAGCAGAAGAAACTTGAGGCGCACTATTTACAAGAGGAGTTTTCCCATACATTTATGTGTTATCCATAAAATATTCTATAAATGTCTGATAGGCAGAGGTCCCGGACGTGAAACCCGCATCTGTCTACAGACCTGGGGAACTATGAATGTACAGATGGCCATTCACTATTGGGGAGGTTCCTATAAGATCTGAGTACTCAGCCTTGTGTTTGGTTATTTTCATAGACCTTGACATGAGCGGCAGGGTACATATGAAACCAGTGCTCCACCCAATTCTTCCTGAAGCAATTTTGTGGCTGATTCAAGACCCCTGTACTATTGATTTGAGGGTTCCTAAATGGTTGGAGACCCACACCAGTCTAATGTATTTGAGATGTTGTACCCTCTTAACGAAAGATCAGAGGAAAATACCTTCAACAAAACTGCTGGTTGGGTCGGATGTGGTATTCTGAGCCACTTGGTTTGTTGTCTCACATGTTTATGCTTAAAGTTCTTAATGGTTTGTTCTTGTTGAGTTTATGGGACCTTTGTCTATACTGTACTGTTCCTTTTTCATTTTTTTAGATAAGCATTCCATACTGTTAGGTGAAGAACTGGTGCTACCCTTCTTCACATTGAGGCATCATCCTACCATTGTGATCAGAAGCCCTATAACCCGGCTTCATTGTTAGGATGCAGGATTTATATAAATTAGCTCTACTGGGGTCTTAAAAGTGCAGGCATTGAGGAAGAAGTACAAAATCAGCAGGCAAATGAGTAGTCAGAAACAAGCAAAGGTCAGGGCAGGCAGCAGTGCAGAAACATAACCGGAAACAAGCAGAGGTCAGGGCAGGCAGCAGTGCAAAAACATAACCGGAAACAACCATAAAACCAAAGAAAAAAAACGACCCACAGTCCATATAGTGCAGAATAATATACATTTTTATTAGTATCACAGATTAATAACCGGAAACAAGCAGAGGTCAGGGCAGGCGGCAGTGCAGAAGCATAATCCATTGAGCAAGCTGAGGTCAGGGCAGGCGGCAGTGCAGAAACATAATCCATTGAGCAAGCTGAGGTCAGGGCAGGCGGCAGTTCAAAAACATAATCCATTGAGCAAGCAGAGGTCAGGCAGGCGGCAGTGCAGAAACATAATCCATTGAGCAAGCAGAGGTCAGGGCAGGCGTCAGTTCAAAAACATAATCCATTGAGCAAGCAGAGGTCAGGGCAGGCGGCAGTTCAAAAACATAATCCACTGAGCAAGCAGAGGTCAAGGCAGGCGGCAGTGCAGAAACATAATCCATTGAGCAAGCAGAGGTCAGGGTAGGCGGCAGTTCAAAAACATAATCCATTGAGCAAGCAGAGGTGAAGGCAGGCGGCAGTGCAGAAACAATCCATTGAGCAAGCAGAGGTCAGGCAGGCGGCAGTTCAAAAACATAATCCATTGAGCAAGCAAAGGTCAGGGCAGGCGGCAGTGTAGATGCATAACTTTAAACAAGCAGAGGTCAGGGCAGGCGGCAGTATAGAAACATGATCCATTGATCAAGCCATAGTCAAAACCGGAAAATCTGTCTAAGAAGCAGCTGTGCAGAAGATGGTATGTGCTTGCTGCAAGCAACTCGCCACTACATTTTCCGCCGGCTAAATCAAAGTGCCGCGGAATTCTCTTCTCGGGAGAATGATCTTCCTAGGACTTGGAAGGAAACCCAAATCTCTCTTGTAGGCACGTTGTACATCCTGTGGGCTCATCAGCATTACTTGCATGATCTTTCCAGTGGTATAGCTGACTGGCAGGTGTGGTGTAGGATTGTAGCCTTGTTTAGCAGTCACCTTAATACGCGGTTGATGGTCGTAAGGCATACTGAGGAGTATACGTGCTTGAGAGGGAGTTAGCTCCATCCAGGTGCATGGGGATGGGCTCCTGGGCAATGTGGCTGTTGTCTCTTCCTCATCTACTGTTCTGGTGAGTATCAGGCGTTCCTTCATACCCTCTGGCTCTGCGCTGATGTTTGCTGCAGGTTGTACGAATCGGCCTATTTCGGGCATTGTAGGATATGGTGGTGGACTTTTCAGTCTGGAATATCGGTCCTTTGCCTTTTCTGGTGTTTTGAACAGGCATTTAATAATTGACACGATATAATAAAGCACTGCCATCACATACCCCGTGAAGCCAGTTGGCCTTTGGTGGTGTTCAGGCCTCTGACTGTATAGGGATGTCCTGGCATGTGGGAGACGTCTCCGTGGTTGGAACTTTCCTCCAGCTACGGGTGCAGCCATTAGGCTGCCTTCCCCTCCACACACACAAAAGTGTGTGCGGATGGTAGAAAACACTCCCAAAAAAAAGAAATAAAAGTAAAAAAAATAAACAAAACAAGTAAAAAGTGATTTACAAGTCGCTCTGGGTTAGTGTTCAGCTCTCCTCTCTATCTCTGCTTGCCTCGCACTGACCGTTCTTGCGGAACATTCCATGACTCGTGGACAACGCTTCTGTGATGTCATAAAGACGAACATGGCAATGGGTCTAATATAGGAGAACTAGTTATGTTACCCATGGCAGACCATCCAATACCAGCTGCCACTGTACGGATAGGGGTTAGCTGGATTGGGATGAGATGTATAAAAACTTACCGGTACAATAGCGCAAGTCATTGCTTTATTTACTGTTTTTGCTTTTTTACCTGTTTACAGGCAAATCTTTCTATTTGATATTTTCAAACCTGTATAATTCTGTATCCTCATATGTGAGATAATGTGATGTATCTATTGTCAGCTCCTTGTAGGAATGTCTCCTCCTCTCTTCCCGGTAACACGGATCACCCGTGATGGGCACAGACCATTGCTGTAGTCGGAATTATTTCATATAGCTTCAGAATAAATGTTAAATAATATTGTATTTTTTCCATATAATTGGCTCAGATCACTTTTTTTAATTTGTCTGTAATTCTAAGTAGTGATAAAAAAATAAATAACCCCAAGTGTGAACCTGGTGTAGAACGTACAAATTGTCCAGAGTCTCTCCTGGGCCATGTTCACACGTGCAGAAGTGCTGCATTGTTTCCATAGGTATTCGCACTAAAGCAATCAAAACTTTTTATTGTATTTTTTTGTGGCAGTTTTTTCGAATGCATTTTTTTTAGTAGAGGAATGCTTCAGTTCCACAATTGGAGACTTCATTGGAATTTTGCATGCGTTTTTTATGCTCTCCATATAATATAGTGGAAAATATTAAACAAAAGCATCAAAAAGTTCACACTTCTGCTGCACCATTAGCCCCTGTATGTAGTACAGCTTAGGCCTCTTTCACACTTCAGTTTTTTGCATCAGTTCAAATCCGCCAAAAAGGCAGACAAGCGGATCCGTTCTGAACTGATGTGAACGGATGGCACAGGATCCTGAAAATGAGGAAATTTAAAGGAAATGCTGGTCGGGAAGGAGAGAGAGAGAGAGTTTTGTTGCAAGCTCCGTTTTGAAATCTTTGAGGATGGTGACGGACAGCAACTTTTGGCGGATCCTCAAAAAAAAACCGGATGAAACGGACAGCCATCCGTCACAATCCGCCATTAATGCAAGTCAATGGGGAAAAAACGGATCCTCCAAAAAAAATTGAGGATCCGTTTTTGTCAAAACCTGACGGATTGTGACTGATTGCAAAAAACTGAAGTGTGAAAGGGGCCTTAGGGAGTGATAAATGAAGTGAAAAGAAAAGTAAAACAACAAAAAAAGATTTAAACAAATCTGAAAAAAAACTCATAAAAGTTCAATTTTCCTCCATTGAAAATGAACATAAAAAAAAATGTCAAGTGATATCGCCACATCCAGCAAAGTCCGAGCTATCAAAATATAAAAATAATTAACCCAATTGGTAAACACAAAAAATTTAAAAACGCCAACATTGCGGTATTTTTTGGTCTCTGCAATACCACTTAAAATACGTAACAAGCAACTAAAATGTCATATCTATCCCAAAGTAATATCCATAATAACGTCTCGCCTTATGAAAAAATAATCCCTCTCATAGCTCTATTGAACGAAAAAGTAAAACTACGGGTCTCGGAAAATGGCAACACAAACTCCAACATATTTTTTATTTCAAAGTCTTGATTTTTTTTCTACCACTAAAATAATTTAAAAATCTGGGCACGTTTAGTATCTCTGTAATCATACTGATGAGGAGAATCATATTACATGGTCATTTTTACCACATAATGTACGCCGTAAACATAATTAAGGTCAGAATTGCGTTTTTTTTCACAATTTTCCCATTTCCCTGTACATTGTGTGTCAGGATAAGTCACAACCACTGCCACCAATATTTCTTGAACACCACTTGCTCACGACACACCTGCCCTGGGATGTTACTATAAAGGTGAACCTCCCATATTCTTTTGTCCACTCACCTAAGCGCACCCCGCAGACAGTTCTCACATCCACATCACACTGTTTGCTGCTATCGGTCACTGTTTTGATAGGCCAGTGAGACACCTGCGCTGGGTCACACACTAGCACACATGCCACCCAGCTTTTCTGAGCCCCTGATAGGTGCTCTTCTTTTACTTTTGTATACACATACAGCAAAACACAACCAAGGTATACTCGCCGTCCTCAGGGTTTGGGGGACGTTTAGCGCAGAAAAGAACAAACTTATTAAAATTTAGATTTAAAGGGATCCTGTCAGCAGGATTGTGAACAGTAAAGTACAGACAGTGTCAGGTCTACGCTGTTATACTGATTAAAATGAGGTGACCTGGGTGATGAAATGCATCTTGTGGTTGTTGTGTAATCTGTATTTGTAAATTTCAGTTATTGAGGTTCTGGTGCTCCGGGTGTTTGTGGGGTTACAAAAAAAAGGTTTGCATTCATCAAAATGGTGCCTGTGCTGTAGTATAATACATGACTAATATCAATATGTAGACATGTGTAAGGGGTTGAGAGTCTTACCCCTTTAAACCCCCATGTTGCTGTTGTACTTGTATATATATTTATATATATGTTATACCATTGTTGCGCATTATCGTATATTTCATGTTGCTGTATTATTTATATAGCATAAGCTATGTTTCTGCACCTTGTACTTGGTAGGGACAGTGCAGTCTGGGCTATGGTCACTAGATGGGGCACTGAGCTCATTGCACAGTAGATGTAGCTGTAGGACATATAGGAGTTAACTGTAGGAGGGGATAGCTGGAGAATAAGCCAGGATGGTCTTCCAGTTTCAGGCAGTCAGAGGCCTGACCCCTTTGTGCTCGGGTGGGCTATATGCCTGAGCTGCCTAACTACCCCGTGATGTTAAAGCTGATGCCCAGCCATCTAGAGAAGAACACGGTACTGCAGAATCAGCAATAAAGTGGAAAAGAGTGTAAGTAAACAGAGGAAGATTGAAGGTTACCGTAAAAGGGTACGGGCAGGTCACTCCAGAATGTGGTGGAAAGCTACGTGGGCTGAATCTCTGATGTCCGGGGCGAAACATGCTGGAGAGCGCTTCACCGTGGTGACGCTATACAGGGAGGACACTGAGGAGCCATCTGAGACGCTTCGTCAAACGGAAACACTGCAAGGAACAGTGAAGGGAAAGATGAAGTAATGTGCTGTCTTTACTGTGATGAAAATGCTGGAAACTATGTGGATGTGCTGTGTCCTGAAGAAAATAAATTTGCTCAGTTAAGAGTTGCCCTGGACTGTGTCTCTATTCATTGGGATCAAGGATCAGCATCAAGTCGGCGTAGCAAAGGGGACGCTGACGGCACGGTGAGTATTCACCGTACCATGCAAGAGAAGAGGTACCGTTTTCCTGTAGAGGGAGGTCAGGGTATACAATGCCCGAACCCGAAATACTCAGCCACGACTACTGCCCTGGCTGACCTTTACACATAAAGTGTAGAAGTCGGGGGGGAAAGTGGGGAATGTGGTCTAGAAGTGATCAAGTATAGTGTGTTATTTTCTGCAGCAAACGTGTCCTGGCTGGAAGAGGAAGAAAAGCGAAGATGAATCGCTACAAATACAGAGGTCACTGGTAAGTCAGTGATTTACCTGGACACTTACATTATATAGTATATACAGAGCTCCTGTGTATAATGTCACTGGTGATCCTTGTATTACCTGTACGCTGACTATATGCAGAGCTCCTGTGTATAATGTTACTGGTGAGTCACTGTATTACCTGTACACTATACACTATATACAGAACTCCTGTGTATGTCTCCAGTGATCATTCTATTACTTGTACACTGACATTATATATACAGACAGGTAGCGTCGGACTGATTCTCCGGTGGGCCCTGGCATCTGGTGGGCCCTGGCACCTCTACTGGTATACAGGGACAGCAGTTGCCTAGGGCCCCCACTGCTCCAGGGGCCCCCAGCCAGTGCCACACAGCTGCTATGGGGGCCCTGCCAGCGGAGCAGCAGCGGGTGTCAGGAGGCAGGAGCCACTGTCCCCACTACTAAAGAGAAATGAATATTCATTCACTCTCGGCCTTCACTCACCCCGGGGCCCCGCTCCCCAACCTAGGCAGCCGGCGCCGCGCTCAATTGCAGTGGAAGAGAGAGCATCTCTCTCCCATCAGTCCCCTCTGCTCCTGACTCACAGCCGATGCGCGATGACGTCACTTCATCGCGCACCCGCTGTGTGTCTGGCAGACGGGTCAGCTGCTGACACTGAAGCCGTCATCAGCGTGGGAGCAGGAGGAGAGGTGAGTATTGTGGTTTGTTTTTTATATATCTCTATATCTATCTATATCTATCTCTATATCTATCTGTCTCTATATCTATATATCTCTATATCTATCTATTTCTATCTGTATATCTATATCTCTATCTCTATATCTATCTGTCTCTATCTTAGATATAGAGATAGATATAGATAGATAGATAGATATAGAGGTAGATATAGATAGATATAAATAGTCTATATCCATCTATCTCTATACCTATCTATATCTATCTCTATCTATTATCTTTATATCTATCCATCTATATATCATCTATCCATAGATCTATCTATTTATCCCCTATCTATCTATCTATATACCTATCTATAGCTATCACTATCTATTATCTTTATATCTATCTATCTATCTATCCATATATCTATTTATCCCCTATCTATCTATTTATCTATCTATATCTATCTAGGTCTATCTATCTCTATAGCTACCTATATCTTTCACTATCTATTATCTTTATATCTTTATATCTATCTGTCTATCCATAGATCTATCTATCTATTATCTATCTATACATCTAATTATCACATATCTATCTATCTATCTATCTATCTAGTGTTATACCCTATGAGGGGGCAGCATTATACCCTATGAGGGGGTGCATTATACCCTATGAGGGGGGAGAAGCATTATACCCTATGAGGGGGCAGCCTTATACCCTATGAGGGGGTGCAATATACCTTATCTTCCAACAAAATTAATTCTAAGTCCTCCATTTTGTTGGCGAGGCTTCTGGCATTTGTATACATGCACTTTATGTATGTCTGTACCTCTATTTCTTAAATTATTAACTGTTCTAACCTCACCCCCCATGCCACTACCACCCCCAATTTCATTATTTGTGCCCAGGTCTCTATCTACACAGTCTTCCCCTCTTATAAAATGAATACCCTCCCCTAGTTCCAAGTTTAAACACTCCTCCACCCTTCTAGCCATTTTTTTCCCCAGCACAGCTGCACCCTCCCCATTGAGGTGCAGCCCGTCCCTAGCGTAGAACCTGTAGCCAACTGAGAAGTCGGCCCAGTTCTCCAGGAACCCAAACCCCTCCTTCCTACACTAATTCTTGAACCACTTATTAACTTCCCTAATCTCCTCTCTGGCGTGGCACGTGGTACAGGAAATATTTCCAAAAATACCACCTTGGAGGTCCTTGCCTTAAGATTGCAGCCTAATTCCCTGAAATCATCTTTAAGGACCTTCCACCTACCTCTGTGTCATTTGTACCAATGTGCACCATGACCGCTGGATCCTCACCAGCCCCTCCCAGTAATCTGTCAACCCGGTCAGCGATGTGTCAGACTTGCGCGCCAGATAGGCAGCACACCGTTCGACGATCCCTTTCTTTGTGACAGATTGCCCTATCTGTTCCCCTAATAATTGAGTCCCCCACTACCAGCACCTGTCTGGCCTGCCCTGCTCTCCTATTTCTCCCCTTACTGGAGCATATACTCCTCTGGCTTTCAGAGGACATGCCTTGCTGCAGCAGTGCTACCCCTGCACTGACACTCCCCTCATCTGCCAACTTGGCAAACTTATTGGGTTGTGCCAGATCAGGACTAGCCTCCCTGGCACTCTTCTGTCTACCCCACCTTCTAACTGTCACCCATCTTACTGCTTCACTGTCCTGCAGCTCCAACCTAGCATCCCCCCCTCATCTATCTCATTGAGCGTCTGCTCAGTGAGTAGAAGTCTCCTTTCCATATTGTCTATTGATCTCAGTGTTGCCAGCTGCACATTTAAATCCAGTATCTGGGCTTCCAAATGCACAATGTGCTCACATCTCGCACAGCAGTATGCACCCTCGACTGGCTGGTCAAGGATTGCGTACATGCGGCAAGACGTACACTGGATGGCATTGGCAATAGTGGAGCACATTCCTAATGGGGATTGCACCAGACAGAAAAGATAAGTAAAAATAAATAAAAAGTATTAATAAAATATAACAGCAATTCAGTAATACCTCCTTTGCAAACTCCCTGAATCCAAAGTCACTGAATCACAAGTCACACACTTACCACCGTTCGCACTTACGCTCAGGTCACACTCAGCTCGTTTACACTCGCTCAGGCAGAAGATTTAAAGAGATTTTTTTTCCCTTCACCAGCAAACCACCCTGCTGCTCAATGCACTTCCAAAAGCTCCTGTGTATAATTTCACTGGTGGTCACTGTATTACACTGACACTGTATGCAGATCTTCTGTGTATAAATATCAGGATCCTGTCAGCGTCGGCGAACTGCCATGGCTGAGCAGCGTGACTCACCCCTACTGCGGGAGGGCCCGGGGTCCGATACTGCAGGGAAAGTTGAGGCAGACGGGACCTGCGATGCTGAAGGTAGTAAGAAGTACAAGGACCTACGATCATGTGACCACAGGGGGCGGGGCTTAGTGTCCCACTTCTGAAGATGATTGTAGGACTCTACTACAGGAATCCTGGAGTAGAGGCGAGGGGAACTCAGGTCAGACAAACGGGCGGTCATACATGGAGAGGGCGGCGCGATACCAGAGGGGCGAGCAGAGAGTAGTCAGAACGTAAGCAATGAGTCATACATGGAGATAGCTGCACAGTACAAGAGGGGCAATCAGAGAATAGTCAGGTCATAGGCAATGAGTCATACACAGAGATAGCAACGCAGTACAAGAGGGACAGGCAGAACTCGTAACAGGGACAGAACCAGATCAAAACCAAACAAGCATAAAGTATTACAGTCACAAAGCACACCAGGGTCACACACACTCGGCCAAGGGTCTGAGTATAAACGATGAGGAATGAGCCCACAATGAGGCTTTAAAAAGCCTCCCAGAATCTCAGAGTGAGGCCATCCACATTAACCTCTGAACTACCTAATCCCACAAGCTGAGCAAACCTTGACAATAATGTTGCCAGTGATCACTGAGCTCCTGTGTATAATGTCACTGGTAATCACTATATTACCTGTACACTGACACTATATACAGAGGTACTGTGTATAATGTCACTGGTGGTAATAACAGTGTTGTTATTATTGTGGTTTGTATTCATAATCAGTACTGTAGTATTCCATCAATAAGTGGTGGTAATTTGTGGACTGTTCACAGTGTGGAAGTATTTCTCCGTGTATGAATTATTATTTGGTCCCTATATGCTGGTAATATGTCATATTATTCGGTCACTATGTGGTGGTAATATGTGGTCTGGTCATGGTGTGGTTGTATTTGTGCCTTTTATGTGATATGATGCGGGTACTATGTGGTCTGGTCATGGTGTGGTGGTATTTCTCCCCTGTATGTGGTATTATTGGTCTTGGTACAGTGGATTGTGTTGTGTTTGACGGTCATTAGTCTTCTCTGATATTAATTAGGAGAATATTCTTTATTTCCATTAGAGATTAAATACTTTGTAAACAGCGGCAGAGATGCACTTACAGGGGTTTCCTGTGGAAAAACGTAATCTCCTATTCACAGGACAAGTGATAACGTATTGATTGGGGGGGTCTAACTATTTGGACCCATTCAGCAAAATGTGGAACTTTTTATCCCCATTAGACTGGAGTGGCATGTCCGACTTGACCACTGATCCATTCATTCCCTCAGTGGCTGCACTTGTATTTTTATAGAAGCTCCAAAGAGAATGAATGAAGCTTCGGTCAGATATCTAACCTGCTGCTCCATTTTAAAATGGGGATAAGTGTCCTATCAACGATAAAACTTTCTCATTCTTCCGGTCGGTGCAGTTTCTAATGGTCGGACGTATGCGATCAGCTATCCTATAGAGCCCATGGATCGGTGATAAATTGTTTTAACCAAAGAACCACATTAATGTAAACTACCGTAATTATACATCCCAGTTATGGGGATGCACAGTAGATGTACAGGAGCCGCCTGTGTTTTACAGCCGATGCTCCACTATAATGGGGATAACGACTGACAGATATTAGCATATAGCTGTAGGATGGGGCCCTAGAGTCCATTCCCCTGGTGGGCCCCAGACACCCCAGTTCGACCCTGAATATACATCATTGTGGATTATCAGATACCGGATTTAGGGAAATTTCTCTGTAATATGGAAGGCAATGACATGAATAGATAGCAAAATCTGGTTTGTCTACAATCTTTTTTATTTGTTAGGTTCTTTCCTGTTACAGCACTTCTGTCCTGTAGTATAAACCTTCTCTCACACTAGTGCTAGCACTAAACCTTGGTTTGCCTTCTTCTAAAGTCTCTGTTGTCCCCGCAGACTTAGAGATTTCCAGCATTACTCCATGCAGCCATAAGGACCTTCTCTCTTTACTCCTTGGGTTTCCGCTGTCCTAGCAGGAAGTGAGAAACGTTCTCGTAAATCACAAGGATGGTACAGCAGGCGGGGTCGCTCAAAATAACTTGGGGGCAATTTTCTTTAGAAGTCCGTATATACTCGTGTATAAGCCGACCCATGTATAAGCCGACCACCCTAATTTTGTCACAAAAAACTGGGAAAACTTATTGACTCGCCTATAAACCTAGGGTGGAAAATGCCGAAGCTACTGGTAAATTTCAAAAATAAAATGGGCCCCATAAGATGCTCCATAAAGTTCATGATGGCCCCATATAATGCTCCATAAAGTTCATGATGGGTTCCATAAGATGCTCCATACAAAAATATGCCTAATAATGCTGCACAGTGAATAATGGTAGCCCTATAACATGGTCCATAATAACATATGCCCCATATAATGCTGCACAATGATTGGTGGCCCCTTATAATGCTGCATGGAGAGTGGACCCTTATAATGCTGCACAATGATTAGTGGCCCCTTATAATGCTGCACAGTGATTAGTGGCCCCTTATAATGCTGCACAGTGATTAGTGGCCCCTTATAATGCTGCACAGTGATTAGTGGCCCCTTATAATGCTGCACATTGATTAGTGGCCCCTTACAATGCTGCACGGTGATTAGTGGCCACTTATAATGCTGCACAGTGATTAGTGGCCCCTTGAAATGCAGTGATTAGTGGCCCCTTATGCTGCACGGTGATTAGTGGCCCTTTGTAATGCTGCACAGTGATTAGTGGCCCCGTATAATGCTGCACAGTGATGAGAGGCCCCCTTATAATGCTGCACAGTGATGAGTGGCCTCTTATAATGCAGCACAGTGATGAGTGGCCCCATATAATGCTGCACAGTGATTACTGGCCCTATATAATGCTGCACAGTGATTACTGGCCCCATATAATGCTGCACAGTGATTAGTGGCCCCTTGTAATGCTGCACAGTGATTAGTGGCCCCTTGTAATGCTGCACAGTGATTAGTGGCCCCTTGTAATGCTGCACAGTTATTAGTGGCCCCTTGTAATGCTGCACAGTGATGAGTGGCCCCTTGTAATGCTGCACAGTGATGAGTGGCCCCTTATAATGCTGCACAGTGATTAGTGGCCCCTTGAAATGCTGCAGTGATTAGTGGCTCCTTATTATGCTGCACGGTGATTAGTGGCCCCTTATTATGCTGCACGGTGATGAGTGGCCCCTTATAATGCTGCAAGGTGATGAGTGGCCCCTTATAATGCTGCACAGTGATGAGTGGCCCCTTATAATGCTGCACAGTGATGAGTGGCCCCTTATAATGCTGCACAGTGATGAGTGGCCCCTTATAATGCTGCACAGTGATGAGTGGCCCCTTGTATTGCTGCACAGTGATTAGTGGCCCCTTACAATGCTGCTGCCGCAGCCTCAATTAAAAAAATGAAAAAAAAAACTATATACTCACCTTGTCACTGCTGCAGCTGCTGCTCCTCAGCGTTGCTGGCTCTGCAGTGACTGTTCAGGCAGAGGGCGCCTGCTAACTACGTCATGGCACCCTCTGACCTTAACGTCACTGCCAGAGGAAGCAAGACAGCAGAGCGATGCGCAGCGGTGGAATGGGGCACAGGTGAATATGGCTCCCCCCGTTATACTCACCTCTCCTGGCATGTCTCTGCAGCCCCCCGTGCTTGTTCCATCTTCTCAGTGCTGTTCTTCCTGCTTTCTGCGGTCACGTGGTGCCGCTCATTACATATGTGCATATTAATGAGGGTAATGAGCGTACCACGTGACCGCTGAAAGCAGGAAGAACAGCGCCGAGAAGATGGAATAAGCACGGGGGGCTGCAGAAACATGCCAGGAGAGGTGAGTATGATCTCCGACACCCCCCCCGCTCCCCCTCCCTGGCCGACCCCCGGTATATGACTCGCGTATAAGCCGAGAGGGGGACTTTCAGCCCCAAAAAATGGGCTGAAAATCTCGACTTATACGCGAGTATATACTGTAAGCCTTTTTTGTCCATTAAGACAGAAGAAACAAAACTATTAACTCTTCTTCTAAGGTCTGACTGTGAGCTCGGACCCTCCCCAGCTATTTGTTAGGGCACTCCAGGCTAAGGGGTTGTACTGCTATGCTCTGTTATTGCAGACTTCATCATCCCAATCATAGTTCATCATCAGCACATCAGCCCCATCATAGTCCATCATCAGCACATCAACCCCATCATAGTCCATCATCAGCACATCAGCCCCATCATAGTCCATCATCAGCACATCAGCCCCATCATAGTCCATCATCAGCATATCAGCCCCATCATTGTCCCATAATGAAAGAAGTGTTGTTGCGCATTCTTAACAGCCGCTTGTTCCAGACACCCTGTTCTTAGGATTGGTGGGGGTCCTGGCAGTGAAACACCCGTAATCAGCAAGTTATGATCTACCAATGGCTAGGGGATAACTTGCTGAGGAGGCAGAAGTTGGGGACTACTGTTTTTAAAGACCGCAATACCTATATCAGGAGCTGTAAAGAAATATATGTTTCTAAGCTTTATCTTGAGTCCATTTTCCTTGTCGATAATTCTTAGATAATTCTGGGAAAAAAAGTATTTTAATACATATAACAAACTTAAATTGTCTTTGGAGAATAAAGTCTATCGGCGGTCAGTGCAGTGTACTACATTAGTTTGTGGGACAGAACATGTTGATAAAGGGTCGGTCTCATCACTGCACTCACCGTCCATAAGCTTTATTAGGGTAGATATCCACAGAATATGGATATAGTAGATGTATACCCCCTCTCAGGAATCCTTCCCTCATATTAGCTATGATGACTACATTCCACTGCAAACAGCAGAAGAAACTTGAGGCGCACTATTTACAAGAGGAGTTTTCCCATACATTTATGTGTTATCCATAAAATATTCTATAAATGTCTGATAGGCAGAGGTCCCGGACGTGAAACCTGCATCTGTCTACAGACCTGGGGAACTATGAATGTACAGATGGCCATTCACTATTGGGGAGGTTCCTATAAGATCTGAGTACTCAGCCTTGTGTTTGGTTATTTTCATAGACCTTGACATGAGCGGCAGGGTACATATGAAACCAGTGCTCCACCCAATTCTTCCTGAAGCAATTTTGTGGCTGATTCAAGACCCCTGTACTATTGATTTGAGGGTTCCTAAATGGTTGGAGACCCACACCAGTCTAATGTATTTGAGATGTTGTACCCTCTTAACGAAAGATCAGAGGAAAATACCTTCAACAAAACTGCTGGTTGGGTCGGATGTGGTATTCTGAGCCACTTGGTTTGTTGTCTCACATGTTTATGCTTAAAGTTCTTAATGGTTTGTTCTTGTTGAGTTTATGGGACCTTTGTCTATACTGTACTGTTCCTTTTTCATTTTTTTAGATAAGCATTCCATACTGTTAGGTGAAGAACTGGTGCTACCCTTCTTCACATTGAGGCATCATCCTACCATTGTGATCAGAAGCCCTATAACCCGGCTTCATTGTTAGGATGCAGGATTTATATAAATTAGCTCTACTGGGGTCTTAAAAGTGCAGGCATTGAGGAAGAAGTACAAAATCAGCAGGCAAATGAGTAGTCAGAAACAAGCAAAGGTCAGGGCAGGCAGCAGTGCAGAAACATAACCGGAAACAAGCAGAGGTCAGGGCAGGCAGCAGTGCAAAAACATAACCGGAAACAACCATAAAACCAAAGAAAAAAAACGACCCACAGTCCATATAGTGCAGAATAATATACATTTTTATTAGTATCACAGATTAATAACCGGAAACAAGCAGAGGTCAGGGCAGGCGGCAGTGCAGAAGCATAATCCATTGAGCAAGCTGAGGTCAGGGCAGGCGGCAGTGCAGAAACATAATCCATTGAGCAAGCTGAGGTCAGGGCAGGCGGCAGTTCAAAAACATAATCCATTGAGCAAGCAGAGGTCAGGCAGGCGGCAGTGCAGAAACATAATCCATTGAGCAAGCAGAGGTCAGGGCAGGCGTCAGTTCAAAAACATAATCCATTGAGCAAGCAGAGGTCAGGGCAGGCGGCAGTTCAAAAACATAATCCACTGAGCAAGCAGAGGTCAAGGCAGGCGGCAGTGCAGAAACATAATCCATTGAGCAAGCAGAGGTCAGGGTAGGCGGCAGTTCAAAAACATAATCCATTGAGCAAGCAGAGGTGAAGGCAGGCGGCAGTGCAGAAACAATCCATTGAGCAAGCAGAGGTCAGGCAGGCGGCAGTTCAAAAACATAATCCATTGAGCAAGCAAAGGTCAGGGCAGGCGGCAGTGTAGATGCATAACTTTAAACAAGCAGAGGTCAGGGCAGGCGGCAGTATAGAAACATGATCCATTGATCAAGCCATAGTCAAAACCGGAAAATCTGTCTAAGAAGCAGCTGTGCAGAAGATGGTATGTGCTTGCTGCAAGCAACTCGCCACTACATTTTCCGCCGGCTAAATCAAAGTGCCGCGGAATTCTCTTCTCGGGAGAATGATCTTCCTAGGACTTGGAAGGAAACCCAAATCTCTCTTGTAGGCACGTTGTACATCCTGTGGGCTCATCAGCATTACTTGCATGATCTTTCCAGTGGTATAGCTGACTGGCAGGTGTGGTGTAGGATTGTAGCCTTGTTTAGCAGTCACCTTAATACGCGGTTGATGGTCGTAAGGCATACTGAGGAGTATACGTGCTTGAGAGGGAGTTAGCTCCATCCAGGTGCATGGGGATGGGCTCCTGGGCAATGTGGCTGTTGTCTCTTCCTCATCTACTGTTCTGGTGAGTATCAGGCGTTCCTTCATACCCTCTGGCTCTGCGCTGATGTTTGCTGCAGGTTGTACGAATCGGCCTATTTCGGGCATTGTAGGATATGGTGGTGGACTTTTCAGTCTGGAATATCGGTCCTTTGCCTTTTCTGGTGTTTTGAACAGGCATTTAATAATTGACACGATATAATAAAGCACTGCCATCACATACCCCGTGAAGCCAGTTGGCCTTTGGTGGTGTTCAGGCCTCTGACTGTATAGGGATGTCCTGGCATGTGGGAGACGTCTCCGTGGTTGGAACTTTCCTCCAGCTACGGGTGCAGCCATTAGGCTGCCTTCCCCTCCACACACACAAAAGTGTGTGCGGATGGTAGAAAACACTCCCAAAAAAAAGAAATAAAAGTAAAAAAAATAAACAAAACAAGTAAAAAGTGATTTACAAGTCGCTCTGGGTTAGTGTTCAGCTCTCCTCTCTATCTCTGCTTGCCTCGCACTGACCGTTCTTGCGGAACATTCCATGACTCGTGGACAACGCTTCTGTGATGTCATAAAGACGAACATGGCAATGGGTCTAATATAGGAGAACTAGTTATGTTACCCATGGCAGACCATCCAATACCAGCTGCCACTGTACGGATAGGGGTTAGCTGGATTGGGATGAGATGTATAAAAACTTACCGGTACAATAGCGCAAGTCATTGCTTTATTTACTGTTTTTGCTTTTTTACCTGTTTACAGGCAAATCTTTCTATTTGATATTTTCAAACCTGTATAATTCTGTATCCTCATATGTGAGATAATGTGATGTATCTATTGTCAGCTCCTTGTAGGAATGTCTCCTCCTCTCTTCCCGGTAACACGGATCACCCGTGATGGGCACAGACCATTGCTGTAGTCGGAATTATTTCATATAGCTTCAGAATAAATGTTAAATAATATTGTATTTTTTCCATATAATTGGCTCAGATCACTTTTTTTAATTTGTCTGTAATTCTAAGTAGTGATAAAAAAATAAATAACCCCAAGTGTGAACCTGGTGTAGAACGTACAAATTGTCCAGAGTCTCTCCTGGGCCATGTTCACACGTGCAGAAGTGCTGCATTGTTTCCATAGGTATTCGCACTAAAGCAATCAAAACTTTTTATTGTATTTTTTTGTGGCAGTTTTTTCGAATGCATTTTTTTTAGTAGAGGAATGCTTCAGTTCCACAATTGGAGACTTCATTGGAATTTTGCATGCGTTTTTTATGCTCTCCATATAATATAGTGGAAAATATTAAACAAAAGCATCAAAAAGTTCACACTTCTGCTGCACCATTAGCCCCTGTATGTAGTACAGCTTAGGCCTCTTTCACACTTCAGTTTTTTGCATCAGTTCAAATCCGCCAAAAAGGCAGACAAGCGGATCCGTTCTGAACTGATGTGAACGGATGGCACAGGATCCTGAAAATGAGGAAATTTAAAGGAAATGCTGGTCGGGAAGGAGAGAGAGAGAGAGAGAGTTTTGTTGCAAGCTCCGTTTTGAAATCTTTGAGGATGGTGACGGACAGCAACTTTTGGCGGATCCTCAAAAAAAAAACGGATGAAACGGACAGCCATCCGTCACAATCCGCCATTAATGCAAGTCAATGGGGAAAAAACGGATCCTCCAAAAAAAATTGAGGATCCGTTTTTGTCAAAACCTGACGGATTGTGACTGATTGCAAAAAACTGAAGTGTGAAAGGGGCCTTAGGGAGCGATAAATGAAGTGAAAAGAAAAGTAAAACAACAAAAAAAGATTTAAACAAATCTGAAAAAAAACTCATAAAAGTTCAATTTTCCTCCATTGAAAATTAACATAAAAAAAAATGTCAAGTGATATCGCCACATCCAGCAAAGTCCGAGCTATCAAAATATAAAAATAATTAACCCAATTGGTAAACACAAAAAATTTAAAAACGCCAACATTGCGGTATTTTTTGGTCTCTGCAATACCACTTAAAATACGTAACAAGCAACTAAAATGTCATATGTATCCCAAAGTAATATCCATAATAACGTCTCGCCTTATGAAAAAATAATCCCTCTCATAGCTCTATTGAACGAAAAAGTAAAACTACGGGTCTCGGAAAATGGCAACACAAACTCCAACATATTTTTTATTTCAAAGTCTTGATTTTTTTTCTACCACTAAAATAATTTAAAAATCTGGGCACGTTTAGTATCTCTGTAATCATACTGATGAGGAGAATCATATTACATGGTCATTTTTACCACATAATGTACGCCGTAAACATAATTAAGGTCAGAATTGCGTTTTTTTTCACAATTTTCCCATTTCCCTGTACATTGTGTGTCAGGATAAGTCACAACCACTGCCACCAATATTTCTTGAACACCACTTGCTCACGACACACCTGCCCTGGGATGTTACTATAAAGGTGAACCTCCCATATTCTTTTGTCCACTCACCTAAGCGCACCCCGCAGACAGTTCTCACATCCACATCACACTGTTTGCTGCTATCGGTCACTGTTTTGATAGGCCAGTGAGACACCTGCGCTGGGTCACACACTAGCACACATGCCACCCAGCTTTTCTGAGCCCCTGATAGGTGCTCTTCTTTTACTTTTGTATACACATACAGCAAAACACAACCAAGGTATACTCGCCGTCCTCAGGGTTTGGGGGACGTTTAGCGCAGAAAAGAACAAACTTATTAAAATTTAGATTTAAAGGGATCCTGTCAGCAGGATTGTGAACAGTAAAGTACAGACAGTGTCAGGTCTACGCTGTTATACTGATTAAAATGAGGTGACCTGGGTGATGAAATGCATCTTGTGGTTGTTGTGTAATCTGTATTTGTAAATTTCAGTTATTGAGATTCTGGTGCTCCGGGTGTTTGTGGGGTTACAAAAAAAAGGTTTGCATTCATCAAAATGGTGCCTGTGCTGTAGTATAATACATGACTAATATCAATATGTAGACATGTGTAAGGGGTTGAGAGTCTTACCCCTTTAAACCCCCATGTTGCTGTTGTACTTGTATATATATTTATATATATGTTATACCATTGTTGCGCATTATCGTATATTTCATGTTGCTGTATTATTTATATAGCATAAGCTATGTTTCTGCACCTTGTACTTGGTAGGGACAGTGCAGTCTGGGCTATGGTCACTAGATGGGGCACTGAGCTCATTGCACAGTAGATGTAGCTGTAGGACATATAGGAGTTAACTGTAGGAGGGGATAGCTGGAGAATAAGCCAGGATGGTCTTCCAGTTTCAGGCAGTCAGAGGCCTGACCCCTTTGTGCTCGGGTGGGCTATATGCCTGAGCTGCCTAACTACCCCGTGATGTTAAAGCTGATGCCCAGCCATCTAGAGAAGAACACGGTACTGCAGAATCAGCAATAAAGTGGAAAAGAGTGTAAGTAAACAGAGGAAGATTGAAGGTTACCGTAAAAGGGTACGGGCAGGTCACTCCAGAATGTGGTGGAAAGCTACGTGGGCTGAATCTCTGATGTCCGGGGCGAAACATGCTGGAGAGCGCTTCACCGTGGTGACGCTATACAGGGAGGACACTGAGGAGCCATCTGAGACGCTTCGTCAAACGGAAACACTGCAAGGAACAGTGAAGGGAAAGATGAAGTAATGTGCTGTCTTTACTGTGATGAAAATGCTGGAAACTATGTGGATGTGCTGTGTCCTGAAGAAAATAAATTTGCTCAGTTAAGAGTTGCCCTGGACTGTGTCTCTATTCATTGGGATCAAGGATCAGCATCAAGTCGGCGTAGCAAAGGGGACGCTGACGGCACGGTGAGTATTCACCGTACCATGCAAGAGAAGAGGTACCGTTTTCCTGTAGAGGGAGGTCAGGGTATACAATGCCCGAACCCGAAATACTCAGCCACGACTACTGCCCTGGCTGACCTTTACACATAAAGTGTAGAAGTCGGGGGGGAAAGTGGGGAATGTGGTCTAGAAGTGATCAAGTATAGTGTGTTATTTTCTGCAGCAAACGTGTCCTGGCTGGAAGAGGAAGAAAAGCGAAGATGAATCGCTACAAATACAGAGGTCACTGGTAAGTCAGTGATTTACCTGGACACTTACATTATATAGTATATACAGAGCTCCTGTGTATAATGTCACTGGTGATCCTTGTATTACCTGTACGCTGACTATATGCAGAGCTCCTGTGTATAATGTTACTGGTGAGTCACTGTATTACCTGTACACTATACACTATATACAGAACTCCTGTGTATGTCTCCAGTGATCATTCTATTACTTGTACACTGACATTATATATACAGACAGGTAGCGTCGGACTGATTCTCCGGTGGGCCCTGGCATCTGGTGGGCCCTGGCACCTCTACTGGTATACAGGGACAGCAGTTGCCTAGGGCCCCCACTGCTCCAGGGGCCCCCAGCCAGTGCCACACAGCTGCTATGGGGGCCCTGCCAGCGGAGCAGCAGCGGGTGTCAGGAGGCAGGAGCCACTGTCCCCACTACTAAAGAGAAATGAATATTCATTCACTCTCGGCCTTCACTCACCCCGGGGCCCCGCTCCCCAACCTAGGCAGCCGGCGCCGCGCTCAATTGCAGTGGAAGAGAGAGCATCTCTCTCCCATCAGTCCCCTCTGCTCCTGACTCACAGCCGATGCGCGATGACGTCACTTCATCGCGCACCCGCTGTGTGTCTGGCAGACGGGTCAGCTGCTGACACTGAAGCCGTCATCAGCGTGGGAGCAGGAGGAGAGGTGAGTATTGTGGTTTGTTTTTTATATATCTCTATATCTATCTATATCTATCTCTATATCTATCTGTCTCTATATCTATATATCTCTATATCTATCTATTTCTATCTGTATATCTATATCTCTATCTCTATATCTATCTGTCTCTATCTTAGATATAGAGATAGATATAGATAGATAGATAGATATAGAGGTAGATATAGATAGATATAAATAGTCTATATCCATCTATCTCTATACCTATCTATATCTATCTCTATCTATTATCTTTATATCTATCCATCTATATATCATCTATCCATAGATCTATCTATTTATCCCCTATCTATCTATCTATATACCTATCTATAGCTATCACTATCTATTATCTTTATATCTATCTATCTATCTATCTATCTTTCTATCTATCTATCCATATATCTATTTATCCCCTATCTATCTATTTATCTATCTATATCTATCTAGGTCTATCTATCTCTATAGCTACCTATATCTTTCACTATCTATTATCTTTATATCTTTATATCTATCTGTCTATCCATAGATCTATCTATCTATTATCTATCTATACATCTAATTATCACATATCTATCTATCTATCTATCTATCTAGTGTTATACCCTATGAGGGGGCAGCATTATACCCTATGAGGGGGTGCATTATACCCTATGAGGGGGGAGAAGCATTATACCCTATGAGGGGGCAGCCTTATACCCTATGAGGGGGTGCAATATACCTTATCTTCCAACAAAATTAATTCTAAGTCCTCCATTTTGTTGGCGAGGCTTCTGGCATTTGTATACATGCACTTTATGTATGTCTGTACCTCTATTTCTTAAATTATTAACTGTTCTAACCTCACCCCCCATGCCACTACCACCCCCAATTTCATTATTTGTGCCCAGGTCTCTATCTACACAGTCTTCCCCTCTTATAAAATGAATACCCTCCCCTAGTTCCAAGTTTAAACACTCCTCCACCCTTCTAGCCATTTTTTTCCCCAGCACAGCTGCACCCTCCCCATTGAGGTGCAGCCCGTCCCTAGCGTAGAACCTGTAGCCAACTGAGAAGTCGGCCCAGTTCTCCAGGAACCCAAACCCCTCCTTCCTACACTAATTCTTGAACCACTTATTAACTTCCCTAATCTCCTCTCTGGCGTGGCACGTGGTACAGGAAATATTTCCAAAAATACCACCTTGGAGGTCCTTGCCTTAAGATTGCAGCCTAATTCCCTGAAATCATCTTTAAGGACCTTCCACCTACCTCTGTGTCATTTGTACCAATGTGCACCATGACCGCTGGATCCTCACCAGCCCCTCCCAGTAATCTGTCAACCCGGTCAGCGATGTGTCAGACTTGCGCGCCAGATAGGCAGCACACCGTTCGACGATCCCTTTCTTTGTGACAGATTGCCCTATCTGTTCCCCTAATAATTGAGTCCCCCACTACCAGCACCTGTCTGGCCTGCCCTGCTCTCCTATTTCTCCCCTTACTGGAGCATATACTCCTCTGGCTTTCAGAGGACATGCCTTGCTGCAGCAGTGCTACCCCTGCACTGACACTCCCCTCATCTGCCAACTTGGCAAACTTATTGGGTTGTGCCAGATCAGGACTAGCCTCCCTGGCACTCTTCTGTCTACCCCACCTTCTAACTGTCACCCATCTTACTGCTTCACTGTCCTGCAGCTCCAACCTAGCATCCCCCCCTCATCTATCTCATTGAGCGTCTGCTCAGTGAGTAGAAGTCTCCTTTCCATATTGTCTATTGATCTCAGTGTTGCCAGCTGCACATTTAAATCCAGTATCTGGGCTTCCAAATGCACAATGTGCTCACATCTCGCACAGCAGTATGCACCCTCGACTGGCTGGTCAAGGATTGCGTACATGCGGCAAGACGTACACTGGATGGCATTGGCAATAGTGGAGCACATTCCTAATGGGGATTGCACCAGACAGAAAAGATAAGTAAAAATAAATAAAAAGTATTAATAAAATATAACAGCAATTCAGTAATACCTCCTTTGCAAACTCCCTGAATCCAAAGTCACTGAATCACAAGTCACACACTTACCACCGTTCGCACTTACGCTCAGGTCACACTCAGCTCGTTTACACTCGCTCAGGCAGAAGATTTAAAGAGATTTTTTTTCCCTTCACCAGCAAACCACCCTGCTGCTCAATGCACTTCCAAAAGCTCCTGTGTATAATTTCACTGGTGGTCACTGTATTACACTGACACTGTATGCAGATCTTCTGTGTATAAATATCAGGATCCTGTCAGCGTCGGCGAACTGCCACGGCTGAGCAGCGTGACTCACCCCTACTGCGGGAGGGCCCGGGGTCCGATACTGCAGGGAAAGTTGAGGCAGACGGGACCTGCGATGCTGAAGGTAGTAAGAAGTACAAGGACCTACGATCATGTGACCACAGGGGGCGGGGCTTAGTGTCCCACTTCTGAAGATGATTGTAGGACTCTACTATAGGAATCCTGGAGTAGAGGCGAGGGGAACTCAGGTCAGACAAACGGGCGGTCATACATGGAGAGGGCGGCGCGATACCAGAGGGGCGAGCAGAGAGTAGTCAGAACGTAAGCAATGAGTCATACATGGAGATAGCTGCACAGTACAAGAGGGGCAATCAGAGAATAGTCAGGTCATAGGCAATGAGTCATACACAGAGATAGCAACGCAGTACAAGAGGGACAGGCAGAACTCGTAACAGGGACAGAACCAGATCAAAACCAAACAAGCATAAAGTATTACAGTCACAAAGCACACCAGGGTCACACACACTCGGCCAAGGGTCTGAGTATAAACGATGAGGAATGAGCCCACAATGAGGCTTTAAAAAGCCTCCCAGAATCTCAGAGTGAGGCCATCCACATTAACCTCTGAACTACCTAATCCCACAAGCTGAGCAAACCTTGACAATAATGTTGCCAGTGATCACTGAGCTCCTGTGTATAATGTCACTGGTAATCACTGTATTACCTGTACACTGACACTATATACAGAGGTACTGTGTATAATGTCACTGGTGGTAATAACAGTGTTGTTATTATTGTGGTTTGTATTCATAATCAGTACTGTAGTATTCCATCAATAAGTGGTGGTAATTTGTGGACTGTTCACAGTGTGGAAGTATTTCTCCGTGTATGAATTATTATTTGGTCCCTATATGCTGGTAATATGTCATATTATTCGGTCACTATGTGGTGGTAATATGTGGTCTGGTCATGGTGTGGTTGTATTTGTGCCTTTTATGTGATATGATGCGGGTACTATGTGGTCTGGTCATGGTGTGGTGGTATTTCTCCCCTGTATGTGGTATTATTGGTCTTGGTACAGTGGATTGTGTTGTGTTTGACGGTCATTAGTCTTCTCTGATATTAATTAGGAGAATATTCTTTATTTCCATTAGAGATTAAATACTTTGTAAACAGCGGCAGAGATGCACTTACAGGGGTTTCCTGTGGAAAAACGTAATCTCCTATTCACAGGACAAGTGATAACGTATTGATTGGGGGGGTCTAACTACTTGGACCCATTCAGCAAAATGTGGAACTTTTTATCCCCATTAGACTGGAGTGGCATGTCCGACTTGACAACTGATCCATTCATTCCCTCAGTGGCTGCACTTGTATTTTTATAGAAGCTCCAAAGAGAATGAATGAAGCTTCGGTCAGATATCTAACCTGCTGCTCCATTTTAAAATGGGGAAAAGTGTCCTATCAACGATAAAACTTTCTCATTCTTCCGGTCGGTGCAGTTTCTAATGGTCGGACGTATGCGATCAGCTATCCTATAGAGCCCATGGATCGGTGATAAATTGTTTTAACCAAAGAACCACATTAATGTAAACTACCGTAATTATACATCCCAGTTATGGGGGTGCACAGTAGATGTGCAGGAGCCGCCTGTGTTTTACAGCCGATGCTCCACTATAATGGGGATAACGACTGACAGATATTAGCATATAGCTGTAGGATGGGGCCCTAGAGTCCATTCCCCTGGTGGGCCCCAGACACCCCAGTTCGACCCTGAATATACATCATTGTGGATTATCAGATACCGGATTTAGGGAAATTTCTCTGTAATATGGAAGGCAATGACATGAATAGATAGCAAAATCTGGTTTGTCTACAATCTTTTTTATTTGTTAGGTTCTTTCCTGTTACAGCACTTCTCTCCTGTAGTATAAACCTTCTCTCACACTAGTGCTAGCACTAAACCTTGGTTTGCCTTCTTCTAAAGTCTCTGTTGTCCCCGCAGACTTAGAGATTTCCAGCATTACTCCATGCAGCCATAAGGACCTTCTCTCTTTACTCCTTGGGTTTCCGCTGTCCTAGCAGGAAGTGAGAAACGTTCTCGTAAATCACAAGGATGGTACAGCAGGCGGGGTCGCTCAAAATAACTTGGGGGCAATTTTCTTTAGAAGTCCGTATATACTCGCGTATAAGCCGACCCATGTATAAGCCGACCACCCTAATTTTGTCACAAAAAACTGGGAAAACTTATTGACTCGCCTATAAACCTAGGGTGGAAAATGCCGAAGCTACTGGTAAATTTCAAAAATAAAATGGGCCCCATAAGATGCTCCATAAAGTTCATGATGGCCCCATATAATGCTCCATAAAGTTCATGATGGGTTCCATAAGATGCTCCATACAAAAATATGCCTAATAATGCTGCACAGTGAATAATGGTAGCCCTATTACATGGTCCATAATAACATATGCCCCATATAATGCTTCACAGTGATTGGTGGCCCCTTATAATGCTGCATGGAGAGTGGCCCCTTATAATGCTGCACAATGATTAGTGGCCCCTTATAATGCTGCACAGTGATTAGTGGCCCCTTATAATGCTGCACAGTGATTAGTGGCCCCTTATAATGCTGCACAGTGATTAGTGGCCCCTTATAATGCTGCACATTGATTAGTTGCCCCTTACAATGCTGCACGGTGATTAGTGGCCACTTATAATGCTGCACAGTGATTAGTGGCCCCTTGAAATGCTGCAGTGATTAGTGGCCCCTTATGCTGCACGGTGATTAGTGGCCCTTTGTAATGCTGCACAGTGATTAGTGGCCCCGTATAATGCTGCACAGTAATGAGAGGCCCCCTTATAATGCTGCACAGTAATGAGTGGCCTCTTATAATGCAGCACAGTGATGAGTGGCCCCATATAATGCTGCACAGTGATTACTGGCCCCATATAATGCTGCACAGTGATTACTGGCCCCATATAATGCTGCACAGTGATTAGTGGCCCCTTGTAATGCTGCACAGTGATTAGTGGCCCCTTGTAATGCTGCACAGTGATTAGTGGCCCCTTGTAATGCTGCACAGTTATTAGTGGCCCCTTGTAATGCTGCACAGTGATGAGTGGCCCCTTGTAATGCTGCACAGTGATGAGTGGCCCCTTATAATGCTGCACAGTGATTAGTGGCCCCTTGAAATGCTGCAGTGATTAGTGGCTCCTTATTATGCTGCACGGTGATTAGTGGCCCCTTATTATGCTGCACGGTGATGAGTGGCCCCTTATAATGCTGCAAGGTGATGAGTGGCCCCTTATAATGCTGCACAGTGATGAGTGGCCCCTTATAATGCTGCACAGTGATGAGTGGCCCCTTATAATGCTGCACAGTGATGAGTGGCCCCTTATAATGCTGCACAGTGATGAGTGGCCCCTTGTATTGCTGCACAGTGATTAGTGGCCCCTTACAATGCTGCTGCCGCAGCCTCAATTAAAAAAATGAAAAAAAAAACTATATACTCACCTTGTCACTGCTGCAGCTGCTGCTCCTCAGCGTTGCTGGCTCTGCAGTGACTGTTCAGGCAGAGGGCGCCTGCTAACTACGTCATGGCACCCTCTGACCTTAACGTCACTGCCAGAGGAAGCAAGACAGCAGAGCGATGCGCAGCGGTGGAATGGGGCACAGGTGAATATGGCTCCCCCCGTTATACTCACCTCTCCTGGCATGTCTCTGCAGCCCCCCGTGCTTGTTCCATCTTCTCAGTGCTGTTCTTCCTGCTTTCTGCGGTCACGTGGTGCCGCTCATTACATATGTGCATATTAATGAGGGTAATGAGCGTACCACGTGACCGCTGAAAGCAGGAAGAACAGCGCCGAGAAGATGGAATAAGCACGGGGGGCTGCAGAAACATGCCAGGAGAGGTGAGTATGATCTCCGACACCCCCCGCTCCCCCTCCCTGGCCGACCCCCGGTATATGACTCGCGTATAAGCCGAGAGGGGGACTTTCAGCCCCAAAAAATGGGCTGAAAATCTCGACTTATACGCGAGTATATACTGTAAGCCTTTTTTGTCCTTTAAGACAGAAGAAACAAAACTATTAACTCTTCTTCTAAGGTCTGACTGTGAGCTCGGACCCTCCCCAGCTATTTGTTAGGGCACTCCAGGCTAAGGGGTTGTACTGCTATGCTCTGTTATTGCAGACTTCATCATCCCAATCATAGTTCATCATCAGCACATCAGCCCCATCATAGTCCATCATCAGCACATCAACCCCATTATAGTCCATCATCAGCACATCAGCCCCATCATAGTCCATCATCAGCACATCAGCCCCATCATAGTCCATCATCAGCATATCAGCCCCATCATTGTCCCATAATGAAAGAAGTGTTGTTGCGCATTCTTAACAGCCGCTTGTTCCAGACACCCTGTTCTTAGGATTGGTGGGGGTCCTGGCAGTGAAACACCCGTAATCAGCAAGTTATGATCTACCAATGGCTGGGGGATAACTTGCTGAGGAGGCAGAAGTTGGGGACTACTGTTTTTAAAGACCGCAATACCTATATCAGGAGCTGTAAAGAAATATATGTTTCTAAGCTTTATCTTGAGTCCATTTTCCTTGTCGATAATTCTTAGATAATTCTGGGAAAAAAAGTATTTTAATACATATAACAAACTTAAATTGTCTTTGGAGAATAAAGTCTATCGGCGGTCAGTGCAGTGTACTACATTAGTTTGTGGGACAGAACATGTTGATAAAGGGTCGGTCTCATCACTGCACTCACCGTCCATAAGCTTTATTAGGGTAGATATCCACAGAATATGGATATAGTAGATGTATACCCCCTCTCAGGAATCCTTCCCTCATATTAGCTATGATGACTACATTCCACTGCAAACAGCAGAAGAAACTTGAGGCGCACTATTTACAAGAGGAGTTTTCCCATACATTTATGTGTTATCCATAAAATATTCTATAAATGTCTGATAGGCAGAGGTCCCGGACGTGAAACCCGCATCTGTCTACAGACCTGGGGAACTATGAATATACAGATGGCCATTCACTATTGGGGAGGTTCCTATAAGATCTGAGTACTCAGCCTTGTGTTTGGTTATTTTCATAGACCTTGACATGAGCGGCAGGGTACATATGAAACCAGTGCTCCACCCAATTCTTCCTGAAGCAATTTTGTGGCTGATTCAAGACCCCTGTACTATTGATTTGAGGGTTCCTAAATGGTTGGAGACCCACACCAGTCTAATGTATTTGAGATGTTGTACCCTCTTAACGAAAGATCAGAGGAAAATACCTTCAACAAAACTGCTGGTTGGGTCGGATGTGGTATTCTGAGCCACTTGGTTTGTTGTCTCACATGTTTATGCTTAAAGTTCTTAATGGTTTGTTCTTGTTGAGTTTATGGGACCTTTGTCTATACTGTACTGTTCCTTTTTCATTTTTTTAGATAAGCATTCCATACTGTTAGGTGAAGAACTGGTGCTACCCTTCTTCACATTGAGGCATCATCCTACCATTGTGATCAGAAGCCCTATAACCCGGCTTCATTGTTAGGATGCAGGATTTATATAAATTAGCTCTACTGGGGTCTTAAAAGTGCAGGCATTGAGGAAGAAGTACAAAATCAGCAGGCAAATGAGTAGTCAGAAACAAGCAAAGGTCAGGGCAGGCAGCAGTGCAGAAACATAACCGGAAACAAGCAGAGGTCAGGGCAGGCAGCAGTGCAAAAACATAACCGGAAACAACCATAAAACCAAAGAAAAAAAACGACCCACAGTCCATATAGTGCAGAATAATATACATTTTTATTAGTATCACAGATTAATAACCGGAAACAAGCAGAGGTCAGGGCAGGCGGCAGTGCAGAAGCATAATCCATTGAGCAAGCTGAGGTCAGGGCAGGCGGCAGTGCAGAAACATAATCCATTGAGCAAGCTGAGGTCAGGGCAGGCGGCAGTTCAAAAACATAATCCATTGAGCAAGCAGAGGTCAGGCAGGCGGCAGTGCAGAAACATAATCCATTGAGCAAGCAGAGGTCAGGGCAGGCGTCAGTTCAAAAACATAATCCATTGAGCAAGCAGAGGTCAGGGCAGGCGGCAGTTCAAAAACATAATCCACTGAGCAAGCAGAGGTCAAGGCAGGCGGCAGTGCAGAAACATAATCCATTGAGCAAGCAGAGGTCAGGGTAGGCGGCAGTTCAAAAACATAATCCATTGAGCAAGCAGAGGTGAAGGCAGGCGGCAGTGCAGAAACAATCCATTGAGCAAGCAGAGGTCAGGCAGGCGGCAGTTCAAAAACATAATCCATTGAGCAAGCAAAGGTCAGGGCAGGCGGCAGTGTAGATGCATAACTTTAAACAAGCAGAGGTCAGGGCAGGCGGCAGTATAGAAACATGATCCACTGATCAAGCCATAGTCAAAACCGGAAAATCTGTCTAAGAAGCAGCTGTGCAGAAGATGGTATGTGCTTGCTGCAAGCAACTCGCCACTACATTTTCCGCCGGCTAAATCAAAGTGCCGCGGAATTCTCTTCTCGGGAGAATGATCTTCCTAGGACTTGGAAGGAAACCCAAATCTCTCTTGTAGGCACGTTGTACATCCTGTGGGCTCATCAGCATTACTTGCATGATCTTTCCAGTGGTATAGCTGACTGGCAGGTGTGGTGTAGGATTGTAGCCTTGTTTAGCAGTCACCTTAATACGCGGTTGATGGTCGTAAGGCATACTGAGGAGTATACGTGCTTGAGAGGGAGTTAGCTCCATCCAGGTGCATGGGGATGGGCTCCTGGGCAATGTGGCTGTTGTCTCTTCCTCATCTACTGTTCTGGTGAGTATCAGGCGTTCCTTCATACCCTCTGGCTCTGCGCTGATGTTTGCTGCAGGTTGTACGAATCGGCCTATTTCGGGCATTGTAGGATATGGTGGTGGACTTTTCAGTCTGGAATATCGGTCCTTTGCCTTTTCTGGTGTTTTGAACAGGCATTTAATAATTGACACGATATAATAAAGCACTGCCATCACATACCCCGTGAAGCCAGTTGGCCTTTGGTGGTGTTCAGGCCTCTGACTGTATAGGGATGTCCTGGCATGTGGGAGACGTCTCCGTGGTTGGAACTTTCCTCCAGCTACGGGTGCAGCCATTAGGCTGCCTTCCCCTCCACACACACAAAAGTGTGTGCGGATGGTAGAAAACACTCCCAAAAAAAAGAAATAAAAGTAAAAAAAATAAACAAAACAAGTAAAAAGTGATTTACAAGTCGCTCTGGGTTAGTGTTCAGCTCTCCTCTCTATCTCTGCTTGCCTCGCACTGACCGTTCTTGCGGAACATTCCATGACTCGTGGACAACGCTTCTGTGATGTCATAAAGACGAACATGGCAATGGGTCTAATATAGGAGAACTAGTTATGTTACCCATGGCAGACCATCCAATACCAGCTGCCACTGTACGGATAGGGGTTAGCTGGATTGGGATGAGATGTATAAAAACTTACCGGTACAATAGCGCAAGTCATTGCTTTATTTACTGTTTTTGCTTTTTTACCTGTTTACAGGCAAATCTTTCTATTTGATATTTTCAAACCTGTATAATTCTGTATCCTCATATGTGAGATAATGTGATGTATCTATTGTCAGCTCCTTGTAGGAATGTCTCCTCCTCTCTTCCCGGTAACACGGATCACCCGTGATGGGCACAGACCATTGCTGTAGTCGGAATTATTTCATATAGCTTCAGAATAAATGTTAAATAATATTGTATTTTTTCCATATAATTGGCTCAGATCACTTTTTTTAATTTGTCTGTAATTCTAAGTAGTGATAAAAAAATAAATAACCCCAAGTGTGAACCTGGTGTAGAACGTACAAATTGTCCAGAGTCTCTCCTGGGCCATGTTCACACGTGCAGAAGTGCTGCATTGTTTCCATAGGTATTCGCACTAAAGCAATCAAAACTTTTTATTGTATTTTTTTGTGGCAGTTTTTTCGAATGCATTTTTTTTAGTAGAGGAATGCTTCAGTTCCACAATTGGAGACTTCATTGGAATTTTGCATGCGTTTTTTATGCTCTCCATATAATATAGTGGAAAATATTAAACAAAAGCATCAAAAAGTTCACACTTCTGCTGCACCATTAGCCCCTGTATGTAGTACAGCTTAGGCCTCTTTCACACTTCAGTTTTTTGCATCAGTTCAAATCCGCCAAAAAGGCAGACAAGCGGATCCGTTCTGAACTGATGTGAACGGATGGCACAGGATCCTGAAAATGAGGAAATGTAAAGGAAATGCTGGTCGGGAAGGAGAGAGAGAGAGAGTTTTGTTGCAAGCTCCGTTTTGAAATCTTTGAGGATGGTGACGGACAGCAACTTTTGGCGGATCCTCAAAAAAAAAACGGATGAAACGGACAGCCATCCGTCACAATCCGCCATTAATGCAAGTCAATGGGGAAAAAACGGATCCTCCAAAAAAAATTGAGGATCCGTTTTTGTCAAAACCTGACGGATTGTGACTGATTGCAAAAAACTGAAGTGTGAAAGGGGCCTTAGGGAGCGATAAATGAAGTGAAAAGAAAAGTAAAACAACAAAAAAAGATTTAAACAAATCTGAAAAAAAACTCATAAAAGTTCAATTTTCCTCCATTGAAAATGAACATAAAAAAAAATGTCAAGTGATATCGCCACATCCAGCAAAGTCCGAGCTATCAAAATATAAAAATAATTAACCCAATTGGTAAACACAAAAAATTTAAAAACGCCAACATTGCGGTATTTTTTGGTCGCTGCAATACCACTTAAAATACGTAACAAGCAACTAAAATGTCATATGTATCCCAAAGTAATATCCATAATAACGTCTCGCCTTATGAAAAAATAATCCCTCTCATAGCTCTATTGAACGAAAAAGTAAAACTACGGGTCTCGGAAAATGGCAACACAAACTCCAACATATTTTTTATTTCAAAGTCTTGATTTTTTTTCTACCACTAAAATAATTTAAAAATCTGGGCACGTTTAGTATCTCTGTAATCATACTGATGAGGAGAATCATATTACATGGTCATTTTTACCACATAATGTACGCCGTAAACATAATTAAGGTCAGAATTGCGTTTTTTTTCACAATTTTCCCATTTCCCTGTACATTGTGTGTCAGGATAAGTCACAACCACTGCCACCAATATTTCTTGAACACCACTTGCTCACGACACACCTGCCCTGGGATGTTACTATAAAGGTGAACCTCCCATATTCTTTTGTCCACTCACCTAAGCGCACCCCGCAGACAGTTCTCACATCCACATCACACTGTTTGCTGCTATCGGTCACTGTTTTGATAGGCCAGTGAGACACCTGCGCTGGGTCACACACTAGCACACATGCCACCCAGCTTTTCTGAGCCCCTGATAGGTGCTCTTCTTTTACTTTTGTATACACATACAGCAAAACACAACCAAGGTATACTCGCCGTCCTCAGGGTTTGGGGGACGTTTAGCGCAGAAAAGAACAAACTTATTAAAATTTAGATTTAAAGGGATCCTGTCAGCAGGATTGTGAACAGTAAAGTACAGACAGTGTCAGGTCTACGCTGTTATACTGATTAAAATGAGGTGACCTGGGTGATGAAATGCATCTTGTGGTTGTTGTGTAATCTGTATTTGTAAATTTCAGTTATTGAGATTCTGGTGCTCCGGGTGTTTGTGGGGTTACAAAAAAAAGGTTTGCATTCATCAAAATGGTGCCTGTGCTGTAGTATAATACATGACTAATATCAATATGTAGACATGTGTAAGGGGTTGAGAGTCTTACCCCTTTAAACCCCCATGTTGCTGTTGTACTTGTATATATATTTATATATATGTTATACCATTGTTGCGCATTATCGTATATTTCATGTTGCTGTATTATTTATATAGCATAAGCTATGTTTCTGCACCTTGTACTTGGTAGGGACAGTGCAGTCTGGGCTATGGTCACTAGATGGGGCACTGAGCTCATTGCACAGTAGATGTAGCTGTAGGACATATAGGAGTTAACTGTAGGAGGGGATAGCTGGAGAATAAGCCAGGATGGTCTTCCAGTTTCAGGCAGTCAGAGGCCTGACCCCTTTGTGCTCGGGTGGGCTATATGCCTGAGCTGCCTAACTACCCCGTGATGTTAAAGCTGATGCCCAGCCATCTAGAGAAGAACACGGTACTGCAGAATCAGCAATAAAGTGGAAAAGAGTGTAAGTAAACAGAGGAAGATTGAAGGTTACCGTAAAAGGGTACGGGCAGGTCACTCCAGAATGTGGTGGAAAGCTACGTGGGCTGAATCTCTGATGTCCGGGGCGAAACATGCTGGAGAGCGCTTCACCGTGGTGACGCTATACAGGGAGGACACTGAGGAGCCATCTGAGACGCTTCGTCAAACGGAAACACTGCAAGGAACAGTGAAGGGAAAGATGAAGTAATGTGCTGTCTTTACTGTGATGAAAATGCTGGTAACTATGTGGATGTGCTGTGTCCTGAAGAAAATAAATTTGCTCAGTTAAGAGTTGCCCTGGACTGTGTCTCTATTCATTGGGATCAAGGATCAGCATCAAGTCGGCGTAGCAAAGGGGACGCTGACGGCATGGTGAGTATTCACCGTACCATGCAAGAGAAGAGGTACCGTTTTCCTGTAGAGGGAGGTCAGGGTATACAATGCCCGAACCCGAAATACTCAGCCACGACTACTGCCCTGGCTGACCTTTACACATAAAGTGTAGAAGTCGGGGGGGAAAGTGGGGAATGTGGTCTAGAAGTGATCAAGTATAGTGTGTTATTTTCTGCAGCAAACGTGTCCTGGCTGGAAGAGGAAGAAAAGCGAAGATGAATCGCTACAAATACAGAGGTCACTGGTAAGTCAGTGATTTACCTGGACACTTACATTATATAGTATATACAGAGCTCCTGTGTATAATGTCACTGGTGATCCTTGTATTACCTGTACGCTGACTATATGCAGAGCTCCTGTGTATAATGTTACTGGTGAGTCACTGTATTACCTGTACACTATACACTATATACAGAACTCCTGTGTATGTCTCCAGTGATCATTCTATTACTTGTACACTGACATTATATATACAGACAGGTAGCGTCGGACTGATTCTCCGGTGGGCCCTGGCATCTGGTGGGCCCTGGCACCTCTACTGGTATACAGGGACAGCAGTTGCCTAGGGCCCCCACTGCTCCAGGGGCCCCCAGCCAGTGCCACACAGCTGCTATGGGGGCCCTGCCAGCGGAGCAGCAGCGGGTGTCAGGAGGCAGGAGCCACTGTCCCCACTACTAAAGAGAAATGAATATTCATTCACTCTCGGCCTTCACTCACCCCGGGGCCCCGCTCCCCAACCTAGGCAGCCGGCGCCGCGCTCAATTGCAGTGGAAGAGAGAGCATCTCTCTCCCATCAGTCCCCTCTGCTCCTGACTCACAGCCGATGCGCGATGACGTCACTTCATCGCGCACCCGCTGTGTGTCTGGCAGACGGGTCAGCTGCTGACACTGAAGCCGTCATCAGCGTGGGAGCAGGAGGAGAGGTGAGTATTGTGGTTTGTTTTTTATATATCTCTATATCTATCTATATCTATCTCTATATCTATCTGTCTCTATATCTATATATCTCTATATCTATCTATTTCTATCTGTATATCTATATCTCTATCTCTATATCTATCTGTCTCTATCTTAGATATAGAGATAGATATAGATAGATAGATAGATATAGAGGTAGATATAGATAGATATAAATAGTCTATATCCATCTATCTCTATACCTATCTATATCTATCTCTATCTATTATCTTTATATCTATCCATCTATATATCATCTATCCATAGATCTATCTATTTATCCCCTATCTATCTACCTATCTATAGCTATCACTATCTATTATCTTTATATCTATCTATCTATCTATCTATCTTTCTATCTATCTATCCATATATCTATTTATCCCCTATCTATCTATTTATCTATATCTATCTAGGTCTATCTATCTCTATAGCTACCTATATCTTTCACTATCTATTATCTTTATATCTTTATATCTATCTGTCTATCCATAGATCTATCTATCTATTATCTATCTATACATCTAATTATCACATATCTATCTATCTATCTATCTATCTATCTATCTATCTATCTATCTATCTAGTGTTATACCCTATGAGGGGGCAGCATTATACCCTATGAGGGGGTGCATTATACCCTATGAGGGGGGAGAAGCATTATACCCTATGAGGGGGCAGCCTTATACCCTATGAGGGGGTGCAATATACCTTATCTTCCAACAAAATTAATTCTAAGTCCTCCATTTTGTTGGCGAGGCTTCTGGCATTTGTATACATGCACTTTATGTATGTCTGTACCTCTATTTCTTAAATTATTAACTGTTCTAACCTCACCCCCCATGCCACTACCACCCCCAATTTCATTATTTGTGCCCAGGTCTCTATCTACACAGTCTTCCCCTCTTATAAAATGAATACCCTCCCCTAGTTCCAAATTTAAACACTCCTCCACCCTTCTAGCCATTTTTTTCCCCAGCACAGCTGCACCCTCCCCATTGAGGTGCAGCCCGTCCCTAGCGTAGAACCTGTAGCCAACTGAGAAGTCGGCCCAGTTCTCCAGGAACCCAAACCCCTCCTTCCTACACTAATTCTTGAACCACTTATTAACTTCCCTAATCTCCTCTCTGGCGTGGCACGTGGTACAGGAAATATTTCCAAAAATACCACCTTGGAGGTCCTTGCCTTAAGATTGCAGCCTAATTCCCTGAAATCATCTTTAAGGACCTTCCACCTACCTCTGTGTCATTTGTACCAATGTGCACCATGACCGCTGGATCCTCACCAGCCCCTCCCAGTAATCTGTCAACCCGGTCAGCGATGTGTCAGACTTGCGCGCCAGATAGGCAGCACACCGTTCGACGATCCCTTTCTTTGTGACAGATTGCCCTATCTGTTCCCCTAATAATTGAGTCCCCCACTACCAGCACCTGTCTGGCCTGCCCTGCTCTCCTATTTCTCCCCTTACTGGAGCATATACTCCTCTGGCTTTCAGAGGACATGCCTTGCTGCAGCAGTGCTACCCCTGCACTGACACTCCCCTCATCTGCCAACTTGGCAAACTTATTGGGTTGTGCCAGATCAGGACTAGCCTCCCTGGCACTCTTCTGTCTACCCCACCTTCTAACTGTCACCCATCTTACTGCTTCACTGTCCTGCAGCTCCAACCTAGCATCCCCCCCTCATCTATCTCATTGAGCGTCTGCTCAGTGAGTAGAAGTCTCCTTTCCATATTGTCTATTGATCTCAGTGTTGCCAGCTGCACATTTAAATCCAGTATCTGGGCTTCCAAATGCACAATGTGCTCACATCTCGCACAGCAGTATGCACCCTCGACTGGCTGGTCAAGGATTGCGTACATGCGGCAAGACGTACACTGGATGGCATTGGCAATAGTGGAGCACATTCCTAATGGGGATTGCACCAGACAGAAAAGATAAGTAAAAATAAATAAAAAGTATTAATAAAATATAACAGCAATTCAGTAATACCTCCTTTGCAAACTCCCTGAATCCAAAGTCACTGAATCACAAGTCACACACTTACCACCGTTCGCACTTACGCTCAGGTCACACTCAGCTCGTTTACACTCGCTCAGGCAGAAGATTTAAAGAGATTTTTTTTCCCTTCACCAGCAAACCACCCTGCTGCTCAATGCACTTCCAAAAGCTCCTGTGTATAATTTCACTGGTGGTCACTGTATTACACTGACACTGTATGCAGATCTTCTGTGTATAAATATCAGGATCCTGTCAGCGTCGGCGAACTGCCACGGCTGAGCAGCGTGACTCACCCCTACTGCGGGAGGGCCCGGGGTCCGATACTGCAGGGAAAGTTGAGGCAGACGGGACCTGCGATGCTGAAGGTAGTAAGAAGTACAAGGACCTACGATCATGTGACCACAGGGGGCGGGGCTTAGTGTCCCACTTCTGAAGATGATTGTAGGACTCTACTACAGGAATCCTGGAGTAGAGGCGAGGGGAACTCAGGTCAGACAAACGGGCGGTCATACATGGAGAGGGCGGCGCGATACCAGAGGGGCGAGCAGAGAGTAGTCAGAATGTAAGCAATGAGTCATACATGGAGATAGCTGCACAGTACAAGAGGGGCAATCAGAGAATAGTCAGGTCATAGGCAATGTGTCATACACAGAGATAGCAACGCAGTACAAGAGGGACAGGCAGAACTCGTAACAGGGACAGAACCAGATCAAAACCAAACAAGCATAAAGTATTACAGTCACAAAGCACACCAGGGTCACACACACTCGGCCAAGGGTCTGAGTATAAACGATGAGGAATGAGCCCACAATGAGGCTTTAAAAAGCCTCCCAGAATCTCAGAGTGAGGCCATCCACATTAACCTCTGAACTACCTAATCCCACAAGCTGAGCAAACCTTGACAATAATGTTGCCAGTGATCACTGAGCTCCTGTGTATAATGTCACTGGTAATCACTGTATTACCTGTACACTGACACTATATACAGAGGTACTGTGTATAATGTCACTGGTGGTAATAACAGTGTTGTTATTATTGTGGTTTGTATTCATAATCAGTACTGTAGTATTCCATCAATAAGTGGTGGTAATTTGTGGACTGTTCACAGTGTGGAAGTATTTCTCCGTGTATGAATTATTATTTGGTCCCTATATGCTGGTAATATGTCATATTATTCGGTCACTATGTGGTGGTAATATGTGGTCTGGTCATGGTGTGGTTGTATTTGTGCCTTTTATGTGATATGATGCGGGTACTATGTGGTCTGGTCATGGTGTGGTGGTATTTCTCCCCTGTATGTGGTATTATTGGTCTTGGTACAGTGGATTGTGTTGTGTTTGACGGTCATTAGTCTTCTCTGATATTAATTAGGAGAATATTCTTTATTTCCATTAGAGATTAAATACTTTGTAAACAGCGGCAGAGATGCACTTACAGGGGTTTCCTGTGGAAAAACGTAATCTCCTATTCACAGGACAAGTGATAACGTATTGATTGGGGGGGTCTAACTACTTGGACCCATTCAGCAAAATGTGGAACTTTTTATCCCCATTAGACTGGAGTGGCATGTCCGACTTGACAACTGATCCATTCATTCCCTCAGTGGCTGCACTTGTATTTTTATAGAAGCTCCAAAGAGAATGAATGAAGCTTCGGTCAGATATCTAACCTGCTGCTCCATTTTAAAATGGGGATAAGTGTCCTATCAACGATAAAACTTTCTCATTCTTCCGGTCGGTGCAGTTTCTAATGGTCGGACGTATGCGATCAGCTATCCTATAGAGCCCATGGATCGGTGATAAATTGTTTTAACCAAAGAACCACATTAATGTAAACTACCGTAATTATACATCCCAGTTATGGGGGTGCACAGTAGATGTGCAGGAGCCGCCTGTGTTTTACAGCCGATGCTCCACTATAATGGGGATAACGACTGACAGATATTAGCATATAGCTGTAGGATGGGGCCCTAGAGTCCATTCCCCTGGTGGGCCCCAGACACCCCAGTTCGACCCTGAATATACATCATTGTGGATTATCAGATACCGGATTTAGGGAAATTTCTCTGTAATATGGAAGGCAATGACATGAATAGATAGCAAAATCTGGTTTGTCTACAATCTTTTTTATTTGTTAGGTTCTTTCCTGTTACAGCACTTCTCTCCTGTAGTATAAACCTTCTCTCACACTAGTGCTAGCACTAAACCTTGGTTTGCCTTCTTCTAAAGTCTCTGTTGTCCCCGCAGACTTAGAGATTTCCAGCATTACTCCATGCAGCCATAAGGACCTTCTCTCTTTACTCCTTGGGTTTCCGCTGTCCTAGCAGGAAGTGAGAAACGTTCTCGTAAATCACAAGGATGGTACAGCAGGCGGGGTCGCTCAAAATAACTTGGGGGCAATTTTCTTTAGAAGTCCGTATATACTCGCGTATAAGCCGACCCATGTATAAGCCGACCACCCTAATTTTGTCACAAAAAACTGGGAAAACTTATTGACTCGCCTATAAACCTAGGGTGGAAAATGCCGAAGCTACTGGTAAATTTCAAAAATAAAATGGGCCCCATAAGATGCTCCATAAAGTTCATGATGGCCCCATATAATGCTCCATAAAGTTCATGATGGGTTCCATAAGATGCTCCATACAAAAATATGCCTAATAATGCTGCACAGTGAATAATGGTAGCCCTATTACATGGTCCATAATAACATATGCCCCATATAATGCTTCACAGTGATTGGTGGCCCCTTATAATGCTGCATGGAGAGTGGCCCCTTATAATGCTGCACAATGATTAGTGGCCCCTTATAATGCTGCACAGTGATTAGTGGCCCCTTATAATGCTGCACAGTGATAAGTGGCCCCTTATAATGCTGCACAGTGATTAGTGGCCCCTTATAATGCTGCACATTGATTAGTGGCCCCTTACAATGCTGCACGGTGATTAGTGGCCACTTATAATGCTGCACAGTGATTAGTGGCCCCTTGAAATGCTGCAGTGATTAGTGGCCCCTTATGCTGCACGGTGATTAGTGGCCCTTTGTAATGCTGCACAGTGATTAGTGGCCCCGTATAATGCTGCACAGTAATGAGAGGCCCCCTTATAATGCTGCACAGTAATGAGTGGCCTCTTATAATGCAGCACAGTGATGAGTGGCCCCATATAATGCTGCACAGTGATTACTGGCCCCATATAATGCTGCACAGTGATTACTGGCCCCATATAATGCTGCACAGTGATTAGTGGCCCCTTGTAATGCTGCACAGTGATTAGTGGCCCCTTGTAATGCTGCACAGTGATTAGTGGCCCCTTGTAATGCTGCACAGTTATTAGTGGCCCCTTGTAATGCTGCACAGTGATGAGTGGCCCCTTGTAATGCTGCACAGTGATGAGTGGCCCCTTATAATGCTGCACAGTGATTAGTGGCCCCTTGAAATGCTGCAGTGATTAGTGGCTCCTTATTATGCTGCACGGTGATTAGTGGCCCCTTATTATGCTGCACGGTGATGAGTGGCCCCTTATAATGCTGCAAGGTGATGAGTGGCCCCTTATAATGCTGCACAGTGATGAGTGGCCCCTTATAATGCTGCACAGTGATGAGTGGCCCCTTATAATGCTGCACAGTGATGAGTGGCCCCTTATAATGCTGCACAGTGATGAGTGGCCCCTTGTATTGCTGCACAGTGATTAGTGGCCCCTTACAATGCTGCTGCCGCAGCCTCAATTAAAAAAATGAAAAAAAAAACTATATACTCACCTTGTCACTGCTGCAGCTGCTGCTCCTCAGCGTTGCTGGCTCTGCAGTGACTGTTCAGGCAGAGGGCGCCTGCTAACTACGTCATGGCACCCTCTGACCTTAACGTCACTGCCAGAGGAAGCAAGACAGCAGAGCGATGCGCAGCGGTGGAATGGGGCACAGGTGAATATGGCTCCCCCCGTTATACTCACCTCTCCTGGCATGTCTCTGCAGCCCCCCGTGCTTGTTCCATCTTCTCAGTGCTGTTCTTCCTGCTTTCTGCGGTCACGTGGTGCCGCTCATTACATATGTGCATATTAATGAGGGTAATGAGCGTACCACGTGACCGCTGAAAGCAGGAAGAACAGCGCCGAGAAGATGGAATAAGCACGGGGGGCTGCAGAAACATGCCAGGAGAGGTGAGTATGATCTCCGACACCCCCCGCTCCCCCTCCCTGGCCGACCCCCGGTATATGACTCGCGTATAAGCCGAGAGGGGGACTTTCAGCCCCAAAAAATGGGCTGAAAATCTCGACTTATACGCGAGTATATACTGTAAGCCTTTTTTGTCCTTTAAGACAGAAGAAACAAAACTATTAACTCTTCTTCTAAGGTCTGACTGTGAGCTCGGACCCTCCCCAGCTATTTGTTAGGGCACTCCAGGCTAAGGGGTTGTACTGCTATGCTCTGTTATTGCAGACTTCATCATCCCAATCATAGTTCATCATCAGCACATCAGCCCCATCATAGTCCATCATCAGCACATCAACCCCATCATAGTCCATCATCAGCACATCAGCCCCATCATAGTCCATCATCAGCACATCAGCCCCATCATAGTCCATCATCAGCATATCAGCCCCATCATTGTCCCATAATGAAAGAAGTGTTGTTGCGCATTCTTAACAGCCGCTTGTTCCAGACACCCTGTTCTTAGGATTGGTGGGGGTCCTGGCAGTGAAACACCCGTAATCAGCAAGTTATGATCTACCAATGGCTAGGGGATAACTTGCTGAGGAGGCAGAAGTTGGGGACTACTGTTTTTAAAGACCGCAATACCTATATCAGGAGCTGTAAAGAAATATATGTTTCTAAGCTTTATCTTGAGTCCATTTTCCTTGTCGATAATTCTTAGATAATTCTGGGAAAAAAAGTATTTTAATACATATAACAAACTTAAATTGTCTTTGGAGAATAAAGTCTATCGGCGGTCAGTGCAGTGTACTACATTAGTTTGTGGGACAGAACATGTTGATAAAGGGTCGGTCTCATCACTGCACTCACCGTCCATAAGCTTTATTAGGGTAGATATCCACAGAATATGGATATAGTAGATGTATACCCCCTCTCAGGAATCCTTCCCTCATATTAGCTATGATGACTACATTCCACTGCAAACAGCAGAAGAAACTTGAGGCGCACTATTTACAAGAGGAGTTTTCCCATACATTTATGTGTTATCCATAAAATATTCTATAAATGTCTGATAGGCAGAGGTCCCGGACGTGAAACCCGCATCTGTCTACAGACCTGGGGAACTATGAATGTACAGATGGCCATTCACTATTGGGGAGGTTCCTATAAGATCTGAGTACTCAGCCTTGTGTTTGGTTATTTTCATAGACCTTGACATGAGCGGCAGGGTACATATGAAACCAGTGCTCCACCCAATTCTTCCTGAAGCAATTTTGTGACTGATTCAAGACCCCTGTACTATTGATTTGAGGGTTCCTAAATGGTTGGAGACCCACACCAGTCTAATGTATTTGAGATGTTGTACCCTCTTAACGAAAGATCAGAGGAAAATACCTTCAACAAAACTGCTGGTTGGGTCGGATGTGGTATTCTGAGCCACTTGGTTTGTTGTCTCACATGTTTATGCTTAAAGTTCTTAATGGTTTGTTCTTGTTGAGTTTATGGGACCTTTGTCTATACTGTACTGTTCCTTTTTCATTTTTTTAGATAAGCATTCCATACTGTTAGGTGAAGAACTGGTGCTACCCTTCTTCACATTGAGGCATCATCCTACCATTGTGATCAGAAGCCCTATAACCCGGCTTCATTGTTAGGATGCAGGATTTATATAAATTAGCTCTACTGGGGTCTTAAAAGTGCAGGCATTGAGGAAGAAGTACAAAATCAGCAGGCAAATGAGTAGTCAGAAACAAGCAAAGGTCAGGGCAGGCAGCAGTGCAGAAACATAACCGGAAACAAGCAGAGGTCAGGGCAGGCAGCAGTGCAAAAACATAACCGGAAACAACCATAAAACCAAAGAAAAAAAACGACCCACAGTCCATATAGTGCAGAATAATATACATTTTTATTAGTATCACAGATTAATAACCGGAAACAAGCAGAGGTCAGGGCAGGCGGCAGTGCAGAAGCATAATCCATTGAGCAAGCTGAGGTCAGGGCAGGCGGCAGTGCAGAAACATAATCCATTGAGCAAGCTGAGGTCAGGGCAGGCGGCAGTTCAAAAACATAATCCATTGAGCAAGCAGAGGTCAGGCAGGCGGCAGTGCAGAAACATAATCCATTGAGCAAGCAGAGGTCAGGGCAGGCGTCAGTTCAAAAACATAATCCATTGAGCAAGCAGAGGTCAGGGCAGGCGGCAGTTCAAAAACATAATCCATTGAGCAAGCAGAGGTCAGGGCAGGCGGCAGTTCAAAAACATAATCCACTGAGCAAGCAGAGGTCAAGGCAGGCGGCAGTGCAGAAACATAATCCATTGAGCAAGCAGAGGTCAGGGTAGGCGGCAGTTCAAAAACATAATCCATTGAGCAAGCAGAGGTGAAGGCAGGCGGCAGTGCAGAAACAATCCATTGAGCAAGCAGAGGTCAGGCAGGCGGCAGTTCAAAAACATAATCCATTGAGCAAGCAAAGGTCAGGGCAGGCGGCAGTGTAGATGCATAACTTTAAACAAGCAGAGGTCAGGGCAGGCGGCAGTATAGAAACATGATCCATTGATCAAGCCATAGTCAAAACCGGAAAATCTGTCTAAGAAGCAGCTGTGCAGAAGATGGTATGTGCTTGCTGCAAGCAACTCGCCACTACATTTTCCGCCGGCTAAATCAAAGTGCCGCGGAATTCTCTTCTCGGGAGAATGATCTTCCTAGGACTTGGAAGGAAACCCAAATCTCTCTTGTAGGCACGTTGTACATCCTGTGGGCTCATCAGCATTACTTGCATGATCTTTCCAGTGGTATAGCTGACTGGCAGGTGTGGTGTAGGATTGTAGCCTTGTTTAGCAGTCACCTTAATATGCGGTTGATAGTCGTAAGGCATACTGAGGAGTATACGTGCTTGAGAGGGAGTTAGCTCCATCCAGGTGCATGGGGATGGGCTCCTGGGCAATGTGGCTGTTGTCTCTTCCTCATCTACTGTTCTGGTGAGTATCAGGCGTTCCTTCATACCCTCTGGCTCTGCGCTGATGTTTGCTGCAGGTTGTACGAATCGGCCTATTTCGGGCATTGTAGGATATGGTGGTGGACTTTTCAGTCTGGAATATCGGTCCTTTGCCTTTTCTGGTGTTTTGAACAGGCATTTAATAATTGACACGATATAATAAAGCACTGCCATCACATACCCCGTGAAGCCAGTTGGCCTTTGGTGGTGTTCAGGCCTCTGACTGTATAGGGATGTCCTGGCATGTGGGAGACGTCTCCGTGGTTGGAACTTTCCTCCAGCTACGGGTGCAGCCATTAGGCTGCCTTCCCCTCCACACACACAAAAGTGTGTGCGGATGGTAGAAAACACTCCCAAAAAAAAGAAATAAAAGTAAAAAAAATAAACAAAACAAGTAAAAAGTGATTTACAAGTCGCTCTGGGTTAGTGTTCAGCTCTCCTCTCTATCTCTGCTTGCCTCGCACTGACCGTTCTTGCGGAACATTCCATGACTCGTGGACAACGCTTCTGTGATGTCATAAAGACGAACATGGCAATGGGTCTAATATAGGAGAACTAGTTATGTTACCCATGGCAGACCATCCAATACCAGCTGCCACTGTACGGATAGGGGTTAGCTGGATTGGGATGAGATGTATAAAAACTTACCGGTACAATAGCGCAAGTCATTGCTTTATTTACTGTTTTTGCTTTTTTACCTGTTTACAGGCAAATCTTTCTATTTGATATTTTCAAACCTGTATAATTCTGTATCCTCATATGTGAGATAATGTGATGTATCTATTGTCAGCTCCTTGTAGGAATGTCTCCTCCTCTCTTCCCGGTAACACGGATCACCCGTGATGGGCACAGACCATTGCTGTAGTCGGAATTATTTCATATAGCTTCAGAATAAATGTTAAATAATATTGTATTTTTTCCATATAATTGGCTCAGATCACTTTTTTTAATTTGTCTGTAATTCTAAGTAGTGATAAAAAAATAAATAACCCCAAGTGTGAACCTGGTGTAGAACGTACAAATTGTCCAGAGTCTCTCCTGGGCCATGTTCACACGTGCAGAAGTGCTGCATTGTTTCCATAGGTATTCGCACTAAAGCAATCAAAACTTTTTATTGTATTTTTTTGTGGCAGTTTTTTCGAATGCATTTTTTTTAGTAGAGGAATGCTTCAGTTCCACAATTGGAGACTTCATTGGAATTTTGCATGCGTTTTTTATGCTCTCCATATAATATAGTGGAAAATATTAAACAAAAGCATCAAAAAGTTCACACTTCTGCTGCACCATTAGCCCCTGTATGTAGTACAGCTTAGGCCTCTTTCACACTTCAGTTTTTTGCATCAGTTCAAATCCGCCAAAAAGGCAGACAAGCGGATCCGTTCTGAACTGATGTGAACGGATGGCACAGGATCCTGAAAATGAGGAAATGTAAAGGAAATGCTGGTCGGGAAGGAGAGAGAGAGAGAGTTTTGTTGCAAGCTCCGTTTTGAAATCTTTGAGGATGGTGACGGACAGCAACTTTTGGCGGATCCTCAAAAAAAAAACGGATGAAACGGACAGCCATCCGTCACAATCCGCCATTAATGCAAGTCAATGGGGAAAAAACGGATCCTCCAAAAAAAATTGAGGATCCGTTTTTGTCAAAACCTGACGGATTGTGACTGATTGCAAAAAACTGAAGTGTGAAAGGGGCCTTAGGGAGCGATAAATGAAGTGAAAAGAAAAGTAAAACAACAAAAAAAGATTTAAACAAATCTGAAAAAAAACTCATAAAAGTTCAATTTTCCTCCATTGAAAATGAACATAAAAAAAAATGTCAAGTGATATCGCCACATCCAGCAAAGTCCGAGCTATCAAAATATAAAAATAATTAACCCAATTGGTAAACACAAAAAATTTAAAAACGCCAACATTGCGGTATTTTTTGGTCGCTGCAATACCACTTAAAATACGTAACAAGCAACTAAAATGTCATATGTATCCCAAAGTAATATCCATAATAACGTCTCGCCTTATGAAAAAATAATCCCTCTCATAGCTCTATTGAACGAAAAAGTAAAACTACGGGTCTCGGAAAATGGCAACACAAACTCCAACATATTTTTTATTTCAAAGTCTTGATTTTTTTTCTACCACTAAAATAATTTAAAAATCTGGGCACGTTTAGTATCTCTGTAATCATACTGATGAGGAGAATCATATTACATGGTCATTTTTACCACATAATGTACGCCGTAAACATAATTAAGGTCAGAATTGCGTTTTTTTTCACAATTTTCCCATTTCCCTGTACATTGTGTGTCAGGATAAGTCACAACCACTGCCACCAATATTTCTTGAACACCACTTGCTCACGACACACCTGCCCTGGGATGTTACTATAAAGGTGAACCTCCCATATTCTTTTGTCCACTCACCTAAGCGCACCCCGCAGACAGTTCTCACATCCACATCACACTGTTTGCTGCTATCGGTCACTGTTTTGATAGGCCAGTGAGACACCTGCGCTGGGTCACACACTAGCACACATGCCACCCAGCTTTTCTGAGCCCCTGATAGGTGCTCTTCTTTTACTTTTGTATACACATACAGCAAAACACAACCAAGGTATACTCGCCGTCCTCAGGGTTTGGGGGACGTTTAGCGCAGAAAAGAACAAACTTATTAAAATTTAGATTTAAAGGGATCCTGTCAGCAGGATTGTGAACAGTAAAGTACAGACAGTGTCAGGTCTACGCTGTTATACTGATTAAAATGAGGTGACCTGGGTGATGAAATGCATCTTGTGGTTGTTGTGTAATCTGTATTTGTAAATTTCAGTTATTGAGATTCTGGTGCTCCGGGTGTTTGTGGGGTTACAAAAAAAAGGTTTGCATTCATCAAAATGGTGCCTGTGCTGTAGTATAATACATGACTAATATCAATATGTAGACATGTGTAAGGGGTTGAGAGTCTTACCCCTTTAAACCCCCATGTTGCTGTTGTACTTGTATATATATTTATATATATGTTATACCATTGTTGCGCATTATCGTATATTTCATGTTGCTGTATTATTTATATAGCATAAGCTATGTTTCTGCACCTTGTACTTGGTAGGGACAGTGCAGTCTGGGCTATGGTCACTAGATGGGGCACTGAGCTCATTGCACAGTAGATGTAGCTGTAGGACATATAGGAGTTAACTGTAGGAGGGGATAGCTGGAGAATAAGCCAGGATGGTCTTCCAGTTTCAGGCAGTCAGAGGCCTGACCCCTTTGTGCTCGGGTGGGCTATATGCCTGAGCTGCCTAACTACCCCGTGATGTTAAAGCTGATGCCCAGCCATCTAGAGAAGAACACGGTACTGCAGAATCAGCAATAAAGTGGAAAAGAGTGTAAGTAAACAGAGGAAGATTGAAGGTTACCGTAAAAGGGTACGGGCAGGTCACTCCAGAATGTGGTGGAAAGCTACGTGGGCTGAATCTCTGATGTCCGGGGCGAAACATGCTGGAGAGCGCTTCACCGTGGTGACGCTATACAGGGAGGACACTGAGGAGCCATCTGAGACGCTTCGTCAAACGGAAACACTGCAAGGAACAGTGAAGGGAAAGATGAAGTAATGTGCTGTCTTTACTGTGATGAAAATGCTGGAAACTATGTGGATGTGCTGTGTCCTGAAGAAAATAAATTTGCTCAGTTAAGAGTTGCCCTGGACTGTGTCTCTATTCATTGGGATCAAGGATCAGCATCAAGTCGGCGTAGCAAAGGGGACGCTGACGGCACGGTGAGTATTCACCGTACCATGCAAGAGAAGAGGTACCGTTTTCCTGTAGAGGGAGGTCAGGGTATACAATGCCCGAACCCGAAATACTCAGCCACGACTACTGCCCTGGCTGACCTTTACACATAAAGTGTAGAAGTCGGGGGGGAAAGTGGGGAATGTGGTCTAGAAGTGATCAAGTATAGTGTGTTATTTTCTGCAGCAAACGTGTCCTGGCTGGAAGAGGAAGAAAAGCGAAGATGAATCGCTACAAATACAGAGGTCACTGGTAAGTCAGTGATTTACCTGGACACTTACATTATATAGTATATACAGAGCTCCTGTGTATAATGTCACTGGTGATCCTTGTATTACCTGTACGCTGACTATATGCAGAGCTCCTGTGTATAATGTTACTGGTGAGTCACTGTATTACCTGTACACTATACACTATATACAGAACTCCTGTGTATGTCTCCAGTGATCATTCTATTACTTGTACACTGACATTATATATACAGACAGGTAGCGTCGGACTGATTCTCCGGTGGGCCCTGGCATCTGGTGGGCCCTGGCACCTCTACTGGTATACAGGGACAGCAGTTGCCTAGGGCCCCCACTGCTCCAGGGGCCCCCAGCCAGTGCCACACAGCTGCTATGGGGGCCCTGCCAGCGGAGCAGCAGTGGGTGTCAGGAGGCAGGAGCCACTGTCCCCACTACTAAAGAGAAATGAATATTCATTCACTCTCGGCCTCCACTCACCCCGGGGCCCCGCTCCCCAACCTAGGCAGCCGGCGCTGCGCTCAATTTCAGTGGAATAGAGAGCATCTCTCTCCCATCAGTCCCCTCTGCTCCTGACTCACAGCCGATGCGCGATGACGTCACTTCATCGCGCACCCGCTGTGTGTCTGGCAGACGGGTCAGCTGCTGACACTGAAGCCGTCATCAGCGTGGGAGCAGGAGGAGAGGTGAGTATTGTGGTTTGTTTTTTATATATCTCTATATCTATCTATATCTATCTCTATATCTATCTGTCTCTATATCTATATATCTCTATATCTATCTATTTCTATCTGTATATCTATATCTCTATCTCTATATCTATCTGTCTCTATCTTAGATATAGAGATAGATATAGATAGATAGATAGATAGATAGATAGATACTGTAGATATAGAGGTAGATATAGATAGATATAAATAGTCTATATCCATCTATCTCTATACCTATCTATATCTATCTCTATCTATTATCTTTATATCTATCCATCTATATATCATGTATCCATAGATCTATCTATTTATCCCCTATCTATCTATCTATCTATATACCTATCTATAGCTATCACTATCTATTATCTTTATATCTATCTATCTATCTATCCATATATCTATTTATCCCCTATCTATCTATTTATCTATCTATATCTATCTAGGTCTATCTATCTATCTCTATAGCTACCTATATCTTTCACTATCTATTATCTTTATATCTTTATTTCTATCTGTCTATCCATAGATCTATCTATCTATTATCTATCTATACATCTAATTATCACATATCTATCTATCTATCTATCTAGTGTTATACCCTATGAGGGGGCAGCATTATACCCTATGAGGGGGTGCATTATACCCTATGAGGGGGGAGAAGCATTATACCCTATGAGGGGGCAGCCTTATACCCTATGAGGGGGTGCAATATACCTTATCTTCCAACAAAATTAATTCTAAGTCCTCCATTTTGTTGTCGAGGCTTTTGGCATTTGTATACATGCACTTTATGTATGTCTGTACCTCTATTTCTTAAATTATTAACTGTTCTAACCTCACCCCCCATGCCACTACCACCTCCAATTTCATTATTTGTGCCCAGGTCTCTATCTACACAGTCTTCCCCTCTTATAAAATGAATACCCTCCCCTAGTTCCAAGTTTAAACACTCCTCCACCCTTCTAGCCATTTTTTTCCCCAGCACAGCTGCACCCTCCCCATTGAGGTGCAGCCCGTCCCTAGCGTAGAACCTGTAGCCAACTGAGAAGTCGGCCCAGTTCTCCAGGAACCCAAACCCCTCCTTCCTACACTAATTCTTGAACCACTTATTAACTTCCCTAATCTCCTCTCTGGCGTGGCACGTGGTACAGGAAATATTTCCAAAAATACCACCTTGGAAGTCCTTGCCTTAAGATTGCAGCCTAATTCCCTGAAATCATCTTTAAGGACCTTCCACCTACCTCTGTGTCATTTGTACCAATGTGCACCATGACCGCTGGATCCTCACCAGCCCCTCCCAGTAATCTGTCAACCCGGTCAGCGATGTGTCAGACTTGCGCGCCAGATAGGCAGCACACCGTTCGACGATCCCTTTCTTTGTGACAGATTGCCCTATCTGTTCCCCTAATAATTGAGTCCCCCACTACCAGCACCTGTCTGGCCTGCCCTGCTCTCCTATTTCTCCCCTTACTGGAGCATATACTCCTCTGGCTTTCAGAGGACATGCCTTGCTGCAGCAGTGCTACCCCTGCACTGACACTCCCCTCATCTGCCAACTTGGCAAACTTATTGGGTTGTGCCAGATCAGGACTAGCCTCCCTGGCACTCTTCTGTCTACCCCACCTTCTAACTGTCACCCATCTTACTGCTTCACTGTCCTGCAGCTCCAACCTAGCATCCCCCCCTCATCTATCTCATTGAGCGTCTGCTCAGTGAGTAGAAGTCTCCTTTCCATATTGTCTATTGATCTCAGTGTTGCCAGCTGCACATTTAAATCCAGTATCTGGGCTTCCAAATGCACAATGTGCTCACATCTCGCACAGCAGTATGCACCCTCGACTGGCTGGTCAAGGATTGCGTACATGCGTCAAGACGTACACTGGATGGCATTGGCAATAGTGGAGCACATTCCTAATGGGGATTGCACCAGACAGAAAAGCTAAGTAAAAATAAATAAAAAGTATTAATAAAATATAACAGCAATTCAGTAATACCTCCTTTGCAAACTCCCTGAATCCAAAGTCACTGAATCACAAGTCACACACTTACCACCGTTCGCACTGACGCTCAGGTCACACTCAGCTCGCTTACACTCGCTCAGGCAGAAGATTTAAAGAGATTTTTTTTCCCTTCACCAGCAAACCACCCTGCTGCTCAATGCACTTCCAAAAGCTCCTGTGTATAATTTCACTGGTGGTCACTGTATTACACTGACACTGTATGCAGATCTTCTGTGTATAAATATCAGGATCCTGTCAGCGTCGGCGAACTACCATGGCTGAGCAGCGTGACTCACCCCTACTGCGGGAGGGCCCGGGGTCCGATACTGCAGGGAAAGTTGAGGCAGACGGGACCTGCGATGCTGAAAGTAGTAAGAAGTACAAGGACCTACGATCATGTGACCACAGGGGGCGGGGCTTAGTGTCCCACTTCTGAAGATGATTGTAGGACTCTACTACAGGAATCCTGGAGTAGAGGCGAGGGGAACTCAGGTCAGACAAACGGGCGATCATACATGGAGAGGGCGGCGCGATACCAGAGGGGCGAGCAGAGAGTAGTCAGAACGTAAGCAATGAGTCATACATGGAGATAGCTGCACAGTACAAGAGGGGCAATCAGAGAATAGTCAGGTCATAGGCAATGAGTCATACACAGAGATAGCAACGCAGTACAAGAGGGACAGGCAGAACTCGTAACAGGGACAGAACCAGATCAAAACCAAACAAGCATAAAGTATTACAGTCACAAAGCACACCAGGGTCACACACACTCGGCCAAGGGTCTGAGTATAAACGATGAGGAATGAGCCCACAATGAGGCTTTAAAAAGCCTCCCAGAATCTCAGAGTGAGGCCATCCACATTAACCTCTGAACTACCTAATCCCACAAGCTGAGCAAACCTTGACAATAATGTTGCCAGTGATCACTGAGCTCCTGTGTATAATGTCACTGGTAATCACTATATTACCTGTACACTGACACTATATACAGAGGTACTGTGTATAATGTCACTGGTGGTAATAACAGTGTTGTTATTATTGTGGTTTGTATTCATAATCAGTACTGTAGTATTCCATCAATAAGTGGTGGTAATTTGTGGACTGTTCACAGTGTGGAAGTATTTCTCCGTGTATGAATTATTATTTGGTCCCTATATGCTGGTAATATGTCATATTATTCGGTCACTATGTGGTGGTAATATGTGGTCTGGTCATGGTGTGGTTGTATTTGTGCCTTTTATGTGATATGATGCGGGTACTATGTGGTCTGGTCATGGTGTGGTGGTATTTCTCCCCTGTATGTGGTATTATTGGTCTTGGTACAGTGGATTGTGTTGTGTTTGACGGTCATTAGTCTTCTCTGATATTAATTAGGAGAATATTCTTTATTTCCATTAGAGATTAAATACTTTGTAAACAGCGGCAGAGATGCACTTACAGGGGTTTCCTGTGGAAAAACGTAATCTCCTATTCACAGGACAAGTGATAACGTATTGATTGGGGGGGTCTAACTACTTGGACCCATTCAGCAAAATGTGGAACTTTTTATCCCCATTAGACTGGAGTGGCATGTCCGACTTGACCACTGATCCATTCATTCCCTCAGTGGCTGCACTTGTATTTTTATAGAAGCTCCAAAGAGAATGAATGAAGCTTCGGTCAGATATCTAACCTGCTGCTCCATTTTAAAATGGGGATAAGTGTCCTATCAACGATAAAACTTTCTCATTCTTCCGGTCGGTGCAGTTTCTAATGGTCGGACGTATGCGATCAGCTATCCTATAGAGCCCATGGATCGGTGATAAATTGTTTTAACCAAAGAACCACATTAATGTAAACTACCGTAATTATACATCCCAGTTATGGGGGTGCACAGTAGATGTGCAGGAGCCGCCTGTGTTTTACAGCCGAGGCTCCACTATAATGGGGATAACGACTGACAGATATTAGCATATAGCTGTAGCATGGGGCCCTAGAGTCCATTCCCCTGGTGGGCCCCAGACACCCCAGTTCGACCCTGAATATACGTCATTGTGGATTATCAGATACCGAATTTAGGGAAATTTCACTGTAATATGGAAGGCAATGACATGAATAGATAGCAAAATCAGGTTTGTCTACAATCTTTTTTATTTGTTAGGTTCTTTCCTGTTACAGCACTTCTGTTCTGTAGTATAAACCTTCTCTCACACTAGTGCTAGCGATAAACCTTGGTTTGCCTTCTTCTAAAGTCTCTGTTGTCCCTGCAGACTAGGACCTTCTCTCTTTACTCCTTGGGTATCCGCTGTCCTAGCAGGAAGTGAGAAACGTTCTCGTAAATCACAAGGATGGTACAGCAGGCGGGGTCGCTCAAAATAACTTGGGGGCAATTTTCTTTAGAAGTCCGTATATACTCGTGTATAAGCCGACCCATGTATAAGCCGACCACCCTAATTTTGTCACAAAAAACTGGGAAAACTTATTGACTCACGTAAAAGCCTAGATTGGAAAATGCCGAAGCTACTGGTAAATTTAAAAAAAAAATGGGCCCCATAAGATGCTCCATAAAGTTTATGATGGCCCCATATAATGCTCCATAAAGTTCATGATGGGTTCCATAAGATGCTCCATACAAAAATATGCCTAATAATGCTGCACAGTGAATAATGGTGGCCCTATAACATGGTCCATAATAACATATGCCCCATATAATGCTGCACAGTGATTGGTGACCCCTTATAATGCTGCACAGTGATTGGTGGCCCCTTATAATGCGCAGTGATTAGTGGCCCCTTATAATGCTGCACAGTGACTAGTGGCCCCTTGTAATGCTGCACAGTGAGTGGCCAATTTTAATGCTGCGCAGTGATTAGTGGCCCCTTATAATGCTGCACAGTGATTAGTGGCCCCTTATAATGCTGCACAGTGATTAGTGGCCCCTTATAATGCTGCACGGTGATTAGTGGCCACTTATAATGCTGCCCAGTGATTAGTGGCCCCTTGTAATGCTGCAGTGATTAGTGGCCCCTTATTATGCTGCACGGTGATTAGTGCCCCCTTATTATGCTGCACGGTGATTAGTGGCCCCTTGTAATGCTGCACAGTTATTAGTGGCCCCTTATAATGCTGCACAGCGATTAGTGGCCCCTTATAATTCTGCACAATGATTAGTGGCCCATTCTAAGCTGCACAGTGATTAGTGGCCCCTTACAATGCTGCACAGTGACTAGTGGCCCCTTACAATGCTGCTGCCGCAGCCTCAATTAAAAAAAACAAAAAACTATATACTCACCTTGTCGTTGCTGCAGCTGCTGCACCTCAGCGTTGCTGGCTCTGCAGTCACTGTTCAGGCAGAGGGCGCCTGCTAACTACGTCATGGCGCCCTCTGACCTAAACGTCACTGCCAGAGGAAGCAAGACAGCAGAGCGACGCAAAGCGTTGGAACGGGGTACAGGTGAATATGGCTCCCCCCGTTATACTCACCTCTCCTGGCATGTCTCTGCAGCACCCCGTGCTTGTTCCATCTTCTCAGCGCTGTTCTTCCTGCTTTCTGCGGTCACGTGGTGCCGCTCATTACATATGTGCATATTAATGAGGGTAATCAGCGTACCACGTGACCGCTGAAAGCAGGAAGAACAGCGCAGAGAATATGGAATAAGCACGGGGGGCTGCAGAAACATGCCAGGAGAGGTGAGTATGATCTCCGACACCCCCCGCTCCCCCTTCCCGGCCGACCCCTGGTATATGACTCGCGTATAAGCCGAGAGAGGGACTTTCAGCCCAAAAAAATGGGCTGAAAATCTCGACTTATACGCGAGTATATACGGTAAGCCTTTTTTTTTTCCTTTAAGACAGAAGAAACAAAACTATTAACTCTTCTTCTAAGGTCTGACTGTGAGCTCGGACCCTCCCCAGCTATTTGTTAGGGAACTCCAGGCTAAGGGGTCGTACTGCTATGCTCTGTTATTGCAGACTTCATCATCCCAATCATAGTTCATCATCAGCACATCAGCCCCATCATAGTCCATCATCTGCACATCAACCCCATCATAGTCCATCATCAGCACATCAGCCCCATCATAGTCCATCAACAGCCCCATCATTGTCCCATAATGAAAGAGGTGTTGTTGCGCATTCTTAATAGCCGCTTGTTCCAGACACCCTGTTCTTAGGATTGGTGGGGGTCCTGGCAGTGAAACACCCGTAATCAGCAAGTTATGATCTACCAATGGCTAGGGGATTACTTGCTGAGGAGGCACAAGTTGGGGACTACTGTTTTTAAAGACCACACTACCTATATCAGGAGCTGTGAAGAAATGCATGTTTCTCAGCTTTATCTTGAGTCCATTTTCCTTGTCGATAATTCTTAGATAATTCTGGGAAAAAAAGTGTTATATTACATATAACAAACGTTAGACTTTATTATCCAAAGACAATTTATCGGCAGTCAGTGCAGTGTACTACATTAGTTTGTGGGACAGAACATGTTAATAAAGGGTCAGTCTCATCACTGCACTCACCGTCCATAAGCTTTATTAGGGTAGATATCCACAGAATATGGATATAGTAGATGGATACTCCCCTCTCAAGAAACCTTCCCTCATATGAGCTATGATGACTACATACCACTGCAAACAGCAGATGAAACTTGAGGCGCACTATTTAGAAGAGGAGTTTTCCCAAACATTTATGTGTTATCCATAAAATATTCTATAAATGTCTGATAGGCAGAGGTCCCGGACGTGAAACCCGCATCTGTCTACAGACCTGGGGGAACTATGAATGGAGATATGGCCATTCACTATTGGGGAGGTTCCTATAAGATCTGAGTACTCAGCCTTGTGTTTGGTTATTTTCATAGACCTTGACATGAGCGGCAGGTTACATATGAAACCAGTGCTCCACCCAATTCTTCCTGAAGCAATTTTGTGGCTGATTCAAGACCCCTGTACTATTGATTTGAGGGTTCCTAAATGGTTGGAGACCCACACCAGTCTATTGTATTTGAGATGTTGTACCCTCTTAATGAAAGTTCAGAGGAAAATACCTTCAACAAAACTGCTGGTTGGGTCGGATGTGGTATTCTGAGCCATTTGGTTTGTTGTCTCATATGTTTATGCTTAAAGTTCTTTATGGTTTGTACTTGTTGAGTTTATGGGACCTTTGTCTATACTGTACTGTTCCTTTATCAATTTTTTAGATAAGAATTCCATACTGTTAGGTGAAGAACTGGTGCTACCCTTCTTCACATTGAGGCATCATCCTACCATTGTGATCAGAAGCCCTATAACCCGGCTTCATTGTTAGGATGCAGGATTTATATAAATTAGCTCTACTGGGGTCTTAAAAGTGCAGGCATTGAGGAAGAAGTACAAAATCAGCAGGCAAATGAGTAGTCAGAAACAAGCAAAGGTCAGGGCAGGCAGCAGTGCAGAAACATAACCGGAAACAACCATAAAACCAAAGAAAAAAACGACCCACAGTCCATATAGTGCAGAATAATATACATTTTTATTAGTATCACAGATTAATAACCGGAAACAAGCAGAGGTCAGGGCAGGCGGCAGTGCAGAAACATAATCCATTGAGCAAGCTGAGGTCAGGGCAGGCGGCAGTGCAGAAACATAATCCATTGAGCAAGCTGAGGTCAGGGCAGGCGGCAGTTCAAAAACATAATCCATTGAGCAAGCAGAGGTCAGGCAGGCGGCAGTGCAGAAACATAATCCATTGAGCAAGCAGAGGTCAGGGCAGGCGGCAGTTCAAAAACATTATCCATTGAGCAAGCAGAGGTCAGGGCAGGCGGCAGTTCAAAAACATAATCCATTGAGCAAGCAGAGGTCAGGGCAGGCGGCAGTTCAAAAACATAATCCATTGAGTAAGCAGAGGTCAAGGCAGGCGGCAGTGCAGAAACAATCCATTGAGCAAGCAGAGGTCAGGCAGGCGGCAGTTCAAAAACATAATCCATTGAGCAAGCAAAGGTCAGGGCTGGCGGCAGTGTAGATGCATAACTTTAAACAAGCAGAGGTCAGGGCAGGCGGCAGTATAGAAACATAATCCATTGATCAAGCCATAGTCAAAACCGGAAAATCTGTCTGAGAAGCAGCTGTGCAGAAGATGGTATGTGCTCGCCACTACATTTTCCGCCGGTTAAATCAAAGTGTCGCGGAATTCTCTTCTCGGGAGAATGATCTTCCTAGGACTTGGAAGGAAACCCAAATCTCTCTTGTAGGCACGTTGTACATCCTGTGGGCTCATCAGCATTACTTGCATGATCTTTCCAGTGGTATAGCTGACTGGCAGGTGTGGTGTAGGATTGTAGCCTTGTTTAGCAGTCACCTTAATACGCGGTTGATGGTCGTAAGGCATACTGAGGAGTATACGTGCTTGAGAGGGAGTTAGCTCCATGCAGGTGCATGGGGATGGGCTCCTGGGCAATGTGGCTGTTGTCTCTTCCTCATCTACTGTTCTGGTGAGTATCAGGCGTTCCTTCATACCCTCTGGCTCTGCGCTGATGTGTGCTGCAGGTTGTACGAATCGGCCTATTTCGGGCATTGTAGGATATGGTGGTGGACTTTTCAGTCTGGAATATCGGTCCTTTGCCTTTTCTGGTGTTTTGAACAGGCATTTAATAAATGACACGATATAATAAAGCACTGCCATCACATACCCCGTGAAGCCAGTTGGCCTTTGGTGGTGTTCAGGCCTCTGACTGTATAGGGATGTCCTGGCATGTGGGAGACGTCTCCGTGGTTGGAACTTTCCTCCAGCTACGGGTGCAGCCATTAGGCTGCCTTCCCCTCCACACACACAAAAGTGTGTGCGGATGGTAGAAAACACTCCCAAAAAAAAGAAATAAAAGTAAAAAAAATAAACAAAACAAGTAAAAAGTGATTTACAAGTCGCTCTGGGTTAGTGTTCAGCTCTCCTCTCTATCTCTGCTTGCCTCGCACTGACCGTTCTTGCGGAACATTCCATGACTCGTGGACAACGCTTCTGTGATGTCATAAAGACGAACATGGCAATGGGTCTAATATAGGAGAACTAGTTATGTTACCCATGGCAGACCATCCAATACCAGCTGCCACTGTACGGATAGGGGTTAGCTGGATTGGGATGAGATGTATAAAAACTTACCGGTACAAGAGCCCAAGTCATTGCTTTATTTACTGTTTTTGCTTTTTTACCTGTTTACAGGCAAATCTTTCTATTTGATATTTTCAAACCTGTATAATTCTGTATCCTCATATGTGAGATAACGTGATGTATCTATTGTCAGCTCCTTCTAGGAATGTCTCCTCCTCTCTTCCCGGTAACACGGATCACCCGTGATGGGCACAGACCATTGCTGTAGTCGGAATTATTTCATATAGCTTCAGAATAAATGTTAAATAATATTGTATTTTTTCCATATAATTGGCTCAGATCACTTTTTTTAATTTGTCTGTAATTCTAAGTAGTGATAAAAAATAAATAACCCCAAGTGTGAACCTGGTGTAGAACGTACAAATTGTCCAGAGTCTCTCCTGGGCCATGTTCACACGTGCAGAAGTGCTGCATTGTTTCCATAGGTATTCGCACTAAAGCAATCAAAACTTTTTATTGTATTTTTTTGTGGCAGTTTTTTCGAATGCATTTTTTTAGTAGAGGAATGCTTCAGTTCCACAATTGGAGACTTCATTGGAATTTTGCATGCGTTTTTTATGCTCTCCATATACTATAGTGGAAAATATTAAACAAAAGCATCAAAAAGTTCACACTTCTGCTGCACCATTAGCCCCTGTATGTAGTACAGCTTAGGCCTCTTTCACACTTCAGTTTTTTGCATCAGTTCAAATCCGCCAAAAAGGCAGACAAGCGGATCCGTTCTGAACTGATGTGAACGGATGGCACAGGATCCGTTTTCAGAAGGATCCTGAAAATGAGGAAATTTAAAGGAAACGCTGGTCGGGAAGGAGAGAGAGAGAGAGAGTAACGTTTGGCGGATCCTCAAAAAAAACGGATGAAACGGACAGCCATCCGTCACAATCCGCCATTAATGCAAGTCAATGGGGAAAAAACGGATCCTCAAAAAAAAATTGAGGATCCGTTTTTTGTCAAAACCTGACGGATCGTGACTGATTGCAAAAAACTGAAGTGTGGAAGGGGCCTTAGGGAGCGATAAATGAAGTGAAAAGAAAAGTAAAACAACAAAAAAAGATTTAAACAAATATGAAAAAAAAACTCATAAAAGTTCAATTTTCCTCCATTGAAAATGAACATAAAAAAAAATGTCAAGTGATATCGCCGCATCCAGCAAAGTCCGAGCTATCAAAATATAAAAATAATTAACCCAATTGGTAAACACAAAAAATTTAAAAACGCCAACATTGCGGTATTTTTTGGTCGCTGCAATACCACTTAACCCCTTACCTACAATTGACGTAATATTCCGTCCATGTGACCATGGACCTAATTACCATGGACGGAATATTACGTCATCGCGATCAGCGGCGCCCACGTGGTGAGCGCCGCTGATCGCGGCCGAGTGTCAGCTAATTATCATAGCTGACACCCGGCACAATGTGTCAGGGGCGGTTACGGACCGCCCCCGACACGTTAACCCCTTGCACACCGCGATCAAACATGATCGCGGTGTACCGGGGGTTAAAGGGAAGCATCGTCAGGGAGGGGGCTCCCTCCGTGCTTCCCTGAGCCCCCACGGCAGCACAATGTGCAGCGCTGCTGCGGAGGACTCCTTTCCTGCAGGTCCCCGGATCCAATATGGCGACGGAGACCTCCGGGGGCCTGCAGGAAGCTGGCTTCCTCAGTGCCTGCAAAGTGCAGGCATGAGGAAGCCTGTGCAGTGCCTGACAGATCGCTGATCTGTCACAGTGATCTGTGATGTGACAGATCAGCGATCTGTCACAGGACAGTGATGTCCCCCATGGGACATTGTAATAAAGTAAAAAAAAAATAAAAAAAAGTGTAAAAATAATTTTAAAAAAATCGCCAAATAAATTAAAAAAAAAAAAAAAATATTCCCCAATAAATTCATTTTTTGGAAATAAAAAAAACAAAACAATAAAAGTACACATATTTGGTATCGCCGCGTCCATAACGACCCGCCCTATAAAACTGTCCCAATAGTTAACCCCTTAAGTGAACCCCTTAAAAAATAAAAATAAAAAACGAAGCAAAAAATAATGATTTATTATCATACTGCCGAACAAAAAGTGCAATAACGCGCGATCAAAAAGATGCATACAAATATCCATGGTACCGCTGAAAACGTCATCTTGTCCCGCAAAAAATGAGCCACCATACAGCATCATCAGCGAAAAAATAAAAAAGTTATAGCTCGCAGAATAAAGTGATGCAAAAATAATTATTTTTTATATAAAATTATTTTCATTGCATAAAAGCGCCAAAACATAAAAAAACCACCTAAATGAGGTATCGCTGTAACCGTACTGACCCGAAGAATAAAACTGCCTTATAAATTTTACCGCACCCGGAACGGCGTAAACGCACCACCCAAAAGAAATTCATGAAACGCTGGTTTTTGTAAATTCTGCGTCCCAAAAAACGAAATAAAAAGCGATCAAAAAATGTCACATGCCCGAACATGATACCAATAAAAGCGTCAACTCGTCCCGCAAAAAATAAGACCTCACATGACTCGGTGGGTCAAAATATGGAAAAATTATAGCTCTCAATATGTGGTGATGCAAAAACTATTTTTACAATAAAAAGCGTCTTTTAGCGTGCGACAGCTGTCAAACATAAAAACCGCCATAAATAGTAAATCAAACCCCCCATTATCACCCCCTTAGTTAGGGAAAAATAATAAAATTAAAAAAATGTATTTATTTCCATTTTCCCACTAGGGTTAGGGCTAGGGCTAGGGTTAGGGCTAGGGCTAGGGTTAGGGTTAGGGCTAGGGCTAGAATTGGGGGTTTCCACTATTTGCGCACATCGGGTGCTCTCCAAACGCAACATGACATCTGATCTCAATTCCAGCCAATTCTGCGTTGAAAAAGTCAAATGGTGCTCCTTCCCTTCCAAGCCCTGCCATGCACCCAAACAGTGTTTTACCCCCTCATATGGGGTATCAGCCTAATCAGGACAATTTGCAAAACAACTTTTGGGGTCCTATTTCTCCTGTTGCCCTTAGGAAAATAAAAATTTTGGGGCAAAAATATCATTTTTGTGGAAAAAAATTTTTTTTCTTATTTTCACGCCTGGGCGTTATAAACTTCTGTGAAGCACTTGGGGGTTCAAAGTTCTCACCACACATCTAGATAAGTTCCTTGGGGGGTCTAGTTTCCAAAATGGGGTCATTTGTGGGGGGTTTCCACTGTTTTGGTGCATCAGGGGCTTTCCAAACGCGACATGGTGTCTGATCTCAATTCCAGCCAAAAAAGTCAAATGGCGCTGCTTGCCTTCCGAGCTCTGCCATGTGCCCAAATAGTCATTTACACCCACATATGGGGTATCAGTGTACTCAGGACAAATTGCACAATAACTTTTAGGGTCCTGTTACCCTTGGGAAAATAAAAATTGGGGGTGAAAAGATCATTTTTTGGAAAAAATATGATTTTTTAATTGTACCGCTGTGCATTATAAACTTCTGTGAAGCCCTTGTGGGTTCAAAGTTCTCACCACATATCTAGATAAGTTCCTTAGGGGGTCTAGTTTCAAAAATGGGGTCACTTGTGGGGGGTTTCCACTGTTTAGGTACATCAGGGGCTCTCCAAACGCGACATGGCGTCCGATCAGAATTCCAGCCAATTTTGCATTGAAAAAGTCAAACGGCGCTCCTTCCCTTCTGAGCTCTGCCATGCGCCGAAACAGTGGTTCCCCCCCACATATCAGGTATCAGCGTGCTCAGGACAAATTGCACAATAATTTTTGCAGTCCAATTTCTCCTGTTACACTTGGTAAAATAAAAAAAATTGAACCTGAAGTAATTTTTTTTGTGAAAAAAAGTTAAATGTTAATTTTTTTTAAATATTCAAAAAATTCCTGTGACGCACCTGAAGGGTTAATAAACACCTTGAATGTGGTTTTAAGCACCTTAAGGGGTGCAATTTTTAGAATGGTGTCACTTTTGGGTATTTTCTATCATATAGACCCCTCAAAGTGGCTTCAAATGTGAGGTGGTCCGTAAAAATAAAATGGTGTTGCAAAAATGAGAGATCGCTGGTCAACTTTTAACCCTTATATCTTGCTAACAAATAAAAATGTTGCTGATGTAAAGTAAACATGTGGCAAATGTTACTTATTAACTTTTTTGTGTGCCATATCTCTGTGATTTAAGGGCATAAAAATTCAAAGTTGGAAAATTGCGGAATTTTCAAAATTTTCGCCAAATTTCCGTTTTTCTCATAAATAAACGCAAGTTATATGAATGAAATTTTACCACTAACATGAAGTACAATATGTCACGAGAAAACATTGTCAGAATCACCGGGATCCACGGAAGCGTTTCAGAGTTATGACCTCATAAAGGGACAGTGGTCAGAATTGTAAAAATTGGCCCGGTAGTTAACGTGCAAACCACTCTTGGTAGTGAAGGGGTTAAAATGCGTAACAAGCAACTAAAATGTCATATCTATCCCAAAGTAATATCCATAATAACGTCTCGCCTTATGAAAAAATAATCCCTCTCATAGCTCTATTGAACGAAAAAGTAAAACTACGGGTCTCGGAAAATGGCAACACAAACTCCAACATATTTTTTATTTCAAAGTCTTGATTTTTTTTTCTACCACTAAAATAATTTAAAAATCTGGGCACGTTTAGTATCTCTGTAATCATACTGATGAGGAGAATCATATTACATGGTCATTTTTACCACATAATGTACGCCGTAAACATAATTAAGGTCAGAATTGCGTTTTTTTTCACAATTTTCCCATTTCCCTGTACATTGTGTGTCAGGATAAGTCACAACCACTGCCACCAATATTTCTTGAACACCACTTGCTCACGACACACCTGCCCTGGGATGTTACTATAAAGGTGAACCTCCCATATTCTTTTGTCCACTCACCTAAGCGCACCCCGCAGACAGTTCTCACATCACCATCACACTGTTTGCTGCTATCGGTCACTGTTTTGATAGGCCAGTGAGACACCTGCGCTGGGTCACACACTAGCACACATGCCACCCAGCTTTTCTGAGCCCCTGATAGGTGCTCTTCTTGTACTTTTGTATACACATACAGCAAAACACAACCAAGGTATACTCGCCGTCCTCAGGGTTTGGGGGACGTTTAGCGCAGAAAAGAACAAACTTATTAAAATTTAGATTTAAAGGGATCCTGTCAGCAGGATTGTGAACAGTAAAGTACAGACAGTGTCAGGTCTACGCTGTTATACTGATTAAAATGAGGTGACCTGGGTGATGAAATGCATCTTGTGGTTGTTGTGTAATCTGTATTTGTAAATTTCAGTTATTGAGATTCTGGTGCTCCGGGTGTTTGTGGGGTTACAAAAAAAAGGTTTGCATTCATCAAAATGGTGCCTGTGCTGTAGTAAAATACATGACTAATATCAATATGTAGACATGTGTAAGGGGTTGAGAGTCTTACCCCTTTAAACCCCCATGTTGCTGTTGTACTTGTATACAGTGGGGAAAAAAAGTATTTAGTCAGTCAGCAATAGTGCAAGTTCCACCACTTAAAAAGATGAGAGGCGTCTGTAATTTACATCATAGGTAGACCTCAACTATGGGAGACAAACTGAGAAAAAAAAATCCAGAAAATCACATTGTCTGTTTTTTTTTTTTCATTTTATTTGCATATTATGGTGGAAAATAAGTATTTGGTCAGAAACAAAATTTCATCTCAATACTTTTGTGATATATCCTTTGTTGGCAATGACAGAGGTCAAACGTTTTCTGTAAGTCTTCACAAGGTTGCCACACACTGTTGTTGGTATGTTGGCCCATTCCTCCATGTAGATCTCCTCTAGAGCAGTGATGTTTTTGGCTTTTCGCTTGGCAACACGGACTTTCAACTCCCTCCAAAGGTTTTCTATAGGGTTGAGATCTGGAGACTGGCTAGGCCACTCCAGGACCTTGAAATGCTTCTTACGAAGCCACTCCTTCGTTGCCCTGGCGGTGTGCTTTGGATCATTGTCATGTTGAAAGACCCAGCCACGTTTCATCTTCAATGCCCTTGCTGATGGAAGGAGGTTTTCACTCAAAATCTCACGATACATGGCCCCATTCATTCTTTCATGTACCCGGATCAGTCGTCCTGGCCCCTTTGCAGAGAAACAGCCCCAAAGCATGATGTTTCCACCACCATGCTTTACAGTAGGTATGGTGTTTGATGGATGCAACTCAGTATTCTTTTTCCTCCAAACACGACAAGTTGTGTTTCTACCAAACAGTTCCAGTTTGGTTTCATCAGACCATAGGACATTCTCCCAAAACTCCTCTGGATCATCCAAATGCTCTCTAGCAAACTTCAGACGGGCCCGGACATGTACAGGCTTAAGCAGTGGGACACGTCTGGCACTGCAGGATCTGAGTCCATGGTGGCGTAGTGTGTTACTTATGGTAGGCCTTGTTACATTGGTCCCAGCTCTCTGCAGTTCATTCACTAGGTCCCCCCGCGTGGTTCTGGGATTTTTGCTCACCGTTCTTGTGATCTTTCTGACCCCACGGGGTGGGATTTTGCGTGGAGCACCAGATCGAGGGAGATTATCAGTGGTCTTGTATGTCTTCCATTTTATAATTATTGCTCCCACAGTTGATTTCTTCACTCCAAGCTGGTTGGCTATTGCAGATTCAGTCTTCCCAGCCTGGTGCAGGGCTACAATTTTGTTTCTGGTGTCCTTTGACAGCTCTTTGGTCTTCACCATAGTGGAGTTTGGAGTCAGACTGTTTGAGGGTGTGCACAGGTGTCTTTTTATACTGATAACAAGTTTAAACAGGTGCCATAACTACAGGTAATGAGTGGAGGAAAGAGGAGACTCTTAAAGAAGAAGTTACAGGTCTGTGAGAGCCAGAAATCTTGATTGCTTGTTTCTGACCAAATACTTATTTTCCACCATAATATGCAAATAAAATGAAACAAAAACAGACAATGTGATTTTCTGGATTTTTTTTTCTCAGTTTGTCTCCCATAGTTGAGGTCTACCTATGATGTAAATTACAGACGCCTCTCATCTTTTTAAGTGGTGGAACTTGCACTATTGCTGACTGACTATATACTTTTTTTCCCCACTGTATATATTTATATAATATGTTATACCATTGTTGCGCATTATCGTATATTTCATGTTGCTGTATTATTTATATAGCATAAACTATGTTTCTGCACCTTGTACTTGGTAGGGACAGTGCAGTCTGGGCTATGGTCACTAGATGGGGCACTGAGCTCATTGCACAGTAGATGTAGCTGTAGGACATATAGGAGTTAACTGTAGGAGGGGATAGCTGGAGAATAAGCCAGGATGGTCTTCCAGTTTCAGGCAGTCAGAGGCCTGACCCCTTTGTGCTCGGGTGGGCTATATGCCTGAGCTGCCTAACTACCCCGTGATGTTAAAGCTGATGCCCAGCCATCTAGAGAAGAACACGGTACAGCAGAACCAGCAATAAAGTGGAAAAGAGTGTAAGTAAACAGAGGAAGATTGAAGGTTACCGTAAAAGGGTACGGGCAGGTCACTCCAGAATGTGGTGGAAAGCTACGTGGGCTGAATCTCTGATGTCCGGGGCGAAACATGCTGGAGAGCGCTTCACCGTGGTGACGCTATACAGGGAGGACACTGAGGAGCCGTCTGAGACGCTTCGTCAAACGGAAACACTGCAAGGAACAGTGAAGGGAAAGATGAAGTAATGTGCTGTCTTTACTGTGATGAAAATGCTGGAAACTATGTGGATGTGCTGTGTCCTGAAGTAAATAAATTTGCTCAGCTAAGAGTTGCCCTGGACTGTGTCTCTATTCATTGGGATCAAGGATCAGCATCAAGTCGGCGTAGCAAAGGGGACGCTGACGGCACGGTGAGTATTCACCGTACCATGCAAGAGAAGAGGTACCGTTTTCCTGTAGAGGGAGGTCAGGGTATACAATGCCCGAACCCGAAATACTCAGCCACGACTACTGCCCTGGCTGACCTTTACACATAAAGTGTAGAAGTCGGGGGGGAAAGTGGGGAATGTGGTCTAGAAGTGATCAAGTATAGTGTGTTATTTTCTGCAGCAAACGTGTCCTGGCTGGAAGAGGAAGAAAAGCGAAGATGAATCGCTACAAATACAGAGGTCACTGGTAAGTCAGTAATTTACCTGGACACTTACATTATATAGTATATACAGAGCTCCTGTGTATAATGTCACTGGTGATCCTTGTATTACCTGTACGCTGACTATATGCAGAGCTCCTGTGTATAATGTTACTGGTGAGTCACTGTATTACCTGTACACTATACACTATATACAGAACTCCTGTGTATGTCTCCAGTGATCATTCTATTACTTGTACACTGACATTATATATACAGACAGGTAGCGTCGGACTGATTCTCCGGTGGGCCCTGGCATCTGGTGGGCCCTGGCACCTCTACTGGTATACAGGGACAGCAGTTGCCTAGGGCCCCCACTGCTCCAGGGGCCCCCAGCCAGTGCCACACAGCTGCTATGGGGGCCCTGCCAGCGGAGCAGCAGCGGGTGTCAGGAGGCAGGAGCCACTGTCCCCACTACTAAAGAGAAATGAATATTCACTGCTTCAGCAGTGAATATCATTTCACTCTCGGCCTCCACTCACCCCGGGGCCCCGCTCCCCAACCTAGGCAGCCGGCGCCGCGCTCAATTGCAGTGGAAGAGAGAGCATCTCTCTCCCATCAGTCCCCTCTGCTCCTGACTCACAGCCGATGCGCGATGACGTCACTTCATCGCGCACCCGCTGTGTGTCTGGCAGACGGGTCAGCTGCTGACACTGAAGCCGTCATCAGCGTGGGAGCAGGAGGAGAGGTGAGTATTGTGGTTTGTTTTTTATATCTCTCTATATCTATCTCTATCTATCTCTATATCTATCTGTCTCTATATCTATATATCTCTATATCTATCTATTTCTATCTGTATATCTATATCTCTATCTCTATATCTATCTGTCTCTATCTTAGATATAGAGATAGATAAAAATAGATAGATAGATAGATACATATAGAGGTAGATATAGATAGATATAAATAGTCTATATCCATCTATCTCTATACCTATCTACATCTATCTCTATCTATTATTTTTATATCTATCTATCCATCTATATATCATCTATCCATAGATCTATCTATTTATCCCCTATCTATCTATCTATATACCTATCTATAGCTATCACTATCTATTATCTTTATATCTATCTATCTAGCTATCCATATATCTATTTATCCCCTATCTATCTATTTATCTATCTATATCTATCTAGGTCTATCTATCTCTATAGCTACCTATATCTTTCACTATCTATTATCTTTATATCTTTATATCTATCTATCTATCCATAGATCTATCTATCTATTATCTATCTATCTATACATCTAATTATCACATATCTATCTATCTAGTGTTATACCCTATGAGGGGGCAGCATTATACCCTATGAGGGGGTGCATTATACCCTATGAGGGGGGGAAGCATTATACCCTATGAGGGGGCAGCCTTATACCCTATGAGAGGGTGCAATATACCTTATCTTCCAACAAAATTAATTCTAAGTCCTCCATTTTGTTGGCGAGGCTTCTGGCATTTGTATACATGCACTTTATGTATGTCTGTACCTCTATTTCTTAAATTATTAACTGTTCTAACCTCACCCCCCATGCCACTACCACCCCCAATTTCATTATTTGTGCCCAGGTCTCTATCTGCACAGTCTTCCCCTCTTATAAAATGAATACCCTCCCCTAGTTCCAAGTTTAAACACTCCTCCACCCTTCTAGCCATTTTTTCCCCCAGCACAGCTGCACCCTCCCCATTGAGGTGCAGCCCGTCCCTAGCGTAGAACCTGTAGCCAACTGAGAAGTCGGCCCAGTTCTCCAGGAACCCAAACCCCTCCTTCCTACACTAATTCTTGAACCACTTATTAACTTCCCTAATCTCCTCTCTGGCGTGGCACGTGGTACAGGAAATATTTCCAAAAATACTACCTTGGAGGTCCTTGCCTTAAGATTGCAGCCTAATTCCCTGAAATCATCTTTAAGGACCTTCCACCTACCTCTGTGTCATTTGTACCAATGTGCACCATGACCGCTGGATCCTCACCAGCCCCTCCCAGTAATCTGTCAACCCGGTCAGCGATGTGTCAGACTTGCGCGCCAGATAGGCAGCACACCGTTCGACGATCCCTTTCTTTGTGACAGATTGCCCTATCTGTTCCCCTAATAATTGAGTCCCCCACTACCAGCACCTGTCTGTCCTGCCCTGCTCTCCTATTTCTCCCCTTACTGGAGCATATACTCCTCTGGCTTTCAGAGGACATGCCTTGCTGCAGCAGTGCTACCCCTGCACTGACACTCCCCTCATCTGCCAAACTTATTGGGTTGTGCCAGATCAGGACTAGCCTCCCTGGCACTCTTCTGTCTACCCCAACTTCTAACTGTCACCCATCTTACTGCTTCACTGTCCTGCAGCTCCAACCTAGCATCCCCCCCTCATCTATCTCATTGAGCGTCTGCTCAGTGAGTAGAAGTCTCCTTTCCATATTGTCTATTGATCTCAGTGTTGCCAGCTGCACATTTAAATCCAGTATCTGGGCTTCCAAATGCACAATGTGCTCACATCTCGCACAGCAGTATGCACCCTCGACTGGCTGATCAAGGATTGTGTACATGCGGCAAGACGTACACTGGATGGCATTGGCAATAGTGGAGCACATTCCTAATGGGGATTGCACCAGACAGAAAAGATAAGTAAAAATAAATAAAAAGTATTAATAAAATATAACAGCAATTCAGTAATACCTCCTTTGCAAACTCCCTGAATCCAAAGTCACTGAATCACAAGTCACACACTTACCACCGTTCGCACTTACGCTCAGGTCACACTCAGCTCATGTAAACTCGCTCAGGCAGAAGATTTAAAGAGATTTTTTTTCCCTTCACCAGCAAACCACCCTGCTGCTCAATGCACTTCCAAAAGCTCCTGTGTATAATTTCACTGGTGGTCACTGTATTACACTGACACTGTATGCAGATCTTCTGTGTATAAATATCAGGATCCTGTCAGCGTCGGCGAACTGCCACGGCTGAGCAGCGTGACTCACCCCTACTGCGGGAGGGCCCGGGGTCCGATACTGCAGGGAAAGTTGAGGCAGATGGGACCTGCGATGCTGAAGGTAGTAAGAAGTACAAGGACCTACGATCATGTGACCACAGGGGGCGGGGCTTAGTGTCCCACTTCTGAAGATGATTGTAGGACTCTACTACAGGAATCCTGGAGTAGAGGCGAGGGGAACTCAGGTCAGACAAACGGGCGGTCATACATGGAGAGGGCGGCGCGATACCAGAGGGGCGAGCAGAGAGTAGTCAGAACGTAAGCAATGAGTCATACATGGAGATAGCTGCACAGTACAAGAGGGGCAATCAGAGAATAGTCAGGTCATAGGCAATGAGTCATACACAGAGATAGCAACGCAGTACAAGAGGGACAGGCAGAACTCGTAACAGGGACAGAACCAGATCAAAACCAAACAAGCATAAAGTATTACAGTCACAAAGCACACCAGGGTCACACACACTCGGCCAAGGGTCTGAGTATAAACGATGAGGAATGAGCCCACAATGAGGCTTTAAAAAGCCTCCCAGAATCTCAGAGTGAGGCCATCCACATTAACCTCTGAACTACCTAATCCCACAAGCTGAGCAAACCTTGACAATAATGTTGCCAGTGATCACTGAGCTCCTGTGTATAATGTCACTGGTAATCACTGTATTACCTGTACACTGACACTATATACAGAGGTACTGTGTATAATGTCACTGGTGGTAATAACAGTGTTGTTATTATTGTGGTTTGTATTCATAATCAGTACTGTAGTATTCCATCAATAAGTGGTGGTAATTTGTGGACTGTTCACAGTGTGGAAGTATTTCTCTGTGTATGAATTATTATTTGGTCCCTATATGCTGGTAATATGTCATATTATTCGGTCACTATGTGGTGGTAATATGTGGTCTGGTCATGGTGTTGTTGTATTTGTGCCTTTTATGTGATATGATGCGGGTACTATGTGGTCTGGTCATGGTGTGGTGGTATTTCTCCCCTGTATGTGGTATTATTAGTCTTGGTACAGTGGATTGTGTTGTGTTTGACGGTCATTAGTCTTCTCTGATATTAATTAGGAGAATATTCTTTATTTCCATTAGAGATTAAATACTTTGTAAACAGCGGCAGAGATGCACTTACAGGGGTTTCCTGTGGAAAAACGTAATCTCCTATTCACAGGACAAGTGATAACGTATTGATTGGGGGGGTCTAACTACTTGGACCCATTCAGCAAAATGTGGAACTTTTTATCCCCATTAGACTGGAGTGGCATGTCCGACTTGACCACTGATCCATTCATTCCCTCAGTGGCTGCACTTGTATTTTTATAGAAGCTCCAAAGAGAATGAATGAAGCTTCGGTCAGATATCTAACCTGCTGCTCCAGTTTAAAATGGGGATAAGTGTCCTATCAACGATAAAACTTTCTCATTCTTCCGGTCGGTGCAGTTTCTAATGGTCGGACGTATGCGATCAGCTATCCTATAGAGCCCATGGATCAGTGATAAATTGTTTTAACCAAAGAACCACATTAATGTAAACTACCGTAATTATACATCCCAGTTATGGGGGTGCACAGTAGATGTGCAGGAGCCGCCTGTGTTTTACGGCTGATGCTCCACTATAATGAGGATAACGACTGACAGATATTAGCATATAGCTGTAAGATGGGGCCCTAGAGTCCATTCCCCTGGTGGGCCCCAGACACCCCAGTTCGACCCTGAATATACATCATTGTGGATTATCAGATACCGGATTTAGGGAAATTTCTCTGTAATATGGAAGGCAATGACATGAATAGATAGCAAAATCTGGTTTGTCTACAATCTTTTTTATTTGTTAGGTTCTTTCCTGTTACAGCACTTCTGTCCTGTAGTATAAACCTTCTCTCACACTAGTGCTAGCACTAAACCTTGGTTTGCCTTCTTCTAAAGTCTCTGTTGTCCCCGCAGATTTAGAGATTTCCAGCATTACTCCATGCAGCCATAAGGACCTTCTCTCTTTACTCCTTGGGTTTCCGCTGTCCTAGCAGGAAGTGAGAAACGTTCTCGTAAATCACAAGGATGGTACAGCAGGCGGGGTCGCTCAAAATAACTTGGGGGCAATTTTCTTTAGAAGTCCGTATATACTCGTGTATAAGCCGACCCATGTATAAGCCGACCACCCTAATTTTGTCACAAAAAACTGGGAAAACTTATTGACTCGCGTATAAACCTAAGGTGGAAAATGCCGAAGCTACTGGTAAATTTCAAAAATAAAATGGGCCCCATAAGATGCTCCATAAAGTTCATGATGGCCCCATATAATGCTCCATAAAGTTCATGATGGGTTCCATAAGATGCTCCATACAAAAATATGCCTAATAATGCTGCACAGTGAATAATGGTAGCCCTATAACATGGTCCATAATAACATATGCCCCATATAATGCTGCACAGTGATTGGTGGCCCCTTATAATGCTGCACAGTGATTAGTGGCCCCTTAAAATGCTGCATGGAGAGTGGCCCCTTATAATGCTGCACAATGATTAGTGGCCCCTTATAATGCTGCACATTGGTTAGTGACCCCTTATAATGCTGCACAGTGATTAGTGGCCCCTTATAATGCTGCACAGTGATTAGTGGCCCCTTATAATGCTGCACATTGATTAGTGGCCCCTTACAATGCTGCACGGTGATTAGTGGCCACTTATAATGCTGCACAGTGATTAGTGGCCCCTTGAAATGCTGCAGTGATTAGTGGCCCCTTATTATGCTGCACGGTGATTAGTGGCCCTTTGTAATGCTGCACAGTGATTAGTGGCCCCGTATAATGCTGCACAGTGATGAGAGGCCCCCTTATAATGCTGCACAGTGATGAGTGGCCTCTTATAATGCAGCACAGTGATGAGTGGCCCCATATAATGCTGCACAGTGATTACTGGCCCCATATAATGCTGCACAGTGATTAGTGGCCCCTTGTAATGCTGCACAGTGATTAGTGGCCCCTTGTAATGCTGCACAGTGATTAGTGGCCCCTTGTAATGCTGCACAGTGATTAGTGGCCCCTTGTAATGCTGCACAGTGATGAGTGGCCCCTTGTAATGCTGCACAGTGATGAGTGGCCCCTTGTAATGCTGCACAGTGATGAGTGGCCCCTTATAATGCTGCACAGTGATTAGTGGCCCCTTATAATGCTGCACAGTGAATAGTGGCCCCTTGAAATGCTGCAGTGATTAGTGGCTCCTTATTATGCTGCATGGTGATGAGTGGCCCCTTATAATGCTGCACGGTGATGAGTGGCCCCTTATAATGCTGCACGGTGATGAGTGGCCCCTTATAATGCTGCACAGTGATGAGTGGCCCCTTATAATGCTGCACAGTGATGAGTGGCCCCTTATAATGCTGCAGTGATGAGTGGCCCCTTGTATTGCTGCACAGTGATTAGTGGCCCCTTACAATGCTGCTGCCGCAGCCTCAATTAAAAAAAAGAAAAAACTATATACTCACCTTGTCACTGCTGCAGCTGCTGCTCCTCAGCGTTGTTGGCTCTGCAGTGACTGTTCAGGCAGAGGGCGCCTGCTAACTACGTCATGGCACCCTCTGACCTTAACGTCACTGCCAGAGGAAGCAAGACAGCAGAGCAATGCGCAGCGGTGGAATGGGGCACAGGTCAATATGGCTCCCCCTGTTATACTCACCTCTCCTGGCATGTCTCTGCAGCCCCCCGTGCTTGTTCCATCTTCTCAGTGCTTTTCTTCCTCCTTTCTGCGGTCTCGTGGTGCCGCTCATTACATATGTGCATATTAATGAGGGTAATGAGCGTACCACGTGACCGCTGAAAGCAGGAAGAACAGCGCCGAGAAGATGGAATAAGCACGGGGGGCTGCAGAAACATGCCAGGAGAGGTGAGCATGATCTCCGACACCCCCCGCTCCCCCTCCCTGGCCGACCCCCAGTATATGACTCGCGTATAAGCCGAGAGGGGGACTTTCAGCCCCAAAAAATGGGCTGAAAATCTCGACTTATACGCGAGTATATACTGTAAGCCTTTTTTTTCCTTTAAGACAGAAGAAACAAAACTATTAACTCTTCTTCTAAGGTCTGACTGTGAGCTCGGACCCTCCCCAGCTATTTGTTAGGGCACTCCAGGCTAAGGGGTTGTACTGCTATGCTCTGTTATTGCAGACTTCATCATCCCAATCATAGTTCATCATCAGCACATCAGCCCCATCATAGTCCATCATCAGCACATCAACCCCATCATAGTCCATCATCAGCACATCAGCCCCATCATAGTCCATCATCAGCACATCAGCCCCATCATAGTCCATCATCAGCACATCAGCCCCATCATAGTCCATCATCAGCACATCAGCCCCATCATTGTCCCATAATGAAAGAAGTGTTGTTGCGCATTCTTAACAGCCGCTTGTTCCAGACACCCTGTTCTTAGGATTGGTGGGGGTCCTGGCAGTGAAACACCCGTAATCAGCAAGTTATGATCTACCAATGGCTAGGGGATAACTTGCTGAGGAGGCAGAAGTTGGGGACTACTGTTTTTAAAGACCGCAATACCTATATCAGGAGCTGTAAAGAAATATATGTTTCTAAGCTTTATCTTGAGTCCATTTTCCTTGTCGATAATTCTTAGATAATTCTGGGGAAAAAAAAGTATTTTAATACATATAACAAACTTAAATTGTCTTTGGAGAATAAAGTCTATCGGCGGTCAGTGCAGTGTACTACATTAGTTTGTGGGACAGAACATGTTGATAAAGGGTCGGTCTCATCACTGCACTCACCGTCCATAAGCTTTATTAGGGTAGATATCCACAGAATATGGATATAGTAGATGTATACCCCCTCTCAGGAATCCTTCCCTCATATTAGCTATGATGACTACATTCCACTGCAAACAGCAGAAGAAACTTGAGGCGCACTATTTACAAAAGGAGTTTTCCCATACCTTTATGTGTTATCCATAAAATATTCTATAAATGTCTGATAGGCAGAGGTCCCGGACGTGAAACCCGCATCTGTCTACAGACCTGGGGAACTATGAATGGACAGATGGCCATTCACTATTGGGGGGGTTCCTATAAGATCTGAGTACTCAGCCTTGTGTTTGGTTATTTTCATAGACCTTGACATGAGCGGCAGGGTACATATGAAACCAGTGCTCCACCCAATTCTTCCTGAAGCAATTTTGTGGCTGATTCAAGACCCCTGTACTATTAATTTGAGGGTTCCTAAATGGTTGGAGACCCACACCAGTCTAATGTATTTGAGATGTTGTACCCTCTTAACGAAAGTTCAGAGGAAAATACCTTCAACAAAACTGCTGGTTGGGTCGGATGTGGTATTCTGAGCCACTTGGTTTGTTGTCTCATATGTTTATGCTTAAAGTTCTTTATGGTTTGTTCTTGTTGAGTTTATGGGACCTTTGTCTATACTGTACTGTTCCTTTATCATTTTTTTAGATAAGCATTCCATACTGTTAAGTGAAGAACTGGTACTACCCTTCTTCACATTGAGGCATCATCCTACCATTGTGATCAGAAGCTCTATAACCCGGCTTTATTGTTAGGATGCAGGATTTATATAAATTAGCTCTACTGGGGTCTTAAAAGTGCAGGCATTGAGGAAGAAGTACAAAATCAGCAGGCAAATGAGTAGTCAGAAACAAGCAAAGGTCAGGGCAGGCAGCAGTGCAGAAACATAACCGGAATCAAGCAGAGGTCAGGGCAGGCAGCAGTGCAAAAACATAACCGGAAACAACCATAAAACGAAAGGAAAAAAACGAACCACAGTCCATATAGTGCAGAATAATATACATTTTTATTAGTATCACAGATTAATAACCGGAAACAAGCAGAGGTCAGGGCAGGCGGCAGTGCAGAAGCATAATCCATTGAGCAAGCTGAGGTCAGGGTAGTCGGCAGTGCAGAAACATAATCCATTGAGCAAGCTGAGGTCAGGGCAGGCGGCAGTTCAAAAACATAATCCATTGAGCAAGCAGAGGTCAGGCAGGCGGCAGTGCAGAAACATAATCCATTGAGCAAGCAGAGGTCAGGGCAGGCGTCAGTTCAAAAACATAATCCATTGAGCAAGCAGAGGTCAGGGTAGGCGGCAGTTCAAAAACATAATCCACTGAGCAAGCAGAGGTCAAGGCAGGTGGCAGTGCAGAAACATAATCCATTGAGCAAGCAGAGGTCAGGGTAGGCGGCAGTTCAAAAACATAATCCATTGAGCAAGCAAAGGTCAGGGCAGGCGGCAGTATAGAAACATAATCCATTGATCAAGCCATAGTCAAAACCGGAAAATCTGTCTGAGAAGCAGCTGTGCAGAAGATGGTATGTGCTTGCTGCAAGCAACTCGCCACTACATTTTCCGCCGGCTAAATGAAAGTGCCGCGGAATTCTCTTCTCGGGAGAATGATCTTCCTAGGACTTGGAAGGAAACCCAAATCTCTCTTGTAGGCACGTTGTACATCCTGTGGGCTCATCAGCATTACTTGCATGATCTTTCCAGTGGTATAGCTGACTGGCAGGTGTGGTGTAGGATTGTAGCCTTGTTTAGCAGTCACCTTAATACGCGGTTGATGGTCGTAAGGCATACTGAGGAGTATACGTGCTTGAGAGGGAGTTAGCTCCATCCAGGTGCATGGGGATGGGCTCCTGGGCAATGTGGCTGTTGTCTCTTCCTCATCTACTGTTCTGGTGAGTATCAGGCGTTCCTTCATACCCTCTGGCTCTGCGCTGATGTTTGCTGCAGGTTGTACAAATCGGCCTATTTCGGGCATTGTAGGATATGGTGGTGGACTTTTCAGTCTGGAATATCGGTCCTTTGCCTTTTCTGGTGTTTTGAACAGGCATATAATAAATGACACGATATAATAAAGCGCTGCCATCACATACCCCGTGAAGCCAGTTGGCCTTTGGTGGTGTTCAGGCCTCTGACTATATGGGGATGTCCTGGCATGTGGGAGACGTCTCCGTGGTTGGAACTTTCCTCCAGCTACGGGAGCAGCCATTAGGCTGCCTTCCCCTCCACACACACAAAAGTGTGTGCAGATGGTAGAAAACACTCCCAAAAAAAAAGAAATAAAGTAAAAAAAAAAAAAACAAGTAAAAAGTGATTTACAAGTCGCTCTGGGTTAGTGTTCAGCTCTCCTCTCTATCTCTGCTTGCCTCGCACTGACCGTTCTTGCGGAACATTCCATGACTCGTGGACAACGCTTCTGTGATGTCATAAAGACGAACATGGCAATGGGTCTAATATAGGAGAACTAGTTATGTTACCCATGGCAGACCATCCAATACCAGCTGCCACTGTATGGATAGGGGTTAGCTGGATTGGGATGAGATGTATAAAAACTTACCGGTACAAGAGCCCAAGTCATTGCTTTATTTACTGTTTTTGCTTTTTTACCTGTTTACAGGCAAATCTTTCTATTTGATATTTTCAAACCTGTATAATTCTGTATCCTCATATGTGAGATAATGTGATGTATCTATTGTCAGCTTCTTCTAGGAATGTCTCCTCCTCTCTTCCCGGTAACACGGATCCCCCGTGATGGGCACAGACCATTGCTGCAGTCGGAATTATTTCATATAGCTTCAGAATAAATGTTAAATAATATTGTATTTTTTCCATATAATTGGCTCAGATCACTTTTTTTAATTTGTCTGTAATTCTAAGTAGTGATAAAAAAATAAATAACCCCAAGTGTGAACCTGGTGTAGAACGTACAAATTGTCCAGAGTCTCTCCTGGGCCATGTTCACACGTGCAGAAGTGCTGCATTGTTTCCATAGGTATTCGCACTAAAGCAATCAAAACTTTTTATTGTATTTTTTTGTGGCAGTTTTTTCGAATGCATTTTTGTAGTAGAGGAATGCTTCAGTTCCACAATTGGAGACTTCATTGGAATTTTGCATGCGTTTTTTATGCTCTCCATATACTATAGTGGAAATTATTAAAGCATCAAAAAGTTCACATTTCTGCTGCACCATTAGCCCCTGTATGTTGTACAGCTTATGGAGCGATAAATGAAGTGAAAATAAAAATAAAACATCAAAAAAAGATTTAAACAAATATGAAAAAAAACTCATAAAAGTTCAATTTTCCTCCATTGAAAATGAACATAAAAAAAAATGTCAAGTGATATCGCCACATCCAGCAAAGTCCGAGCTATCAAAATATAAAAATAATTAACCCAATTGGTAAACACAAAAAATTTAAAAACGCCAACATTGCGGTATTTTTTGGTCGCTGCAATACCACTTAAAATACGTAACAAGCAACTAAAATGTCATATCTATCCCAAAGTAATATCCATAATAACGTCTCGCCTTCCGAAAAAATAATCCCTCTCATAGCTCTATTGAACGAAAAAATTAAAACTTCGGGTCTCGGAAAATGGCAACACAAACTCCAACATTTTTTTTACTTCAAAGTCTTGATTTTTTTTCTACCACTAAAATAATTTAAAAATCTGGGCACGTTTAGTATCTCTGTAATCATACTGATGAGGAGAATCATATTACATGGTCATTTTTACCACATAATGTACGCTGTAAACATAATTAAGGTCAGAATTGCATTTTTTTCACAATTTTCCCATTTCCCTGTACATTGTGTGTCAGGATAAGTTACAACCACTGCCACCAATATTTCTTGAACACCACTTGCTCTCGACACACCTGCCCTGGGATGTTACTGTAAAGGTGAACCTCCATTATTCTTTTGTCCACTCACCTAAGCGCACCCCGCAGACAGTTCTCACATCCACATCACACTGTTTGCTGCTATCACTCACTGTTTTGATAGGCCAGTGAGACACCTGCGCTGGGTCACACACTAGCACACATGCCACCCAGCTTTTCTGAGCCCCTGATAGGTGCTCTTCTTGTACTTTTGTATACACATACAGCAAAACAACCAAGGTATACTCGCCGTCCTCAGGGTTTGGGGGACGTTTAGAGCAGAAAAGAACAAACTTATTAAAATTTAGATTTAAAGGGAACCTGTCAGCAGGATTGTGAACAGTAAAGTACAGACAGTGTCAGGTCTACGCTGTTATACTGATTAAAATGAGGTGACCTGGGTGATGAAATGCATCTTGTGGTTGTTGTGTAATCTGTATTTGTAAATTTCAGTTATTGAGATTCTGGTGCTCCGAGTGTTTGTGGGGTTACAAAAAAAGGTTTGCATTCATCAAAATGGTGCCTGCGCTGTAGTATAATACATGACTAATATCAATATGTAGACATGTGTAAGGGGTTGAGAGTCTTACCCCTTTAAACCCCCATGTTGCTGTTGTACTTGTATATATATTTATATATATGTTATACCATTGTTGCGCATTATCGTATATTTCATGTTGCTGTATTATTTATATAGCATAAGCTATGTTTCTGCACCTTGTACTTGGTAGGGACAGTGCAGTCTGGGCTATGGTCACTAGATGGGGCACTGAGCTCATTGCACAGTAGATGTAGCTGTAGGACACATAGGAGTTAACTGTAGGAGGGGATAGCTGGCGAATAAGCCAGGATGGTCTTCCTGTTTCAGTCAGTCAGTCAGAGGCCTGACCCCTTTGTGCTCGGGTGGGCTATATGCCTGAGCTACCTAACTACCCCGTGATGTTAAAGGTGATGCCCAGCCATCCAGAGAAGAACACGGTACAGCAGAACCAGCAATAAAGTGGAAAAGAGTGTAAGGAAACAGAGGAAGATTGAAGGTTACCGTAAAATGGTACGGGCAGGTCACTCCAGAATGTGGTGGAAAGCTACGTGGGCTGAATCTCTGATGTCCGGGGCGAAACATGCTGGGGAGCGCTTCACCGTGGTGACGCTATACAGGGAGGACACTGAAGAGCTATCTGAGACGCTGCGTCAAACGTAAACACTGCAAGGAACAGTGAAGGGAAAGATGAAGTAATGTGCTGTCTTTACTGTGATGAAAATGCTGGAAACTATGTGGATGTGCTGTGTCCTGAAGTAAATAAATTTGCTCAGTTAAGAGTTGCCCTGGACTGTGTCTCTATTCATTGGGATCAAGGATCAGCATCAAGTCGGCGTAGCAAAGGGGACCCTGACGGCACGGTGAGTTTTGACCGTACCATGCAAGAGAAGAGGTACCATTTTCCTGTAGAGGGAGGTCAGGGTATACAACGCCCGAACCCGAAATACTCAGCCACGACTACTGCCCTGGCTGACCTTTACACATAAAGTGTAGAAGTCGGGGGGAAAAGTGGGGAATGTGGTCTAGAAGAGATCGAGTATAGTGTGTTATTTTCTGCAGCAAACATGTCCTGGCTGGAAGAGGAAGAAAAGCGAAGATGAATCGCTACAAATACAGAGGTCACTGGTAAGTCAGTGTTTTACCTGGACACTTACATTATATAGTATATACAGAGCTCCTGTGTATAATGTCACTGGTGATCCTTGCATTACCTGTACGCTGACTATATGCAGAGCTCCTGTGTATAATGTCACTGGTGAGTCACTGTATTACCTGTACACTATACACTATATACAGAACTCCTGTGTATGTCTCCAGTGATCATTGTATTACTTGTACACTGACATTATATTTACACACAGGTAGCGTCGGACTGGCCCACCGGAGAACCGGAGGATTCTCCGGTGGGCCCTGGCATCTGGTGGGCCCTGGCACCTGCTGGTATACAGGGCCAGCAGTTGACTAGGGCCCCCACTGCTCCAGGGGCCCTCAGCCAGTGCCACACAGCTGCTATGGGGGTCCTGCCAGCAGAGCAGCAGCGGGTGTCAGGAGGCAGGAGCCCTTGTCCCCACTACTAAAGAGAAATGAATATTCACTGCTTCAGCAGTGAATATCATTTCACTCTCGGCCTCCAGTCACCCCGGGGCCCCGCTCCCCAACCTAGGCAGCCGGCGCCTCCCTCAATTGCAGTGGAAGAGAGCGTCTCTCTCCCATCAGTCCCCTCTGCTCCTGACTCACAGCCGGTGCGTGATGACATCACTTCATCGCGCACCCGCTGTGTGTCTGGCAGACGGGGCAGCTCCTGACATTGAAGCCGGCATCAGCGTGGGAGCTGGAGGAGAGGTGAGTATTGTGGTTTGGTTTTTTTTATATCTCTATCTCTCTATATCTATCTATCTATATCTATATATCTTTATATCTATCTATCTCTATATCTATCTGTCTCTATATATCTATATCTGTCTCTATATATCTATATCTGTCAGAGGGCAGCATTATACTATATGAGGGGGCTGCTTTATATTCTATGAGCGAGGCTACCCCAACTCCTGCTACATAATTAAGACATGTACTACCTTATATTATACCCTGATATTAGCGCACTTTACTGCACAATTGGTGGTGTTGTATTCCTTTCTATGCAGCTACATAGTGGGCCCCAAGAATGATTTTCTCTGGTGGGCCCAAGGTGTTCCAGTCCGACGCTGCAGACAGGGTCGGACTGGGGCACCTGGACACCAGAGAATCCTCTGGTGGGCCCAGCCACCCACAAAGTGGGCCTCCTGCATCTGCAGCCCCTTTATGAAGTGCACAGTGTACAGCATTCCTTACAGTGAATAGCGCTGTGCATGCTCTGAAATCCTTGCTTGTATTTCCATACCCCCCTACATCACCTCTCTCTATTTATTGGCTAATTATTATTGTTCACTATTATAGCGCCATTTATTGCATGGCACTTTACATGTGAACAAGGATCAGATATAGACCAGTACAATAAACATGATCAATATAAGGCACACACAAGTACAGAAGGAGAGCGGGCCCTGCCCGCGAGTTCTCACAGTCTACAGGGGATGGGTGAGGACACACTAGGAGAGGGGAGAGCTGGTCGTGCGGTGGTTCAGTAGACTGAGGATCACTGCAGGCTGTAGGCTTGTCGGAAGCGTTGGGTCTTCAGGTTCCTTTTGAAGGTTACCGTGGTAGGCTAATAAACACTTTGTTTGATATTACCTCATTTTGCAGCAGAATTGGTATTATTTCTATATAACTGCAAGGTGGGCCCCAAGAATGATTTTTCTCTGGTGGGCCCAAGGTACTCCAGTCCGATGCTGAACGCAAGTATGAAAATCTCATATGAGCAGTCACATGACGACTACTCAAACCACTTAAGCTGTGTAAAGAAGTGAGTACCAAACTGAATTTGTGTCTTGGGTGAAGGCACACCTAGATTCAACTCTGGACAAAAAGAATGTAGTGGTTTTGCGTGATTACCATCTAACTTAGAGGAAAAATAAAATGCCTTCTTCAAAGTCCAAATATGAGTCTAGTTTTGGATGATTTTCTATTTTCAGCCCACACGCCCCTTCTATGATTGCTGTACAGCCTTTACGTTTGTAAAGAGGGCAATGCCTCTGCTCGCACCTTGGGTGGCTGTAACTCCCTTGTGCATTGTGAACGTTACTCGGACTAACAGACATGATGTTTCTTCAAGGCTCGTCACCCTGAGTCACTCACAAACACTGCAAATGTATGAGGGAGAAATATATGTGACACTCTACATTCTCATAAGCCATTGGAGGACTAGAGCTTATGTACATAGAATATATCTCGATGGTTAGATAATTCTGAATCACTCATCTGTGCAGCACAAATAAAGACTGTCATAGCGTCACCTGCTACACCCTCACCAGCAGAAAATAAGCACAGCTGTCAGCCTGGAGTCCTCTACTGTCATATACTTCTACATAATGATCAACTTTAGCTACGTAGATGGAATATTTTGTTTTAATATTTACATATACTTTTTCCAGCACTCCCAATAACAATACTCTCGTGGTCGTTTTGTGACCAAGAGACAGTGTCACTCTTATCTATGGGCTGTGGCAGGCATTGCACTTATTCCCATTCAAGTATAGGCTGGGCCGCAATGGACAAGAGTGGAGCAGACCTCTTTTGCTACTAAGGAATAACCCCTTTATATTTCCGATATTGGTTGCACTATTACCGGGAGAATGCATCATATCATCCTTCCTTTAACCTCTCATTGATCTACAGTGTACATTTTTGTCATAGGTCAGTTTGGGAAGTATGAAGCCAGCACAGGAGCTGAGCCTGACTCATGCTAGCCATCTGGATTCATGCTAGCCAGATGCCAACTGTGTCCAAAAATTTGGAGACTGATGTCAATTTTAATTTCAGATGTTTCTATGGTTACTGAAGTACAATTATAAGCAGTTAATAAGTTTTTAAACTTCTATTGACAAGTACATCAAGTTTATACAAAGACTCAATATTTACAGCTTTGACCCTAAGGCTATGTACACACGTTGCGGATTCTGCTGTGTTTCCGCAGCGTTTTTGGCCCTGCGGAAACGCAGCAGTTCCGCAGACATGGTACAGTACCATGTTAGCCTATGGCATTTCAAATCCGCTGTGCTCACACTGCAGTTTTTTCCGCGCGGTTTTGCTGCGGTTTACAAACCGCAGCATGTCAATTGTTTGTGCGGATTCCGCAGCGGTTTCACACCTTTAACATAGTAGAGGTGTGAAACCGCAGTCTAATCCGCAGGAAAACCCGCAGTTGAATCCGCAGCGTGTGCACGTAGCCTTAGGGTATGTGCACACGCTGCGGATTCTGCTGCGGATCCACAGCGGATTTGGCCCTGCGGATCCGCAGCAGTTCCACAGTGTACAGTACCATGTAAGTCTGTGACATCGGCGGCTATGCCCGCCGATGCCCCTTCTGTAGCAGCGCGCACCGCAGCGTTTCCCTACCTGCACGCTCCCGTCCGGGCTCGCTCCCGTCGTCCACGCTCCCTCACGGCGGCTCCTGGCTCCCGCTCTCTGTCGCGCGCACGCCCCCTCCCGTCCTCTCTCTCCAGCTGTGGGCGGCGCTGAGGGGCTGGCCTGGGGCACGCACTTCCGGGGGTTGGTATATTTCAGGCGTCCTCGCTGTTAGGAGGACGCCTGATGATTGTGTAACAATCTGGCCCCTACAGTTCTCCTGTAGTTAGTCCAAGCTCTGCCTTATCCTTCCTGCCTTCCTCTGTGTCGTTCTCCTCGCTCCCCCCAGTCTGTCCAGGCTCTTCTTTCTTCCATTCCTTGTGGCCGTTCCCTGTCTCCAGTTGCCCTGATCCTTCCTCTTGCCATTCCGTATTGTGTCCTTCCCTGAGCCACCTGTCCCTGCTAGTATATCTGTCCGCTGCCTCCCCAGGCCTTTTGTTCGTGGAGCCGTCCCTCTTGGTTCCGGCTGTCGCGCCTCCGTCCTCTGTGGTCCTGCCCCAAACGGTCCCTGTATAGGGGTCGGTCTTCACCTGGCATGCTCGGCCCAGGGGCTCCGGATCCGCGATCCAGAGGGTCCACTCTCTGACATAGTTTTCGCCAGCACTACAAAGTCTATGGGATTTACAATCCGCAGTGCACATGCTGTGTGAAAAAACACTGCGGAAAAGCTGCGGTTTTAAATCCGCAGAAACAATTGACATGTCAATTCTTTCTGCGGATTCCGCTGCGGTTTGACACCTATTCCATTGTCCAGGTGTCAAACTGCAGGGGAAAACCGCTGGCCAATCCGCAGGTAAAACCGCAGGTCACTTTACCTGCGGTTTTACCTGCGGATCCGCAGATACAAATCCACGGGTGAATCCGCAGCGTGTGCACATAGCTTAGGGATATGTGTAGACGATCAGTAAACGCTGCGGGTTGGACGCTGCATACTTGCATCTGACTCCAGCAAGTCCTATCATCAAGACCGGCGTGAACAACACTGGTCTTCATGAATCGGCACATAGCCCACAGAGTGGAAAACTGATCTAAATACACAGAAATAGCAAAAAATAGTGTTATTCTACATGTAAAAACACAGGATAGTTTACTCTAATAAGTTATTTCAAAGTACAATTGCTCATTAAAAATATATTGCTTCTGTCTGACAGTGGATGACCATATGAGGTTATTTCTGAAGCACTTCATACCGCATACCGTAGATATCATGAATAAATACTGATGCTAGGAAGCCATCTATTGTCAGTATAATAAAACTGCAGCGCCTCTCATGTCACTACTGTTTCCTACAACAGACATTCCATGATTTTCACACAATTATAGGGCCAAAAGATCTTTTGATCATGAAATACGTAGAGAATAAGAGAATTGAATTGTCCTCATTATATAATATCATTAGTGGCCAAAATGTCTACAATAAAATTGAAGTGGTGCCCAATAGCAAGTCTTCCAGTTTACACAAAGGGGTTGTCCATTTAGAAAAACGTTGAGGGACAAGCAGTTAATGCTGAAAAATAGCAAAATAAGAATTACTTCCGGTAACCTCTGGTGTTCCCTTCCAGACGGTGTTTGTATACAGGGCTGCAGTGGTGGCCCCACATCTATAACACGTGACTGCAGCAGCAAATTACTGGTCTCGGCAATCTTGTGCCATGAAGATCAGCAAAGCCTTTGAGCCCAGGCTGCAGCGGTCTTGTGTTGTACATGTCACTGCTACAGCGCTGCACATAGGCTGGTAGCAATGAAACGGCAGTCGCTTTGATAGATAAGTAAGGATTATTTTGTTTTTTTCCTAACCTATTCCCAACATGCTCCAAACAGGGCAGATGGCAGCTGGGTTATACAGCTGGCATCTACAGCTGGCATCTGTGTGTCACAGCAGCAATCGGAGTTTGCTCTGATGGATGCCATCAATCTCTGGCAGCAACTTTTTAGTAGAGCATCACTTTCCTCACAATGTGGTCACGTGGTGTTGATGGGTGACAATTGTAGCCGATGGCCCACTGATTAGCTAGTTTTGGAGAATTGTGGTAAAATAAAAAAGGGAACTCTGATGGCTATAAGGATAAGTTACAAAAAAAAATTGCACAAACATTTTAACCTCTTTACGCTCCGATCACATTTCTGTCAAAAGTTCACTTTCGAGATTTAACTTATGCAATGGAAAGAGATGCGACTAAATGACAGAACCCACAACAGAACCAGAAGGACCCCAATAATGGGGTCATTCAGTAAGTGGTACCATCTGTCACACTATGGATCTGGTGCTAAAATAGCTTTAGATACGGCACATACAGTGGGTAAGGAAAGTATTCAGACCCCTTTAAATTTTTCACTCTTTGTATCATTGCAGCCATTTGGTAAATTCAAAAAAGTTTTTTTTCTCATTAATGTACACTCTGCACCCCATCTTGACTGAAACAAAAAAACAGAAATGTAGAGATTTTTGGAAATACCCCCTAGGTATTGGAGTATTCAGGAGAAATTGCACAACAAATTGGTGCAATCCCTCCTGTTACTCTTAGAAATATGCAAAATTTGAGGCTAATAAACTTTTTTTGGGGGGAAAATGTGATTTTTTATTTATTTTCACGGCTCAATGTTATAAACTTCTGAGATGCACCTGGGGGTTCAAGGTGTTCACCATACATCTTGATAAGGTCCCTGAGGGGCCTAGTTTTCAAAATGGTGTAACTTATGAGGGTTTTCCACTGTTTAGGCACATCAGGAGCTCTCCAAACATGACATGGCGTCCACTAATTGTTTCAGCAAATTTTGCATTTAGAAAGGTCGAACAGTGCTCCTTCCCAGCCCTGCCTGGGAAGGGAAGGAGTGCTATTTGACTTTTTGAATGCAAAATTTGCTGGAATAATTAGTGGATGCCATGTCGTGTTTGAAAAGCCCCTGATGTGCCTAAACAGTGGAAACATCTCCCAAATGACACCATTTTGGAAACTAGACCCCTCAGGGAACTTATCTAGATGTGTGGTGAGCATTTTGAACCCCCAAGGGGGGAAGTTTATAACGCTCGGGCGTGAAAATAAAAAAAAAATCATATTTTTTCCACAAACATGGCTTCACAGATGTTGATAACATTGAGCAGTGAAAAAAAAATCACGTTTTTCCCACATAAATGTTATTTTAGCCACAAATATTTTATTTTAACAAGGGTAACAGGAGAAAATTTGTTAAGAAATTTCTCCTGAGTAGGCAGATACCCCATATATGGGGGCAAACTACTGTTTGGGCACACGACAGAGCTCATGAAAACAGGAGTGACGTTTTGGAACACAAACTGTGATGGAATGATCTGTAGTGGTCAGGTCACGTTTGGAGAGCCCCTGATGTGCCTAAACAATGGAAACCCCCACAAGTAACCCCGTTTTGGAAACTAGACCCTTCACGGAAATTATCTGGATGTGTGGTGAGCACTTTGAATCCACAGGTGTTTCACAGAATTTTACAACATTGATCTGTGGAAAAGGAAGAAAAATATATTTTTCACCCAAAAATGTTGATCTAGCCCCAAATTTTTTCATTTTCACAAGGATAGCAGGAGAAAATGGACCTGCAAATTTGTTGTGCAATTTCTTCTGAGTACGCTGACACCCCATATGAGGTTGAAAACTATTTTTGAGGTACAGTCCCCAGCTCAAAAGGGAAGAAGCGCCATATTGGACTTCAGATTTTGCTGGACTGGTTGGAGGGTGCCATGACACCCTCACATGATCTCGTGAAGTCATTATTGCCCTCTACTCCTCTTTGGTCAGACCTCATCTGGAATACTGTGTCCAGTTTTGGGCACCGCATTTTAAAAAAGACATCAACAAACTGGAGGAAGTTCAGAGAAGAGCGACCAGAATAGTGACGGGTCTGCAAACCCTGTCTTATGAGGAAAGGTTGCAGGATTTGGGAATGTTTAGTTTGCAAAAGAGAAGACTGAGAGGAGACTTAATAGCTGTCTGCAAATATCTCAAGGGCTGTAACATTGTAGAAGGATCATCTTTATTCCCATTTGCACAAGGAAAGACTGCAATGACAAGCAATGGGATAAAGCTGAGTGGGAAGAGACACGTATTAGATCTTAGAAAAACGTTTTGACAGTGAGGGTGAACAATGAGTGGAACAGGCTGCCATGAGAGGTGGTTATTTTCACGCCCGGTCTTCAAAGTGCTCACCACACATCTAGATAAGTTCTTTGGGGGGGTCTAGTTTCCAAAATGGGGTCACTTGTAGGGGGTTTCCACAGTTTAGGCACATCGGGGCTCTCCAAAGGCAGCATGACACCCGCAGACCATTCCATCAAAGTCTGCATTCCAAAACGTCACTACTTCCCTTCCGAGGCCCGACGTGTGCCCATACAGTAGTTTTTTCCTACATATGGGGTGTCAGCGTACTCAGGACAAATTGGACAACAACTTTTGGGGTCCAATTTCTCATGTTACCCTTGGGAAAATAAAAAAATTGGGAACTAAAAGATCATGTTTGTGGAAAAAATATGATTTTTTTATGATCACGCCCGGGTGTTATAAACTTCTGCGAAGCCCTTGGGGGTCCAAAGCTCTCACCACACATCTAGATAAGTTCCTTGAGGGGTTTAGTTTCCAAAATGGTGTAATTTGTGGGGAGTTTTCACTGTTTTGGTACATCAGGGGCTTTCCAAACGCGACATGGTGTCCGATCTCAATTCCAGTCAAAAAAGTCAAATGGCACTGCTTCCCTTCTGAGCTCTGCCATGCGCCCAAATAGATATTTACTGCCACATATGGGGTATCAGCGTACTCAGGACAAATTGCACAATAACTTTTGGGGTCCTGTTACCCTTGGGAAAATAAAAATTGGAGGTGAAAAGATCATTTTTGTGGAAAAAATATGATTTTTTAATTATATGGCTGTACGTTATAAACTTCTGTGAATCCCTTGAGGGTTCAAAGTTCTCACCACACATCTAGATAAGTTCCTTTGTGGGTCTAGTTTCTAAAATAGGGTCACTTGTGGGGGGTTTCCACTGTTTAGGCACATCAGGGACTCTCCAAACGTGACATGGCATCAGATCTGAATTCCAGCCAATTTTTCATTGAAAAGTCAAACGGCGCTCCTTCCCTTCTGAGCTCTGCCATGCGCCGAAACAGTGGTTCCCCCCATATATCAGGTATCAGCGTACTCAGGACAAATTGCACAAAAACTTTTGCAGTCCAATTTCTCCTGTTACCCTTGGTAAAATAAAAAAAATTGGACCTGAAGTAATTGTTTTGTGAAAAAAAGTTAAATGTTCATTTTTTTTAAACATTCAAAAAATTCCTGTGAAGCACCTGAAGGGTTAATACACTTCTTGAATGTGGTTTTGAGCACCTTGAGGGGTTCAGTTTTTAGAACGGTGTCACTTTTGGGTATTTTCTATCATATAGACCCCTCAAAGTGACTTCAAATGTGATGTGGTCCCTAAAAATAAAATGGTGTTGTAAAAATGAAAATCGTTGGTCAAATTTTAACCCTTATAACTTCCTCACACAAAAAAATGTGGTTCCCAAATTGTGCTGATGTAAAGTAAACATGTGGGAAATGTTATTTATTAAGTTTTTTATGTGACATATCTCTGTGATTTAAGGGCATAAAAATTAAAAGTTGGAAAATTGTGACATTTTCAAAATTTTCACCAAATTTCTGTTTTTTTTCACAAATAAATGCAAGATATATGAATGAAATGTTACCACTACCATGAAGTACAATATGTCACGAGAAAACGTTGTCAGAATCGCCGGGATCCATAGAAGCGTTCCAGAGTTACTACCTCATAAAGGGAGAGTGGTCAGAATTGTAAAAATTGGCCCGGTCATGAACGTGCAAACCACCCTTGGGGGTTAAGGGGTTAAACAACAACTCATCATTGGGGCTGACTGAGAAAAGACTGGAGAGGCGTTGGGGCAGGATAGTAACATGGGATACATGGTGTTTTTTTACGGTAAGTTTACACTTTTTATCTGTATGTATGGATTTTGATGACGATCCTCAGTAAAATCTGCAACACTAGGATCCGTTTGTGGATTTTGACTTCCCCATATTTCAACACGAAAATATGTTACAAGCCCTTGCTGTTCCCATAGTGAAAACAACATGCTGTAAATGTTAAAATCCACCTGATTTACACAGCATGGGTGATAACGTTGTTTCATATCGTGTCCACTTTGCTGAATTGTAATCTACTGCAGATTTTCCATCAACAAATCTGGATCTGAAATCTGCAGCACTTGTCTTGTATGGGCCACAAGTGGAGCTTCTAACAATTTTGATCAATTTAAGATATTAGACCCTTCCCTATAAACATTAGAAAAATTGGCTGAACTTGCCAATAATGTGGAAGAGAAGGACCATCCTATTAGACTACCAATGGCCATTCCTTTTGTATGCTGGGAGCTACGTAATCGCCAGAGGAGCATTGGAGCACATAAGGCCACTTTCAGTCTTCAGTTTTTAGTGTGCGAGTGGTTTTCACGGATAGCACTCGTAACTGTGTGATAGTCTGTGGGGCCACTAACATGTCCATGATTTTTTGCAAACCGTGTGGCTGCAGAAAATTGTGTTACCTGTCTGATTTTGATCTGAGCGTCAGATCAAAATCAGCAATGCAAGTCAATTGCTCCTTGAAAAAATTTGGACTGCATCAGAGTATAGTCCATTTATCATGGACTGTCAGAATGGAGAAGCCTTTTTTTTTTTTCTCCACATACGAGAAAAACTGATGATACTCGGATCAAACTCTGATCAAAATAATTGGTTAGTTTTTCTCATATGTGGAGTAAAACGGATGTCAGAATGAGGCCTAAAGCTAACGTTCCACTATTAGTGGCTCTTTTGTCATTTAGTGCATGTGCGCACATTGCAGATTTGCTTTTGTAAAATTCTGCACTGATTCTGCCTCTCTTGGCAGAAAACACAGTTGAAATTTCACGTGTTTTTTATGCGTTTTTTTATACGGATTTGATGCTGATTTTTATGCGTTTTTGTAAGCTAAATAAAGATATATTATTTAACAAAAAAAAAGAATTGTAATGTCATTTCCTTGTTCAACCTCTTCTTTTGCATTCTCCATGGAAGGCCACAATATCATTACATACCATGTTCAAATATAAAGTTTACACACACGTAACAAATATAATTTCCGTAATTTCCCCCGGGATCATTAAAGTGTATTGTATCAGTGAATAATATATATATATATATATATATATATACACACACAGTACAGACCAAAAGTTTGGAGAATGCCAAGAGTGTGCAAAGCAGTAATAAAAGCAAAAGGTGGCTACTCTGAAGAACCTAGAATATAAGACATTTATTCAGTTGTTTCACACTTTTTTGTTAATTATATAATTCCACGTGTTAATTCATAGTTTTGATGCCTTCAGAGTGAATCTACAATTTTCATAGTCATGAAAATAAATAAAGAAAACTCTTTGAATGAGAAGGTGTCCAAACTCTTGGTCTGTACTGTATATATATATATAGTGGTTATATATATATATATATATATATGTATGTGTTATACCAAGCCTGAGGTTTAGTAATGAATAGGTGTCAGCCAGATACCCTCATTAATAAAATGGTAAATAAAGAGTTAAGACACACACACACAAAATCTGCGTGAAGCGCAATATCTGTTACATTTTCAAAAAATGTATTTAAAAAAAATTGCTTGAGCTCCCGCTTAATTTTCTTAACCAGCAGAGGGAAATCCAATTATTGAGGGCTGATGTTAATATTCTTGGAAGGAACCAATGGCCATAAAGGTTTCCAGGCTGTTAATAACAGCTCCCAGATGTCTGCTTAGCCTTTACTGGCTAGTTTACAGGGGAAACCCAGAAAAAAATGACATGGGGCCCTCCTATAAAATCGTACCAGCAAAGGCTAGGCAGACAGCTGTGGGATGATATTAACAGCCTGGGAAAGGGCTAAAAACATCAGCTCTCAGTCGCCCCAGAAATGGCGCATCTTATAGATGCGCCAATTCTAGCACTTAGCCTTGTTCTTCCCACTTGCCCTGTAGCGGTGGCAAGTGGGATAATATTTGTAGGGTTGATGTCACCTGTGTATTGTCCGGTGACATCAAGCCCACGGATTAATAATGGAGAAGCGTCAATAAGACACTTATCCATTACTAATCCTATAGTTATATGGTAAATAAAGACACAGCCAGAATAAAGTTCTTTAATTGAAATAATCACAGGCTCCTTTATTGAAAATTAATTTACCATACTTACTGCATCGCCTAATCCCCGACTCCCTCGATCTCCTGCAACAAAAATAAAATAATAAACCAACATATATACTCCCTGTCCAACGTAGACCATTTAGTGAGTGTCCCACGGCGATCACATGTGTAGAACAGTCACATCAAGAGACGTGACTGCTCTCCCCAGCCTCCGATGATACACTGACAGGAAATAATAGCTCCTGCAGTGTATCACTGAGAGTTTACCGGAGTTCGTGCGCTCACGGCATCACTGCATGAGAGTTTTCTCACGCAGCGGTGCCGCAAGTGACAGCACAAACTCGTGACCTCTCATGGCGGCGCAGTGATGCACTGACAGGAGGTAATCCTCCCGCAGTGTATCACCGGCGGCCAGGTAGAGCAGTCACATCTCCCGATGTGACTGTTCTACACGTGAGACCGCCATGGGACACTCCTTATTAAATGTACTATGGCGGAAAGGTAAGTAATGTATATGTTGGTTTATTATATTTTTGCTGCAGGAGACGCGGGCGTCGGGGATTAGGTGTTTGGTGAGTATGATTTTTTTTTTGTTTTACAATTGAACACAGTAAGTAATGGAAAACTGACTGAACAAAGAACTAGTCTGAACTAGTGCATGCCAAAAACAACTCACATAGCAAATAAAGAAAAAGGCTGCACTAAATCGCATTAAAGCAAGTTGATGTGGAACATATGAAGTGTGTATAGCATAATGGCTTTTGAAATTTACGAAAATGAGAAGCTTAGCACAAAATTTGTTTTTGTTTCTGTAACACGTTTTCTGCTGATATGATTTTCTTCCATAAACAGAGAATGAATGCGCGCCCTGCCAGGTCTAAAGCGTCTGTTCCTACATTAAACATGTGATCGCCAGAGGAAACAGGATGCTGAAGCCGCGTCCTGTATGTTCCGCACAGAAAACAATCACAATGAACATCTCCTGACTACCCTGAAAAGTGTGGCATAAAAACATAGGATCAGACAAAATTTACCAATAAAAATACCAATAAATTCCCTAACCTCATACAAAAGATAATAGAAAGATAGTACAACGCCAATAACCCCTTCCCGACATGGCAATTTACTGTTATTGTGACATAATTTTTTTTCCTCCCCTTCTTCCAGGAAGCATAACTTTTAATTTTTCCCTTGATATAGTTGTATTATTTTCTGTGGGGTGAGTTGTAGTTTTTAAAGACGCGATTCATTTTATCATATGATGGATGAAATGAAAAACAAGAAAAAAAACGCCAAGTGCCCCGAAAATGCAAAAAAAAAATAAAAAAAAAGCACAATTCCCCAAATGTTTTTGGGGTTTTGCTTTTACTGCAGTAATTATACAGAAAAATGACCTGGCAAAATGATTCTCCAGGTCAGTATGATCTCAGGGATACCAAGCAGGCGTAGCTAATGCATAAGCTCTGTATCTCATTTGTGATGTTAGTTAGTTACATGTTTCACTTAGTACTCAATAAAGAAGATGTTATGCTTTATGCATGTGGCTGGACTATGATGCTTTTTTGGATCCACATTGGAATGCTACATAGAGGTAGAGTCCGTGCCCTGGATTAACCCTGTCAACAGCCGGGGAACTGGTACACATTGCTTTTTGGACTAATTAGGCTAGTTTCACAATAGCGTTTACGGCCGCCGCTAAGCCCCGCCCCCTGCCACGCCTCCGCCGGTAGCTCCGCTACATGCGTCCTGCGTCCCCTATCTTTAGCACTGGGGATGCAGGCCGTGCGCAGTATGCGTTTGACGGCGCATGCATCCTTTTGACGCTGCGCCGAGCGCACCAAATTGCAACCTGTTGCGTTTGGCGCTGGTCGGCGCAGCGTCAACAGGACGCATGTGCCGCCAAAGGCATACTGCGCATGGCCTGCATCCACAGTGCTAAAGATAGGGGACGCAGGACGCATGCAGCGTCATACGTTCATATGCGGAGCTACTGGCGGAGGCGCGGCAGGGGGCGGGGCTTAGCGGCGGCTGTGCACAGCCCGATGCTGCGGCCGTAAACGCTAATGTGAAATTAGCCTTAATTTCATATTTTGATCAAATCAGACTTTTACAGACATGAAGATACCACATACATTGGGTGAAATTACCATTGAACACATCACCAATTTTCTAAGTAACGTATTTTCCGGCGTATAAGACGACCCCCAACTTTTCCATTTAAAATATAGAATTTGGGGTATACTCTCCGTATAAGTTGGAGTTCATCTTCTACACGGTGTGTCGTCTTATACGGCATATGCAGAGCTCTGCGGTCGCCGCATATGGTGCGGGGAGAGGTCCCGATGATGAGGTGCCTCACCTGGAAGATGTAAGTGAATCAAGCCCGCTCTTGTATCCTATTATCTCCTTCTTTCACCAGTCCAGCCCGCCCTTCTCTGCCTTTCAAATCTCAAAAGGATGGACGTGTAGCGGCACCTGCGCTGCTTCACTTCCATCCCTGCGAGGTTTGAAAGGCAGAGAAGGGCAGGCCAGACGGGTGAAAAGAAGGAGCGGCTTCATTTCCATCCTCCGGAGACTTGAGAGGCAGAGAAGGGCGAGCCGGACGGGTAAAAGGAGGTAATAGGATACAAGGGTGGGCTTGATTCACTTACACCTTCCCAGTGAGGCACCTCGTCATCGGGACTGCTCCCTGCACCATATGTGGCAACCGCAGAGCTCCGCTCATGCCGTATAAGACGACCCCCAACTTTTGAAAAGATTTTCAGGGGTTAAAAAGTTGTCTTATACGCCAGAAAATACGGTAAATGTTTTTCTAAAGGTGCTTATTATTTACAGTATATAACACCATTAATTCCATGGTGCTGCTTTTGACATGAAATACTCACCAGATGTCGGTAACGACCCATCCAAATTACACAAGCAAAGAAATCAAACCATAGCTGTCCATAAATTAAGTTGGGTGTAATAATGAAAAATGACACAGGGAAAAAGTATTGAACACGATAACTGAAAAATATGAAATACTTCGTACATAAGCCTTTGTTGGTGATGATAGCTTCAAGACGCCTCCTGTATGGAGAAACTAGTTGCATGCATTGCTCAGGTGTGATTTTGGCCCATTCTTCCAAGCAAACACTTTTCAAATCCTGAATGTTCCATGGGCTACTTCTATGAATTCTGAGCTTGAGATCCTTCCATGAATTTCCTATTTAATTCAGGTCAGGTGATTGGCTGGGCCATTCTAGCAGCTTTATTTTCTTTCTCTGAAGCCAATTGAGAGTTTCCTTGGCTGTGTGTTTGGGATCATTGACTAGATGAAATATCCACTCTTGATTCATCATCATCCTGGTAGATGGTAGCAGATTTTCATCAAGAATGTCTCGGAAAACATTTGTCCATTCATCCTTCCTTCAATTATATGAAGTTTTCCAGTGCCGCATGGAGAAAACAGCCCCACACCATGAGGTTCCCCTCCTCTAAACGTCACTGTTATGATATGCAGTGCCTTTTTGGCCTCCAAACATGATGTGCATTATGGTATCCAAAGAGATCAATTTTGGTCTCATCTGAACAAACTATATTCTCCCAGTATTTCACGAGCCTGTCTAAATGTTGTTGAGAAAACTTTAAACGTCCTTGAACATGCTTTTTGCTAAGCAATGGAGGCTTGTGTGGTGAGCTTGTATACAGGTCATGGAGGTGGAGTGCATTACTTATAGTTTTCTTTGAAACAATTGAACCTGCTAATTCCAAGATTTTCCATAGATCTCCACAGGTGATCATTGGCTCTTGGACAACTCTTCTGATAATTTTCACTTCTGTCTGAAATCTTGCGGGAAGCACCTGGTTGTGGCCAGTTTATGATCTTGGTGCCGAGATCTCCATCTGCGCATGCACCGCCCCCATAGTCCACTGCACAGGAAACCGTTGAACTGCCAGGGCTCTGGCCTGTCACAAAATGTCGGCAGAGCCGGGCACCATTGAAGACTCCCGGCAGCAGCGCGCCGCACATCGGAGCACCCCCTCATCCCAGCCTGTGACCTGCAGCATCACCCCACTCTTGCCTCCTCCAGCAGCGACCCTGGGACTCCCGCTTCACTGCAGCCACCACCCCAGTAAGCAATAGAACGCATGGATTATAAGCACCATCATTTCATTAAAAAAAAATTTTTTATGATTTTTCTCCTCAAAATTTGGGGTGTGTTTTATAATCCGAAAAATACCTTAAATCTCTTAACACTCCATGATTATCAGTGCATGTAGTGAAGTCAGTATGTGTGGAGCAGGCACAAGAGCTTCACAATGGGCAGATGCTGGCATTTTTATACAGCTAACATCAGTGATTGGCGATAGCTCAGGCCACTCTTGTTAAGGCCTTAGAAGGAACCCGTCAGCAGGATTGTGCTCAGTAACCTACAGTGTCAGGTTGGTGCCATCATACTGATAAAATGATACCTTGGTTGATGAAATCCAGCTTTTGGTTGTTGTTTAATCTTTATTTTCAGTTTTGAGTTAATGATATTCCCGTGCTCCGGGGCGGCCTGTGGGGGGGGCCATCTTTTTAATACATTTATAAGGGACCTTGTAGAGGGCATACAGAGTGCAATTTCAATATTTTTATGATACCAAACAAAATGTACAGCAAAATCTTAGGTAGAACTGTCACTGAAGAAGACTTGGGTGTACTGGTGGGAAGCAAACTCACCTTTAGTGACCAGTGCAAGGCAGCTACTGCCTAGGCAAATAAAATTGGCATCTTTCAGTAGGCTGATACCTTGATATCTGCAATCTGATATTTTATTCCTGAGAAATTCACTTTTTCCTTAACCCCTTACCTACAAAGGACGTAATATTCCGTCCATGTGACCCTGGACCTAACTACCATGGACGGAATATTACGTTCCAGCGATCAGCGGCGCCCACGTGGTGAGCGTCGCTGATCGCGGCCGGGTGTCAGCTAATTATCATAGCTGACACCCGGCACAATGTGTCAGGGGCGGTCACAGACCGCCCTCAACACGTTAACCCCTTGTACACCGCGATCAAACGCGATCGCGGTGTACCGGGGGTTAAAGGGAAGCATCGGCAGGGAGGGGGCTCCCTTCGTGCTTCCCTGAGCCCCCCACGGCAGCGCAATGTGCAGCGCTGCTGCGGGGGGCTCCTTCCCTACAGGCCCCCGGATCCAAGATGGCGACGGGGGCCTTCGGGGGCCTGTAGAGAGCTGACTTCCTCACTGCCTGCAAAGCGCAGGCATGAGGAAGTCTGCAGCAGTGCCTGTGACAGATTGCTGATCTGTCACAGTGATCTGTGATGTGACAGATCAGCGATCTGCCACAGGACAGTGATGTCCCACCTGGGACAAGGTAATAAAGTAAAAAAAAAAAAAAAAAGTGTTAAAAATAATTAAAAAAAAATCGCTAAATAAATTAGTAAAAAAAAAAAAAATATTCCCCAATAAATCCATTTTTTCAAAATAAAAAAAAACAAAAACAATAAAAGTACACATATTTGGTATCGCCGCATCCATAATGACCTGCCCTATAAAACTGTCCCATTAGTTAACCCCTTTAGCGAACCCCTTAAAAAATAAAAATAAAAAACGAAGCAAAAAATAATGATTTATTATCATACCACCGAATAAAAAGTGCAATAACGCGCGATCAAAAAGATGCATATAAATATCCATGGTACCGCTGAAAACGTCATCTTGTCCCGCAAAAAACGAGCCACCATACAGCGTCATCCGCAAAAAAATAAAAAAGTTATAGCTCGCAGAATAAAGCGATACAAAAATAATTATTTTTTATATAAAATTGTTTTCATTGCAAAAAACCGACAAAACATAAAAAAACGACCTAAATGAGGTATCGCTGTAACCGTACTGACCCGAAGAATAAAACCGCTTTATCAATTTTACCGCACGCGGAACGGTGTAAACGCACCCCCCCAAAAGAAATTCATGAAACGCTGGTTTTTGTTCATTCTGCGTCCCAAAAATTGGAATAAAAAGCGATCAAAAAAGGTCACGTGCCCGAAAATGGTACCAATAAAAACGTCAACTTGTCCCGCAAAAAATAAGACCTCACATGACTCGGTGGGTCAAAATACGGAAAAATTATAGCTCTCAATATGTGGTGATGCAAAAACTATTTTTACAATAAAAAGCGTCTTTTAGCGTGTGACAGCTGCCAAACATAAACACCGCCATAAATAGTAAATCAAACCCCCCGTTATCACCTCCTTAGTTAGGGAAAAATAATAAAACTAAAAGAAAATGTATTTATTTCCATTTTCCCGCTAGGGCTAGGGTTAGGGTAGGGTTAGGGTTAGGGCTAGGGTTAGGGTTAGGGCTAGGGTTAGGGCTAGGGTTAGGGCTAGGGTTAGGGTAAGGGTTAGGGCTAGGGCTAGGGCTCAGATTAGGGTTAGGAGTGTGTTGAGGTTAGGGTTGGAGTTATAATTGGGGGGTTTCCACTGTTTGGGCACATCAGGTGCTCTCCAAAGGCAACATGGCGTCTGATCTCAATTCCAGCCAATTCTGCGTTGAAACAGTCAAATGGTGCTCCTTCCCTTCCAAGCTCTGCCATGCACCCAAACAGTGTTTTACCCCCACATGTAGGGTATCAGCCTACTCAGGACAAATTACAAAACAACTTTTGGGGTCCAATTTCTCCTGTTACCCTTAGGAAAATAAAAAATTGGGGGCAAAAATATAATTTTGCGGAAAAAAATGTTTTTTTTATTTTCACGCCCAGGCGCCCAGGCTGTGAAGCACTTGGGGGTTCAAAGTGCTCTCCACACATCTAGATAAGCTCTGTGGGGGGTCTAGTTTCCAAAATGGGGTCACTTGTGGGGAGTTTCAATAGTTTAGGTACATCAGGGGCTCTCCAAACGCACATGACACCCGCAGACCAATCCATCAAAGTCTGCATTCCAAAACGTCACTACTTCCCTTCCGAGCCCCGACGTGTGCCCATACAGTAGTTTTCTCCCACATATGGGGTGTCAGCGTACTCAGGACAAATTGGACAACAACTTTTGGGGTCCAATTTCTCCTGTTACCCTTGGGAAAATAAAAAAAATGGGGACTAAAAGATGATGTTTGTTGAAAAAATACGATATTTTTATTTTCACGCCCGGTCGTTATAAACTACTGTGAAGCACTGGGGGGGTTCAAAGTGCTCACCACACATCTAGATAAGTTCATTAGGGGGTCTAGTTTCCAAAATGGGGTCACTTGTGGGGGGTTTCCACTGTTTAGGTACATCAGGGGCTCTCCAAAAGCAACATGACACCCGCAGACCATGCCATCAAAGTCTGCATTCCAAAATGTCACTACTTCCCTTCCGAGCCCCGACGTGTGCCCATACAGTAGTTTTCTCCCACATATGAGGTATCAGCGTACTCAGGACAAATTGGACAACAACTTTTGGGGTCCAATTTCTCCTGTTACCCTTGGGAAAATAAAAAAATTGGAGACTAATTGATCATGTTTGTGGAAAAAATTCAATTTTTTTATTTTCATGCCTGGGCATTATAAACTTCTGTGAAGCCCTTGGGGGTTCAAAGTGCTCACCACACATCTAGATAAGTTCCTCAGGGGGTCTAGTTTCCAAAATGGGATCATTTGGGGGGTGGTTTCCACTGTTTAGGTACATTAGGGGCTCTCCAAAGGCGACATGACACCCACAGACCATTCCATCAAAGTCTGCATTCCAAAACGTCACTACTTCCCTTCCGAGCCCCGACGTGTCCCCATACAGTAGTTTTCTCCCACATATGGGGTGTCAGTGTACTCAGGACAAATTGGACAACAACTTTTGGGGTCCAATTTCTCCTGTTACCCTTGGGAAAATAAAAAAATGGGGACTAAAAGATGATGTTTGTGGAAAAAATACGATTTTTTTATTTTCACGCCCGGACGTTATAAACTTCAGTGAAGCACTGGGGGGTTCAAAGTGCTCACCACACATGTAGATAAGTTCCTTGGGGGGTCTAGTTTCCAAAATCGTGTCATTTGTGGGGGGTTTCTACTGTTTTGGTACATCAGGGGCTTTCCTAACGCGACATGGTGTCCGATCTCAATTCCAGCCAAAAACGTCAAATGGCGCTGCTTCCCTTCCGAGCTCTGCTATGCGCCCAAATAGTCATTTACACCCACATATGGGGTATCAGCGTACTCAGGACAAATTGCACAATAACTTTTAGGGTCCTGTTACCCTTGGAAAAATAAAAATTGGGGGTGAAAAGATCATTTTTGTGGAAAAAAAATATGATTTTTTAATTGTACTGCTGTACGTTATAAACTTCTGTGAAGCCCTTGTGGGTTCAAAGTTCTCACCACATATCTAGATAAGTTCCTTGGGGGGTCTAGTTTCCAAAATGGGGTCACTTGGGGGGGTTTCCACTGTTTAGGTACATCAGGGGCTCTCCAAACGCGACATGGCGTCCGAACTGAATTCCAGCCAATTTTGCATTGAAAAAGTCAAACGGCGCTCCTTCCCTACTGAGGTCTGCCATGCGCCGAAACAGTGGTTCCCCCCCACATATCAGGTATCAGCGTACTCAGGATAAATTGCACAATAACTTTTGCAGTCCAATTTCTCCTGTTACCCTTGGTAAAATAAAGAAAATTGAACCTGAAGTATTTTTTTTGTGAAAAAAAGTTAAATGTTCATTTTATTTTTAATATTCAAAAAATTCCTGTGATGCACCTAAAGGGTTAATAAACTTCTTGAATGTGGTTTTAAGCACCTTAAGGGGTGCAGTTTTTAGAATGGTGTCAGTTTGGGTATTTTCTATCATATAGACCCCTCAAAGTGGCTTCAAATGTGATGTGGTCACTAAAAATAAAATGGTGTTGCAAAAATGAGAAATCGCTGGTCAATTTTTAACCCTTATAACTTCCTAACAAAAAAAAATTTTGGTTCCAAAATTGTGCTGATGTAAAGTAAACATGTGGGAAATGTTATGTATTAAGTTTTTTGTGTGCCGTATCGCTGTGATTTAAGGGCATAAAAATTCAAAGTTGGAAAATTGCAAAATTTTCAAAATTTTCGCCAAATTTCCGTTTTTTTCACAAATAAACACAAGTTATTTGAATGCAATTTTACCACTAACATGAAGTACAATATGTCACGAGAAAACAATGTCAGAATCACCGGGATCCATGGAAGCGTTCCAGAGTTATGACCTCATAAAGGTACAGTGGTCAGAATTGTAAAAATTAGCCCGGGAGTTAACGTGCAAACCACCCTTGGTAGTGAAGGGGTTAATAAGTAAATGAGCTCTTAAGATCTATGGGCCACAGATCTCCATAACAGCAGGGGTGTAAGGAACACAGAGGTTGTGACCAGTTTATATACTTGCATCGATCATTCCTAGGGTGTGGATGCGGTTCGTCTCTTCCTGGGGGCCTCCGACCTGGACAGCCCTCTGTGTGAGCTGATCATTGAGCTGGTGCGCTATATCCTCACCCACACCACAACTTGTCTTCAAGGATGTTTTCTACTTACAGAGGCGCGGCACGGCCATTGGCGCGGCCTGTGCGCCCTCGTACGCTAATCTCTTTCTGGGCGCCTGGGAGAGATTCATTTTTGGCGACGGTGCCCACAGGCCGCCTCCCATGTTCTGTGCTGGTATCGCTATATTTATGACATATTGTTGTTGTGGGATGGGGGGGCCGCACCGGCTCGATGATTTCATGAAGACGCTTAATGACAACAAATTTAACATACGACTTACGTATACTTTTAACAACTCTACAATTGATTTCCTGGACATCCGTCTGGAGGTCGACCTTGATCGACGTATCCAGACGGATGTCTTCAGGAAACCAACATCAGTCAATTCATTGTTACACGCATCCTCAGCACATGATCCGGCCACCATTAGGGCTGTCCCGGTTGGACAGTTCCTAAGGATGAGACGAATCTGCTCCACAGACACCAGATTCGAGGCACAGGCCTCGGATCTTAAAGATCGATTTCACACACGCGGATATAGCCGCAGATGTGTGAAAACTGGGTACAACCGAGCAAGAAAAACTCCTCGTAATCATCTTTTGAATCCCACAAAAAGAAATACCAGGGTAGATTTTGAGGGCCCTATAAGGTTTATCTCCACCTTCAACCATGAGTGGGAAAATAAACGCACCGTCCTCAAAAAACACTGGCCAATCTTGGAATCTGACCCGACCCTGGGGTCTGTTTTAGGTACCTTTCCCAGTATGACATCTAGGAGATCTAAAAATCTTGGAGATCTCCTATTAAAAAGCCATTACACTCAAGCTCCTAATACCTTTTTGGGTACGTACACCCCACAGGTCGGCTGTTTTCCTTGTGGTCACTGCGTGGCTTGCGCCAATGTCCTGCGCTGCTCTATGTTCTCCTCTGCAGATGGCTCCAGAGACTTTTCTATCAGACAACGTATTTCTTGTGGGACTACTAATGTTATATATTATGCCATCTGTCCGTGCCCCAATATCTACGTTGGTCTCACTACTAGGGAGCTCCGGGTTTGGGTTCGGGAGCATGTGCGGGATATTGGCGCAGCAAGGACAGTGACGGATGAGAGAGAATTGAAGGCGATTCCTCGGCACTTTAGGGTCCATCACAATTGCGATGCCAAGCTATTAAGTGTCAGAGGCATTGAGGCCCTCCACCTTGGGATCAGAGGTGGAGATAATTAAAAACTTCTCGCCCAAACGGAAGCCAGGTGGATTGTATTGCTCGACACGGTTGCACCTAATGGTTTGAATGAATCTTTAAGTTTTGCCCCATTTCTGTAAAAATCAGCTTCCCTCAATCCTTGCGGCGTCCTCTGTATTCCCCGTTTTTTTCCCACCCACACTAATCTATCCCCGATTCCGAGGGTGTGTGAATGTGTGTTTTTTTTTAATCCTATGTTTTTAACTTGTTTTTATTTTATTGTTTTTTCCATTACCAGTGATTATCTTGATGTCCCCACATTTCCATTCATTTAGCCCTGGTGGGACTCTGAATTAACCATCTGAATATAAAGGATTTTGGATCTTTCTATGCGGAGGATACAGACATTCCATTTATGATCTTTTGTGGGATTATTGTCATATTTGCACTAGCTCTTATTGTCTGTGACTGTTTTACATTATTTAAATTGCATTGCATTTGTATTGCTGATATTTTGTAATGTATTGATACTATTTATGTCTGATGACCGCAGCTAATGTAAGCCTGAGCATATTTCCCTCCTTCTTCCTTTCCTTATATATCATTTCCCATTCTATGTCCCAATTATATGATGGTGACGGTGCGCATGGCAGTGTTTCCGTCAGGGCTCTGTCTGTGTTGGGGTGTCTCTACGTTGTGGGTACCTCACACAGGGTTAATCCCTGTGGTAGATTCCGTGCAAGTGACGCCTCTGATGCATGCAGAGGCGCCTTCGGCACATTGCGCATGCGCCGTTTGGTTCACCGCCATTGGTCACATATAATCATGTGACCTAGGTCATGGGGTTACTTGAAGGTCCTGTTCGGATCCTCCGTCACTTCCCCTTGAGAAAGCGGCCCTGCTTGGCCGCGAAACGCGCGTCGGGGAGCTTCACACCTTCCCTTCGGTGCCTGCTGTCCCTCTCTGGTAAGCTTGACAGTCTGCTCTATGGCTCACTGAGTGCTTGATTGTAGTGAACGCTGAGTGCGTCCAGCGCTACCTCTACTGTGATCCTATTGCACTTAATACTGTCTGGTCTGACTTGCTTTAGTTCACTTTATTGATTTACGGTTTACTGAGCGCTTTATTCTAGTGAACGCTTGGTGTGTTCAGCGCTATCCTTTCTCTGATTTTTGTGTACTTAACACCATCTGGCCTGACCTGTTTTAGCTTACCTTACTAATATTGATTAAATATCAGGTTTGTTACATACGTGAGAGGCACGGTGGTATTTTGGGGTTAGTCTCCTTCTCTGAACTCTAACTGGTATCTATGTATTTATAATAAAATATTATGAATTTTTTATGAAATAAAATTTTATATTTTCCTTAAGACACTTTGGCTCTTTTTTTTTCTCTTGGTATGGATAGTTTCACATTAGCGTTTACGGCCGCCGCTAAGCCCCGCCCCCTGCCGCGCCTCCGCCGGTAGCTCAGCCTACGGACACATGACGCTGCATGCGTCCTGCGTCCCCTATCTTTAGCACTGGGGACGCAGGCCGTGCGCAGTATGCGTTTGGCGGCGCATGCGTCCTTTTGACGCTGCGCCGAGCGCACCAAATTGCAACCTGCTGCGTTTGGCGCTGGTCGGCGCAGCATCAACAGGACGCATGTGCCGCCAAACGCATACTGCGCATGGCCTGCATCCCCAGTGCTAAAGATAGGGGACGCAGGACGCATGCAGCGTCATGCATCCGTAGGCGGACCTACCGGCGGAGGCGCGGCTGGGGGCGGGGCTTGGCAGCGGCCGTGCGCAGCCCGATGCTGCGGCCGTAAACGCTAATGTGAAACTAGCCTTAATTTTATATTTTGATCAGATCAGACTTTTACAGACATGAAGATACCACATACATTGGGTGAAATTACCATTGAACACATCACCAATTTTCTAAGTACCGTATATTTCCGGCGTATAAGACGACCCCCAACTTTTCCATTAAAAATATAGAATTTGGGATATACTCTCCGTACAAGTCGGGGTTCATCTTCTACACGGTGTGTCGTCTTATACGGCATATGCAGAGCTCTGCGGTCGCCGCATATGGTGCGGGGAGAGGTCCCGATGACGAGGTGCCTCACCTGGAAGATGTAAGTGAATCAAGCCCGCCCTTGTATCCTATTACCTCCTTCTTTCACCAGTCCAGCCCGCCCTTCTCTGCCTTTCAAATCTCAAAAGGATGGAAGTGTAGCGGCGCCTTCGCCGCTTCACTTCCATCCCTGCGAGGTTTGAAAGGCAGAGAAGGGCAGGCCAGACGGGTGAAAGAGAAGGAGCGGCTTCATTTCCATCCTCCGGAGACTTGAGAGGCAGAGAAGGGCGAGCCGGACGGGTAAAAGGAGGTAATAGGATACAAGGGTGGGCTTGATTCAATTACACCTTCCCAGTGAGGCACCTCGTCATCGGGACTGCTCCCTGCACCATATGGGGCAACCGCAGAGCTCCGCTCATGCCGTATAAGACGACCCCCAACTTTTGAAAAGATTTTCAGGGGTTAAAAAGTTGTCTTATACGCCAGAAAATACGGTAAATGTTTTTCTAAAGGTGCTTATTATTTACAGTATATAACACCATTAATTCCATGGTTGTCATGTCGGACACTGTTCACACCAGGGTGTCCGGCAGACAGCGGTAATACCCTGTTGGGTATTCTGTTCCAGTCGGGATAGGGTTAACCAGGTTGTCATGCTGGCTGAGGGCTGGGCCACGCCCTTGGTCTTTAAATAGTTCGTCCTGACTATGGGCGTCGCCGACTATAGCTTTAGCCTAGTGCTAGCAATACCGGTCAGCAGTGGTGGTGTTGGAGCGTCTGATATCTGGTGCAGTATATCCCTCAGTGGTTCTTTCTCCACTCTGTTATATATATATTTGGTTGCCCTTGCACATTATTGTATTCCCTTGTGTATTAACTGTGTGGTGTTTCTTTTACCCCTGTCCATACGTATTTGTGGGGTCTGGTGTCTGGTCCCCTCACTGGGTGGAGGGAGGTGGGTTCAGCTTAGGGCTGGACAGGAGACAGGGACAGGGTGGAGGCTCAGGCAGGCACACCTTCAGTGTAAACCCTGGGTAGAGGGACAGACAGGGTTCCCCTAGTCTGAGGGACTTCGCAGGGGTCCCAGGGTTTTTGCCAAAAGTAACCTAGGCATACCATGACATTATAGTCGGCCCAAATAATAAAGTGAGAGAAAAAAAAAAGAAGGTATAGATAGGGAATATAGGGGTTACTTACTATGGATCCTATACTTTCCCTAACCAAGCAGCTGGAGGCTCTATCCATACAGGTCACTGAACTCAGGGGGGCGGTCCAGCAACAAGGCCTGTCAGCTCCTGCAGTACCTGCTGAGGCTGCAGCCAGGGCAGCTGAGCCCAAGTTTCCCCTTCCTGAACGATTTGCTGGTGATCGTGGTAAGTTCACGGTGTTTCGTGAATCATGCAAATTGTATTTCCGTATGCGTCCACATTCCTCAGGTAATGAGGCTCAACGCGTGGGCTTGGTGATTTCTTTGCTGAGTGGTGATCCACAGGCTTGGGCCTTTTCACTCCCTTCAGACTCACCGGCATTTGAATCTGTAGATTTTTTTTTCTCTGCTCTGGGTTTGATCTATGACGATCCGGATAGATTAAACTTAGCAGAGTCTAAGATACGCTCACTGCTACAGGGTGATCGACCAGCTGAGGATTACTGCACGGAATTCCGGCGCTGGGCGGTGGACACGCAGTGGAATGACCCTGCGCTTAGAAGTCAATTTTTGCATGGGGTTTCTGGAAGGGTTAAACAGACTCTCCTAATGTACGAGACTCCCGCCTCTCTGGAGGCTGCGATGGCACTTGTAGTACGCATAGACCGCCGTCTCCGTCAGGGGGCGCTGGTTTTGTTGCCTCCGGGAGGTGGGGGAGTGGTCGGTGAGGTTGCCGCGGATGAATCCGTGGAACCCATGCAGATCGCTGGTATAGCACAGTCACCGAGTAACAAGCCTAAACGTCCTTGGCACAGAAGGCAGGGGCTCTGTTTTTTTTGTGGCAAAGGAGGACATTTTATTAACGCTTGCCCCCTGGTACCTAAGAAGGGCGCGCCGGCGGAAAACTGATAGGCTCAGAGGGTTTGGAGGAGTCTAGTCTGAGCCTTTGTGTATCCTCCGTCATGGTTTCCCAGTGTATGCTCCCTGCTAGCGTGGTACTTGGGGGGCAAATGCTCTCTATTACAGTATTTATTGATAGTGGCTCAGCTGCCAATCTCATTGATGAGAGGTTCGCGCATACAGCGGGATTTCCGGTGGAGAAATTGCCGAACCCCATCCGGGTGGTTACCATCAATGCTTCCCCGTTGTCTCAAGGGGAGATCACAGAGTGTGTGTTGGATATACAACTCCACATCGGAGTATTACACTCAGAGCGGGTAACTTGTAAGGTGCTTAGTAACTTACCGGCTCAGATGGTTCTGGGCTTTCCATGGTTGTCAATGCATAATCCTGTTATTGATTGGAAGACCCAGGACATAATTCAGTGGAGCAGGGAGTGTCAGGAGAGGTGCCTGGCTACATGTATTTCCGCTTTGACCCCCAGTATCCCGGAGCCGTTGTTGGACTATGCGGATGTATTTTCTGAGAAGGGTTGTTCAGAACTACCACCGCATCACCCCTATGACTGTGCTATTAGGTTGAAACCAGGGGCCAAGTTACCTAAAGCTAGAATGTTTAATATCTCAGGTCCCGAGAGGCTAGCTCTCAAGGAATACATTGCGGATAGCCTGAGCAAGGGTCATATTAGACCTTCCTCTTCTCCTCTGGCTGCTGGCTTCTTCTTTGTTAAAAAGAAGGATGGCGGTTTACGCCCGTGTCTGGATTTCAGAGAACTCAACCAGATTACGGTCCGTGATCCTTACCCTATGCCACTTATACCCGATTTATTCAACCAAGTGGTTGGTGCCAGGTGGTTCTCCAAACTGGACCTCAGGGGGGCGTACAATCTTATAAGAGTCCGTCAGGGGGATGAGTGAAAGACGGCGTTCAATACCCCTGAGGGTCACTTTGAGAGTTTGGTAATGCCGTTTGGGTTGACTATGGCACCGGCGGTCTTTCAACACTTCATCAATGATGTCTTCTCTCAGCTGTTGGGGAGGTTCGTTATAATTTATCTTGACGACATTCTCATTTTCTCTCGCGACCATGATACACATATAGAGCATGTTAGACAGGTTCTGCAGTTGCTCAGAGAGAACAGGCTCTATGTCAAGCTTGAAAAATGTGTGTTTTTCATACAGGAGCTACCGTTCTTGGGTTATATAATCTCCGCCTCAGGTTTTAAGATGGACACCGCAAAGGTGCAGGCGGTACTACATTGGGATCGGCCTGATAATCTTAAGGCGCTTCAGCGATTTCTTTGCTTCTCCAATTACTATAGGAAATTTATTAAGAACTTCTCTATGATTGCCAAACCACTGACTGACATGACTAAGAAGGGTACCGACTTTTCTGACTGGTCTGAGCCTGCTGTACAGGCGTTTGAATTCCTCAAGAATAGTTTTGCCTCAGCGCCCATTCTGGTGCAGCCCGATGTCTCCTTACCGTTTGTCGTGGAGGTGGATGCGTCGGAGGTTGGAGTGGGGGCTGTACTGTCTCAGGGCCCATCTTGGGCCAAGTTGCATCCGTGTGCCTTCTTCTCCAAGAAGCTGTCGCCTGCGGAGCGTAATTATGATATTGGCAACAGGGAATTATTGGCCATCAAATTGGCATTTGAGGAGTGGCGACACTTCTTGGAGGGGGCTGTTCATCAGATTACTGTGATAACCGACCATAAGAATTTGCTTTATTTAGAATCTGCTAAGCGCCTGTCCTCCAGACAGGCTCGCTGGGCATTATTCTTCACCCGGTTTAACTTCATTGTTACCTATCGACCTGGGTCGAAGAATGTTAAGGCAGACGCTTTATCCAGGTGTTTTCCTGGTGGAGAGTTATGTGAAGAGCCGGTGCCTATTCTCCAAAAGGGTGTGGTGGTATCTGCCATCACGACAGAGATTGAGGCAGAGATTGCGGAGGCTCAGGAGGTGGTACCGCCGGGGTTGCCTGCTAATAAATCTTTTGTGCCGCTACATCTACGCTCTAGAGTGTTGGGCCGGCGAACATCACGACACGGTACTGGCAGGTCATCCAGGGGTAAAGAGCACTCTGGAACTGGTATCGCGTCGTTTTTGGTGGCCTAAAATCCGGCAGGATGTGGCCTCATATGTGGCTGCCTGTACCACGTGCGCACGGGCCAAGACTCCTCGTTCCTGTCCCGCTGGTAGCTTGCAGCCTCTCGGGGTGCCCAGTAAGCCATGGACTGAGATTTCCATGGATTTTATTACTGACTTGCCCGCCTCGGCAGGGAACTCGGTCATTTTGGTAATTGTTGATAGGTTCTCCAAAATGTCACATTTCGTTGCTTTACCGTCTTTGCCCAATGCTAAGACTCTTGCTCAGATATTTATTCGCGAGGTGGTCAGACTTCATGGTGTCCCGTCTGACATTGTGTCTGATCAAGGTACGCAGTTTGTGGCAAAGTTTTGGAGAGCTTTTTGTTCTCGCCTTGGAATCAAATTATCTCATTCATCGGCTTTCCACCCTCAGTCGAATGGACAGACTGAGCGGATGAACCAAAACCTGGAGCAATACTTGCGCTGCTTTATTTCCGACAATCAGGAAGAGTGGTCAGCGTTTCTTCCTCTGGCAGAATTCGCAATAAACAACCATTGCCAGGAATCATCTGGGGAATCTCCTTTTTTTTTGTGTGTATGGTCAACATCCTCAATTTTGCACCTTGCATCAGGGGTGCTCAGTTGGCGTCCCTGAGGAGGACCAGTTGGGAGCTCAATTGTCGTCTGTTTGGAGGAGAGTCAAGCAGCGCTTGTTGAAGGTGGGTTCCAGGTACAAACGGGTGGCTGACTGCAGACGTGTGCCAGGTCCGGACCTGTGTGTGGGTGATTGGGTGTGGTTATCTACTAGGAACATTAAGCTCAAGATACCATCACTTAAGTTGGGTCCCAGGTTCATTGGCCCATTTAGAATCTCCGCAGTGATCAACCCCGTGGCATTTCGTTTGGAGTTGCCGGCTGTGTATAAGATTCATAATGTATTTCACAAAGCATTGCTAAAGAAGGTCGTGGGTTTGGTGGATGGTTCCCCCGGGCCACCACCTCCCGTCTTGGTGGATGGCTCGTTGGAATTTGAGGTGTCCAAAGTGGTGGACTGTAGGGTTGTGCGTCGCACTCTACAGTACCTGGTCCACTGGCGTGGCTATGGTCCTGAGGAGAGGACATGGGTGCCGGCCTCTGACATTCATGCTGATCGACTGGTTACTATGTTCCATCGTCGCCATCCGGACAAGCCAGGTCCTCGACATGGTGAGGTTCCGGAGGTCCCTCGTAGAAGGCGGGGTACTGTCATGTCGGACACTGTTCACACCAGGGTGTCCGGCAGACAGCGGTAATACCCTGTTGGGTATTCTGTTCCAGTCGGGATAGGGTTAACCAGGTTGTCATGCTGGCTGAGGGCTGGGCCACGCCCTTGGTCTTTAAATAGTTCGTCCTGACTATGGGCGTCGCCGACTATAGCTTTAGCCTAGTGCTAGCAATACCGGTCAGCAGTGGTGGTGTTGGAGCGTCTGATATCTGGTGCAGTATATCCCTCAGTGGTTCTTTCTCCAATCTGTTATATATATATATTTGGTTGCCCTTGCACATTATTGTATTCCCTTGTGTATTAACTGTGTGGTGTTTCTTTTACCCCTGTCCATACGTATTTGTGGGGTCTGGTGTCAGGTCCCCTCACTGGGTGGAGGGAGGTGGGTTCAGCTTAGGGCTGGACAGGAGACAGGGACAGGGTGGAGGCTCAGGCAGGCACACCTTCAGTGTAAACCCTGGGTAGAGGGACAGACAGGGTTCCCCTAGTCTGAGGGACTTCGCAGGGGTCCCAGGGTTTTTGCCTAAAGTAACCTAGGCATACCATGACAATGGTGCTGCTTTTGACATGAAATACTCACCAGATGTCGGTAACAACCCATCCAAATTACACAAGCAAAGAAATCAAACCATAGCTGTCCATAAATTAAGTTATGTGTAATAATGAAAAATGACACAGGGAAAAAGTATTGAACACGATAACTGAAAAATATGAAATACTTCGTACATAAGCCTTTGTTGGTGATGAGCTTCAAGACGCCTCCTATATGGAGAAACTAGTTGCATGCATTGCTCAGGTGTGATTTTGGCCCATTCTTCCAAGCAAACACTTTTCAAATCCTGAATGTTCCATGGGCTCCTTCTATGAATTCTGAGCTTTAGATCCTTCCATGAATTTCCTATTTAATTCAGGTCAGGTGATTGGCTGGGCCATTCTAGCAGCTTTAGTTTCTTTCTCTGAAGCCAATTGAAAGTTTCCTTGGCTGTGTGTTTGGGATCATTGACTAGCTGAAATATCCACTCTTGATTCATCATCATCCTGGTAGATGGTAGCAGATTTTCATCAAGAATGTCTCGGAAAACATTTGTCCATTCATCCTTCCTTCAATTATATGAAGTTTTCCAGTGCCGCATGGAGAAAACAGCCCCACACCATGATGTTCCCCTCCTCTAAACGTCACTGTTATGATATGCAGTGCCTTTTTGGCCTCCAAACATGGTGTGCATTATGGTATCCAAAGAGATCAATTTTGGTCTCATCTGAACAGACTATATTCTCCCAGTATTTTAGAAGCCTGTCTAAATGTTGATGAGAAAACTTTAAACGTCCTTGAACATGCTTTTTGCTAAGCAATGGAGGCTTGTGTGGTGAGCTTGTATACAGGTCATGGAGGTGGAGTGCATTACTTATAGTTTTCTTTTAAACAATTGTACCTGCTAATTCCAAGTTTTTCCATAGATCTCCACAGGTGATCATTGGCTCTTGGACAACTCTTCTGATAATTCTTTTCACTTCTGCCTGAAATCTTGCGGGAAGCACCTGGTTGTGGCCAGTTTATGATCTTGGTGCCGAGATCTCCATCTGCACATGCACCGCCCCCATAGTCCACCGCACAGGAAACCGTTGAACTGCCGGGGCTCTGGCCTGTCACAAAATGTCGGCAGAGCCGGGCACCATCGAAGACTCCCGGCAGCAGCGCGCCGCACATCGGAGCACCCCCTCATCCCAGCCTGTGACCTGCAGCATCACCCCACTCCTGCCTCCTCCAGCAGCGACCCTGGGACTCCCGCTTCACTGCAGCCACCACCCCGGTAAGCAATAGAACGCATGGATTATAAGCACCATCATTTTATTAAAAATTTTTTTTTTTTTTTACTATTTTTCTCCTCAAAATTTGGGGTGTGTTTTATAATCCGAAAAATACCTTAAATCTCTTAACACTCCATGATTATCAGTGCATGTAGTGAAGTCAGCATGTGTGGAGCAGGCACAAGAGCTTCATAATGGGCAGATGCTGGCATTTTTATACAGCTAACATCAGTGATTGGCGATAGCTCAGGCCACTCTTGTTAAGGCCTTAGAAGGAACCCGTCAGCAGGATTGTGCTCAGTAACCTACAGTGTCAGGTTGGTGCCATCATACTGATAAAATGATACCTTGGTTGATGAAATCCATCTTGTGGTTGTTGTTTAATCTTTATTTTCAGTTTTGAGTTAATGATATTCCCGTGCTTCGGGGCAGCCTGTGGGGGGGGAAAGCTTCATCTGGTGCTCTGATTAACTAATCACCAGTAAGGCATCTGACAGGTCACTGATCCCTCACTGACCTGCCCCCTATTTTACATAATATTATATACACATAATGGAAAAAAAACATAGGACATCATTCAAATTGCGTGGGTGGGGACAACCTTGACTGAACGCAATGAAGCACACTCCTATGCCTAAATGAGCAGGTAAGATAACGATATAATGTGCTTTTTGATAAGGATTACAGTGGCGATTTTAATGGAAAAAAGAGTTAGTGATGCACATTGCTTCACTAACAATGTTCTGGGGACACTTTATATGCTACAATGATCTGACAGGCTCCCTTTAACAGTGGGGTACCAGGGGTTAGTATTGGGCCATCTTTTTAATACATTTATAAGGGACCTTGTAGAGGGCATACAAAGTGCAATTTCAATATTTTTATGATACCAAACAAAATGTACAGCAAAATCCTAGGTAGAACTGCCACTGAAGAAGACTTGGGTGTACTGGTGGGAAGCAAACTCACCTTTAGTGACCAGTGCAAGGCAGCTACTGCCTAGGCAAATAAAATTGGCATCTTTCAGTAGGCTGATACCTTGATATCTGCAATCTGATATTTTATTCCTGAGAAATTCACTTTTTCCTTAATAAGTAAATGAGCTCTTAAGCTCTATGGGCCACAGATCTCCATAACAGCAGGGGTGTAAGGAACACAGAGGTTGTGACCACACCTATGTGGGTGAGGGACCCACTGACACCAGTGCAAACTTCAACTAGATGTGCATCCTCGGGCAAACTAGAGAAGTGTCAATTTGAGGTGCAGCAGATTCAGTTTTTGGGTCATTTGGTTCCTGCTAAAGATTTGGAGATGGATTCCGTGAAGGTACAGGCCATCCTTGATTGGGTACAAACTACTAATGTTAGAGATTTATAGAGGTTCTTAGGTTCTGCTATTATTGTAAGTTCATTAAGACCTTCTCAGTCATAGTCAAACCTCTTACTGATGAGACCAAGAAGGGTACTGACTTTTCCTCTTGGTCTGAGGCTGTTGATGCTTTTTTTCCAGTTGGTAGCAGTCACCTATCCACATGGTAGGTGGCAAGTTCTGTATCAGTGGGGGTCCACCCGCAGCACCTCTATAACCCCTACTAATCACTAGTGCACACGCTGGTCTCCTCTCCATTCATGCCCTATGGGTTTGCAGGAAAATGCAGAGCAGAGAGCTGTGTGCACACGCTGCGGATTAATCTGCAGGTGAAACCGCAGAATTTCTCTGCGGTTTTTCATCTCCTCAGTGGAGGAGATGGCAAACCGCAGCAGAATCCGCAGAATTGACATGTCAATTTTTTCTGCGGATTGAAAATCGCAGAAAATTCCGCACCGTCTGCATTGCGGTTTTTGATTCCCATAGGGAATCATGGTACTGTACACCGCAGCAAAAACTGCTGCGGGTCTGCAGCGGCCAAAACCGCAGCAAAATCCGCATCGTGCACACACCCTTATTGCACAGAGGCCTGATTCTGTCTCTGCCTGACCTTGGCACAGGTTATCCCTCACTCTATAGAGACATAACCACTTCATCCAACCAGGGCCGCCATCAGGGCATTACTGCCCTGACTGGCGTATGGGGCCTGGTGGGCAGAGGGGGCCCGCATCGGGCCCGGTCTCCTCTGGTCACCGGGCCCCTACCGGTAGGTAGACCGGGCCATCGGAGCTGCCGCAGCTAAACGCTATTGACAATGCGGGCCCGCCGGCCCACACGTCAATAGTTAACAGCCGCCAGCTAATAGGAGGCTGGCAGCTGACGTCAGCCACAGCGCGCACCTCGCCGGCGTCTGACGTCACTGTCAGTCGCCGACTGGGATGCGCTGCAGTGTGGAGGGAGCGCGAGCGTCACCCGCCGCTGGACCGCGGCCAGGTAAGAAGAACTTTTTTAAATTTTTTAAAATTTTTAAGAGCGGCAATCTGGGGGGCCCGGGGGATACAGAGACATGGGGGAAGAATGCTGGACATGGGCAAAATGCTGAACGCTGGGGCAGATTGCTGGACATGGGGCAGAATGATGAACACTGGGGCAGATTGCTGGGCATGATGGGGCAGATTGCTGGACACGATGGGGCAGATTGCTGGTCTTGATGGGGGCAGAATGCTGGGCACGATGGGGCAGATTGCTTGACACGATGGGGCAGATTTCTAGTCATGATAGGGGCAGAATGCTGGGCACGATGGGGCAGAATGCTGGGCACGATGGGGCAGATTGTTGGACATGATGGGGCAGATTGCTGGTCATGATAGGGGCAGAATGCTGGGCACAATGGGGCAGATTGCTGGACACGATGGCGGAAGATTTCTGGACATGATGGGGCAGATTGCTGGACATGGGGCAGAATGATGAACACTGAGGCAGATTGCTGGACATGGGGCAGAATGCTGGGCACGATGGGGCAGATTGCTGGTCATGATGGGGGCAGAATGCTGGTCATGATGGGGGCAGAATGCTGGTCATGATGGGGGCAGAATGCTGGTCACGATGGGGCAGAATGCTGGGCACGATGGGGCAGATTGCTTGACATGATGGGGCAGATTGCTGGTCATGATAGGGGCAGAATGCTGGGCACGATGGAGAAGAATGCTGGACACGATGGGACAGATTGCTGGACACGATGGGACAGATTGCTGGACACGATGGGGCAGATTGCTGGACACAATGGTTCAGATTGCTAGATATGATGGGGAAGATTGCTGGACACGATGGGGGCAGAATGCTGGACACGATGGGGGCAGAATGCTGGACACGATGGGGCAGATTGCTGGTCATGATGGGGGCAGAATGCTGGTCATGATGGGGGCAGAATGCTGGGCACGATGGGGCAGATTGCTGGGCACGATGGGGCAGAATGCTGGAGATGATGGGGCAGAATGCTGGAGATGATGGGGCAGAATGCTGGACACGATGGGGCAGAATGCTGGACACAATAGGGGCAGAATGTGACAGAGAGACACAGGAGGGGGCTGAATGGACACGGGGGCAGAATGTGACAGTGAGACACAGGAAGGGGCAGAATGTGAGGCACGGGGACAGAATGTGACAGTGAGACACAGGAGGGGGCTGAATGGACACGGGGACAGAATGTGACAGTGAGACACAGGAAGGGGCAGAATGTGAGGCACGGGGGCAGAATGTGACAGTGAGACACAGGATGGGGCAGAATGAGATACGGGGCATGATTGGAGATATGGGACATGATTGGAGACCCAGGGGGCAGGATCAAAGACATGGGGGCATGACTGGAGACACTGGGGGCAGGATTGGAGATAGATCGTGCAGGATCATGGGGCAGGATGGATACGGTGAAGACAGATGGGGCAAGATGGGGAGATCATATGGGGCAGAATGGATACTTATGAGGGCGGGATGGGAGAACGGATGGCTGAATGGGGGATATTATTACCACAGGGTCTAATTAAGGGATATTATTACTGCAGTGATGTATTTATTTTATTTTTTGAGTATACTGTTTTAAATGGGGGGAGGGCGGTCCTGTTACTGTGTAGAGTGACACTATGTTGCCTTTTTTTCTTCATGTGATGTAATGTAGAGGTTGGGAAAATTAAGTAATATGTTCTGCAAGCGGAGCTCTAGGTAACTGTTATTTCCTGTGGAGACGAGCCCTGGCTGGAAGACGTGATGGCGGTCTGTGCTGGATGAAAAGCAAAGATGAAGGACTTCACCTAGAGACGTCACTGGTGAGTTAGTGTGTCACCTATACACCGACACTATACACTGTATAGAGGCCTTGTGTATAATGTCATTGATCACTGTATTACCTGTACACAGACACTGCATACTAAGTACAGATCTCCTGTGTATAATGGCACTTATGGTGATAGTATCGTGTTTTTTTTATTACTGTTCAGTATTGTAGTATTCAGTCACTGTGGTGGTAATATGTGGTCTGGTCATGGTGAGGTGCTGTTCCTTGTATGTGATATTATTCGGTCACTGTGGTGGTAATATGTGGTCTGGTCGTGGTCTGGTCATGGTCTGGCGGTATTTGCTCCTTGTGTGTGGTATTATAGGTCACTATGTGGTCTGGACATGTGCGGTGGTATTTTTCCCTTGTATGTGATATTATTGGTCATTTTAAAAATTGAAAAATAGAAAAAACCTAAATTGTATCACATATTTTAAATATTTAATAGGTTACAGTAGAATAGAGCACGGCAAAAAGAGTTTACCCTGTTATGGTGGCGGCTTAAAAAAATCTTTTGGCCAAAACAAAAGCTGCAGGCTATATGTGTGATCTGGTGATGGGACCTGTTAGGCTACTTTCACACATCAGGTTTTCGGCGTCAGGCGCGATCCGGCGTCGTGCCGGAATGCCGGATCCGGCAAATGTTTTGTAAAACCTGAAGTGCCGGATCCGGTTTTCTGCCGGATCCGTCTTGTTCTTGACAGACAAAACCGGATCCGTCTCATCCGTTTTTCTATCCGTTTTTCGACGGATTACGCCGGATTCGGTTTTTAAAATTGACCCTTGTGGCCTTCCGAACGGGATTGGCTACTGGAAAACTAGATATAGCATGTTCCTACAGCCCTTCTTTGACAGGTTGTAGAGAAGAAAGTGCAGGTTGGAGAGAAGAGCAAGTTACTGGCGAAGATGGATGTTGTCATTGGAAATATTACCACTAGAAGTTCTGTGACGGTGTCAGGGACAATTTTCCACTATACTTTATGTCACCTCAAGGCAGAGTACACTGGGATGACAGAGTGTGAAAGATTTGTGCCCTAAACTTGTGTACCTTCTGGACCAACAGTATATACCTTTGCCAACCAAAGTTGGCTATCTTGTCATGGTCTTACTATTTTTAGCTTTAGGCCACAGGTGTGTACCTGGTTGTGTTTTATGCAAAGTATTTCACCTTTTAACAAAAGTTGTGTACATTGTTAGGAAATCACCAACAATAAACACAACTTTTTAGGTGAAATACTTTGCTTCAAACACAACCAGGAACACAACTGTGGCAAAAAGCTAAAATTTACCCACAGTTATATACCTGGTTTTGAATACCTTTTTACCTTTGAAATACCCTGTATTTAACCTTTTTTTTAAAACATAGTTCGCCGCAGAAAGAAATGACAGACAACCATTGTGAAACGAATTTAACTTATTTAAATTTTTTTTTTTTTTATGTTTTTAAAGTGCAAAAAACTTTTTTAATAAAGGTTTTAAACCCAATGGGCATTTTTATTACAACAAAAAAACATTACAAATCTGTGTACTGTGGGGTGGAAATACTGCTGGAGGGGCTGCGGGACACTTCGACACTGGGTGTGTGGAGAGAGGACTGGGATCGTGGTGGGGAAGGAACAGTTAGAGGTGAAGGTGTGGAAAAAGCTACAGAATGGGTGGACATGTGGGAGGCAGAAGAGGTGGTGGGCGGTGGAGTGGAGGGTTGGGCAGGGACTGTAGGAGCAGATGATGTTGATGGAAAGTTGTATGGGGAAGGAGTTTGGGACGGGGAAGGAGTTTGGGACGGGGAAGGAGTTTGGGACGGGGAAGGAGTTTGGGACGGGGAAGGAGTTTGGGACGGGGAAGGAGTTTGGGACGGGGCAGGTTGCTGGAAGTGGGGAGATGTCTGGTACTGGTGAGGTTGCTGGTATGTAATAGGAGGGGGAGGATGGAAAGTGGCTGGAGGGGGTGCAGGTGGAGGAACTACAGTGGTGGGAGGTGGAGGTTGGGAGGTAACCTGCTGTAGAGCACCGTGGCACGAATGCATTACATGCATCTGCTGGGTAGGAGATAGTGTTGCCATGCGCTCCACAACAGACCTGAAAAAGGTGTGGTTTGGCGAAGATCTTGCTTCTGAATGCATGGTTTGCAGAAGTGTCTTCACCTCCAGAATGCTGGAGTTGATCTGCTGAAAGCCTGCGGCGATTTGCTCTGACAAGACTTTGAGACAGTTCTGGAAAGATGCATTCAGATGCAATAACTCTTGCGCATAACTCTTTTCCTGACCCCTCTGCCGCTGCCGCCCAGTACCCGCAGGTGTACTAGAGGCGGCAGGGGCAGAAGGGTGGGGTAAAGGGAAAGCGATCTCCTCACCAGCAGCTTCATGTAATGTAGGTGGCCACGATGCTCCTGTGCTGGTGGATGGGACAGATGGGTCCAATGTGTGGGAAGGCTGGGAAGGTGCAGATGTACCGGGGCGGTCGAAGTGTCCCTCGGTGCCGGTCTCCTCAGGGATCGCCTCAGAAGGGTCCAATCGTGCAGGCTCCCGAGTGCTGCTCACCGTGCTGTGTAATAAAGAGAAAAAATAACAATTAAAATACTGACATGGTATGGCCCTGGCTGAAAAAAAAAAAGTTACATCTAACATTCTTTTCACATGTGGTGTGTAATATTTACCTTCTGGTGAGCATTGTTTCCCGGAGGAACGACAGGGCTTGTGCGTACTTGTACTTGCTCCTGCGTCCTCCAGATCCACTCGGGGCCCGCATCTCTATTGAACTCCTTCTTGAAACGATCCCTCACAGACCGCCACCGATTCACAATTCTGTTCCCTGAAACGAGAAAGGAGTGGTTAGTATACAACATCAGTGTTTCACAAACTCCAGTCCTCATGGTCCCCAGGGGTCATGTTTTCAGGATTTCCATAGTAAATAGAAATCCTGAACACATGATCCGTGGGGACCACGAGGACTGGAGTTCGGGAAACACTGGTTTACATCAAGCAACCGTTACTGTATATACTTACGCTCTTTAATCTGGGCCCGAGCTTCGAGGTCCTCCCAGCGGCCCACAAGGAGAGAACAGATTTCCTCCCAGAGTCGTCGGGTAATGATCAGGTCAGCGTGGCGGCGGTCAGCCATATTCCAGAGCGGCTCCCTTTCTCTGACGAGATCGATGAGGCGGTCCACATCAATCCCTCCATCCTCACCGTCAGAGTCGGGAGCACGCTGTGAAGGCTGTTAAAGAAAAAGACAAAAATAACATAATTAGCCTCCACAAAAGAAATGAAATAAAAAGTGCAAAAAAACAAAGCAAAAATATTTATACTTACACGCTGGTGACCGCCGCGTTGCTGTCGCCGACGACCCTGGGAGGCACTGCGAGGACCTCTTGGCCGAGCACCAGATTGGGAAGACTAGAGAAGAAAACAAAAAATGTTATGTCTTTGGATGTAGGCATTTGTTTGCTGTGTGTGGTCTGCAGAACATTGTTTTCTATGTGTTGTGTGTAGTGTGATGTTGTGTTTCTGCGTTTGATGCAAAAAACTTACCAATTGTGAGCCCACTCCAGGTGTCTGTCCACCCCATCCTTCTTCTTCTGGGAGCTCCTCTTCATCTTGTGAATCCTGTTTTGAAATAAAAGGCAATGAATAGACATATATTACAGAGATGATGGATTTTGGAAATAAAAACTTACCGTCAAACGCTGACGATGCGAGGGAGGGATGTCTGTTGATGGCCAGACTCCATGGCTGTGGGTATTGCTGCTGCCAGTGATGCCATTTCTGCTGCTGCTGCTGCATCTCTTTGGCGGCTGTTGAATAAAGAGAAACAAAGGGCCAATGAATATCTTGATATTCCATGGCCCTAGTTTGGAGGAATGGGGGATTTGATAATTACCGTCTCTCATCTGCTTCTGGACTCCCCTCCCGTTCAGCATGCTGCTCCACTTGGGGTGGTGCTGCTGGTGCTGCTGCTGCATCTCTTTGGCGGCTGTTGAATAAAGAGAAACAAAGGGCCAATGAATATCTTGATATTCCATGGCCCTAGTTTGGAGGAATGGGGGATTTGATAATTACCGTCTCTCATCTGCTTCTGGACTCCCCTCCCGTTCAGCATGCTGCTCCATTTGGGGTGTTGCTGATGGTGCTGCTGCTGCAGATGTCTGCTGCCTTCTCCTGCTCCTGGTTCTTGGCTTGGGTGGCATGTTGGGTGTGGCTGAGGGTCCCATTGTCTTGCTTTTATATATCTCCTGTGGGCAGAGCTACTGAGCATGCTCAGACCAAAAAAACCGGATCCGGCGCATTGCGGCCCTCATAGGCTTTCATGGTGTGAAAAAGCCGGACGCGCCGGATCCGGCTTTTTCGCCGGAGACAAAAAACGTTACAGTAGACGTTTTTTCCAGACGCCGGATCGCGACACATTGCGACACATTGCCGGATCCAGCGAAAACCGGATGAAACGCATGGCCATCCGGCGCAAATGCAAGTCAATGGGGGGAAAACGGATCCGGCATTGCATTTCGCCGGATCCGGTTTCTGTCAAAAGCGCCGGATCGCGCCTGACGGCGAAAACCTGATGTGTGAAAGAGGCCTTAATGTGTGATTGGTGAGAAGTGGAGTTTTTCCAAGAGAAAGCGGTGGGACTTTGGACAGTTCGAGGGGTGGAGGCGGGGCTGGGATGGAGCCTGGGTGGAGTCTCAAGGGGGCCCCGAAAATTTTACCAGTATGGGGCCCCATGATTCCTAGTGGCAGCCCTGCATCCAACCAAAACATCCCAGGCTTCACAGACGGCATTCCCAGCACCTGACCGCACTCTCGGGCACCACAACTTTACACTGAGCTGACTCTGAGAGCAGAGCTCGCGGCAGCAGCTAATACATGCTTTTATCTGTCAGGGGCGGGAACAGAGCTACCAATCAGCGCCTTCCTGGAGTTTGACAGCCAATCAGCTTACGTTATTTAACCTGCTCCGTCCCTGCTTCCTTTTTTCCTCTCCTGTGCGGTAGAGTCCTGCTACCACGTGACATGGCATTTGTCGCGCCCCGGCCGGTGTTCGTGTGCCGACGTAGGCTGCCCCAGCGAGCGCCGCGCTCCCAGCCCGCGGTGTGTGTACACTGGCGGCCGGCAAGATATGTGCTCTATCCTGAGGAGACAACCGCACCAGAGCCGGTCTCCGCGGTGAGCAAGGTAACAAGAGCTCGTCTCTATGCGCGGTGTCAGATGGCAGGAAATGCTGAGACTTGTAGTACTGCAGGTGCTGAGGGAGGTTATTGGGTCGGTCCTGTGTGCAGATCACTGTGCATTGCTGGGATCCTGCTGCAGAATGTAGGGCATAGCTGGGGGTGCAGGGGGCTTCACTCTCTCCCATTGCAGTGGCTGCATGGTCACACCATGGCCACATAGAGACGCACCACACTAAAGTGCACAAAGCAATAGACTTCTTTCTACACTGGGACTGCTTACATAGGACTGCAGCCAAGCACACAGACACCAGTGATGAGAAACTTCTGCTCCTGCCTGGAAGAAGTAACATGCTTCTATTCCTCGCACTCCCCCTTAAAGGAACCAGTTATGTCCCAGCAGCCTTCACTTTGAGTAAATTCCCTGTATAAATTTTTGTACAAACGAAGTTTTAAAAAAAGCCTTTACAGTGTCCTCGTTTGCTGTGCTAATGAGGGCTTTGCCTAGTCGATGGGGTGTTAAGCCCCCGTCACACACAGATCTCGCTAGCGAGATCGCTGCAGAGTCACACGTTTTGTGATGTAACAGCGATCTCGCCAACGAGATCTGTGTGTGACATCTATCAGCGACCGCCCCCCTGCTGGGTATCGCTGATCATTCTTGAAAGCTCTGGACTTTTTTTGGGTCTTTGGTCTCCCGCAGGCGGGACATCAGCGAGCTCGTATCCAAGGTAAACAGCGGGTTTCTAAGCGGCGCGCGGTGCTTAGGAACCCGCTGTTTACCTTGGTTACCAGCTCCCTGCACCAGCGCGCTGGTAACTAAGGTACACAGCGACGCGCCCGCTCGTTGTCGCTGGTGCTGATAGCTGGTGAAGCTGCCTGTTTGTCAGCTCACCAGCGATCATGTAGCGACACACCAGCGATCCTGACACGTTGATATCCTTGTCGGGATCGCTGGTGAGTCGCTATGTGACGGGGCCCTTAGTCTGACGCTGGGTGTACGCTTCCTGGCTACAGAGGCGCTCGAGTCCAGAAGCTCAGAATATGCTTTCTGGACATGGGCTCCTCTGATGCCAGGAGGAGTACACTTGGCGTCAGAGAGGAGTACATAAGCTGGGGATGACTCCGTTTGTGCACATTGTCATCATGCCCACAGAGCATACATTATGCACCTCTGCTGTTCTTTTTGAAAGTGTTTTTTAAAAGTGTGTGTATATAATATTATAATTATTCAGGCCAAGTTTCTTCCTTTTGTCTAGGAGTGATGTCGCTACACGCTAGAGCTATGCCATCTCTGTGCAGCGTCCTAACGTATGGACAGTGGAGTGGTAACTCCCAGGTCACTATGGATAGGTTTCCACTATCTGATCTTATACGAAAGATGCAGCAAAATGGCTTCATAGCTAAAACTGACATATCTGAAATGTTTGAGAAATGACACTGGGAACAATAAGCACAGCAGGGTATTATCCAGATAACTGGGTGAAGAGGAGACACTGCTCATCTTGTGGTTTTGTAAGACACCACACTATGGGAATCACAGAATTCCAGCCTGCAGGTTGAGGTCCAACATATAAGTAATTTGGAATTTCAGGTAACCTGCATTAATGGCAGTGTAATAGTCCAGTCCAGTAAGAAGTCCAACAGTGGTTAATTCTCGACACCTTTTGAAGTGCTCACAGCTTCACCAAGAGAACCATACAGATGTTTCTCATGGTGAAGCGAGAACATTTCGAAATGTTGACAGGCTTGACAGTTCCACCACTGCAGGCCTCTGGTTGGGAATCTGTTAACATGTAAGTTACGGTAAGCTTTCTACAAGCTGCAATGTTAAAGGGGTTGTCCTGGCATATTATAAAAGCTGGGTATGGCAGAACTGTATATTGGGTGTGGATCCTGTTGTGCTGAGCAGTCAGTGGAAAGGTGAGAGCTCAGGCACAGCTTTACCTTCACTTGTATGGAAGCTCTGTAAATGTCTGTGCATGCTAGTAGTTATCTAGTGCAATACTTGGGTATAAATTGTTTTATTTTTTTAGGTGTTCAGATTACCTACAACTGAGGTGAATCCCTCTCAGAACATGGTGGATTTTGGGAAGTGGCCGTTATTCACTTTATTATCACCCCAGGAGGTGGCATCCATCCAACAAGCCTGTGTGTTTGGTACATGTGCAAATGAAGTCATCTACACCAATGACAATGATGAGGTTAGTGGGTTTATGGCTTTTACATATTTTAGCTGCTTTGTTGTGTTCTTAACGGGATTGTTCAGGATTACATTCCTGTGTGGTGTGAAGAGATGCAGCTACAGGCCGGGTGCTGGATGGTGGCTCCACATGCCATTGCATTTCTCAACGCTTAAGGGGGTTTTACACTAAGCAATATCGCTAGCAATATCGCTAAAACGTCACTGGTTTTGTGACGTTATAGCGATATTGCTAGCGATATCGCTATGTGTGATACTTACCAGCGACCGGCTCCCCCGCTGTCCATCGCTGATCGCGCGAGAATGTCCGGCTCCATTTCTCGTCGGGCGCTTCCTGCTGAGACTTCCTGCTGTGACGTCCAGCGACGCGTGGAGGCGGGCGGGAGGACGCAGGATCGCTGTGTGTGAAAGGTGAGTATCGTGCGCTGCGTCGCTGCTGCATCGCTGTGAGATCTTTCTGTATGAAAGCTCACTAGCGATCATTTAGCGATGCACCAGCGATCCTGACCGGGTTGGATCGCTGGTGCATCGCTAAATGTAAAAGGGCCTTTGCTCTAATGGACCAGCGCACTATAATTACTCTTTGCTAAATGTTGTCTCTACATTACACATCTGTCTGACAGATTTGGGTGGGGTCATGCCTTGACCACTCCTTTCTTTGAGTTGAGATTTGTTGTAATTGTATCCTATGTAACCTACAACTTACTGTATATGGTCCTGTAAAGAGCTCCTGCCATGCTGGACAGGGCTGTGGAGTCGGTAAGCCAAACCTCCGACTCCTCAATCCCCCGGACTCTGGCTCCACAGCCCTGGACTACTGAGCATGTACGGTACATAAAGTGCAGCACAGATTCATCTCCACTAAATGCAGAGATCCATAGATCAGGAACATTCGTTTATGGGACGTCTCAGAACTTTCCAAATTATGAAAGCATTTACAGCACATCCTGTGTTGTACTACTGTACCAAATATATTTTAGGAGTCGGCCCATTTTATACAGACGGACTCCACAGCCCTGGTGTTGTATGGGCTATTACTGTACCTCGGTGTATGCCATTGGGTTCTCTGGATGGAGGTAACTACTTAGTCTAATTTAAGATACAGTAGCTGGGACCTGTAGTGTTTCTGAGAAGACTGGTGCCAACAAATATAATGGTGACTGTGGAAGCTTGGTCAATCCATACAAGACTAAAGGGATAGTTCACTACTGACAACCCCTTCTCAATCTCTGTTCCCAGTAAAAGAGCCCTCATACACTATGTTTCTGGCACTGTTCTAGTGGTGTCAGTGTTGGCTTCCTGGGCTTGCATGTTACATCCTGCAATCCTTGTGGCCAGTTAGTGGCTGCTTAACGCTTCCTGCTTTTGGAGAGTTCGCACACATCTGAAGGAAGCGAGATCAGCAGCTTACTTTCTCTGGATGTATGCGATATGTCCTAAGGAGGGAAGAGTGAAGCGGCTGCAGGGATCGCGTGACGTAACAATGTCATGTGATCCCAGGGAGAGCCAGTGACAACCACCAGAACGGCACATGCACCAGATGGGATTATAGGTGTTAATGCACTGGGAGCAAACATACGGATTGAGGTTGTCAGAGTAGTGGACAACCCATTTAATAGGGTTTCAGTTTGAGGGTTTGTTTTTCTTTTGTCAAAAATCCATGTTCACTTGTTCACCTTCTTGGTAGTATTCTGTATTCCTCTTTATATTTTTGCAATACTTACAGTAAGACTTTTAAACAGTGTGCCTTCTACATCCTCTGTGTATCTCGATACATAGCAGACTAAAATGGGCCAGAGTGTGATAAATTAAAACCTTCAGTGAGCTTGTTCTGTTAACAAGGTCTGTAACGTAATTTCTTTTCTGAACATCTAACTTGATTTATGACCAAGTAGCTTAACTGTTAAAATTGTGTGGTCCTAAATATTTTTGGAAGAGGCTTCCCTTTTAAATTGAACTGTTCATTGAAGGCTATCAGACCTACAGTAGATAGACTGGTTATATCCCAACCACAGCAAGCCCAGTAAGTAACTTGGTGCTATCCTCGTCTGTCCCCATTTTATACTGCTCTCAGTTTAGAAGCCTAAACCTGGTGATTGATTCCCTTTAACTGACTTATTGAAAAAGCCGCCCTCCTCCCATCAAAATTTGTATCTTCTTAATATATTGCAGTCATCATATTATATGGCAATGTGTACTTACAATTGCTCATTTTACTTTTCAACCCAGCCAATTCTCTTTACCATTACATCTGATATAAATGTCATTAAACTGACTGGCTGAATCTTTCTAAGCTCTATGTAGACACAGGAGATCAGATTTTCTGGGGTGAGTCATGAGTCACTGCAAAATTTGAGGGAGCAGCTGGGTCATGAGTTCAAGGAATGAATTCTGCAGGGACAGCACACTTACTGTTTGTACATAAACTGGGTAGAAAATCGAACAATTGTAAGTACCATATAATATGATTGCAATATTTTATGAGGCTATAAATTGGGTGAATGTGCTGCCTTAGGGTACGTGCACACGCTGCGGATTCCGCTGCGTAACGCTGCGGAACCCCGCAGCAGCTTTAGCTGCGGTGTACAGTACCATTCAAATGAATGGGGGGAAAAAAAAACCCGCTGTGCCGACGCTGCGGAAAAATCCGCGTGGATTTGCTGCTGTTTTGAATCCGCAGAAAGAATTGACATGCAATTCTTTCTGCGGAAACCGCTGCGGGTTCCTATCTCCACCATTATAAAGGATGGAATATCCATCCTTTATTTTGCTTCAGTCAACACCCCTGATCAAGGTGACTCCGTGCGCAGGAGGATTATGGATCGCAACCGAGACTGGTGAGCTGACCTCCCTTCATTTTCCCTATCCTTCTATAATTATCTCCACCATTGTGGAGATAGTGAATCCGCAGGCAAAACCGCAGATAATCCGCAGGTCTTTTGACCTGCGGATTATCTGCGGTTTTTGCAAAATCCGTGCGGATTAATCCGCAGCGGATTCCGCAGCGTGTGCACACACCCTTAAGGTATTAACGAACTACTCCCATAATTTCTGCCTCTAAAACTTTTTATTGCCATCAGTCTTGTAGACCGGATTTATTTTAACCACGTTCTACAAAACTGCTCAAATTGCACATGAAATGAAGACAAGACACTGTAACCTAAGGGATTGTGCACACATAGTTTTTTTTTTTTTTTTTTTTTTTTTGTCTCTGCAGATTTTGTAGAGAAAACCGCCGATTTGTCTGCAGTTTATCTCCTCTTAATGGATGAGGTGTAAAACTGCAGCGTTTCTGCACCAAACAATTGACATGCTGCGTTTTGAAAACCGCGGAAAAAACGCTGCATTTGCACAGCTTTTTTTTATTTCCATAGGAAATAAAGGTACTGTACAACGCAGCAGAATCTGCTGCGTTTCTGCAGAGCCAAAAACGCAGTGGAACCGCAGCAGAAACCGCAAAGTTTGCACATACCCTAAGGGTATGTGCACACGGTGCGGTTCCGCAGCGCTTCTGCACCTGCGGGTCCGCAGCAGATTCTGCTGCGTTGTACAGTACCTTTATTTCCTATGGAAATAAAAAAAAAAGCTGTGCACATGCTGCGTTTTTCTGCGTGGTTTTGCTGCGGTTTACAAACCGCAGCCTGTCAATTGTTTGGTGCAGAAACGCTGCAGTTTTACACCTCATCCATTATGAGGTGTAAATCCGCAGGACTTTTGTCCTGCGGATTTAACTGCGGTTTTCTCTACAAAATCTGCAGACCCAAAAAACTATGTGTGCACATAGCCTAAGGGATTTATTCGGACTCCCATGACAGCACCACGAGAGAGGGGATCCGCCCTATAGGAACAGGAAACCTACAGATACAAAAGGGCGGCACCTCTCCCACGCATCAGTTGGTTTTCTGTTCCTGAGGGGACGGGATCCTACAGAAGAATTGGATCCCAGGCCGGCCAGCCGACACCGGTAGCGAGGGGGTCTCCTACCTCGGCCTGGTTCGGATCTCCTGGAAGGCGCCACGGTGGCCCAGGATGGGTGTCACGGCGGTGGCGTGGACAGCAGGGAGCGGCGTCCGGAGGATGTCTGTCTCCGGAATTAAGCCGCCGCTGGTAAGTATACCCCCCCCCCCGGGGGATTCCCGGCTCCGGCGGCGCAGATATGTTGGCAGCGCTGTGCAGGGGGCTGCGACCGGGCGCTGTTCCGGAGCTCCCGGGCGTCCCGCGGGGCTTCCGGCGTTTCCGGGGTAGCGGTGACGTCAGGGGGCGGGCGGAGGAGGCGCTTCCGGGTCAGCGCGCCACTGCGCATGCGCTGCGATTCCAAGATGGCGGCGCCCATCGGAAACACCGATGGCGCGGGGTCGGGCGCCAGCTGGGGTAGGAAGCTCCGTTAAGGGGGGGGGAGGGGCACGGCATGGATACTGCTGACCGGAGGAGGGGTATTTAGGCGCGACCTGGGCAGGGTACCTTGCCTTGGCCACATTACTACATGCAGCAGTGTGCAGCAGCAGCAGTGGTAATGGAAAGCGATCGAGAGCAGCAGCGGCAGAAGCAAGGGCAGCAGCGGCAAACATCACTGCCGCCCCTGGATGACCTTCGGCAGGTCAAACAGAAAAAGAAAGGGTCCCGTGACAGTAATGCGGGACGAAGTGACCAGTCCACTCGTAAGAGCTCCTCCAGGCAGACAGGAGCATCGACCGAAAGAAATCCCCCTCGTTCTCCGGTACTTGATTGTGGCACTGGTAAGTGATCTTCGTGAAAGTTCACTCAGTGACGGGACCCCCCTTCTGTGTTTTTCTTTTTGTAGGGAAAAAAAAGCTACAAGTAAAAATAAGCATAGGGAATGCGCACTCTGTGCATGCCCATTACCGGACGCGTGCCTCAAAAGATTGTTCCCCCCCTGTATTCAGCAGACAGTGGCAGAAGAGTCGCCCGCAGTAGCGGCGAGTTTGAGAGACATTGTCAGGGTAGAAATGAGGGAAACCCTAAAGTCCTTGTCTCAGCCGCAAAGTCTAAGGGGCGAGGTCCCGGCGGAGTCTGATTCCTCGGTAGAGTGGAGAAAAAGCAGAGACTCCCAAGCTTCATCTCCCTCGTCCTCCTCAGGAGAAGAGGACTCGGGGCGATTTTGTCTGCCTCTTGACCGGGTAGACAAGCTGGTCAAAGCAGTCAGAGGGACAATGGAGGTAGAGGAGCCTAAGCCCCATTTATCCATGCAGGATGTCATGTTCTGTGGGCTGGAACAGAGGAAGCGGAGAGTCTTTCCGTTAAATCAAAAGATACAGGATCTGATCCACAGAGAGTGGAAAAAAACGGACAAAAGAGGGTCGCTACCACCAGCCCTCAAAAGGAGATACCCCTTCGACGATCCGGCAGTAAGTTCTTGGGACAGAGCCCCCAAATTAGACGCTGCCATTGCGAAGGCATCAAAAAAATCCTCGCTCCCCTTTGAGGACATGGGATCCCTTAAAGATCCCTTAGACAGGAAAGCTGATACTTTCCTGAAAAACACCTGGGAGATGGCGGCCGGGTCCTTAAGACCAGCAGTGGCTTCAACGTGCACGGCCAGGTCCATGATGGTCTGGTTGGACCAGTTGGAGTCACAACTAAAACAGGGTACATCAAGACAGACAATTCTTGGGGCCCTACCGACCATCCAAGAGGGAGCAGCCTTCCTGGCAGATGCCTCAGCGGATGCAGTGAGAATGGCCGCCAGAGCAGCAGGTCTCTCTAACGAAGCTCGCAGAGCCCTGTGGCTAAGGTGCTGGCAGGGAGACATCCAGTCCAGAGCAAAGCTCTGTGCGATTCCATGTGAGGGCGAATATTTGTTTGGAACTGTCCTAGACGAGCTGCTTGAAAAGGCGGGGGACGACAAGAAAAGATTCCCAAACCTTTCATCAGCGTCCTACCGTCGCCCATTTGGTAGAAGGAGATTTGGCCAGGGGAGAAGGCGCAACTCTTCGCCTGTTAGAGATCGACCCAGATGGGAAGACAGAAGGAGACGAGGTACGGGCTATATGTTTACATGCTCGTCGAGAGATCAAAAGAAACCAAATCAATGACTAGCGGTTCCCGTGGGGGGTAGACTGTCATCCTTCTTCCCGGCATGGTCACAGATTACGAATAGTGACTGGGCGCATAAGGTAATATCCACTGGGCTTAGGTTGGAATTTACCCAGATCCCGCGGGACACCATTAAACTGACCCCCTTAAGATCTTCTCATCTCGAACAAGCGGCTTTAGAAGCGGAAGTCTTGAGCCTATGTCAGAAAAATGTCCTGGTAGAGGTTCCAGAGGCTGAAAGGGGAAGAGGGTTTTACTCTCCCCTGTTTCTAATCCAGAAACCTGATAACACATTCAGAACGATTATAAACCTTCGTTCCCTTAACGAGTTTTTGATTAATCATACATTCAAAATGGAGTCCATTAATACAACAATAAAAATATTGTTTAAAGGTTGTTTTATGGCAGTCATAGATTTGAAAGACGCGTACTATCATGTACCTATCCATACAGACTTCCAGCAGTTCCTGAGGGTGGCAGTTTCAGTAGAGGGCACAGTACGTCATTTTCAGTATAGAGCCCTTCCCTTTGGTCTCTCAGCAGCACCCAGGGTTTTTACAAAGTTAGTGGCCGAAGTTATGGCTCACTTACGAGAGGTTGACGTCTTAATCATTCCATATTTAGACGATTTCTTGATTGTAGGAAAATCGGTGGGTCATTGTAAATCCCAGATAGAAAAAGCTAGATCCAGGTTAGAAACCTGGGATGGATTTTAAACTACGAGAAATCCCGACTCCAGCCCTTAAAAATACAGAAATTATTAGGGTTGATACTAAATTCAGACACTCAGCGGTGCCTGCTACCACTAGATAAATTACAAAAGATACAGGAGCAGGTTCTTCGGGCAATGGATAATCCATCTGTGACCCTCAGACAGGCCATGTCCCTGTTAGGTTCTCTAACTTCATGCATCCCAGCAGTAAGGTGGGCACAGTTCCATACCAGAACCCTTCAAAACGACGTCTTGATTAATAGCAGGGCCCTTGGAGGCTCCTTACAGGGTCGGATGTGTCTAAGCCCCTCAACTGTTACATCACTGAGATGGTGGCTTGAGAGCGAGAACCTAGTGTCAGGGGTGCCCTGGATAACACAGATAACCTGTATTATAACCACAGACGGTTGGGGAGCCCATATGGGGGACGTAGTGGTACAGGGCCAGTGGGATTCTAATTCTGAAGTCTCATCCAACCAGAGAGAACTATTGGCGATAGAGCGGGCAGTCAAGAAACTCATTATCTACCTGCAGGGCCATCATGTGAGGATACACTCGGACAACCAGGTAGCGGTAGCATATGTCAACCACCAAGGTGGAACCCGCTCCAGCGCTCTGATGCAGATAACAGAACGGCTCCTCCAGATAGCAGAGAGAAATTGTCTATCTTTGACCGCGCTCCACATCAGCGGAAAGGACAATGTAAGAGCAGACTTTTTAAGCCGCAAGGCTCTAAGACAAGGAGAATGGGCTTTGAACAAAGATATTTACCGCCAGATTGTCTGCAGATGGGGCCAGCCAGAGGTAGACCTCTTTGCCACCAGAAAAAACAGAAAAGAAAGATTGTTCTGCTCTCTGAACCTCAGGGAAAATCCCCTGGCGGTGGATGCCCTACTGATAAGATGGGACTTTTCTCTGGCATACGCCTTCCCACCATTGAATCTTCTTCCTCTGGTAGTCAGGAAGATCAGAGAGGATCAGGCAAGAGTCATACTGATTGCCCCCTTTTGGCCCAGGAGGACCTGGTTCTCGTGGTTGAGGACCATGTCGATAGGCGATCCCTGGGTACTGCCGAACCTTCCGGATCTCCTCTACCAGGGGCCAGTCAGCCACCCACAAGTAGCGGGACTTCATTTGACGGCGTGGTATTTGAAAGGTCACTATTAAAAAATAGAGGGTTCTCCAAGAACTTAATTGACACCCTCCTAAGAAGCAGAAAATTAACCACCACTAATATCTATGCTAGGACCTGGAAACTCTTCCTGTCCACCTTTCACTTTGACATCAGAGATGGAATTCCCACAAAACATTCTGGAATTTCTCCAGAAAGGCTTCGAATTGGGTCTCTCCACAAGTACGCTAAAAGTACAAGTTTCAGCCTTAGGGGCCCTGTTTGCAGCTGATATTGCAAAAGATTATTGGGTAGCAAGGTTCATCAGAGCAGCGGCCAGATCGAGACCTATACACAAAGACAGATGCGTACCGTGGGACTTAAACTTAGTCCTTACAGCCATGACAGAAAGTCCGTTTGAACCTTTAGATTCCGCCTCACTAAAGATTATATCTCTTAAGACGGCATTCCTGGTAGCAATAACATCCGCGCGTAGGGTGAGCGATATACAGGCACTTTCCAGATTTCCTCCTTACACAGAGTTCTTACAGGATAGAGTAATCCTAAGGCCAGATCCAGCATACCTTCCCAAGGTAGCAACACAATTCCACAGGACACAGGAGATAGTTCTGCCTTCCTTCCTCCCTAACCCAACCAACCCTAAAGAGCAGAAACTCCAGGCGTTAGATATTAGAAGATGCTTACTGACATATTTAGCAGCCACGGATCCTTGGAAGAAGGAGAACGCATTATTCCTATCCTTCCAAGGTTCCAGGAAAGGATACAGAGTATCAAAATGCACATTAGCAAGGTGGATTAGGGAGGCTATCTCTCTTGCCTACACAGCAGGTGGTGGTCCGGCTCCACAGAACCTGAGGGCACATTCCACTCGGGCCATGGCATCATCCTGGGCGGAGAGATCTGGAGTATCAATTGATCAAATATGTAAGGCGGCCAACTGGTCATCTCCTTCCACCTTTTTTAACCACTATCGGTTAGACATGGGTGCCTCCTCAGACCTCACCTTCGGGCTAAGGGTGCTGCAGGCTGTAGTCCCTCCCTAAGTTAGTTTACATCTCTGTAATTCTCTCGTGGTGCTGTCATGGGAGTCCGAATAAAGTATTAAGTTACGTACCGGTAACGGTATTTTTCGGAGGCCCATGACCGCACCCTTAGTTCCCTCCCTTGTTCACATATAGGGGTGCACTCCTTAGAAGATTGTTCATAGAATCACCTTATGTGGGAGATGGTATGAAATAATTCTGTTAAATAGGGTAGATAGGTTGTATATATCATATGTTGTGTACTAACCATGGTAGCCTCTCAAGCTCTGTAATCCAACTGATGCGTGGGAGAGGTGCCGCCCTTTTGTATCTGTAGGTTTCCTGTTCCTATAGGGCGGATCCCCTCTCTCGTGGTGCTGTCATGGGCCTCCGAAAAATACCGTTACCGGTACGTAACTTAATACTTTTGTAACCTTAATACAGTCTTGTACTTAAGATCTATAAAATCTTATAAAACAGTGGCTGGACCGTAAATAAAAAGTACCTATTGTGTCCCCCTTTATCCTTATAGAGTGCACGTAGGGTCCTCACTCCTCCTGTAACTGTTGCGATGTGTTGCATTGTATTGTTTCTGTCCATGTCCCTACCTTATTGTAAAGTGCTTTGGAATATGTTGGTACTATATAAACAAAAATGATTCTAATCCTGCATTGCAATCTGTGCTGCTCGGTGCAGTCCCATACCGCCCCTGTACGTCATGATACTCTTGCCCATTTTTAGTCTATGGGTGCACAGTAACATGTATAGGTCATGCTTTCAGACCGCATAACTCTCTAATCTTGTTTCCAGGTATTTGCATTTGGGCAGAATTGCAGTAATTGTCTGGGAACTGGTGATAATCAAAGCACAATGGCTCCAAGAAGACTTGATATACTTTGTGGCAAGAAAATAACTGGCATTTGCTATGGCAGCGGCCCCCATGTACTGGTCTGTACTGAAGGTATGTAAAGTAATTTATTACCTTTCCTTCCTTTCTGTGCAGGTGTGGGGGGGTATCACCAACTATGCCAATGTCGGCTGCCTCATCCAATGTTTAACTATGGTCACCAGCAGGGGTGGGAGGGTAGATGTGGCTGCTGCAGCATGGAGTGATTCTTTCTCTTTTCCTGTACACATTTCGGCATTTCAGGAAGTAGTCGTCCCTTTATCAGATTTTAGATGTATTGCCATAAAAAGCACGAGTCCTATTGATATGAATCTTTTGGTGCTACAAATTCTTTGCGTTGACTGCATGCAGTGAAATCTGGTAGTGTTATGGAAGCTGCAACTCCCTTATAGGAGGAGATGGCAATAACCGTGGCTATGCTTTGAGCCTTCTGGTTGTATTTTGCCATCCTGCTATATCTGGGCCCCTAGCAGTATGTGAGCTCTCAAGCACACACCCTGCACGGAGAATGAGATCTGACTCTGCCCCAGTCTACACGGCCAAGGAAGCTGCATACATCGTACACCTGCCTGCTTCTTGTTTATACTTTTGAAACTTTTAATATGAATATACAAAAGTTAACAATAAGAATATTGAAACCTTTTTAATAGACCTAATTGAAATGTAATTTCTAGAATTGGGCATTTGCTGCAGTATTCACCCTCCCCAAAACAGCAGTTCCACCTTTCATTTTTCACAACACAAGCGATCTCCCAAGTAGTCACAGCTTCTAATGCTCCATTTTTGTAGTACAAACTGTCTTGAGTTATGAAACTTAATCTTGCCTTTTGTCTTGGTCTGTGCAGCTGTTAGTAATTCTACCCTTTTTTTATTGCTTTGTTTTCTAGATGGGGAGCTTTATGCTTGGGGGCACAATGGGTACAACCAGCTTGGGAATGGTAACACTGTCCAAGGTACCGTCCCTGTTGAGATCTGCGTTGAAGCGCTTACAAAAAAAGTGGTGCAAGTGGCGTGTGGCTCCCATCACTCAATGGCTTTAACATCCGATGGAGAGGTAATGTTTCATGGAGAAACACAGGCTCAAAGATTGCTAAACAAATTGCCTAAACTTGCTGAGCAGAATCCACACATTCAGTTTAAATGTCTTATTGATTTAGTGATCTGAAGACTTGTTAGTTCCTTTCACGTGTTGTGTTTGGGATATTCTTGCACACTTGCCAGACATGGCAGCGTAGGGTCACAAATGGAGAACTGCAGTTGTATATTTTATCTTGTAAGACTTAATTTGAGCCAGCGAATATGTTGATATAAGTGCAATGCATAGGTGAGTATTCACACTGGCCATGAGCAAATACCATGTAATGAGTAAATGGTAATGGTGCATGGGAACTTAACATTGTTTTGATTAAAAAAGCAAGCCATATCACGCCAAGGTGTACTTAACTCTCATAGTTCACATCACTTTGTCAGACAAATGGGTAATGGCAGAGCAGGACCTGGATCTCGACTGTTAGACACCTTCTGTTAACGCTAGGCAGGGTGGCCATCCCTTTAAAGAGGGAACCTGTCAGTAGTTGGGGCTGATGTAGATGAGGCAGTGGCCAGATCTTATAGCATTCTATAATGCTGCAGATAAGCCCCCGATCCAACCTTAAAGATAAACTTATTTCTCTTTATTATGCTCACCTGGGGGCGGTCCAGTCCGATGGGTGTCGTGCGTCCAGTGCCTCCCATCTTCTTGAGATGGCACCTTCCAGCTTGGTTCATGGCGCCCTGGCATCATCGCTCCTGCACAGGCATACTCATCTGCCCTGTTGAGGGCAGAGCAAAGTACTGCAGTGCGTGGTGCCAGGAAAGGTCAAAGAGGAATGGCGCCTGCACGCTTGAGTACTTTGCTCTGCCCTCAACAGGGCATAGAAGTACACCTGCACTGGAGCACAATGCTGGGGAGCCATGAACCAAGCAGGAAGGCAGCATTGCAAGAAGATGGGAGGCACCAGACCTGTGACACTCATCGGACTGCATCGCCCCACCCCGGGTGAGTATAACTTATTTTTCTTATCTTTCAGGTCGGACCAGGGGCTTATGTGCAGCATTATAGAATGCTGTAGAGAAGCCCTGAAAAGCAGTGGCCGCATATATCGGCCGGAAGTGCTGACAGGTTCCCATTAACCAGCTTTTCTTGCTTTCTCTCTGAAGGTGTTACTTGAAATTTAAAGCAATTGCGCTTGAAAATTTACCAAAATTGTGTAACTTGAACAGTGCAAATTTACACTAGACAGCCGTAAAATGCACCAGGCATATTTTGGGTGCAGATTAGTATATGTGCTGCGCTGTGCAGTCTTTTGAGGATGATCTTTCGATTGTCATGTTTGTCTTTTCACCACTTAGGTGTTTGCCTGGGGATACAATAACTGTGGACAAATTGGTTCTGGCACCACAGCGAACCAGCCAACTCCTCGCCGAGTGTGTGCACAGCCTAAAGAGGGCTTGGGAGGTCTCTGTGGCGGTTATGAAGACAAACATAGCCGCCACATCGGTTGCCAGATCAATGCATCTATGGATCGACAGAGCACCAATTAAAAGCGAAAACCCCTAGAGGTGGGATCTTAGAGGGCCTTCCCCTGTTGAGAATTGCAACCGGATTCCTGGCGGATGCTTCAGCTGATTGGTGCGTCGAGGCCAGGAATAATTCTTTATCCAATGCGGCTCGCCAAGCCATATAGATGAAGACCTGGTCAGGGGATTACCAGCTGAAAAATAAGTTGTGCGATACCTTTCTCAGGTGGAAAGGTATTAGTACTGGGCTTAGATAAAATACTGGAGAAGGGTTCCCCGAGGAAAAAACAAGATATTTTCCCTTCTGAGATCCCGTCCTTCCCAAAGGCAGGAGTATAGAGGGAAAGGGAGATCAGCTTGCTGGGAATACCTGAAGGGGGGGGGGGGGGGGATATAGGGGGGCCCCCCCCTTCTCGCTCCAGACCAAGTTCCAGGAGCAGGAGACAATGACTTCATACCAGTAGGGGGTCGCCTCAAACACTTCTCGGAGGCATGGGGGCTCATTTCCCAGAACCAGTGGATCCAGAATAGCTTCCCAGGGCTATACCCTTGAATTCACAAAGCCCCCCCCCCCAGCACGGTTTGTAGTTACAAATCCCCAGTCCAAAACCCTTATAGACCCTATATGGGCAGATGTAAAAGATCTGCTAAGATCAGAAGTAGTGGTTCAGGTTCCAGAAGCAGAGAGGTCAGGGCCACTTCAACTCTCTTCACAGTAAAAAAAAAAAAAAAAACCCCTTCGGGGTAGAGTCAGACCATTATAAATTTAAAATCCCTAAACCAATGGTGGACCAGTCACAAGAACATCAGCCAGGGGGTGCCTTGGATCATATCGCCATGCGTGACTAGCATCCTGGATGCCAGCAGGAAAGGATGGGAGGCCTATCTGGAAGGAAGGTACCTTCAAGGAACATGGCCCAGAAACATCAGTTCACAGTCCTCAAACTACAGAAAGCTACGAGCAGTTTGGCTAAAACTAAGCCGGTCGAGTCTACAAGGCCAACATATAAAGGTCATGTCAGACGCGTAACCACAGTATCTTTCCTACTCCACCAGGAGGGCCCAAGACATGGAAAGCTTCAGGACCTGACGGCCCGCATCTTCACATGGGCGAAGAACAATGTTCGCTCCATATCAGCGGTACACCTACAAGGCTCCATGAACAACATAGCCGACTATTTGAGCAGACCAGAAGTCCGAGCCACCGAGTGGGAATTGAAAAAGGAGATATTCATAGACTTGTGCCATCAGTGGGGAACCCCCCCCCCCCAGCTGGACCTTCTTTACGACAAAAAAGAACATCAAGCTACAGAGATTCTTCTCCCTCAATCCAGCGGACCATCCAGAAGGGGTCGACGCCTTGAATCAGAGATGGGAAGGGGGACTGCTTTACGGCTCCCCCCCCCCCCCCCCCCATTGCTATAATACCGAGAGTCCTCAAAGAGCCAGGAGGAAGGAGCATGGGTAATGCTAGTGGTACCCTTCTGGCCCAGGCGAAGTTGGTTCCCCCTCCTGGAGAAGATGGCTCAGGAGGTCTCGCACCATCTACCAACAGCAGACGACCTGCTTTTCCAGGGCCCAGTTCTGCACCCAGATCAGGAAAACCTACAGTTGGCAGCAGGGATCCTGAGAGGGAGATCCTAAAATCCAGAGGCCTCTGACAGTGATCTCAATGATGCAGGCCAGCCGTAAGCCCGTTACGAGTGCAATCTATCGTAAGATTCGGAGGAAGTTCTTGCTCAGGTGGTAGGTCCATGGGGGTACTAGCTTGCCCAGATATCCCACAAATCCTTGACTTCCTCCAGGCAGTATTTAATAAAGGTCTGAGTCCAAGCACACTGAAAGTTCAGATAGCAGCTTTAAGTACTTTCTTTGATTTCTCCTTGGCCTCTCATCCATGGATAGCGTGTTTTGCAAAGTCCATCCAGAGATTGAGGCCCCTTTAAGGAAAACAGTTCCCCTGTGGGACCTAAATCTGGTACTTAACACTCTATGCAGAACCCCCTTACAAGCCAACATCTGAGATGGGCGTCATAAAGCTTACACAAACGTCATGTATTTTTTTTTTTTTTTGTAACCATCTCCTCAGCCAAATGGCTGGTTGAGATTCAGGCTCTGTCAGTCCAGAACCCCTACACTCAAATTTTTGAGGACCGCATAATAAAACTAAACCCAGGATTCCTCCCTAATATAGTATCTCCCCAGAATCTAAACCAGGAGATGGTCCTACCCTCATTCTGCCCATCCCCGAAAAACAAAGATTCTTTCACTCTTTGGGCGTCAAACGAGCGATCACGCGCTACTTAGAGGCTACCCGAGAGTGGCGACAGGACACACAATTTTGTCCAATACAAGGGGTAGAAATAAGGGTAAAGGAGCATCTAGCAGGATGGATAATGTCAACTATCTCCTCAGCAGACGAGGCTGAGGGATTACCTATACCAGAAGGGCTTAGAGTGCATTCCACTAGGGTGATGGTGTCGAGGTAGCTATTTAGGGAGGGCTAAATTAACCCTTCACGGTTGAGCCAGTGATGTCCAAATTATTCCAGTGTTGCTAGAAACTCAAATGACCACACGGAGACTGGGGTCTCTGTACGGGAGGATCGAGGCAGATCACTAAGCCCCTTTATTTTAGTCACATCTTTTATAATCTTTTGCTTAATTATGCAAAGTTCTCGAGTACCAATATCATCATTTCACTTTGTAAGCCAATAATATTGCAAGAAAACCGGAAACTACATATATGTCCGTATCCAAATAGATAGTATAATGACATATTCTTCAGAGTTTTACACTCCCGCCTCCCTTATCTTTGTACCTGATGAGAACAGTCTGGTTTCATGACAGCCCATGCCAATTATAAAAATTTATCTTACAGCAACAAAAACGGAGAAACGAAACCTTCAGAGAATGGCTAAAACGAAACTTCAACTCTGATTTTAGTATTAACCCTTCACAATGTCAATGTCATGGGCAGAGAGGGCAGAAGCCTCAGTAGAGCAAATATGCAGGACCGCCACCTGGTCTACTCTAAACACTTTCTGTAGACACTATAAATTGGACACGTTAGCAGCTAGCCAGACAGACCTTTGGTTGTAAAGTGCTACAAGCAGTGGTCCCACCCAAAGCAATTCCTACTTTGGTATTCTCCATGGTGCGGTCAGGAGGAACTTCCTGGAAAACTGAGATTAGACCTACCGGTAATATTTCCATCAGTCATCCTGACAGCACTGGTAGTTCCCTCCTGAAGATTTGTATTTGTAATGATTTGCTTGTACAAAATCTCAATAAATTGCATCCATACTGGTGTGGTACTTGAAAAAATCACTGGAGTGTGGAAGTGGGAGGGGACCTTTTAACCTCTTGTGCATTTCCTGTCCCTGTAAGGATGAAGGAAGGACAACCTCCATGGTGCTGTCAGGATGGACTACTGGAAATAACATTACCGGTAGGTCTAATCTCCATTTTTGGTCAAAGCATAAAGCTATCCCACCGTGACAAGACGTACCCCATCGGGACAGACCTAAACTGTCATGTTAAAACCTACTTGGTGTGAATAGTGTAAGTTGCTGTGTCTCAACTGGACACCCAGCTATGGAGGGACTATACAACAAATCAGGATACAAATCCAGCTCACCAGATACGGCATTCCAACATCGGAGCACGAGACCGCTGTGTCAAAGCGCACAATCCAAGGCAATGAGAAAAAACTTTGTCCAGCTCCACGATGTAGTGAAAAATATTCTTTATTCACTCAATAGAAATGAGGTTTAAAAGCCAGCATGAGTTAACAGGCATGCGATCGATCTACGCGTTTCGAGTGGCTAGGCACTCTTAATCATGATACGCAGCTTTGTCCATGGGTAGATCTTATATACTCTATCCGGTCTACACACCGGTTAAATAATTAAAACAAATATAAAACAAATAGTTTTCTCTCTAACAATCACAATTACATATAACAATTTGATTCATTAAGATACAATATTATCGCCTTTAGTAGTATTTTATCTTTATTTTATTTCTTAATTTTTATTCATTATTCTCTTGTTATCCATGCAAAAATGAAGCAAACTTCTGAAATAGAAGAAAAACATAACAGATCTCAATGTTGCAACCATTCACAACAGTAAAATTCACATAGATACAATTTTTCAAAATGCATGCGGTTTTCAATTACATGTCAACTTTTTATTTTTTGCGCAATGTTAATTTTAGCACAACAGAACATTTTTTAGTATAGACATGTATACAAAGAAGGGGGAGAAGAAGAAAAAAAAACTTTTTGAAAAAAAAAAAATGTTAAAATTGAAAATTTTTTTTCAGGGATTATTTCAATTAGCGCACCAAATGTGCACACAGCCATAATACGTTCGTTTAAAGGGGAAATAAAAAAACTCCAATTTGCACTGTTCTAAAGAATTTTTTTCAGTGTATATGATTTTTTGGGTTATATGCACAGCCAAAAAACATTTAATTCTTTTATTCCCCATCATACACCAATCATAAAAATCCGTTCTGATGCATTTATTGAAAAGTCGTTATCATAAACTTTTTTTTGTTATATTTAATTTTTAGTTTATATCTGGGAAAAAAAAACAAAACTTCATGCACTGAAAAAAACCGTTCTAATGCATATATAGAGAGATTGTCATACACTTTCCCAAATAAATGAAGTATTTCTTAAGTAACTGTACAACATAAAACTATGTTGAATATTTTGGTTTTTATATTTTAAACATGCAGATTCGAAAAACTGCATGAAAATACAGTTCTGTGCACAAAAAATACCCCATGAAAAACCTAGCAAAAAAACTCTGCCATATTTCCACATATTTTAGTATATGTTTAATCAGAACATGAAGATTCATTATAAATGTGATAAGATAGATGTTTCAAAGAGGAAAGGGTTAATAAGTGCTAGTCTAATAAAAGAGCATGGTGTCTTTTCTTTTATTCAAGCCTCGTGGCATACTAGTGTTTAATTTGAACATCCACCACGCCTCCCTATTCCTAAGCACAGGTTCTAAGTCCCCACCTCTGATCCGACTGTGGACTTTCTCAATCCCATATACTTTTAATGAGTCCAGTTTTTTACTATGAGTCTCAATAAAATGTCGGGAGAGCTGTGATATGTTTCTATTCATATTAGCATTCTCTATATCAAGAATGTGCTCTCTAATCCTAGTTTTTAACGTGCGTTTTGTGCTACCCACATATTTTAGTCGGCAAGAAGTACATTCCATGATATAAACTACATTTTTGGTGTTGCAGTTTATAAAATCTTTGATGTCAAATAGGTTACTGTCATCAAAATCTCCAAATTTATCACACCTTTTGGTATAGGTACACATCTTGCACTGACTAGCAGCACATTTGAAAAAGCCTCTAGTTTTCAACCCTTTCCTCTTTGAAACATCTATCTTATCACATTTATAATGAATCTTCATGTTCTGATTAAACATATACTAAAATATGTGGAAATATGGCAGAGTTTTTTTGCTAGGTTTTTCATGGGGTATTTTTTGTGCACAGAACTGTATTTTCATGCCGTTTTTCGAATCTGCATGTTTAACCCCTTAATGACCGCCGATACGCCTTTTAACGGCGGTAATTGAGGGTACTAAGGGTGGTTTCACATTAGCGCTTTTTAAGCGCACGCACGGCCGGGGGTAGCTCCGCCCCCGAGCCGGCTCTCTGCCCGGCGTGCCCGCCCCTTGCTTGTAGCGCCGCCTCCTAGCGCACAGCGGCGCCTGCGATCGGCGCACCCTATCTTTAGCATAGGGTGCGCAGATCGTGCGCAGGCCGTGCGCTAGTTGCGCTTTGACCTGCGCTGCGCACTTTTGACGATGCGCCGTGCGCGGCAAAATCCGAAAAGTTTGATTTTGGCGCGCACGGCGCACCGTCAAAAGTGCGCAGTGCTGGTCAAAGCGCAACTAGCGCACGATCTGCGCACCCTATGCTAAAGATGGGGTGCGCCACTAGGAGGCGGCGCTACAAGCAAGGGGCGGGCACGCCGGGCAGAGAGCCGGCTCGGGGGCGGAGCTACCCCCGGCCGTGTGTGCGCTTAAAAAGCGCTAATGTGAAACCGCCCTAAAACCACAGCGCCGTTAATTCACGGCGCTGTGATTTAAGTGAATAGCGCCCCCCCAGTGTCGGATTTTCTCCGGGGTCTCGGCTGCCAGGGGTAGCCGAGACCCCAGAGAACATGAATCGGTCGGTTTTTACCGACCCCCGCTTTTGCGATCGCCGTTATTAACCCTATAACGGCGACCGCAAAAAAAGCTGCGATTTTACATTTAATTTCTCTCTCCTCTGATGTGATCGCACATCAGAGGAGAGAGAAATAGGGTCCCCGGTACCCCTCCGTGGCCCTCCGTCCCCTCCCGGTGGTCCCACGTCCCGCCGGCATCCTCCGATGGGCGCCGCCATCTTGAAAATGGCGGGCGCATGCGCAGTGCGCCCGCCGGGAATCTGCCGGCTCCGGCTGGCAGATTCCATTCATTATTTTGATCACTATGATAAACGATCATAGTGATCAAAATAAAAAAAATAGTACATAACCCCCCCATTTATCACTCCCTTATATAGGCCAATATAATGGAATTAAGAAAATATTTTTTTTTTTTTTCAGTTAGGGTTGGGCTAGGGTTAGGGTTAGGGTTGGGCTAGGGCTAGGGTTAGGGCTCGGGTCCCGACTAGGGTTAGGGCGAACTAGAATTAGGGTTAGGGGTGTGTTGGGGTTAGGGTTGGAGCAAGAATTGAGGGGTTTCCACTATTTTTGCCAACTTTGGGGGTCTAAAAATTGGGGTCTAAAAAATAACTTTTGTGGAAATAAAAAAAGACTTTTTATTTTCACGGCTCTGCGTTTATAAACTTTTGTGAAGCGATTGGGGGTTCAAAGTGCTCACCACACATCTAGATAAGTTCATTAGGGGGTCTAATTTCCAAAATGGGGTCACTTGTGGGGGGTTTCCACTGTTTAGGCCCATCAGGGGCTCTGCAAGCGCAACATGATGCCCGCAGACCATTCCATCAAAGTCTGCATTCCAAAATGGCACTCCTTCCCTTCCGAGCTCTCCCATGCGCACAAACAGTGGTTCCCCCCCACATATGGGGTATCGGCGTACTCAGGACAAATCGCATAACAACTGTGCGGGTATGATTTCTCCTGTTACGCTTGTAAAAATAAAAATTTGGGGGCGAAAAGATCTTTTTTGTGGAAAAAAAATGGATTTTTTATTTTTACGGCTCTACGTTATAAACTTCTGTGAAGCCCTTGGGGGTTCAAAGTGCTCACCACACATCTAGATAAGTTCCTTAATGGGTCTAGTTTCCAAAATGGGGTCACTTGTTGGAGGTTTCCACTGTTTAGGCACATTAAGGGCTCTCCGAACGCAACATGGCATCCGATCTCAATTCCAGCCAATTCTGCGTTGAAAAAGTCAAACGGCGCTCCATCCCTTGCGAGCTCTGCCGTGTGCTGAAATAGTGGTTTACCCCCACATATAGGGTATCGGCGTATTCAGGAGAAATTGTACAACAAATTTTGTGGTTGATTTTCTCTTTTAACACTTGTGAAAATAAAAAAAATTGGTTCTGAAGTAAATTTTTTGCAAAAAAAAAGTTAAATAATTTTTTCCTTCCACATTGCTTTAGTTCCTGTGAAGCACTTAAAGGGTTAATAAACTTCTTGAATGTGGTTTTGAGCACATGAGGGGTCTAATGTTTAGAATGGTGCCACTTTTGGTTATTTTCTGTCATGTGCACCCCTCAAAATGACTTTAAATATGATGTGGTCCCTAAAAAAAAAAAAAAATGGTTTTGGAAATTTTGTTGTAAAAATGAGAAATCGCTGGTCAACTTTTAACCCTTATAACTTCCTAACAAAAAAATTTTGCTTCCAAAATTGTGCTGATGTAAAGTAGACATGTGGGAAATGTTATTTATTAAGAAATTTGTGTGACACATCTCTCTGATTTGAGGGCATAAAAATTTAAAGTTTTAAAATTGCAAAATTTTCGCCATATTTCCATTTTTTTCATAAATAAACACAAGACTTATCGAAGAAATTTTACCACTAATATGAAGTACAATATGTCACGAAAAAACAGTCTTAGAATCAGCGGGATCCATTAAAGCGTTCCAGAGTTATAACCTCATAAAGGGACAGTGGTCAGAATTGTAAAAATTGGCCTAGTCATTAAGCTGCAAACTGGCTCTGTCGCTAAGGGGTTAAAATATAAAAACCAAAATATTCGACAGTTTTATGTTGTACAGTTACTTAAGAAATATTTCATTTATTTGGGAAAGTGTATGACAATTATCTTTCTATATAAGCATTAGAACAGTTTTTTTTTCAGTACATGAAGTTTTTTTTGTTTTTTTTTTTTCCAGATATAAACTAAAAATTAAATAGAACAAAAAAAAGTTTATGAAAACGACTTTTCATTAAATGCATCAGAACGGATTTTTATGATTGGTGTATGATGGGGTAATAAAAGAATTAAATGTTTTTTGGCTGTGCATATAACCAAAAAAATCATATACCCTGAAAAAATTTTTTTTTCAATTTTAAATTTTTTTTTTTTTTTTTTCTCCCCCTTCTTTGTATACATGTGTATACTAAAAAATGTTCTGTTGTGCTAAAATTAACATTGCACAAAAAAGAAATAAAAACTTGACATGTAATTGAAAACCGCATGCATTTTGAAAAAAATTGTATCTATGTGAATTTTACTGTTGTGAATGGTTGCAACATTGAGATCTGTTATGTTTTTCTTCTATTTCAGAAGTTTGCTTCATCTTTTCATGGATAATAACAAGAGAATAATGAATAAAAATTATGAAATAAAATACTACTAAAGGCGATAATATTGTATCTTAATGAATCAAATTGTTATATGTAATTGTGATTGTTGGAGAGAAAACTATTTGTTTTAATTAATTATTTAACCGGTGTGTAGACCGGATAGAGTATATAAGATCTACCCATGGACAAAGCTGCGTATCATGATTAAGAGTGCCTAGCAACTCGAAACGCGTAGATCGATCGCATGCCTTGTAACTCATGCTGGCTTTTAAACCTCATTTCTATTGAGTGAATAAAGAATATTTTTCACTACATCGTGGAGCTGGACAAAGTTTTTTCTCATTGCCAGGGACTGTACAAACCCTGGCAAAAAATTATGGAATCACTGGCCTTGAGGATGTTCATTCAGTTTAATTTTGTAGAAAAAAAACAGATCAGACATGGCACAAAACTAATGGCAACTTTCTGGCTTTAAGAAACACTAAAAGAAATCAAGAACAAAAAATGTAGTCTGTAATGGTTACTTTTTTTAAACCAAGCATAGGGAAAAAATCATGGAATCCACTCAATTCTGAAATAAAAAAATATGGAATCATGGAAAACAATCCAACAAAAAACACTCCAACACATCACTAGTATTTTGTTGCACTACCTCTGGCTTTTATAACAGCTTGCAGTCTCTAAGGCATGGACTTAATGAATGTCAAACAGTACTCTTCATCAATCTGGCTCCAACTTTCTCTGATTGCTGTTGCCAGATCAGCTTTGCAGGTTGGAGCCTTGTCATGGACCATTTTCTTCAACTTCCACCAAAGATTTTCTATTGGATTGAGAGCTGGACTATTTGCAGGCCATGACTTTGACCTTGTGTCTTTTTCAAGGAATGTTTGCACAGTTCCTGCTCTATGGCAGGATGCATTATCTTGAAAAATAATTTCATCATCCCCAAACATCCTTTCAATTGATGGGATGATAAGCAAAGTGTCCAAAATATCAACATAAACTTGTGCATTTATTGATGTAATGACAGCCATCTCCCCATTGCCTTTACCTGACATGCAACCCCAAACAAAAGTTCCAGCATCACCTTGCAGAATGCAGATTTGTGATTCATCACTGAATATGACTTTCATCCACAGTCCACGATTGCTTTTCCTTAGCCCATTGTAACCTTGTTTTTTTTTCTGTTAAGGTGTTAATGATGGCTTTTGTTTAGCTTTTCTGTATGTAAATCCCATTTCCTTTAGGCGGTTTCTTAGTTTGGTCAGACATTGACGCCAGTTTCCTCCCATTCGTTTCTCATTTATTTTGTGAATTTCCTGTTTTGGAGACCTATTGCTTTAACCCCTTAACGACCAAGCCATTTTATAGGTAAAAGACCAGGCCTTAATTGTGAAATCAGACCACTGTCATTTATGTGCTTATAACTCTACAACACTTTAACGGATCCTGCCGATTCTGAGACTGTCTTTTTTTTTTTTCGTGACATGTTAGTGCACCCTTCAAGGTGTTCAAAAAACAAATTCAAGAAGTGTATTAGCCCTTTAGGTACTTCACAAGAATTGAAGCAATGTGGAAGGAAAAAAATGAACATTTAAATCTTTTTTCCCCCAAAATTTATCTTTGGACACCGTTTTTTTTTCTTACTTTTTTTGTCAAGGGTTTCAGGACAAAATAAATCACAATATTGGTTGTGCAATTTCTCCTGAGTACACAGATACCCCATGTGTGTAGAGCAGTGCTCAGAAGGGAAGGAGCATCGTTTGAGATTTTGAATGTCAAATTGGCTGGAATCGAGAGCGGATGCCATTTTGCGTTTGGAGAGCCCCTGATGTACCTAAACAGTGGAAACCCCCCACAAATGACACCAGTTTGGAAACTAGACCCCCCCCCCCCCCCCCCCAAGGAACTTATCTAGATGTGTGGTGAGCACTTTGAACCCCCAATGGCTTCACAGAAGTTTATAATGCCCGGGCATGAAAATAAAAAAAATCGTATTTTTTCCACAAACATGATCTTTTAGTCACCAATTTTTTTTTTTTTTTTATTTTCCCAAGGGTACCAGGAGAAATTGGACCCCAAAAGTTGTCCAATTTGTACTGAGTACACTGACATCCCATATGTGGGAGAAAACTACTGTATGGGCACACGTCGGGGCTCGGAAGGGAAGTAGTGACGTTTTGGAATGCAGACTTTGATGGAATGGTCTGCGGGTGTCATGTTGCCTTTGGAGAGCCCCTTATGTACCTAAACAGTGGAAACCCCCCACAAGTGACCCCATTTTGGAAACTAGACCCCCTAAGGAACTTATCTAGATGTGTGGTGAGCACTTTGAACCCCCAAGTGCTTCACAGAAGTTTATAACGCCCGGGCGTGAAAATAAAAAAATCATATTTTTCCACAAAAATGATATTTTTGCCCCCAATTGTTTATTTTCCTAAGGGTAACAGGAGAAATTGGACCCCAAAAGTTGTTTTGCAATTTGTCTTGAGTAGGCTGATACCCCATATGTGGGGGTAAAACACTGTTTGGGCGCTTGGCAGAGCTTGGAAGGGAAGGAGCACCATTTGACTTTTTCAACTCCGAATTGGCTGGAATTGAGATCAGATGCCATGTTGCATTTGGAGAGCACCGGATGTGCCCAAACAGTGGAAACCCCCCAATTCTAACCCTAGCCCTGGCCCTAACCCTAGCCCTGGCCCTAACGGGAAAATGGAAATAAATACATTTTCTTTTAATTTTATTATTTTTCCCTAACTAAGGGGGTGAAAATGGGGGGCTTGATTTACTATTTATGGTGGGTTTTTGTTTGGCAGCTGTCACATGCTAAAAGACGCTTTTTATTGTAAAAATAGTTTTTGCATCACCACATATTGAGAGCTATAATTTTTCTGTATTTTGACCCACCGAGTCATGTGAGGTCTTATTTTTTGCGTGACGAGTTGACGTTTTTATCGGTGCCATTTTCGGGCACGTGACATTTTTTGATCGCTTTTTATTCCAATTTTTGGGACGCAGAATGAACAAAAAACAGGGTTTCATGAATTTCTTTTGGGGGGGTGCGTTTACACCGTTCCGCGTGCGATAAAATTGATAAAGCGGCTTTATTCTTCGGGTCAGTACGGTTACAGCGATACCTCATTTAGGTCGTTTTTTTGTTTTGTCGGTTTTATGCAATGAAAATAATTTTATATAAAAAAAATATTTTTCATCGCTTTATTCTGCGATATATAACTTTTTTATATTTTCGCTGATGTTGTATGGCAGCTCGTTTTTTGCGGGACAAGATGACGTTTTCAGCGGTACCATGGACATTTATATGCTTCTTTTTGATCGCGTGTTATAGCAGTTTTTGTTTGGCGGTATGATAATAAATCTTTTTTTTTTTTTTTATTTTTGCTTCGTTTTTTATTTTTTTTAAGGGGGTTCGCTAAAGGGTTTAACTGATGGGACAGTTTTATAGGGCAGGTCGTTACGGACGCGGCGATACCTAATATGTGTACTTTTTATTGTTTTTTTTTTTTCCAAAAAATGAATTTATTGGGGGAATTTTTGTTTTTTCTTTCTAATTTATTTGGCGATTTTTTTTTTATTTTTTTATTTTTTTTAAACTTTATTACATTGTCCCAGGTGGGACATCACTGTCCTGTGACAGATCGCTGATCTGTCACATCACAGATCACTGTGACAGATCAGCGGTCTGTCACAGGCAGTGCAGCAGGCTTCTTCGTGCCTGCGCTGTGCAGGCACTGAGGAAGCCGGATCCCTGCAGGCCCCCGAAGGTCCCCGTCGCCATCTTGGATTCGGGGACCTGCAGGGAAGGAGCCCCCCGCAGCAGCGCTACACATTGCTCTGCCGTGGGGGGCTCAGGGAAGCACTGAGGGAGCCCCCTCCCTGCCGATACTTCCCTTTAACCCCTGGTACACCGCGAACCTGTTTGATCGCGGTGTGCAAGGGGTTAACGTGTCGGGGGCGGTCCGTGACCGCCCCTGACACCCGGCACAGTGTGTCAGCTGTGATAATCCTCCGGTTCTCCGGTGGGCCATTCCGACCCTGTATGTGCACACAATGTCTTTTACAAGCAGAGCTACCTGATGAAATTTGCAAACAGAAGGTGCTTTCTGAAAACGCTGGTTGTGTCTTTCTTTAAGCATCTTTTGTGTCATCTTTTCAGTTGCCTCTTGTTGCAGCTTTGGCACTGACATTTTTATTTGCCTTGTATGTAGAAAATAATGAGCGAATCCCAAGCGGAAGCCTCTTGAATAATTGTCAGTCCGCTTCTTTTAACAGTTTAATGTCTTTATAAACGTGATACAGTTAAAAGAAGCTCAAAAGACTAGAACCCTGAACAAATAGCACAGCAAGTCTTTTTTTTACAGTGCAATACACTAAGGAACTAGACAAGAGAGTATCTCATATGGAAATTAAAATGGGAGACTTTGCCAAATCACACAACAAGCTGATAGATGCACATAATGAACTCTCAGATGAATTGGAAGTCATTCAAACTAAACTTGTGGATGTAGAGGATGGCTCTTGGCGAAACAAGGTAAAATTGCGAGGGATACCAGAATGTTCCTCCTCAAGAACTGAGGGGATTCCTTCAAGGTTTGATTAAAGCAGCTATCCCTAACTGCTCCCCATTAGACACAATCATTGACAGAATCCATAGGGTACAACGCCCCAAAAATATACCTGAACCAATGCCCAGAGATTTCTTTGCTCGTATCCATTTCTTTCATATAAAAGAAGACCTACTACTCTTTTCTAGAAAAAGGGAGAACTCCCACACACTTATCAACAAATTAAAATATTCGTGGATGTATCGGCAGTGACTCACATTTTCTGCAGATTATTGAATCCTATCACTTTCACTCTGAGAGAAAAGAAAGTGACATATAGATGGGGTTTCCAACTGAAGCTTCTCATACATTACAGAGGAGAGTGGGACACGGTTACCTCCTTGGAAGAGGGAGAAAACCTCATGCGTAACTGTAACCTTACACTAATAGAACCCACTTGCCCTCACAGAACCCACACACAATTCGAGGAAGCTGGCTGTCAACTTTCTTCAACTAAAAACAAGTCTGTGCTGAATGATAGAATTTTCTTCGTCTGGGTAGAGAGGGAATCGTGTAGCCTTTTCGGCCAATCGGGCAGAACTTTTCCCCCTTCTTCTGGGATACTGACTAGTCAGTCGCACAGAATAAGTAGATCCAGTGTCGGACTGAGGTGCCAAGGGCCCACTAGTAACATTGACTTTGGGGGCCCACTTTTTGCCTGCAAGCAAATATTACATGACCCTGGTTCCCAAATATACCTATACCTCTATATAATAAACTGGATACTTTAGTTAATGAATGAGATGCTGCTTTTTTTTCTGTACAAAGTGAATTAGGACTATTACTGCCCATACAGTAAGGTTGGGGGTCCAGATTTGCACAAGGGCCCACCGGGGGATTGCCCTGTTACCCTATGTGCCAGTCCAAGCCTGAGTAGATCTTTTAGTTGGTCTGCTAATTGTTTATGTTGGTCAAATTAATGTTTTGTATATTTATGTTCTCTTTTACATACAGGATAATTCTGAAAGCTTGGTGGATTTGGTAACGATGGAGTTGATGTTGCACATCTGTATATTATTATTATTATTTATTATTATAGCGCCATTTATTCCATGGCGCTTTACATGTGAGGAGGGGTATACATAATACATACAAGTACAGTAATCTTAAACAATACAAGTCACGACTGGTACAGGATGCGAGAGGACCCTGCCCGCGAGGGCTCACAATCTACAATGGGATGGGTGAGGATACAGTAGGCGAGGGTAGAGCTGGTCGTGCAGCGGTTTGTTGGATCGGTGGTTACTGCAAGTTGTAGGCTTGTCGGAAGAGGTAGGTCTTCAAGTTCTTTTTGAAGGTTTCCATGGTAGGCGAGAGTCTGATATGTTGTGGTAGAGAGTTCCAGAGTAGAGGGGATGCGCGGGAGAAATCTTGTATGCGATTGTGGGAAGAGGAGATAAGAGGGGAGTACAGAAGGAGATCTTGTGAGGATCGGAGGTTTCGTGCAGGTAAGTACCAGGAGACTAGGTCACAGATGTACGGAGGACTCAGGTTGTGGATGGCTTTGTATGTCATGGTTAGGGTTTTGAACTGGATTCTTTGGGTAATGGGGAGAGGCCGGGGAATAGCGGGGGGACAGGTGGATTAGTCGGGCAGCAGAGTTAAGAATAGATTGGAGGGGTGCGAGAGTGTTAGAGGGGAGGCCACAGAGCAGGAGGTTGCAGTTTTTGGAGATTCTTGGTTGAGGAATGTACAGATCCATGAAATATTTTTGAGTTGAAGTCGGCAGGAAACGGAAAGGGCTTGGATATGTGGTTTGAAAGAGAGATCAGTGTCAAAGATAACCCCGAGTCAGCAAGCTTGTGGGACTGGAGAGAGTGGGCAGCCGTTTAATGGATAGGTCCGTTGGGGGGTGGGGGGGGGTCACGTGAGATGGGCGAAAGATGATTAATTCTGTTTTGTCCATATTAAGTTTTAGAAATCTAGCGGAGAAGAAGGATGAAATGGCACAGACATTGAGGGATTTTGTTTAGTAGGGAGGTGATATCTGGTCCAGAGATGTAGATCTGTGTGTCATCAACATAGAATCTCATGGCTTTCATTATCATCTCTATGAGCTGTCCGAGGCCGAAGGTGTAAACTGAGAAGAGCAGGGTCCCTAGGACTGAACCTTGCGGGACTCCGACGGATAGGTGGTGCGGTGAGGAGGTGGTGTGCGAGTGGGAGACGCTGAATGTCCGGTCTGCTAGATATGACGCAATCCAAGATAGGGCCAAGTCTGTGATACCAAGAGATGAGAGGGTCTGTAGTAATAGGGAATGGTCCACTGTGTCAAAGGCAGAGGACAGGTCCAGGAGGAGGAGGACAGAGTAGTGTCGCTTGGCCTTGGCGGCTAGTAGGTCATTGGTGACCTTAGTTAGGGCAGTTTCAGTGGAGTGGTGTGGCCGGAAGCCAGATTGCAAGTGGTCAAGGAGGGAGCAAGAAGAGAGGTGGGAGGATAGTTCAAGATGGACGTGTTCTTCCAGTAGTTTTGAGGCATAGGGGAGAAGTGATATAGGGCGATAGCTAGATACAGAGGATGGGTCAAGAGAGGGCTTTTTGAGGATAGGTGTGATTGAGGCATGTTTAAAGCTTGAGGGGAAAACACCAGTTAGTGATAGGTTGAAGAGATGGGTTAGGGTTGGGATGAAGACTGTGGTGAGGTTTGGGATGAAGTGAGATGGCATCGGGTCAAGTGCACAGGTAGTGAGATGTGATCTTGAGAGTAGAGTGGAGAGTCAATCTTCTGTAATGGTGGAGAAGTTGGTTTTGGGGGAGGAGGGCAGGGCAGGTAGGAGGAAGGGCACTGGGGGTTGTTGACCAAAACTGTCTCTGATGTTATCAATCTTCTCCTTGAAAAATGAGGCAAAGTCTTCAGCTGAGATGAGTGGAGAGGGAGGAAGTGCTGGGGGGGCGGAGGAGAGAATTGATGGTGTTGAATAACTGCTTAGGGTTGTGAGACAGGATATGAGAGATGAGAAGTAGGTTTGTTTTGCTGCAGCGAATGTGGCCTTGAAAGTAGTGAGGGACTGTTTGAATGTGATGAAGTCCTCATTGGAGTGGGATTTTTTCCAACTCCGCTCAGCAGCCCTGGAAGCCCGCCTCAGTTCTTTGGTCAGACTGGTGTGCCAGGGCTGTCTGTTGATTTTGCGAGCTTTGGTATGTTTGAGAGGGGCAACTGATTCCAAAGCTACAGCTATTGTGGTGTTATATAGAGCGGCATCCGCATTGTGTAGGGAACTTTGTCTGAATCTCTCCTCCCTCTTACAGACATGTGAGTGTAGATCGAGGTGTTGAAGAAGGTGGTGGCTGACCCTGGAGCGGCAGTATCTGACAGCTAGTTGGAGGGGGAGTAGATGCGCACAGAGTGCACCTCGAAGGAAGGGAGGGCAACAGGGCGGCAGTGGGATTGGGGTCAAGGAGCAGTTATCTGACAGGAGAAAACCAACTCCTCCACCATGCTTGCAGCTGGGGGCGAGGGGGTGTGGGAAAGGTGGAATCCACCATATGAGAGTGCAGCAGGAGAGGCTCTGTCAGAGGAGGTGAGCCAGGTTTCGGTGATGGCGAGGAAGGAAAGTTTGCTGGTAATAAAATGATGATGAAAGAAAGTTTGTTGCACACAGAGCGAGCGTTCCACAGAGCTCCTGTTAGTGGGACTGGGGAAGCTGGGGCTGGGCGAATGTGTATAAGGTTGGAGTGGTTACGGGAAGTTGTGATTGGGTGTGGATGGGAGGTAGAAATGACTGTGGGAATGTGGTGACGAGGATCAGGATTTGGAGAGATATCGCCAGCAGTGAGGGGGAGCAGAGAGGGTATGAGAGGGCTGTCTGTGTTTGGAGACAGAGGATTGTATGTTGAGGAACAGATCTGAGGAAGAGGCGAGATGGATTGGAAGGATTGAAGAAGAGATGAACAGTTCCTTGCTTGGTGTAGGGATTAGTGGGGTTATCAGAAAGTGAAGGATTATAGGGGTTAGAGTGGAAACAAACAAAAACATTGTTTACAGTGACTCTTTCCAGTTACCTTCTGTTCCCTTCTGGTTCAATTCTGGATTAATTAATATTTTCATATGGATGGTCACAGATTTTATCAGGCTTCAGCATTTTCCTAAGTATAAAAAAGGTGATTAAGATATGTTCAATTAATGTTAATGGTCTTAACAGTCCACAGAAAAGATCTTTTATGTGGAAGGTCGTGGTTTCCTCTAAATGCGACATCTTTTGTGCCCAGGAAACTCCTATTATCCATAAAGATGCTGGCAGATTGCGACACCCCCTTTATCCACATGTGTTACAAGACAATTATAAGAAAAAACAGGTGTAATGCTAGCTATCAGAAACTCTGTGGCTTTCTCTCCAATATGCTTGGATTCTCTCACAAGGGAGATACATAATTCAAGTACCGTTTATACTCGCGAATAAGCCGAGATTTTCAGCCCATTTTTTTTGGGCTGAAAGTCCCCCTCTCTGCTTATACGCAAGTCATTTACGCCTGTCACGATCCATGCGGGATCATGTCAGATGAGCACTGGTAACCTTTTTTTTTTTTTCTTCCTCTCTCTAAGCTTTGTGCTTAGAGATAGTTTTGCCCCCGGTGGCCAGTATGGTCATTGCACTGGTGTGCTTAGAGATAGTTTTGCCCCCGGTGGTGGTTAGTGTAATTGCATGGGAATCACTAACCGGTGTGTTTACTCAATAAAGGTGTGTCAGTTGTGCTCACTCACATTGGTGATATTATTGTTGGTCTTTTCCAACCTTCCTGGGTGAAGGAGGGAGCTGGAGGAGAGACCAGGGTAGCTCGTCCAGAGTCCTGGAGTGGCAGATATGGTGTCAGCGAGGAGTTCGTGTAAAGCATGGTGGAGTGGCAGCAATGGTGTCAGTGAAGAATTCTTGCAAAGCTTGGTGGAGTGGCAGCTATGGTGTAGAGCTGCACTCAGGTGCTGGACTCGGTTGCTGGACACTGTTGCTGGACAGCTGTACTCAGGTGCTGGATTCTGTTGCTCCAAGGCGGCTCTCGGGTGCTGGACACGGTGGGAGGAAGATGCACTCAGGTGTTGGACTCTGTTGCCAGGAGCAAGTGCATCAGAGCAAAGCTAAGTGTTTCCCTGTTAGTCACTTTTCCTCATGTTGGTGTTAGTACAGCAGTGGGGCCAGTGCCTGCACCACCCAGCTCCCTAGTAAGGAATAGGTGTAGGGTTTGCTAGGGTGACAGGTTCCTGATCGGCGACAGGTGAGGAGCCTGTATAGGGCACGTTAGGAGTGTTAGGGACACTGACTCAGGGGAGTGCAGAAGGTCTCCACGTCCCCCGTTCCCTATCGGCTGGCCCACCGTTGAAAATGTTTCCTTATCCCCTTTGTCTTGTATTAGTTACCGGCCTGCGGGCCGCGTCACACTGGACAATTACACAGGCCGTGTCCTGTTGTATTAGTTACCGGCCTGCTGGCCGTGTCACACAGGACGGTGCACGTGACAACGCCAGGGTGTCGGTGGGGGAGCACGGGTGTCAGGTCATGCTGACCCCCCTGATGCGTCTCTGCAGCCCCCATGCTTGTTTCACGGTCTCAGGCTCCTTCCTTCAGCGGTCACGTGGTACCGCTCATTAAAGTCATGAATATGCGCTGCCGGAAACCGTGAGAGAAGCGCGGCTGCAGAGACTGCGTCAGGAGGGGTAAGTATATGCGATATTCACCTGTCTCTGGTCCATCGCTGCTCACCGCTGTCTGCTGCGTCCTTTGTCAGTGATGCTCAGACAGATGAGGGTGCGATGACGTGGTTAGTGCGTGCCCTCTGCTGAACGTCACTGCAGAGGACCTGGAAGACAGCGGCGATGCACCCGGGACAGGTGAATATCGCAGGTGTCTGGTTCTGAGCCAGCGTCGACCATGGCAACTGGCTCCCATAGCGCGCCAGTGTCTCCGCCTGCTCAGGACCCAGCACCTGTCCCTCAGCGATGGAGAGGTGAGTATGCCATTCTTTTTTTTAATTTGCAGCAGCAGCATATGGGGTATAATCTATGGATTATCTTACGGGGGCATAATGTGTGGGGTATAATCTATGGAGCATCTTATGGGGGTATAATCTATGGAGCATCTTATGGGGGTATAATCTATGGAGCATCTTATGGGGGTATAATCTATGGAGCATCTTATGGGTCAGCATATGGGGCATACTCATGATATCCAATCCTAAGGAAGCCATTTCCTCTATAATGGATGCCTTTAATGATTTTGGAGCAGTTTCGGGATTTCGTATAAACTTTAATAAAACTCATGCTTTAGCTATTTTTAAAATTGCTCAGAAACGGTGGCCGTTCCCTTTCAGTGGAGGAGAAATTCTTTACCTTATCTTGGCGTTGACCTACCATCAAATCCTCATGATATCTATAAATTAAATGTTCAGCCTCTTATTTCTGTAGTTATACAAGAAATTCAATCCTGGAAATCCCTTAAATTATCCTTTGCAGGTAAAGCCCATCTAATTAAAATGATCTCTTTCCCTAAAATACTCTTTCTTTTACAGACGCTCCCGGTTCTACTTTCTAAAGCTGATAGGCTACTGACACAAGCCTTCTGCCAATTTATTTGGGGCTCAGAAGGGGGCTCTAGAATTAGTGTTTTTAAGCTACAGCAAACCAAATCTTTGGGTGGACTTAATCTCCCAAATTTACGCCTCTACAGTATAGCGGCTGCTTTTCGCCATTCCCTTGATTGGATACATGCCTTTAATCGCTTCACTAATACCCCAATAGATGAGGCCATGTGTAGACCCTTCAGCCTCCCAGCATTGCTTCACCTACGAAATGCTGAAATTCCAGTGGAGGTTAGAGATAATCCTCTATTGTGGTCGGTAATCTTGGGATGGCGTCAAGCTAGACGAGTTAGCGGTCTTGACCCCCACATCTCAATGTTTCTTCCCTTTCAAGGTAACCCCTCTTTTCTACAAGGCAAGTCACCTCCCATTTACAAGGTGCTTGGAAACAATGGGTCTAGACTGGTCCGAGATACGTTAACAAATAATCAATGCCTTCTTACCTTAGAGCAGTGGTCCCCAACCTTTTTTGCACCAGGGACCGGTTTCAAGCAAGACCATTCTTCCATGGCCCGGCAGGGCGGGGATGGAGGTGTGGCAGGGGCGGGGCTTTGGTCATAAGGGGGCGAGGCTATGGACGCAGTTGTAGTGTAGCAGTGCATACTTATAATTAAATAACATTTATAATGTGACTCAACTCACCATAGGTTTTGAATGAGTGCTCCATCACTCCCCTCTCCCCATCACTCCCCTCTCCCCATCACTCCCCTCTCCCCATCACTCCCCTCTCCCCATCACTCCCCTCTCCCCATCACTGCCGTCACCCCATCACTGCCGTCACCCCATCACTGCCGTCTCCCCATCCTTCACACACGGCCAGGCTACACACACACACACACACCACCTCTCTCCTGTCGCAGCATCGCCCGCGCTTCCTCGCTCTGACACAGCAGCGGCCGCGCTCTCCTCTCTGTGTCAGTCAGAGACAGGAAGCGCGGGCGACGGGCAGGAAGCTGGACGGGTCTTTGCAGCTCCGCTCCTGCCATTCCCTCTTGCAGGCAGCGGAGCTGCTTGGATCGCTCCCTGGCCGCCGCTAAGAACTGCTGCGCGCCGCCCCAGCCCCCGCTACGCCACTGACCGCCCCTGGCTCCCCTTGTGTCCGCGGACCGGCAAGGGCACTGCAGCGGCCCGGTGGTTGGGGACCCCTGCCTTAGAGGACATGATTTTCAAATACCCAATCCTTACAGAAGACAATTTTACGATCTCTCCAATTAGACATTACGTAAGCTCAATATTGCGAGACATACCGGATGATGCTAGAACACACCCTCTAAATTTAATATCCATTAAAGCCCAAATGGGAACTTATTCTATGAGTCTTCTATATAAATCATTAAAGCCTTCTATACATTGGTCAGACTCTTCACCAGGCCCTGGAAAATGGGTTGCTCAATTAACAAACTGTCGGGTAAATGACCTTTTGAAAGCCACTCTGCATATTAACTTTATATTACCATATGACAGTTACATAACCATGTCTCTTATGATATTTTATAGAGCATATATCTCCACGGAGGTCAAGTAAAAATGTCCCCCTCAGGGGACTATCCCTTCCCTAAATGCTTACACTCTCCAGCTGATATTTTCCATTGCCTTTGGGACTGCCCAAAAATGAGGTGTGGGATACACTTCTGCAACATCTCATCAACATCTCATCAACACCTTTGACATATCTATCTCTCTCTCTCCTCAGAGTGGGCCATATTTAATATTCTCGCACAGGACCAGTTGGTGAGGCTTTCTGTCCAGCAGCGCCGCATCTTGTTCATATGGGCGGCAGCCACACGTAAAAGCATTCTCCATTTGTGGACGCAGGATGCAACACCTTCTTTAAGCCTAATTACTACAAAAGTAACATATCACTTCTAAATAGATTGGATAGAGGCCTTACTTAAGAAAAAGACACTGAACGTTTTTTTTTCCACATGGTCCTCTTTTATCTATACTCAGACATCTTCCACACGCCAGGCGATACATAGTTGTTTCCAGCTCACCAACTGGTATATGAGAGACACACAAGCCAAAAAGAAACGATCACTAAGTCCAAAGTTAATATGAAAAATTCATAAAAAAATCCTTTATTATATGAAAGCATACAGGTGAGGCTAAAACACCATATTGTGAAAACAGCAAGAAAAACTACCGACGCTGACACATCACACTGAAAACTCATCCATATAATACATTATAGAAAATATGACCTAGCATAAATAGTCTCCCCTGCGTCTATCTCTGCATCAAATACCATAGTGTTAACCAAGATCACTATCTAAATCGTGTGCCATAATATTAATCAAAGTGAGCATCCTCTAGCACATTGATTGTGTACCTGCACCAGAGGGCACTCACAGCGATAGCAAGTAAATAATAAAGAGACAATCATTCCTAATTAAATGAACCGCAGCAGGAGGCAAGAGACAACAGCGTTCAGTGTCCAAGCATCACCCCGACGCGCGTTTCGGAGCGCTTGCTCCTTCCTCAGGGGGGCGTGGTTAAGGAACACAATGTGCACATCTATATAGCGCGCCTACCGGAAGTTCCATGAACGCGGCAGCTGCTGGTCCATTCTAGACCGTGCCTCCCATCCAATGAGCGCCGGAAACATGCGGCCCCACATGATCAGACGTCATTAGGATATGGAGAGCACCATCAGAGTGACTCACAGCGCGCGTGCGCAGAACAAGAATTATACTCGGCGCCATATTAAAAGAGGGCAAGTGTGTGGGAAAACACATAAAAGATGTAACAGCATAGAAAATTAGTAGCTCCATGTATAAATACAAAGAGGCACATAATTATAACGCTAGCCAACATAAAAATCAACATTGACTTTACAACATTGAAGGGACAAATGACAAAAAAATATAACACATAAATAGATGAAATGATCAGGCTACGTGACCAAACAGAATTAGCACCTAAAGAGGTGGAATGAGCGTACTAGATGGCGAAATACAATATCAGACAGTATATATGTACAAAAACGCATCTATCCATATCTCTCTCGCTAGTCAAAACTACGGCACACGATATTATGTCTATCTATATATAATATTCCACCCAAAAAGGTTTGACTACAGCATAGTAAAATATCCATCATAAACAATATAAATATTCATATACATATATAACTAATGATGATGTACCCGAAAGTGCATATATTGCAAAATACAATATATAACGTATAAAGAGATACGAAACAGCCAAAATGACTGTATATTGCACATAAAACAATGTAAACACTGTCCAGCAAATATAGGCCTCTATCACTGTTCAGGGACATCCACGTAGTTTCACAGTAGCTGTCATTTTGCAAGATGTTAAACCTCCATGAAATGCACAAGTGATAACACAAAAATAAGTAGACTCCAAAGACCACCTAAAAAATCAACATAAAATAAGTATTAAAAACAAAGCTATTAACACAGATGGAACCTAACTCAAATACCGCCATCTAGGTCATAAAAAGGGAGCAAAGCTATTATATTCGTTAAGCCCATGGGGATGAAGTGTATTAAGAGTCCAAATCCAGCGGGATTCTAGCTGGGCCAACTTCTGCGACGTTCTACCCCCTCGCAGAGTGGCCTCAATACAATCAATGCCCCTCACACGAAGAAGGGAGGCATCGCAAGAGTGACACAGCCAAAAATGCCACGGTATAGTTTTTAGGGAGGATGCCTCCTTGTGGTCGACTGCTGCCAAAATGCCAAGAACATGTTCTCTCACGCGAACCTTAAAGGGACGCGTGGTCAAACCAACATAAATAAGTCCACAAGGACATGTTGCAAAATAAATGACATTACGAGTATTACATGTAATACTTTTCCTTATGTCATAGGTACTTGATCTATCTGCATTGTAAAAGGTATTACACCTTTCTATATTAGGACAAGCTACACATCGACTACAAGGAGTACAACCTCGCCTACAACCTGTTCCACTATCCAAAAACGTTGGTTTAGAACTACCCAAATGATGACTTCTAACCAGATAATCGCATAGATTCTTAGTGCGTCTGGTAGAGATAGCTGGTCTTTCAGGAATATATTTCAAAAGAATTGGATCAGCCCTAAATATGGGCCACGATTGATAAGAACATCCCTTACTCGAGCCAATTGGGCATGGTAATCAGTGACAAACCTTACTTTGTCATCAGTTAGTCGCACCTCCGATTTATATAATAGATCATATGCCGCAGAGAATGTTTAGCGCGATTATAGGCACGTTTCACCATGCGACGGCTATAGCCACGTTCGTAAAACCTCTTTTTCAGATCCTCTACTTGAAGTTCAAAATCCAAATTAGTTGCATATATTCTGCGAAGACGCAGAAACTGTCCTGTGGGCATGGACTGAATCACGTGTCTCGGGTGTGCAGAAGAGGCATGTAACAGAGTATTTGTTGAAGTAGATTTCCTGAAAATATCTGTTTGTAATACATCCTTATCATCCCGTCTGAGTGTGACGTCCAAAAACTCGACCTTATTAACATCAAAATAGTAGGTAATGCGGATATTCAAATTATTAGTATTCAGAGATTGCATAAAATCCTCAAGTAGAGTAATTGACCCCTGCCAGATCATGAAAATGTCGTCGATGTACCGCGCCCAGAGGAGGACGCGGTCCATCGACGAACCACGATCTGGCAGGGAGAGAGCAGCTTGCCGGTAATATCCCTGTTAGATTGGATCGAAATTGTGTTACAAATTTATGGAGTTTGCCTGGGGGAGAGGATGGGGGGGTTATAGTTGAAAAAATGTCGTCTAATGTTAATAATATTGCATAAATGTTCTTCTGTTATGTTATTGGACATTATATGTATACTTTGTATTACACTCAATAAAGACGGTTAAAAAAAAAAAGAAAGGGGAAAGACCGCTGCATGACCAGCTCTATCCTCGCCTACTATATTCTCACCCATCCCTTGTAGATTGTGAGCCTTCGCGGGCAGGGTCCTCTCTCCTCCTGTACCAGTTATGACTTGTATTGTTTAACATTATTGTACTTGTTTTTATTATGTATACCCCTCCTTACATGTAAAGCACCATGAAATAAATGGCGCTATAACAATAAATAATAATAAAGAAAGAACAGAGAGAAAAGGGAAAGAAAGAAAGAGAACAGAGAAAAAGAATACAGAGAGAAAGAAAGAGGGGACAGAAAATAGAAAGAGGTGAAAGAAAGGGGTAGACACTTTGGCACAGAAATGGAACATGGGTCTCGCTTATGCCTTTCCACCACTTGCTCTTATACCAAGAGTCTGAAGGAAGATCCAAGAAAGCAGAACATCAGTAATCTTGATTGTCCCTTAATGGCCCAAAAGGAGCTGTTTCTCCCTACTAAGTTGGATGGCGCTGGAAGATCCAATTCTACTACCAGCAAGACTGGACCTACTAACCCAGGGACCTCTAGTACATCAGAGACCAAAAATTGTTATTATTATTTATTTATATGGCACCATTGATTCCATGGTGCTGTACATAAGAAGGGGTTACATACAAATTACAGATTTCACTTACAGTAAACAAACTTACAATGACAGACTGATACAGAGGGGAGAGGACCCTGCCCTTTCGGGCTTACATGCTACAGGATGGTGGGGAAGGAGACAGTAGGTTGGCGGGTTGCAGCAGTTCTGGTGTTGATTGAGGTTATATTTCCAGTAGTGGTGAGGAGGTAGCGGAGTCATTGCAGGCTGTAGGCTTTCTTGAAGAGGTGGGTTTTCAGGTTCCGTCTGAAGGATCCGAATGTGGTTGATAGTCGGACATGTTGGGGCAAAGAATTCCAGAGTATGGGGGGTATTCGGGAGAAGTCTTGGAGGCGGTTGGGTGAGGAGCGAATAAGTGTGTAGGAGAGAAGGAGGTCTTGGGATGACTGTAGACTACGTGAGGGAAGGTATCAGGAGATTAGTTCAGAGACATATGGAGGAGACAGGTTATAGATGGCCTTGTAGGTCAGTATTAGTAATTTGAACTGGATACGCTGAGGGAATGGAAGCCAGTGAAGAGATTTGCAGAGGGGAGAAGCGGAGGAGTAGCGAGGAGAGAGATGAATTAGTCGGGCAGCAGAGTTAAGGATGGACTGGAGAGGTGCGAGGGTGTTAGCAGGGAGACCACAGAAAAGGATGTTGCAGTAGACAAGGTGGGAGATGATGAGGGCAGGCACAAGCATTTTAGTAGATTGAAGGTTGAGCAAAGGACGGATTCTGGAAATATTTTTGAGCTGGAGGCGACAGGAGGTAGAAAGAGCTTGGATGTGTGGTTTGAAGGACAGGGCAGAATCAAGGGTTACTCCGAGGCAGCGGACTTCCGGTACTGGGGAAAGCATGATGTCATTAATTGTGCTAGATAGGTCAGGTAAGGAAGATGATGAGTTCAGATTTGTCCACAGTGAGCTTGAGGAAGCGAGAGGAGAAGGAGGATATGGCTGATAGACACTCCGGGATTCTGGACAGCAAAGAGGTGACGTCTGGGCCAGAGAGGTAGATCTGAGTGTCATCAGCATAAAGGTGATACTGGAATCCATGGGACTTTGAGTTGACCCAGGCCAAGGGTATAAATTGAGAAGAGTAGGGGTCCTAGAACAGAGCCTTGGGGGACTCCAACAGAGAGAGGGTGGGATGAGGAGGTAGTGTGTGAGTGGGAGACGCTGAATGTGCAGTTTAAAAGGTATGAGAAGATCCAGGATAGGGTGAGGTCTTTGATGCCAAAGGAGGAGAGGATCTGTAGTAGGAGGCAGTGGTCAACTGTGTTGAATGCAGAGGACAGGTCTAGAAGGAAGAGTATAGAATATTGTCTGTTTGCTTTGGCTGTAAGTAAGTCAGTAGTAATTTTAGTCAGGGCTGTCTCAGTGGAGTGATCGGGGCGGAAACCAGATTGTAGATTGTCAAAGAGCAAGTTAGATGAGAAGTGGGAGGAAAGTTCAGCATGGACGTGCAGCTCCAGGAGTTTGGAAGCGAATGGGAGCAGTGATATTGGGCGATATTGGGCGATAGCTGGATATAGCCGTTGGGTCGAGGGTTGGCTTTTTAAGGATAGGCGTGATTGTGGCATGTTTAAATGCAGAAGGGAAGGTACCGGACGGTAGCGATAGGTTGAAGAGGTGGGTTAGGGATGGGATAAGTGTGGTGGTGAGGTTGGGGAGGAGGTGGGATGGTCAAATGCACAGGTTGTGAGGTGCGATTTGGAGAAGAGGCGATTAAGCTCCTCTTCAGTGATGTTGGAGAGGGAGGTTATGGGGTTTGGGCATTGGCCTGGTATACAAAGGGGTTGTGGTGGTTGAACAATGAAGACTTGCCTTGTTTGGTCGATCTTATTTTTGAAGTGTGTGGCAAAGTCCTCAGCAAAGATGAGGGAGGTTGGAGGGGGCAGTGGTGGGCGGAGGAGGGAGTTGAAAGTTTTGAATAACTGTTTGGGATTGTAGGATAGGGAAGATACAAGGGTTATGAAGTAGGCCTGTTTAGCAGAGGTGAGGGCAGATTTGAAAGCGAGTCTTCTCTGTTTGAATGCAGTGAAGTCATCTTGCGAATTTGTTTTCTTCCAATGCCGCTCTGCAGCCCTGGACGCTTGCCGGAGCTTTTTAGTGGTGTTATTGTGCCAGAGTTGTCTGTTGGTACATCGCATTCTGCCATGAACGAGAGGGGTGACCGTGTCAATAGCTGATGTGAGAGTGGCATTGTAGAAAGCAGTGGCACCGTCTGTGTCTTGGAGTGAGGATATGGATGTCAGTGGTAGAATAGAGTCAGAGAGCGCGTGGGTGTCTAGGTGTGCAAGGTTTCTGCAGGGGTGCGCATGTTGCTGGACATGGGTGCCAGGAGAGGAGGATGGGGATGAGAAAGTGAGTAGATGGTGGTCAGAGAGAGGGAGAGGGGAGGTGGTGAAGTTAGAAAGAGAGCAGAGGTGGGTGAAGACCAGGTCTAATGTGTGTCCGTCTGTGTGGGTGGCTGAGGAGAACCACTGTGTAAGTCCAAAGGATGAAGTAAGGGACAGGAGTTTGGAGGCTGCTGACTGAAGGGTATCAGAAATGCTACAGCTATCAGCCTGGATCCAGAGGCGGAGATCCTAAAATCAAAGGGGCTCTCCGAACTAATGATATCTACTATGCAAAGTAGGAAACCAGTCACCTCAGCAATATATTGGAAAATCTGGAAGAAGTTCTGTTCTCAATGTACAGTACCAGTATCTAATGTCCAAATATCCCCCACATTCTCGGCTTGCTCCAAGCAGGCTTTGACAAGGGCCTGAGACCTAGTACGCTAGGTTTATATTTCAATTATCTTCTAGCAAATCATCCCTGGGTGGTGAGGTTCAAAAAAGCCACACAGCGTATGAGACCCACAAGCCGTAGCTCAATACCACCCTGGGATCTCAGCCTACTCCTAAATGAACTACGCAAGGATCCATATGAATCACTAGAGCCGGCCTTCCTAAGGTCAGTAACGTTCAAGGCTCTTTTTCTCATAGCAATAGCTACTGCGAGACACATAGGGGAGATCCTGGCCCTATCCATAGAACACCTATATTTAAAAATACAGGAGGACTGCATTGTCTTAAAATTAAATCCGGCCTTTCTTCCCAAAGTGATTTCCGGTTTAGACAGGAATCAGGAAATAGTATTACCTACTTTCTGCCAGAATTACAGCAACGAGAAAGAACACTCTCTCCACCTCTTGGAGGTTAAAAGAACCGTTCTTCAATGCTTAACCCCTTAGTGACGGAGCTAAATTTTTTAAATCTGACCAGTGTCACTTTATGTGGTAATAACTCTGGAACGCTTCAACAAATCTGTCACTGTTTTTTCGTGACACATTGTACTTTATGATAATGGTAAATTTAGGTCAATACGTTTTTTCCCTTTAATCCAGATAGTCATACCACACAAAAACATTCATAAATAACATTTTCCGCATGTCTGCTTTACATGAGCACCATTTGTAAAATGTTCTTTTATTTTGCTAGCATTTCAGGAGGTTTAAAAATGCAGCAGTAATTTTTCTTTTTATCAAGGAAATTTATCAAATTAATTTTTTCGGGACCTATCCAGGTTTGAAGTGACTCTGGGGGTCCTATATATTGGAAAACCCCCAAAAGTAAAACCATTTTAAAAACAGCACCCCCTGACATATTGAAAACTGCAGTCAGGTAGTTTATTAACCCTTCAGGTGATTTTCAGAAATTAATGCAAAGTGGCATGACAGAAATGAAAAAGTGTATTATTACCATCTAAATGTCGCTGACTTCTGAACAGGTTACAACAGCCGTCAGACTCTGAGGCCGCTATTTGGTCCTGAATTGCCATGGCAAACATCAGGACCACACAATCATGATCTTAGGGTGCGGATGGGGATAAAGAGGAAGCCCCCACACTCTCTGTTAACCATTTATATGATGTTGTCACTATTGACAGCAGCATCTAAGGGGTTAAAAAGATTTGGAGGGTGCAAACACCGATCGTGGCTGTTGCAGCAAGTGGTCAGCTATAGTGTGCAGCCGACAGCTGCTGGATTGTCACCTGTATGGGGATGCTATTCTCTTATATCTCACGTCAGTTAAAAGACGTATTGGCGGTCATTGAGGGGTTAAAACTCACAGAACACTGGAGAGTGGACTCTAACCTTTTTATCCAAATGGCAGGCAAAAACAAAGGGAAGAAGGCATCGAAAGCTGCCCTGGCCAGATGTTTGAAGTCAACTATTGGCGCAGCATATGTGTCGGCAAGGAATCCTCCGCCAGAAAACCTCATGGCCCATTTACTGAGAGCCGTTTCTGCCTCATGGGCAGAGAGCGCAGGAGCGTCCAAATCTGCAGGGCCGCAACCTGGTCTAAATTTAATACCTTTTGTAAACATTACAAATTAGATGTTATGACAAATCATCAAACGGCCTTTGGGAGGAAAGTCCTTCAGGCTGTAATCCTGCCCTAGTTGGAGTAATTTGGTGATTCTCCTGGTGATGCTATCAAGAGGGAATTAGTCCTACCGGTAATGGTATTTACAAGAGTCCATCATGACAGCACCCCTTATATACCCTCCCTTGAATTTCCAGTCTGATATGTGATGTAACATGTGTAGAAGGAAGTTCAATAAAATCGCGTTGCATCCATCCTGGTGTGGTACTTAGAAAATCACTGAAGGGTGTTAGCGGGGAGGGGCTATTTAACCTCTTCTGTGTTCCTGTCCCTACCAAGGATAAGGACAACCTCCTGGTGGTGCTGTCATGATGGACTCCTGGAAATACCATTACCGGTAGGACTAATTCCTACTTTTGTGCATATTTATTTTATTTACTTTGATCTTTATGCAATTTATCATCATGTTGTTTAGTCTCTGTTAGGCCACGTTCACACGTTCAGTATTTGGTCAGTATTTTAGCTCAGTGTTTTGAAGCTAAAACCAGAAGTGGGTGATAAATACTGAAGTGGTGACGTGTTTGTTTTAGACTTTTCCTCTGAGGCTGTGTGAACACGCTGCGGATTAGGTGCGGATTCATCCACGCGGATTTTGTAAAATCCGCAGGTGAAACTGCAGGTTAAAAGACCTGCGGTTTTACCTGCGGATTGCTCTGCGGTTTTGCCCTGCGGTTTTTCATCTTCTCAATGGAGGAGATGGCAAACCGCAGGGGAATCCGCAGAAAGAATTGACATGTCAATTCTTTCTGCGGATTGAAAACCGCAGATAATCCGCGCGGAAAATTCCGCACCATCTGCATTGCGGTTTTTGATTCCCATAGGGAATCATTGTACTGTACACCGCAGCGGCCAAAACCGCTGCGGAACCGCAGCAAAATCCGCAGCGTGTGCACACAGCCTGATAGTTCCTCTCCTGTTTTTTTTCTTACAAATACTGATGTAAAATACTGACCAAATACTGATCATGTGAACGCGGCCTTATTGTATATATTTTATAGGCTGTGACCAAGGTCTGTGGACGAAACGTTGGCCCTTTTTCTGTTATACAGACGTACTGCTGCATTTACTTCAAATAAATGTAAATCAATTGGACTTTTTGAGTGTTGTGGTATTGTACAATAAACAGTGGGATTCTGTGATTTTTTTTTTTTTTTCAGAGCCATAGACTTATATTGCAACTTTCCTATCTGTGATGCTTATAAAGAAACGCACGTCTCTATAATTTTTGCTTGGACACAAAAAAACATGAACATGTGAACAGCCCCATAGACTATAATGCGTTTATGTTCTATCCGTGAAAATAACAGCAAGCAGATGTCTGAATGATGCTTAATTAAAGGGTCGTAAACATTCAGTATATGCAGGGTCGGTCTGGCCTGGTGGGGTACCGGGGATTGTGGTAGTGGGAAGGAGAGGGGGAAAAGAAGAAAAAAAAGTCTGCGCTTTTTAGGGGCTCGGCCCTTTAAAAGTGCAGGCCGCGTATGTGCAGTGGCGCTCTCACGCAGCGTTCATTACCTGAACCACTGCGTCGCATGTCCCAATAGATACTGGCAAGTATGTGCCTGTCGTCTCCGGCGTATGACGTCAGTGTCATGCGTGCTCACACATTCACCGCCGGCCTCTGCTATGTCGGCGGTCATGTTACTATGAGCGCGCCGTACTTGCAGAGGAGGAGGAGGAGGACGCACCGGGAGCTCAGGTAGGTAAGAGCAGTATTTTTTTCTTCTCATATGGGAGGGGCCATGATGGATGCACATACAGGGGGCCATGATGGATGCACGTACGGGGGGGGGGCAGTATGGATGCACATATGGAGGAGCCAGGATGGATGCAAATACGGGAGGACAGGATGGATGCAAATAAGGGGGGGGGGCCAGGATGGATGCAAATAAGGGGGGGGGGGCTGGATGGATGCAAATAAGAGGGGGTGCCAGGATGCATACAAATACGGGGAAGCCAAGATGGATACAAATGAGAGAGGGGGTCAGGATAGATGCAAATATGGAGGAGGGCCAGGATAGATGCATATATGGGGGGGCCAGGATGGATACACATATGGGGGGGGGGAATGATGGATGCACAGAAGGGGGGCTAGGATGGATGCAAATAAGAGGGGGGCCAGGTTGGATGCACATACGGGGGGGCCAGGATAGATGCACATAAAGGGGGGCCAGGATGGATGCACATACGGTGGGACCAGGATGGATACAAATACGGGGAAGCCAAGATGGATGCAAATGAGAGGGGGGGTCAGGATGGATGCAAATATGGAGGGGGGGGGCAGGATGGATGCACATACGGTGGGGCCAGGATGGATGCACATATGGGGGAGCCAGGATGGATCTACATACGGGAGGGACAGGATAGATGTATATATGGGGGGCCAGGATGGATACACATACGGGGGGGCCATGATGGATGCACAGAAGGGGAGCTAGGATGGATGCAAATAAGAGGGGGGCCAGGATGGATGCACATACGGGGAAGCCAAGATGGATGCAAATATGGAGGGGGGCCAGGATGGATGCACATACGGGGGGGGCCAGGATGGATGCACATACGGGGGGCCAGGATGGATGCACATATGGGGGAGCCAGGATGGATCTACATACGGGGGGGGGGCAGGATAGATGCATATACACGGGGGTCCAGGATGGATACACATACGGGGGTCCATGATGGATGCACAGAAGGGGGGCCAGGATGGATGCACATAATGGGGGGGGGGGCAGGATGGATACACATACGGGGGTCCATGATGGATGCACAGAAGGGGGGCCAGGATGGATGCACATAATGGGGGGGGCCAGGATGAATGCACATACGTGAGGGGCCCGGATGGATACATGTGGGGGGCCCGGATGGAGATATGGGGAAGGACAAGGGGTTGGATGGATACATATGGGGGGCCAGGATGGATATATGGGGTGGGCAGGCCAAGGGACCAGGATGGATATATGGGGGAACCAGTATGCATATATATCGGGGCCAGGATGGATTTATTGGGGTGCAGGACAAGGGACCAAGATGCATATATATATGTGGGGCCAGGATGCATTTATGGGGGGGAGGATGGATATATATTAGGGGGCCAGAATGCAGATATGGGGCGGCTTGGATGGATATATGGGGAATGGGGCCAGGATGGATTTATATGAGGGGGCCAGAATGCATATACGGGGGCCAGCATGGATATATGCGGGAGGGGTAGGACATGGGACCAGGATGGATACATGGGGAGCTAGGATGCATATACATTATACAGCTAGGATGCATATATATGGGGGACCAAGATGGATTTATGGGGGATGGGGGCAGGACAAGGGACCAGGATGCATATACTGTATATGGAGAGGCCAAGATGCATATACATGGCAGGCCAGGGTGCATATATGGGATGGCTAGGATGGATATATGGGGGGTGGCCAGGATAGATATATATGAGGGGGCCAGAATGTATGTATGGGGGACCAGGATGGATATATGGGGGAGGGGCAGGAGGAGGGACCAGGATGGATATATGGGCAGTATGCATACATATGGTACAGCCAGGATGCATATATATGGAGGGTCTAGATGGATTTATGAGGGAGGGGGGGCAGGACAAGGGACCTGGATGCATATATATGGGGGGGGGGCAGGATGGATATATATGGGGGGCCAGGTTACATATATGTGAGGCCAGTATGGCTATATGGGGGGGGCAGGATGCATATACAGTGGGGCAAAAAAGTATTTAATCAGTCAGCAATAGTGCAAGTTCCACCACTTAAAAAGATGAGAAGCGTCTGTAATTTACATCATAGGTAGACCTCAACTATGGGAGACAAACTGAGAAAAAAAAATCCAGAAAATCACATTGTCTGTTTTTGTTTCATTTTATTTGCATATTATGGTGGAAAATAAGTATTTGGTCAGAAACAAAATTTCATCTCAATACTTTGTGATATATCCTTTGTTGGCAATGACAGAGGTCAAACGTTTTCTGTAAGTCTTCACAAGGTTGCCACACACTGTTGTTGGTATGTTGGCCCATTCCTCCATGCAGATCTCCTCTAGAGCAGTGATGTTTTTGGCTTTTCGCTTGGCAACACGGACTTTCAACTCCCTCCAAAGGTTTTCTATAGGGTTGAGATCTGGAGACTGGCTAGGCCACTCCAGGACCTTGAAATGCTTCTTACGAAGCCACTCCTTCGTTGCCCTGGTGGTGTGCTTTGGATCATTGTCATGTTGAAAGACCCAGCCACGTTTCATCTTCAGTGCCCTTGCTGATGGAAGGAGGTTTGCACTCAAAATCTCACGATACATGGCCCCATTCATTCTTTCATGTACCCGGATCAGTCGTCCTGGCCCCTTTGCAGAGAAACAGCCCCAAAGCATGATGTTTCCACCACCATGCTTTACAGTAGGTATGGTGTTTGATGGATGCAACTCAGTATTCTTTTTCCTCCAAACACGACAAGTTGTGTTTCTACCAAACAGTTCCAGTTTGGTTTCATCAGACCATAGGACATTCTCCCAAAACTCCTCTGGATCATCCAAATGCTCTCTAGCAAACTTCAGACAGCCCGGACATGTACAGGCTTAAGCAGTGGGACACGTCTGGCACTGCAGGATCTGAGTCCATGGTGGCGTAGTGTGTTACTTATGGTAGGCCTTGTTACATTGGTCCCAGCTCTCTGCAGTTCATTCACTAGGTCCCCCCGCGTGGTTCTGGGATTTTTGCTCACCGTTCTTGTGATCATTCTGACCCCACGGGGTGGGATTTTGCGTGGAGCACCAGATCGAGGGAGATTATCAGTGGTCTTGTATGTCTTCCATTTTCTAATTATTGCTCCCACCGTTGATTTCTTCACTCCAAGCTGGTTGGCTATTGCAGATTCAGTCTTCCCAGCCTGGTGCAGGGCTACAATTTTGTTTCTGGTGTCCTTTGACAGCTCTTTGGTCTTCACCATAGTGGAGTTTGGAGTCAGACTGTTTGAGGGTGTGCACAGGTGTCTTTTTATACTGATAACAAGTTTAAACAGATGCCATTACTACAGGTAATGAGTGGAGGAAAGAGGAGACTCTTAAAGAAGAAGTTACAGGTCTGTGAGAGCCAGAAATCTTGATTGCTTGTTTCTGACCAAATACTTATTTTCCACCATAATATGCAAATAAAATGAAACAAAAACAGACAATGTGATTTTCTGGATTTTTTTTTCTCAGTTTGTCTCCCATAGTTGAGGTCTACCTATGATGTAAATTACAGACGCCTCTCATCTTTTTAAGTGGTGGAACTTGCACTATTGCTGACTGACTAAATACTTTTTTGCCCCACTGTAAATGGGGGGCCAAGATGGATATATGGGGAGCCAGGACAAGGGACCGGGAAGGATATATGGGCGTCCAGGAGAGATAAATGATGGGGCAGGACAAGGGACATATGAGGGCCAGTATGTATAGCTGGGGAAGCGGGATGGATATCAGGGGGCCAGGCTGAGGCATAAGATAAAATATAGGGGGTCAGGCTGGGTGAAATTATTGAATAAAGGAGGCCAGGATGAGGGACTTAATTTCTGTTTGAGGGCCAGAATAAGGAACATGCTAGATTAGTTTATGATGACAAGTGGGGAACATAATTTCTTTAGGGTCCAATTAGGGACATTATTATTACTGTAATATAATTTACTTTTTAGGAAACAGTTTTCCACGGAAGGAACCAAAGGTAGGTCCTGTGACTGTGCAGGGCGGCACTAAGTCGCTTTTCTTCATCTGACGTAGTGTAGAAGTCAGGGAAAGAGTGGGGAAAGTCCTCTGGAAGCAATCAGCTATTGATGTTGATGATTTTGTGTTATTTTTTGCAGGGACGAGTCCTGGCTGGAAGAAGTGACGGCGGTCTGTGCTGGTTGAAGGAAAACAAAGATGAAGGACTTCAACTACAGACGTCACTGGTGAGTCACTGTATTACATGTACACGCACGCTATACACTATATACTGTGTACAGAGCTCCTGTGTATAATGTCACCAGTGATCACAGAATTAACTGTACACTGACACTATATACAGATCTCCTGTGTATAATGTCACTGGTGATCTCTATTACCTGTGCACTGAAACTGTATCCAGAGCTTCTGTGTATAATGTCACCGGTGATCACTGCATTATCTGTACACTGACACTATACATGGAGCGTCTGTGTATAATGTAATTGGTGATCCCTCTATTACATACTGCATATACTGACACTATATACAGGGTTCCTTTGTATAATATCACTGGTGATCCCTGTTTTACCTGTACACTGACACTATATACAGAGCTCCTGTGTATAATATCACTGGTGATCCCTGTATTACCTGTACACTGACACTACATGCAGATCTCCTGAGCATGTCACTGGTGATCCCTGTATTACCTATACACTGACAGTATATACAGAGCTCCTGTGTATAATGTCACTGGTAATCCCTGTATTACCTGTACACTGACACTATATTCAGAGCGTCTGTGTATAATGTCACCGGTGATCCCTGTATTACCTGTACACTGACACCATATACAGAGCTCCTGTGTATAATGTCACCAGTGAACACTGTATTACCTGTACACTGACACTAAATACAGAGATCCTGTTTATAATGAAACTAGTGATCACTGTATTACCTATATCCTGACACTATATACATGTTTCCTGTGTATAATATCACTGGTGATCCCTGTATTACCTATACACTGACACTATATACCAAGATACCTATACACTGACACTATATACAGAGCTTCTGTGTATAATATCACTAGTGATCCCTGTATTACCTGTACACTGACACTATATACAGATCTCCTGTGTGTAATGTCACCGGTGATCCCTGTATTTCCTGTACACTGATACTAAATACCGAGATCCTGTTTATAATAAGCAGGCTCCTGGCATCTTCTCGCCCAACAGCTTGCACCAGTGACCCATTTCCCTCACATCTCCTCCAGTCCCTTTGCCCTGCTGTCACCCCTCACCTAACTAAAATATTTAACCTCTCTCTCTCTTCTGGTATCTTTCCCTCCTCATTTAAGCATGCCATCATACATCCACTACTTAAAAAACCATCTCTCGACCAAAACTGTGTCGCTAACTATAGACCTGTCTCTAATCTTCCCTTCATCTCTAAACTCCTGGAACGCCTGGTCCACTCCCGCCTTATCCGCTATCTTTGATAACTCTCTTCTCGACCCTCTCCAATCCGGTTTCCGCTCTTTACACTCTACTGAAACTGCCCTCACTAAAGCCTCTAATGATCTACTAACAGCTAAATCAAATGGTGATTACTACATGCTAATTCTCTTGGATCTCTCTGCAGCATTCTACACTGTGGATCATCAGCTCCTCACTATGCTCCGTTCCATTGGCCTCAAGGACACCGTTCTCTCCTGGTTTTCCTCCTATCTCTCTGACCGCTCCTTTACTGTATCTTTTGCCGGTTCCTCCTCCTCTCACCTTCCCCTTACTCTTGGGGTTCCTCAAGGATCGGTTCTAGGCTCCCTCCTCTTCTCCTTGTACACTACACCTATTGGTCAAAGAATCAGATTTGGTTTCCAGTACCATCTCTATGCTGATGACACCCAATTATATGCTTCTTCTCCTGACATCACGCCAGCCTTTCTAGAAAACACCAGCGATTGTCTAAATGCTGTGTCTAACATCATGTCCTCACTATATCTGAAACTGAACCTGTCAAAGACTGAACTCCTTGTGTTTCCTCCCTCTACAAATGTACCTATACCCGACATTGCCATTTCTGTGTGTGGTTCCACCATTACTCCCCAGCAACATGCCCGCTGTCTTGGGGTCATACTTGACCCTGAGCTTTCCTTTGCCCCCACATTCGATCACTGGCTCGCTCTTGTCATCTGCACCTCAAAAACATTTATAGAATTCGACCTTTTCTTACTTTTGACTCTGCAAAAACTCTTACTGTTTCTCTTATTCATTCTCGTCTCGACTATTGTAACTCTCTTCTAATCGGTCTCCCTCTTACCAAACTCTCCCCTCTCCAATCTGTCTTGAATGCTGCAGCCAGGATCATATTCCTCACCAATCGTTACACCGATGCCTCTACCTTGTGCCAGTCATTACACTGGCTACCCATCCACTCCAGAATTCAGTATAAACTTATTACCCTCACCCACAAAGCCCTCCATGGCTCAGCACCACCCTACATCTCCCTTGTTTCAGTATACTACCCTACCCGCGCCCTCCGTTCTGCTGATGACCTGAGGTTAGCATCCTCAATAATCAGAACCTCCCACTCCCGTCTCCATGATTTTACATGTGCTGTGCCAATTCTTTGGAAAGATTTCCCAGGTCAATACGATTAGTCCCCAATCCCCACAATTTTAAGCGTGCCCTGAAAACGCATTTGTTCAGAATGGCCTACCGCCTCAACACATTAACCTAATCTATCCCTGGGTGGCACAGCCAAAAGTTTTACCATAACCAGGTTCCCCGCATCATGTTCCCACATGCTTTATGCATCCATTAGCCCTCTGTGTCTGTACTGTTACACAATTAACATTATGGCTGGTCTAAACAATCAGGGCAACTGTTACCACCCACCTTTCGTGTCTACCTCTTTCCGCATAGACTGTAAGCTTGCGAGCAGGGCCCTCATTCCTCTTGGTATTTGTTATTATCTATGTGATTATTGTTATGCTGTAATGTCTATTGTCTGTACAAATCCACTCTGAAATGTAAAGTGCTGCGGAATATGTCGGCGCTATAGAAATAAAATGTATTATTTTTATTATTATTATATAATGAAACTATAGTGATCAGTTTATTATCTGTACACTGACACTATATAGTAACATAGTTTTTATGGTTGAAGGAAGACTTAATTATAATAAGCTTTATTTCTATAGCGCTGACATATTCCGCAGCACTTTACATTTCAGAGGGGACTTGTACAGACAATAGACATTACAGCATAACAATAGTCACATAGATTATAACAAATACCAAGAGGAATGAGGGCCCTGCTCGCAAGCTTACAGTCTATGAGGAAAGAGGTAGACACGAAAGGTGGGTGGTAACAATTGCCCTGATTGTTTGGACCAGCCATAATGTAAAGTGTGTAGAGTACAGACACAGAGGGCTAATGGATGCATAAAGCATGTGGGAACATGATGCGGGGAACCTGGTTACGGTAAAACTTTTGACTGTGCCACCCAGGGATAGATTAGGTTAATGTGTTGAGGCGGTAGGCCAGTCTGAATAAATGCGTGTTCAGGGCACGCTTAAAATTGTGGGGATTGGGGACTAATCGTATTGACCTGGGAAGTGCATTCCAAAGAATTGGCGCAGCACGTGTAAAGTCTTGGAGACGGGAGTGGGAGGTTCTGATTATTGAGGATGCTAACCTCAGGTCATCAGCAGAACGGAGGGCGCGGGTAGGGTAGTATACTGAAACAAGGGAGGAGATGTAGGGTGGTGCTGAGCCATGGAGGGCTTTGTGGATAAGGGTAATAAGTTTATACTGAATTCTGGAGTGGATGGGTAGCCAGTGTAATGACTGGCACAAGGTAGAGGCATCGGTGTAACGATTGGTGAGGAATATGATCCTGGCTGCAGCATTCAAGACAGATTGGAGAGGGGAGAGTTTGGTAAGAGGGAGACTGATTAGAAGAGAGTTACAATAGTCGAGATGAGAATGAATAGGAGAAACAGTAAGAGTTTTTGCAGAGTCAAAAGTAAGAAAAGGTCGAATTCTAGAAACGTTTTTGAGGTGCAGATGACAAGAGCGAGCCAGTGATCGAATGTGGGGGGGCAAAGGAAAGCTCGGAGTCAAGTATGACCCCAAGACAGCGTCCATGTTGCTGGGGAGCAATAGTGGAACCACACACGTAAATGGCAATGTCGGGTATAGGTACATTAGTAGCGGGAGGAAACACAAGGAGTTCAGTCTTTGACAGGTTCAGTTTCAGATATAGTGAGGACATGATGTTAGACACAGCGTTTAGACAATCGCCGGTGTTTTCTAGAAAGGCTGGTGTGATGTCAGGAGAAGAAGCGTATAATTGGGTGTCATCAGCATAGAGATGGTACTGGAAACCAAATCTACTGATTGACCAATAGGAGCAGTGTACAAAGAGAAGAGGAGGGGCCTAAGACTGATCCTTGAGGAACCCCAAGAGTAAGGGGAAGGTGAGAGGAGGAGGAACCGGCAAAAGATACAGTAAAGGAGCGGTCAGAGAGATAGGAGAACCAGGAGAGAATCGTGTCCTTGAGGCCAATGGAACGGAGCATAGTGAGGAGGAGCTGATGATCCACAATGTCGAATGCTGCAGAGAGATCCAAGAGAATTAGCATGGAGTAATGACCATTTGATTTAGCTGTTAGTAGATCATTAGAGACTTTAGTGAGGGCAATTTCAGTAGAGTGTAAAGAGCGGATACCGGATTGGAAAGGGTCGAGAAGAGAGTTATAAAAGAGATAGCGGATAACACGGGAGTGGACCAGGCGTTCCAGGAGTTTAGAGATGAAGGGAAGATTAGAGACAGGTCTATAGTTAGCGGCACAGTTTTAGTCGAGGGATGGTTTTTTAAGTAGTGGATGTATGATGGCATGCTTAAATGAGGAGGGAAAGATACCAGAAGAGAGAGAGAGAGAGAGAGGTTAAATATTTTAGTTAGGTGAGGGGTGACAGCAGGGGAAAGGGACTGGAGGAGATGTGACGGAAATGGGTCACTGGTGCAAGTGGTTGGGCGAGAAAATGCAAGGAGCCTGTTTACTTCTGTGACTGGTTCAAAATCAGAGAGTGAGCTAGATGCAGTGGGGGAGGGAGGACAGTGCATGGTATGAGGTGATTGGGAGATAATTTCCTGTCGGATCTGGTCAATTTTTTCTTTGAAGTAATTGGCCAGATCGTCAGCTCAGAGCTCCGTGGTTGGGGCCTGTACTCTTGGGTTGAGTAGAGAATGAAAAGTGTCATAGTGTCACTTTAGGTCCATCTAGTTCAACCCATATCCTATCCTAACCTGCCCTAACATGTTGATCCAGAGGAAGGCAAAAAAAACCCATATGGCAAACAGTAAGCTTCACAGTGGGGAAAAAAATTCTTTCCGGCTACACATAGGGCAATCAGACTAGCTCCCTGATCAACACAATATCAAGGAAACTAGTGTACATAACCTGTAATATTATACTTTTCAAGAAAGGCATCCAGGCCTTTCTTAAATTTTAGTAGGGAATCACTCATTACAACATCATATAGCAGAGAGTTCCATAGTCTCACTGCCAGCGTCTGACTGGAGCACCTTGGGCCCACCAGAGAAAATCATTCTTGGGGCCCACTATGTAGCTACATAGAAATAAATACAAGACAACCAATTGTGTGGTAAAACACACTAATATCAGGGTATAATATAAGGTAGTACACGTCTTAATTATGTAGCAGGGGTTGGGGTAGAATCATAGAGGGGTAGCCCCCTCATAGAATATAATGTAGCCGCTCTCATAGATTATAATGTAGCCTCCATCATAGGGTATAATGCAGCACCCCACAAAATATAATGCAACCCCCTCATAAGGTATATCACAGTCCCCACCATAGAATATAATGTAGCACCCTCATAGGGCATAATGCAGCCCCCCTCATATAGTATAATACAGCACCAACACAGAATATAATGCAGCCTCCCCATAGAGTATACTGTAGCCCCCTAATAGGGCATAATGCTGCCTCCTCATATAGTATGATGTAGCCCCCCCAGAATATAATGTAGTCCCCTGAGAGAATAATGCAGCCCCACCACAGAATGTAATGCAGCCCCCCATAGAGTATACTGTAGCCCCCTCATATAGTATGATGTAGCCCCCCAGAATATAATGTTGTCCCCTGAGAGAATAATGCTGCCCCACCAAAGAATATAATGCAGCCCCCCATAGAGTATACTGTAGCCCCCTCATATAGTATGATGTAGCCCCCCAGAATATAATGTAGTCCCCTAATAATGCAGTCCCCATCAGAATATAATGTAGCCCCCTCATAAAGTATAATGCAGCCCCTCACCACCTCCATCGATGCCTTCTCCCCAACCACCCCTATCATTCTCCCCCACCACCCCATCACTCCCAATTCCATCACCTCAATCATTGCCTCCTCCCCACCATCATTGTCCATTACATCACCTCCATCATTGCCTCCGCCCACCACCATCATTGCCCATCACCTCCATCATTGTCTCCCCCACTGCCATCATTGCCTCCCCCCACCAATATTGCCCATTACCTCCATCATTGCTTCCCCCACCAATATTGCCCACCACCTCCATCATTGTCTCCTCCACTGCCATCATTGCCCGTTACCTCCATCATTACCCATCACCTCCATCATTGCCCACCACCATCATTGCCCATCACCTCCATTATTGCATCACCACCAATATCATTGTCCATCACCTCCATCATTGCCCATTACCTCCATCATTGTCCATCACCTCCATCATTACCCATCACCTCCATCGTTGCCCATCACCTCCATCGCCTTCCCACTGCAATCATTGCCCATCACCTCCATTATTGCCTCCCACCACCATCATTGCCCATCACCTCCATTATTGCCTCCTCCCTCCAATATCATTGCCCATTACCTCCATCATTGTCTCCCCACTACCATCATTGCCTCCCCCCACCAATATCATTGCCCATCACCATCATTGCTTTCCCCACCAATAACATTGCCCATCACCTCCATCATTGTCTCCCCCACTGCCATCATTGCTTCCCCCACCAATATCATTGCCCATCACCTCCATCATTGCCTCCCCCACTGCCATAATTGCCCATCACATCCATCATTGCCTCCCACCACCAATATCATTGTCCTTCCCCACCACCCCCTCACACACACACACAGCACCGGTCCACATAATCTCTCACTCACATAGCAACTCATCACAAGAGAGCACCGCATCACATCTCTCACACACACAGCACCACATACACACGCAGACACACAGCACAACTCTCCTCCCCGCAGCCGCAGCACATCCCGGAAGCCTCTTTCTCTCCTGCAGCTTTCTCTCTGAGACAGCACGCTGGATGATGACGTCATCGAGCTGGGCTGTCAGACAGGAAACGCCCAGAAAGCAGGAAGCCGGGATGTGCTGCGGCTGCGGGGAGGTGAGGTGTACTGTGTGTCTGCGTGTGTATGTGGAGCTGTGTGTGAGTGTGAGTGATGCGGTGCTGTGTGTGTGGTGCGGTGCTGGGGATGGGCTGCCCGCTATTAAAGAGGAATGGTATTCACGCCTCTCCACACCCATAGAGGCGTGGAGAAGCGTGAATATTCATTTCGCTTTAGCAGCGGGGACAGAAACTTATCTCCTGCTGCTGCTAGCTGGCACAGGGCAGGCCCCCTTGACTCAGTGGCCCCATACCCACTGACTTGGGGGCCCTTGGAGCAGTGGGGGCCCTAGGCACTTGCTGGCCAGTATGCCAGCAGTTGTCAGTGCCCGGGCCCACCGGAGAATACTCCGGTTCTCCGGTGGGCCAGTCCGAGCCTGCTCGCTTTACAGTAAAGAATCCGCATCTGTGATTATGCTTAAACCTTCTTTCCTCCAGACGTAGAGGATACCCCCTTGTCCCTGTCACAGGTCTAAGAGTAAAAAGATCACTAGAAATGTCTTTGTACTGTCCCCGCATCACCCCTAAGCCTTCGATTTTCCAAACTAAATAACCCCAAGTGTAATAACCTGTCTTGGTATTGCAGACCCCCAGTTCCCTAATAACCTTTGTCGCTCTTCTCTGCACCCGCTCCAGTTCAGCTGTGTCTTTCTTATACACCGGAGACCGGAACTGTACACAGTATTCTAAGTGTGGTCGCACTAGTGACTTATGTAGAAATAAAATTATGTTCTCCTCATGAGCATCTATGCCTCTTTTAATGCATCCCATTATTTTATTTGCCTTTGCAGCAGCTGCCTGACACTGGCCACTAAATGTGAGTTTGTCGTTCAACCACACAACCAGGTCTTTTTCAGTGACAGTTTTGCCCAGTGTTTTACAATTAAGCAGAATTATACATCTTGTTTGTTCTACCCAAGTGCATGACTGTTATGAATGGGTCACCGAGGAGGATAGAAGGCCAGGCTAAGCCACAGAAAACCAAAGAGGTTGGTAACTAAGCGGATGCAGACCCCTGATCCTGTCCACACAACTAGCAGTAGCCGTGGAGCGTACCTATGATGATCCTAGACGCCTCGGCACAGCCGGAGAGCTAACTAAGCCTAAAGCAAGAAAGGGTAAATCTAAACTGCCCAGGACCAGACCCCCAAAGGATTAGATAGCCCCCAAACATATATTGTCGGTGAGACAAGATGAAAACACAAACGCAGGCAGATAAATAGACTGAGCAAACGATGGGGCCCACACTGACTAGACAGGACAGGAAAGGAAAGACTTTGTCTGCAATCACTCAAAATACCCTGCAAAAAGTCCAACACGTCTGATGCACAAAAACACTGAAGTCGCATGACTTCGCCCCCCCACTATATCAGCACTCCGGTATATTCTGAAAGCAAAGCAAAAAGAGATCAATATAAAAGGGGACAAAACAAACTGGCACATGCAGTAACATATGGGCGGTGATTCAGCACAGCCCCAGCCGGAGCTAGTTGACCCACACAAAGCAGAGATAAACAAAACCAGATCAAATACAAAAAGAATAGCAAATTAACCTTTTAGCTGAACATGCAGGGAAAGAGCAGGAGACATCAGACCTCAGGAGGTACAGGAAAAAAATCAATAGCAGGGATAGAGGGAGTCAGCTCCCAATCAGAAACCCCAGATCTCCAATTGTCTACCTCAATATCAGGTGGTAAGCTTCTGTCAATCAAATCAGCTCCACTACCTCCAGTAACCACCAGAGGGAGCCCAGAAAGAGAACTCTCAATCTGACCAGCTCCACTATCTTCAGTAATGACCAGGGGGAAGCCAGAGAGAGAATTCACAACACATGACCTTACATTTATCCCCATTGAAGCTCATTTGCTATTTATCAGCCCAAGCTTCTAGTTTACATAAATCCTCCTGTAATATAAAATTGTCTTCCTCTGTATTGATTACCCTGCAGAGTTTAGTGTCATCTGCAAATATTGAAATTCTACTCTATGCCCCCTACAAGGTCATTAATAAATATATTAAAAAGAAGCGGGCCCAATACCGACCCCTGTGGTACCCCACTGCTAACCGTGACCCAGTCTGAGTGTGCTCCATTAATAACCACCCTTTGTTTCCTATCCCTGAGCCAGCTCTTAACCCACTTACACATATTTTCCCCTACCCCTATTGTTCTCATTTTATGTATCAACCTTTTGTGTTGCACCCTATCAAAAGCTTTTGAAAAATCCATGTACACCACGCCCATTGCATTTCCTTGGTCCAGTCCGGAACTTACCTCTTCATAAAAGCTTATCAGATTAGTCTGACTGGAACGGTCCATGTAAATCTATGTTGATATTGGGTCATGAGGTTATTCTTCCGATACTCCAGTATAGAATCTCTTACAAAACCCTCCAGGATTTTACCCACAGTTGAGGTTAAGCTCACTGGCCTATAATTTCCAAGTTCAGTTTTTGTCCCCTTTTTGAATATTGGCACCACATTTGCTATATGCCAGTCCTGTGGTACAGACCCTGTTATTATGGAATCTTTAGGCTATGTGCCCACATTAGCGTTTTTAAACGCTCAGGAAACGGGTCTCCTTCCCAGAAAATGCACGTTTTTGCAGCGCATTTTTGATGCGTTTTTTTCCCGCGCGTCTTTTGGACTAAAGGAAATAGCCAAAAACGCGGACCTAAGCGGAAATTAATGAACATGCTGCGTTTTTTACCGCTAAGCGTTTCCTTAGCGGTAAAAAACGCATCCATTTGCACGAAAAGGCCAAAATGTGTTAAAATGAATGGGATGCTTCTTTTAGGCGTTTTTTATGCGGTTTGACCCCGAAAAACGCATCAAAAACGCTTAAAAAAACGCAACGTGGGCACACAGCCTTAAGGATTAAAAATAATGGTCTATCTATGACTGTGCTTAATTCCTGCAGTACTCGGGGGTGTATCCCATCCGGGCCTGGGGATTTGTCAATTTTAGTGATTTTTAGACGCCGCCGTACTTCCTGCTGGGTTAAGCAGGTGACATTTAATGGAGAATTTTTATCCCTGATCATGTTATCTGTCATGGGATTTTCTTGTGTAAATACTGTTGAAAAAAAGTCATTTAGCATATTGGCTTTTTCCTCATCCACCATTTCACCCAGACTATTTTTGAAAGGGCCAACACTATCATTTTTTAGTTTCTTACTATTTACAGTATGTAGTTAAAGGATTATTTTTACTTTCTCTGGCAAAGAGTCTCCCTGGCTCAATCTTTGCTGCCTTGATTTGCGTTTTACAGAATTTATTTAGTCTTCTGTATTGATTTAATGCCTCATCACTACCTCCTTGCTTTAATTCTCTAAATTCTTTCTTTTTGTCACTTATTGCGCCCCTTACAGCTCTATTTAGCCATAGTGGTCTCCTCCTATTTCTCACATGTTTATTCCCATACGGTATATATTGTGCACAGGTCCTATTCAGGATGCTAATAAACGTCTCCCATTTTCTTTGTGTATTTTTATGTCTCTGGATATTTTCCCAGTTAATTGCACCAAGAGAATCTCTCATCCATTGGAAATTTCCTTTCCTGAAGTTTAGTGTCCTTGTAACCCCTCTACGACACATCTTATTAAAGGATACATGAAAACTTATTATCTGGTGATCACTATTACCCAAGTGACCCCCAACCCTTACATTTGATATGCGGTCTGGCCTGTTGGTTAATATTAGGTCTAGCAGTGCCCCCCCTCTTGTTGGGTCCTGAACCAGTTGTGAAAGGTAATTGTCTCTCATAGTTTTCAAAACCCCATTACCTTTGCTGGAACTGCAGGTTTCGGTTCCCCAATGTATTTCAGGGTAGTTGAAGTCCCCCATAATAATGACTTCTCCTTGAGTCGCTGCTTCATCTATTTGCTTGATGAGGATATTCTCTATTGCTTCCATTATTTTTGGAGACTTATAACAAACCCCTATCAGTAATTTATTATTTTTCCCCCCTCCCCTTATATCCACCCACAGGGACTCTACATTTTCATTAGATTCACATGTATTATCACGCAGGATGTGTTTTAAGGATGATTTTACATATAAACAGACATCCCCCCTCGCTTATTTGTACGGTCATTTCTGAACAGACTATAGCCCTGTAAATTAACCGCCCAGTCATGGCAATCATCCAGCCATGTCTCAGATATCCCCATGTCATAATTATGCTCCAACAAAATTAATTCTAATTCCTCCATTTTGTTGGCGAGGCTTCTGGCATTTGTATATATGCACTTTATGTATGTCTGTACCTCTATTTCATTATTAACTGTTCTAACCCCAGCTCCATGCCACCCCCACTTTCATTATTTGTGCCCAAGTCTCTATCTGCACAGTCTTCCCCTCCTATAAAATGAATACCCTTCCCTCCCACTTCCTAGTTTAAACACTCCTCCACCCTTCTAGCCATTTTTTCCCCCAGCACAGATGCACCCTCCCCATTGAGGTGCAGCCCGTCCCTAGCGTAGAACCTGTAGCCAACTGAGAAGTCGGCCCAGTTCTGCAGGAACCCAAACCCCTCCTTCCTACACCAATTCCTGAGCCACTTATTAACCTCCCTAATCTCCTGTTGCCTCTCTGGTGTGGCACGTGGTAGAGGAAGTATTTCCGAAAATACCACCTTGGAGGATCTTGCTTTAAGCTTACAGCCTAATTCCCTGAAATCATCTTTAAGGACCTTCCACCTACCTCTAGCTTTGTCATTTGTGCCAATGTGCACCATGACCGCTGGATCCTCACCAGCCCCTCCCAGTAATCTGTCAACCCGATCAGCGATGTGTCGGACTCGAGCGCCAGGTAGGAAGCACACCGTTCGACGATCCCTATCTGTTCCCCTAATAATTGAGTCCCCCATTACCAGCACCTTCCTGGCCTGCCCTGCTTTCCTATTTCTCCCCTTACTGGAGCAGACACTCCTCCAGCTTTCAGAGGGCATGCCTTGCTGCAGTAGTGCTACCCCTGCACTGACACTCCCCTCATCTGCCAACTTGGCAAACTTATTGGGTTGTGCCAGATCAGGACTAGCCTCCCTGGCACTCTTCCGTCTACCCCACCTTCTAACTGTCACCCATCTTACTGCTTCACTGTCCTGCAGCTCCAACCTAGCATCCCCCCCTCATCTATCTCATTGAGCGTCTGCTCAGTGAGTAGAAGTCTCCTTTCCATATTGTCTATTGAGCTCAGTGTTGTCAGCTGCATATTTAAATCCAGTATCTGGGCTTCCAAATGCACAATGTGCTCACATCTCGCACAGCGGTATGCACCCTCGACTGGCTGGTCAAGGATTGCGTACATGCGGCAAGACGTACACTGGATGGCATTGGCAATAGTGGAGCACATTCCTAATGGGGATTGAACCAGACAGAAAGATAAGTAAAAATAAATAAAAAGTATTAATAAAATATAACAGCAATTCAATAATACCTCCTTTGCAAACTCCCTGAATCCAAAGTCACTGAATCACAAGTCACACACCACCATTCGCACTTACGCTCAGGTCACACTCAGCTCGTTCACACTCGCTAAGGCAGAAGATTTAAAGAGATTTTTTCCCTTCACCAGCAAACCACCCTGCTGCTCAATGCACTTCCAAAAGCTCCTGTGTATAATGTCACTGGTGGTCACTGTATTACACTGACACTATATACAGATCTTCTGTGTTAAATATCAGGATCCTGTCAGCCCCGGCGAACTGCCATGGCTGAGCAGGGTGACTCACCAATACAGAGGGAGGGCCCGGGGTCCGATACCGCAGGGAAAGTTCAGGCAGACGGGACCTGCGACGCTGAAGGTAGTAAGAAGTACAAGGACCTACGATCATGTGACTACAGGGGGCGGGGCTTAGTGTCACACTGCTGGAGATGATTGTAGGACTCTACTACAGGAATCCTGGAGTAGAAGCGAGGGGAACTCTGGTCAGACAAACAGGCGGTCATACTTGGAGAGGGCGGCGCGATAACAGAGGGGCGAGCAGAGAGTAGTCAGAACGTAAGCAATGAGTCATACATGGAGATAGCTGCACAGTACAAGAGGGGAAATCAGAATAGTCAGGTCATAGGCAATGAGTCATACACAGAGATAGCAACGCAGTACAAGAGGGACAGGCAGAACTCGTAACAGGGACAGAACCAGATCAAAACCAAACAAGCATAAAGTATCACAGTCACAAAGCACACCAGGGTCACACACACTCGGCCAAGGGTCTGAGTATAAGCGATGAGGAATGAGCCCACAATGAGGCTTTAAAAAGCCTCCCAGAATCTCAGAGTGAGGCCATCCACATTAACCTCTGAACTACCTAATCCCACAAGCTGAGCAAACCTTGACAGTAATGTTGCCAGTGATCACTGAGCTCCTGTGTATAATGTCACTGGTAATCACTGTATTACCTGTACACTGACACTATATACAGAGCTCCTGTGTATAATGTCACTGGTGGTAATAACAGTGTTGTTATTATTGTGGTTTGTATTCATAATCAGTATTGTAGTATTCCATCAATAAGTGGTGGTAATTTGTGGACTGTTCACAGTGTGGAAGTATTTCTCCGTGTATGAGTTATTATTTGGTCCCTATATGCTGGTAATATGTCATATTATTTGGTCACTATGTGGTGGTAATATGTGGTCTGGTCATGGTGTGGTTGTATTTGTGCCTTTTATGTGATATGATGCGGGTACTATGTGGTCTGGTCATGGTGTGGTGGTATTTCTCCCCTGTATGTGGTATTATTGGTCTTGGTACAGTGGATTGTGTTGTGTATGACGGTCATTAGTTCTCTCTGATATTAATTAGGAGAATATTCTTTATTTCCATTAGAGATTAAATACTTTGTAAACAGCGGCAGAGATGCACTTACAGGGGTTTCCTGTGGAAAAACGTAATCTCCTATTCACAGGACAAGTGATAACGTATTGATTGGGGGGGTCTAACTACTTGGACCCATTCAGCAAAATGTGGAACTTTTTATCCCCATTAGACTGGAGTGGCATGTCCGACTTGACCACTGATCCATTCATTCCCTCAGTGGCTGCACTTGTATTTTTATAGAAGCCCCAAAGAGAATGAATGCAGCTTCGGTCAGATATCTAACATGCTGCTCCATTTTAAAATGGGGATAAGTGTCCTATCAACGATAAAACTTTCTCATTCTTCCGGTCGGTGCAGTTTCTAATGGTCGGACGTATGCGATCAGCTATCCTATAGAGCCCATGGATCGGTGACAAATTGTTTTAACCAAAGAACCACATTAATGTAAACTACCGTAATTATACATTCCAGTTATGGGGGTGCACAGTAGATGTGCAGGAGCCGCCTGTGTTTTACAGCCGAGGCTCCACTATAATGGGGAAAACGACTGACAGATATTAGCATATAGCTGTAGCATGGGGCCCTAGAGTCCATTCCCCTGGTGGGCCCCAGACACCCCAGTTCGACCCTGAATATACGTCATTGTGGATTATCAGATACCGAATTTAGGGAAATTTCACTGTAATATGGAAGGCAATGACATGAATAGATAGCAAAATCAGGTTTGTCTACAATCTTTTTTATTTGTTAGGTTCTTTCCTGTTACAGCACTTCTGTTCTGTAGTATAAACCTTCTCTCACACTAGTGCTAGCGCTAAACCTTGGTTTGCCTTCTTCTAAAGTCTCTGTTGTCCCTGCAGACTAGGACCTTCTCTCTTTACTCCTTGGGTATCCGCTGTCCTAGCAGGAAGTGAGAAACGTTCTCGTAAATCACAAGGATGGTACAGCAAGCGGGGTCGCTCAAAATAACTTGGGGGCAATTTTCTTTAGAAGTCTGTATATACTCGTGTATAAGCCGACCCATGTATAAGCCGACCCCCCTAATTTTGTCACAAAAAACTGGGAAAACTTATTGACTCACGTAAAAGCCTAGGTTGAAAAATGCCGAAGCTACTGGTAAATTTAAAAAAAAAATGGGCCCCATAAGATGCTCCATAAAGTTTATGATGGCCCCATATAATGCTCCATAAAGTTCATGATGGGTTCCATAAGATGCTCCATACAAAAATATGCCTAATAATGCTGCACAGTGAATAATGGTGGCCCTATAACATGGTCCATAATAACATATGCCCCATATAATGCTGCACAGTGATTGGTGGCCCCTTGTAATGCTGCACAGTGATTGGTGGCCCCTTATAATGCTGCGCAGTGATTAGTGGCCCCTTATAATGCTGCACAGTGATTAGTGGCCCCTTGTAATGCTGCACGGTGAGTGGCCAATTTTAATGCTGCACAGTGATTAGTGGCCCCTTATAATGCTGCACAGTGATTAGTGGCACCTTATAATGCTGCACATTGATTAGTGGCCCCTTACAATACTGCACGGTGATTAGTGGCACTCACCGTCCATTAGGGTAGATATCCGCAGAATATGGATATAGTAGATGGATACTCCCCTCTCAGGAAACCTTCCCTCATATGAGCTATGATGACTACATACCACTGCAAACAGCAGATGAAACTTGAGGCGCACTATTTAGAAGAGGAGTTTTCCCAAACATTTATGTGTTATCCATAAAATATTCTATAAATGTCTGATAGGCAGAGGTCCCGGACGTGAAACCCGCATCTGTCTACAGACCTGGGGGAACTATGAATGGAGAGATGGCCATTCACTATTGGGGAGGTTCCTATAAGATCTGAGTACTCAGCCTTGTGTTTGGTTATTTTCATAGACCTTGACATGAGCGGCAGGGTACATATGAAACCAGTGCTCCACCCAATTCTTCCTGAAGCAATTTTTTGGCTGATTCAAGACCCCTGTACTATTGATTTGAGGGTTCCTAAATGGTTGGAGACCCACACCAGTCTATTGTATTTGAGATGTTGTACCCTCTTAACGAAAGTTCAGAGGAAAATGCCTTCAACAAAACTGCTGGTTGGGTCGGATGTGGTATTCTGAGCCATTTGGTTTGTTGTCTCATATGTTTATGCTTAAAGTTCTTTATGGTTTGTGCTTGTTGAGTTTATGGGACCTTTGTCTATACTGTACTGTTCCTTTATCAATTTTTTAGATAAGAATTCCATACTGTTAGGTGAAGAACTGGTGCTACCCTTCTTCACATTGAGGCATCATCCTACCATTGTGATCAGAAGCCCTATAACCCGGCTTCATTGTTAGGATGCAGGATTTATATAAATTAGCTCTACTGGGGTCTTACCAGTGCAGGCATTGAGGAAGAAGTACAAAATCAGCAGGCAAATGAGTAGTCAGAAACAAGCAAAGGTCAGGGCAGGCAGCAGTGCAGAAACATTACCGGAAACAAGCAGAGGTCAGGGCAGGCAGCAGTGCAAAAACATAACCGGAAACAACCATAAAACCAAAGAAAAAAAACGACCCACAGTCCATATAGTGCAGAATAATATACATTTTTATTAGTATCACAGATTAATAACCGGAAACAAGCAGAAGTCAGGGCAGGCGGCAGTGCAGAAACATAATCCATTGAGCAAGCTGAGGTCAGGGCAGGCGGCAGTGCAGAAACATAATCCATTGAGCAAGCTGAGGTCAGGGCAGGCGGCAGTTCAAAAACATAATCCATTGAGCAAGCAGAGGTCAGGCGGCAGTGCAGAAACATAATCCATTGAGCAAGCAGAGGTCAGGGGAGGCGGCAGTTCAAAAACATTATCCATTGAGCAAGCAGAGGTCAGGGCAGGCGGCAGTTCAAAAACATTATCCATTGAGCAAGCAGAGGTCAGGGCAGGCGGCAGTTCAAAAACATAATCCATTGAGCAAGCAGAGGTCAGGGCAGGTGGCAGTTCAAAAACATAATCCATTGAGCAAGCAGAGGTCAAGGCAGGCGACAGTGCAGAAACAATCCATTGAGCAAGCAGAGGTCAAGCAGGCGGCAGTTCAAAAACATAATCCATTGAGCAAGCAAAGGTCAGGGCAGGCGGCAGTGTAGATGCATAACTTTAAACAAGCAGAGGTCAGGGCAGGCGGCAGTATAGAAACATAATCCATTGATCAAGCCATAGTCAAAACCGGAAAATCTGTCTGAGAAGCAGCTGTGCAGAAGATGGTATGTGCTCGCCACTACATTTTCCACCGGCTAAATCAAAGTGCCGCGGAATTCTCTTCTCGGGAGAATGATCTTCCTAGGACTTGGAAGGAAACCCAAATCTCTCTTGTAGGCACGTTGTACATCTTGTGGGCTCATCAGCATTACTTGCATGATCTTTCCAGTGGTATAGCTGACTGGCAGGTGTGGTGTAGGATTGTAGCCTTGTTTAGCAGTCACCTTAATACGCGGTTGATGGTCGTAAGGCATACTGAGGAGTATACGTGCTTGAGAGGGAGTTAACTCCATCCAGGTGCATGGGGATGGGCTCCTGGGCAATGTGGCTGTTGTCTCTTCCTCATCTACTGTTCTGGTGAGTATCAGGCGTTCCTTCATACCCTCTGGCTCTGCGCTGATGTTTGCTGCAGGTTGTACGAATCGGCCTATTTCGGGCATTGTAGGATATGGTGGTGGACTTTTCAGTCTGGAATATCGGTCCTTTGCCTTTTCCGGTGTTTTGAACAGGCATTTAATAAATGACACGATATAATAAAGCACTGCCATCACATACCCCGTGAAGCCAGTTGGCCTTTGGTGGTGTTCAGGCCTCTGACTGTAAAGGGATGTCCTGGCATGTGGGAGACGTCTCCGTGGTTGGAACTTTCCTCCAGCTACGGGTGCAGCCATTAGGCTGCCTTCCCCTCCACACACACAAAAGTGTGTGCGGATGGTAGAAAACACTCCCAAAAAAAAGAAATAAAAGTTAAAAAAAAATAAACAAAACAAGTAAAAAGTGATTTACAAGTCGCTCTGGGTTAGTGTTCAGCTCTCCTCTCTATCTCTGCTTGCCTCGCACTGACCGTTCTTGCGGAACATTCCATGACTCGTGGACAACGCTTCTGTGATGTCATAAAGACGAACATGGCAATGGGTCTAATATAGGAGAACTAGTTATGTTACCCATGGCAGACCATCCAATACCAGCTGCCACTGTACGGATAGGGGTTAGCTGGATTGGGATGAGATGTATAAAAACTTACCGGTACAAGAGCCCAAGTCATTGCTTTATTTACTGTTTTTGCTTTTTTACCTGTTTACAGGCAAATCTTTCTATTTGATATTTTCAAACCTGTATAATTCTGTATCCTCATACGTGAGATAATGTGATGTATCTATTGTCAGCTTCTTCCAGGAATGTCTCCTCCTCTCTTCCCGGTAACACGGATCACCCGTGATGGGCACAGACCATTGCTGTAGTCGGAATTATTTCATATAGCTTCAGAATAAATGTTAAATAATATTGTATTTTTTCCATATAATTGGCTCAGATCACTTTTTTTAATTTGTCTGTAATTCTAAGTAGTGATAAAAAAATAAATAATCCCAAGTGTGAACCTGGTGTAGAACATACAAATTGTCCAGAGTCTCTCCTGGGCCATGTTCACACGTGCAGAAGTGCTGCATTGTTTCCATAGGTATTCGCACTAAAGCAATCAAAACTTTTTATTGTATTTTTTTGTGGCAGTTTTTTCGAATGCATTTTTTTTAGTAGAGGAATGCTTCAGTTCCACAATTGGAGACTTCATTGGAATTTTGCATGCGTTTTTTATGCTCTCCATATACTATAGTGGAAAATATTAAACAAAAGCATCAAAAAGTTCACACTTCTGCTGCACCATTAGCCCCTGTATGTAGTACAGCTTAGGCCTCTTTCACACTTCAGTTTTTTGCATCAGTTCAAATCCGCCAAAAAGGCAGACAAGCGGATCCGTTCTGAACTGATGTGAACGGATGGCACAGGATCCTGAAAATGAGGAAATTTAAAGGAAACGCTGGTCGGGAAGGAGAGAGAGAGAGAGAGAGAGTAACGTTTAGCGGATCCTCAAAAAAAACGGATGAAACGGACAGCCATCCGTCACAATCCGCCATTAATGCAAGTCAATGGGGAAAAAACGGATCCTCAAAAAAAAATTGAGGATCCGTTTTTGTCAAAACCTGACGGATTGTGACTGATTGCAAAAAACTGAAGTGTGAAAGGGGCCTTAGGGAGCGATAAATGAAGTGAAAAGAAAAGTAAAACAACAAAAAAAGATTTAAACAAATATGAAAAAAAAACTCATAAAAGTTCAATTTTCCTCCATTGAAAATGAACATAAAAAAAAATGTCAAGTGATATCGCCACATCCAGCAAAGTCCGAGCTATCAAAATATAAAAATAATTAACCCAATTGGTAAACACAAAAAATTTAAAAACGCCAACATTGCGGTATTTTTTGGTCGCTGCAATACCACTTAAAATACGTAACAAGCAACTAAAATGTCATATCTATCCCAAAGTAATATCCATAATAACGTCTCGCCTTATGAAAAAATAATCCCTCTCATAGCTCTATTGAACGAAAAAGTAAAACTACGGGTCTCGGAAAATGGCAACACAAACTCCAACATATTTTTTATTTCAAAGTCTTGATTTTTTTCTACCACTAAAATAATTTAAAAATCTGGGCACGTTTAGTATCTCTGTAATCATACTGATGAGGAGAATCATATTACATGGTCATTTTTACCACATAATGTACGCCGTAAACATAATTAAGGTCAGAATTGCCTTTTTTTTCACAATTTTCCCATTTCCCTGTACATTGTGTGTCAGGATAAGTCACAACCACTGTCACCAATATTTCTTGAACACCACTTGCTCACGACACACCTGCCCTGGGATGTTACTATAAAGGTGAACCTCCCATATTCTTTTGTCCACTCACCTAAGCTTACCCCGCAGACAGTTCTCACATCACCATCACACTGTTTGCTGCTATCGGTCACTGTTTTGATAGGCCAGTGAGACACCTGCGCTGGGTCACACACTAGCACACATGCCACCCAGCTTTTCTGAGCCCCTGATAGGTGCTCTTCTTGTACTTTTGTATACACATACAGCAAAACACAACCAAGGTATACTCGCCGTCCTCAGGGTTTGGGGGACGTTTAGCGCAGAAAAGAACAAACTTATTAAAATTTAGATTTAAAGGGATCCTGTCAGCAGGATTGTGAACAGTAAAGTACAGACAGTGTCAGGTCTACGCTGTTATACTGATTAAAATGAGGTGACCTGGGTGATGAAATGCATCTTGTGGTTGTTGTGTAATCTGTATTTGTAAATTTCAGTTATTGAGATTCTGGTGCTCCGGGTGTTTGTGGGGTTACAAAAAAAAGGTTTGCATTCATCAAAATGGTGCCTGTGCTGTGGTATAATACATGACTAATATCATATGTATACATGTGTAAGGGGTTGAGAGTCTTACCCCTTTAAACCCCCATGTTGCTGTTGTACTTGTATATATATTTATATATATGTTATACCATTGTTGCGCATTATCGTATATTTCATGTTGCTGTATTATTTATATAGCATAAGCTATGTTTCTGCACCTTGTACTTGGTAGGGACAGTGCAGTCTGGGCTATGGTCACTAGATGGGGCACTGAGCTCATTGCACAGTAGATGTAGCTGTAGGACATATAGGAGTTAACTGTAGGAGGGGATAGCTGGAGAATAAGCCAGGATGGTCTTCCAGTTTCAGGCAGTCAGAGGCCTGACCCCTTTGTGCTCGGGTGGGCTATATGCCTGAGCTGCCTAACTACCCCGTGATGTTAAAGCTGATGCCCAGCCATCTAGAGAAGAACACGGTACAGCAGAACCAGCAATAAAGTGGAAAAGAGTGTAAGTAAACAGAGGAAGATTGAAGGTTACCGTAAAAGGGTACTGGCAGGTCACTCCAGAATGTGGTGGAAAGCTACGTGGGCTGAATCTCTGATGTCCGGGGCGAAACATGCTGGAGAGCGCTTCACCGTGGTGACGCTATACAGGGAGGACACTGAGGAGCCATCTGAGACGCTTCGTCAAACGGAAACACTGCAAGGAACAGTGAAGGGAAAGATGAAGTAATGTGCTGTCTTTACTGTGATGAAAATGCTGGAAACTATGTGGATGTGCTGTGTCCTGAAGTAAATAAATTTGCTCAGTTAAGAGTTGCCCTGGACTGTGTCTCTATTCATTGGGATCAAGGATCACCATCAAGTCGGCGTAGCAAAGGGGACGCTGACGGCACGGTGAGTATTCACCGTACCATGCAAGAGAAGAGGTACCGTTTTCCTGTAGAGGGAGGTCAGGGTATACAATGTCCGAACCCGAAATACTCAGCCACGACTACTGCCCTGGCTGACCTTTACACATAAAGTGTAGAAGTCGGGGGGGAAAGTGGGGAATGTGGTCTAGAAGTGATCAAGTATAGTGTGTTATTTTCTGCAGCAAACGTGTCCTGGCTGGAAGAGGAAGAAAAGCGAAGATGAATCGCTACAAATACAGAGGTCACTGGTAAGTCAGTGATTTACCTGGACACTTACATTATATAGTATATACAGAGCTCCTGTGTATAATGTCACTGGTGATCCTTGTATTACCTGTACGCTGACTATATGCAGAGCTCCTGTGTATAATGTTACTGGTGAGTCACTGTATTACCTGTACACTATACACTATATACAGAACTCCTGTGTATGTCTCCAGTGATCATTCTATTACTTGTACACTGACATTATATATACAGACAGGTAGCGTCGGACTGATTCTCCGGTGGGCCCTGGCATCTGGTGGGCCCTGGCACCTCTACTGGTATACAGGGACAGCAGTTGCCTAGGGCCCCCACTGCTCCAGGGGCCCCCAGCCAGTGCCACACAGCTGCTATGGGGGCCCTGCCAGCGGAGCAGCAGCGGGTGTCAGGAGGCAGGAGCCACTGTCCCCACTACTAAAGAGAAATGAATATTCATTCACTCTCGGCCTCCACTCACCCCGGGGCCCCGCTCCCCAACCTAGGCAGCCGGCGCCGCGCTCAATTGCAGTGGAAGAGAGAGCATCTCTCTCCCATCAGTCCCCTCTGCTCCTGACTCACAGCCGATGCGCGATGACGTCACTTCATCGCGCACCCGCTGTGTGTCTGGCAGACGGGTCAGCTGCTGACACTGAAGCCGTCATCAGCGTGGGAGCAGGAGGAGAGGTGAGTATTGTGGTTTGTTTTTTATATATCTCTATATCTATCTATATCTATCTCTATATCTATCTGTCTCTATATCTATATATCTCTATATCTATCTATTTCTATCTGTATATCTATATCTCTATCTCTATATCTATCTGTCTCTATCTTAGATATAGAGATAGATATAGATAGATAGATAGATAGATATAGAGGTAGATATAGATAGATATAAATAGTCTATATCCATCTATCTCTATACCTATCTATATCTATCTCTATCTATTATCTTTATATCTATCCATCTATATATCATCTATCCATAGATCTATCTATTTATCCCCTATCTATCTATCTATATACCTATCTATAGCTATCACTATCTATTATCTTTCTATCTATCTATCTATCTATCTATCTTTCTATCTATCTATCCATATATCTATTTATCCCCTATCTATCTATTTATCTATCTATATCTATCTAGGTCTATCTATCTCTATAGCTACCTATATCTTTCACTATCTATTATCTTTATATCTTTATATCTATCTGTCTATCCATAGATCTATCTATCTATTATCTATCTATACATCTAATTATCACATATCTATCTATCTATCTAGTGTTATACCCTATGAGGGGGCAGCATTATACCCTATGAGGGGGTGCATTATACCCTATGAGGGGGGAGAAGCATTATACCCTATGAGGGGGCAGCCTTATACCCTATGAGGGGGTGCAATATACCTTATCTTCCAACAAAATTAATTCTAAGTCCTCCATTTTGTTGGCGAGGCTTCTGGCATTTGTATACATGCACTTTATGTATGTCTGTACCTCTATTTCTTAAATTATTAACTGTTCTAACCTCACCCCCCATGCCACTACCACCCCCAATTTCATTATTTGTGCCCAGGTCTCTATCTACACAGTCTTCCCCTCTTATAAAATGAATACCCTCCCCTAGTTCCAAGTTTAAACACTCCTCCGCCCTTCTAGCCATTTTTTTCCCCAGCACAGCTGCACCCTCCCCATTGAGGTGCAGCCCGTCCCTAGCGTAGAACCTGTAGCCAACTGAGAAGTCGGCCCAGTTCTCCAGGAACCCAAACCCCTCCTTCCTACACTAATTCTTGAACCACTTATTAACTTCCCTAATCTCCTCTCTGGCGTGGCACGTGGTACAGGAAATATTTCCAAAAATACCACCTTGGAGGTCCTTGCCTTAAGATTGCAGCCTAATTCCCTGAAATCATCTTTAAGGACCTTCCACCTACCTCTGTGTCATTTGTACCAATGTGCACCATGACCGCTGGATCCTCACCAGCCCCTCCCAGTAATCTGTCAACCCGGTCAGCGATGTGTCAGACTTGCGCGCCAGATAGGCAGCACACCGTTCGACGATCCCTTTCTTTGTGACAGATTGCCCTATCTGTTCCCCTAATAATTGAGTCCCCCACTACCAGCACCTGTCTGGCCTGCCCTGCTCTCCTATTTCTCCCCTTACTGGAGCATATACTCCTCTGGCTTTCAGAGGACATGCCTTGCTGCAGCAGTGCTACCCCTGCACTGACACTCCCCTCATCTGCCAACTTGGCAAACTTATTGGGTTGTGCCAGATCAGGACTAGCCTCCCTGGCACTCTTCTGTCTACCCCACCTTCTAACTGTCACCCATCTTACTGCTTCACTGTCCTGCAGCTCCAACCTAGCATCCCCCCCTCATCTATCTCATTGAGCGTCTGCTCAGTGAGTAGAAGTCTCCTTTCCATATTGTCTATTGATCTCAGTGTTGCCAGCTGCACATTTAAATCCAGTATCTGGGCTTCCAAATGCACAATGTGCTCACATCTCGCACAGCAGTATGCACCCTCGACTGGCTGGTCAAGGATTGCGTACATGCGGCAAGACGTACACTGGATGGCATTGGCAATAGTGGAGCACATTCCTAATGGGGATTGCACCAGACAGAAAAGATAAGTAAAAATAAATAAAAAGTATTAATAAAATATAACAGCAATTCAGTAATACCTCCTTTGCAAACTCCCTGAATCCAAAGTCACTGAATCACAAGTCACACACTTACCACCGTTCGCACTTACGCTCAGGTCACACTCAGCTCGTTTACACTCGCTCAGGCAGAAGATTTAAAGAGATTTTTTTTCCCTTCACCAGCAAACCACCCTGCTGCTCAATGCACTTCCAAAAGCTCCTGTGTATAATTTCACTGGTGGTCACTGTATTACACTGACACTGTATGCAGATCTTCTGTGTATAAATATCAGGATCCTGTCAGCGTCGGCGAACTGCCACGGCTGAGCAGCGTGACTCACCCCTACTGCGGGAGGGCCCGGGGTCCGATACTGCAGGGAAAGTTGAGGCAGACGGGACCTGCGATGCTGAAGGTAGTAAGAATTACAAGGACCTACGATCATGTGACCACAGGGGGCGGGGCTTAGTGTCCCACTTCTGAAGATGATTGTAGGACTCTACTACAGGAATCCTGGAGTAGAGACGAGGGGAACTCAGGTCAGACAAACGGGCGGTCATACATGGAGAGGGCGGCGCGATACCAGAGGGGCGAGCAGAGAGTAGTCAGAACGTAAGCAATGAGTCATACATGGAGATAGCTGCACAGTACAAGAGGGGCAATCAGAGAATAGTCAGGTCATAGGCAATGAGTCATACACAGAGATAGCAACGCAGTACAAGAGGGACAGGCAGAACTCGTAACAGGGACAGAACCAGATCAAAACCAAACAAGCATAAAGTATTACAGTCACAAAGCACACCAGGGTCACACACACTCGGCCAAGGGTCTGAGTATAAACGATGAGGAATGAGCCCACAATGAGGCTTTAAAAAGCCTCCCAGAATCTCAGAGTGAGGCCATCCACATTAACCTCTGAACTACCTAATCCCACAAGCTGAGCAAACCTTGACAATAATGTTGCCAGTGATCACTGAGCTCCTGTGTATAATGTCACTGGTAATCACTGTATTACCTGTACACTGACACTATATACAGAGGTACTGTGTATAATGTCACTGGTGGTAATAACAGTGTTGTTATTATTGTGGTTTGTATTCATAATCAGTACTGTAGTATTCCATCAATAAGTGGTGGTAATTTGTGGACTGTTCACAGTGTGGAAGTATTTCTCCGTGTATGAATTATTATTTGGTTCCTATATGCTGGTAATATGTCATATTATTCGGTCACTATGTGGTGGTAATATGTGGTCTGGTCATGGTGTGGTTGTATTTGTGCCTTTTATGTGATATGATGCGGGTACTATGTGGTCTGGTCATGGTGTGGTGGTATTTCTCCCCTGTATGTGGTATTATTGGTCTTGGTACAGTGGATTGTGTTGTGTTTGACGGTCATTAGTCTTCTCTGATATTAATTAGGAGAATATTCTTTATTTCCATTAGAGATTAAATACTTTGTAAACAGCGGCAGAGATGCACTTACAGGGGTTTCCTGTGGAAAAACGTAATCTCCTATTCACAGGACAAGTGATAACGTATTGATTGGGGGGGTCTAACTACTTGGACCCATTCAGCAAAATGTGGAACTTTTTATCCCCATTAGACTGGAGTGGCATGTCCGACTTGACAACTGATCCATTCATTCCCTCAGTGGCTGCACTTGTATTTTTATAGAAGCTCCAAAGAGAATGAATGAAGCTTCGGTCAGATATCTAACCTGCTGCTCCATTTTAAAATGGGGATAAGTGTCCTATCAACGATAAAACTTTCTCATTCTTCCGGTCGGTGCAGTTTCTAATGGTCGGACGTATGCGATCAGCTATCCTATAGAGCCCATGGATCGGTGATAAATTGTTTTAACCAAAGAACCACATTAATGTAAACTACCGTAATTATACATCCCAGTTATGGGGGTGCACAGTAGATGTGCAGGAGCCGCCTGTGTTTTACAGCCGATGCTCCACTATAATGGGGATAACGACTGACAGATATTAGCATATAGCTGTAGGATGGGGCCCTAGAGTCCATTCCCCTGGTGGGCCCCAGACACCCCAGTTCGACCCTGAATATACATCATTGTGGATTATCAGATACCGGATTTAGGGAAATTTCTCTGTAATATGGAAGGCAATGACATGAATAGATAGCAAAATCTGGTTTGTCTACAATCTTTTTTATTTGTTAGGTTCTTTCCTGTTACAGCACTTCTCTCCTGTAGTATAAACCTTCTCTCACACTAGTGCTAGCACTAAACCTTGGTTTGCCTTCTTCTAAAGTCTCTGTTGTCCCCGCAGACTTAGAGATTTCCAGCATTACTCCATGCAGCCATAAGGACCTTCTCTCTTTACTCCTTGGGTTTCCGCTGTCCTAGCAGGAAGTGAGAAACGTTCTCGTAAATCACAAGGATGGTACAGCAGGCGGGGTCGCTCAAAATAACTTGGGGGCAATTTTCTTTAGAAGTCCGTATATACTCGCGTATAAGCCGACCCATGTATAAGCCGACCACCCTAATTTTGTCACAAAAAACTGGGAAAACTTATTGACTCGCCTATAAACCTAGGGTGGAAAATGCCGAAGCTACTGGTAAATTTCAAAAATAAAATGGGCCCCATAAGATGCTCCATAAAGTTCATGATGGCCCCATATAATGCTCCATAAAGTTCATGATGGGTTCCATAAGATGCTCCATACAAAAATATGCCTAATAATGCTGCACAGTGAATAATGGTAGCCCTATTACATGGTCCATAATAACATATGCCCCATATAATGCTTCACAGTGATTGGTGGCCCCTTATAATGCTGCATGGAGAGTGGCCCCTTATAATGCTGCACAATGATTAGTGGCCCCTTATAATGCTGCACAGTGATTAGTGGCCCCTTATAATGCTGCACAGTGATTAGTGGCCCCTTATAATGCTGCACAGTGATTAGTGGCCCCTTATAATGCTGCACATTGATTAGTGGCCCCTTACAATGCTGCACGGTGATTAGTGGCCACTTATAATGCTGCACAGTGATTAGTGGCCCCTTGAAATGCTGCAGTGATTAGTGGCCCCTTATGCTGCACGGTGATTAGTGGCCCTTTGTAATGCTGCACAGTGATTAGTGGCCCCGTATAATGCTGCACAGTAATGAGAGGCCCCCTTATAATGCTGCACAGTAATGAGTGGCCTCTTATAATGCAGCACAGTGATGAGTGGCCCCATATAATGCTGCACAGTGATTACTGGCCCCATATAATGCTGCACAGTGATTACTGGCCCCATATAATGCTGCACAGTGATTAGTGGCCCCTTGTAATGCTGCACAGTGATTAGTGGCCCCTTGTAATGCTGCACAGTGATTAGTGGCCCCTTGTAATGCTGCACAGTTATTAGTGGCCCCTTGTAATGCTGCACAGTGATGAGTGGCCCCTTGTAATGCTGCACAGTGATGAGTGGCCCCTTATAATGCTGCACAGTGATTAGTGGCCCCTTGAAATGCTGCAGTGATTAGTGGCTCCTTATTATGCTGCACGGTGATTAGTGGCCCCTTATTATGCTGCACGGTGATGAGTGGCCCCTTATAATGCTGCAAGGTGATGAGTGGCCCCTTATAATGCTGCACAGTGATGAGTGGCCCCTTATAATGCTGCACAGTGATGAGTGGCCCCTTATAATGCTGCACAGTGATGAGTGGCCCCTTATAATGCTGCACAGTGATGAGTGGCCCCTTGTATTGCTGCACAGTGATTAGTGGCCCCTTACAATGCTGCTGCCGCAGCCTCAATTAAAAAAATGAAAAAAAAAACTATATACTCACCTTGTCACTGCTGCAGCTGCTGCTCCTCAGCGTTGCTGGCTCTGCAGTGACTGTTCAGGCAGAGGGCGCCTGCTAACTACGTCATGGCACCCTCTGACCTTAACGTCACTGCCAGAGGAAGCAAGACAGCAGAGCGATGCGCAGCGGTGGAATGGGGCACAGGTGAATATGGCTCCCCCCGTTATACTCACCTCTCCTGGCATGTCTCTGCAGCCCCCCCCCGTGCTTGTTCCATCTTCTCAGTGCTGTTCTTCCTGCTTTCTGCGGTCACGTGGTGCCGCTCATTACATATGTGCATATTAATGAGGGTAATGAGCGTACCACGTGACCGCTGAAAGCAGGAAGAACAGCGCCGAGAAGATGGAATAAGCACGGGGGGCTGCAGAAACATGCCAGGAGAGGTGAGTATGATCTCCGACACCCCCCGCTCCCCCTCCCTGGCCGACCCCCGGTATATGACTCGCGTATAAGCCGAGAGGGGGACTTTCAGCCCCAAAAAATGGGCTGAAAATCTCGACTTATACGCGAGTATATACTGTAAGCCTTTTTTGTCCTTTAAGACAGAAGAAACAAAACTATTAACTCTTCTTCTAAGGTCTGACTGTGAGCTCGGACCCTCCCCAGCTATTTGTTAGGGCACTCCAGGCTAAGGGGTTGTACTGCTATGCTCTGTTATTGCAGACTTCATCATCCCAATCATAGTTCATCATCAGCACATCAGCCCCATCATAGTCCATCATCAGCACATCAACCCCATCATAGTCCATCATCAGCACATCAGCCCCATCATAGTCCATCATCAGCACATCAGCCCCATCATAGTCCATCATCAGCATATCAGCCCCATCATTGTCCCATAATGAAAGAAGTGTTGTTGCGCATTCTTAACAGCCGCTTGTTCCAGACACCCTGTTCTTAGGATTGGTGGGGGTCCTGGCAGTGAAACACCCGTAATCAGCAAGTTATGATCTACCAATGGCTAGGGGATAACTTGCTGAGGAGGCAGAAGTTGGGGACTACTGTTTTTAAAGACCGCAATACCTATATCAGGAGCTGTAAAGAAATATATGTTTCTAAGCTTTATCTTGAGTCCATTTTCCTTGTCGATAATTCTTAGATAATTCTGGGAAAAAAAGTATTTTAATACATATAACAAACTTAAATTGTCTTTGGAGAATAAAGTCTATCGGCGGTCAGTGCAGTGTACTACATTAGTTTGTGGGACAGAACATGTTGATAAAGGGTCGGTCTCATCACTGCACTCACCGTCCATAAGCTTTATTAGGGTAGATATCCACAGAATATGGATATAGTAGATGTATACCCCCTCTCAGGAATCCTTCCCTCATATTAGCTATGATGACTACATTCCACTGCAAACAGCAGAAGAAACTTGAGGCGCACTATTTACAAGAGGAGTTTTCCCATACATTTATGTGTTATCCATAAAATATTCTATAAATGTCTGATAGGCAGAGGTCCCGGACGTGAAACCCGCATCTGTCTACAGACCTGGGGAACTATGAATATACAGATGGCCATTCACTATTGGGGAGGTTCCTATAAGATCTGAGTACTCAGCCTTGTGTTTGGTTATTTTCATAGACCTTGACATGAGCGGCAGGGTACATATGAAACCAGTGCTCCACCCAATTCTTCCTGAAGCAATTTTGTGGCTGATTCAAGACCCCTGTACTATTGATTTGAGGGTTCCTAAATGGTTGGAGACCCACACCAGTCTAATGTATTTGAGATGTTGTACCCTCTTAACGAAAGATCAGAGGAAAATACCTTCAACAAAACTGCTGGTTGGGTCGGATGTGGTATTCTGAGCCACTTGGTTTGTTGTCTCATATGTTTATGCTTAAAGTTCTTAATGGTTTGTTCTTGTTGAGTTTATGGGACCTTTGTCTATACTGTACTGTTCCTTTTTCATTTTTTTAGATAAGCATTCCATACTGTTAGGTGAAGAACTGGTGCTACCCTTCTTCACATTGAGGCATCATCCTACCATTGTGATCAGAAGCCCTATAACCCGGCTTCATTGTTAGGATGCAGGATTTATATAAATTAGCTCTACTGGGGTCTTAAAAGTGCAGGCATTGAGGAAGAAGTACAAAATCAGCAGGCAAATGAGTAGTCAGAAACAAGCAAAGGTCAGGGCAGGCAGCAGTGCAGAAACATAACCGGAAACAAGCAGAGGTCAGGGCAGGCAGCAGTGCAAAAACATAACCGGAAACAACCATAAAACCAAAGAAAAAAAACGACCCACAGTCCATATAGTGCAGAATAATATACATTTTTATTAGTATCACAGATTAATAACCGGAAACAAGCAGAGGTCAGGGCAGGCGGCAGTGCAGAAGCATAATCCATTGAGCAAGCTGAGGTCAGGGCAGGCGGCAGTGCAGAAACATAATCCATTGAGCAAGCTGAGGTCAGGGCAGGCGGCAGTTCAAAAACATAATCCATTGAGCAAGCAGAGGTCAGGCAGGCGGCAGTGCAGAAACATAATCCATTGAGCAAGCAGAGGTCAGGGCAGGCGTCAGTTCAAAAACATAATCCATTGAGCAAGCAGAGGTCAGGGCAGGCGGCAGTTCAAAAACATAATCCACTGAGCAAGCAGAGGTCAAGGCAGGCGGCAGTGCAGAAACATAATCCATTGAGCAAGCAGAGGTCAGGGTAGGTGGCAGTTCAAAAACATAATCCATTGAGCAAGCAGAGGTCAAGGCAGGCGGCAGTGCAGAAACAATCCATTGAGCAAGCAGAGGTCAGGCAGGCGGCAGTTCAAAAACATAATCCATTGAGCAAGCAAAGGTCAGGGCAGGTGGCAGTGTAGATGCATAACTTTAAACAAGCAGAGGTCAGGGCAGGCGGCAGTATAGAAACATGATCCATTGATCAAGCCATAGTCAAAACCGGAAAATCTGTCTAAGAAGCAGCTGTGCAGAAGATGGTATGTGCTTGCTGCAAGCAACTCGCCACTACATTTTCCGCCGGCTAAATCAAAGTGCCGCGGAATTCTCTTCTCGGGAGAATGATCTTCCTAGGACTTGGAAGGAAACCCAAATCTCTCTTGTAGGCACGTTGTACATCCTGTGGGCTCATCAGCATTACTTGCATGATCTTTCCAGTGGTATAGCTGACTGGCAGGTGTGGTGTAGGATTGTAGCCTTGTTTAGCAGTCACCTTAATACGCGGTTGATGGTCGTAAGGCATACTGAGGAGTATACGTGCTTGAGAGGGAGTTAGCTCCATCCAGATGCATGGGGATGGGCTCCTGGGCAATGTGGCTGTTGTCTCTTCCTCATCTACTGTTCTGGTGAGTATCAGGCGTTCCTTCATACCCTCTGGCTCTGCGCTGATGTTTGCTGCAGGTTGTACGAATCGGCCTATTTCGGGCATTGTAGGATATGGTGGTGGACTTTTCAGTCTGGAATATCGGTCCTTTGCCTTTTCTGGTGTTTTGAACAGGCATTTAATAATTGACACGATATAATAAAGCACTGCCATCACATACCCCGTGAAGCCAGTTGGCCTTTGGTGGTGTTCAGGCCTCTGACTGTATAGGGATGTCCTGGCATGTGGGAGACGTCTCCGTGGTTGGAACTTTCCTCCAGCTACGGGTGCAGCCATTAGGCTGCCTTCCCCTCCACACACACAAAAGTGTGTGCGGATGGTAGAAAACACTCCCAAAAAAAAGAAATAAAAGTAAAAAAAATAAACAAAACAAGTAAAAAGTGATTTACAAGTCGCTCTGGGTTAGTGTTCAGCTCTCCTCTCTATCTCTGCTTGCCTCGCACTGACCGTTCTTGCGGAACATTCCATGACTCGTGGACAACGCTTCTGTGATGTCATAAAGACGAACATGGCAATGGGTCTAATATAGGAGAACTAGTTATGTTACCCATGGCAGACCATCCAATACCAGCTGCCACTGTACGGATAGGGGTTAGCTGGATTGGGATGAGATGTATAAAAACTTACCGGTACAATAGCGCAAGTCATTGCTTTATTTACTGTTTTTGCTTTTTTACCTGTTTACAGGCAAATCTTTCTATTTGATATTTTCAAACCTGTATAATTCTGTATCCTCATATGTGAGATAATGTGATGTATCTATTGTCAGCTCCTTCCAGGAATGTCTCCTCCTCTCTTCCCGGTAACACGGATCACCCGTGATGGGCACAGACCATTGCTGTAGTCAGAATTATTTCATATAGCTTCAGAATAAATGTTAAATAATATTGTATTTTTTCCATATAATTGGCTCAGATCACTTTTTTTAATTTGTCTGTAATTCTAAGTAGTGATAAAAAAATAAATAATCCCAAGTGTGAACCTGGTGTAGAACGTACAAATTGTCCAGAGTCTCTCCTGGGCCATGTTCACACGTGCAGAAGTGCTGCATTGTTTCCATAGGTATTCGCACTAAAGCAATCAAAACTTTTTATTGTATTTTTTTGTGGCAGTTTTTTCGAATGCATTTTTTTTAGTAGAGGAATGCTTCAGTTCCACAATTGGAGACTTCATTGGAATTTTGCATGCGTTTTTTATGCTCTCCATATACTATAGTGGAAAATATTAAACAAAAGCATCAAAAAGTTCACACTTCTGCTGCACCATTAGCCCCTGTATGTAGTACAGCTTAGGCCTCTTTCACACTTCAGTTTTTTGCATCAGTTCAAATCCGCCAAAAAGGCAGACAAGCGGATCCGTTCTGAACTGATGTGAACGGATGGCACAGGATCCTGAAAATGAGGAAATTTAAAGGAAACGCTGGTCGGGAAGGAGAGAGAGAGAGAGAGAGTTTTGTTGCAAGCTCCGTTTTGAAATCTTTGAGGATGGTGACGGACAGCAACTTTTGGCGGATCCTCAAAAAAAAAACTGATGAAACGGACAGCCATCCGTCACAATCCGCCATTAATGCAAGTCAATGGGGAAAAAACGGATCCTCAAAAAAAAACTGAGGATCCGTTTTTGTCAAAACCTGACGGATTGTGACTGATTGCAAAAAATGAAGTGTGAAAGGGGCCTTAGGGAGCGATAAATGAAGTGAAAAGAAAAGTAAAACAACAAAAAAAGATTTAAACAAATCTGAAAAAAAAACTCATAAAAGTTCAATTTTCCTCCATTGAAAATGAACATAAAAAAAAATGTCAAGTGATATCGCCACATCCAGCAAAGTCCGAGCTATCAAAATATAAAAATAATTAACCCAATTGGTAAACACAAAAAATTTAAAAACGCCAACATTGCGGTATTTTTTGGTCGCTGCAATACCACTTAAAATACGTAACAAGCAACTAAAATGTCATATCTATCCCAAAGTAATATCCATAATAACGTCTCGCCTTATAAAAAAATAATCCCTCTCATAGCTCTATTGAACGAAAAAGTAAAACTACGGGTCTCGGAAAATGGCAACACAAACTCCAACATATTTTTTATTTCAAAGTCTTGATTTTTTTTCTACCACTAAAATAATTTAAAAATCTGGGCACGTTTAGTATCTCTGTAATCATACTGATGAGGAGAATCATATTACATGGTCATTTTTACCACATAATGTACGCCGTAAACATAATTAAGGTCAGAATTGCGTTTTTTTTCACAATTTTCCCATTTCCCTGTACATTGTGTGTCAGGATAAGTCACAACCACTGCCACCAATATTTCTTGAACACCACTTGCTCACGACACACCTGCCCTGGGATGTTACTATAAAGGTGAACCTCCCATATTCTTTTGTCCACTCACCTAAGCGCACCCCGCAGACAGTTCTCACATCCACATCACACTGTTTGCTGCTATCGGTCACTGTTTTGATAGGCCAGTGAGACACCTGCGCTGGGTCACACACTAGCACACATGCCACCCAGCTTTTCTGAGCCCCTGATAGGTGCTCTTCTTTTACTTTTGTATACACATACAGCAAAACACAACCAAGGTATACTCGCCGTCCTCAGGGTTTGGGGGACGTTTAGCGCAGAAAAGAACAAACTTATTAAAATTTAGATTTAAAGGGATCCTGTCAGCAGGATTGTGAACAGTAAAGTACAGACAGTGTCAGGTCTACGCTGTTATACTGATTAAAATGAGGTGACCTGGGTGATGAAATGCATCTTGTGGTTGTTGTGTAATCTGTATTTGTAAATTTCAGTTATTGAGATTCTGGTGCTCCGGGTGTTTGTGGGGTTACAAAAAAAAGGTTTGCATTCATCAAAATGGTGCCTGTGCTGTAGTATAATACATGACTAATATCAATATGTAGACATGTGTAAGGGGTTGAGAGTCTTACCCCTTTAAACCCCCATGTTGCTGTTGTACTTGTATATATATTTATATATATGTTATACCATTGTTGCGCATTATCGTATATTTCATGTTGCTGTATTATTTATATAGCATAAGCTATGTTTCTGCACCTTGTACTTGGTAGGGACAGTGCAGTCTGGGCTATGGTCACTAGATGGGGCACTGAGCTCATTGCACAGTAGATGTAGCTGTAGGACATATAGGAGTTAACTGTAGGAGGGGATAGCTGGAGAATAAGCCAGGATGGTCTTCCAGTTTCAGGCAGTCAGAGGCCTGACCCCTTTGTGCTCGGGTGGGCTATATGCCTGAGCTGCCTAACTACCCCGTGATGTTAAAGCTGATGCCCAGCCATCTAGAGAAGAACACGGTACTGCAGAATCAGCAATAAAGTGGAAAAGAGTGTAAGTAAACAGAGGAAGATTGAAGGTTACCGTAAAAGGGTACGGGCAGGTCACTCCAGAATGTGGTGGAAAGCTACGTGGGCTGAATCTCTGATGTCCGGGGCGAAACATGCTGGAGAGCGCTTCACCATGGTGACGCTATACAGGGAGGACACTGAGGAGCCATCTGAGACGCTTCGTCAAACGGAAACACTGCAAGGAACAGTGAAGGGAAAGATGAAGTAATGTGCTGTCTTTACTGTGATGAAAATGCTGGAAACTATGTGGATGTGCTGTGTCCTGAAGAAAATAAATTTGCTCAGTTAAGAGTTGCCCTGGACTGTGTCTCTATTCATTGGGATCAAGGATCAGCATCAAGTCGGCGTAGCAAAGGGGACGCTGACGGCACGGTGAGTATTCACCGTACCATGCAAGAGAAGAGGTACCGTTTTCCTGTAGAGGGAGGTCAGGGTATACAATGCCCGAACCCGAAATACTCAGCCACGACTACTGCCCTGGCTGACCTTTACACATAAAGTGTAGAAGTCGGGGGGGAAAGTGGGGAATGTGGTCTAGAAGTGATCAAGTATAGTGTGTTATTTTCTGCAGCAAACGTGTCCTGGCTGGATGTTAAATATTAATAATCCGTTAATTTCTTATAAGACCCAGTTCTGTAGAATGCTTTAGCTTACATGACATAGGCTATTTTTAAGCTTGGCTCATGGTAGAAAGACAGCTCCATATATGTAGAGACCACGTGCTTTAGGAGACGTATATAATTCATGGCTAACTGTAGAGGTCGCTGCTCTTCTTCCCTCACCATCATGAGAGACAGACACGAAGATGTCGCCTGTGTTGGGCCATGACATAACTCAACAGCTGGTATATTACTTGACGGCGATGTGAGAAGCCAAACTGAGACACAGCAGGCATTTGCTATTCAGGATCTCGGAGAGAAGAAGAATACATGTTGCTTTTGCCATGTGGGATCTCAGAGAATGAAGATGGAAAGCTTTTGCTATGAACAATGGACAATATCTCTTTCACTTATTTTTATTCACCTGTTTTTCTGTAATAACCTTTCTTTGATGGAAGAAACCAAATAAACCACTATATTTTTATCTGGTAACTAGTCCTGAGTATTTTACAGGATATGCATTATTTTACATTGGAGAGCCAGCCAGATCTGAATTTTTGTACTTTTTTGCGGGTTTCCCTCCACTTGCACACACGGGGGATTGGACTTTGCTAACGTCAAATCATATGTGCAAGTTATCGGGAATTCCACTACTTACAAGAATCACATAGAACCTAGAAGTAAGAAGTACCAGATAGATTGAGAAGTACTACAAGTGCCAAAAGTACCAGACCTAAGCCAGACGTGTGAAGACAGGAACCCAGCGTTGTCCATCAAAGGAGCTGAGACATTTCAAGGTAAGATAAAATGGATGTCATTAATTGTCTTGCTAAGCAGAGTAAATTGAAATTTAAGTCTGTAGACAATTCTAATTCAGAAGTTTTATGGTTAAGTTTATATGCCGAGTGTGAACTCGAGAATCAGAGGTTAGATTCTAAGTTTTTCAATAGAGAAAGAGAGAGATTAAAAAATATTCTACAGATGGTAGATATATTTCATAGATCTGTGTCAGAGAAATCCAAAAATGATTGTTGTGATGTTCTCGAGATTGGCTGTAAAGTTAGGGAGATTGACTGTAATCAAGTGTCTGTAGCAGCCATTGAAGGTGACCTTGCAGACGTGGAACAAGATGGAGAAGTAGGAGGAGACTTCAGAACTGGCGTAGAGGACGTACAAGGGAAAGACGTACCACTAAAAATAGAAGACTCACAGGCCCAAATCCGAAGTAGCGTGAGGAAGAATTTGATAAAAATATGCCAAATAATTCCTGCTTATGACAACAAAATAGATGTCTGTAGAAACTCTGAGATCTTTGAAAGTTGTTCTGATAACTTTGATTTATCTAACGAGGAGAAGAATCAGTTGTTCAAAATGTGGATCCCTGTAAATTTTGCTAGGAGATTGTCTTTAAAGTTATCTGGTGAGACACATGAGAATTTAACTGATAAGGACAGATTAAAAATTCTCATTTTTTGTTCATCAAATGAAAATCATCCAGATATTGATATTCTTCAAAAATTAAGGATTGGTCGGAAGGAATGTATTTTTACGTTCATGTCCATATATGAACGTTTGTATAGAATGCTGAGTGAGAATGTCAAAACACCGTCCCTCATAAGGAGTTTTGTAAGCAAATTTTGGTTTCTAAATCCTGCATCTCGTGTTATTGCGTCACAAAAAGATTCTTTGTTTGAATGTGCGCAATCCCTTGATTTTGCCAGAAAACACGAGAATCGTGAGAGGAAAGTAAATTGTGCTAATTTTGTAAAGACAGGCAGAGTAAAATCTTATCAGAAGCCGGTATTAGCAAAACCTTCTAAAATGAGTTTTCCCCAAAATCAAATCTACGAAGAAAGAAAAAGAAAATCACATGTTTGTTATAAACCATATGGAATGATGCAAAAGAACACCGAAAAGACACAAATGGAATTAAGAAAAATGATGAGTTCTGATTTTCTTTCTGTAACAAAGATGGCCGAATTTAACAGACAGAAACAGGTGGTGAGTGACATCATGGCCTGTAAACTGAATACTCTGCTCCAAGAATCTATCAGTTTTAAAATGGCAAGAACCTTTCAGGATATTTTTTGCAGAGAAATAAGTATGGGTGTAGGAATTGGCTAGGAAAAAAGTAATATATATTGTGTAACAGTGTTATACAATTAGTGAGTTATAGAGTATAATCCTGTAGTTTTATGGTTTGTGGATATATACATAGTCATACAGTATATATATAGAGTGTTTGTAGAAGTAGAAATAGTAGAACTGTATTTTTTAATGAAAATTAAAATCTACATCAGTAATAATATTTAGAATATGAATATGATATTAACCTTATTTTTTTATGTTTCCTTAGAATTTTCATTTCAAAGCAGGACTTAATCGAGAAAAATTCTCTTCCAAGGATTTATGCCTTTATTTACACAGGATGTTGCAATAATTGCATGATTTTATATATCTAACCCTTAAAAGGAAATAACCAATTGCTTTTTAAAATGTTCTTGTGTGTGCTTTTTTGCTGCATGGTTTGAATGACAACCTCAACAGGTGAAAATTTCAACCTTGTTCTAATAATAAGTATACCAGACCAGTATACTATGTCCTTGTTTCATAGGGAAAGAATTTTCAAGGGGGTCTCAACTTTTGCAAACCAATGGAATTTTTTTTCCAGGCCTAAATGTCAAGTATAGCTATACAACATATATTTATGTAATGTGGAGGAATATTCAAAGAAATATTAAGAGACTAAATTGAAATAGTTTACAATGCATTGATAATTAGGATAATTTGGGTTAAAATACGTGTATTCATCACACCTTCATATGTGAGGTATTTGGTTTAAAGTTAATAAGTGACAGTGACTGAGTGTATGAGCAGCTGCTGAGCGAGTAATGTGATACGTTTGTGAGACCTCAGGATCCTGAATGCATGAGAGAAAGAAAAAAAAAAAAAAAAAACCCCAAAGCTTTTATCTTTAGGAAATTATTAGAATATTAAGATACATAATGAAATATTATCTATACAAACATATATTTCTATATTTCTATAGTAATTATTTCTTGATTTAGTTAATAGTGGATAAGTGCAAAGTGCAATCGCACATCAAAATGGTTTATGCAAATTAATTTTTCCAAAGGATAATTTTATGATATTCAAATTAATTTTAATGGTTACACATCTTCAGACAAATAATGGTATAAGCAAGTATAATATTTACACAATTTATAAATTAATTATTTTTAATTTTGGTTTTGATAAATGAATTATTACTAAACAATATTTTTTGGTATTAAGGGGGAAATATGTTTTTTTATCCTGACTACATCATCACATTTGATTAATACCTCTTCTTCACACATTTTAATAGGAAAAAAATATTAATAAGGTACAATGGTATAAGTATTGGGTATAATAACAAGTATTATAAGGATTCATTTCTTTACACTAAGAGGAATTACATGCAAAGTTGCATAATTTGAATATTTTGGTAACACAAGTTTATGACAATTATGAAATAATCCAGATCATGGAAATATTAAGGGTATATGTTACTGAAGACATAACTACTCTGCATCAACATAAAGGCCTTATTCTTATTTTTATTTTTATTTTTCATTATTTTTAATTCTTTCACCAATATTTAGTAAAGTAATATCTACTGAGAATATTGCTTCATTAAATATAGCAATTATATGGTTCTATTACTAAGGAAAATGTTTCACTTCTGAGTTATATGCAACAATTCTTTTATTCATTCATTCGCTCACTCATATATTCTTATTTTGGTTCATGGCTTTACATTCCTACATATTATTAGTATAATAAATATATTCCTTATTAATAAAGATGAAAACACTGGTTACATAAAACACAGTGACACCTATGGGTTGAAAAAGGTAATTACACCTATGACATAAAAATGTTCTATCACATGAAAAAAATGGATAATAATGTATTATCACTTATTATTGGTTTATTATTTCAAATATTGAAATCCATATATGGTACAAATTCTGATAATAATTATATGGATATTACTGATTGCTATGGTACGCTGTGATATTATAGGATAGAAAATTACCAGATTTGGTATAGAATAGGGAATGAAGACTTCAAGCAAGATACTGAAATTATGTTAATAAAGACTTTTCACATTTCTAAACTTCATTGATTTTTATCAGTTGCAAGAAGAAGAATGCCGCGATCCAGAAATCCCAGAAGGTAACAAAGCTATGATTACTGAGTAATAGACTGTTAATTACAAGTGCAGTATCCACCACTGACAGTCACAAGTGCAGTATCCACCACTGACAGTCACAAGTGCAGTATCCACCACTGACAGTCACAAGTGCAGTATCCACCACTGACAGTCACAAGTGCAGTATCCACCACTGACAGTCACAAGTGCAGTATCCACCACTGACAGTCACAAGTGCAGTATCCACCACTGACAGTCACAAGTGCAGTATCCACCACTGACAGTCACAATTAAAGTGTCTAACCTGACAACCAGAGGACGATGATCCTATGATGCTGAGATGAACGGTGTTATCACGTTCTTATCAAGTTCCAGAGGTTTTCAATCACCTGAAAAGCTTCCATGAAAGCTGGTGAACAATGAAGGTAATTATCAGGAAGCTACAACCCTGACATATGTCCTGTGCATTAGGACAAGGACTGGTTATGGTGCTATGTTTAGCAAGGAAGAGTCATTTTAACCCTTGCTTTGCTGACCAAAGACGTCACACCTGTTCAAAGACCAGTTCCGATGGAGGATTCCAGAATATCCAAGGCGAGCCAATGTAAGCCCAGGTTTTTAAAGATAACACTGCACAGATATTAAAGCTGCATAGACTTTGTTTTCGAAATTATGGACTTTGATTTGATACACAACACATCTATATGCTATAAGAAAACTGCATTTTGATGTCTTCTGTCTTCTTCTTGGTTCTTTTAAAAATAAAGACCAGATGACATCAGATGATGATGACTGGACCTGAGATGCTTCAATTTAGACTTAGGGAAGTATAATTATACATATTTTATATGAATATTGTTCACGGCTTACCATAACATGAATTCACATCAATTATGTCATTGAGTACTTATAACGGTAATCTAATATTATTATTATTATTATTATTATTATTATTAATATTAAATTATTTTGTCAAAGAAGAAGAAAAGAAGAAAAAAGATCGTTATATTTGAGGGTTCCAATTAATGTCTGTCTCCCTCAAAAGGGGGAATTGTTAAATATTAATAATCCGTTAATTTCTTATAAGACCCAGTTCTGTAGAATGCTTTAGCTTACATGACATAGGCTATTTTTAAGCTTGGCTCATGGTAGAAAGACAGCTCCATATATGTAGAGACCACGTGCTTTAGGAGACGTATATAATTCATGGCTAACTGTAGAGGTCGCTGCTCTTCTTCCCTCACCATCATGAGAGACAGACACGAAGATGTCGCCTGTGTTGGGCCATGACATAACTCAACAGCTGGTATATTACTTGACGGCGATGTGAGAAGCCAAACTGAGACACAGCAGGCATTTGCTATTCAGGATCTCGGAGAGAAGAAGAATACATGTTGCTTTTGCCATGTGGGATCTCAGAGAATGAAGATGGAAAGCTTTTGCTATGAACAATGGACAATATCTCTTTCACTTATTTTTATTCACCTGTTTTTCTGTAATAACCTTTCTTTGATGGAAGAAACCAAATAAACCACTATATTTTTATCTGGTAACTAGTCCTGAGTATTTTACAGGATATGCATTATTTTACACTGGAAGAGGAAGAAAAGCGAAGATGAATCGCTACAAATACAGAGGTCACTGGTAAGTCAGTGATTTACCTGGACACTTACATTATATAGTATATACAGAGCTCCTGTGTATAATGTCACTGGTGATCCTTGTATTACCTGTACGCTGACTATATGCAGAGCTCCTGTGTATAATGTTACTGGTGAGTCACTGTATTACCTGTACACTATACACTATATACAGAACTCCTGTGTATGTCTCCAGTGATCATTCTATTACTTGTACACTGACATTATATATACAGACAGGTAGCGTCGGACTGATTCTCCGGTGGGCCCTGGCATCTGGTGGGCCCTGGCACCTCTACTGGTATACAGGGACAGCAGTTGCCTAGGGCCCCCACTGCTCCAGGGGCCCCCAGCCAGTGCCACACAGCTGCTATGGGGGCCCTGCCAGCGGAGCAGCAGCGGGTGTCAGGAGGCAGGAGCCACTGTCCCCACTACTAAAGAGAAATGAATATTCATTCACTCTCGGCCTCCACTCACCCCGGGGCCCCGCTCCCCAACCTAGGCAGCCGGCGCTGCGCTCAATTTCAGTGGAATAGAGAGCATCTCTCTCCCATCAGTCCCCTCTGCTCCTGACTCACAGCCGATGCGCGATGACGTCACTTCATCGCGCACCCGCTGTGTGTCTGGCAGACGGGTCAGCTGCTGACACTGAAGCCGTCATCAGCGTGGGAGCAGGAGGAGAGGTGAGTATTGTGGTTTGTTTTTTATATATCTCTATATCTATCTATATCTATCTCTATATCTATCTGTCTCTATATCTATATATCTCTATATCTATCTATTTCTATCTGTATATCTATATCTCTATCTCTATATCTATCTGTCTCTATCTTAGATATAGAGATAGATATAGATAGATAGATAGATAGATATAGAGGTAGATATAGATAGATATAAATAGTCTATATCCATCTATCTCTATACCTATCTATATCTATCTCTATCTATTATCTTTATATCTATCCATCTATATATCATGTATCCATAGATCTATCTATTTATCCCCTATCTATATACCTATCTATAGCTATCACTATCTATTATCTTTATATCTATCTATCTATCTATCCATATATCTATTTATCCCCTATCTATCTATTTATCTATCTATATCTATCTAGGTCTATCTATCTATCTTTATAGCTACCTATATCTTTCACTATCTATTATCTTTATATCTTTATTTCTATCTGTCTATCCATAGATCTATCTATCTATTATCTATCTATACATCTAATTATCACATATCTATCTATCTAGTGTTATACCCTATGAGGGGGCAGCATTATACCCTATGAGGGGGTGCATTATACCCTATGAGGGGGGAGAAGCATTATACCCTATGAGGGGGCAGCCTTATACCCTATGAGGGGGTGCAATATACCTTATCTTCCAACAAAATTAATTCTAAGTCCTCCATTTTGTTGGCGAGGCTTCTGGCATTTGTATACATGCACTTTATGTATGTCTGTACCTCTATTTCTTAAATTATTAACTGTTCTAACCTCACCCCCCATGCCACTACCACCTCCAATTTCATTATTTGTGCCCAGGTCTCTATCTACACAGTCTTCCCCTCTTATAAAATGAATACCCTCCCCTAGTTCCAAGTTTAAACACTCCTCCACCCTTCTAGCCATTTTTTTCCCCAGCACAGCTGCACCCTCCCCATTGAGGTGCAGCCCGTCCCTAGCGTAGAACCTGTAGCCAACTGAGAAGTCGGCCCAGTTCTCCAGGAACCCAAACCCCTCCTTCCTACACTAATTCTTGAACCACTTATTAACTTCCCTAATCTCCTCTCTGGCGTGGCACGTGGTACAGGAAATATTTCCAAAAATACCACCTTGGAAGTCCTTGCCTTAAGATTGCAGCCTAATTCCCTGAAATCATCTTTAAGGACCTTCCACCTACCTCTGTGTCATTTGTACCAATGTGCACCATGACCGCTGGATCCTCACCAGCCCCTCCCAGTAATCTGTCAACCCGGTCAGCGATGTGTCAGACTTGCGCGCCAGATAGGCAGCACACCGTTCGACGATCCCTTTCTTTGTGACAGATTGCCCTATCTGTTCCCCTAATAATTGAGTCCCCCACTACCAGCACCTGTCTGGCCTGCCCTGCTCTCCTATTTCTCCCCTTACTGGAGCATATACTCCTCTGGCTTTCAGAGGACATGCCTTGCTGCAGCAGTGCTACCCCTGCACTGACACTCCCCTCATCTGCCAACTTGGCAAACTTATTGGGTTGTGCCAGATCAGGACTAGCCTCCCTGGCACTCTTCTGTCTACCCCACCTTCTAACTGTCACCCATCTTACTGCTTCACTGTCCTGCAGCTCCAACCTAGCATCCCCCCCTCATCTATCTCATTGAGCGTCTGCTCAGTGAGTAGAAGTCTCCTTTCCATATTGTCTATTGATCTCAGTGTTGCCAGCTGCACATTTAAATCCAGTATCTGGGCTTCCAAATGCACAATGTGCTCACATCTCGCACAGCAGTATGCACCCTCGACTGGCTGGTCAAGGATTGCGTACATGCGTCAAGACGTACACTGGATGGCATTGGCAATAGTGGAGCACATTCCTAATGGGGATTGCACCAGACAGAAAAGCTAAGTAAAAATAAATAAAAAGTATTAATAAAATATAACAGCAATTCAGTAATACCTCCTTTGCAAACTCCCTGAATCCAAAGTCACTGAATCACAAGTCACACACTTACCACCGTTCGCACTGACGCTCAGGTCACACTCAGCTCGCTTACACTCGCTCAGGCAGAAGATTTAAAGAGATTTTTTTTCCCTTCACCAGCAAACCACCCTGCTGCTCAATGCACTTCCAAAAGCTCCTGTGTATAATTTCACTGGTGGTCACTGTATTACACTGACACTGTATGCAGATCTTCTGTGTATAAATATCAGGATCCTGTCAGCGTCGGCGAACTGCCATGGCTGAGCAGCGTGACTCACCCCTACTGCGGGAGGGCCCGGGGTCCGATACTGCAGGGAAAGTTGAGGCAGACGGGACCTGCGATGCTGAAGGTAGTAAGAAGTACAAGGACCTACGATCATGTGACCACAGGGGGCGAGGCTTAGTGTCCCACTTCTGAAGATGATTGTAGGACTCTACTACAGGAATCCTGGAGTAGAGGCGAGGGGAACTCAGGTCAGACAAACGGGCGGTCATACATGGAGAGGGCGGCGCGATACCAGAGGGGCGAGCAGAGAGTAGTCAGAACGTAAGCAATGAGTCATACATGGAGATAGCTGCACAGTACAAGAGGGGCAATCAGAGAATAGTCAGGTCATAGGCAATGAGTCATACACAGAGATAGCAACGCAGTACAAGAGGGACAGGCAGAACTCGTAACAGGGACAGAACCAGATCAAAACCAAACAAGCATAAAGTATTACAGTCACAAAGCACACCAGGGTCACACACACTCGGCCAAGGGTCTGAGTATAAACGATGAGGAATGAGCCCACAATGAGGCTTTAAAAAGCCTCCCAGAATCTCAGAGTGAGGCCATCCACATTAACCTCTGAACTACCTAATCCCACAAGCTGAGCAAACCTTGACAATAATGTTGCCAGTGATCACTGAGCTCCTGTGTATAATGTCACTGGTAATCACTATATTACCTGTACACTGACACTATATACAGAGGTACTGTGTATAATGTCACTGGTGGTAATAACAGTGTTGTTATTATTGTGGTTTGTATTCATAATCAGTACTGTAGTATTCCATCAATAAGTGGTGGTAATTTGTGGACTGTTCACAGTGTGGAAGTATTTCTCCGTGTATGAATTATTATTTGGTCCCTATATGCTGGTAATATGTCATATTATTCGGTCACTATGTGGTGGTAATATGTGGTCTGGTCATGGTGTGGTTGTATTTGTGCCTTTTATGTGATATGATGCGGGTACTATGTGGTCTGGTCATGGTGTGGTGGTATTTCTCCCCTGTATGTGGTATTATTGGTCTTGGTACAGTGGATTGTGTTGTGTTTGACGGTCATTAGTCTTCTCTGATATTAATTAGGAGAATATTCTTTATTTCCATTAGAGATTAAATACTTTGTAAACAGCGGCAGAGATGCACTTACAGGGGTTTCCTGTGGAAAAACGTAATCTCCTATTCACAGGACAAGTGATAACGTATTGATTGGGGGGTCTAACTACTTGGACCCATTCAGCAAAATGTGGAACTTTTTATCCCATTAGACTGGAGTGGCATGTCCGACTTGACCACTGATCCATTCATTCCCTCAGTGGCTGCACTTGTATTTTTATAGAAGCTCCAAAGAGAATGAATGAAGCTTCGGTCAGATATCTAACCTGCTGCTCCATTTTAAAATGGGGATAAGTGTCCTATCAACGATAAAACTTTCTCATTCTTCCGGTCGGTGCAGTTTCTAATGGTCGGACGTATGCGATCAGCTATCCTATAGAGCCCATGGATCGGTGATAAATTGTTTTAACCAAAGAACCACATTAATGTAAACTACCGTAATTATACATCCCAGTTATGGGGATGCACAGTAGATGTACAGGAGCCGCCTGTGTTTTACAGCCGATGCTCCACTATAATGGGGATAACGACTGACAGATATTAGCATATAGCTGTAGGATGGGGCCCTAGAGTCCATTCCCCTGGTGGGCCCCAGACACCCCAGTTCGACCCTGAATATACATCATTGTGGATTATCAGATACCGGATTTAGGGAAATTTCTCTGTAATATGGAAGGCAATGACATGAATAGATAGCAAAATCTGGTTTGTCTACAATCTTTTTTATTTGTTAGGTTCTTTCCTGTTACAGCACTTCTGTCCTGTAGTATAAACCTTCTCTCACACTAGTGCTAGCACTAAACCTTGGTTTGCCTTCTTCTAAAGTCTCTGTTGTCCCCGCAGACTTAGAGATTTCCAGCATTACTCCATGCAGCCATAAGGACCTTCTCTCTTTACTCCTTGGGTTTCCGCTGTCCTAGCAGGAAGTGAGAAACGTTCTCGTAAATCACAAGGATGGTACAGCAGGCGGGGTCGCTCAAAATAACTTGGGGGCAATTTTCTTTAGAAGTCCGTATATACTCGTGTATAAGCCGACCCATGTATAAGCCGACCACCCTAATTTTGTCACAAAAAACTGGGAAAACTTATTGACTCGCCTATAAACCTAGGGTGGAAAATGCCGAAGCTACTGGTAAATTTCAAAAATAAAATGGGCCCCATAAGATGCTCCATAAAGTTCATGATGGCCCCATATAATGCTCCATAAAGTTCATGATGGGTTCCATAAGATGCTCCATACAAAAATATGCCTAATAATGCTGCACAGTGAATAATGGTAGCCCTATAACATGGTCCATAATAACATATGCCCCATATAATGCTGCACAGTGATTGGTGGCCCCTTATAATGCTGCATGGAGAGTGGACCCTTATAATGCTGCACAATGATTAGTGGCCCCTTATAATGCTGCACAGTGATTAGTGGCCCCTTATAATGCTGCACAGTGATTAGTGGCCCCTTATAATGCTGCACAGTGATTAGTGGCCCCTTATAATGCTGCACATTGATTAGTGGCCCCTTACAATGCTGCACGGTGATTAGTGGCCACTTATAATGCTGCACAGTGATTAGTGGCCCCTTGAAATGCAGTGATTAGTGGCCCCTTATGCTGCACGGTGATTAGTGGCCCTTTGTAATGCTGCACAGTGATTAGTGGCCCCGTATAATGCTGCACAGTGATGAGAGGCCCCCTTATAATGCTGCACAGTGATGAGTGGCCTCTTATAATGCAGCACAGTGATGAGTGGCCCCATATAATGCTGCACAGTGATTACTGGCCCTATATAATGCTGCACAGTGATTACTGGCCCCATATAATGCTGCACAGTGATTAGTGGCCCCTTGTAATGCTGCACAGTGATTAGTGGCCCCTTGTAATGCTGCACAGTGATTAGTGGCCCCTTGTAATGCTGCACAGTTATTAGTGGCCCCTTGTAATGCTGCACAGTGATGAGTGGCCCCTTGTAATGCTGCACAGTGATGAGTGGCCCCTTATAATGCTGCACAGTGATTAGTGGCCCCTTGAAATGCTGCAGTGATTAGTGGCTCCTTATTATGCTGCACGGTGATTAGTGGCCCCTTATTATGCTGCACGGTGATGAGTGGCCCCTTATAATGCTGCAAGGTGATGAGTGGCCCCTTATAATGCTGCACAGTGATGAGTGGCCCCTTATAATGCTGCACAGTGATGAGTGGCCCCTTATAATGCTGCACAGTGATGAGTGGCCCCTTATAATGCTGCACAGTGATGAGTGGCCCCTTGTATTGCTGCACAGTGATTAGTGGCCCCTTACAATGCTGCTGCCGCAGCCTCAATTAAAAAAATGAAAAAAAAAACTATATACTCACCTTGTCACTGCTGCAGCTGCTGCTCCTCAGCGTTGCTGGCTCTGCAGTGACTGTTCAGGCAGAGGGCGCCTGCTAACTACGTCATGGCACCCTCTGACCTTAACGTCACTGCCAGAGGAAGCAAGACAGCAGAGCGATGCGCAGCGGTGGAATGGGGCACAGGTGAATATGGCTCCCCCCGTTATACTCACCTCTCCTGGCATGTCTCTGCAGCCCCCCGTGCTTGTTCCATCTTCTCAGTGCTGTTCTTCCTGCTTTCTGCGGTCACGTGGTGCCGCTCATTACATATGTGCATATTAACGAGGGTAATGAGCGTACCACGTGACCGCTGAAAGCAGGAAGAACAGCGCCGAGAAGATGGAATAAGCACGGGGGGCTGCAGAAACATGCCAGGAGAGGTGAGTATGATCTCCGACACCCCCTCCCGCTCCCCCTCCCTGGCCGACCCCCGGTATATGACTCGCGTATAAGCCGAGAGGGGGACTTTCAGCCCCAAAAAATGGGCTGAAAATCTCGACTTATACGCGAGTATATACTGTAAGCCTTTTTTGTCCTTTAAGACAGAAGAAACAAAACTATTAACTCTTCTTCTAAGGTCTGACTGTGAGCTCGGACCCTCCCCAGCTATTTGTTAGGGCACTCCAGGCTAAGGGGTTGTACTGCTATGCTCTGTTATTGCAGACTTCATCATCCCAATCATAGTTCATCATCAGCACATCAGCCCCATCATAGTCCATCATCAGCACATCAACCCCATCATAGTCCATCATCAGCACATCAGCCCCATCATAGTCCATCATCAGCACATCAGCCCCATCATAGTCCATCATCAGCATATCAGCCCCATCATTGTCCCATAATGAAAGAAGTGTTGTTGCGCATTCTTAACAGCCGCTTGTTCCAGACACCCTGTTCTTAGGATTGGTGGGGGTCCTGGCAGTGAAACACCCGTAATCAGCAAGTTATGATCTACCAATGGCTAGGGGATAACTTGCTGAGGAGGCAGAAGTTGGGGACTACTGTTTTTAAAGACCGCAATACCTATATCAGGAGCTGTAAAGAAATATATGTTTCTAAGCTTTATCTTGAGTCCATTTTCCTTGTCGATAATTCTTAGATAATTCTGGGAAAAAAAAGTATTTTAATACATATAACAAACTTAAATTGTCTTTGGAGAATAAAGTCTATCGGCGGTCAGTGCAGTGTACTACATTAGTTTGTGGGACAGAACATGTTGATAAAGGGTCGGTCTCATCACTGCACTCACCGTCCATAAGCTTTATTAGGGTAGATATCCACAGAATATGGATATAGTAGATGTATACCCCCTCTCAGGAATCCTTCCCTCATATTAGCTATGATGACTACATTCCACTGCAAACAGCAGAAGAAACTTGAGGCGCACTATTTACAAGAGGAGTTTTCCCATACATTTATGTGTTATCCATAAAATATTCTATAAATGTCTGATAGGCAGAGGTCCCGGACGTGAAACCCGCATCTGTCTACAGACCTGGGGAACTATGAATGTACAGATGGCCATTCACTATTGGGGAGGTTCCTATAAGATCTGAGTACTCAGCCTTGTGTTTGGTTATTTTCATAGACCTTGACATGAGCGGCAGGGTACATATGAAACCAGTGCTCCACCCAATTCTTCCTGAAGCAATTTTGTGGCTGATTCAAGACCCCTGTACTATTGATTTGAGGGTTCCTAAATGGTTGGAGACCCACACCAGTCTAATGTATTTGAGATGTTGTACCCTCTTAACGAAAGATCAGAGGAAAATACCTTCAACAAAACTACTGGTTGGGTCGGATGTGGTATTCTGAGCCACTTGGTTTGTTGTCTCACATGTTTATGCTTAAAGTTCTTAATGGTTTGTTCTTGTTGAGTTTATGGGACCTTTGTCTATACTGTACTGTTCCTTTTTCATTTTTTTAGATAAGCATTCCATACTGTTAGGTGAAGAACTGGTGCTACCCTTCTTCACATTGAGGCATCATCCTACCATTGTGATCAGAAGCCCTATAACCCGGCTTCATTGTTAGGATGCAGGATTTATATAAATTAGCTCTACTGGGGTCTTAAAAGTGCAGGCATTGAGGAAGAAGTACAAAATCAGCAGGCAAATGAGTAGTCAGAAACAAGCAAAGGTCAGGGCAGGCAGCAGTGCAGAAACATAACCGGAAACAAGCAGAGGTCAGGGCAGGCAGCAGTGCAAAAACATAACCGGAAACAACCATAAAACCAAAGAAAAAAAACGACCCACAGTCCATATAGTGCAGAATAATATACATTTTTATTAGTATCACAGATTAATAACCGGAAACAAGCAGAGGTCAGGGCAGGCGGCAGTGCAGAAGCATAATCCATTGAGCAAGCTGAGGTCAGGGCAGGCGGCAGTGCAGAAACATAATCCATTGAGCAAGCTGAGGTCAGGGCAGGCGGCAGTTCAAAAACATAATCCATTGAGCAAGCAGAGGTCAGGCAGGCGGCAGTGCAGAAACATAATCCATTGAGCAAGCAGAGGTCAGGGCAGGCGTCAGTTCAAAAACATAATCCATTGAGCAAGCAGAGGTCAGGGCAGGCGGCAGTTCAAAAACATAATCCACTGAGCAAGCAGAGGTCAAGGCAGGCGGCAGTGCAGAAACATAATCCATTGAGCAAGCAGAGGTCAGGGTAGGCGGCAGTTCAAAAACATAATCCATTGAGCAAGCAGAGGTGAAGGCAGGCGGCAGTGCAGAAACAATCCATTGAGCAAGCAGAGGTCAGGCAGGCGGCAGTTCAAAAACATAATCCATTGAGCAAGCAAAGGTCAGGGCAGGCGGCAGTGTAGATGCATAACTTTAAACAAGCAGAGGTCAGGGCAGGCGGCAGTATAGAAACATGATCCATTGATCAAGCCATAGTCAAAACCGGAAAATCTGTCTAAGAAGCAGCTGTGCAGAAGATGGTATGTGCTTGCTGCAAGCAACTCGCCACTACATTTTCCGCCGGCTAAATCAAAGTGCCGCGGAATTCTCTTCTCGGGAGAATGATCTTCCTAGGACTTGGAAGGAAACCCAAATCTCTCTTGTAGGCACGTTGTACATCCTGTGGGCTCATCAGCATTACTTGCATGATCTTTCCAGTGGTATAGCTGACTGGCAGGTGTGGTGTAGGATTGTAGCCTTGTTTAGCAGTCACCTTAATACGCGGTTGATGGTCGTAAGGCATACTGAGGAGTATACGTGCTTGAGAGGGAGTTAGCTCCATCCAGGTGCATGGGGATGGGCTCCTGGGCAATGTGGCTGTTGTCTCTTCCTCATCTACTGTTCTGGTGAGTATCAGGCGTTCCTTCATACCCTCTGGCTCTGCGCTGATGTTTGCTGCAGGTTGTACGAATCGGCCTATTTCGGGCATTGTAGGATATGGTGGTGGACTTTTCAGTCTGGAATATCGGTCCTTTGCCTTTTCTGGTGTTTTGAACAGGCATTTAATAATTGACACGATATAATAAAGCACTGCCATCACATACCCCGTGAAGCCACTGGTGGTATTGGCCTTTGGTGGTGTTCAGGCCTCTGACTGTATAGGGATGTCCTGGCATGTGGGAGACGTCTCCGTGGTTGGAACTTTCCTCCAGCTACGGGTGCAGCCATTAGGCTGCCTTCCCCTCCACACACACAAAAGTGTGTGCGGATGGTAGAAAACACTCCCAAAAAAAAGAAATAAAAGTAAAAAAAATAAACAAAACAAGTAAAACGGACAGCCATCCGTCACAATCCGCCATTAATGCAAGTCAATGGGGAAAAAACGGATCCTCCAAAAAAAATTGAGGATCCGTTTTTGTCAAAACCTGACGGATTGTGACTGATTGCAAAAAACTGAAGTGTGAAAGGGGCCTTAGGGAGCGATAAATGAAGTGAAAAGAAAAGTAAAACAACAAAAAAAGATTTAAACAAATCTGAAAAAAAACTCATAAAAGTTCAATTTTCCTCCATTGAAAATGAACATAAAAAAAAATGTCAAGTGATATCGCCACATCCAGCAAAGTCCGAGCTATCAAAATATAAAAATAATTAACCCAATTGGTAAACACAAAAAATTTAAAAACGCCAACATTGCGGTATTTTTTGGTCGCTGCAATACCACTTAAAATACGTAACAAGCAACTAAAATGTCATATGTATCCCAAAGTAATATCCATAATAACGTCTCGCCTTATGAAAAAATAATCCCTCTCATAGCTCTATTGAACGAAAAAGTAAAACTACGGGTCTCGGAAAATGGCAACACAAACTCCAACATATTTTTTATTTCAAAGTCTTGATTTTTTTTCTACCACTAAAATAATTTAAAAATCTGGGCACGTTTAGTATCTCTGTAATCATACTGATGAGGAGAATCATATTACATGGTCATTTTTACCACATAATGTACGCCGTAAACATAATTAAGGTCAGAATTGCGTTTTTTTTCACAATTTTCCCATTTCCCTGTACATTGTGTGTCAGGATAAGTCACAACCACTGCCACCAATATTTCTTGAACACCACTTGCTCACGACACACCTGCCCTGGGATGTTACTATAAAGGTGAACCTCCCATATTCTTTTGTCCACTCACCTAAGCGCACCCCGCAGACAGTTCTCACATCCACATCACACTGTTTGCTGCTATCGGTCACTGTTTTGATAGGCCAGTGAGACACCTGCGCTGGGTCACACACTAGCACACATGCCACCCAGCTTTTCTGAGCCCCTGATAGGTGCTCTTCTTTTACTTTTGTATACACATACAGCAAAACACAACCAAGGTATACTCGCCGTCCTCAGGGTTTGGGGGACGTTTAGCGCAGAAAAGAACAAACTTATTAAAATTTAGATTTAAAGGGATCCTGTCAGCAGGATTGTGAACAGTAAAGTACAGACAGTGTCAGGTCTACGCTGTTATACTGATTAAAATGAGGTGACCTGGGTGATGAAATGCATCTTGTGGTTGTTGTGTAATCTGTATTTGTAAATTTCAGTTATTGAGATTCTGGTGCTCCGGGTGTTTGTGGGGTTACAAAAAAAAGGTTTGCATTCATCAAAATGGTGCCTGTGCTGTAGTATAATACATGACTAATATCAATATGTAGACATGTGTAAGGGGTTGAGAGTCTTACCCCTTTAAACCCCCATGTTGCTGTTGTACTTGTATATATATTTATATATATGTTATACCATTGTTGCGCATTATCGTATATTTCATGTTGCTGTATTATTTATATAGCATAAGCTATGTTTCTGCACCTTGTACTTGGTAGGGACAGTGCAGTCTGGGCTATGGTCACTAGATGGGGCACTGAGCTCATTGCACAGTAGATGTAGCTGTAGGACATATAGGAGTTAACTGTAGGAGGGGATAGCTGGAGAATAAGCCAGGATGGTCTTCCAGTTTCAGGCAGTCAGAGGCCTGACCCCTTTGTGCTCGGGTGGGCTATATGCCTGAGCTGCCTAACTACCCCGTGATGTTAAAGCTGATGCCCAGCCATCTAGAGAAGAACACGGTACTGCAGAATCAGCAATAAAGTGGAAAAGAGTGTAAGTAAACAGAGGAAGATTGAAGGTTACCGTAAAAGGGTACGGGCAGGTCACTCCAGAATGTGGTGGAAAGCTACGTGGGCTGAATCTCTGATGTCCGGGGCGAAACATGCTGGAGAGCGCTTCACCGTGGTGACGCTATACAGGGAGGACACTGAGGAGCCATCTGAGACGCTTCGTCAAACGGAAACACTGCAAGGAACAGTGAAGGGAAAGATGAAGTAATGTGCTGTCTTTACTGTGATGAAAATGCTGGAAACTATGTGGATGTGCTGTGTCCTGAAGAAAATAAATTTGCTCAGTTAAGAGTTGCCCTGGACTGTGTCTCTATTCATTGGGATCAAGGATCAGCATCAAGTCGGCGTAGCAAAGGGGACGCTGACGGCACGGTGAGTATTCACCGTACCATGCAAGAGAAGAGGTACCGTTTTCCTGTAGAGGGAGGTCAGGGTATACAATGCCCGAACCCGAAATACTCAGCCACGACTACTGCCCTGGCTGACCTTTACACATAAAGTGTAGAAGTCGGGGGGGAAAGTGGGGAATGTGGTCTAGAAGTGATCAAGTATAGTGTGTTATTTTCTGCAGCAAACGTGTCCTGGCTGGAAGAGGAAGAAAAGCGAAGATGAATCGCTACAAATACAGAGGTCACTGGTAAGTCAGTGATTTACCTGGACACTTACATTATATAGTATATACAGAGCTCCTGTGTATAATGTCACTGGTGATCCTTGTATTACCTGTACGCTGACTATATGCAGAGCTCCTGTGTATAATGTTACTGGTGAGTCACTGTATTACCTGTACACTATACACTATATACAGAACTCCTGTGTATGTCTCCAGTGATCATTCTATTACTTGTACACTGACATTATATATACAGACAGGTAGCGTCGGACTGATTCTCCGGTGGGCCCTGGCATCTGGTGGGCCCTGGCACCTCTACTGGTATACAGGGACAGCAGTTGCCTAGGGCCCCCACTGCTCCAGGGGCCCCCAGCCAGTGCCACACAGCTGCTATGGGGGCCCTGCCAGCGGAGCAGCAGCGGGTGTCAGGAGGCAGGAGCCACTGTCCCCACTACTAAAGAGAAATGAATATTCATTCACTCTCGGCCTTCACTCACCCCGGGGCCCCGCTCCCCAACCTAGGCAGCCGGCGCCGCGCTCAATTGCAGTGGAAGAGAGAGCATCTCTCTCCCATCAGTCCCCTCTGCTCCTGACTCACAGCCGATGCGCGATGACGTCACTTCATCGCGCACCCGCTGTGTGTCTGGCAGACGGGTCAGCTGCTGACACTGAAGCCGTCATCAGCGTGGGAGCAGGAGGAGAGGTGAGTATTGTGGTTTGTTTTTTATATATCTCTATATCTATCTATATCTATCTCTATATCTATCTGTCTCTATATCTATATATCTCTATATCTATCTATTTCTATCTGTATATCTATATCTCTATCTCTATATCTATCTGTCTCTATCTTAGATATAGAGATAGATATAGATAGATAGATAGATATAGAGGTAGATATAGATAGATATAAATAGTCTATATCCATCTATCTCTATACCTATCTATATCTATCTCTATCTATTATCTTTATATCTATCCATCTATATATCATCTATCCATAGATCTATCTATTTATCCCCTATCTATCTATCTATATACCTATCTATAGCTATCACTATCTATTATCTTTATATCTATCTATCTATCTATCTATCTTTCTATCTATCTATCCATATATCTATTTATCCCCTATCTATCTATTTATCTATCTACAGTGCCTACAAGTAGTATTCAACCCCCTGCAGATTTAGCAGGTTTACACATTCGGAATTAACTTGGCATTGTGACATTTGGACTGTAGATCAGCCTGGAAGTGTGAAATGCACTGCAGCAAAAAAGAATGTTATTTCTTTTATTATTTTTTTTTTAAATTGTGAAAAGTTTATTCAGAGGGTCATTTATTATTCAACCCCTCAAACCACAAGAATTCTGTTTGGTTCCCCTAAAGTATTAAGAAGTATTTCAGGCACAAAGAACAATGAGCTTCACATGTTTGGATTAATTATCTCTTTTTCCAGCCTTTTCTGACTAATTAAGACCCTCCCCAAACTTGTGAACAGCACTCATACTTGGTCAACATGGGAAAGACAAAGGAGCATTCCAAGGCCATCAGAGACAAAATCGTGGAGGGTCACAAGGCTGGCAAGGGGTACAAAACCCTTTCCAAGGAGTTGGGCCTACCTGTCTCCACTGTTGGGAGCATCATCCGGAAGTGGAAGGCTTATGGAACTACTGTTAGCCTTCCACGGCCTGGACAGCCTTTGAAAGTTTCCACCCGTGCCGAGGCCAGGCTTGTCCGAAGAGTCAAGGCTAACCCAAGGACAACAAGGAAGGAGCTCCGGGAAGATCTCATGGCAGTGGGGACATTGGTTTCAGTCAATACCATAAGTAACGTACTCCACCGCAATGGTCTCCGTTCCAGACGAGTCTGTAAGGTACCTTTACTTTCAAAGCGTCATGTCAAGGCTCGTCTACAGTTTGCTCATGATCACTTGGAGGACTCTGAGACAGACTGGTTCAAGGTTCTCTGGTCTGATGAGACCAAGATCGAGATCTTTGGTGCCAACCACACACGTGACGTTTGGAGACTGGATGGCACTGCATACGACCCCAAGAATACCATCCCTACAGTCAAGCATGGTGGTGGCAGCATCATGCTGTGGGGCTGTTTCTCAGCCAAGGGGCCTGGCCATCTTGTCCGCATCCATGGGAAGATGGATAGCACGGCCTACCTGGAGATTTTGGCCAAGAACCTCTGCACCTCCATCATGGATCTTAAGATGGGTCGTCATTTCATCTTCCAACAAGACAACGACCCAAAGCACACAGCCAAGAAAACCAAGGCCTGGTTCCAGAGGGAAAAAAATCAAGGTGTTGCAGTGGCCTAGTCAGTCTCCTGACCTTAACCCAATTGAAAACTTGTGGAAGGAGCTCAAGATTAAAGTCCACATGAGACACCTAAAGAACCTAGATAACTTGGAGAAGATCTGCATGGAGGAGTGGGCCAAGATAACTCCAGAGACCTGTGCCGGCCTGATCAGGTCCTATAAAAGACGATTATTAGCTGTAATTGCAAACAAGGGTTATTCCACAAAATATTAAACCTAGGGGTTGAATAATAATTGACCCACACTTTTATGTTGAAAATTTATTAAAATTTAACTGAGCAACATAACTTGTTGGTTTGTAAGATTTATGCATCTGTTAATAAATCCTGCTTTTGTTTGAAGTTTGAAGGCTCTAACTTATTTGCATCTTATCAAACCTGCTAAATCTGCAGGGGGTTGAATACTACTTGTAGGCACTGTATATCTATCTAGGTCTATCTGTCTCTATAGCTACCTATATCTTTCACTATCTATTATCTTTATATCTTTATATCTATCTGTCTATCCATAGATCTATCTATCTATTATCTATCTATACATCTAATTATCACATATCTATCTATCTATCTATCTAGTGTTATACCCTATGAGGGGGCAGCATTATACCCTATGAGGGGGTGCATTATACCCTATGAGGGGGGAGAAGCATTATACCCTATGAGGGGGCAGCCTTATACCCTATGAGGGGGTGCAATATACCTTATCTTCCAACAAAATTAATTCTAAGTCCTCCATTTTGTTGGCGAGGCTTCTGGCATTTGTATACATGCACTTTATGTATGTCTGTACCTCTATTTCTTAAATTATTAACTGTTCTAACCTCACCCCCCATGCCACTACCACCCCCAATTTCATTATTTGTGCCCAGGTCTCTATCTACACAGTCTTCCCCTCTTATAAAATGAATACCCTCCCCTAGTTCCAAATTTAAACACTCCTCCACCCTTCTAGCCATTTTTTTCCCCAGCACAGCTGCACCCTCCCCATTGAGGTGCAGCCCGTCCCTAGCGTAGAACCTGTAGCCAACTGAGAAGTCGGCCCAGTTCTCCAGGAACCCAAACCCCTCCTTCCTACACTAATTCTTGAACCACTTATTAACTTCCCTAATCTCCTCTCTGGCGTGGCACGTGGTACAGGAAATATTTCCAAAAATACCACCTTGGAGGTCCTTGCCTTAAGATTGCAGCCTAATTCCCTGAAATCATCTTTAAGGACCTTCCACCTACCTCTGTGTCATTTGTACCAATGTGCACCATGACCGCTGGATCCTCACCAGCCCCTCCCAGTAATCTGTCAACCCGGTCAGCGATGTGTCAGACTTGCGCGCCAGATAGGCAGCACACCGTTCGACGATCCCTTTCTTTGTGACAGATTGCCCTATCTGTTCCCCTAATAATTGAGTCCCCCACTACCAGCACCTGTCTGGCCTGCCCTGCTCTCCTATTTCTCCCCTTACTGGAGCATATACTCCTCTGGCTTTCAGAGGACATGCCTTGCTGCAGCAGTGCTACCCCTGCACTGACACTCCCCTCATCTGCCAACTTGGCAAACTTATTGGGTTGTGCCAGATCAGGACTAGCCTCCCTGGCACTCTTCTGTCTACCCCACCTTCTAACTGTCACCCATCTTACTGCTTCACTGTCCTGCAGCTCCAACCTAGCATCCCCCCCTCATCTATCTCATTGAGCGTCTGCTCAGTGAGTAGAAGTCTCCTTTCCATATTGTCTATTGATCTCAGTGTTGCCAGCTGCACATTTAAATCCAGTATCTGGGCTTCCAAATGCACAATGTGCTCACATCTCGCACAGCAGTATGCACCCTCGACTGGCTGGTCAAGGATTGCGTACATGCGGCAAGACGTACACTGGATGGCATTGGCAATAGTGGAGCACATTCCTAATGGGGATTGCACCAGACAGAAAAGATAAGTAAAAATAAATAAAAAGTATTAATAAAATATAACAGCAATTCAGTAATACCTCCTTTGCAAACTCCCTGAATCCAAAGTCACTGAATCACAAGTCACACACTTACCACCGTTCGCACTTACGCTCAGGTCACACTCAGCTCGTTTACACTCGCTCAGGCAGAAGATTTAAAGAGATTTTTTTTCCCTTCACCAGCAAACCACCCTGCTGCTCAATGCACTTCCAAAAGCTCCTGTGTATAATTTCACTGGTGGTCACTGTATTACACTGACACTGTATGCAGATCTTCTGTGTATAAATATCAGGATCCTGTCAGCGTCGGCGAACTGCCACGGCTGAGCAGCGTGACTCACCCCTACTGCGGGAGGGCCCGGGGTCCGATACTGCAGGGAAAGTTGAGGCAGACGGGACCTGCGATGCTGAAGGTAGTAAGAAGTACAAGGACCTACGATCATGTGACCACAGGGGGCGGGGCTTAGTGTCCCACTTCTGAAGATGATTGTAGGACTCTACTACAGGAATCCTGGAGTAGAGGCGAGGGGAACTCAGGTCAGACAAACGGGCGGTCATACATGGAGAGGGCGGCGCGATACCAGAGGGGCGAGCAGAGAGTAGTCAGAACGTAAGCAATGAGTCATACATGGAGATAGCTGCACAGTACAAGAGGGGCAATCAGAGAATAGTCAGGTCATAGGCAATGAGTCATACACAGAGATAGCAACGCAGTACAAGAGGGACAGGCAGAACTCGTAACAGGGACAGAACCAGATCAAAACCAAACAAGCATAAAGTATTACAGTCACAAAGCACACCAGGGTCACACACACTCGGCCAAGGGTCTGAGTATAAACGATGAGGAATGAGCCCACAATGAGGCTTTAAAAAGCCTCCCAGAATCTCAGAGTGAGGCCATCCACATTAACCTCTGAACTACCTAATCCCACAAGCTGAGCAAACCTTGACAATAATGTTGCCAGTGATCACTGAGCTCCTGTGTATAATGTCACTGGTAATCACTGTATTACCTGTACACTGACACTATATACAGAGGTACTGTGTATAATGTCACTGGTGGTAATAACAGTGTTGTTATTATTGTGGTTTGTATTCATAATCAGTACTGTAGTATTCCATCAATAAGTGGTGGTAATTTGTGGACTGTTCACAGTGTGGAAGTATTTCTCCGTGTATGAATTATTATTTGGTCCCTATATGCTGGTAATATGTCATATTATTCGGTCACTATGTGGTGGTAATATGTGGTCTGGTCATGGTGTGGTTGTATTTGTGCCTTTTATGTGATATGATGCGGGTACTATGTGGTCTGGTCATGGTGTGGTGGTATTTCTCCCCTGTATGTGGTATTATTGGTCTTGGTACAGTGGATTGTGTTGTGTTTGACGGTCATTAGTCTTCTCTGATATTAATTAGGAGAATATTCTTTATTTCCATTAGAGATTAAATACTTTGTAAACAGCGGCAGAGATGCACTTACAGGGGTTTCCTGTGGAAAAACGTAATCTCCTATTCACAGGACAAGTGATAACGTATTGATTGGGGGGGTCTAACTACTTGGACCCATTCAGCAAAATGTGGAACTTTTTATCCCCATTAGACTGGAGTGGCATGTCCGACTTGACAACTGATCCATTCATTCCCTCAGTGGCTGCACTTGTATTTTTATAGAAGCTCCAAAGAGAATGAATGAAGCTTCGGTCAGATATCTAACCTGCTGCTCCATTTTAAAATGGGGATAAGTGTCCTATCAACGATAAAACTTTCTCATTCTTCCGGTCGGTGCAGTTTCTAATGGTCGGACGTATGCGATCAGCTATCCTATAGAGCCCATGGATCGGTGATAAATTGTTTTAACCAAAGAACCACATTAATGTAAACTACCGTAATTATACATCCCAGTTATGGGGGTGCACAGTAGATGTGCAGGAGCCGCCTGTGTTTTACAGCCGATGCTCCACTATAATGGGGATAACGACTGACAGATATTAGCATATAGCTGTAGGATGGGGCCCTAGAGTCCATTCCCCTGGTGGGCCCCAGACACCCCAGTTCAACCCTGAATATACATCATTGTGGATTATCAGATACCGGATTTAGGGAAATTTCTCTGTAATATGGAAGGCAATGACATGAATAGATAGCAAAATCTGGTTTGTCTACAATCTTTTTTATTTGTTAGGTTCTTTCCTGTTACAGCACTTCTCTCCTGTAGTATAAACCTTCTCTCACACTAGTGCTAGCACTAAACCTTGGTTTGCCTTCTTCTAAAGTCTCTGTTGTCCCCGCAGACTTAGAGATTTCCAGCATTACTCCATGCAGCCATAAGGACCTTCTCTCTTTACTCCTTGGGTTTCCGCTGTCCTAGCAGGAAGTGAGAAATGTTCTCGTAAATCACAAGGATGGTACAGCAGGCGGGGTCGCTCAAAATAACTTGGGGGCAATTTTCTTTAGAAGTCCGTATATACTCGCGTATAAGCCGACCCATGTATAAGCCGACCACCCTAATTTTGTCACAAAAAACTGGGAAAACTTATTGACTCGCCTATAAACCTAGGGTGGAAAATGCCGAAGCTACTGGTAAATTTCAAAAATAAAATGGGCCCCATAAGATGCTCCATAAAGTTCATGATGGCCCCATATAATGCTCCATAAAGTTCATGATGGGTTCCATAAGATGCTCCATACAAAAATATGCCTAATAATGCTGCACAGTGAATAATGGTAGCCCTATTACATGGTCCATAATAACATATGCCCCATATAATGCTTCACAGTGATTGGTGGCCCCTTATAATGCTGCATGGAGAGTGGCCCCTTATAATGCTGCACAATGATTAGTGGCCCCTTATAATGCTGCACAGTGATTAGTGGCCCCTTATAATGCTGCACAGTGATTAGTGGCCCCTTATAATGCTGCACAGTGATTAGTGGCCCCTTATAATGCTGCACATTGATTAGTGGCCCCTTACAATGCTGCACGGTGATTAGTGGCCACTTATAATGCTGCACAGTGATTAGTGGCCCCTTGAAATGCTGCAGTGATTAGTGGCCCCTTATGCTGCACGGTGATTAGTGGCCCTTTGTAATGCTGCACAGTGATTAGTGGCCCCGTATAATGCTGCACAGTAATGAGAGGCCCCCTTATAATGCTGCACAGTAATGAGTGGCCTCTTATAATGCAGCACAGTGATGAGTGGCCCCATATAATGCTGCACAGTGATTACTGGCCCCATATAATGCTGCACAGTGATTACTGGCCCCATATAATGCTGCACAGTGATTAGTGGCCCCTTGTAATGCTGCACAGTGATTAGTGGCCCCTTGTAATGCTGCACAGTGATTAGTGGCCCCTTGTAATGCTGCACAGTTATTAGTGGCCCCTTGTAATGCTGCACAGTGATGAGTGGCCCCTTGTAATGCTGCACAGTGATGAGTGGCCCCTTATAATGCTGCACAGTGATTAGTGGCCCCTTGAAATGCTGCAGTGATTAGTGGCTCCTTATTATGCTGCACGGTGATTAGTGGCCCCTTATTATGCTGCACGGTGATGAGTGGCCCCTTATAATGCTGCAAGGTGATGAGTGGCCCCTTATAATGCTGCACAGTGATGAGTGGCCCCTTATAATGCTGCACAGTGATGAGTGGCCCCTTATAATGCTGCACAGTGATGAGTGGCCCCTTATAATGCTGCACAGTGATGAGTGGCCCCTTGTATTGCTGCACAGTGATTAGTGGCCCCTTACAATGCTGCTGCCGCAGCCTCAATTAAAAAAATGAAAAAAAAAACTATATACTCACCTTGTCACTGCTGCAGCTGCTGCTCCTCAGCGTTGCTGGCTCTGCAGTGACTGTTCAGGCAGAGGGCGCCTGCTAACTACGTCATGGCACCCTCTGACCTTAACGTCACTGCCAGAGGAAGCAAGACAGCAGAGCGATGCGCAGCGGTGGAATGGGGCACAGGTGAATATGGCTCCCCCCGTTATACTCACCTCTCCTGGCATGTCTCTGCAGCCCCCCGTGCTTGTTCCATCTTCTCAGTGCTGTTCTTCCTGCTTTCTGCGGTCACGTGGTGCCGCTCATTACATATGTGCATATTAATGAGGGTAATGAGCGTACCACGTGACCGCTGAAAGCAGGAAGAACAGCGCCGAGAAGATGGAATAAGCACGGGGGGCTGCAGAAACATGCCAGGAGAGGTGAGTATGATCTCCGACACCCCCCGCTCCCCCTCCCTGGCCGACCCCCGGTATATGACTCGCGTATAAGCCGAGAGGGGGACTTTCAGCCCCAAAAAATGGGCTGAAAATCTCGACTTATACGCGAGTATATACTGTAAGCCTTTTTTGTCCTTTAAGACAGAAGAAACAAAACTATTAACTCTTCTTCTAAGGTCTGACTGTGAGCTCGGACCCTCCCCAGCTATTTGTTAGGGCACTCCAGGCTAAGGGGTTGTACTGCTATGCTCTGTTATTGCAGACTTCATCATCCCAATCATAGTTCATCATCAGCACATCAGCCCCATCATAGTCCATCATCAGCACATCAACCCCATCATAGTCCATCATCAGCACATCAGCCCCATCATAGTCCATCATCAGCACATCAGCCCCATCATAGTCCATCATCAGCATATCAGCCCCATCATTGTCCCATAATGAAAGAAGTGTTGTTGCGCATTCTTAACAGCCGCTTGTTCCAGACACCCTGTTCTTAGGATTGGTGGGGGTCCTGGCAGTGAAACACCCGTAATCAGCAAGTTATGATCTACCAATGGCTAGGGGATAACTTGCTGAGGAGGCAGAAGTTGGGGACTACTGTTTTTAAAGACCGCAATACCTATATCAGGAGCTGTAAAGAAATATATGTTTCTAAGCTTTATCTTGAGTCCATTTTCCTTGTCGATAATTCTTAGATAATTCTGGGAAAAAAAGTATTTTAATACATATAACAAACTTAAATTGTCTTTGGAGAATAAAGTCTATCGGCGGTCAGTGCAGTGTACTACATTAGTTTGTGGGACAGAACATGTTGATAAAGGGTCGGTCTCATCACTGCACTCACCGTCCATAAGCTTTATTAGGGTAGATATCCACAGAATATGGATATAGTAGATGTATACCCCCTCTCAGGAATCCTTCCCTCATATTAGCTATGATGACTACATTCCACTGCAAACAGCAGAAGAAACTTGAGGCGCACTATTTACAAGAGGAGTTTTCCCATACATTTATGTGTTATCCATAAAATATTCTATAAATGTCTGATAGGCAGAGGTCCCGGACGTGAAACCCGCATCTGTCTACAGACCTGGGGAACTATGAATATACAGATGGCCATTCACTATTGGGGAGGTTCCTATAAGATCTGAGTACTCAGCCTTGTGTTTGGTTATTTTCATAGACCTTGACATGAGCGGCAGGGTACATATGAAACCAGTGCTCCACCCAATTCTTCCTGAAGCAATTTTGTGGCTGATTCAAGACCCCTGTACTATTGATTTGAGGGTTCCTAAATGGTTGGAGACCCACACCAGTCTAATGTATTTGAGATGTTGTACCCTCTTAACGAAAGATCAGAGGAAAATACCTTCAACAAAACTGCTGGTTGGGTCGGATGTGGTATTCTGAGCCACTTGGTTTGTTGTCTCATATGTTTATGCTTAAAGTTCTTAATGGTTTGTTCTTGTTGAGTTTATGGGACCTTTGTCTATACTGTACTGTTCCTTTTTCATTTTTTTAGATAAGCATTCCATACTGTTAGGTGAAGAACTGGTGCTACCCTTCTTCACATTGAGGCATCATCCTACCATTGTGATCAGAAGCCCTATAACCCGGCTTCATTGTTAGGATGCAGGATTTATATAAATTAGCTCTACTGGGGTCTTAAAAGTGCAGGCATTGAGGAAGAAGTACAAAATCAGCAGGCAAATGAGTAGTCAGAAACAAGCAAAGGTCAGGGCAGGCAGCAGTGCAGAAACATAACCGGAAACAAGCAGAGGTCAGGGCAGGCAGCAGTGCAAAAACATAACCGGAAACAACCATAAAACCAAAGAAAAAAAACGACCCACAGTCCATATAGTGCAGAATAATATACATTTTTATTAGTATCACAGATTAATAACCGGAAACAAGCAGAGGTCAGGGCAGGCGGCAGTGCAGAAGCATAATCCATTGAGCAAGCTGAGGTCAGGGCAGGCGGCAGTGCAGAAACATAATCCATTGAGCAAGCTGAGGTCAGGGCAGGCGGCAGTTCAAAAACATAATCCATTGAGCAAGCAGAGGTCAGGCAGGCGGCAGTGCAGAAACATAATCCATTGAGCAAGCAGAGGTCAGGGCAGGCGTCAGTTCAAAAACATAATCCATTGAGCAAGCAGAGGTCAGGGCAGGCGGCAGTTCAAAAACATAATCCACTGAGCAAGCAGAGGTCAAGGCAGGCGGCAGTGCAGAAACAATCCATTGAGCAAGCAGAGGTCAGGCAGGCGGCAGTTCAAAAACATAATCCATTGAGCAAGCAAAGGTCAGGGCAGGCGGCAGTGTAGATGCATAACTTTAAACAAGCAGAGGTCAGGGCAGGCGGCAGTATAGAAACATGATCCATTGATCAAGCCATAGTCAAAACCGGAAAATCTGTCTAAGAAGCAGCTGTGCAGAAGATGGTATGTGCTTGCTGCAAGCAACTCGCCACTACATTTTCCGCCGGCTAAATCAAAGTGCCGCGGAATTCTCTTCTCGGGAGAATGATCTTCCTAGGACTTGGAAGGAAACCCAAATCTCTCTTGTAGGCACGTTGTACATCCTGTGGGCTCATCAGCATTACTTGCATGATCTTTCCAGTGGTATAGCTGACTGGCAGGTGTGGTGTAGGATTGTAGCCTTGTTTAGCAGTCACCTTAATACGCGGTTGATGGTCGTAAGGCATACTGAGGAGTATACGTGCTTGAGAGGGAGTTAGCTCCATCCAGGTGCATGGGGATGGGCTCCTGGGCAATGTGGCTGTTGTCTCTTCCTCATCTACTGTTCTGGTGAGTATCAGGCGTTCCTTCATACCCTCTGGCTCTGCGCTGATGTTTGCTGCAGGTTGTACGAATCGGCCTATTTCGGGCATTGTAGGATATGGTGGTGGACTTTTCAGTCTGGAATATCGGTCCTTTGCCTTTTCTGGTGTTTTGAACAGGCATTTAATAATTGACACGATATAATAAAGCACTGCCATCACATACCCCGTGAAGCCAGTTGGCCTTTGGTGGTGTTCAGGCCTCTGACTGTATAGGGATGTCCTGGCATGTGGGAGACGTCTCCGTGGTTGGAACTTTCCTCCAGCTACGGGTGCAGCCATTAGGCTGCCTTCCCCTCCACACACACAAAAGTGTGTGCGGATGGTAGAAAACACTCCCAAAAAAAAGAAATAAAAGTAAAAAAAATAAACAAAACAAGTAAAAAGTGATTTACAAGTCGCTCTGGGTTAGTGTTCAGCTCTCCTCTCTATCTCTGCTTGCCTCGCACTGACCGTTCTTGCGGAACATTCCATGACTCGTGGACAACGCTTCTGTGATGTCATAAAGACGAACATGGCAATGGGTCTAATATAGGAGAACTAGTTATGTTACCCATGGCAGACCATCCAATACCAGCTGCCACTGTACGGATAGGGGTTAGCTGGATTGGGATGAGATGTATAAAAACTTACCGGTGCAATAGCGCAAGTCATTGCTTTATTTACTGTTTTTGCTTTTTTACCTGTTTACAGGCAAATCTTTCTATTTGATATTTTCAAACCTGTATAATTCTGTATCCTCATATGTGAGATAATGTGATGTATCTATTGTCAGCTTCTTCCAGGAATGTCTCCTCCTCTCTTCCCGGTAACACGGATCACCCGTGATGGGCACAGACCATTGCTGTAGTCAGAATTATTTCATATAGCTTCAGAATAAATGTTAAATAATATTGTATTTTTTCCATATAATTGGCTCAGATCACTTTTTTTAATTTGTCTGTAATTCTAAGTAGTGATAAAAAAATAAATAACCCCAAGTGTGAACCTGGTGTAGAACGTACAAATTGTCCAGAGTCTCTCCTGGGCCATGTTCACACGTGCAGAAGTGCTGCATTGTTTCCATAGGTATTCGCACTAAAGCAATCAAAACTTTTTATTGTATTTTTTTGTGGCAGTTTTTTCGAATGCATTTTTTTTAGTAGAGGAATGCTTCAGTTCCACAATTGGAGACTTCATTGGAATTTTGCATGCGTTTTTTATGCTCTCCATATACTATAGTGGAAAATATTAAACAAAAGCATCAAAAAGTTCACACTTCTGCTGCACCATTAGCCCCTGTATGTAGTACAGCTTAGGCCTCTTTCACACTTCAGTTTTTTGCATCAGTTCAAATCCGCCAAAAAGGCAGACAAGCGGATCCGTTCTGAACTGATGTGAACGGATGGCACAGGATCCTGAAAATGAGGAAATTTAAAGGAAATGCTGGTCGGGAAGGAGAGAGAGAGAGAGTTTTGTTGCAAGCTCCGTTTTGAAATCTTTGAGGATGGTGACGGACAGCAACTTTTGGCGGATCCTCAAAAAAAAAACTGATGAAACGGACAGCCATCCGTCACAATCCGCCATTAATGCAAGTCAATGGGGAAAAAACGGATCCTCCAAAAAAAACTGAGGATCCGTTTTTGTCAAAACCTGACGGATTGTGACTGATTGCAAAAAACTGAAGTGTGAAAGGGGCCTTAGGGAGCGATAAATGAAGTGAAAAGAAAAGTAAAACAACAAAAAAAGATTTAAACAAATCTGAAAAAAAAACTCATAAAAGTTCAATTTTCCTCCATTGAAAATGAACATAAAAAAAAATGTCAAGTGATATCGCCACATCCAGCAAAGTCCGAGCTATCAAAATATAAAAATAATTAACCCAATTGGTAAACACAAAAAATTTAAAAACGCCAACATTGCGGTATTTTTTGGTCGCTGCAATACCACTTAAAATACGTAACAAGCAACTAAAATGTCATATCTATCCCAAAGTAATATCCATAATAACGTCTCGCCTTATAAAAAAATAATCCCTCTCATAGCTCTATTGAACGAAAAAGTAAAACTACGGGTCTCGGAAAATGGCAACACAAACTCCAACATATTTTTTATTTCAAAGTCTTGATTTTTTTTCTACCACTAAAATAATTTAAAAATCTGGGCACGTTTAGTATCTCTGTAATCATACTGATGAGGAGAATCATATTACATGGTCATTTTTACCACATAATGTACGCCGTAAACATAATTAAGGTCAGAATTGCGTTTTTTTTCACAATTTTCCCATTTCCCTGTACATTGTGTGTCAGGATAAGTCACAACCACTGCCACCAATATTTCTTGAACACCACTTGCTCACGACACACCTGCCCTGGGATGTTACTATAAAGGTGAACCTCCCATATTCTTTTGTCCACTCACCTAAGCGCACCCCGCAGACAGTTCTCACATCCACATCACACTGTTTGCTGCTATCGGTCACTGTTTTGATAGGCCAGTGAGACACCTGCGCTGGGTCACACACTAGCACACATGCCACCCAGCTTTTCTGAGCCCCTGATAGGTGCTCTTCTTTTACTTTTGTATACACATACAGCAAAACACAACCAAGGTATACTCGCCGTCCTCAGGGTTTGGGGGACGTTTAGCGCAGAAAAGAACAAACTTATTAAAATTTAGATTTAAAGGGATCCTGTCAGCAGGATTGTGAACAGTAAAGTACAGACAGTGTCAGGTCTACGCTGTTATACTGATTAAAATGAGGTGACCTGGGTGATGAAATGCATCTTGTGGTTGTTGTGTAATCTGTATTTGTAAATTTCAGTTATTGAGATTCTGGTGCTCCGGGTGTTTGTGGGGTTACAAAAAAAAGGTTTGCATTCATCAAAATGGTGCCTGTGCTGTAGTATAATACATGACTAATATCAATATGTAGACATGTGTAAGGGGTTGAGAGTCTTACCCCTTTAAACCCCCATGTTGCTGTTGTACTTGTATATATATTTATATATATGTTATACCATTGTTGCGCATTATCGTATATTTCATGTTGCTGTATTATTTATATAGCATAAGCTATGTTTCTGCACCTTGTACTTGGTAGGGACAGTGCAGTCTGGGCTATGGTCACTAGATGGGGCACTGAGCTCATTGCACAGTAGATGTAGCTGTAGGACATATAGGAGTTAACTGTAGGAGGGGATAGCTGGAGAATAAGCCAGGATGGTCTTCCAGTTTCAGGCAGTCAGAGGCCTGACCCCTTTGTGCTCGGGTGGGCTATATGCCTGAGCTGCCTAACTACCCCGTGATGTTAAAGCTGATGCCCAGCCATCTAGAGAAGAACACGGTACTGCAGAATCAGCAATAAAGTGGAAAAGAGTGTAAGTAAACAGAGGAAGATTGAAGGTTACCGTAAAAGGGTACGGGCAGGTCACTCCAGAATGTGGTGGAAAGCTACGTGGGCTGAATCTCTGATGTCCGGGGCGAAACATGCTGGAGAGCGCTTCACCATGGTGACGCTATACAGGGAGGACACTGAGGAGCCATCTGAGACGCTTCGTCAAACGGAAACACTGCAAGGAACAGTGAAGGGAAAGATGAAGTAATGTGCTGTCTTTACTGTGATGAAAATGCTGGAAACTATGTGGATGTGCTGTGTCCTGAAGAAAATAAATTTGCTCAGTTAAGAGTTGCCCTGGACTGTGTCTCTATTCATTGGGATCAAGGATCAGCATCAAGTCGGCGTAGCAAAGGGGACGCTGACGGCACGGTGAGTATTCACCGTACCATGCAAGAGAAGAGGTACCGTTTTCCTGTAGAGGGAGGTCAGGGTATACAATGCCCGAACCCGAAATACTCAGCCACGACTACTGCCCTGGCTGACCTTTACACATAAAGTGTAGAAGTCGGGGGGGAAAGTGGGGAATGTGGTCTAGAAGTGATCAAGTATAGTGTGTTATTTTCTGCAGCAAACGTGTCCTGGCTGGAAGAGGAAGAAAAGCGAAGATGAATCGCTACAAATACAGAGGTCACTGGTAAGTCAGTGATTTACCTGGACACTTACATTATATAGTATATACAGAGCTCCTGTGTATAATGTCACTGGTGATCCTTGTATTACCTGACTATATGCAGAGCTCCTGTGTATAATGTTACTGGTGAGTCACTGTATTACCTGTACACTATACACTATATACAGAACTCCTGTGTATGTCTCCAGTGATCATTCTATTACTTGTACACTGACATTATATATACAGACAGGTAGCGTCGGACTGATTCTCCGGTGGGCCCTGGCATCTGGTGGGCCCTGGCACCTCTACTGGTATACAGGGACAGCAGTTGCCTAGGGCCCCCACTGCTCCAGGGGCCCCCAGCCAGTGCCACACAGCTGCTATGGGGGCCCTGCCAGCGGAGCAGCAGCGGGTGTCAGGAGGCAGGAGCCACTGTCCCCACTACTAAAGAGAAATGAATATTCATTCACTCTCGGCCTCCACTCACCCCGGGGCCCCGCTCCCCAACCTAGGCAGCCGGCGCTGCGCTCAATTTCAGTGGAATAGAGAGCATCTCTCTCCCATCAGTCCCCTCTGCTCCTGACTCACAGCCGATGCGCGATGACGTCACTTCATCGCGCACCCGCTGTGTGTCTGGCAGACGGGTCAGCTGCTGACACTGAAGCCGTCATCAGCGTGGGAGCAGGAGGAGAGGTGAGTATTGTGGTTTGTTTTTTATATATCTCTATATCTATCTATATCTATCTCTATATCTATCTGTCTCTATATCTATATATCTCTATATCTATCTATTTCTATCTGTATATCTATATCTCTATCTCTATATCTATCTGTCTCTATCTTAGATATAGAGATAGATATAGATAGATAGATAGATAGATAGATATAGAGGTAGATATAGATAGATATAAATAGTCTATATCCATCTATCTCTATACCTATCTATATCTATCTCTATCTATTATCTTTATATCTATCCATCTATATATCATGTATCCATAGATCTATCTATTTATCCCCTATCTATCTATCTATATACCTATCTATAGCTATCACTATCTATTATCTTTATATCTATCTATCTATCTATCCATATATCTATTTATCCCCTATCTATCTATTTATCTATCTATATCTATCTAGGTCTATCTATCTATCTCTATAGCTACCTATATCTTTCACTATCTATTATCTTTATATCTTTATTTCTATCTGTCTATCCATAGATCTATCTATCTATTATCTATCTATACATCTAATTATCACATATCTATCTATCTATCTAGTGTTATACCCTATGAGGGGGCAGCATTATACCCTATGAGGGGGTGCATTATACCCTATGAGGGGGGAGAAGCATTATACCCTATGAGGGGGCAGCCTTATACCCTATGAGGGGGTGCAATATACCTTATCTTCCAACAAAATTAATTCTAAGTCCTCCATTTTGTTGGCGAGGCTTCTGGCATTTGTATACATGCACTTTATGTATGTCTGTACCTCTATTTCTTAAATTATTAACTGTTCTAACCTCACCCCCCATGCCACTACCACCTCCAATTTCATTATTTGTGCCCAGGTCTCTATCTACACAGTCTTCCCCTCTTATAAAATGAATACCCTCCCCTAGTTCCAAGTTTAAACACTCCTCCACCCTTCTAGCCATTTTTTTCCCCAGCACAGCTGCACCCTCCCCATTGAGGTGCAGCCCGTCCCTAGCGTAGAACCTGTAGCCAACTGAGAAGTCGGCCCAGTTCTCCAGGAACCCAAACCCCTCCTTCCTACACTAATTCTTGAACCACTTATTAACTTCCCTAATCTCCTCTCTGGCGTGGCACGTGGTACAGGAAATATTTCCAAAAATACCACCTTGGAAGTCCTTGCCTTAAGATTGCAGCCTAATTCCCTGAAATCATCTTTAAGGACCTTCCACCTACCTCTGTGTCATTTGTACCAATGTGCACCATGACCGCTGGATCCTCACCAGCCCCTCCCAGTAATCTGTCAACCCGGTCAGCGATGTGTCAGACTTGCGCGCCAGATAGGCAGCACACCGTTCGACGATCCCTTTCTTTGTGACAGATTGCCCTATCTGTTCCCCTAATAATTGAGTCCCCCACTACCAGCACCTGTCTGGCCTGCCCTGCTCTCCTATTTCTCCCCTTACTGGAGCATATACTCCTCTGGCTTTCAGAGGACATGCCTTGCTGCAGCAGTGCTACCCCTGCACTGACACTCCCCTCATCTGCCAACTTGGCAAACTTATTGGGTTGTGCCAGATCAGGACTAGCCTCCCTGGCACTCTTCTGTCTACCCCACCTTCTAACTGTCACCCATCTTACTGCTTCACTGTCCTGCAGCTCCAACCTAGCATCCCCCCCTCATCTATCTCATTGAGCGTCTGCTCAGTGAGTAGAAGTCTCCTTTCCATATTGTCTATTGATCTCAGTGTTGCCAGCTGCACATTTAAATCCAGTATCTGGGCTTCCAAATGCACAATGTGCTCACATCTCGCACAGCAGTATGCACCCTCGACTGGCTGGTCAAGGATTGCGTACATGCGTCAAGACGTACACTGGATGGCATTGGCAATAGTGGAGCACATTCCTAATGGGGATTGCACCAGACAGAAAAGCTAAGTAAAAATAAATAAAAAGTATTAATAAAATATAACAGCAATTCAGTAATACCTCCTTTGCAAACTCCCTGAATCCAAAGTCACTGAATCACAAGTCACACACTTACCACCGTTCGCACTGACGCTCAGGTCACACTCAGCTCGCTTACACTCGCTCAGGCAGAAGATTTACAGAGATTTTTTTTCCCTTCACCAGCAAACCACCCTGCTGCTCAATGCACTTCCAAAAGCTCCTGTGTATAATTTCACTGGTGGTCACTGTATTACACTGACACTGTATGCAGATCTTCTGTGTATAAATATCAGGATCCTGTCAGCGTCGGCGAACTGCCATGGCTGAGCAGCGTGACTCACCCCTACTGCGGGAGGGCCCGGGGTCCGATACTGCAGGGAAAGTTGAGGCAGACGGGACCTGCGATGCTGAAGGTAGTAAGAAGTACAAGGACCTACGATCATGTGACCACAGGGGGCGGGGCTTAGTGTCCCACTTCTGAAGATGATTGTAGGACTCTACTACAGGAATCCTGGAGTAGAGGCGAGGGGAACTCAGGTCAGACAAACGGGCGGTCATACATGGAGAGGGCGGCGCGATACCAGAGGGGCGAGCAGAGAGTAGTCAGAACGTAAGCAATGAGTCATACATGGAGATAGCTGCACAGTACAAGAGGGGCAATCAGAGAATAGTCAGGTCATAGGCAATGAGTCATACACAGAGATAGCAACGCAGTACAAGAGGGACAGGCAGAACTCGTAACAGGGACAGAACCAGATCAAAACCAAACAAGCATAAAGTATTACAGTCACAAAGCACACCAGGGTCACACACACTCGGCCAAGGGTCTGAGTATAAACGATGAGGAATGAGCCCACAATGAGGCTTTAAAAAGCCTCCCAGAATCTCAGAGTGAGGCCATCCACATTAACCTCTGAACTACCTAATCCCACAAGCTGAGCAAACCTTGACAATAATGTTGCCAGTGATCACTGAGCTCCTGTGTATAATGTCACTGGTAATCACTATGTTACCTGTACACTGACACTATATACAGAGGTACTGTGTATAATGTCACTGGTGGTAATAACAGTGTTGTTATTATTGTGGTTTGTATTCATAATCAGTACTGTAGTATTCCATCAATAAGTGGTGGTAATTTGTGGACTGTTCACAGTGTGGAAGTATTTCTCCGTGTATGAATTATTATTTGGTCCCTATATGCTGGTAATATGTCATATTATTCGGTCACTATGTGGTGGTAATATGTGGTCTGGTCATGGTGTGGTTGTATTTGTGCCTTTTATGTGATATGATGCGGGTACTATGTGGTCTGGTCATGGTGTGGTGGTATTTCTCCCCTGTATGTGGTATTATTGGTCTTGGTACAGTGGATTGTGTTGTGTTTGACGGTCATTAGTCTTCTCTGATATTAATTAGGAGAATATTCTTTATTTCCATTAGAGATTAAATACTTTGTAAACAGCGGCAGAGATGCACTTACAGGGGTTTCCTGTGGAAAAACGTAATCTCCTATTCACAGGACAAGTGATAACGTATTGATTGGGGGGGTCTAACTACTTGGACCCATTCAGCAAAATGTGGAACTTTTTATCCCCATTAGACTGGAGTGGCATGTCCGACTTGACCACTGATCCATTCATTCCCTCAGTGGCTGCACTTGTATTTTTATAGAAGCTCCAAAGAGAATGAATGAAGCTTCGGTCAGATATCTAACCTGCTGCTCCATTTTAAAATGGGGATAAGTGTCCTATCAACGATAAAACTTTCTCATTCTTCCGGTCGGTGCAGTTTCTAATGGTCGGACGTATGCGATCAGCTATCCTATAGAGCCCATGGATCGGTGATAAATTGTTTTAACCAAAGAACCACATTAATGTAAACTACCGTAATTATACATCCCAGTTATGGGGATGCACAGTAGATGTACAGGAGCCGCCTGTGTTTTACAGCCGATGCTCCACTATAATGGGGATAACGACTGACAGATATTAGCATATAGCTGTAGGATGGGGCCCTAGAGTCCATTCCCCTGGTGGGCCCCAGACACCCCAGTTCGACCCTGAATATACATCATTGTGGATTATCAGATACCGGATTTAGGGAAATTTCTCTGTAATATGGAAGGCAATGACATGAATAGATAGCAAAATCTGGTTTGTCTACAATCTTTTTTATTTGTTAGGTTCTTTCCTGTTACAGCACTTCTGTCCTGTAGTATAAACCTTCTCTCACACTAGTGCTAGCACTAAACCTTGGTTTGCCTTCTTCTAAAGTCTCTGTTGTCCCCGCAGACTTAGAGATTTCCAGCATTACTCCATGCAGCCATAAGGACCTTCTCTCTTTACTCCTTGGGTTTCCGCTGTCCTAGCAGGAAGTGAGAAACGTTCTCGTAAATCACAAGGATGGTACAGCAGGCGGGGTCGCTCAAAATAACTTGGGGGCAATTTTCTTTAGAAGTCCGTATATACTCGTGTATAAGCCGACCCATGTATAAGCCGACCACCCTAATTTTGTCACAAAAAACTGGGAAAACTTATTGACTCACCTATAAACCTAGGGTGGAAAATGCCGAAGCTACTGGTAAATTTCAAAAATAAAATGGGCCCCATAAGATGCTCCATAAAGTTCATGATGGCCCCATATAATGCTCCATAAAGTTCATGATGGGTTCCATAAGATGCTCCATACAAAAATATGCCTAATAATGCTGCACAGTGAATAATGGTAGCCCTATAACATGGTCCATAATAACATATGCCCCATATAATGCTGCACAGTGATTGGTGGCCCCTTATAATGCTGCATGGAGAGTGGACCCTTATAATGCTGCACAATGATTAGTGGCCCCTTATAATGCTGCACAGTGATTAGTGGCCCCTTATAATGCTGCACAGTGATTAGTGGCCCCTTATAATGCTGCACAGTGATTAGTGGCCCCTTATAATGCTGCACATTGATTAGTGGCCCCTTACAATGCTGCACGGTGATTAGTGGCCACTTATAATGCTGCACAGTGATTAGTGGCCCCTTGAAATGCAGTGATTAGTGGCCCCTTATGCTGCACGGTGATTAGTGGCCCTTTGTAATGCTGCACAGTGATTAGTGGCCCCGTATAATGCTGCACAGTGATGAGAGGCCCCCTTATAATGCTGCACAGTGATGAGTGGCCTCTTATAATGCAGCACAGTGATGAGTGGCCCCATATAATGCTGCACAGTGATTACTGGCCCCATATAATGCTGCACAGTGATTACTGGCCCCATATAATGCTGCACAGTGATTAGTGGCCCCTTGTAATGCTGCACAGTGATTAGTGGCCCCTTGTAATGCTGCACAGTGATTAGTGGCCCCTTGTAATGCTGCACAGTTATTAGTGGCCCCTTGTAATGCTGCACAGTGATGAGTGGCCCCTTGTAATGCTGCACAGTGATGAGTGGCCCCTTATAATGCTGCACAGTGATTAGTGGCCCCTTGAAATGCTGCAGTGATTAGTGGCTCCTTATTATGCTGCACGGTGATTAGTGGCCCCTTATTATGCTGCACGGTGATGAGTGGCCCCTTATAATGCTGCAAGGTGATGAGTGGCCCCTTATAATGCTGCACAGTGATGAGTGGCCCCTTATAATGCTGCACAGTGATGAGTGGCCCCTTATAATGCTGCACAGTGATGAGTGGCCCCTTATAATGCTGCACAGTGATGAGTGGCCCCTTGTATTGCTGCACAGTGATTAGTGGCCCCTTACAATGCTGCTGCCGCAGCCTCAATTAAAAAAATGAAAAAAAAAACTATATACTCACCTTGTCACTGCTGCAGCTGCTGCTCCTCAGCGTTGCTGGCTCTGCAGTGACTGTTCAGGCAGAGGGCGCCTGCTAACTACGTCATGGCACCCTCTGACCTTAACGTCACTGCCAGAGGAAGCAAGACAGCAGAGCGATGCGCAGCGGTGGAATGGGGCACAGGTGAATATGGCTCCCCCCGTGCTTGTTCCATCTTCTCAGTGCTGTTCTTCCTGCTTTCTGCGGTCACGTGGTGCCGCTCATTACATATGTGCATATTAATGAGGGTAATGAGCGTACCACGTGACCGCTGAAAGCAGGAAGAACAGCGCCGAGAAGATGGAATAAGCACGGGGGGCTGCAGAAACATGCCAGGAGAGGTGAGTATGATCTCCGACACCCCCTCCCGCTCCCCCTCCCTGGCCGACCCCCGGTATATGACTCGCGTATAAGCCGAGAGGGGGACTTTCAGCCCCAAAAAATGGGCTGAAAATCTCGACTTATACGCGAGTATATACTGTAAGCCTTTTTTGTCCTTTAAGACAGAAGAAACAAAACTATTAACTCTTCTTCTAAGGTCTGACTGTGAGCTCGGACCCTCCCCAGCTATTTGTTAGGGCACTCCAGGCTAAGGGGTTGTACTGCTATGCTCTGTTATTGCAGACTTCATCATCCCAATCATAGTTCATCATCAGCACATCAGCCCCATCATAGTCCATCATCAGCACATCAACCCCATCATAGTCCATCATCAGCACATCAGCCCCATCATAGTCCATCATCAGCACATCAGCCCCATCATAGTCCATCATCAGCATATCAGCCCCATCATTGTCCCATAATGAAAGAAGTGTTGTTGCGCATTCTTAACAGCCGCTTGTTCCAGACACCCTGTTCTTAGGATTGGTGGGGGTCCTGGCAGTGAAACACCCGTAATCAGCAAGTTATGATCTACCAATGGCTAGGGGATAACTTGCTGAGGAGGCAGAAGTTGGGGACTACTGTTTTTAAAGACCGCAATACCTATATCAGGAGCTGTAAAGAAATATATGTTTCTAAGCTTTATCTTGAGTCCATTTTCCTTGTCGATAATTCTTAGATAATTCTGGGAAAAAAAGTATTTTAATACATATAACAAACTTAAATTGTCTTTGGAGAATAAAGTCTATCGGCGGTCAGTGCAGTGTACTACATTAGTTTGTGGGACAGAACATGTTGATAAAGGGTCGGTCTCATCACTGCACTCACCGTCCATAAGCTTTATTAGGGTAGATATCCACAGAATATGGATATAGTAGATGTATACCCCCTCTCAGGAATCCTTCCCTCATATTAGCTATGATGACTACATTCCACTGCAAACAGCAGAAGAAACTTGAGGCGCACTATTTACAAGAGGAGTTTTCCCATACATTTATGTGTTATCCATAAAATATTCTATAAATGTCTGATAGGCAGAGGTCCCGGACGTGAAACCCGCATCTGTCTACAGACCTGGGGAACTATGAATGTACAGATGGCCATTCACTATTGGGGAGGTTCCTATAAGATCTGAGTACTCAGCCTTGTGTTTGGTTATTTTCATAGACCTTGACATGAGCGGCAGGGTACATATGAAACCAGTGCTCCACCCAATTCTTCCTGAAGCAATTTTGTGGCTGATTCAAGACCCCTGTACTATTGATTTGAGGGTTCCTAAATGGTTGGAGACCCACACCAGTCTAATGTATTTGAGATGTTGTACCCTCTTAACGAAAGATCAGAGGAAAATACCTTCAACAAAACTGCTGGTTGGGTCGGATGTGGTATTCTGAGCCACTTGGTTTGTTGTCTCACATGTTTATGCTTAAAGTTCTTAATGGTTTGTTCTTGTTGAGTTTATGGGACCTTTGTCTATACTGTACTGTTCCTTTTTCATTTTTTTAGATAAGCATTCCATACTGTTAGGTGAAGAACTGGTGCTACCCTTCTTCACATTGAGGCATCATCCTACCATTGTGATCAGAAGCCCTATAACCCGGCTTCATTGTTAGGATGCAGGATTTATATAAATTAGCTCTACTGGGGTCTTAAAAGTGCAGGCATTGAGGAAGAAGTACAAAATCAGCAGGCAAATGAGTAGTCAGAAACAAGCAAAGGTCAGGGCAGGCAGCAGTGCAGAAACATAACCGGAAACAAGCAGAGGTCAGGGCAGGCAGCAGTGCAAAAACATAACCGGAAACAACCATAAAACCAAAGAAAAAAAACGACCCACAGTCCATATAGTGCAGAATAATATACATTTTTATTAGTATCACAGATTAATAACCGGAAACAAGCAGAGGTCAGGGCAGGCGGCAGTGCAGAAGCATAATCCATTGAGCAAGCTGAGGTCAGGGCAGGCGGCAGTGCAGAAACATAATCCATTGAGCAAGCTGAGGTCAGGGCAGGCGGCAGTTCAAAAACATAATCCATTGAGCAAGCAGAGGTCAGGCAGGCGGCAGTGCAGAAACATAATCCATTGAGCAAGCAGAGGTCAGGGCAGGCGTCAGTTCAAAAACAATCCATTGAGCAAGCAGAGGTCAGGGCAGGCGGCAGTTCAAAAACATAATCCACTGAGCAAGCAGAGGTCAAGGCAGGCGGCAGTGCAGAAACAATCCATTGAGCAAGCAGAGGTCAGGCAGGCGGCAGTTCAAAAACATAATCCATTGAGCAAGCAAAGGTCAGGGCAGGCGGCAGTGTAGATGTATAACTTTAAACAAGCAGAGGTCAGGGCAGGCGGCAGTATAGAAACATGATCCATTGATCAAGCCATAGTCAAAACCGGAAAATCTGTCTAAGAAGCAGCTGTGCAGAAGATGGTATGTGCTTGCTGCAAGCAACTCGCCACTACATTTTCCGCCGGCTAAATCAAAGTGCCGCGGAATTCTCTTCTCGGGAGAATGATCTTCCTAGGACTTGGAAGGAAACCCAAATCTCTCTTGTAGGCACGTTGTACATCCTGTGGGCTCATCAGCATTACTTGCATGATCTTTCCAGTGGTATAGCTGACTGGCAGGTGTGGTGTAGGATTGTAGCCTTGTTTAGCAGTCACCTTAATACGCGGTTGATGGTCGTAAGGCATACTGAGGAGTATACGTGCTTGAGAGGGAGTTAGCTCCATCCAGGTGCATGGGGATGGGCTCCTGGGCAATGTGGCTGTTGTCTCTTCCTCATCTACTGTTCTGGTGAGTATCAGGCGTTCCTTCATACCCTCTGGCTCTGCGCTGATGTTTGCTGCAGGTTGTACGAATCGGCCTATTTCGGGCATTGTAGGATATGGTGGTGGACTTTTCAGTCTGGAATATCGGTCCTTTGCCTTTTCTGGTGTTTTGAACAGGCATTTAATAATTGACACGATATAATAAAGCACTGCCATCACATACCCCGTGAAGCCAGTTGGCCTTTGGTGGTGTTCAGGCCTCTGACTGTATAGGGATGTCCTGGCATGTGGGAGACGTCTCCGTGGTTGGAACTTTCCTCCAGCTACGGGTGCAGCCATTAGGCTGCCTTCCCCTCCACACACACAAAAGTGTGTGCGGATGGTAGAAAACACTCCCAAAAAAAAGAAATAAAAGTAAAAAAAATAAACAAAACAAGTAAAAAGTGATTTACAAGTCGCTCTGGGTTAGTGTTCAGCTCTCCTCTCTATCTCTGCTTGCCTCGCACTGACCGTTCTTGCGGAACATTCCATGACTCGTGGACAACGCTTCTGTGATGTCATAAAGACGAACATGGCAATGGGTCTAATATAGGAGAACTAGTTATGTTACCCATGGCAGACCATCCAATACCAGCTGCCACTGTACGGATAGGGGTTAGCTGGATTGGGATGAGATGTATAAAAACTTACCGGTACAATAGCGCAAGTCATTGCTTTATTTACTGTTTTTGCTTTTTTACCTGTTTACAGGCAAATCTTTCTATTTGATATTTTCAAACCTGTATAATTCTGTATCCTCATACGTGAGATAATGTGATGTATCTATTGTCAGCTTCTTCCAGGAATGTCTCCTCCTCTCTTCCCGGTAACACGGATCACCCGTGATGGGCACAGACCATTGCTGTAGTCAGAATTATTTCATATAGCTTCAGAATAAATGTTAAATAATATTGTATTTTTTCCATATAATTGGCTCAGATCACTTTTTTTAATTTGTCTGTAATTCTAAGTAGTGATAAAAAAATAAATAACCCCAAGTGTGAACCTGGTGTAGAACGTACAAATTGTCCAGAGTCTCTCCTGGGCCATGTTCACACGTGCAGAAGTGCTGCATTGTTTCCATAGGTATTCGCACTAAAGCAATCAATACTTTTTATTGTATTTTTTTGTGGCAGTTTTTTCGAATGCATTTTTTTTAGTAGAGGAATGCTTCAGTTCCACAATTGGAGACTTCATTGGAATTTTGCATGCGTTTTTTATGCTCTCCATATACTATAGTGGAAAATATTAAACAAAAGCATCAAAAAGTTCACTCTTCTGCTGCACCATTAGCCCCTGTATGTAGTACAGCTTAGGCCTCTTTCACACTTCAGTTTTTTGCATCAGTTCAAATCCGCCAAAAAGGCAGACAAGCGGATCCGTTCTGAACTGATGTGAACGGATGGCACAGGATCCTGAAAATGAGGAAATTTAAAGGAAACGCTGGTCGGGAAGGAGAGAGAGAGAGAGTTTTGTTGCAAGCTCCGTTTTGAAATCTTTGAGGATGGTGACGGACAGCAACTTTTGGCGGATCCTCAAAAAAAAAACTGATGAAACGGACAGCCATCCGTCACAATCCGCCATTAATGCAAGTCAATGGGGAAAAAACGGATCCTCAAAAAAAAACTGAGGATCCGTTTTTGTCAAAACCTGACGGATTGTGACTGATTGCAAAAAACTGAAGTGTGAAAGGGGCCTTAGGGAGCGATAAATGAAGTGAAAAGAAAAGTAAAACAACAAAAAAAGATTTAAACAAATCTGAAAAAAAAACTCATAAAAGTTCAATTTTCCTCCATTGAAAATGAACATAAAAAAAAATGTCAAGTGATATCGCCACATCCAGCAAAGTCCGAGCTATCAAAATATAAAAATAATTAACCCAATTGGTAAACACAAAAAATTTAAAAACGCCAACATTGCGGTATTTTTTGGTCGCTGCAATACCACTTAAAATACGTAACAAGCAACTAAAATGTCATATCTATCCCAAAGTAATATCCATAATAACGTCTCGCCTTATGAAAAAATAATCCCTCTCATAGCTCTATTGAACGAAAAAGTAAAACTACGGGTCTCGGAAAATGGCAACACAAACTCCAACATATTTTTTATTTCAAAGTCTTGATTTTTTTTCTACCACTAAAATAATTTAAAAATCTGGGCACGTTTAGTATCTCTGTAATCATACTGATGAGGAGAATCATATTACATGGTCATTTTTACCACATAATGTACGCCGTAAACATAATTAAGGTCAGAATTGCGTTTTTTTTCACAATTTTCCCATTTCCCTGTACATTGTGTGTCAGGATAAGTCACAACCACTGCCACCAATATTTCTTGAACACCACTTGCTCACGACACACCTGCCCTGGGATGTTACTATAAAGGTGAACCTCCCATATTCTTTTGTCCACTCACCTAAGCGCACCCCGCAGACAGTTCTCACATCCACATCACACTGTTTGCTGCTATCGGTCACTGTTTTGATAGGCCAGTGAGACACCTGCGCTGGGTCACACACTAGCACACATGCCACCCAGCTTTTCTGAGCCCCTGATAGGTGCTCTTCTTTTACTTTTGTATACACATACAGCAAAACACAACCAAGGTATACTCGCCGTCCTCAGGGTTTGGGGGACGTTTAGCGCAGAAAAGAACAAACTTATTAAAATTTAGATTTAAAGGGATCCTGTCAGCAGGATTGTGAACAGTAAAGTACAGACAGTGTCAGGTCTACGCTGTTATACTGATTAAAATGAGGTGACCTGGGTGATGAAATGCATCTTGTGGTTGTTGTGTAATCTGTATTTGTAAATTTCAGTTATTGAGATTCTGGTGCTCCGGGTGTTTGTGGGGTTACAAAAAAAAGGTTTGCATTCATCAAAATGGTGCCTGTGCTGTAGTATAATACATGACTAATATCAATATGTAGACATGTGTAAGGGGTTGAGAGTCTTACCCCTTTAAACCCCCATGTTGCTGTTGTACTTGTATATATATTTATATATATGTTATACCATTGTTGCGCATTATCGTATATTTCATGTTGCTGTATTATTTATATAGCATAAGCTATGTTTCTGCACCTTGTACTTGGTAGGGACAGTGCAGTCTGGGCTATGGTCACTAGATGGGGCACTGAGCTCATTGCACAGTAGATGTAGCTGTAGGACATATAGGAGTTAACTGTAGGAGGGGATAGCTGGAGAATAAGCCAGGATGGTCTTCCAGTTTCAGGCAGTCAGAGGCCTGACCCCTTTGTGCTCGGGTGGGCTATATGCCTGAGCTGCCTAACTACCCCGTGATGTTAAAGCTGATGCCCAGCCATCTAGAGAAGAACACGGTACTGCAGAATCAGCAATAAAGTGGAAAAGAGTGTAAGTAAACAGAGGAAGATTGAAGGTTACCGTAAAAGGGTACGGGCAGGTCACTCCAGAATGTGGTGGAAAGCTACGTGGGCTGAATCTCTGATGTCCGGGGCGAAACATGCTGGAGAGCGCTTCACCGTGGTGACGCTATACAGGGAGGACACTGAGGAGCCATCTGAGACGCTTCGTCAAACGGAAACACTGCAAGGAACAGTGAAGGGAAAGATGAAGTAATGTGCTGTCTTTACTGTGATGAAAATGCTGGAAACTATGTGGATGTGCTGTGTCCTGAAGAAAATAAATTTGCTCAGTTAAGAGTTGCCCTGGACTGTGTCTCTATTCATTGGGATCAAGGATCAGCATCAAGTCGGCGTAGCAAAGGGGACGCTGACGGCACGGTGAGTATTCACCGTACCATGCAAGAGAAGAGGTACCGTTTTCCTGTAGAGGGAGGTCAGGGTATACAATGCCCGAACCCGAAATACTCAGCCACGACTACTGCCCTGGCTGACCTTTACACATAAAGTGTAGAAGTCGGGGGGGAAAGTGGGGAATGTGGTCTAGAAGTGATCAAGTATAGTGTGTTATTTTCTGCAGCAAACGTGTCCTGGCTGGAAGAGGAAGAAAAGCGAAGATAAATCGCTACAAATACAGAGGTCACTGGTAAGTCAGTGATTTACCTGGACACTTACATTATATAGTATATACAGAGCTCCTGTGTATAATGTCACTGGTGATCCTTGTATTACCTGTACGCTGACTATATGCAGAGCTCCTGTGTATAATGTTACTGGTGAGTCACTGTATTACCTGTACACTATACACTATATACAGAACTCCTGTGTATGTCTCCAGTGATCATTCTATTACTTGTACACTGACATTATATATACAGACAGGTAGCGTCGGACTGATTCTCTGGTGGGCCCTGGCATCTGGTGGGCCCTGGCACCTCTACTGGTATACAGGGACAGCAGTTGCCTAGGGCCCCCACTGCTCCAGGGGCCCCCAGCCAGTGCCACACAGCTGCTATGGGGGCCCTGCCAGCGGAGCAGCAGCGGGTGTCAGGAGGCAGGAGCCACTGTCCCCACTACTAAAGAGAAATGAATATTCATTCACTCTCGGCCTTCACTCACCCCGGGGCCCCGCTCCCCAACCTAGGCAGCCGGCGCCACGCTCAATTTCAGTGGAATAGAGAGCATCTCTCTCCCATCAGTCCCCTCTGCTCCTGACTCACAGCCGATGCGCGATGACGTCACTTCATCGCGCACCCGCTGTGTGTCTGGCAGACGGGTCAGCTGCTGACACTGAAGCCGTCATCAGCGTGGGAGCAGGAGGAGAGGTGAGTATTGTGGTTTGTTTTTTATATATCTCTATATCTATCTATATCTATCTCTATATCTATCTGTCTCTATATCTATATATCTCTATATCTATCTATTTCTATCTGTATATCTATATCTCTATCTCTATATCTATCTGTCTCTATCTTAGATATAGAGATAGATATAGATAGATAGATAGATATAGAGGTAGATATAGATAGATATAAATAGTCTATATCCATCTATCTCTATACCTATCTATATCTATCTCTATCTATTATCTTTATATCTATCCATCTATATATCATCTATCCATAGATCTATCTATTTATCCCCTATCTATCTATCTATATACCTATCTATAGCTATCACTATCTATTATCTTTATATCTATCTATCTATCTATCTATCTTTCTATCTATCTATCCATATATCTATTTATCCCCTATCTATCTATTTATCTATCTATATCTATCTAGGTCTATCTATCTCTATAGCTACCTATATCTTTCACTATCTATTATCTTTATATCTTTATATCTATCTGTCTATCCATAGATCTATCTATCTATTATCTATCTATACATCTAATTATCACATATCTATCTATCTATCTATCTAGTGTTATACCCTATGAGGGGGCAGCATTATACCCTATGAGGGGGTGCATTATACCCTATGAGGGGGGAGAAGCATTATACCCTATGAGGGGGCAGCCTTATACCCTATGAGGGGGTGCAATATACCTTATCTTCCAACAAAATTAATTCTAAGTCCTCCATTTTGTTGGCGAGGCTTCTGGCATTTGTATACATGCACTTTATGTATGTCTGTACCTCTATTTCTTAAATTATTAACTGTTCTAACCTCACCCCCCATGCCACTACCACCCCCAATTTCATTATTTGTGCCCAGGTCTCTATCTACACAGTCTTCCCCTCTTATAAAATGAATACCCTCCCCTAGTTCCAAATTTAAACACTCCTCCACCCTTCTAGCCATTTTTTTCCCCAGCACAGCTGCACCCTCCCCATTGAGGTGCAGCCCGTCCCTAGCGTAGAACCTGTAGCCAACTGAGAAGTCGGCCCAGTTCTCCAGGAACCCAAACCCCTCCTTCCTACACTAATTCTTGAACCACTTATTAACTTCCCTAATCTCCTCTCTGGCGTGGCACGTGGTACAGGAAATATTTCCAAAAATACCACCTTGGAGGTCCTTGCCTTAAGATTGCAGCCTAATTCCCTGAAATCATCTTTAAGGACCTTCCACCTACCTCTGTGTCATTTGTACCAATGTGCACCATGACCGCTGGATCCTCACCAGCCCCTCCCAGTAATCTGTCAACCCGGTCAGCGATGTGTCAGACTTGCGCGCCAGATAGGCAGCACACCGTTCGACGATCCCTTTCTTTGTGACAGATTGCCCTATCTGTTCCCCTAATAATTGAGTCCCCCACTACCAGCACCTGTCTGGCCTGCCCTGCTCTCCTATTTCTCCCCTTACTGGAGCATATACTCCTCTGGCTTTCAGAGGACATGCCTTGCTGCAGCAGTGCTACCCCTGCACTGACACTCCCCTCATCTGCCAACTTGGCAAACTTATTGGGTTGTGCCAGATCAGGACTAGCCTCCCTGGCACTCTTCTGTCTACCCCACCTTCTAACTGTCACCCATCTTACTGCTTCACTGTCCTGCAGCTCCAACCTAGCATCCCCCCCTCATCTATCTCATTGAGCGTCTGCTCAGTGAGTAGAAGTCTCCTTTCCATATTGTCTATTGATCTCAGTGTTGCCAGCTGCACATTTAAATCCAGTATCTGGCCTTCCAAATGCACAATGTGCTCACATCTCGCACAGCAGTATGCACCCTCGACTGGCTGGTCAAGGATTGCGTACATGCGGCAAGACGTACACTGGATGGCATTGGCAATAGTGGAGCACATTCCTAATGGGGATTGCACCAGACAGAAAAGATAAGTAAAAATAAATAAAAAGTATTAATAAAATATAACAGCAATTCAGTAATACCTCCTTTGCAAACTCCCTGAATCCAAAGTCACTGAATCACAAGTCACACACTTACCACCGTTCGCACTTACGCTCAGGTCACACTCAGCTCGTTTACACTCGCTCAGGCAGAAGATTTAAAGAGATTTTTTTTCCCTTCACCAGCAAACCACCCTGCTGCTCAATGCACTTCCAAAAGCTCCTGTGTATAATTTCACTGGTGGTCACTGTATTACACTGACACTGTATGCAGATCTTCTGTGTATAAATATCAGGATCCTGTCAGCGTCGGCGAACTGCCACGGCTGAGCAGCGTGACTCACCCCTACTGCGGGAGGGCCCGGGGTCCGATACTGCAGGGAAAGTTGAGGCAGACGGGACCTGCGATGCTGAAGGTAGTAAGAAGTACAAGGACCTACGATCATGTGACCACAGGGGGCGGGGCTTAGTGTCCCACTTCTGAAGATGATTGTAGGACTCTACTACAGGAATCCTGGAGTAGAGGCGAGGGGAACTCAGGTCAGACAAACGGGCGGTCATACATGGAGAGGGCGGCGCGATACCAGAGGGGCGAGCAGAGAGTAGTCAGAACGTAAGCAATGAGTCATACATGGAGATAGCTGCACAGTACAAGAGGGGCAATCAGAGAATAGTCAGGTCATAGGCAATGAGTCATACACAGAGATAGCAACGCAGTACAAGAGGGACAGGCAGAACTCGTAACAGGGACAGAACCAGATCAAAACCAAACAAGCATAAAGTATTACAGTCACAAAGCACACCAGGGTCACACACACTCGGCCAAGGGTCTGAGTATAAACGATGAGGAATGAGCCCACAATGAGGCTTTAAAAAGCCTCCCAGAATCTCAGAGTGAGGCCATCCACATTAACCTCTGAACTACCTAATCCCACAAGCTGAGCAAACCTTGACAATAATGTTGCCAGTGATCACTGAGCTCCTGTGTATAATGTCACTGGTAATCACTGTATTACCTGTACACTGACACTATATACAGAGGTACTGTGTATAATGTCACTGGTGGTAATAACAGTGTTGTTATTATTGTGGTTTGTATTCATAATCAGTACTGTAGTATTCCATCAATAAGTGGTGGTAATTTGTGGACTGTTCACAGTGTGGAAGTATTTCTCCGTGTATGAATTATTATTTGGTCCCTATATGCTGGTAATATGTCATATTATTCGGTCACTATGTGGTGGTAATATGTGGTCTGGTCATGGTGTGGTTGTATTTGTGCCTTTTATGTGATATGATGCGGGTACTATGTGGTCTGGTCATGGTGTGGTGGTATTTCTCCCCTGTATGTGGTATTATTGGTCTTGGTACAGTGGATTGTGTTGTGTTTGACGGTCATTAGTCTTCTCTGATATTAATTAGGAGAATATTCTTTATTTCCATTAGAGATTAAATACTTTGTAAACAGCGGCAGAGATGCACTTACAGGGGTTTCCTGTGGAAAAACATAATCTCCTATTCACAGGACAAGTGATAACGTATTGATTGGGGGGGTCTAACTACTTGGACCCATTCAGCAAAATGTGGAACTTTTTATCCCCATTAGACTGGAGTGGCATGTCCGACTTGACAACTGATCCATTCATTCCCTCAGTGGCTGCACTTGTATTTTTATAGAAGCTCCAAAGAGAATGAATGAAGCTTCGGTCAGATATCTAACCTGCTGCTCCATTTTAAAATGGGGATAAGTGTCCTATCAACGATAAAACTTTCTCATTCTTCCGGTCGGTGCAGTTTCTAATGGTCGGACGTATGCGATCAGCTATCCTATAGAGCCCATGGATCGGTGATAAATTGTTTTAACCAAAGAACCACATTAATGTAAACTACCGTAATTATACATCCCAGTTATGGGGGTGCACAGTAGATGTGCAGGAGCCGCCTGTGTTTTACAGCCGATGCTCCACTATAATGGGGATAACGACTGACAGATATTAGCATATAGCTGTAGGATGGGGCCCTAGAGTCCATTCCCCTGGTGGGCCCCAGACACCCCAGTTCGACCCTGAATATACATCATTGTGGATTATCAGATACCGGATTTAGGGAAATTTCTCTGTAATATGGAAGGCAATGACATGAATAGATAGCAAAATCTGGTTTGTCTACAATCTTTTTTATTTGTTAGGTTCTTTCCTGTTACAGCACTTCTCTCCTGTAGTATAAACCTTCTCTCACACTAGTGCTAGCACTAAACCTTGGTTTGCCTTCTTCTAAAGTCTCTGTTGTCCCCGCAGACTTAGAGATTTCCAGCATTACTCCATGCAGCCATAAGGACCTTCTCTCTTTACTCCTTGGGTTTCCGCTGTCCTAGCAGGAAGTGAGAAACGTTCTCGTAAATCACAAGGATGGTACAGCAGGCGGGGTCGCTCAAAATAACTTGGGGGCAATTTTCTTTAGAAGTCCGTATATACTCGCGTATAAGCCGACCCATGTATAAGCCGACCACCCTAATTTTGTCACAAAAAACTGGGAAAACTTATTGACTCGCCTATAAACCTAGGGTGGAAAATGCCGAAGCTACTGGTAAATTTCAAAAATAAAATGGGCCCCATAAGATGCTCCATAAAGTTCATGATGGCCCCATATAATGCTCCATAAAGTTCATGATGGGTTCCATAAGATGCTCCATACAAAAATATGCCTAATAATGCTGCACAGTGAATAATGGTAGCCCTATTACATGGTCCATAATAACATATGCCCCATATAATGCTTCACAGTGATTGGTGGCCCCTTATAATGCTGCATGGAGAGTGGCCCCTTATAATGCTGCACAATGATTAGTGGCCCCTTATAATGCTGCACAGTGATTAGTGGCCCCTTATAATGCTGCACAGTGATTAGTGGCCCCTTATAATGCTGCACATTGATTAGTGGCCCCTTACAATGCTGCACGGTGATTAGTGGCCACTTATAATGCTGCACAGTGATTAGTGGCCCCTTGAAATGCTGCAGTGATTAGTGGCCCCTTATGCTGCACGGTGATTAGTGGCCCTTTGTAATGCTGCACAGTGATTAGTGGCCCCGTATAATGCTGCACAGTAATGAGAGGCCCCCTTATAATGCTGCACAGTAATGAGTGGCCTCTTATAATGCAGCACAGTGATGAGTGGCCCCATATAATGCTGCACAGTGATTACTGGCCCCATATAATGCTGCACAGTGATTACTGGCCCCATATAATGCTGCACAGTGATTAGTGGCCCCTTGTAATGCTGCACAGTGATTAGTGGCCCCTTGTAATGCTGCACAGTGATTAGTGGCCCCTTGTAATGCTGCACAGTTATTAGTGGCCCCTTGTAATGCTGCACAGTGATGAGTGGCCCCTTGTAATGCTGCACAGTGATGAGTGGCCCCTTATAATGCTGCACAGTGATTAGTGGCCCCTTGAAATGCTGCAGTGATTAGTGGCTCCTTATTATGCTGCACGGTGATTAGTGGCCCCTTATTATGCTGCACGGTGATGAGTGGCCCCTTATAATGCTGCAAGGTGATGAGTGGCCCCTTATAATGCTGCACAGTGATGAGTGGCCCCTTATAATGCTGCACAGTGATGAGTGGCCCCTTATAATGCTGCACAGTGATGAGTGGCCCCTTATAATGCTGCACAGTGATGAGTGGCCCCTTGTATTGCTGCACAGTGATTAGTGGCCCCTTACAATGCTGCTGCCGCAGCCTCAATTAAAAAAATGAAAAAAAAAACTATATACTCACCTTGTCACTGCTGCAGCTGCTGCTCCTCAGCGTTGCTGGCTCTGCAGTGACTGTTCAGGCAGAGGGCGCCTGCTAACTACGTCATGGCACCCTCTGACCTTAACGTCACTGCCAGAGGAAGCAAGACAGCAGAGCGATGCGCAGCGGTGGAATGGGGCACAGGTGAATATGGCTCCCCCCGTTATACTCACCTCTCCTGGCATGTCTCTGCAGCCCCCCCCCGTGCTTGTTCCATCTTCTCAGTGCTGTTCTTCCTGCTTTCTGCGGTCACGTGGTGCCGCTCATTACATATGTGCATATTAATGAGGGTAATGAGCGTACCACGTGACCGCTGAAAGCAGGAAGAACAGCGCCGAGAAGATGGAATAAGCACGGGGGGCTGCAGAAACATGCCAGGAGAGGTGAGTATGATCTCCGACACCCCCCCCCGCTCCCCCTCCCTGGCCGACCCCCGGTATATGACTCGCGTATAAGCCGAGAGGGGGACTTTCAGCCCCAAAAAATGGGCTGAAAATCTCGACTTATACGCGAGTATATACTGTAAGCCTTTTTTGTCCTTTAAGACAGAAGAAACAAAACTATTAACTCTTCTTCTAAGGTCTGACTGTGAGCTCGGACCCTCCCCAGCTATTTGTTAGGGCACTCCAGGCTAAGGGGTTGTACTGCTATGCTCTGTTATTGCAGACTTCATCATCCCAATCATAGTTCATCATCAGCACATCAGCCCCATCATAGTCCATCATCAGCACATCAACCCCATCATAGTCCATCATCAGCACATCAGCCCCATCATAGTCCATCATCAGCACATCAGCCCCATCATAGTCCATCATCAGCATATCAGCCCCATCATTGTCCCATAATGAAAGAAGTGTTGTTGCGCATTCTTAACAGCCGCTTGTTCCAGACACCCTGTTCTTAGGATTGGTGGGGGTCCTGGCAGTGAAACACCCGTAATCAGCAAGTTATGATCTACCAATGGCTAGGGGATAACTTGCTGAGGAGGCAGAAGTTGGGGACTACTGTTTTTAAAGACCGCAATACCTATATCAGGAGCTGTAAAGAAATATATGTTTCTAAGCTTTATCTTGAGTCCATTTTCCTTGTCGATAATTCTTAGATAATTCTGGGAAAAAAAGTATTTTAATACATATAACAAACTTAAATTGTCTTTGGAGAATAAAGTCTATCGGCGGTCAGTGCAGTGTACTACATTAGTTTGTGGGACAGAACATGTTGATAAAGGGTCGGTCTCATCACTGCACTCACCGTCCATAAGCTTTATTAGGGTAGATATCCACAGAATATGGATATAGTAGATGTATACCCCCTCTCAGGAATCCTTCCCTCATATTAGCTATGATGACTACATTCCACTGCAAACAGCAGAAGAAACTTGAGGCGCACTATTTACAAGAGGAGTTTTCCCATACATTTATGTGTTATCCATAAAATATTCTATAAATGTCTGATAGGCAGAGGTCCCGGACGTGAAACCCGCATCTGTCTACAGACCTGGGGAACTATGAATATACAGATGGCCATTCACTATTGGGGAGGTTCCTATAAGATCTGAGTACTCAGCCTTGTGTTTGGTTATTTTCATAGACCTTGACATGAGCGGCAGGGTACATATGAAACCAGTGCTCCACCCAATTCTTCCTGAAGCAATTTTGTGGCTGATTCAAGACCCCTGTATTATTGATTTGAGGGTTCCTAAATGGTTGGAGACCCACACCAGTCTAATGTATTTGAGATGTTGTACCCTCTTAACGAAAGATCAGAGGAAAATACCTTCAACAAAACTGCTGGTTGGGTCGGATGTGGTATTCTGAGCCACTTGGTTTGTTGTCTCATATGTTTATGCTTAAAGTTCTTAATGGTTTGTTCTTGTTGAGTTTATGGGACCTTTGTCTATACTGTACTGTTCCTTTTTCATTTTTTTAGATAAGCATTCCATACTGTTAGGTGAAGAACTGGTGCTACCCTTCTTCACATTGAGGCATCATCCTACCATTGTGATCAGAAGCCCTATAACCCGGCTTCATTGTTAGGATGCAGGATTTATATAAATTAGCTCTACTGGGGTCTTAAAAGTGCAGGCATTGAGGAAGAAGTACAAAATCAGCAGGCAAATGAGTAGTCAGAAACAAGCAAAGGTCAGGGCAGGCAGCAGTGCAGAAACATAACCGGAAACAAGCAGAGGTCAGGGCAGGCAGCAGTGCAAAAACATAACCGGAAACAACCATAAAACCAAAGAAAAAAAACGACCCACAGTCCATATAGTGCAGAATAATATACATTTTTATTAGTATCACAGATTAATAACCGGAAACAAGCAGAGGTCAGGGCAGGCGGCAGTGCAGAAGCATAATCCATTGAGCAAGCTGAGGTCAGGGCAGGCGGCAGTGCAGAAACATAATCCATTGAGCAAGCTGAGGTCAGGGCAGGCGGCAGTTCAAAAACATAATCCATTGAGCAAGCAGAGGTCAAGGCAGGCGGCAGTGCAGAAACAATCCATTGAGCAAGCAGAGGTCAGGCAGGCGGCAGTTCAAAAACATAATCCATTGAGCAAGCAAAGGTCAGGGCAGGCGGCAGTGTAGATGCATAACTTTAAACAAGCAGAGGTCAGGCAGGCGGCAGTGCAGAAACATAATCCATTGAGCAAGCAGAGGTCAGGGCAGGCGTCAGTTCAAAAACATAATCCATTGAGCAAGCAGAGGTCAGGGCAGGCGGTAGTTCAAAAACATAATCCACTGAGCAAGCAGAGGTCAAGGCAGGCGGCAGTGCAGAAACATAATCCATTGAGCAAGCAGAGGTCAGGGTAGGCGGCAGTTCAAAAACATAATCCATTGAGCAAGCAGAGGTCAAGGCAGGCGGCAGTGCAGAAACAATCCATTGAGCAAGCAGAGGTCAGGCAGGCGGCAGTTCAAAAACATAATCCATTGAGCAAGCAAAGGTCAGGGCAGGCGGCAGTGTAGATGCATAACTTTAAACAAGCAGAGGTCAGGGCAGGCGGCAGTATAGAAACATGATCCATTGATCAAGCCATAGTCAAAACCGGAAAATCTGTCTAAGAAGCAGCTGTGCAGAAGATGGTATGTGCTTGCTGCAAGCAACTCGCCACTACATTTTCCGCCGGCTAAATCAAAGTGCCGCGGAATTCTCTTCTCGGGAGAATGATCTTCCTAGGACTTGGAAGGAAACCCAAATCTCTCTTGTAGGCACGTTGTACATCCTGTGGGCTCATCAGCATTACTTGCATGATCTTTCCAGTGGTATAGCTGACTGGCAGGTGTGGTGTAGGATTGTAGCCTTGTTTAGCAGTCACCTTAATACGCGGTTGATGGTCGTAAGGCATACTGAGGAGTATACGTGCTTGAGAGGGAGTTAGCTCCATCCAGGTGCATGGGGATGGGCTCCTGGGCAATGTGGCTGTTGTCTCTTCCTCATCTACTGTTCTGGTGAGTATCAGGCGTTCCTTCATACCCTCTGGCTCTGCGCTGATGTTTGCTGCAGGTTGTACGAATCGGCCTATTTCGGGCATTGTAGGATATGGTGGTGGACTTTTCAGTCTGGAATATCGGTCCTTTGCCTTTTCTGGTGTTTTGAACAGGCATTTAATAATTGACACGATATAATAAAGCACTGCCATCACATACCCCGTGAAGCCAGTTGGCCTTTGGTGGTGTTCAGGCCTCTGACTGTATAGGGATGTCCTGGCATGTGGGAGACGTCTCCGTGGTTGGAACTTTCCTCCAGCTACGGGTGCAGCCATTAGGCTGCCTTCCCCTCCACACACACAAAAGTGTGTGCGGATGGTAGAAAACACTCCCAAAAAAAAGAAATAAAAGTAAAAAAAATAAACAAAACAAGTAAAAAGTGATTTACAAGTCGCTCTGGGTTAGTGTTCAGCTCTCCTCTCTATCTCTGCTTGCCTCGCACTGACCGTTCTTGCGGAACATTCCATGACTCGTGGACAACGCTTCTGTGATGTCATAAAGACGAACATGGCAATGGGTCTAATATAGGAGAACTAGTTATGTTACCCATGGCAGACCATCCAATACCAGCTGCCACTGTACGGATAGGGGTTAGCTGGATTGGGATGAGATGTATAAAAACTTACCGGTACAATAGCGCAAGTCATTGCTTTATTTACTGTTTTTGCTTTTTTACCTGTTTACAGGCAAATCTTTCTATTTGATATTTTCAAACCTGTATAATTCTGTATCCTCATATGTGAGATAATGTGATGTATCTATTGTCAGCTCCTTGTAGGAATGTCTCCTCCTCTCTTCCCGGTAACACGGATCACCCGTGATGGGCACAGACCATTGCTGTAGTCAGAATTATTTCATATAGCTTCAGAATAAATGTTAAATAATATTGTATTTTTTCCATATAATTGGCTCAGATCACTTTTTTTAATTTGTCTGTAATTCTAAGTAGTGATAAAAAAATAAATAACCCCAAGTGTGAACCTGGTGTAGAACGTACAAATTGTCCAGAGTCTCTCCTGGGCCATGTTCACACATGCAGAAGTGCTGCATTGTTTCCATAGGTATTCGCACTAAAGCAATCAAAACTTTTTATTGTATTTTTTTGTGGCAGTTTTTTCGAATGCATTTTTTTTAGTAGAGGAATGCTTCAGTTCCACAATTGGAGACTTCATTGGAATTTTGCATGCGTTTTTTATGCTCTCCATATACTATAGTGGAAAATATTAAACAAAAGCATCAAAAAGTTCACACTTCTGCTGCACCATTAGCCCCTGTATGTAGTACAGCTTAGGCCTCTTTCACACTTCAGTTTTTTGCATCAGTTCAAATCCGCCAAAAAGGCAGACAAGCGGATCCGTTCTGAACTGATGTGAACGGATGGCACAGGATCCTGAAAATGAGGAAATTTAAAGGAAACGCTGGTCGGGAAGGAGAGAGAGAGAGAGAGAGTTTTGTTGCAAGCTCCGTTTTGAAATCTTTGAGGATGGTGACGGACAGCAACTTTTGGCGGATCCTCAAAAAAAAAACGGATGAAACGGACAGCCATCCGTCACAATCCGCCATTAATGCAAGTCAATGGGGAAAAAACGGATCCTCAAAAAAAAACTGAGGATCCGTTTTTGTCAAAACCTGACGGATTGTGACTGATTGCAAAAAACTGAAGTGTGAAAGGGGCCTTAGGGAGCGATAAATGAAGTGAAAAGAAAAGTAAAACAACAAAAAAAGATTTAAACAAATCTGAAAAAAAAACTCATAAAAGTTCAATTTTCCTCCATTGAAAATGAACATAAAAAAAAATGTCAAGTGATATCGCCACATCCAGCAAAGTCCGAGCTATCAAAATATAAAAATAATTAACCCAATTGGTAAACACAAAAAATTTAAAAACGCCAACATTGCGGTATTTTTTGGTCGCTGCAATACCACTTAAAATACGTAACAAGCAACTAAAATGTCATATCTATCCCAAAGTAATATCCATAATAACGTCTCGCCTTATAAAAAAATAATCCCTCTCATAGCTCTATTGAACGAAAAAGTAAAACTACGGGTCTCGGAAAATGGCAACACAAACTCCAACATATTTTTTATTTCAAAGTCTTGATTTTTTTTCTACCACTAAAATAATTTAAAAATCTGGGCACGTTTAGTATCTCTGTAATCATACTGATGAGGAGAATCATATTACATGGTCATTTTTACCACATAATGTACGCCGTAAACATAATTAAGGTCAGAATTGCGTTTTTTTTCACAATTTTCCCATTTCCCTGTACATTGTGTGTCAGGATAAGTCACAACCACTGCCACCAATATTTCTTGAACACCACTTGCTCACGACACACCTGCCCTGGGATGTTACTATAAAGGTGAACCTCCCATATTCTTTTGTCCACTCACCTAAGCGCACCCCGCAGACAGTTCTCACATCCACATCACACTGTTTGCTGCTATCGGTCACTGTTTTGATAGGCCAGTGAGACACCTGCGCTGGGTCACACACTAGCACACATGCCACCCAGCTTTTCTGAGCCCCTGATAGGTGCTCTTCTTTTACTTTTGTATACACATACAGCAAAACACAACCAAGGTATACTCGCCGTCCTCAGGGTTTGGGGGACGTTTAGCGCAGAAAAGAACAAACTTATTAAAATTTAGATTTAAAGGGATCCTGTCAGCAGGATTGTGAACAGTAAAGTACAGACAGTGTCAGGTCTACGCTGTTATACTGATTAAAATGAGGTGACCTGGGTGATGAAATGCATCTTGTGGTTGTTGTGTAATCTGTATTTGTAAATTTCAGTTATTGAGATTCTGGTGCTCCGGGTGTTTGTGGGGTTACAAAAAAAAGGTTTGCATTCATCAAAATGGTGCCTGTGCTGTAGTATAATACATGACTAATATCAATATGTAGACATGTGTAAGGGGTTGAGAGTCTTACCCCTTTAAACCCCCATGTTGCTGTTGTACTTGTATATATATTTATATATATGTTATACCATTGTTGCGCATTATCGTATATTTCATGTTGCTGTATTATTTATATAGCATAAGCTATGTTTCTGCACCTTGTACTTGGTAGGGACAGTGCAGTCTGGGCTATGGTCACTAGATGGGGCACTGAGCTCATTGCACAGTAGATGTAGCTGTAGGACATATAGGAGTTAACTGTAGGAGGGGATAGCTGGAGAATAAGCCAGGATGGTCTTCCAGTTTCAGGCAGTCAGAGGCCTGACCCCTTTGTGCTCGGGTGGGCTATATGCCTGAGCTGCCTAACTACCCCGTGATGTTAAAGCTGATGCCCAGCCATCTAGAGAAGAACACGGTACTGCAGAATCAGCAATAAAGTGGAAAAGAGTGTAAGTAAACAGAGGAAGATTGAAGGTTACCGTAAAAGGGTACGGGCAGGTCACTCCAGAATGTGGTGGAAAGCTACGTGGGCTGAATCTCTGATGTCCGGGGCGAAACATGCTGGAGAGCGCTTCACCATGGTGACGCTATACAGGGAGGACACTGAGGAGCCATCTGAGACGCTTCGTCAAACGGAAACACTGCAAGGAACAGTGAATGGAAAGATGAAGTAATGTGCTGTCTTTACTGTGATGAAAATGCTGGAAACTATGTGGATGTGCTGTGTCCTGAAGAAAATAAATTTGCTCAGTTAAGAGTTGCCCTGGACTGTGTCTCTATTCATTGGGATCAAGGATCAGCATCAAGTCGGCGTAGCAAAGGGGACGCTGACGGCACGGTGAGTATTCACCGTACCATGCAAGAGAAGAGGTACCGTTTTCCTGTAGAGGGAGGTCAGGGTATACAATGCCCGAACCCGAAATACTCAGCCACGACTACTGCCCTGGCTGACCTTTACACATAAAGTGTAGAAGTCGGGGGGGAAAGTGGGGAATGTGGTCTAGAAGTGATCAAGTATAGTGTGTTATTTTCTGCAGCAAACGTGTCCTGGCTGGAAGAGAAAGAAAAGCGAAGATGAATCGCTACAAATACAGAGGTCACTGGTAAGTCAGTGATTTACCTGGACACTTACATTATATAGTATATACAGAGCTCCTGTGTATAATGTCACTGGTGATCCTTGTATTACCTGTACGCTGACTATATGCAGAGCTCCTGTGTATAATGTTACTGGTGAGTCACTGTATTACCTGTACACTATACACTATATACAGAACTCCTGTGTATGTCTCCAGTGATCATTCTATTACTTGTACACTGACATTATATATACAGACAGGTAGCGTCGGACTGATTCTCCGGTGGGCCCTGGCATCTGGTGGGCCCTGGCACCTCTACTGGTATACAGGGACAGCAGTTGCCTAGGGCCCCCACTGCTCCAGGGGCCCCCAGCCAGTGCCACACAGCTGCTATGGGGGCCCTGCCAGCGGAGCAGCAGCGGGTGTCAGGAGGCAGGAGCCACTGTCCCCACTACTAAAGAGAAATGAATATTCATTCACTCTCGGCCTCCACTCACCCCGGGGCCCCGCTCCCCAACCTAGGCAGCCGGCGCTGCGCTCAATTTCAGTGGAATAGAGAGCATCTCTCTCCCATCAGTCCCCTCTGCTCCTGACTCACAGCCGATGCGCGATGATGTCACTTCATCGCGCACCCGCTGTGTGTCTGGCAGACGGGTCAGCTGCTGACACTGAAGCCGTCATCAGCGTGGGAGCAGGAGGAGAGGTGAGTATTGTGGTTTGTTTTTTATATATCTCTATATCTATCTATATCTATCTCTATATCTATCTGTCTCTATATCTATATATCTCTATATCTATCTATTTCTATCTGTATCTCTATCTCTATATCTATCTGTCTCTATCTTAGATATAGAGATAGATATAGATAGATAGATAGATAGATACTGTAGATATAGAGGTAGATATAGATAGATATAAATAGTCTATATCCATCTATCTCTATACCTATCTATATCTATCTCTATCTATTATCTTTATATCTATCCATCTATATATCATGTATCCATAGATCTATCTATTTATCCCCTATCTATCTATCTATCTATCTATATACCTATCTATAGCTATCACTATCTATTATCTTTATATCTATCTATCTATCTATCCATATATCTATTTATCCCCTATCTATCTATTTATCTATCTATATCTATCTAGGTCTATCTATCTATCTCTATAGCTACCTATATCTTTCACTATCTATTATCTTTATATCTTTATTTCTATCTGTCTATCCATAGATCTATCTATCTATTATCTATCTATACATCTAATTATCACATATCTATCTATCTATCTAGTGTTATACCCTATGAGGGGGCAGCATTATACCCTATGAGGGGGTGCATTATACCCTATGAGGGGGGAGAAGCATTATACCCTATGAGGGGGCAGCCTTATACCCTATGAGGGGGTGCAATATACCTTATCTTCCAACAAAATTAATTCTAAGTCCTCCATTTTGTTGGCGAGGCTTCTGGCATTTGTATACATGCACTTTATGTATGTCTGTACCTCTATTTCTTAAATTATTAACTGTTCTAACCTCACCCCCCATGCCACTACCACCTCCAATTTCATTATTTGTGCCCAGGTCTCTATCTACACAGTCTTCCCCTCTTATAAAATGAATACCCTCCCCTAGTTCCAAGTTGAAACACTCCTCCACCCTTCTAGCCATTTTTTTCCCCAGCACAGCTGCACCCTCCCCATTGAGGTGCAGCCCGTCCCTAGCGTAGAACCTGTAGCCAACTGAGAAGTCGGCCCAGTTCTCCAGGAACCCAAACCCCTCCTTCCTACACTAATTCTTGAACCACTTATTAACTTCCCTAATCTCCTCTCTGGCGTGGCACGTGGTACAGGAAATATTTCCAAAAATACCACCTTGGAAGTCCTTGCCTTAAGATTGCAGCCTAATTCCCTGAAATCATCTTTAAGGACCTTCCACCTACCTCTGTGTCATTTGTACCAATGTGCACCATGACCGCTGGATCCTCACCAGCCCCTCCCAGTAATCTGTCAACCCGGTCAGCGATGTGTCAGACTTGCGCGCCAGATAGGCAGCACACCGTTCGACGATCCCTTTCTTTGTGACAGATTGCCCTATCTGTTCCCCTAATAATTGAGTCCCCCACTACCAGCACCTGTCTGGCCTGCCCTGCTCTCCTATTTCTCCCCTTACTGGAGCATATACTCCTCTGGCTTTCAGAGGACATGCCTTGCTGCAGCAGTGCTACCCCTGCACTGACACTCCCCTCATCTGCCAACTTGGCAAACTTATTGGGTTGTGCCAGATCAGGACTAGCCTCCCTGGCACTCTTCTGTCTACCCCACCTTCTAACTGTCACCCATCTTACTGCTTCACTGTCCTGCAGCTCCAACCTAGCATCCCCCCCTCATCTATCTCATTGAGCGTCTGCTCAGTGAGTAGAAGTCTCCTTTCCATATTGTCTATTGATCTCAGTGTTGCCAGCTGCACATTTAAATCCAGTATCTGGGCTTCCAAATGCACAATGTGCTCACATCTCGCACAGCAGTATGCACCCTCGACTGGCTGGTCAAGGATTGCGTACATGCGTCAAGACGTACACTGGATGGCATTGGCAATAGTGGAGCACATTCCTAATGGGGATTGCACCAGACAGAAAAGCTAAGTAAAAATAAATAAAAAGTATTAATAAAATATAACAGCAATTCAGTAATACCTCCTTTGCAAACTCCCTGAATCCAAAGTCACTGAATCACAAGTCACACACTTACCACCGTTCGCACTGACGCTCAGGTCACACTCAGCTCGCTTACACTCGCTCAGGCAGAAGATTTAAAGAGATTTTTTTTCCCTTCACCAGCAAACCACCCTGCTGCTCAATGCACTTCCAAAAGCTCCTGTGTATAATTTCACTGGTGGTCACTGTATTACACTGACACTGTATGCAGATCTTCTGTGTATAAATATCAGGATCCTGTCAGCGTCGGCGAACTGCCATGGCTGAGCAGCGTGACTCACCCCTACTGCGGGAGGGCCCGGGGTCCGATACTGCAGGGAAAGTTGAGGCAGACGGGACCTGCGATGCTGAAGGTAGTAAGAAGTACAAGGACCTACGATCATGTGACCACAGGGGGCGGGGCTTAGTGTCCCACTTCTGAAGATGATTGTAGGACTCTACTACAGGAATCCTGGAGTAGAGGCGAGGGGAACTCAGGTCAGACAAACGGGCGGTCATACATGGAGAGGGCGGCGCGATACCAGAGGGGCGAGCAGAGAGTAGTCAGAACGTAAGCAATGAGTCATACATGGAGATAGCTGCACAGTACAAGAGGGGCAATCAGAGAATAGTCAGGTCATAGGCAATGAGTCATACACAGAGATAGCAACGCAGTACAAGAGGGACAGGCAGAACTCGTAACAGGGACAGAACCAGATCAAAACCAAACAAGCATAAAGTATTACAGTCACAAAGCACACCAGGGTCACACACACTCGGCCAAGGGTCTGAGTATAAACGATGAGGAATGAGCCCACAATGAGGCTTTAAAAAGCCTCCCAGAATCTCAGAGTGAGGCCATCCACATTAACCTCTGAACTACCTAATCCCACAAGCTGAGCAAACCTTGACAATAATGTTGCCAGTGATCACTGAGCTCCTGTGTATAATGTCACTGGTAATCACTATATTACCTGTACACTGACACTATATACAGAGGTACTGTGTATAATGTCACTGGTGGTAATAACAGTGTTGTTATTATTGTGGTTTGTATTCATAATCAGTACTGTAGTATTCCATCAATAAGTGGTGGTAATTTGTGGACTGTTCACAGTGTGGAAGTATTTCTCCGTGTATGAATTATTATTTGGTCCCTATATGCTGGTAATATGTCATATTATTCGGTCACTATGTGGTGGTAATATGTGGTCTGGTCATGGTGTGGTTGTATTTGTGCCTTTTATGTGATATGATGCGGGTACTATGTGGTCTGGTCATGGTGTGGTGGTATTTCTCCCCTGTATGTGGTATTATTGGTCTTGGTACAGTGGATTGTGTTGTGTTTGACGGTCATTAGTCTTCTCTGATATTAATTAGGAGAATATTCTTTATTTCCATTAGAGATTAAATACTTTGTAAACAGCGGCAGAGATGCACTTACAGGGGTTTCCTGTGGAAAAACGTAATCTCCTATTCACAGGACAAGTGATAACGTATTGATTGGGGGGGTCTAACTACTTGGACCCATTCAGCAAAATGTGGAACTTTTTATCCCCATTAGACTGGAGTGGCATGTCCGACTTGACCACTGATCCATTCATTCCCTCAGTGGCTGCACTTGTATTTTTATAGAAGCTCCAAAGAGAATGAATGAAGCTTCGGTCAGATATCTAACCTGCTGCTCCATTTTAAAATGGGGATAAGTGTCCTATCAACGATAAAACTTTCTCATTCTTCCGGTCGGTGCAGTTTCTAATGGTCGGACGTATGCGATCAGCTATCCTATAGAGCCCATGGATCGGTGATAAATTGTTTTAACCAAAGAACCACATTAATGTAAACTACCGTAATTATACATCCCAGTTATGGGGGTGCACAGTAGATGTGCAGGAGCCGCCTGTGTTTTACAGCCGATGCTCCACTATAATGGGGATAACGACTGACAGATATTAGCATATAGCTGTAGGATGGGGCCCTAGAGTCCATTCCCCTGGTGGGCCCCAGACACCCCAGTTCGACCCTGAATATACATCATTGTGGATTATCAGATACCGGATTTAGGGAAATTTCTCTGTAATATGGAAGGCAATGACATGAATAGATAGCAAAATCTGGTTTGTCTACAATCTTTTTTATTTGTTAGGTTCTTTCCTGTTACAGCACTTCTCTCCTGTAGTATAAACCTTCTCTCACACTAGTGCTAGCACTAAACCTTGGTTTGCCTTCTTCTAAAGTCTCTGTTGTCCCCGCAGACTTAGAGATTTCCAGCATTACTCCATGCAGCCATAAGGACCTTCTCTCTTTACTCCTTGGGTTTCCGCTGTCCTAGCAGGAAGTGAGAAACGTTCTCGTAAATCACAAGGATGGTACAGCAGGCGGGGTCGCTCAAAATAACTTGGGGGCAATTTTCTTTAGAAGTCCGTATATACTCGCGTATAAGCCGACCCATGTATAAGCCGACCACCCTAATTTTGTCACAAAAAACTGGGAAAACTTATTGACTCGCCTATAAACCTAGGGTGGAAAATGCCGAAGCTACTGGTAAATTTCAAAAATAAAAGGGGCCCCATAAGATGCTCCATAAAGTTCATGATGGCCCCATATAATGCTCCATAAAGTTCATGATGGGTTCCATAAGATGCTCCATACAAAAATATGCCTAATAATGCTGCACAGTGAATAATGGTAGCCCTATTACATGGTCCATAATAACATATGCCCCATATAATGCTTCACAGTGATTGGTGGCCCCTTATAATGCTGCATGGAGAGTGGCCCCTTATAATGCTGCACAATGATTAGTGGCCCCTTATAATGCTGCACAGTGATTAGTGGCCCCTTATAATGCTGCACAGTGATTAGTGGCCCCTTATAATGCTGCACAGTGATTAGTGGCCCCTTATAATGCTGCACATTGATTAGTGGCCCCTTACAATGCTGCACGGTGATTAGTGGCCACTTATAATGCTGCACAGTGATTAGTGGCCCCTTGAAATGCTGCAGTGATTAGTGGCCCCTTATGCTGCACGGTGATTAGTGGCCCTTTGTAATGCTGCACAGTGATTAGTGGCCCCGTATAATGCTGCACAGTAATGAGAGGCCCCCTTATAATGCTGCACAGTAATGAGTGGCCTCTTATAATGCAGCACAGTGATGAGTGGCCCCATATAATGCTGCACAGTGATTACTGGCCCCATATAATGCTGCACAGTGATTACTGGCCCCATATAATGCTGCACAGTGATTAGTGGCCCCTTGTAATGCTGCACAGTGATTAGTGGCCCCTTGTAATGCTGCACAGTGATTAGTGGCCCCTTGTAATGCTGCACAATTATTAGTGGCCCCTTGTAATGCTGCACAGTGATGAGTGGCCCCTTGTAATGCTGCACAGTGATGAGTGGCCCCTTATAATGCTGCACAGTGATTAGTGGCCCCTTGAAATGCTGCAGTGATTAGTGGCTCCTTATTATGCTGCACGGTGATTAGTGGCCCCTTATTATGCTGCACGGTGATGAGTGGCCCCTTATAATGCTGCAAGGTGATGAGTGGCCCCTTGTAATGCTGCACAGTGATGAGTGGCCCCTTATAATGCTGCACAGTGATGAGTGGCCCCTTATAATGCTGCACAGTGATGAGTGGCCCCTTATAATGCTGCACAGTGATGAGTGGCCCCTTGTATTGCTGCACAGTGATTAGTGGCCCCATTACAATGCTGCTGCCGCAGCCTCAATTAAAAAAATGAAAAAAAAAACTATATACTCACCTTGTCACTGCTGCAGCTGCTGCTCCTCAGCGTTGCTGGCTCTGCAGTGACTGTTCAGGCAGAGGGCGCCTGCTAACTACGTCATGGCACCCTCTGACCTTAACGTCACTGCCAGAGGAAGCAAGACAGCAGAGCGATGCGCAGCGGTGGAATGGGGCACAGGTGAATATGGCTCCCCCCGTTATACTCACCTCTCCTGGCATGTCTCTGCAGCCCCCCGTGCTTGTTCCATCTTCTCAGTGCTGTTCTTCCTGCTTTCTGCGGTCACGTGGTGCCGCTCATTACATATGTGCATATTAATGAGGGTAATGAGCGTACCACGTGACCGCTGAAAGCAGGAAGAACAGCGCCGAGAAGATGGAATAAGCACGGGGGGCTGCAGAAACATGCCAGGAGAGGTGAGTATGATCTCCGACACCCCCCCCCCCCGCTCCCCCTCCCTGGCCGACCCCCGGTATATGACTCGCGTATAAGCCGAGAGGGGGACTTTCAGCCCCAAAAAATGGGCTGAAAATCTCGACTTATACGCGAGTATATACTGTAAGCCTTTTTTGTCCATTAAGACAGAAGAAACAAAACTATTAACTCTTCTTCTAAGGTCTGACTGTGAGCTCGGACCCTCCCCAGCTATTTGTTAGGGCACTCCAGGCTAAGGGGTTGTACTGCTATGCTCTGTTATTGCAGACTTCATCATCCCAATCATAGTTCATCATCAGCACATCAGCCCCATCATAGTCCATCATCAGCACATCAACCCCATCATAGTCCATCATCAGCACATCAGCCCCATCATAGTCCATCATCAGCACATCAGCCCCATCATAGTCCATCATCAGCATATCAGCCCCATCATTGTCCCATAATGAAAGAAGTGTTGTTGCGCATTCTTAACAGCCGCTTGTTCCAGACACCCTGTTCTTAGGATTGGTGGGGGTCCTGGCAGTGAAACACCCGTAATCAGCAAGTTATGATCTACCAATGGCTAGGGGATAACTTGCTGAGGAGGCAGAAGTTGGGGACTACTGTTTTTAAAGACCGCAATACCTATATCAGGAGCTGTAAAGAAATATATGTTTCTAAGCTTTATCTTGAGTCCATTTTCCTTGTCGATAATTCTTAGATAATTCTGGGAAAAAAAGTATTTTAATACATATAACAAACTTAAATTGTCTTTGGAGAATAAAGTCTATCGGCGGTCAGTGCAGTGTACTACATTAGTTTGTGGGACAGAACATGTTGATAAAGGGTCGGTCTCATCACTGCACTCACCGTCCATAAGCTTTATTAGGGTAGATATCCACAGAATATGGATATAGTAGATGTATACCCCCTCTCAGGAATCCTTCCCTCATATTAGCTATGATGACTACATTCCACTGCAAACAGCAGAAGAAACTTGAGGCGCACTATTTACAAGAGGAGTTTTCCCATACATTTATGTGTTATCCATAAAATATTCTATAAATGTCTGATAGGCAGAGGTCCCGGACGTGAAACCCGCATCTGTCTACAGACCTGGGGAACTATGAATGTACAGATGGCCATTCACTATTGGGGAGGTTCCTATAAGATCTGAGTACTCAGCCTTGTGTTTGGTTATTTTCATAGACCTTGACATGAGCGGCAGGGTACATATGAAACCAGTGCTCCACCCAATTCTTCCTGAAGCAATTTTGTGGCTGATTCAAGACCCCTGTACTATTGATTTGAGGGTTCCTAAATGGTTGGAGACCCACACCAGTCTAATGTATTTGAGATGTTGTACCCTCTTAACGAAAGATCAGAGGAAAATACCTTCAACAAAACTGCTGGTTGGGTCGGATGTGGTATTCTGAGCCACTTGGTTTGTTGTCTCACATGTTTATGCTTAAAGTTCTTAATGGTTTGTTCTTGTTGAGTTTATGGGACCTTTGTCTATACTGTACTGTTCCTTTTTCATTTTTTTAGATAAGCATTCCATACTGTTAGGTGAAGAACTGGTGCTACCCTTCTTCACATTGAGGCATCATCCTACCATTGTGATCAGAAGCCCTATAACCCGGCTTCATTGTTAGGATGCAGGATTTATATAAATTAGCTCTACTGGGGTCTTAAAAGTGCAGGCATTGAGGAAGAAGTACAAAATCAGCAGGCAAATGAGTAGTCAGAAACAAGCAAAGGTCAGGGCAGGCAGCAGTGCAGAAACATAACCGGAAACAAGCAGAGGTCAGGGCAGGCAGCAGTGCAAAAACATAACCGGAAACAACCATAAAACCAAAGAAAAAAAACGACCCACAGTCCATATAGTGCAGAATAATATACATTTTTATTAGTATCACAGATTAATAACCGGAAACAAGCAGAGGTCAGGGCAGGCGGCAGTGCAGAAGCATAATCCATTGAGCAAGCTGAGGTCAGGGCAGGCGGCAGTGCAGAAACATAATCCATTGAGCAAGCTGAGGTCAGGGCAGGCGGCAGTTCAAAAACATAATCCATTGAGCAAGCAGAGGTCAGGCAGGCGGCAGTGCAGAAACATAATCCATTGAGCAAGCAGAGGTCAGGGCAGGCGTCAGTTCAAAAACATAATCCATTGAGCAAGCAGAGGTCAGGGCAGGCGGCAGTTCAAAAACATAATCCACTGAGCAAGCAGAGGTCAAGGCAGGCGGCAGTGCAGAAACATAATCCATTGAGCAAGCAGAGGTCAGGGTAGGCGGCAGTTCAAAAACATAATCCATTGAGCAAGCAGAGGTGAAGGCAGGCGGCAGTGCAGAAACAATCCATTGAGCAAGCAGAGGTCAGGCAGGCGGCAGTTCAAAAACATAATCCATTGAGCAAGCAAAGGTCAGGGCAGGCGGCAGTGTAGATGCATAACTTTAAACAAGCAGAGGTCAGGGCAGGCGGCAGTATAGAAACATGATCCATTGATCAAGCCATAGTCAAAACCGGAAAATCTGTCTAAGAAGCAGCTGTGCAGAAGATGGTATGTGCTTGCTGCAAGCAACTCGCCACTACATTTTCCGCCGGCTAAATCAAAGTGCCGCGGAATTCTCTTCTCGGGAGAATGATCTTCCTAGGACTTGGAAGGAAACCCAAATCTCTCTTGTAGGCACGTTGTACATCCTGTGGGCTCATCAGCATTACTTGCATGATCTTTCCAGTGGTATAGCTGACTGGCAGGTGTGGTGTAGGATTGTAGCCTTGTTTAGCAGTCACCTTAATACGCGGTTGATGGTCGTAAGGCATACTGAGGAGTATACGTGCTTGAGAGGGAGTTAGCTCCATCCAGGTGCATGGGGATGGGCTCCTGGGCAATGTGGCTGTTGTCTCTTCCTCATCTACTGTTCTGGTGAGTATCAGGCGTTCCTTCATACCCTCTGGCTCTGCGCTGATGTTTGCTGCAGGTTGTACGAATCGGCCTATTTCGGGCATTGTAGGATATGGTGGTGGACTTTTCAGTCTGGAATATCGGTCCTTTGCCTTTTCTGGTGTTTTGAACAGGCATTTAATAATTGACACGATATAATAAAGCACTGCCATCACATACCCCGTGAAGCCAGTTGGCCTTTGGTGGTGTTCAGGCCTCTGACTGTATAGGGATGTCCTGGCATGTGGGAGACGTCTCCGTGGTTGGAACTTTCCTCCAGCTACGGGTGCAGCCATTAGGCTGCCTTCCCCTCCACACACACAAAAGTGTGTGCGGATGGTAGAAAACACTCCCAAAAAAAAGAAATAAAAGTAAAAAAAATAAACAAAACAAGTAAAAAGTGATTTACAAGTCGCTCTGGGTTAGTGTTCAGCTCTCCTCTCTATCTCTGCTTGCCTCGCACTGACCGTTCTTGCGGAACATTCCATGACTCGTGGACAACGCTTCTGTGATGTCATAAAGACGAACATGGCAATGGGTCTAATATAGGAGAACTAGTTATGTTACCCATGGCAGACCATCCAATACCAGCTGCCACTGTACGGATAGGGGTTAGCTGGATTGGGATGAGATGTATAAAAACTTACCGGTACAATAGCGCAAGTCATTGCTTTATTTACTGTTTTTGCTTTTTTACCTGTTTACAGGCAAATCTTTCTATTTGATATTTTCAAACCTGTATAATTCTGTATCCTCATACGTGAGATAATGTGATGTATCTATTGTCAGCTTCTTCCAGGAATGTCTCCTCCTCTCTTCCCGGTAACACGGATCACCCGTGATGGGCACAGACCATTGCTGTAGTCAGAATTATTTCATATAGCTTCAGAATAAATGTTAAATAATATTGTATTTTTTCCATATAATTGGCTCAGATCACTTTTTTTAATTTGTCTGTAATTCTAAGTAGTGATAAAAAAATAAATAACCCCAAGTGTGAACCTGGTGTAGAACGTACAAATTGTCCAGAGTCTCTCCTGGGCCATGTTCACACATGCAGAAGTGCTGCATTGTTTCCATAGGTATTCGCACTAAAGCAATCAAAACTTTTTATTGTATTTTTTTGTGGCAGTTTTTTCGAATGCATTTTTTTTAGTAGAGGAATGCTTCAGTTCAGGGCCGGACTGGGACTAAAATTCAGCCCTGGCATTTGAAGTTACACAGGCCCACTAGTCACATGGTGACTATATAATATCTTTGTACACTTGTAGTTTACAAGAAGTGATAGGAGATTAACACGACTATATAACATGTAGTCACAGCTGTGCCCAGTATTTCAGCTCAGTCCTATTTATTGCTTTTAGGTAAAGTACTCCTCCCAAATCTCTGTCCCCTTTTGTATGCATGATTACAGAATTCCTGGCAGAACTGCTCTCTATTGGGCAACCAGACCCCCTGGTCATAGCCGCCCCTATCATACCTCCCAACTTTTGAAGAAGGGAAACATGGATAAAGACTGCGGCGCGCACAGCGCGCCGCTGCATATTTTGGCCACGCCCAGCCACACCCATTTCACAACTAGTCACACCCATGTCCACACCTAATCGCACCCATTTAGCACTGCTGATCACACTGACTGGTACTGAGGGCACAGTGGCTGGCATTATGGGCACACTGACTGGCACTAAGGAAGAGAGAAAACAGAGAGAGAGAGAAAAAAGAAAACAGAGAGAGTGAGAAAGAAAGGGGAAAGAAAGAAAGAACAGTGAGAGACAAAGAAAGAACAGTGAGAGACAGAGAAAGAACAGAGAGAGAAAGAAAGAACAGAGAGAGACAGAGAAAGAACAGAGAGAGAAAGAAAGAGGGGAAAGAAAGAACAGAGAGAGACAGAGAAAGAACAGAGAGAAAGAAAGAAGTAAAGAAAAGAAAGAAAGAACAGAGAGAAAGAGAGGAAAGAAAAAGAAAGAAAGAGGGGAAGAAAGAACATAGAGAGAAAAAAGAAAGATTAGAGAGAGAAAAAAGAAAGATTAGAGAGAGAAAGAAAGAACAGAGAGAGAAAGAAAGAACAGAGAGAGAAAGAAAATGAGGGAAAGACAGAACAGAGAATGAAAGAACAGAGAAAGAAAGAAAAAGAGAGAAAGAAATAAAGAAAGATTCTACAAAGATACTATAGCAGCCTGGCTCCCATTGTAGTGCCCACCTGAGTCTCCCAGTGCAGGACATATCATGATCCGCTCACATGGCCGGCATCCCCGATTCCAAGGCGATCCTGCTGTCTGCGCTGTCGGAGGAGGACATGGTGATGGAACTGAAGCATTCCTGGTTCCATCACAATCTCCTCAAGAAATTATCTCATTTCCGGTCAGCTTCCAGCACATCACTTCCAGTGGAACGTCATGTGTGAGTTTTAAAATGCTCCTCGGGGCTCCGCCGTGTACTCCTGTGTCCGTGGGAAAAGCCCGCTTTGTACACACTTGGCTCCGCTCCGTACATCCCGTACACATATGGCTCCACTCCGTACACACCCGGCTCCGCTCCGTATACCCCATACACACGCGGCTCCGCTCCGTACACCTCGTACACACATGGCTCCACTCCGTACACCTCGTACACGCGGGGCTCCTCTCCGTACACCTCGTACACGCGCGGCTCCTCTCCGTACACCTCGTACACACGCGGCTCCGCTCCGTACACCTCGTACACACACGGCTCCGCTCCGTACACCTCGTACACACGCGGCTCCTCTCCGTACACCTCGTACACGCGGGGCTCCACTCCGTACATCTCGTACACGCGGGGCTCCACTCCGTACACCTCGTACACACGGCTCCGCTCCGTACACCTCGTACACGCGGGGCTCCACTCCGTACACCTCGTACACGCGGGGCTCCACTCCGTACACCTCGTACACACGGCTCCGCTCCGTACACCTCGTACACGCGGGGCTCCTCTCCGTACACCTCGTACACACGGCTCCTCTCCGTACACCTCGTACACACGGCTCCTCTCCGTACACCTCGTACACACACGGCTCCTCTCCGTACACCTCGTACACACACGGCTCCACTCCGTACACCTCGTACACACACGGCTCCACTCCGTACACCTCGTACACGCGCGGCTCCTCTCCGTACACCTCGTATATGCGCGGCTCCGCTCCATACACCTCGTACACGCGCGGCTCCACTCCGTACACCTCGTACACACTGCTCCGCTCCGTACACCTCGTACACACGGCTCCGCTCCGTACACCTCGTACACACGGCTCCACTCCGTACACCTCGTACACGCGCGGCTCCTCTCCGTACACCTCGTACACACGGCTCCACTCCGTACACCTCGTACACACGGCTCCACTCCGTACACCTCGTACACACTGCTCCGCTCCGTACACCTCGTACACACGCTGCTCCGCTCCGTACACCCCGTACACACTGCTCCGCTCCGTACACCTCGTACACACGCTGCTCCGCTCCGTACACCTCGTACACCCACGGCTCTGTTCCGTACACCTCGTACACACGGCTCCGCTCCGTACACCTTGCACACACACGGCTCCGCTCCGTACACCTCATAAACACACAGCTCTGCTACATCCACACTGTAAATCCTGACCCCACACATACTTACCTCAACCAGCACCATGACAACAGCAAAGCAGAGTCTTGCAGACGGTAGAGGCAAGGCTGCGCGCACAGGACCTGTGATGAGGTCACAGGAGGGGCGGAGTCAGGGGTGACATGATCGGGGGTCTGGACAAAGGCTCCTGATCATGTGACCCCCTGACTCCTCCCCTCCTGTGACCTCATCACAGGTCCTGCGAACAGAGCGAGCAGGCAAGCGAGTGCGACGCTGTGAGTGGCTGCGGGGGGAAGGGGTCTCATGCTAAGGCGAGGATGGGGTGCGTGGGGGGAGGCGTGGCGACTTATCTCCCTGCAGTGCGGGAGGAACTTGAATCTATCACCGCCGTGCTGCAGAGGGCCGGCGGCAGGAGCAACAGTGGCCGCAGCAGCTGGCAAGCGGCCAGATGATCGGGCGCGGCCCACGTGACAGCGGCCCAGCGGGAAAATGCCCGGTTGGTTATATTGCCAATCCGGGCCTGCTTCAGTTCCACAATTGGAGACTTCATTGGAATTTTGCATGCGTTTTTTATGCTCTCCATATACTATAGTGGAAAATATTAAACAAAAGCATCAAAAAGTTCACACTTCTGCTGCACCATTAGCCCCTGTATGTAGTACAGCTTAGGCCTCTTTCACACTTCAGTTTTTTGCATCAGTTCAAATCCGCCAAAAAGGCAGACAAGCGGATCCGTTCTGAACTGATGTGAACGGATGGCACAGGATCCTGAAAATGAGGAAATTTAAAGGAAACGCTGGTCGGGAAGGAGAGAGAGAGAGAGAGAGAGTTTTGTTGCAAGCTCCGTTTTGAAATCTTTGAGGATGGTGACGGACAGCAACTTTTGGCGGATCCTCAAAAAAAAACTGATGAAACGGACAGCCATCCGTCACAATCCGCCATTAATGCAAGTCAATGGGGAAAAAACGGATTCTCAAAAAAAAACTGAGGATCCGTTTTTGTCAAAACCTGACGGATTGTGACTGATTGCAAAAAACTGAAGTGTGAAAGGGGCCTTAGGGAGCGATAAATGAAGTGAAAAGAAAAGTAAAACAACAAAAAAAGATTTAAACAAATCTGAAAAAAAAACTCATAAAAGTTCAATTTTCCTCCATTGAAAATGAACATAAAAAAAAATGTCAAGTGATATCGCCACATCCAGCAAAGTCCGAGCTATCAAAATATAAAAATAATTAACCCAATTGGTAAACACAAAAAATGTAAAAACGCCAACATTGCGGTATTTTTTGGTCGCTGCAATACCACTTAAAATACGTAACAAGCAACTAAAATGTCATATCTATCCCAAAGTAATATCCATAATAACGTCTCGCCTTATAAAAAAATAATCCCTCTCATAGCTCTATTGAACGAAAAAGTAAAACTACGGGTCTCGGAAAATGGCAACACAAACTCCAACATATTTTTTATTTCAAAGTCTTGATTTTTTTTCTACCACTAAAATAATTTAAAAATCTGGGCACGTTTAGTATCTCTGTAATCATACTGATGAGGAGAATCATATTACATGGTCATTTTTACCACATAATGTACGCCGTAAACATAATTAAGGTCAGAATTGCGTTTTTTTTCACAATTTTCCCATTTCCCTGTACATTGTGTGTCAGGATAAGTCACAACCACTGCCACCAATATTTCTTGAACACCACTTGCTCACGACACACCTGCCCTGGGATGTTACTATAAAGGTGAACCTCCCATATTCTTTTGTCCACTCACCTAAGCGCACCCCGCAGACAGTTCTCACATCCACATCACACTGTTTGCTGCTATCGGTCACTGTTTTGATAGGCCAGTGAGACACCTGCGCTGGGTCACACACTAGCACACATGCCACCCAGCTTTTCTGAGCCCCTGATAGGTGCTCTTCTTTTACTTTTGTATACACATACAGCAAAACACAACCAAGGTATACTCGCCGTCCTCAGGGTTTGGGGGACATTTAGCGCAGAAAAGAACAAACTTATTAAAATTTAGATTTAAAGGGATCCTGTCAGCAGGATTGTGAACAGTAAAGTACAGACAGTGTCAGGTCTACGCTGTTATACTGATTAAAATGAGGTGACCTGGGTGATGAAATGCATCTTGTGGTTGTTGTGTAATCTGTATTTGTAAATTTCAGTTATTGAGATTCTGGTGCTCCGGGTGTTTGTGGGGTTACAAAAAAAAGGTTTGCATTCATCAAAATGGTGCCTGTGCTGTAGTATAATACATGACTAATATCAATATGTAGACATGTGTAAGGGGTTGAGAGTCTTACCACTTTAAACCCCCATGTTGCTGTTGTACTTGTATATATATTTATATATATGTTATACCATTGTTGCGCATTATCGTATATTTCATGTTGCTGTATTATTTATATAGCATAAGCTATGTTTCTGCACCTTGTACTTGGTAGAGACAGTGCAGTCTGGGCTATGGTCACTAGATGGGGCACTGAGCTCATTGCACAGTAGATGTAGCTGTAGGACATATAGGAGTTAACTGTAGGAGGGGATAGCTGGAGAATAAGCCAGGATGGTCTTCCAGTTTCAGGCAGTCAGAGGCCTGACCCCTTTGTGCTCGGGTGGGCTATATGCCTGAGCTGCCTAACTACCCCGTGATGGTAAAGCTGATGCCCAGCCATCTAGAGAAGAACACGGTACTGCAGAATCAGCAATAAAGTGGAAAAGAGTGTAAGTAAACAGAGGAAGATTGAAGGTTACCGTAAAAGGGTACGGGCAGGTCACTCCAGAATGTGGTGGAAAGCTACGTGGGCTGAATCTCTGATGTCCGGGGCGAAACATGCTGGAGAGCGCTTCACCATGGTGACGCTATACAGGGAGGACACTGAGGAGCCATCTGAGACGCTTCGTCAAACGGAAACACTGCAAGGAACAGTGAAGGGAAAGATGAAGTAATGTGCTGTCTTTACTGTGATGAAAATGCTGGAAACTATGTGGATGTGCTGTGTCCTGAAGAAAATAAATTTGCTCAGTTAAGAGTTGCCCTGGACTGTGTCTCTATTCATTGGGATCAAGGATCAGCATCAAGTCGGCGTAGCAAAGGGGACGCTGACGGCACGGTGAGTATTCACCGTACCATGCAAGAGAAGAGGTACCGTTTTCCTGTAGAGGGAGGTCAGGGTATACAATGCCCGAACCCGAAATACTCAGCCACGACTACTGCCCTGGCTGACCTTTACACATAAAGTGTAGAAGTCGGGGGGGAAAGTGGGGAATGTGGTCTAGAAGTGATCAAGTATAGTGTGTTATTTTCTGCAGCAAACGTGTCCTGGCTGGAAGAGGAAGAAAAGCGAAGATGAATCGCTACAAATACAGAGGTCACTGGTAAGTCAGTGATTTACCTGGACACTTACATTATATAGTATATACAGAGCTCCTGTGTATAATGTCACTGGTGATCCTTGTATTACCTGTACGCTGACTATATGCAGAGCTCCTGTGTATAATGTTACTGGTGAGTCACTGTATTACCTGTACACTATACACTATATACAGAACTCCTGTGTATGTCTCCAGTGATCATTCTATTACTTGTACACTGACATTATATATACAGACAGGTAGCGTCGGACTGATTCTCCGGTGGGCCCTGGCATCTGGTGGGCCCTGGCACCTCTACTGGTATACAGGGACAGCAGTTGCCTAGGGCCCTCACTGCTCCAGGGGCCCCCAGCCAGTGCCACACAGCTGCTATGGGGGCCCTGCCAGCGGAGCAGCAGCGGGTGTCAGGAGGCAGGAGCCACTGTCCCCACTACTAAAGAGAAATGAATATTCATTCACTCTCGGCCTCCACTCACCCCGGGGCCCCGCTCCCCAACCTAGGCAGCCGGCGCTGCGCTCAATTTCAGTGGAATAGAGAGCATCTCTCTCCCATCAGTCCCCTCTGCTCCTGACTCACAGCCGATGCGCGATGACGTCACTTCATCGCGCACCCGCTGTGTGTCTGGCAGACGGGTCAGCTGCTGACACTGAAGCCGTCATCAGCGTGGGAGCAGGAGGAAAGGTGAGTATTGTGGTTTGTTTTTTATATATCTCTATATCTATCTATATCTATCTCTATATCTATCTGTCTCTATATCTATATATCTCTATATCTATCTATTTCTATCTGTATATCTATATCTCTATCTCTATATCTATCTGTCTCTATCTTAGATATAGAGATAGATATAGATAGATAGATAGATATAGAGGTAGATATAGATAGATATAAATAGTCTATATCCATCTATCTCTATACCTATCTATATCTATCTCTATCTATTATCTTTATATCTATCCATCTATATATCATGTATCCATAGATCTATCTATTTATCCCCTATCTATCTATCTATCTATATACCTATCTATAGCTATCACTATCTATTATCTTTATATCTATCTATCTATCTATCCATATATCTATTTATCCCCTATCTATCTATTTATCTATCTATATCTATCTAGGTCTATCTATCTATCTCTATAGCTACCTATATCTTTCACTATCTATTATCTTTATATCTTTATTTCTATCTGTCTATCCATAGATCTATCTATCTATTATCTATCTATACATCTAATTATCACATATCTATCTATCTATCTAGTGTTATACCCTATGAGGGGGCAGCATTATACCCTATGAGGGGGTGCATTATACCCTATGAGGGGGGAGAAGCATTATACCCTATGAGGGGGCAGCCTTATACCCTATGAGGGGGTGCAATATACCTTATCTTCCAACAAAATTAATTCTAAGTCCTCCATTTTGTTGGCGAGGCTTCTGGCATTTGTATACATGCACTTTATGTATGTCTGTACCTCTATTTCTTAAATTATTAACTGTTCTAACCTCACCCCCCATGCCACTACCACCTCCAATTTCATTATTTGTGCCCAGGTCTCTATCTACACAGTCTTCCCCTCTTATAAAATGAATACCCTCCCCTAGTTCCAAGTTTAAACACTCCTCCACCCTTCTAGCCATTTTTTTCCCCAGCACAGCTGCACCCTCCCCATTGAGGTGCAGCCCGTCCCTAGCGTAGAACCTGTAGCCAACTGAGAAGTCGGCCCAGTTCTCCAGGAACCCAAACCCCTCCTTCCTACACTAATTCTTGAACCACTTATTAACTTCCCTAATCTCCTCTCTGGCGTGGCACGTGGTACAGGAAATATTTCCAAAAATACCACCTTGGAAGTCCTTGCCTTAAGATTGCAGCCTAATTCCCTGAAATCATCTTTAAGGACCTTCCACCTACCTCTGTGTCATTTGTACCAATGTGCACCATGACCGCTGGATCCTCACCAGCCCCTCCCAGTAATCTGTCAACCCGGTCAGCGATGTGTCAGACTTGCGCGCCAGATAGGCAGCACACCGTTCGACGATCCCTTTCTTTGTGACAGATTGCCCTATCTGTTCCCCTAATAATTGAGTCCCCCACTACCAGCACCTGTCTGGCCTGCCCTGCTCTCCTATTTCTCCCCTTACTGGAGCATATACTCCTCTGGCTTTCAGAGGACATGCCTTGCTGCAGCAGTGCTACCCCTGCACTGACACTCCCCTCATCTGCCAACTTGGCAAACTTATTGGGTTGTGCCAGATCAGGACTAGCCTCCCTGGCACTCTTCTGTCTACCCCACCTTCTAACTGTCACCCATCTTACTGCTTCACTGTCCTGCAGCTCCAACCTAGCATCCCCCCCTCATCTATCTCATTGAGCGTCTGCTCAGTGAGTAGAAGTCTCCTTTCCATATTGTCTATTGATCTCAGTGTTGCCAGCTGCACATTTAAATCCAGTATCTGGGCTTCCAAATGCACAATGTGCTCACATCTCGCACAGCAGTATGCACCCTCGACTGGCTGGTCAAGGATTGCGTACATGCGTCAAGACGTACACTGGATGGCATTGGCAATAGTGGAGCACATTCCTAATGGGGATTGCACCAGACAGAAAAGCTAAGTAAAAATAAATAAAAAGTATTAATAAAATATAACAGCAATTCAGTAATACCTCCTTTGCAAACTCCCTGAATCCAAAGTCACTGAATCACAAGTCACACACTTACCACCGTTCGCACTGACGCTCAGGTCACACTCAGCTCGCTTACACTCGCTCAGGCAGAAGATTTAAAGAGATTTTTTTTCCCTTCACCAGCAAACCACCCTGCTGCTCAATGCACTTCCAAAAGCTCCTGTGTATAATTTCACTGGTGGTCACTGTATTACACTGACACTGTATGCAGATCTTCTGTGTATAAATATCAGGATCCTGTCAGCGTCGGCGAACTGCCATGGCTGAGCAGCGTGACTCACCCCTACTGCGGGAGGGCCCGGGGTCCGATACTGCAGGGAAAGTTGAGGCAGACGGGACCTGCGATGCTGAAGGTAGTAAGAAGTACAAGGACCTACGATCATGTGACCACAGGGGGCGGGGCTTAGTGTCCCACTTCTGAAGATGATTGTAGGACTCTACTACAGGAATCCTGGAGTAGAGGCGAGGGGAACTCAGGTCAGACAAACGGGCGGTCATACATGGAGAGGGCGGCGCGATACCAGAGGGGCGAGCAGAGAGTAGTCAGAACGTAAGCAATGAGTCATACATGGAGATAGCTGCACAGTACAAGAGGGGCAATCAGAGAATAGTCAGGTCATAGGCAATGAGTCATACACAGAGATAGCAACGCAGTACAAGAGGGACAGGCAGAACTCGTAACAGGGACAGAACCAGATCAAAACCAAACAAGCATAAAGTATTACAGTCACAAAGCACACCAGGGTCACACACACTCGGCCAAGGGTCTGAGTATAAACGATGAGGAATGAGCCCACAATGAGGCTTTAAAAAGCCTCCCAGAATCTCAGAGTGAGGCCATCCACATTAACCTCTGAACTACCTAATCCCACAAGCTGAGCAAACCTTGACAATAATGTTGCCAGTGATCACTGAGCTCCTGTGTATAATGTCACTGGTAATCACTATATTACCTGTACACTGACACTATATACAGAGGTACTGTGTATAATGTCACTGGTGGTAATAACAGTGTTGTTATTATTGTGGTTTGTATTCATAATCAGTACTGTAGTATTCCATCAATAAGTGGTGGTAATTTGTGGACTGTTCACAGTGTGGAAGTATTTCTCCGTGTATGAATTATTATTTGGTCCCTATATGCTGGTAATATGTCATATTATTCGGTCACTATGTGGTGGTAATATGTGGTCTGGTCATGGTGTGGTTGTATTTGTGCCTTTTATGTGATATGATGCGGGTACTATGTGGTCTGGTCATGGTGTGGTGGTATTTCTCCCCTGTATGTGGTATTATTGGTCTTGGTACAGTGGATTGTGTTGTGTTTGACGGTCATTAGTCTTCTCTGATATTAATTAGGAGAATATTCTTTATTTCCATTAGAGATTAAATACTTTGTAAACAGCGGCAGAGATGCACTTACAGGGGTTTCCTGTGGAAAAACGTAATCTCCTATTCACAGGACAAGTGATAACGTATTGATTGGGGGGGTCTAACTACTTGGACCCATTCAGCAAAATGTGGAACTTTTTATCCCCATTAGACTGGAGTGGCATGTCCGACTTGACCACTGATCCATTCATTCCCTCAGTGGCTGCACTTGTATTTTTATAGAAGCTCCAAAGAGAATGAATGAAGCTTCGGTCAGATATCTAACCTGCTGCTCCATTTTAAAATGGGGATAAGTGTCCTATCAACGATAAAACTTTCTCATTCTTCCGGTCGGTGCAGTTTCTAATGGTCGGACGTATGCGATCAGCTATCCTATAGAGCCCATGGATCGGTGATAAATTGTTTTAACCAAAGAACCACATTAATGTAAACTACCGTAATTATACATCCCAGTTATGGGGGTGCACAGTAGATGTGCAGGAGCCGCCTGTGTTTTACAGCCGATGCTCCACTATAATGGGGATAACGACTGACAGATATTAGCATATAGCTGTAGGATGGGGCCCTAGAGTCCATTCCCCTGGTGGGCCCCAGACACCCCAGTTCGACCCTGAATATACATCATTGTGGATTATCAGATACCGGATTTAGGGAAATTTCTCTGTAATATGGAAGGCAATGACATGAATAGATAGCAAAATCTGGTTTGTCTACAATCTTTTTTATTTGTTAGGTTCTTTCCTGTTACAGCACTTCTCTCCTGTAGTATAAACCTTCTCTCACACTAGTGCTAGCACTAAACCTTGGTTTGCCTTCTTCTAAAGTCTCTGTTGTCCCCGCAGACTTAGAGATTTCCAGCATTACTCCATGCAGCCATAAGGACCTTCTCTCTTTACTCCTTGGGTTTCCGCTGTCCTAGCAGGAAGTGAGAAACGTTCTCGTAAATCACAAGGATGGTACAGCAGGCGGGGTCGCTCAAAATAACTTGGGGGCAATTTTCTTTAGAAGTCCGTATATACTCGCGTATAAGCCGACCCATGTATAAGCCGACCACCCTAATTTTGTCACAAAAAACTGGGAAAACTTATTGACTCGCCTATAAACCTAGGGTGGAAAATGCCGAAGCTACTGGTAAATTTCAAAAATAAAATGGGCCCCATAAGATGCTCCATAAAGTTCATGATGGCCCCATATAATGCTCCATAAAGTTCATGATGGGTTCCATAAGATGCTCCATACAAAAATATGCCTAATAATGCTGCACAGTGAATAATGGTAGCCCTATTACATGGTCCATAATAACATATGCCCCATATAATGCTTCACAGTGATTGGTGGCCCCTTATAATGCTGCATGGAGAGTGGCCCCTTATAATGCTGCACAATGATTAGTGGCCCCTTATAATGCTGCACAGTGATTAGTGGCCCCTTATAATGCTGCACAGTGATTAGTGGCCCCTTATAATGCTGCACAGTGATTAGTGGCCCCTTATAATGCTGCACATTGATTAGTGGCCCCTTACAATGCTGCACGGTGATTAGTGGCCACTTATAATGCTGCACAGTGATTAGTGGCCCCTTGAAATGCTGCAGTGATTAGTGGCCCCTTATGCTGCACGGTGATTAGTGGCCCTTTGTAATGCTGCACAGTGATTAGTGGCCCCGTATAATGCTGCACAGTAATGAGAGGCCCCCTTATAATGCTGCACAGTAATGAGTGGCCTCTTATAATGCAGCACAGTGATGAGTGGCCCCATATAATGCTGCACAGTGATTACTGGCCCCATATAATGCTGCACAGTGATTACTGGCCCCATATAATGCTGCACAGTGATTAGTGGCCCCTTGTAATGCTGCACAGTGATTAGTGGCCCCTTGTAATGCTGCACAGTGATTAGTGGCCCCTTGTAATGCTGCACAATTATTAGTGGCCCCTTGTAATGCTGCACAGTGATGAGTGGCCCCTTGTAATGCTGCACAGTGATGAGTGGCCCCTTATAATGCTGCACAGTGATTAGTGGCCCCTTGAAATGCTGCAGTGATTAGTGGCTCCTTATTATGCTGCACGGTGATTAGTGGCCCCTTATTATGCTGCACGGTGATGAGTGGCCCCTTATAATGCTGCAAGGTGATGAGTGGCCCCTTATAATGCTGCACAGTGATGAGTGGCCCCTTATAATGCTGCACAGTGATGAGTGGCCCCTTATAATGCTGCACAGTGATGAGTGGCCCCTTATAATGCTGCACAGTGATGAGTGGCCCCTTGTATTGCTGCACAGTGATTAGTGGCCCCTTACAATGCTGCTGCCGCAGCCTCAATTAAAAAAATGAAAAAAAAAACTATATACTCACCTTGTCACTGCTGCAGCTGCTGCTCCTCAGCGTTGCTGGCTCTGCAGTGACTGTTCAGGCAGAGGGCGCCTGCTAATTACATCATGGCACCCTCTGACCTTAACGTCACTGCCAGAGGAAGCAAGACAGCAGAGCGATGCGCAGCGGTGGAATGGGGCACAGGTGAATATGGCTCCCCCGTTATACTCACCTCTCCTGGCATGTCTCTGCAGCCCCCCGTGCTTGTTCCATCTTCTCAGTGCTGTTCTTCCTGCTTTCTGCGGTCACGTGGTGCCGCTCATTACATATGTGCATATTAATGAGGGTAATGAGCGTACCACGTGACCGCTGAAAGCAGGAAGAACAGCGCCGAGAAGATGGAATAAGCACGGGGGGCTGCAGAAACATGCCAGGAGAGGTGAGTATGATCTCCGACACCCCCCCCCGCTCCCCCTCCCTGGCCGACCCCCGGTATATGACTCGCGTATAAGCCGAGAGGGGGACTTTCAGCCCCAAAAAATGGGCTGAAAATCTCGACTTATACGCGAGTATATACTGTAAGCCTTTTTTGTCCTTTAAGACAGAAGAAACAAAACTATTAACTCTTCTTCTAAGGTCTGACTGTGAGCTCGGACCCTCCCCAGCTATTTGTTAGGGCACTCCAGGCTAAGGGGTTGTACTGCTATGCTCTGTTATTGCAGACTTCATCATCCCAATCATAGTTCATCATCAGCACATCAGCCCCATCATAGTCCATCATCAGCACATCAACCCCATCATAGTCCATCATCAGCACATCAGCCCCATCATAGTCCATCATCAGCACATCAGCCCCATCATAGTCCATCATCAGCATATCAGCCCCATCATTGTCCCATAATGAAAGAAGTGTTGTTGCGCATTCTTAACAGCCGCTTGTTCCAGACACCCTGTTCTTAGGATTGGTGGGGGTCCTGGCAGTGAAACCCCCGTAATCAGCAAGTTATGATCTACCAATGGCTAGGGGATAACTTGCTGAGGAGGCAGAAGTTGGGGACTACTGTTTTTAAAGACCGCAATACCTATATCAGGAGCTGTAAAGAAATATATGTTTCTAAGCTTTATCTTGAGTCCATTTTCCTTGTCGATAATTCTTAGATAATTCTGGGAAAAAAAGTATTTTAATACATATAACAAACTTAAATTGTCTTTGGAGAATAAAGTCTATCGGCGGTCAGTGCAGTGTACTACATTAGTTTGTGGGACAGAACATGTTGATAAAGGGTCGGTCTCATCACTGCACTCACCGTCCATAAGCTTTATTAGGGTAGATATCCACAGAATATGGATATAGTAGATGTATACCCCCTCTCAGGAATCCTTCCCTCATATTAGCTATGATGACTACATTCCACTGCAAACAGCAGAAGAAACTTGAGGCGCACTATTTACAAGAGGAGTTTTCCCATACATTTATGTGTTATCCATAAAATATTCTATAAATGTCTGATAGGCAGAGGTCCCGGACGTGAAACCCGCATCTGTCTACAGACCTGGGGAACTATGAATATACAGATGGCCATTCACTATTGGGGAGGTTCCTATAAGATCTGAGTACTCAGCCTTGTGTTTGGTTATTTTCATAGACCTTGACATGAGCGGCAGGGTACATATGAAACCAGTGCTCCACCCAATTCTTCCTGAAGCAATTTTGTGGCTGATTCAAGACCCCTGTATTATTGATTTGAGGGTTCCTAAATGGTTGGAGACCCACACCAGTCTAATGTATTTGAGATGTTGTACCCTCTTAACGAAAGATCAGAGGAAAATACCTTCAACAAAACTGCTGGTTGGGTCGGATGTGGTATTCTGAGCCACTTGGTTTGTTGTCTCATATGTTTATGCTTAAAGTTCTTAATGGTTTGTTCTTGTTGAGTTTATGGGACCTTTGTCTATACTGTACTGTTCCTTTTTCATTTTTTTAGATAAGCATTCCATACTGTTAGGTGAAGAACTGGTGCTACCCTTCTTCACATTGAGGCATCATCCTACCATTGTGATCAGAAGCCCTATAACCCGGCTTCATTGTTAGGATGCAGGATTTATATAAATTAGCTCTACTGGGGTCTTAAAAGTGCAGGCATTGAGGAAGAAGTACAAAATCAGCAGGCAAATGAGTAGTCAGAAACAAGCAAAGGTCAGGGCAGGCAGCAGTGCAGAAACATAACCGGAAACAAGCAGAGGTCAGGGCAGGCAGCAGTGCAAAAACATAACCGGAAACAACCATAAAACCAAAGAAAAAAAACGACCCACAGTCCATATAGTGCAGAATAATATACATTTTTATTAGTATCACAGATTAATAACCGGAAACAAGCAGAGGTCAGGGCAGGCGGCAGTGCAGAAGCATAATCCATTGAGCAAGCTGAGGTCAGGGCAGGCGGCAGTGCAGAAACATAATCCATTGAGCAAGCTGAGGTCAGGGCAGGCGGCAGTTCAAAAACATAATCCATTGAGCAAGCAGAGGTCAGGCAGGCGGCAGTGCAGAAACATAATCCATTGAGCAAGCAGAGGTCAGGGCAGGCGTCAGTTCAAAAACATAATCCATTGAGCAAGCAGAGGTCAGGGCAGGCGGCAGTTCAAAAACATAATCCACTGAGCAAGCAGAGGTCAAGGCAGGCGGCAGTGCAGAAACATAATCCATTGAGCAAGCAGAGGTCAGGGTAGGCGGCAGTTCAAAAACATAATCCATTGAGCAAGCAGAGGTCAAGGCAGGCGGCAGTGCAGAAACAATCCATTGAGCAAGCAGAGGTCAGGCAGGCGGCAGTTCAAAAACATAATCCATTGAGCAAGCAAAGGTCAGGGCAGGCGGCAGTGTAGATGCATAACTTTAAACAAGCAGAGGTCAGGGCAGGCGGCAGTATAGAAACATGATCCATTGATCAAGCCATAGTCAAAACCGGAAAATCTGTCTAAGAAGCAGCTGTGCAGAAGATGGTATGTGCTTGCTGCAAGCAACTCGCCACTACATTTTCCGCCGGCTAAATCAAAGTGCCGCGGAATTCTCTTCTCGGGAGAATGATCTTCCTAGGACTTGGAAGGAAACCCAAATCTCTCTTGTAGGCACGTTGTACATCCTGTGGGCTCATCAGCATTACTTGCATGATCTTTCCAGTGGTATAGCTGACTGGCAGGTGTGGTGTAGGATTGTAGCCTTGTTTAGCAGTCACCTTAATACGCGGTTGATGGTCGTAAGGCATACTGAGGAGTATACGTGCTTGAGAGGGAGTTAGCTCCATCCAGGTGCATGGGGATGGGCTCCTGGGCAATGTGGCTGTTGTCTCTTCCTCATCTACTGTTCTGGTGAGTATCAGGCGTTCCTTCATACCCTCTGGCTCTGCACTGATGTTTGCTGCAGGTTGTACGAATCGGCCTATTTCGGGCATTGTAGGATATGGTGGTGGACTTTTCAGTCTGGAATATCGGTCCTTTGCCTTTTCTGGTGTTTTGAACAGGCATTTAATAATTGACACGATATAATAAAGCACTGCCATCACATACCCCGTGAAGCCAGTTGGCCTTTGGTGGTGTTCAGGCCTCTGACTGTATAGGGATGTCCTGGCATGTGGGAGACGTCTCCGTGGTTGGAACTTTCCTCCAGCTACGGGTGCAGCCATTAGGCTGCCTTCCCCTCCACACACACAAAAGTGTGTGCGGATGGTAGAAAACACTCCCAAAAAAAAGAAATAAAAGTAAAAAAAATAAACAAAACAAGTAAAAAGTGATTTACAAGTCGCTCTGGGTTAGTGTTCAGCTCTCCTCTCTATCTCTGCTTGCCTCGCACTGACCGTTCTTGCGGAACATTCCATGACTCGTGGACAACGCTTCTGTGATGTCATAAAGACGAACATGGCAATGGGTCTAATATAGGAGAACTAGTTATGTTACCCATGGCAGACCATCCAATACCAGCTGCCACTGTACGGATAGGGGTTAGCTGGATTGGGATGAGATGTATAAAAACTTACCGGTACAATAGCGCAAGTCATTGCTTTATTTACTGTTTTTGCTTTTTTACCTGTTTACAGGCAAATCTTTCTATTTGATATTTTCAAACCTGTGTTATTCTGTATCCTCATACGTGAGATAATGTGATGTATCTATTGTCAGCTTCTTCCAGGAATGTCTCCTCCTCTCTTCCCGGTAACACGGATCACCCGTGATGGGCACAGACCATTGCTGTAGTCAGAATTATTTCATATAGCTTCAGAATAAATGTTAAATAATATTGTATTTTTTCCATATAATTGGCTCAGATCACTTTTTTTAATTTGTCTGTAATTCTAAGTAGTGATAAAAAAATAAATAACCCCAAGTGTGAACCTGGTGTAGAACGTACAAATTGTCCAGAGTCTCTCCTGGGCCATGTTCACACATGCAGAAGTGCTGCATTGTTTCCATAGGTATTCGCACTAAAGCAATCAAAACTTTTTATTGTATTTTTTTGTGGCAGTTTTTTCGAATGCATTTTTTTTAGTAGAGGAATGCTTCAGTTCCACAATTGGAGACTTCATTGGAATTTTGCATGCGTTTTTTATGCTCTCCATATACTATAGTGGAAAATATTAAACAAAAGCATCAAAAAGTTCACACTTCTGCTGCACCATTAGCCCCTGTATGTAGTACAGCTTAGGCCTCTTTCACACTTCAGTTTTTTGCATCAGTTCAAATCCGCCAAAAAGGCAGACAAGCGGATCCGTTCTGAACTGATGTGAACGGATGGCACAGGATCCTGAAAATGAGGAAATTTAAAGGAAACGCTGGTCGGGAAGGAGAGAGAGAGAGAGAGAGTTTTGTTGCAAGCTCCGTTTTGAAATCTTTGAGGATGGTGACGGACAGCAACTTTTGGCGGATCCTCAAAAAAAAAACTGATGAAACGGACAGCCATCCGTCACAATCCGCCATTAATGCAAGTCAATGGGGAAAAAACGGATCCTCAAAAAAAAACTGAGGATCCGTTTTTGTCAAAACCTGACGGATTGTGACTGATTGCAAAAAACTGAAGTGTGAAAGGGGCCTTAGGGAGCGATAAATGAAGTGAAAAGAAAAGTAAAACAACAAAAAAAGATTTAAACAAATCTGAAAAAAAAACTCATAAAAGTTCAATTTTCCTCCATTGAAAATGAACATAAAAAAAAATGTCAAGTGATATCGCCACATCCAGCAAAGTCCGAGCTATCAAAATATAAAAATAATTAACCCAATTGGTAAACACAAAAAATTTAAAAACGCCAACATTGCGGTATTTTTTGGTCGCTGCAATACCACTTAAAATACGTAACAAGCAACTAAAATGTCATATCTATCCCAAAGTAATATCCATAATAACGTCTCGCCTTATGAAAAAATAATCCCTCTCATAGCTCTATTGAACGAAAAAGTAAAACTACGGGTCTCGGAAAATGGCAACACAAACTCCAACATATTTTTTATTTCAAAGTCTTGATTTTTTTTCTACCACTAAAATAATTTAAAAATCTGGGCACGTTTAGTATCTCTGTAATCATACTGATGAGGAGAATCATATTACATGGTCATTTTTACCACATAATGTACGCCGTAAACATAATTAAGGTCAGAATTGCGTTTTTTTTCACAATTTTCCCATTTCCCTGTACATTGTGTGTCAGGATAAGTCACAACCACTGCCACCAATATTTCTTGAACACCACTTGCTCACGACACACCTGCCCTGGGATGTTACTATAAAGGTGAACCTCCCATATTCTTTTGTCCACTCACCTAAGCGCACCCCGCAGACAGTTCTCACATCCACATCACACTGTTTGCTGCTATCGGTCACTGTTTTGATAGGCCAGTGAGACACCTGCGCTGGGTCACACACTAGCACACATGCCACCCAGCTTTTCTGAGCCCCTGATAGGTGCTCTTCTTTTACTTTTGTATACACATACAGCAAAACACAACCAAGGTATACTCGCCGTCCTCAGGGTTTGGGGGACGTTTAGCGCAGAAAAGAACAAACTTATTAAAATTTAGATTTAAAGGGATCCTGTCAGCAGGATTGTGAACAGTAAAGTACAGACAGTGTCAGGTCTACGCTGTTATACTGATTAAAATGAGGTGACCTGGGTGATGAAATGCATCTTGTGGTTGTTGTGTAATCTGTATTTGTAAATTTCAGTTATTGAGATTCTGGTGCTCCGGGTGTTTGTGGGGTTACAAAAAAAAGGTTTGCATTCATCAAAATGGTGCCTGTGCTGTAGTATAATACATGACTAATATCAATATGTAGACATGTGTAAGGGGTTGAGAGTCTTACCCCTTTAAACCCCCATGTTGCTGTTGTACTTGTATATATATTTATATATATGTTATACCATTGTTGCGCATTATCGTATATTTCATGTTGCTGTATTATTTATATAGCATAAGCTATGTTTCTGCACCTTGTACTTGGTAGGGACAGTGCAGTCTGGGCTATGGTCACTAGATGGGGCACTGAGCTCATTGCACAGTAGATGTAGCTGTAGGACATATAGGAGTTAACTGTAGGAGGGGATAGCTGGAGAATAAGCCAGGATGGTCTTCCAGTTTCAGGCAGTCAGAGGCCTGACCCCTTTGTGCTCGGGTGGGCTATATGCCTGAGCTGCCTAACTACCCCGTGATGTTAAAGCTGATGCCCAGCCATCTAGAGAAGAACACGGTACTGCAGAATCAGCAATAAAGTGGAAAAGAGTGTAAGTAAACAGAGGAAGATTGAAGGTTACCGTAAAAGGGTACGGGCAGGTCACTCCAGAATGTGGTGGAAAGCTACGTGGGCTGAATCTCTGATGTCCGGGGCGAAACATGCTGGAGAGCACTTCACCATGGTGACGCTATACAGGGAGGACACTGAGGAGCCATCTGAGACGCTTCGTCAAACGGAAACACTGCAAGGAACAGTGAAGGGAAAGATGAAGTAATGTGCTGTCTTTACTGTGATGAAAATGCTGGAAACTATGTGGATGTGCTGTGTCCTGAAGAAAATAAATTTGCTCAGTTAAGAGTTGCCCTGGACTGTGTCTCTATTCATTGGGATCAAGGATCAGCATCAAGTCGGCGTAGCAAAGGGGACGCTGACGGCACGGTGAGTATTCACCGTACCATGCAAGAGAAGAGGTACCGTTTTCCTGTAGAGGGAGGTCAGGGTATACAATGCCCGAACCCGAAATACTCAGCCACGACTACTGCCCTGGCTGACCTTTACACATAAAGTGTAGAAGTCGGGGGGGAAAGTGGGGAATGTGGTCTAGAAGTGATCAAGTATAGTGTGTTATTTTCTGCAGCAAACGTGTCCTGGCTGGAAGAGGAAGAAAAGCGAAGATGAATCGCTACAAATACAGAGGTCACTGGTAAGTCAGTGATTTACCTGGACACTTACATTATATAGTATATACAGAGCTCCTGTGTATAATGTCACTGGTGATCCTTGTATTACCTGTACGCTGACTATATGCAGAGCTCCTGTGTATAATGTTACTGGTGAGTCACTGTATTACCTGTACACTATACACTATATACAGAACTCCTGTGTATGTCTCCAGTGATCATTCTATTACTTGTACACTGACATTATATATACAGACAGGTAGCGTCGGACTGATTCTCCGGTGGGCCCTGGCATCTGGTGGGCCCTGGCACCTCTACTGGTATACAGGGACAGCAGTTGCCTAGGGCCCCCACTGCTCCAGGGGCCCCCAGCCAGTGCCACACAGCTGCTATGGGGGCCCTGCCAGCGGAGCAGCAGCGGGTGTCAGGAGGCAGGAGCCACTGTCCCCACTACTAAAGAGAAATGAATATTCATTCACTCTCGGCCTCCACTCACCCCGGGGCCCCGCTCCCCAACCTAGGCAGCCGGCGCTGCGCTCAATTTCAGTGGAATAGAGAGCATCTCTCTCCCATCAGTCCCCTCTGCTCCTGACTCACAGCCGATGCGCGATGACGTCACTTCATCGCGCACCCGCTGTGTGTCTGGCAGACGGGTCAGCTGCTGACACTGAAGCCGTCATCAGCGTGGGAGCAGGAGGAGAGGTGAGTATTGTGGTTTGTTTTTTATATATCTCTATATCTATCTATATCTATCTCTATATCTATCTGTCTCTATATCTATATATCTCTATGTCTATCTATTTCTATCTGTATATCTATATCTCTATCTCTATATCTATCTGTCTCTATCTTAGATATAGAGATAGATATAGATAGATAGATAGATAGATAGATATAGAGGTAGATATAGATAGATATAAATAGTCTATATCCATCTATCTCTATACCTATCTATATCTATCTCTATCTATTATCTTTATATCTATCCATCTATATATCATGTATCCATAGATCTATCTATTTATCCCCTATCTATCTATCTATATACCTATCTATAGCTATCACTATCTATTATCTTTATATCTATCTATCTATCTATCCATATATCTATTTATCCCCTATCTATCTATTTATCTATCTATATCTATCTAGGTCTATCTATCTATCTCTATAGCTACCTATATCTTTCACTATCTATTATCTTTATATCTTTATTTCTATCTGTCTATCCATAGATCTATCTATCTATTATCTATCTATACATCTAATTATCACATATCTATCTATCTATCTAGTGTTATACCCTATGAGGGGGCAGCATTATACCCTATGAGGGGGTGCATTATACCCTATGAGGGGGGAGAAGCATTATACCCTATGAGGGGGCAGCCTTATACCCTATGAGGGGGTGCAATATACCTTATCTTCCAACAAAATTAATTCTAAGTCCTCCATTTTGTTGGCGAGGCTTCTGGCATTTGTATACATGCACTTTATGTATGTCTGTACCTCTATTTCTTAAATTATTAACTGTTCTAACCTCACCCCCCATGCCACTACCACCTCCAATTTCATTATTTGTGCCCAGGTCTCTATCTACACAGTCTTCCCCTCTTATAAAATGAATACCCTCCCCTAGTTCCAAGTTTAAACACTCCTCCACCCTTCTAGCCATTTTTTTCCCCAGCACAGCTGCACCCTCCCCATTGAGGTGCAGCCCGTCCCTAGCGTAGAACCTGTAGCCAACTGAGAAGTCGGCCCAGTTCTCCAGGAACCCAAACCTCTCCTTCCTACACTAATTCTTGAACCACTTATTAACTTCCCTAATCTCCTCTCTGGCGTGGCATGTGGTACAGGAAATATTTCCAAAAATACCACCTTGGAAGTCCTTGCCTTAAGATTGCAGCCTAATTCCCTGAAATCATCTTTAAGGACCTTCCACCTACCTCTGTGTCATTTGTACCAATGTGCACCATGACCGCTGGATCCTCACCAGCCCCTCCCAGTAATCTGTCAACCCGGTCAGCGATGTGTCAGACTTGCGCGCCAGATAGGCAGCACACCGTTCGACGATCCCTTTCTTTGTGACAGATTGCCCTATCTGTTCCCCTAATAATTGAGTCCCCCACTACCAGCACCTGTCTGGCCTGCCCTGCTCTCCTATTTCTCCCCTTACTGGAGCATATACTCCTCTGGCTTTCAGAGGACATGCCTTGCTGCAGCAGTGCTACCCCTGCACTGACACTCCCCTCATCTGCCAACTTGGCAAACTTATTGGGTTGTGCCAGATCAGGACTAGCCTCCCTGGCACTCTTCTGTCTACCCCACCTTCTAACTGTCACCCATCTTACTGCTTCACTGTCCTGCAGCTCCAACCTAGCATCCCCCCCTCATCTATCTCATTGAGCGTCTGCTCAGTGAGTAGAAGTCTCCTTTCCATATTGTCTATTGATCTCAGTGTTGCCAGCTGCACATTTAAATCCAGTATCTGGGCTTCCAAATCCACAATGTGCTCACATCTCGCACAGCAGTATGCACCCTCGACTGGCTGGTCAAGGATTGCGTACATGCGTCAAGACGTACACTGGATGGCATTGGCAATAGTGGAGCACATTCCTAATGGGGATTGCACCAGACAGAAAAGCTAAGTAAAAATAAATAAAAAGTATTAATAAAATATAACAGCAATTCAGTAATACCTCCTTTGCAAACTCCCTGAATCCAAAGTCACTGAATCACAAGTCACACACTTACCACCGTTCGCACTGACGCTCAGGTCACACTCAGCTCGCTTACACTCGCTCAGGCAGAAGATTTAAAGAGATTTTTTTTCCCTTCACCAGCAAACCACCCTGCTGCTCAATGCACTTCCAAAAGCTCCTGTGTATAATTTCACTGGTGGTCACTGTATTACACTGACACTGTATGCAGATCTTCTGTGTATAAATATCAGGATCCTGTCAGCGTCGGCGAACTGCCATGGCTGAGCAGCGTGACTCACCCCTACTGCGGGAGGGCCCGGGGTCCGATACTGCAGGGAAAGTTGAGGCAGACGGGACCTGCGATGCTGAAGGTAGTAAGAAGTACAAGGACCTACGATCATGTGACCACAGGGGGCGGGGCTTAGTGTCCCACTTCTGAAGATGATTGTAGGACTCTACTACAGGAATCCTGGAGTAGAGGCGAGGGGAACTCAGGTCAGACAAACGGGCGGTCATACATGGAGAGGGCGGCGCGATACCAGAGGGGCGAGCAGAGAGTAGTCAGAACGTAAGCAATGAGTCATACATGGAGATAGCTGCACAGTACAAGAGGGGCAATCAGAGAATAGTCAGGTCATAGGCAATGAGTCATACACAGAGATAGCAACGCAGTACAAGAGGGACAGGCAGAACTCGTAACAGGGACAGAACCAGATCAAAACCAAACAAGCATAAAGTATTACAGTCACAAAGCACACCAGGGTCACACACACTCGGCCAAGGGTCTGAGTATAAACGATGAGGAATGAGCCCACAATGAGGCTTTAAAAAGCCTCCCAGAATCTCAGAGTGAGGCCATCCACATTAACCTCTGAACTACCTAATCCCACAAGCTGAGCAAACCTTGACAATAATGTTGCCAGTGATCACTGAGCTCCTGTGTATAATGTCACTGGTAATCACTATATTACCTGTACACTGACACTATATACAGAGGTACTGTGTATAATGTCACTGGTGGTAATAACAGTGTTGTTATTATTGTGGTTTGTATTCATAATCAGTACTGTAGTATTCCATCAATAAGTGGTGGTAATTTGTGGACTGTTCACAGTGTGGAAGTATTTCTCCGTGTATGAATTATTATTTGGTCCCTATATGCTGGTAATATGTCATATTATTCGGTCACTATGTGGTGGTAATATGTGGTCTGGTCATGGTGTGGTTGTATTTGTGCCTTTTATGTGATATGATGCGGGTACTATGTGGTCTGGTCATGGTGTGGTGGTATTTCTCCCCTGTATGTGGTATTATTGGTCTTGGTACAGTGGATTGTGTTGTGTTTGACGGTCATTAGTCTTCTCTGATATTAATTAGGAGAATATTCTTTATTTCCATTAGAGATTAAATACTTTGTAAACAGCGGCAGAGATGCACTTACAGGGGTTTCCTGTGGAAAAACGTAATCTCCTATTCACAGGACAAGTGATAACGTATTGATTGGGGGGGTCTAACTACTTGGACCCATTCAGCAAAATGTGGAACTTTTTATCCCCATTAGACTGGAGTGGCATGTCCGACTTGACCACTGATCCATTCATTCCCTCAGTGGCTGCACTTGTATTTTTATAGAAGCTCCAAAGAGAATGAATGAAGCTTCGGTCAGATATCTAACCTGCTGCTCCATTTTAAAATGGGGATAAGTGTCCTATCAACGATAAAACTTTCTCATTCTTCCGGTCGGTGCAGTTTCTAATGGTCGGACGTATGCGATCAGCTATCCTATAGAGCCCATGGATCGGTGATAAATTGTTTTAACCAAAGAACCACATTAATGTAAACTACCGTAATTATACATCCCAGTTATGGGGATGCACAGTAGATGTACAGGAGCCGCCTGTGTTTTACAGCCTATGCTCCACTATAATGGGGATAACGACTGACAGATATTAGCATATAGCTGTAGGATGGGGCCCTAGAGTCCATTCCCCTGGTGGGCCCCAGACACCCCAGTTCGACCCTGAATATACATCATTGTGGATTATCAGATACCGGATTTAGGGAAATTTCTCTGTAATATGGAAGGCAATGACATGAATAGATAGCAAAATCTGGTTTGTCTACAATCTTTTTTATTTGTTAGGTTCTTTCCTGTTACAGCACTTCTGTCCTGTAGTATAAACCTTCTCTCACACTAGTGCTAGCACTAAACCTTGGTTTGCCTTCTTCTAAAGTCTCTGTTGTCCCCGCAGACTTAGAGATTTCCAGCATTACTCCATGCAGCCATAAGGACCTTCTCTCTTTACTCCTTGGGTTTCCGCTGTCCTAGCAGGAAGTGAGAAACGTTCTCGTAAATCACAAGGATGGTACAGCAGGCGGGGTCGCTCAAAATAACTTGGGGGCAATTTTCTTTAGAAGTCCGTATATACTCGTGTATAAGCCGACCCATGTATAAGCCGACCACCCTAATTTTGTCACAAAAAACTGGGAAAACTTATTGACTCGCCTATAAACCTAGGGTGGAAAATGCCGAAGCTACTGGTAAATTTCAAAAATAAAATGGGCCCCATAAGATGCTCCATAAAGTTCATGATGGCCCCATATAATGCTCCATAAAGTTCATGATGGGTTCCATAAGATGCTCCATACAAAAATATGCCTAATAATGCTGCACAGTGAATAATGGTAGCCCTATAACATGGTCCATAATAACATATGCCCCATATAATGCTGCACAGTGATTGGTGGCCCCTTATAATGCTGCATGGAGAGTGGACCCTTATAATGCTGCACAATGATTAGTGGCCCCTTATAATGCTGCACAGTGATTAGTGGCCCCTTATAATGCTGCACAGTGATTAGTGGCCCCTTATAATGCTGCACAGTGATTAGTGGCCCCTTATAATGCTGCACATTGATTAGTGGCCCCTTACAATGCTGCACGGTGATTAGTGGCCACTTATAATGCTGCACAGTGATTAGTGGCCCCTTGAAATGCAGTGATTAGTGGCCCCTTATGCTGCACGGTGATTAGTGGCCCTTTGTAATGCTGCACAGTGATTAGTGGCCCCGTATAATGCTGCACAGTGATGAGAGGCCCCCTTATAATGCTGCACAGTGATGAGTGGCCTCTTATAATGCAGCACAGTGATGAGTGGCCCCATATATTGCTGCACAGTGATTACTGGCCCTATATAATGCTGCACAGTGATTACTGGCCCCATATAATGCTGCACAGTGATTAGTGGCCCCTTGTAATGCTGCACAGTGATTAGTGGCCCCTTGTAATGCTGCACAGTGATTAGTGGCCCCTTGTAATGCTGCACAGTTATTAGTGGCCCCTTGTAATGCTGCACAGTGATGAGTGGCCCCTTGTAATGCTGCACAGTGATGAGTGGCCCCTTATAATGCTGCACAGTGATTAGTGGCCCCTTGAAATGCTGCAGTGATTAGTGGCTCCTTATTATGCTGCACGGTGATTAGTGGCCCCTTATTATGCTGCACGGTGATGAGTGGCCCCTTATAATGCTGCAAGGTGATGAGTGGCCCCTTATAATGCTGCACAGTGATGAGTGGCCCCTTATAATGCTGCACAGTGATGAGTGGCCCCTTATAATGCTGCACAGTGATGAGTGGCCCCTTATAATGCTGCACAGTGATGAGTGGCCCCTTGTATTGCTGCACAGTGATTAGTGGCCCCTTACAATGCTGCTGCCGCAGCCTCAATTAAAAAAATGAAAAAAAAAACTATATACTCACCTTGTCACTGCTGCAGCTGCTGCTCCTCAGCGTTGCTGGCTCTGCAGTGACTGTTCAGGCAGAGGGCGCCTGCTAACTACGTCATGGCACCCTCTGACCTTAACGTCACTGCCAGAGGAAGCAAGACAGCAGAGCGATGCGCAGCGGTGGAATGGGGCACAGGTGAATATGGCTCCCCCCGTTATACTCACCTCTCCTGGCATGTCTCTGCAGCCCCCCGTGCTTGTTCCATCTTCTCAGTGCTGTTCTTCCTGCTTTCTGCTCATTACATATGTGCATATTAATGAGGGTAATGAGCGTACCACGTGACCGCTGAAAGCAGGAAGAACAGCGCCGAGAAGATGGAATAAGCACGGGGGGCTGCAGAAACATGCCAGGAGAGGTGAGTATGATCTCCGACACCCCCCCCCGCTCCCCCTCCCTGGCCAACCCCCGGTATATGACTCGCGTATAAGCCGAGAGGGGGACTTTCAGCCCCAAAAAATGGGCTGAAAATCTCGACTTATACGCGAGTATATACTGTAAGCCTTTTTTGTCCTTTAAGACAGAAGAAACAAAACTATTAACTCTTCTTCTAAGGTCTGACTGTGAGCTCAGACCCTCCCCAGCTATTTGTTAGGGCACTCCAGGCTAAGGGGTTGTACTGCTATGCTCTGTTATTGCAGACTTCATCATCCCAATCATAGTTCATCATCAGCACATCAGCCCCATCATAGTCCATCATCAGCACATCAACCCCATCATAGTCCATCATCAGCACATCAGCCCCATCATAGTCCATCATCAGCACATCAGCCCCATCATAGTCCATCATCAGCATATCAGCCCCATCATTGTCCCATAATGAAAGAAGTGTTGTTGCGCATTCTTAACAGCCGCTTGTTCCAGACACCCTGTTCTTAGGATTGGTGGGGGTCCTGGCAGTGAAACACCCGTAATCAGCAAGTTATGATCTACCAATGGCTAGGGGATAACTTGCTGAGGAGGCAGAAGTTGGGGACTACTGTTTTTAAAGACCGCAATACCTATATCAGGAGCTGTAAAGAAATATATGTTTCTAAGCTTTATCTTGAGTCCATTTTCCTTGTCGATAATTCTTAGATAATTCTGGGAAAAAAAGTATTTTAATACATATAACAAACTTAAATTGTCTTTGGAGAATAAAGTCTATCGGCGGTCAGTGCAGTGTACTACATTAGTTTGTGGGACAGAACATGTTGATAAAGGGTCGGTCTCATCACTGCACTCACCGTCCATAAGCTTTATTAGGGTAGATATCCACAGAATATGGATATAGTAGATGTATACCCCCTCTCAGGAATCCTTCCCTCATATTAGCTATGATGACTACATTCCACTGCAAACAGCAGAAGAAACTTGAGGCGCACTATTTACAAGAGGAGTTTTCCCATACATTTATGTGTTATCCATAAAATATTCTATAAATGTCTGATAGGCAGAGGTCCCGGACGTGAAACCCGCATCTGTCTACAGACCTGGGGAACTATGAATGTACAGATGGCCATTCACTATTGGGGAGGTTCCTATAAGATCTGAGTACTCAGCCTTGTGTTTGGTTATTTTCATAGACCTTGACATGAGCGGCAGGGTACATATGAAACCAGTGCTCCACCCAATTCTTCCTGAAGCAATTTTGTGGCTGATTCAAGACCCCTGTACTATTGATTTGAGGGTTCCTAAATGGTTGGAGAGCCACACCAGTCTAATGTATTTGAGATGTTGTACCCTCTTAACGAAAGATCAGAGGAAAATACCTTCAACAAAACTGCTGGTTGGGTCGGATGTGGTATTCTGAGCCACTTGGTTTGTTGTCTCACATGTTTATGCTTAAAGTTCTTAATGGTTTGTTCTTGTTGAGTTTATGGGACCTTTGTCTATACTGTACTGTTCCTTTTTCATTTTTTTAGATAAGCATTCCATACTGTTAGGTGAAGAACTGGTGCTACCCTTCTTCACATTGAGGCATCATCCTACCATTGTGATCAGAAGCCCTATAACCCGGCTTCATTGTTAGGATGCAGGATTTATATAAATTAGCTCTACTGGGGTCTTAAAAGTGCAGGCATTGAGGAAGAAGTACAAAATCAGCAGGCAAATGAGTAGTCAGAAACAAGCAAAGGTCAGGGCAGGCAGCAGTGCAGAAACATAACCGGAAACAAGCAGAGGTCAGGGCAGGCAGCAGTGCAAAAACATAACCGGAAACAACCATAAAACCAAAGAAAAAAAACGACCCACAGTCCATATAGTGCAGAATAATATACATTTTTATTAGTATCACAGATTAATAACCGGAAACAAGCAGAGGTCAGGGCAGGCGGCAGTGCAGAAGCATAATCCATTGAGCAAGCTGAGGTCAGGGCAGGCGGCAGTGCAGAAACATAATCCATTGAGCAAGCAGAGGTCAGGCAGGCGGCAGTGCAGAAACATTTTCTGGTGTTTTGAACAGGCATTTAATAATTGACACGATATAATAAAGCACTGCCATCACATACCCCGTGAAGCCAGTTGGCCTTTGGTGGTGTTCAGGCCTCTGACTGTATAGGGATGTCCTGGCATGTGGGAGACGTCTCCGTGGTTGGAACTTTCCTCCAGCTACGGGTGCAGCCATTAGGCTGCCTTCCCCTCCACACACACAAAAGTGTGTGCGGATGGTAGAAAACACTCCCAAAAAAAAGAAATAAAAGTAAAAAAAATAAACAAAACAAGTAAAAAGTGATTTACAAGTCGCTCTGGGTTAGTGTTCAGCTCTCCTCTCTATCTCTGCTTGCCTCGCACTGACCGTTCTTGCGGAACATTCCATGACTCGTGGACAACGCTTCTGTGATGTCATAAAGACGAACATGGCAATGGGTCTAATATAGGAGAACTAGTTATGTTACCCATGGCAGACCATCCAATACCAGCTGCCACTGTACGGATAGGGGTTAGCTGGATTGGGATGAGATGTATAAAAACTTACCGGTACAATAGCGCAAGTCATTGCTTTATTTACTGTTTTTGCTTTTTTACCTGTTTACAGGCAAATCTTTCTATTTGATATTTTCAAACCTGTATAATTCTGTATCCTCATATGTGAGATAATGTGATGTATCTATTGTCAGCTCCTTGTAGGAATGTCTCCTCCTCTCTTCCCGGTAACACGGATCACCCGTGATGGGCACAGACCATTGCTGTAGTCGGAATTATTTCATATAGCTTCAGAATAAATGTTAAATAATATTGTATTTTTTCCATATAATTGGCTCAGATCACTTTTTTTAATTTGTCTGTAATTCTAAGTAGTGATAAAAAAATAAATAACCCCAAGTGTGAACCTGGTGTAGAACGTACAAATTGTCCAGAGTCTCTCCTGGGCCATGTTCACACGTGCAGAAGTGCTGCATTGTTTCCATAGGTATTCACACTAAAGCAATCAAAACTTTTTATTGTATTTTTTTGTGGCAGTTTTTTCGAATGCATTTTTTTTAGTAGAGGAATGCTTCAGTTCCACAATTGGAGACTTCATTGGAATTTTGCATGCGTTTTTTATGCTCTCCATATAATATAGTGGAAAATATTAAACAAAAGCATCAAAAAGTTCACACTTCTGCTGCACCATTAGCCCCTGTATGTAGTACAGCTTAGGCCTCTTTCACACTTCAGTTTTTTGCATCAGTTCAAATCCGCCAAAAAGGCAGACAAGCGGATCCGTTCTGAACTGATGTGAACGGATGGCACAGGATCCTGAAAATGAGGAAATTTAAAGGAAATGCTGGTCGGGAAGGAGAGAGAGAGAGAGTTTTGTTGCAAGCTCCGTTTTGAAATCTTTGAGGATGGTGACGGACAGCAACTTTTGGCGGATCCTCAAAAAAAAAACGGATGAAACGGACAGCCATCCGTCACAATCCGCCATTAATGCAAGTCAATGGGGAAAAAACGGATCCTCCAAAAAAAATTGAGGATCCGTTTTTGTCAAAACCTGACGGATTGTGACTGATTGCAAAAAACTGAAGTGTGAAAGGGGCCTTAGGGAGCGATAAATGAAGTGAAAAGAAAAGTAAAACAACAAAAAAAGATTTAAACAAATCTGAAAAAAAACTCATAAAAGTTCAATTTTCCTCCATTGAAAATGAACATAAAAAAAAATGTCAAGTGATATCGCCGCATCCAGCAAAGTCCGAGCTATCAAAATATAAAAATAATTAACCCAATTGGTAAACACAAAAAATTTAAAAACGCCAACATTGCGGTATTTTTTAGTCGCTGCAATACCACTTAAAATACGTAACAAGCAACTAAAATGTCATATGTATCCCAAAGTAATATCCATAATAACGTCTCGCCTTATGAAAAAATAATCCCTCTCATAGCTCTATTGAACGAAAAAGTAAAACTACGGGTCTCGGAAAATGGCAACACAAACTCCAACATATTTTTTATTTCAAAGTCTTGATTTTTTTTCTACCACTAAAATAATTTAAAAATCTGGGCACGTTTAGTATCTCTGTAATCATACTGATGAGGAGAATCATATTACATGGTCATTTTTACCACATAATGTACGCCGTAAACATAATTAAGGTCAGAATTGCGTTTTTTTTCACAATTTTCCCATTTCCCTGTACATTGTGTGTAAGGATAAGTCACAACCACTGCCACCAATATTTCTTGAACACCACTTGCTCACGACACACCTGCCCTGGGATGTTACTATAAAGGTGAACCTCCCATATTCTTTTGTCCACTCACCTAAGCGCACCCCGCAGACAGTTCTCACATCCACATCACACTGTTTGCTGCTATCGGTCACTGTTTTGATAGGCCAGTGAGACACCTGCGCTGGGTCACACACTAGCACACATGCCACCCAGCTTTTCTGAGCCCCTGATAGGTGCTCTTCTTTTACTTTTGTATACACATACAGCAAAACACAACCAAGGTATACTCGCCGTCCTCAGGGTTTGGGGGACGTTTAGCGCAGAAAAGAACAAACTTATTAAAATTTAGATTTAAAGGGATCCTGTCAGCAGGATTGTGAACAGTAAAGTACAGACAGTGTCAGGTCTACGCTGTTATACTGATTAAAATGAGGTGACCTGGGTGATGAAATGCATCTTGTGGTTGTTGTGTAATCTGTATTTGTAAATTTCAGTTATTGAGATTCTGGTGCTCCGGGTGTTTGTGGGGTTACAAAAAAAAGGTTTGCATTCATCAAAATGGTGCCTGTGCTGTAGTATAATACATGACTAATATCAATATGTAGACATGTGTAAGGGGTTGAGAGTCTTACCCCTTTAAACCCCCATGTTGCTGTTGTACTTGTATATATATTTATATATATGTTATACCATTGTTGCGCATTATCGTATATTTCATGTTGCTGTATTATTTATATAGCATAAGCTATGTTTCTGCACCTTGTACTTGGTAGGGACAGTGCAGTCTGGGCTATGGTCACTAGATGGGGCACTGAGCTCATTGCACAGTAGATGTAGCTGTAGGACATATAGGAGTTAACTGTAGGAGGGGATAGCTGGAGAATAAGCCAGGATGGTCTTCCAGTTTCAGGCAGTCAGAGGCCTGACCCCTTTGTGCTCGGGTGGGCTATATGCCTGAGCTGCCTAACTACCCCGTGATGTTAAAGCTGATGCCCAGCCATCTAGAGAAGAACACGGTACTGCAGAATCAGCAATAAAGTGGAAAAGAGTGTAAGTAAACAGAGGAAGATTGAAGGTTACCGTAAAAGGGTACGGGCAGGTCACTCCAGAATGTGGTGGAAAGCTACGTGGGCTGAATCTCTGATGTCCGGGGCGAAACATGCTGGAGAGCGCTTCACCGTGGTGACGCTATACAGGGAGGACACTGAGGAGCCATCTGAGACGCTTCGTCAAACGGAAACACTGCAAGGAACAGTGAAGGGAAAGATGAAGTAATGTGCTGTCTTTACTGTGATGAAAATGCTGGAAACTATGTGGATGTGCTGTGTCCTGAAGAAAATAAATTTGCTCAGTTAAGAGTTGCCCTGGACTGTGTCTCTATTCATTGGGATCAAGGATCAGCATCAAGTCGGCGTAGCAAAGGGGACGCTGACGGCACGGTGAGTATTCACCGTACCATGCAAGAGAAGAGGTACCGTTTTCCTGTAGAGGGAGGTCAGGGTATACAATGCCCGAACCCGAAATACTCAGCCACGACTACTGCCCTGGCTGACCTTTACACATAAAGTGTAGAAGTCGGGGGGGAAAGTGGGGAATGTGGTCTAGAAGTGATCAAGTATAGTGTGTTATTTTCTGCAGCAAACGTGTCCTGGCTGGAAGAGGAAGAAAAGCGAAGATGAATCGCTACAAATACAGAGGTCACTGGTAAGTCAGTGATTTACCTGGACACTTACATTATATAGTATATACAGAGCTCCTGTGTATAATGTCACTGGTGATCCTTGTATTACCTGTACGCTGACTATATGCAGAGCTCCTGTGTATAATGTTACTGGTGAGTCACTGTATTACCTGTACACTATACACTATATACAGAACTCCTGTGTATGTCTCCAGTGATCATTCTATTACTTGTACACTGACATTATATATACAGACAGGTAGCGTCGGACTGATTCTCCGGTGGGCCCTGGCATCTGGTGGGCCCTGGCACCTCTACTGGTATACAGGGACAGCAGTTGCCTAGGGCCCCCACTGCTCCAGGGGCCCCCAGCCAGTGCCACACAGCTGCTATGGGGGCCCTGCCAGCGGAGCAGCAGCGGGTGTCAGGAGGCAGGAGCCACTGTCCCCACTACTAAAGAGAAATGAATATTCATTCACTCTCGGCCTTCACTCACCCCGGGGCCCCGCTCCCCAACCTAGGCAGCCGGCGCCGCGCTCAATTGCAGTGGAAGAGAGAGCATCTCTCTCCCATCAGTCCCCTCTGCTCCTGACTCACAGCCGATGCGCGATGACGTCACTTCATCGCGCACCCGCTGTGTGTCTGGCAGACGGGTCAGCTGCTGACACTGAAGCCGTCATCAGCGTGGGAGCAGGAGGAGAGGTGAGTATTGTGGTTTGTTTTTTATATATCTCTATATCTATCTATATCTATCTCTATATCTATCTGTCTCTATATCTATATATCTCTATATCTATCTATTTCTATCTGTATATCTATATCTCTATCTCTATATCTATCTGTCTCTATCTTAGATATAGAGATAGATATAGATAGATAGATAGATAGATATAGAGGTAGATATAGATAGATATAAATAGTCTATATCCATCTATCTCTATACCTATCTATATCTATCTCTATCTATTATCTTTATATCTATCCATCTATATATCATCTATCCATAGATCTATCTATTTATCCCCTATCTATCTATCTATATACCTATCTATAGCTATCACTATCTATTATCTTTATATCTATCTATCTATCTATCTATCTTTCTATCTATCTATCCATATATCTATTTATCCCCTATCTATCTATTTATCTATCTATATCTATCTAGGTCTATCTATCTCTATAGCTACCTATATCTTTCACTATCTATTATCTTTATATCTTTATATCTATCTGTCTATCCATAGATCTATCTATCTATTATCTATCTATACATCTAATTATCACATATCTATCTATCTATCTATCTAGTGTTATACCCTATGAGGGGGCAGCATTATACCCTATGAGGGGGTGCATTATACCCTATGAGGGGGGAGAAGCATTATACCCTATGAGGGGGCAGCCTTATACCCTATGAGGGGGTGCAATATACCTTATCTTCCAACAAAATTAATTCTAAGTCCTCCATTTTGTTGGCGAGGCTTCTGGCATTTGTATACATGCACTTTATGTATGTCTGTACCTCTATTTCTTAAATTATTAACTGTTCTAACCTCACCCCCCATGCCACTACCACCCCCAATTTCATTATTTGTGCCCAGGTCTCTATCTACACAGTCTTCCCCTCTTATAAAATGAATACCCTCCCCTAGTTCCAAATTTAAACACTCCTCCACCCTTCTAGCCATTTTTTTCCCCAGCACAGCTGCACCCTCCCCATTGAGGTGCAGCCCGTCCCTAGCGTAGAACCTGTAGCCAACTGAGAAGTCGGCCCAGTTCTCCAGGAACCCAAACCCCTCCTTCCTACACTAATTCTTGAACCACTTATTAACTTCCCTAATCTCCTCTCTGGCGTGGCACGTGGTACAGGAAATATTTCCAAAAATACCACCTTGGAGGTCCTTGCCTTAAGATTGCAGCCTAATTCCCTGAAATCATCTTTAAGGACCTTCCACCTACCTCTGTGTCATTTGTACCAATGTGCACCATGACCGCTGGATCCTCACCAGCCCCTCCCAGTAATCTGTCAACCCGGTCAGCGATGTGTCAGACTTGCGCGCCAGATAGGCAGCACACCGTTCGACGATCCCTTTCTTTGTGACAGATTGCCCTATCTGTTCCCCTAATAATTGAGTCCCCCACTACCAGCACCTGTCTGGCCTGCCCTGCTCTCCTATTTCTCCCCTTACTGGAGCATATACTCCTCTGGCTTTCAGAGGACATGCCTTGCTGCAGCAGTGCTACCCCTGCACTGACACTCCCCTCATCTGCCAACTTGGCAAACTTATTGGGTTGTGCCAGATCAGGACTAGCCTCCCTGGCACTCTTCTGTCTACCCCACCTTCTAACTGTCACCCATCTTACTGCTTCACTGTCCTGCAGCTCCAACCTAGCATCCCCCCCTCATCTATCTCATTGAGCGTCTGCTCAGTGAGTAGAAGTCTCCTTTCCATATTGTCTATTGATCTCAATGTTGCCAGCTGCACATTTAAATCCAGTATCTGGCCTTCCAAATGCACAATGTGCTCACATCTCGCACAGCAGTATGCACCCTCGACTGGCTGGTCAAGGATTGCGTACATGCGGCAAGACGTACACTGGATGGCATTGGCAATAGTGGAGCACATTCCTAATGGGGATTGCACCAGACAGAAAAGATAAGTAAAAATAAATAAAAAGTATTAATAAAATATAACAGCAATTCAGTAATACCTCCTTTGCAAACTCCCTGAATCCAAAGTCACTGAATCACAAGTCACACACTTACCACCGTTCGCACTTACGCTCAGGTCACACTCAGCTCGTTTACACTCGCTCAGGCAGAAGATTTAAAGAGATTTTTTTTCCCTTCACCAGCAAACCACCCTGCTGCTCAATGCACTTCCAAAAGCTCCTGTGTATAATTTCACTGGTGGTCACTGTATTACACTGACACTGTATGCAGATCTTCTGTGTATAAATATCAGGATCCTGTCAGCGTCGGCGAACTGCCACGGCTGAGCAGCGTGACTCACCCCTACTGCGGGAGGGCCCGGGGTCCGATACTGCAGGGAAAGTTGAGGCAGACGGGACCTGCGATGCTGAAGGTAGTAAGAAGTACAAGGACCTACGATCATGTGACCACAGGGGGCGGGGCTTAGTGTCCCACTTCTGAAGATGATTGTAGGACTCTACTACAGGAATCCTGGAGTAGAGGCGAGGGGAACTCAGGTCAGACAAACGGGCGGTCATACATGGAGAGGGCGGCGCGATACCAGAGGGGCGAGCAGAGAGTAGTCAGAACGTAAGCAATGAGTCATACATGGAGATAGCTGCACAGTACAAGAGGGGCAATCAGAGAATAGTCAGGTCATAGGCAATGAGTCATACACAGAGATAGCAACGCAGTACAAGAGGGACAGGCAGAACTCGTAACAGGGACAGAACCAGATCAAAACCAAACAAGCATAAAGTATTACAGTCACAAAGCACACCAGGGTCACACACACTCGGCCAAGGGTCTGAGTATAAACGATGAGGAATGAGCCCACAATGAGGCTTTAAAAAGCCTCCCAGAATCTCAGAGTGAGGCCATCCACATTAACCTCTGAACTACCTAATCCCACAAGCTGAGCAAACCTTGACAATAATGTTGCCAGTGATCACTGAGCTCCTGTGTATAATGTCACTGGTAATCACTGTATTACCTGTACACTGACACTATATACAGAGGTACTGTGTATAATGTCACTGGTGGTAATAACAGTGTTGTTATTATTGTGGTTTGTATTCATAATCAGTACTGTAGTATTCCATCAATAAGTGGTGGTAATTTGTGGACTGTTCACAGTGTGGAAGTATTTCTCCGTGTATGAATTATTATTTGGTCCCTATATGCTGGTAATATGTCATATTATTCGGTCACTATGTGGTGGTAATATGTGGTCTGGTCATGGTGTGGTTGTATTTGTGCCTTTTATGTGATATGATGCGGGTACTATGTGGTCTGGTCATGGTGTGGTGGTATTTCTCCCCTGTATGTGGTATTATTGGTCTTGGTACAGTGGATTGTGTTGTGTTTGACGGTCATTAGTCTTCTCTGATATTAATTAGAAGAATATTCTTTATTTCCATTAGAGATTAAATACTTTGTAAACAGCGGCAGAGATGCACTTACAGGGGTTTCCTGTGGAAAAACGTAATCTCCTATTCACAGGACAAGTGATAACGTATTGATTGGGGGGGTCTAACTACTTGGACCCATTCAGCAAAATGTGGAACTTTTTATCCCCATTAGACTGGAGTGGCATGTCCGACTTGACAACTGATCCATTCATTCCCTCAGTGGCTGCACTTGTATTTTTATAGAAGCTCCAAAGAGAATGAATGAAGCTTCGGTCAGATATCTAACCTGCTGCTCCATTTTAAAATGGGGATAAGTGTCCTATCAACGATAAAACTTTCTCATTCTTCCGGTCGGTGCAGTTTCTAATGGTCGGACGTATGCGATCAGCTATCCTATAGAGCCCATGGATCGGTGATAAATTGTTTTAACCAAAGAACCACATTAATGTAAACTACCGTAATTATACATCCCAGTTATGGGGGTGCACAGTAGATGTGCAGGAGCCGCCTGTGTTTTACAGCCGATGCTCCACTATAATGGGGATAACGACTGACAGATATTAGCATATAGCTGTAGGATGGGGCCCTAGAGTCCATTCCCCTGGTGGGCCCCAGACACCCCAGTTCGACCCTGAATATACATCATTGTGGATTATCAGATACCGGATTTAGGGAAATTTCTCTGTAATATGGAAGGCAATGACATGAATAGATAGCAAAATCTGGTTTGTCTACAATCTTTTTTATTTGTTAGGTTCTTTCCTGTTACAGCACTTCTCTCCTGTAGTATAAACCTTCTCTCACACTAGTGCTAGCACTAAACCTTGGTTTGCCTTCTTCTAAAGTCTCTGTTGTCCCCGCAGACTTAGAGATTTCCAGCATTACTCCATGCAGCCATAAGGACCTTCTCTCTTTACTCCTTGGGTTTCCGCTGTCCTAGCAGGAAGTGAGAAACGTTCTCGTAAATCACAAGGATGGTACAGCAGGCGGGGTCGCTCAAAATAACTTGGGGGCAATTTTCTTTAGAAGTCCGTATATACTCGCGTATAAGCCGACCCATGTATAAGCCGACCACCCTAATTTTGTCACAAAAAACTGGGAAAACTTATTGACTCGCCTATAAACCTAGGGTGGAAAATGCCGAAGCTACTGGTAAATTTCAAAAATAAAATGGGCCCCATAAGATGCTCCATAAAGTTCATGATGGCCCCATATAATGCTCCATAAAGTTCATGATGGGTTCCATAAGATGCTCCATACAAAAATATGCCTAATAATGCTGCACAGTGAATAATGGTAGCCCTATTACATGGTCCATAATAACATATGCCCCATATAATGCTTCACAGTGATTGGTGGCCCCTTATAATGCTGCATGGAGAGTGGCCCCTTATAATGCTGCACAATGATTAGTGGCCCCTTATAATGCTGCACAGTGATTAGTGGCCCCTTATAATGCTGCACAGTGATTAGTGGCCCCTTATAATGCTGCACAGTGATTAGTGGCCCCTTATAATGCTGCACATTGATTAGTGGCCCCTTACAATGCTGCACGGTGATTAGTGGCCACTTATAATGCTGCACAGTGATTAGTGGCCCCTTGAAATGCTGCAGTGATTAGTGGCCCCTTATGCTGCACGGTGATTAGTGGCCCTTTGTAATGCTGCACAGTGATTAGTGGCCCCGTATAATGCTGCACAGTAATGAGAGGCCCCCTTATAATGCTGCACAGTAATGAGTGGCCTCTTATAATGCAGCACAGTGATGAGTGGCCCCATATAATGCTGCACAGTGATTACTGGCCCCATATAATGCTGCACAGTGATTACTGGCCCCATATAATGCTGCACAGTGATTAGTGGCCCCTTGTAATGCTGCACAGTGATTAGTGGCCCCTTGTAATGCTGCACAGTGATTAGTGGCCCCTTGTAATGCTGCACAGTTATTAGTGGCCCCTTGTAATGCTGCACAGTGATGAGTGGCCCCTTGTAATGCTGCACAGTGATGAGTGGCCCCTTATAATGCTGCACAGTGATTAGTGGCCCCTTGAAATGCTGCAGTGATTAGTGGCTCCTTATTATGCTGCACGGTGATTAGTGGCCCCTTATTATGCTGCACGGTGATGAGTGGCCCCTTATAATGCTGCAAGGTGATGAGTGGCCCCTTATAATGCTGCACAGTGATGAGTGGCCCCTTATAATTCTGCACAGTGATGAGTGGCCCCTTATAATGCTGCACAGTGATGAGTGGCCCCTTATAATGCTGCACAGTGATGAGTGGCCCCTTGTATTGCTGCACAGTGATTAGTGGCCCCTTACAATGCTGCTGCCGCAGCCTCAATTAAAAAAATGAAAAAAAAAACTATATACTCACCTTGTCACTGCTGCAGCTGCTGCTCCTCAGCGTTGCTGGCTCTGCAGTGACTGTTCAGGCAGAGGGCGCCTGCTAACTACGTCATGGCACCCTCTGACCTTAACGTCACTGCCAGAGGAAGCAAGACAGCAGAGCGATGCGCAGCGGTGGAATGGGGCACAGGTGAATATGGCTCCCCCCGTTATACTCACCTCTCCTGGCATGTCTCTGCAGCCCCCCGTGCTTGTTCCATCTTCTCAGTGCTGTTCTTCCTGCTTTCTGCGGTCACGTGGTGCCGCTCATTACATATGTGCATATTAATGAGGGTAATGAGCGTACCACGTGACCGCTGAAAGCAGGAAGAACAGCGCCGAGAAGATGGAATAAGCACGGGGGGCTGCAGAAACATGCCAGGAGAGGTGAGTATGATCTCCGACACCCCCCCCTGCTCCCCCTCCCTGGCCGACCCCCGGTATATGACTCGCGTATAAGCCGAGAGGGGGACTTTCAGCCCCAAAAAATGGGCTGAAAATCTCGACTTATACGCGAGTATATACTGTAAGCCTTTTTTGTCCTTTAAGACAGAAGAAACAAAACTATTAACTCTTCTTCTAAGGTCTGACTGTGAGCTCGGACCCTCCCCAGCTATTTGTTAGGGCACTCCAGGCTAAGGGGTTGTACTGCTATGCTCTGTTATTGCAGACTTCATCATCCCAATCATAGTTCATCATCAGCACATCAGCCCCATCATAGTCCATCATCAGCACATCAACCCCATCATAGTCCATCATCAGCACATCAGCCCCATCATAGTCCATCATCAGCACATCAGCCCCATCATAGTCCATCATCAGCATATCAGCCCCATCATTGTCCCATAATGAAAGAAGTGTTGTTGCGCATTCTTAACAGCCGCTTGTTCCAGACACCCTGTTCTTAGGATTGGTGGGGGTCCTGGCAGTGAAACACCCGTAATCAGCAAGTTATGATCTACCAATGGCTAGGGGATAACTTGCTGAGGAGGCAGAAGTTGGGGACTACTGTTTTTAAAGACCGCAATACCTATATCAGGAGCTGTAAAGAAATATATGTTTCTAAGCTTTATCTTGAGTCCATTTTCCTTGTCGATAATTCTTAGATAATTCTGGGAAAAAAAGTATTTTAATACATATAACAAACTTAAATTGTCTTTGGAGAATAAAGTCTATCGGCGGTCAGTGCAGTGTACTACATTAGTTTGTGGGACAGAACATGTTGATAAAGGGTCGGTCTCATCACTGCACTCACCGTCCATAAGCTTTATTAGGGTAGATATCCACAGAATATGGATATAGTAGATGTATACCCCCTCTCAGGAATCCTTCCCTCATATTAGCTATGATGACTACATTCCACTGCAAACAGCAGAAGAAACTTGAGGCGCACTATTTACAAGAGGAGTTTTCCCATACATTTATGTGTTATCCATAAAATATTCTATAAATGTCTGATAGGCAGAGGTCCCGGACGTGAAACCCGCATCTGTCTACAGACCTGGGGAACTATGAATATACAGATGGCCATTCACTATTGGGGAGGTTCCTATAAGATCTGAGTACTCAGCCTTGTGTTTGGTTATTTTCATAGACCTTGACATGAGCGGCAGGGTACATATGAAACCAGTGCTCCACCCAATTCTTCCTGAAGCAATTTTGTGGCTGATTCAAGACCCCTGTACTATTGATTTGAGGGTTCCTAAATGGTTGGAGACCCACACCAGTCTAATGTATTTGAGATGTTGTACCCTCTTAACGAAAGATCAGAGGAAAATACCTTCAACAAAACTGCTGGTTGGGTCGGATGTGGTATTCTGAGCCACTTGGTTTGTTGTCTCATATGTTTATGCTTAAAGTTCTTAATGGTTTGTTCTTGTTGAGTTTATGGGACCTTTGTCTATACTGTACTGTTCCTTTTTCATTTTTTTAGATAAGCATTCCATACTGTTAGGTGAAGAACTGGTGCTACCCTTCTTCACATTGAGGCATCATCCTACCATTGTGATCAGAAGCCCTATAACCCGGCTTCATTGTTAGGATGCAGGATTTATATAAATTAGCTCTACTGGGGTCTTAAAAGTGCAGGCATTGAGGAAGAAGTACAAAATCAGCAGGCAAATGAGTAGTCAGAAACAAGCAAAGGTCAGGGCAGGCAGCAGTGCAGAAACATAACCGGAAACAAGCAGAGGTCAGGGCAGGCAGCAGTGCAAAAACATAACCGGAAACAACCATAAAACCAAAGAAAAAAAACGACCCACAGTCCATATAGTGCAGAATAATATACATTTTTATTAGTATCACAGATTAATAACCGGAAACAAGCAGAGGTCAGGGCAGGCGGCAGTGCAGAAGCATAATCCATTGAGCAAGCTGAGGTCAGGGCAGGCGGCAGTGCAGAAACATAATCCATTGAGCAAGCTGAGGTCAGGGCAGGCGGCAGTTCAAAAACATAATCCATTGAGCAAGCAGAGGTCAGGCAGGCGGCAGTGCAGAAACATAATCCATTGAGCAAGCAGAGGTCAGGGCAGGCGTCAGTTCAAAAACATAATCCATTGAGCAAGCAGAGGTCAGGGCAGGCGGCAGTTCAAAAACATAATCCACTGAGCAAGCAGAGGTCAAGGCAGGCGGCAGTGCAGAAACATAATCCATTGAGCAAGCAGAGGTCAGGGTAGGCGGCAGTTCAAAAACATAATCCATTGAGCAAGCAGAGGTCAAGGCAGGCGGCAGTGCAGAAACAATCCATTGAGCAAGCAGAGGTCAGGCAGGCGGCAGTTCAAAAACATAATCCATTGAGCAAGCAAAGGTCAGGGCAGGCGGCAGTGTAGATGCATAACTTTAAACAAGCAGAGGTCAGGGCAGGCGGCAGTATAGAAACATGATCCATTGATCAAGCCATAGTCAAAACCGGAAAATCTGTCTAAGAAGCAGCTGTGCAGAAGATGGTATGTGCTTGCTGCAAGCAACTCGCCACTACATTTTCCGCCGGCTAAATCAAAGTGCCGCGGAATTCTCTTCTCGGGAGAATGATCTTCCTAGGACTTGGAAGGAAACCCAAATCTCTCTTGTAGGCACGTTGTACATCCTGTGGGCTCATCAGCATTACTTGCATGATCTTTCCAGTGGTATAGCTGACTGGCAGGTGTGGTGTAGGATTGTAGCCTTGTTTAGCAGTCACCTTAATACGCGGTTGATGGTCGTAAGGCATACTGAGGAGTATACGTGCTTGAGAGGGAGTTAGCTCCATCCAGGTGCATGGGGATGGGCTCCTGGGCAATGTGGCTGTTGTCTCTTCCTCATCTACTGTTCTGGTGAGTATCAGGCGTTCCTTCATACCCTCTGGCTCTGCGCTGATGTTTGCTGCAGGTTGTACGAATCGGCCTATTTCGGGCATTGTAGGATATGGTGGTGGACTTTTCAGTCTGGAATATCGGTCCTTTGCCTTTTCTGGTGTTTTGAACAGGCATTTAATAATTGACACGATATAATAAAGCACTGCCATCACATACCCCGTGAAGCCAGTTGGCCTTTGGTGGTGTTCAGGCCTCTGACTGTATAGGGATGTCCTGGCATGTGGGAGACGTCTCCGTGGTTGGAACTTTCCTCCAGCTACGGGTGCAGCCATTAGGCTGCCTTCCCCTCCACACACACAAAAGTGTGTGCGGATGGTAGAAAACACTCCCAAAAAAAAGAAATAAAAGTAAAAAAAATAAACAAAACAAGTAAAAAGTGATTTACAAGTCGCTCTGGGTTAGTGTTCAGCTCTCCTCTCTATCTCTGCTTGCCTCGCACTGACCGTTCTTGCGGAACATTCCATGACTCGTGGACAACGCTTCTGTGATGTCATAAAGACGAACATGGCAATGGGTCTAATATAGGATAACTAGTTATGTTACCCATGGCAGACCATCCAATACCAGCTGCCACTGTACGGATAGGGGTTAGCTGGATTGGGATGAGATGTATAAAAACTTACCGGTACAATAGCGCAAGTCATTGCTTTATTTACTGTTTTTGCTTTTTTACCTGTTTACAGGCAAATCTTTCTATTTGATATTTTCAAACCTGTATAATTCTGTATCCTCATACGTGAGATAATGTGATGTATCTATTGTCAGCTTCTTCCAGGAATGTCTCCTCCTCTCTTCCCGGTAACACGGATCACCCGTGATGGGCACAGACCATTGCTGTAGTCAGAATTATTTCATATAGCTTCAGAATAAATGTTAAATAATATTGTATTTTTTCCATATAATTGGCTCAGATCACTTTTTTTAATTTGTCTGTAATTCTAAGTAGTGATAAAAAAATAAATAACCCCAAGTGTGAACCTGGTGTAGAACGTACAAATTGTCCAGAGTCTCTCCTGGGCCATGTTCACACGTGCAGAAGTGCTGCATTGTTTCCATAGGTATTCGCACTAAAGCAATCAAAACTTTTTATTGTATTTTTTTGTGGCAGTTTTTTCGAATGCATTTTTTTTAGTAGAGGAATGCTTCAGTTCCACAATTGGAGACTTCATTGGAATTTTGCATGCGTTTTTTATGCTCTCCATATACTATAGTGGAAAATATTAAACAAAAGCATCAAAAAGTTCACACTTCTGCTGCACCATTAGCCCCTGTATGTAGTACAGCTTAGGCCTCTTTCACACTTCAGTTTTTTGCATCAGTTCAAATCCGCCAAAAAGGCAGACAAGCGGATCCGTTCTGAACTGATGTGAACGGATGGCACAGGATCCTGAAAATGAGGAAATTTAAAGGAAACGCTGGTCGGGAAGGAGAGAGAGAGAGAGAGAGTTTTGTTGCAAGCTCCGTTTTGAAATCTTTGAGGATGGTGACGGACAGCAACTTTTGGCGGATCCTCAAAAAAAAAACTGATGAAACGGACAGCCATCCGTCACAATCCGCCATTAATGCAAGTCAATGGGGAAAAAACGGATCCTCCAAAAAAAACTGAGGATCCGTTTTTGTCAAAACCTGACGGATTGTGACTGATTGCAAAAAACTGAAGTGTGAAAGGGGCCTTAGGGAGCGATAAATGAAGTGAAAAGAAAAGTAAAACAACAAAAAAAGATTTAAACAAATCTGAAAAAAAAACTCATAAAAGTTCAATTTTCCTCCATTGAAAATGAACATAAAAAAAAAGTCAAGTGATATCGCCACATCCAGCAAAGTCCGAGCTATCAAAATATAAAAATAATTAACCCAATTGGTAAACACAAAAAATTTAAAAACGCCAACATTGCGGTATTTTTTGGTCGCTGCAATACCACTTAAAATACGTAACAAGCAACTAAAATGTCATATCTATCCCAAAGTAATATCCATAATAACGTCTCGCCTTATAAAAAAATAATCCCTCTCATAGCTCTATTGAACGAAAAAGTAAAACTACGGGTCTCGGAAAATGGCAACACAAACTCCAACATATTTTTTATTTCAAAGTCTTGATTTTTTTTCTACCACTAAAATAATTTAAAAATCTGGGCACGTTTAGTATCTCTGTAATCATACTGATGAGGAGAATCATATTACATGGTCATTTTTACCACATAATGTACGCCGTAAACATAATTAAGGTCAGAATTGCGTTTTTTTTCACAATTTTCCCATTTCCCTGTACATTGTGTGTCAGGATAAGTCACAACCACTGCCACCAATATTTCTTGAACACCACTTGCTCACGACACACCTGCCCTGGGATGTTACTATAAAGGTGAACCTCCCATATTCTTTTGTCCACTCACCTAAGCGCACCCCGCAGACAGTTCTCACATCCACATCACACTGTTTGCTGCTATCGGTCACTGTTTTGATAGGCCAGTGAGACACCTGCGCTGGGTCACACACTAGCACACATGCCACCCAGCTTTTCTGAGCCCCTGATAGGTGCTCTTCTTTTACTTTTGTATTCACATACAGCAAAACACAACCAAGGTATACTCGCCGTCCTCAGGGTTTGGGGGACGTTTAGCGCAGAAAAGAACAAACTTATTAAAATTTAGATTTAAAGGGATCCTGTCAGCAGGATTGTGAACAGTAAAGTACAGACAGTGTCAGGTCTACGCTGTTATACTGATTAAAATGAGGTGACCTGGGTGATGAAATGCATCTTGTGGTTGTTGTGTAATCTGTATTTGTAAATTTCAGTTATTGAGATTCTGGTGCTCCGGGTGTTTGTGGGGTTACAAAAAAAAGGTTTGCATTCATCAAAATGGTGCCTGTGCTGTGGTATAATACATGACTAATATCAATATGTAGACATGTGTAAGGGGTTGAGAGTCTTACCCCTTTAAACCCCCATGTTGCTGTTGTACTTGTATATATATTTATATATATGTTATACCATTGTTGCGCATTATCGTATATTTCATGTTGCTGTATTATTTATATAGCATAAGCTATGTTTCTGCACCTTGTACTTGGTAGGGACAGTGCAGTCTGGGCTATGGTCACTAGATGGGGCACTGAGCTCATTGCACAGTAGATGTAGCTGTAGGACATATAGGAGTTAACTGTAGGAGGGGATAGCTGGAGAATAAGCCAGGATGGTCTTCCAGTTTCAGGCAGTCAGAGGCCTGACCCCTTTGTGCTCGGGTGGGCTATATGCCTGAGCTGCCTAACTACCCCGTGATGTTAAAGCTGATGCCCAGCCATCTAGAGAAGAACACGGTACTGCAGAATCAGCAATAAAGTGGAAAAGAGTGTAAGTAAACAGAGGAAGATTGAAGGTTACCGTAAAAGGGTACGGGCAGGTCACTCCAGAATGTGGTGGAAAGCTACGTGGGCTGAATCTCTGATGTCCGGGGCGAAACATGCTGGAGAGCGCTTCACCATGGTGACGCTATACAGGGAGGACACTGAGGAGCCATCTGAGACGCTTCGTCAAACGGAAACACTGCAAGGAACAGTGAAGGGAAAGATGAAGTAATGTGCTGTCTTTACTGTGATGAAAATGCTGGAAACTATGTGGATGTGCTGTGTCCTGAAGAATATAAATTTGCTCAGTTAAGAGTTGCCCTGGACTGTGTCTCTATTCATTGGGATCAAGGATCAGCATCAAGTCGGCGTAGCAAAGGGGACGCTGACGGCACGGTGAGTATTCACCGTACCATGCAAGAGAAGAGGTACCGTTTTCCTGTAGAGGGAGGTCAGGGTATACAATGCCCGAACCCGAAATACTCAGCCACGACTACTGCCCTGGCTGACCTTTACACATAAAGTGTAGAAGTCGGGGGGGAAAGTGGGGAATGTGGTCTAGAAGTGATCAAGTATAGTGTGTTATTTTCTGCAGCAAACGTGTCCTGGCTGGAAGAGGAAGAAAAGCGAAGATGAATCGCTACAAATACAGAGGTCACTGGTAAGTCAGTGATTTACCTGGACACTTACATTATATAGTATATACAGAGCTCCTGTGTATAATGTCACTGGTGATCCTTGTATTACCTGTACGCTGACTATATGCAGAGCTCCTGTGTATAATGTTACTGGTGAGTCACTGTATTACCTGTACACTATACACTATATACAGAACTCCTGTGTATGTCTCCAGTGATCATTCTATTACTTGTACACTGACATTATATATACAGACAGGTAGCGTCGGACTGATTCTCCGGTGGGCCCTGGCATCTGGTGGGCCCTGGCACCTCTACTGGTATACAGGGACAGCAGTTGCCTAGGGCCCCCACTGCTCCAGGGGCCCCCAGCCAGTGCCACACAGCTGCTATGGGGGCCCTGCCAGCGGAGCAGCAGCGGGTGTCAGGAGGCAGGAGCCACTGTCCCCACTACTAAAGAGAAATGAATATTCATTCACTCTCGGCCTCCACTCACCCCGGGGCCCCGCTCCCCAACCTAGGCAGCCGGCGCTGCGCTCAATTTCAGTGGAATAGAGAGCATCTCTCTCCCATCAGTCCCCTCTGCTCCTGACTCACAGCCGATGCGCGATGACGTCACTTCATCGCGCACCCGCTGTGTGTCTGGCAGACGGGTCAGCTGCTGACACTGAAGCCGTCATCAGCGTGGGAGCAGGAGGAGAGGTGAGTATTGTGGTTTGTTTTTTATATATCTCTATATCTATCTATATCTATCTCTATATCTATCTGTCTCTATATCTATATATCTCTATATCTATCTATTTCTATCTGTATATCTATATCTCTATCTCTATATCTATCTGTCTCTATCTTAGATATAGAGATAGATATAGATAGATAGATAGATATAGAGGTAGATATAGATAGATATAAATAGTCTATATCCATCTATCTCTATACCTATCTATATCTATCTCTATCTATTATCTTTATATCTATCCATCTATATATCATGTATCCATAGATCTATCTATTTATCCCCTATCTATCTATCTATATACCTATCTATAGCTATCACTATCTATTATCTTTATATCTATCTATCTATCCATATATCTATTTATCCCCTATCTATCTATTTATCTATCTATATCTATCTAGGTCTATCTATCTATCTCTATAGCTACCTATATCTTTCACTATCTATTATCTTTATATCTTTATTTCTATCTGTCTATCCATAGATCTATCTATCTATTATCTATCTATACATCTAATTATCACATATCTATCTATCTATCTAGTGTTATACCCTATGAGGGGGCAGCATTATACCCTATGAGGGGGTGCATTATACCCTATGAGGGGGGAGAAGCATTATACCCTATGAGGGGGCAGCCTTATACCCTATGAGGGGGTGCAATATACCTTATCTTCCAACAAAATTAATTCTAAGTCCTCCATTTTGTTGGCGAGGCTTCTGGCATTTGTATACATGCACTTTATGTATGTCTGTACCTCTATTTCTTAAATTATTAACTGTTCTAACCTCACCCCCCATGCCACTACCACCTCCAATTTCATTATTTGTGCCCAGGTCTCTATCTACACAGTCTTCCCCTCTTATAAAATGAATACCCTCCCCTAGTTCCAAGTTTAAACACTCCTCCACCCTTCTAGCCATTTTTTTCCCCAGCACAGCTGCACCCTCCCCATTGAGGTGCAGCCCGTCCCTAGCGTAGAACCTGTAGCCAACTGAGAAGTCGGCCCAGTTCTCCAGGAACCCAAACCCCTCCTTCCTACACTAATTCTTGAACCACTTATTAACTTCCCTAATCTCCTCTCTGGCGTGGCACGTGGTACAGGAAATATTTCCAAAAATACCACCTTGGAAGTCCTTGCCTTAAGATTGCAGCCTAATTCCCTGAAATCATCTTTAAGGACCTTCCACCTACCTCTGTGTCATTTGTACCAATGTGCACCATGACCGCTGGATCCTCACCAGCCCCTCCCAGTAATCTGTCAACCCGGTCAGCGATGTGTCAGACTTGCGCGCCAGATAGGCAGCACACCGTTCGACGATCCCTTTCTTTGTGACAGATTGCCCTATCTGTTCCCCTAATAATTGAGTCCCCCACTACCAGCACCTGTCTGGCCTGCCCTGCTCTCCTATTTCTCCCCTTACTGGAGCATATACTCCTCTGGCTTTCAGAGGACATGCCTTGCTGCAGCAGTGCTACCCCTGCACTGACACTCCCCTCATCTGCCAACTTGGCAAACTTATTGGGTTGTGCCAGATCAGGACTAGCCTCCCTGGCACTCTTCTGTCTACCCCACCTTCTAACTGTCACCCATCTTACTGCTTCACTGTCCTGCAGCTCCAACCTAGCATCCCCCCCTCATCTATCTCATTGAGCGTCTGCTCAGTGAGTAGAAGTCTCCTTTCCATATTGTCTATTGATCTCAGTGTTGCCAGCTGCACATTTAAATCCAGTATCTGGGCTTCCAAATGCACAATGTGCTCACATCTCGCACAGCAGTATGCACCCTCGACTGGCTGGTCAAGGATTGCGTACATGCGTCAAGACGTACACTGGATGGCATTGGCAATAGTGGAGCACATTCCTAATGGGGATTGCACCAGACAGAAAAGCTAAGTAAAAATAAATAAAAAGTATTAATAAAATATAACAGCAATTCAGTAATACCTCCTTTGCAAACTCCCTGAATCCAAAGTCACTGAATCACAAGTCACACACTTACCACCGTTCGCACTGACGCTCAGGTCACACTCAGCTCGCTTACACTCGCTCAGGCAGAAGATTTAAAGAGATTTTTTTTCCCTTCACCAGCAAACCACCCTGCTGCTCAATGCACTTCCAAAAGCTCCTGTGTATAATTTCACTGGTGGTCACTGTATTACACTGACACTGTATGCAGATCTTCTGTGTATAAATATCAGGATCCTGTCAGCGTCGGCGAACTGCCATGGCTGAGCAGCGTGACTCACCCCTACTGCGGGAGGGCCCGGGGTCCGATACTGCAGGGAAAGTTGAGGCAGACGGGACCTGCGATGCTGAAGGTAGTAAGAAGTACAAGGACCTACGATCATGTGACCACAGGGGGCGGGGCTTAGTGTCCCACTTCTGAAGATGATTGTAGGACTCTACTACAGGAATCCTGGAGTAGAGGTGAGGGGAACTCAGGTCAGACAAACGGGCGGTCATACATGGAGAGGGCGGCGCGATACCAGAGGGGCGAGCAGAGAGTAGTCAGAACGTAAGCAATGAGTCATACATGGAGATAGCTGCACAGTACAAGAGGGGCAATCAGAGAATAGTCAGGTCATAGGCAATGAGTCATACACAGAGATAGCAACGCAGTACAAGAGGGACAGGCAGAACTCGTAACAGGGACAGAACCAGATCAAAACCAAACAAGCATAAAGTATTACAGTCACAAAGCACACCAGGGTCACACACACTCGGCCAAGGGTCTGAGTATAAACGATGAGGAATGAGCCCACAATGAGGCTTTAAAAAGCCTCCCAGAATCTCAGAGTGAGGCCATCCACATTAACCTCTGAACTACCTAATCCCACAAGCTGAGCAAACCTTGACAATAATGTTGCCAGTGATCACTGAGCTCCTGTGTATAATGTCACTGGTAATCACTATATTACCTGTACACTGACACTATATACAGAGGTACTGTGTATAATGTCACTGGTGGTAATAACAGTGTTGTTATTATTGTGGTTTGTATTCATAATCAGTACTGTAGTATTCCATCAATAAGTGGTGGTAATTTGTGGACTGTTCACAGTGTGGAAGTATTTCTCCGTGTATGAATTATTATTTGGTCCCTATATGCTGGTAATATGTCATATTATTCGGTCACTATGTGGTGGTAATATGTGGTCTGGTCATGGTGTGGTTGTATTTGTGCCTTTTATGTGATATGATGCGGGTACTATGTGGTCTGGTCATGGTGTGGTGGTATTTCTCCCCTGTATGTGGTATTATTGGTCTTGGTACAGTGGATTGTGTTGTGTTTGACGGTCATTAGTCTTCTCTGATATTAATTAGGAGAATATTCTTTATTTCCATTAGAGATTAAATACTTTGTAAACAGCGGCAGAGATGCACTTACAGGGGTTTCCTGTGGAAAAACGTAATCTCCTATTCACTGGACAAGTGATAACGTATTGATTGGGGGGGTCTAACTACTTGGACCCATTCAGCAAAATGTGGAACTTTTTATCCCCATTAGACTGGAGTGGCATGTCCGACTTGACCACTGATCCATTCATTCCCTCAGTGGCTGCACTTGTATTTTTATAGAAGCTCCAAAGAGAATGAATGAAGCTTCGGTCAGATATCTAACCTGCTGCTCCATTTTAAAATGGGGATAAGTGTCCTATCAACGATAAAACTTTCTCATTCTTCCGGTCGGTGCAGTTTCTAATGGTCGGACGTATGCGATCAGCTATCCTATAGAGCCCATGGATCGGTGATAAATTGTTTTAACCAAAGAACCACATTAATGTAAACTACCGTAATTATACATCCCAGTTATGGGGATGCACAGTAGATGTACAGGAGCCGCCTGTGTTTTACAGCCGATGCTCCACTATAATGGGGATAACGACTGACAGATATTAGCATATAGCTGTAGGATGGGGCCCTAGAGTCCATTCCCCTGGTGGGCCCCAGACACCCCAGTTCGACCCTGAATATACATCATTGTGGATTATCAGATACCGGATTTAGGGAAATTTCTCTGTAATATGGAAGGCAATGACATGAATAGATAGCAAAATCTGGTTTGTCTACAATCTTTTTTATTTGTTAGGTTCTTTCCTGTTACAGCACTTCTGTCCTGTAGTATAAACCTTCTCTCACACTAGTGCTAGCACTAAACCTTGGTTTGCCTTCTTCTAAAGTCTCTGTTGTCCCCGCAGACTTAGAGATTTCCAGCATTACTCCATGCAGCCATAAGGACCTTCTCTCTTTACTCCTTGGGTTTCCGCTGTCCTAGCAGGAAGTGAGAAACGTTCTCGTAAATCACAAGGATGGTACAGCAGGCGGGGTCGCTCAAAATAACTTGGGGGCAATTTTCTTTAGAAGTCCGTATATACTCGTGTATAAGCCGACCCATGTATAAGCCGACCACCCTAATTTTGTCACAAAAAACTGGGAAAACTTATTGACTCGCCTATAAACCTAGGGTGGAAAATGCCGAAGCTACTGGTAAATTTCAAAAATAAAATGGGCCCCATAAGATGCTCCATAAAGTTCATGATGGCCCCATATAATGCTCCATAAAGTTCATGATGGGTTCCATAAGATGCTCCATACAAAAATATGCCTAATAATGCTGCACAGTGAATAATGGTAGCCCTATAACATGGTCCATAATAACATATGCCCCATATAATGCTGCACAGTGATTGGTGGCCCCTTATAATGCTGCATGGAGAGAGGACCCTTATAATGCTGCACAATGATTAGTGGCCCCTTATAATGCTGCACAGTGATTAGTGGCCCCTTATAATGCTGCACAGTGATTAGTGGCCCCTTATAATGCTGCACAGTGATTAGTGGCCCCTTATAATGCTGCACATTGATTAGTGGCCCCTTACAATGCTGCACGGTGATTAGTGGCCACTTATAATGCTGCACAGTGATTAGTGGCCCCTTGAAATGCAGTGATTAGTGGCCCCTTATGCTGCACGGTGATTAGTGGCCCTTTGTAATGCTGCACAGTGATTAGTGGCCCCGTATAATGCTGCACAGTGATGAGAGGCCCCCTTATAATGCTGCACAGTGATGAGTGGCCTCTTATAATGCAGCACAGTGATGAGTGGCCCCATATAATGCTGCACAGTGATTACTGGCCCTATATAATGCTGCACAGTGATTACTGGCCCCATATAATGCTGCACAGTGATTAGTGGCCCCTTGTAATGCTGCACAGTGATTATTGGCCCCTTGTAATGCTGCACAGTGATTAGTGGCCCCTTGTAATGCTGCACAGTTATTAGTGGCCCCTTGTAATGCTGCACAGTGATGAGTGGCCCCTTGTAATGCTGCACAGTGATGAGTGGCCCCTTATAATGCTGCACAGTGATTAGTGGCCCCTTGAAATGCTGCAGTGATTAGTGGCTCCTTATTATGCTGCACGGTGATTAGTGGCCCCTTATTATGCTGCACGGTGATGAGTGGCCCCTTATAATGCTGCAAGGTGATGAGTGGCCCCTTATAATGCTGCACAGTGATGAGTGGCCCCTTATAATGCTGCACAGTGATGAGTGGCCCCTTATAATGCTGCACAGTGATGAGTGGCCCCTTATAATGCTGCACAGTGATGAGTGGCCCCTTGTATTGCTGCACAGTGATTAGTGGCCCCTTACAATGCTGCTGCCGCAGCCTCAATTAAAAAAATGAAAAAAAAAACTATATACTCACCTTGTCACTGCTGCAGCTGCTGCTCCTCAGCGTTGCTGGCTCTGCAGTGACTGTTCAGGCAGAGGGCGCCTGCTAACTACGTCATGGCACCCTCTGACCTTAACGTCACTGCCAGAGGAAGCAAGACAGCAGAGCGATGCGCAGCGGTGGAATGGGGCACAGGTGAATATGGCTCCCCCCGTTATACTCACCTCTCCTGGCATGTCTCTGCAGCCCCCCGTGCTTGTTCCATCTTCTCAGTGCTGTTCTTCCTGCTTTCTGCGGTCACGTGGTGCCGCTCATTACATATGTGCATATTAATGAGGGTAATGAGCGTACCACGTGACCGCTGAAAGCAGGAAGAACAGCGCCGAGAAGATGGAATAAGCACGGGGGGCTGCAGAAACATGCCAGGAGAGGTGAGTATGATCTCCGACACCCCCCCCCGCTCCCCCTCCCTGGCCGACCCCCGGTATATGACTCGCGTATAAGCCGAGAGGGGGACTTTCAGCCCCAAAAAATGGGCTGAAAATCTCGACTTATACGCGAGTATATACTGTAAGCCTTTTTTGTCCTTTAAGACAGAAGAAACAAAACTATTAACTCTTCTTCTAAGGTCTGACTGTGAGCTCGGACCCTCCCCAGCTATTTGTTAGGGCACTCCAGGCTAAGGGGTTGTACTGCTATGCTCTGTTATTGCAGACTTCATCATCCCAATCATAGTTCATCATCAGCACATCAGCCCCATCATAGTCCATCATCAGCACATCAACCCCATCATAGTCCATCATCAGCACATCAGCCCCATCATAGTCCATCATCAGCACATCAGCCCCATCATAGTCCATCATCAGCATATCAGCCCCATCATTGTCCCATAATGAAAGAAGTGTTGTTGCGCATTCTTAACAGCCGCTTGTTCCAGACACCCTGTTCTTAGGATTGGTGGGGGTCCTGGCAGTGAAACACCCGTAATCAGCAAGTTATGATCTACCAATGGCTAGGGGATAACTTGCTGAGGAGGCAGAAGTTGGGGACTACTGTTTTTAAAGACCGCAATACCTATATCAGGAGCTGTAAAGAAATATATGTTTCTAAGCTTTATCTTGAGTCCATTTTCCTTGTCGATAATTCTTAGATAATTCTGGGAAAAAAAGTATTTTAATACATATAACAAACTTAAATTGTCTTTGGAGAATAAAGTCTATCGGCGGTCAGTGCAGTGTACTACATTAGTTTGTGGGACAGAACATGTTGATAAAGGGTCGGTCTCATCACTGCACTCACCGTCCATAAGCTTTATTAGGGTAGATATCCACAGAATATGGATATAGTAGATGTATACCCCCTCTCAGGAATCCTTCCCTCATATTAGCTATGATGACTACATTCCACTGCAAACAGCAGAAGAAACTTGAGGCGCACTATTTACAAGAGGAGTTTTCCCATACATTTATGTGTTATCCATAAAATATTCTATAAATGTCTGATAGGCAGAGGTCCCGGACGTGAAACCCGCATCTGTCTACAGACCTGGGGAACTATGAATGTACAGATGGCCATTCACTATTGGGGAGGTTCCTATAAGATCTGAGTACTCAGCCTTGTGTTTGGTTATTTTCATAGACCTTGACATGAGCGGCAGGGTACATATGAAACCAGTGCTCCACCCAATTCTTCCTGAAGCAATTTTGTGGCTGATTCAAGACCCCTGTACTATTGATTTGAGGGTTCCTAAATGGTTGGAGACCCACACCAGTCTAATGTATTTGAGATGTTGTACCCTCTTAACGAAAGATCAGAGGAAAATACCTTCAACAAAACTGCTGGTTGGGTCGGATGTGGTATTCTGAGCCACTTGGTTTGTTGTCTCACATGTTTATGCTTAAAGTTCTTAATGGTTTGTTCTTGTTGAGTTTATGGGACCTTTGTCTATACTGTACTGTTCCTTTTTCATTTTTTTAGATAAGCATTCCATACTGTTAGGTGAAGAACTGGTGCTACCCTTCTTCACATTGAGGCATCATCCTACCATTGTGATCAGAAGCCCTATAACCCGGCTTCATTGTTAGGATGCAGGATTTATATAAATTAGCTCTACTGGGGTCTTAAAAGTGCAGGCATTGAGGAAGAAGTACAAAATCAGCAGGCAAATGAGTAGTCAGAAACAAGCAAAGGTCAGGGCAGGCAGCAGTGCAGAAACATAACCGGAAACAAGCAGAGGTCAGGGCAGGCAGCAGTGCAAAAACATAACCGGAAACAACCATAAAACCAAAGAAAAAAAACGACCCACAGTCCATATAGTGCAGAATAATATACATTTTTATTAGTATCACAGATTAATAACCGGAAACAAGCAGAGGTCAGGGCAGGCGGCAGTGCAGAAGCATAATCCATTGAGCAAGCTGAGGTCAGGGCAGGCGGCAGTGCAGAAACATAATCCATTGAGCAAGCTGAGGTCAGGGCAGGCGGCAGTTCAAAAACATAATCCATTGAGCAAGCAGAGGTCAGGCAGGCGGCAGTGCAGAAACATAATCCATTGAGCAAGCAGAGGTCAGGGCAGGCGTCAGTTCAAAAACATAATCCATTGAGCAAGCAGAGGTCAGGGCAGGCGGCAGTTCAAAAACATAATCCACTGAGCAAGCAGAGGTCAAGGCAGGCGGCAGTGCAGAAACATAATCCATTGAGCAAGCAGAGGTCAGGGTAGGCGGCAGTTCAAAAACATAATCCATTGAGCAAGCAGAGGTGAAGGCAGGCGGCAGTGCAGAAACAATCCATTGAGCAAGCAGAGGTCAGGCAGGCGGCAGTTCAAAAACATAATCCATTGAGCAAGCAAAGGTCAGGGCAGGCGGCAGTGTAGATGCATAACTTTAAACAAGCAGAGGTCAGGGCAGGCGGCAGTATAGAAACATGATCCATTGATCAAGCCATAGTCAAAACCGGAAAATCTGTCTAAGAAGCAGCTGTGCAGAAGATGGTATGTGCTTGCTGCAAGCAACTCGCCACTACATTTTCCGCCGGCTAAATCAAAGTGCCGCGGAATTCTCTTCTCGGGAGAATGATCTTCCTAGGACTTGGAAGGAAACCCAAATCTCTCTTGTAGGCACGTTGTACATCCTGTGGGCTCATCAGCATTACTTGCATGATCTTTCCAGTGGTATAGCTGACTGGCAGGTGTGGTGTAGGATTGTAGCCTTGTTTAGCAGTCACCTTAATACGCTGTTGATGGTCGTAAGGCATACTGAGGAGTATACGTGCTTGAGAGGGAGTTAACTCCATCCAGGTGCATGGGGATGGGCTCCTGGGCAATGTGGCTGTTGTCTCTTCCTCATCTACTGTTCTGGTGAGTATCAGGCGTTCCTTCATACCCTCTGGCTCTGCGCTGATGTTTGCTGCAGGTTGTACGAATCGGCCTATTTCGGGCATTGTAGGATATGGTGGTGGACTTTTCAGTCTGGAATATCGGTCCTTTGCCTTTTCTGGTGTTTTGAACAGGCATTTAATAATTGACACGATATAATAAAGCACTGCCATCACATACCCCGTGAAGCCAGTTGGCCTTTGGTGGTGTTCAGGCCTCTGACTGTATAGGGATGTCCTGGCATGTGGGAGACGTCTCCGTGGTTGGAACTTTCCTCCAGCTACGGGTGCAGCCATTAGGCTGCCTTCCCCTCCACACACACAAAAGTGTGTGCGGATGGTAGAAAACACTCCCAAAAAAAAGAAATAAAAGTAAAAAAAATAAACAAAACAAGTAAAAAGTGATTTACAATCGCTCTGGGTTAGTGTTCAGCTCTCCTCTCTATCTCTGCTTGCCTCGCACTGACCGTTCTTGCGGAACATTCCATGACTCGTGGACAACGCTTCTGTGATGTCATAAAGACGAACATGGCAATGGGTCTAATATAGGAGAACTAGTTATGTTACCCATGGCAGACCATCCAATACCAGCTGCCACTGTATGGATAGGGGTTAGCTGGATTGGGATGAGATGTATAAAAACTTACCGGTACAATAGCGCAAGTCATTGCTTTATTTACTGTTTTTGCTTTTTTACCTGTTTACAGGCAAATCTTTCTATTTGATATTTTCAAACCTGTATAATTCTGTATCCTCATATGTGAGATAATGTGATGTATCTATTGTCAGCTCCTTGTAGGAATGTCTCCTCCTCTCTTCCCGGTAACACGGATCACCCGTGATGGGCACAGACCATTGCTGTAGTCGGAATTATTTCATATAGCTTCAGAATAAATGTTAAATAATATTGTATTTTTTCCATATAATTGGCTCAGATCACTTTTTTTAATTTGTCTGTAATTCTAAGTAGTGATAAAAAAATAAATAACCCCAAGTGTGAACCTGGTGTAGAACGTACAAATTGTCCAGAGTCTCTCCTGGGCCATGTTCACACGTGCAGAAGTGCTGCATTGTTTCCATAGGTATTCGCACTAAAGCAATCAAAACTTTTTATTGTATTTTTTTGTGGCAGTTTTTTCGAATGCATTTTTTTTAGTAGAGGAATGCTTCAGTTCCACAATTGGAGACTTCATTGGAATTTTGCATGCGTTTTTTATGCTCTCCATATAATATAGTGGAAAATATTAAACAAAAGCATCAAAAAGTTCACACTTCTGCTGCACCATTAGCCCCTGTATGTAGTACAGCTTAGGCCTCTTTCACACTTCAGTTTTTTGCATCAGTTCAAATCCGCCAAAAAGGCAGACAAGCGGATCCGTTCTGAACTGATGTGAACGGATGGCACAGGATCCTGAAAATGAGGAAATTTAAAGGAAATGCTGGTCGGGAAGGAGAGAGAGAGAGAGTTTTGTTGCAAGCTCCGTTTTGAAATCTTTGAGGATGGTGACGGACAGCAACTTTTGGCGGATCCTCAAAAAAAAAACTGATGAAACGGACAGCCATCCGTCACAATCCGCCATTAATGCAAGTCAATGGGGAAAAAACGGATCCTCAAAAAAAAACTGAGGATCCGTTTTTGTCAAAACCTGACGGATTGTGACTGATTGCAAAAAACTGAAGTGTGAAAGGGGCCTTAGGGAGCGATAAATGAAGTGAAAAGAAAAGTAAAACAACAAAAAAAGATTTAAACAAATCTGAAAAAAAAACTCATAAAAGTTCAATTTTCCTCCATTGAAAATGAACATAAAAAAAAATGTCAAGTGATATCGCCACATCCAGCAAAGTCCGAGCTATCAAAATATAAAAATAATTAACCCAATTGGTAAACACAAAAAATTTAAAAACGCCAACATTGCGGTATTTTTTGGTCGCTGCAATACCACTTAAAATACGTAACAAGCAACTAAAATGTCATATCTATCCCAAAGTAATATCCATAATAACGTCTCGCCTTATAAAAAAATAATCCCTCTCATAGCTCTATTGAACGAAAAAGTAAAACTACGGGTCTCGGAAAATGGCAACACAAACTCCAACATATTTTTTATTTCAAAGTCTTGATTTTTTTTTTTACCACTAAAATAATTTAAAAATCTGGGCACGTTTAGTATCTCTGTAATCATACTGATGAGGAGAATCATATTACATGGTCATTTTTACCACATAATGTACGCCGTAAACATAATTAAGGTCAGAATTGCGTTTTTTTTCACAATTTTCCCATTTCCCTGTACATTGTGTGTCAGGATAAGTCACAACCACTGCCACCAATATTTCTTGAACACCACTTGCTCACGACACACCTGCCCTGGGATGTTACTATAAAGGTGAACCTCCCATATTCTTTTGTCCACTCACCTAAGCGCACCCCGCAGACAGTTCTCACATCCACATCACACTGTTTGCTGCTATCGGTCACTGTTTTGATAGGCCAGTGAGACACCTGCGCTGGGTCACACACTAGCACACATGCCACCCAGCTTTTCTGAGCCCCTGATAGGTGCTCTTCTTTTACTTTTGTATACACATACAGCAAAACACAACCAAGGTATACTCGCCGTCCTCAGGGTTTGGGGGACGTTTAGCGCAGAAAAGAACAAACTTATTAAAATTTAGATTTAAAGGGATCCTGTCAGCAGGATTGTGAACAGTAAAGTACAGACAGTGTCAGGTCTACGCTGTTATACTGATTAAAATGAGGTGACCTGGGTGATGAAATGCATCTTGTGGTTGTTGTGTAATCTGTATTTGTAAATTTCAGTTATTGAGATTCTGGTGCTCCGGGTGTTTGTGGGGTTACAAAAAAAAGGTTTGCATTCATCAAAATGGTGCCTGTGCTGTAGTATAATACATGACTAATATCAATATGTAGACATGTGTAAGGGGTTGAGAGTCTTACCCCTTTAAACCCCCATGTTGCTGTTGTACTTGTATATATATTTATATATATGTTATACCATTGTTGCGCATTATCGTATATTTCATGTTGCTGTATTATTTATATAGCATAAGCTATGTTTCTGCACCTTGTACTTGGTAGGGACAGTGCAGTCTGGGCTATGGTCACTAGATGGGGCACTGAGCTCATTGCACAGTAGATGTAGCTGTAGGACATATAGGAGTTAACTGTAGGAGGGGATAGCTGGAGAATAAGCCAGGATGGTCTTCCAGTTTCAGGCAGTCAGAGGCCTGACCCCTTTGTGCTCGGGTGGGCTATATGCCTGAGCTGCCTAACTACCCCGTGATGTTAAAGCTGATGCCCAGCCATCTAGAGAAGAACACGGTACTGCAGAATCAGCAATAAAGTGGAAAAGAGTGTAAGTAAACAGAGGAAGATTGAAGGTTACCGTAAAAGGGTACGGGCAGGTCACTCCAGAATGTGGTGGAAAGCTACGTGGGCTGAATCTCTGATGTCCGGGGCGAAACATGCTGGAGAGCGCTTCACCGTGGTGACGCTATACAGGGAGGACACTGAGGAGCCATCTGAGACGCTTCGTCAAACGGAAACACTGCAAGGAACAGTGAAGGGAAAGATGAAGTAATGTGCTGTCTTTACTGTGATGAAAATGCTGGAAACTATGTGGATGTGCTGTGTCCTGAAGAAAATAAATTTGCTCAGTTAAGAGTTGCCCTGGACTGTGTCTCTATTCATTGGGATCAAGGATCAGCATCAAGTCGGCGTAGCAAAGGGGACGCTGACGGCACGGTGAGTATTCACCGTACCATGCAAGAGAAGAGGTACCGTTTTCCTGTAGAGGGAGGTCAGGGTATACAATGCCCGAACCCGAAATACTCAGCCACGACTACTGCCCTGGCTGACCTTTACACATAAAGTGTAGAAGTCGGGGGGGAAAGTGGGGAATGTGGTCTAGAAGTGATCAAGTATAGTGTGTTATTTTCTGCAGCAAACGTGTCCTGGCTGGAAGAGGAAGAAAAGCGAAGATGAATCGCTACAAATACAGAGGTCACTGGTAAGTCAGTGATTTACCTGGACACTTACATTATATAGTATATACAGAGCTCCTGTGTATAATGTCACTGGTGATCCTTGTATTACCTGTACGCTGACTATATGCAGAGCTCCTGTGTATAATGTTACTGGTGAGTCACTGTATTACCTGTACACTATACACTATATACAGAACTCCTGTGTATGTCTCCAGTGATCATTCTATTACTTGTACACTGACATTATATATACAGACAGGTAGCGTCGGACTGATTCTCCGGTGGGCCCTGGCATCTGGTGGGCCCTGGCACCTCTACTGGTATACAGGGACAGCAGTTGCCTAGGGCCCCCACTGCTCCAGGGGCCCCCAGCCAGTGCCACACAGCTGCTATGGGGGCCCTGCCAGCGGAGCAGCAGCGGGTGTCAGGAGGCAGGAGCCACTGTCCCCACTACTAAAGAGAAATGAATATTCATTCACTCTCGGCCTTCACTCACCCCGGGGCCCCGCTCCCCAACCTAGGCAGCCGGCGCCGCGCTCAATTGCAGTGGAAGAGAGAGCATCTCTCTCCCATCAGTCCCCTCTGCTCCTGACTCACAGCCGATGCGCGATGACGTCACTTCATCGCGCACCCGCTGTGTGTCTGGCAGACGGGTCAGCTGCTGACACTGAAGCCGTCATCAGCGTGGGAGCAGGAGGAGAGGTGAGTATTGTGGTTTGTTTTTTATATATCTCTATATCTATCTATATCTATCTCTATATCTATCTGTCTCTATATCTATATATCTCTATATCTATCTATTTCTATCTGTATATCTATATCTCTATCTCTATATCTATCTGTCTCTATCTTAGATATAGAGATAGATATAGATAGATAGATAGATAGATATAGAGGTAGATATAGATAGATATAAATAGTCTATATCCATCTATCTCTATACCTATCTATATCTATCTCTATCTATTATCTTTATATCTATCCATCTATATATCATCTATCCATAGATCTATCTATTTATCCCCTATCTATCTATCTATATACCTATCTATAGCTATCACTATCTATTATCTTTATATCTATCTATCTATCCATATATCTATTTATCCCCTATCTATCTATTTATCTATCTATATCTATCTAGGTCTATCTATCTATCTCTATAGCTACCTATATCTTTCACTATCTATTATCTTTATATCTTTATTTCTATCTGTCTATCCATAGATCTATCTATCTATTATCTATCTATACATCTAATTATCACATATCTATCTATCTATCTATCTAGTGTTATACCCTATGAGGGGGCAGCATTATACCCTATGAGGGGGTGCATTATACCCTATGAGGGGGGAGAAGCATTATACCCTATGAGGGGGCAGCCTTATACCCTATGAGGGGGTGCAATATACCTTATCTTCCAACAAAATTAATTCTAAGTCCTCCATTTTGTTGGCGAGGCTTCTGGCATTTGTATACATGCACTTTATGTATGTCTGTACCTCTATTTCTTAAGTTATTAACTGTTCTAACCTCACCCCCCATGCCACTACCACCTCCAATTTCATTATTTGTGCCCAGGTCTCTATCTACACAGTCTTCCCCTCTTATAAAATGAATACCCTCCCCTAGTTCCAAGTTTAAACACTCCTCCACCCTTCTAGCCATTTTTTTCCCCAGCACAGCTGCACCCTCCCCATTGAGGTGCAGCCCGTCCCTAGCGTAGAACCTGTAGCCAACTGAGAAGTCGGCCCAGTTCTCCAGGAACCCAAACCCCTCCTTCCTACACTAATTCTTGAACCACTTATTAACTTCCCTAATCTCCTCTCTGGCGTTGCACGTGGTACAGGAAATATTTCCAAAAATACCACCTTGGAAGTCCTTGCCTTAAGATTGCAGCCTAATTCCCTGAAATCATCTTTAAGGACCTTCCACCTACTTCTGTGTCATTTGTACCAATGTGCACCATGACCGCTGGATCCTCACCAGCCCCTCCCAGTAATCTGTCAACCCGGTCAGCGATGTGTCAGACTTGCGCGCCAGATAGGCAGCACACCGTTCGACGATCCCTTTCTTTGTGACAGATTGCCCTATCTGTTCCCCTAATAATTGAGTCCCCCACTACCAGCACCTGTCTGGCCTGCCCTGCTCTCCTATTTCTCCCCTTACTGGAGCATATACTCCTCTGGCTTTCAGAGGACATGCCTTGCTGCAGCAGTGCTACCCCTGCACTGACACTCCCCTCATCTGCCAACTTGGCAAACTTATTGGGTTGTGCCAGATCAGGACTAGCCTCCCTGGCACTCTTCTGTCTACCCCACCTTCTAACTGTCACCCATCTTACTGCTTCACTGTCCTGCAGCTCCAACCTAGCATCCCCCCCTCATCTATCTCATTGAGCGTCTGCTCAGTGAGTAGAAGTCTCCTTTCCATATTGTCTATTGATCTCAGTGTTGCCAGCTGCACATTTAAATCCAGTATCTGGGCTTCCAAATGCACAATGTGCTCACATCTCGCACAGCTGTATGCACCCTCGACTGGCTGGTCAAGGATTGCGTACATGCGTCAAGACGTACACTGGATGGCATTGGCAATAGTGGAGCACATTCCTAATGGGGATTGCACCAGACAGAAAAGCTAAGTAAAAATAAATAAAAAGTATTAATAAAATATAACAGCAATTCAGTAATACCTCCTTTGCAAACTCCCTGAATCCAAAGTCACTGAATCACAAGTCACACACTTACCACCGTTCGCACTGACGCTCAGGTCACACTCAGCTCGCTTACACTCGCTCAGGCAGAAGATTTAAAGAGATTTTTTTTCCCTTCACCAGCAAACCACCCTGCTGCTCAATGCACTTCCAAAAGCTCCTGTGTATAATTTCACTGGTGGTCACTGTATTACACTGACACTGTATGCAGATCTTCTGTGTATAAATATCAGGATCCTGTCAGCGTCGGCGAACTGCCATGGCTGAGCAGCGTGACTCACCCCTACTGCGGGAGGGCCCGGGGTCCGATACTGCAGGGAAAGTTGAGGCAGACGGGACCTGCGATGCTGAAGGTAGTAAGAAGTACAAGGACCTATGATCATGTGACCACAGGGGGCGGGGCTTAGTGTCCCACTTCTGAAGATGATTGTAGGACTCTACTACAGGAATCCTGGAGTAGAGGCGAGGGGAACTCAGGTCAGACAAACGGGCGGTCATACATGGAGAGGGCGGCGCGATACCAGAGGGGCGAGCAGAGAGTAGTCAGAACGTAAGCAATGAGTCATACATGGAGATAGCTGCACAGTACAAGAGGGGCAATCAGAGAATAGTCAGGTCATAGGCAATGAGTCATACACAGAGATAGCAACGCAGTACAAGAGGGACAGGCAGAACTCGTAACAGGGACAGAACCAGATCAAAACCAAACAAGCATAAAGTATTACAGTCACAAAGCACACCAGGGTCACACACACTCGGCCAAGGGTCTGAGTATAAACGATGAGGAATGAGCCCACAATGAGGCTTTAAAAAGCCTCCCAGAATCTCAGAGTGAGGCCATCCACATTAACCTCTGAACTACCTAATCCCACAAGCTGAGCAAACCTTGACAATAATGTTGCCAGTGATCACTGAGCTCCTGTGTATAATGTCACTGGTAATCACTATATTACCTGTACACTGACACTATATACAGAGGTACTGTGTATAATGTCACTGGTGGTAATAACAGTGTTGTTATTATTGTGGTTTGTATTCATAATCAGTACTGTAGTATTCCATCAATAAGTGGTGGTAATTTGTGGACTGTTCACAGTGTGGAAGTATTTCTCCGTGTATGAATTATTATTTGGTCCCTATATGCTGGTAATATGTCATATTATTCGGTCACTATGTGGTGGTAATATGTGGTCTGGTCATGGTGTGGTTGTATTTGTGCCTTTTATGTGATATGATGCGGGTACTATGTGGTCTGGTCATGGTGTGGTGGTATTTCTCCCCTGTATGTGGTATTATTGGTCTTGGTACAGTGGATTGTGTTGTGTTTGACGGTCATTAGTCTTCTCTGATATTAATTAGGAGAATATTCTTTATTTCCATTAGAGATTAAATACTTTGTAAACAGCGGCAGAGATGCACTTACAGGGGTTTCCTGTGGAAAAACGTAATCTCCTATTCACAGGACAAGTGATAACGTATTGATTGGGGGGGTCTAACTACTTGGACCCATTCAGCAAAATGTGGAACTTTTTATCCCCATTAGACTGGAGTGGCATGTCCGACTTGACCACTGATCCATTCATTCCCTCAGTGGCTGCACTTGTATTTTTATAGAAGCTCCAAAGAGAATGAATGAAGCTTCGGTCAGATATCTAACCTGCTGCTCCATTTTAAAATGGGGATAAGTGGCCTATCAACGATAAAACTTTCTCATTCTTCCGGTCGGTGCAGTTTCTAATGGTCGGACGTATGCGATCAGCTATCCTATAGAGCCCATGGATCGGTGATAAATTGTTTTAACCAAAGAACCACATTAATGTAAACTACCGTAATTATACATCCCAGTTATGGGGATGCACAGTAGATGTACAGGAGCCGCCTGTGTTTTACAGCCGATGCTCCACTATAATGGGGATAACGACTGACAGATATTAGCATATAGCTGTAGGATGGGGCCCTAGAGTCCATTCCCCTGGTGGGCCCCAGACACCCCAGTTCGACCCTGAATATACATCATTGTGGATTATCAGATACCGGATTTAGGGAAATTTCTCTGTAATATGGAAGGCAATGACATGAATAGATAGCAAAATCTGGTTTGTCTACAATCTTTTTTATTTGTTAGGTTCTTTCCTGTTACAGCACTTCTGTCCTGTAGTATAAACCTTCTCTCACACTAGTGCTAGCACTAAACCTTGGTTTGCCTTCTTCTAAAGTCTCTGTTGTCCCCGCAGACTTAGAGATTTCCAGCATTACTCCATGCAGCCATAAGGACCTTCTCTCTTTACTCCTTGGGTTTCCGCTGTCCTAGCAGGAAGTGAGAAACGTTCTCGTAAATCACAAGGATGGTACAGCAGGCGGGGTCGCTCAAAATAACTTGGGGGCAATTTTCTTTAGAAGTCCGTATATACTCGTGTATAAGCCGACCCATGTATAAGCCGACCACCCTAATTTTGTCACAAAAAACTGGGAAAACTTATTGACTCGCCTATAAACCTAGGGTGGAAAATGCCGAAGCTACTGGTAAATTTCAAAAATAAAATGGGCCCCATAAGATGCTCCATAAAGTTCATGATGGCCCCATATAATGCTCCATAAAGTTCATGATGGGTTCCATAAGATGCTCCATACAAAAATATGCCTAATAATGCTGCACAGTGAATAATGGTAGCCCTATAACATGGTCCATAATAACATATGCCCCATATAATGCTGCACAGTGATTGGTGGCCCCTTATAATGCTGCATGGAGAGTGGACCCTTATAATGCTGCACAATGATTAGTGGCCCCTTATAATGCTGCACAGTGATTAGTGGCCCCTTATAATGCTGCACAGTGATTAGTGGCCCCTTATAATGCTGCACAGTGATTAGTGGCCCCTTATAATGCTGCACATTGATTAGTGGCCCCTTACAATGCTGCACGGTGATTAGTGGCCACTTATAATGCTGCACAGTGATTAGTGGCCCCTTGAAATGCAGTGATTAGTGGCCCCTTATGCTGCACGGTGATTAGTGGCCCTTTGTAATGCTGCACAGTGATTAGTGGCCCCGTATAATGCTGCACAGTGATGAGAGGCCCCCTTATAATGCTGCACAGTGATGAGTGGCCTCTTATAATGCAGCACAGTGATGAGTGGCCCCATATAATGCTGCACAGTGATTACTGGCCCTATACAATGCTGCACAGTGATTACTGGCCCCATATAATGCTGCACAGTGATTAGTGGCCCCTTGTAATGCTGCACAGTGATTAGTGGCCCCTTGTAATGCTGCACAGTGATTAGTGGCCCCTTGTAATGCTGCACAGTTATTAGTGGCCCCTTGTAATGCTGCACAGTGATGAGTGGCCCCTTGTAATGCTGCACAGTGATGAGTGGCCCCTTATAATGCTGCACAGTGATTAGTGGCCCCTTGAAATGCTGCAGTGATTAGTGGCTCCTTATTATGCTGCACGGTGATTAGTGGCCCCTTATTATGCTGCACGGTGATGAGTGGCCCCTTATAATTCTGCAAGGTGATGAGTGGCCCCTTATAATGCTGCACAGTGATGAGTGGCCCCTTATAATGCTGCACAGTGATGAGTGGCCCCTTATAATGCTGCACAGTGATGAGTGGCCCCTTATAATGCTGCACAGTGATGAGTGGCCCCTTGTATTGCTGCACAGTGATTAGTGGCCCCTTACAATGCTGCTGCCGCAGCCTCAATTAAAAAAATGAAAAAAAAAACTATATACTCACCTTGTCACTGCTGCAGCTGCTGCTCCTCAGCGTTGCTGGCTCTGCAGTGACTGTTCAGGCAGAGGGCGCCTGCTAACTACGTCATGGCACCCTCTGACCTTAACGTCACTGCCAGAGGAAGCAAGACAGCAGAGCGATGCGCAGCGGTGGAATGGGGCACAGGTGAATATGGCTCCCCCCGTTATACTCACCTCTCCTGGCATGTCTCTGCAGCCCCCCGTGCTTGTTCCATCTTCTCAGTGCTGTTCTTCCTGCTTTCTGCGGTCACGAGGTGCCGCTCATTACATATGTGCATATTAATGAGGGTAATGAGCGTACCACATGACCGCTGAAAGCAGGAAGAACAGCGCCGAGAAGATGGAATAAGCACGGGGGGCTGCAGAAACATGCCAGGAGAGGTGAGTATGATCTCCGACACCCCCCCCGCTCCCCCTCCCTGGCCGACCCCCGGTATATGACTCGCGTATAAGCCGAGAGGGGGACTTTCAGCCCCAAAAAATGGGCTGAAAATCTCGACTTATACGCGAGTATATACTGTAAGCCTTTTTTGTCCATTAAGACAGAAGAAACAAAACTATTAACTCTTCTTCTAAGGTCTGACTGTGAGCTCCGACCCTCCCCAGCTATTTGTTAGGGCACTCCAGGCTAAGGGGTTGTACTGCTATGCTCTGTTATTGCAGACTTCATCATCCCAATCATAGTTCATCATCAGCACATCAGCCCCATCATAGTCCATCATCAGCACATCAACCCCATCATAGTCCATCATCAGCACATCAGCCCCATCATAGTCCATCATCAGCACATCAGCCCCATCATAGTCCATCATCAGCATATCAGCCCCATCATTGTCCCATAATGAAAGAAGTGTTGTTGCGCATTCTTAACAGCCGCTTGTTCCAGACACCCTGTTCTTAGGATTGGTGGGGGTCCTGGCAGTGAAACACCCGTAATCAGCAAGTTATGATCTACCAATGGCTAGGGGATAACTTGCTGAGGAGGCAGAAGTTGGGGACTACTGTTTTTAAAGACCGCAATACCTATATCAGGAGCTGTAAAGAAATATATGTTTCTAAGCTTTATCTTGAGTCCATTTTCCTTGTCGATAATTCTTAGATAATTCTGGGAAAAAAAGTATTTTAATACATATAACAAACTTAAATTGTCTTTGGAGAATAAAGTCTATCGGCGGTCAGTGCAGTGTACTACATTAGTTTGTGGGACAGAACATGTTGATAAAGGGTCGGTCTCATCACTGCACTCACCGTCCATAAGCTTTATTAGGGTAGATATCCACAAAATATGGATATAGTAGATGTATACCCCCTCTCAGGAATCCTTCCCTCATATTAGCTATGATGACTACATTCCACTGCAAACAGCAGAAGAAACTTGAGGCGCACTATTTACAAGAGGAGTTTTCCCATACATTTATGTGTTATCCATAAAATATTCTATAAATGTCTGATAGGCAGAGGTCCCGGACGTGAAACCCGCATCTGTCTACAGACCTGGGGAACTATGAATGTACAGATGGCCATTCACTATTGGGGAGGTTCCTATAAGATCTGAGTACTCAGCCTTGTGTTTGGTTATTTTCATAGACCTTGACATGAGCGGCAGGGTACATATGAAACCAGTGCTCCACCCAATTCTTCCTGAAGCAATTTTGTGGCTGATTCAAGACCCCTGTACTATTGATTTGAGGGTTCCTAAATGGTTGGAGACCCACACCAGTCTAATGTATTTGAGATGTTGTGCCCTCTTAACGAAAGATCAGAGGAAAATACCTTCAACAAAACTGCTGGTTGGGTCGGATGTGGTATTCTGAGCCACTTGGTTTGTTGTCTCACATGTTTATGCTTAAAGTTCTTAATGGTTTGTTCTTGTTGAGTTTATGGGACCTTTGTCTATACTGTACTGTTCCTTTTTCATTTTTTTAGATAAGCATTCCATACTGTTAGGTGAAGAACTGGTGCTACCCTTCTTCACATTGAGGCATCATCCTACCATTGTGATCAGAAGCCCTATAACCCGGCTTCATTGTTAGGATGCAGGATTTATATAAATTAGCTCTACTGGGGTCTTAAAAGTGCAGGCATTGAGGAAGAAGTACAAAATCAGCAGGCAAATGAGTAGTCAGAAACAAGCAAAGGTCAGGGCAGGCAGCAGTGCAGAAACATAACCGGAAACAAGCAGAGGTCAGGGCAGGCAGCAGTGCAAAAACATAACCGGAAACAACCATAAAACCAAAGAAAAAAAACGACCCACAGTCCATATAGTGCAGAATAATATACATTTTTATTAGTATCACAGATTAATAACCGGAAACAAGCAGAGGTCAGGGCAGGCGGCAGTGCAGAAGCATAATCCATTGAGCAAGCTGAGGTCAGGGCAGGCGGCAGTGCAGAAACATAATCCATTGAGCAAGCTGAGGTCAGGGCAGGCGGCAGTTCAAAAACATAATCCATTGAGCAAGCAGAGGTCAGGCAGGCGGCAGTGCAGAAACATAATCCATTGAGCAAGCAGAGGTCAGGGCAGGCGTCAGTTCAAAAACATAATCCATTGAGCAAGCAGAGGTCAGGGCAGGCGGCAGTTCAAAAACATAATCCACTGAGCAAGCAGAGGTCAAGGCAGGCGGCAGTGCAGAAACATAATCCATTGAGCAAGCAGAGGTCAGGGTAGGCGGCAGTTCAAAAACATAATCCATTGAGCAAGCAGAGGTGAAGGCAGGCGGCAGTGCAGAAACAATCCATTGAGCAAGCAGAGGTCAGGCAGGCGGCAGTTCAAAAACATAATCCATTGAGCAAGCAAAGGTCAGGGCAGGCGGCAGTGTAGATGCATAACTTTAAACAAGCAGAGGTCAGGGCAGGCGGCAGTATAGAAACATGATCCATTGATCAAGCCATAGTCAAAACCGGAAAATCTGTCTAAGAAGCAGCTGTGCAGAAGATGGTATGTGCTTGCTGCAAGCAACTCGCCACTACATTTTCCGCCGGCTAAATCAAAGTGCCGCGGAATTCTCTTCTCGGGAGAATGATCTTCCTAGGACTTGGAAGGAAACCCAAATCTCTCTTGTAGGCACGTTGTACATCCTGTGGGCTCATCAGCATTACTTGCATGATCTTTCCAGTGGTATAGCTGACTGGCAGGTGTGGTGTAGGATTGTAGCCTTGTTTAGCAGTCACCTTAATACGCGGTTGATGGTCGTAAGGCATACTGAGGAGTATACGTGCTTGAGAGGGAGTTAGCTCCATCCAGGTGCATGGGGATGGGCTCCTGGGCAATGTGGCTGTTGTCTCTTCCTCATCTACTGTTCTGGTGAGTATCAGGCGTTCCTTCATACCCTCTGGCTCTGCGCTGATGTTTGCTGCAGGTTGTACGAATCGGCCTATTTCGGGCATTGTAGGATATGGTGGTGGACTTTTCAGTCTGGAATATCGGTCCTTTGCCTTTTCTGGTGTTTTGAACAGGCATTTAATAATTGACACGATATAATAAAGCACTGCCATCACATACCCCGTGAAGCCAGTTGGCCTTTGGTGGTGTTCAGGCCTCTGACTGTATAGGGATGTCCTGGCATGTGGGAGACGTCTCCGTGGTTGGAACTTTCCTCCAGCTACGGGTGCAGCCATTAGGCTGCCTTCCCCTCCACACACACAAAAGTGTGTGCGGATGGTAGAAAACACTCCCAAAAAAAAGAAATAAAAGTAAAAAAAATAAACAAAACAAGTAAAAAGTGATTTACAAGTCTCTCTGGGTTAGTGTTCAGCTCTCCTCTCTATCTCTGCTTGCCTCGCACTGACCGTTCTTGCGGAACATTCCATGACTCGTGGACAACGCTTCTGTGATGTCATAAAGACGAACATGGTAATGGGTCTAATATAGGAGAACTAGTTATGTTACCCATGGCAGACCATCCAATACCAGCTGCCACTGTACGGATAGGGGTTAGCTGGATTGGGATGAGATGTATAAAAACTTACCGGTACAATAGCGCAAGTCATTGCTTTATTTACTGTTTTTGCTTTTTTACCTGTTTACAGGCAAATCTTTCTATTTGATATTTTCAAACCTGTATAATTCTGTATCCTCATATGTGAGATAATGTGATGTATCTATTGTCAGCTCCTTGTAGGAATGTCTCCTCCTCTCTTCCCGGTAACACGGATCACCCGTGATGGGCACAGACCATTGCTGTAGTCGGAATTATTTCATATAGCTTCAGAATAAATGTTAAATAATATTGTATTTTTTCCATATAATTGGCTCAGATCACTTTTTTTAATTTGTCTGTAATTCTAAGTAGTGATAAAAAAATAAATAACCCCAAGTGTGAACCTGGTGTAGAACGTACAAATTGTCCAGAGTCTCTCCTGGGCCATGTTCACACGTGCAGAAGTGCTGCATTGTTTCCATAGGTATTCGCACTAAAGCAATCAAAACTTTTTATTGTATTTTTTTGTGGCAGTTTTTTCGAATGCATTTTTTTTAGTAGAGGAATGCTTCAGTTCCACAATTGGAGACTTCATTGGAATTTTGCATGCGTTTTTTATGCTCTCCATATAATATAGTGGAAAATATTAAACAAAAGCATCAAAAAGTTCACACTTCTGCTGCACCATTAGCCCCTGTATGTAGTACAGCTTAGGCCTCTTTCACACTTCAGTTTTTTGCATCAGTTCAAATCCGCCAAAAAGGCAGACAAGCGGATCCGTTCTGAACTGATGTGAACGGATGGCACAGGATCCTGAAAATGAGGAAATTTAAAGGAAATGCTGGTCGGGAAGGAGAGAGAGAGAGAGTTTTGTTGCAAGCTCCGTTTTGAAATCTTTGAGGATGGTGACGGACAGCAACTTTTGGCGGATCCTCAAAAAAAAAACGGATGAAACGGACAGCCATCCGTCACAATCCGCCATTAATGCAAGTCAATGGGGAAAAAACGGATCCTCCAAAAAAAATTGAGGATCCGTTTTTGTCAAAACCTGACGGATTGTGACTGATTGCAAAAAACTGAAGTGTGAAAGGGGCCTTAGGGAGCGATAAATGAAGTGAAAAGAAAAGTAAAACAACAAAAAAAGATTTAAACAAATCTGAAAAAAAACTCATAAAAGTTCAATTTTCCTCCATTGAAAATGAACATAAAAAAAAATGTCAAGTGATATCGCCACATCCAGCAAAGTCCGAGCTATCAAAATATAAAAATAATTAACCCAATTGGTAAACACAAAAAATTTAAAAACGCCAACATTGCGGTATTTTTTGGTCGCTGCAATACCACTTAAAATACGTAACAAGCAACTAAAATGTCATATCTATCCCAAAGTAATATCCATAATAACGTCTCGCCTTATGAAAAAATAATCCCTCTCATAGCTCTATTGAACGAAAAAGTAAAACTACGGGTCTCGGAAAATGGCAACACAAACTCCAACATATTTTTTATTTCAAAGTCTTGATTTTTTTTCTACCACTAAAATAATTTAAAAATCTGGGCACGTTTAGTATCTCTGTAATCATACTGATGAGGAGAATCATATTACATGGTCATTTTTACCACATAATGTACGCCGTAAACATAATTAAGGTCAGAATTGCGTTTTTTTTCACAATTTTCCCATTTCCCTGTACATTGTGTGTCAGGATAAGTCACAACCACTGCCACCAATATTTCTTGAACACCACTTGCTCACGACACACCTGCCCTGGGATGTTACTATAAAGGTGAACCTCCCATATTCTTTTGTCCACTCACCTAAGCGCACCCCGCAGACAGTTCTCACATCCACATCACACTGTTTGCTGCTATCGGTCACTGTTTTGATAGGCCAGTGAGACACCTGCGCTGGGTCACACACTAGCACACATGCCACCCAGCTTTTCTGAGCCCCTGATAGGTGCTCTTCTTTTACTTTTGTATACACATACAGCAAAACACAACCAAGGTATACTCGCCGTCCTCAGGGTTTGGGGGACGTTTAGCGCAGAAAAGAACAAACTTATTAAAATTTAGATTTAAAGGGATCCTGTCAGCAGGATTGTGAACAGTAAAGTACAGACAGTGTCAGGTCTACGCTATTATACTGATTAAAATGAGGTGACCTGGGTGATGAAATGCATCTTGTGGTTGTTGTGTAATCTGTATTTGTAAATTTCAGTTATTGAGATTCTGGTGCTCCGGGTGTTTGTGGGGTTACAAAAAAAAGGTTTGCATTCATCAAAATGGTGCCTGTGCTGTAGTATAATACATGACTAATATCAATATGTAGACATGTGTAAGGGGTTGAGAGTCTTACCCCTTTAAACCCCCATGTTGCTGTTGTACTTGTATATATATTTATATATATGTTATACCATTGTTGCGCATTATCGTATATTTCATGTTGCTGTATTATTTATATAGCATAAGCTATGTTTCTGCACCTTGTACTTGGTAGGGACAGTGCAGTCTGGGCTATGGTCACTAGATGGGGCACTGAGCTCATTGCACAGTAGATGTAGCTGTAGGACATATAGGAGTTAACTGTAGGAGGGGATAGCTGGAGAATAAGCCAGGATGGTCTTCCAGTTTCAGGCAGTCAGAGGCCTGACCCCTTTGTGCTCGGGTGGGCTATATGCCTGAGCTGCCTAACTACCCCGTGATGTTAAAGCTGATGCCCAGCCATCTAGAGAAGAACACGGTACTGCAGAATCAGCAATAAAGTGGAAAAGAGTGTAAGTAAACAGAGGAAGATTGAAGGTTACCGTAAAAGGGTACGGGCAGGTCACTCCAGAATGTGGTGGAAAGCTACGTGGGCTGAATCTCTGATGTCCGGGGCGAAACATGCTGGAGAGCGCTTCACCGTGGTGACGCTATACAGGGAGGACACTGAGGAGCCATCTGAGACGCTTCGTCAAACGGAAACACTGCAAGGAACAGTGAAGGGAAAGATGAAGTAATGTGCTGTCTTTACTGTGATGAAAATGCTGGAAACTATGTGGATGTGCTGTGTCCTGAAGAAAATAAATTTGCTCAGTTAAGAGTTGCCCTGGACTGTGTCTCTATTCATTGGGATCAAGGATCAGCATCAAGTCGGCGTAGCAAAGGGGGCGCTGACGGCACGGTGAGTATTCACCGTACCATGCAAGAGAAGAGGTACCGTTTTCCTGTAGAGGGAGGTCAGGGTATACAATGCCCGAACCCGAAATACTCAGCCACGACTACTGCCCTGGCTGACCTTTACACATAAAGTGTAGAAGTCGGGGGGGAAAGTGGGGAATGTGGTCTAGAAGTGATCAAGTATAGTGTGTTATTTTCTGCAGCAAACGTGTCCTGGCTGGAAGAGGAAGAAAAGCGAAGATGAATCGCTACAAATACAGAGGTCACTGGTAAGTCAGTGATTTACCTGGACACTTACATTATATAGTATATACAGAGCTCCTGTGTATAATGTCACTGGTGATCCTTGTATTACCTGTACGCTGACTATATGCAGAGCTCCTGTGTATAATGTTACTGGTGAGTCACTGTATTACCTGTACACTATACACTATATACAGAACTCCTGTGTATGTCTCCAGTGATCATTCTATTACTTGTACACTGACATTATATATACAGACAGGTAGCGTCGGACTGATTCTCCGGTGGGCCCTGGCATCTGGTGGGCCCTGGCACCTCTACTGGTATACAGGGACAGCAGTTGCCTAGGGCCCCCACTGCTCCAGGGGCCCCCAGCCAGTGCCACACAGCTGCTATGGGGGCCCTGCCAGCGGAGCAGCAGCGGGTGTCAGGAGGCAGGAGCCACTGTCCCCACTACTAAAGAGAAATGAATATTCATTCACTCTCGGCCTCCACTCACCCCGGGGCCCCGCTCCCCAACCTAGGCAGCCGGCGCTGCGCTCAATTTCAGTGGAATAGAGAGCATCTCTCTCCCATCAGTCCCCTCTGCTCCTGACTCACAGCCGATGCGCGATGACGTCACTTCATCGCGCACCCGCTGTGTGTCTGGCAGACGGGTCAGCTGCTGACACTGAAGCCGTCATCAGCGTGGGAGCAGGAGGAGAGGTGAGTATTGTGGTTTGTTTTTTATATATCTCTATATCTATCTATATCTATCTCTATATCTATCTGTCTCTATATCTATATATCTCTATATCTATCTATTTCTATCTGTATATCTATATCTCTATCTCTATATCTATCTGTCTCTATCTTAGATATAGAGATAGATATAGATAGATAGATAGATAGATAGATAGATATAGAGGTAGATATAGATAGATATAAATAGTCTATATCCATCTATCTCTATACCTATCTATATCTATCTCTATCTATTATCTTTATATCTATCCATCTATATATCATGTATCCATAGATCTATCTATTTATCCCCTATCTATCTATCTATATACCTATCTATAGCTATCACTATCTATTATCTTTATATCTATCTATCTATCTATCCATATATCTATTTATCCCCTATCTATCTATTTATCTATCTATATCTATCTAGGTCTATCTATCTATCTCTATAGCTACCTATATCTTTCACTATCTATTATCTTTATATCTTTATTTCTATCTGTCTATCCATAGATCTATCTATCTATTATCTATCTATACATCTAATTATCACATATCTATCTATCTATCTAGTGTTATACCCTATGAGGGGGCAGCATTATACCCTATGAGGGGGTGCATTATACCCTATGAGGGGGGAGAAGCATTATACCCTATGAGGGGGCAGCCTTATACCCTATGAGGGGGTGCAATATACCTTATCTTCCAACAAAATTAATTCTAAGTCCTCCATTTTGTTGGCGAGGCTTCTGGCATTTGTATACATGCACTTTATGTATGTCTGTACCTCTATTTCTTAAATTATTAACTGTTCTAACCTCACCCCCCATGCCACTACCACCTCCAATTTCATTATTTGTGCCCAGGTCTCTATCTACACAGTCTTCCCCTCTTATAAAATGAATACCCTCCCCTAGTTCCAAGTTTAAACACTCCTCCACCCTTCTAGCCATTTTTTTCCCCAGCACAGCTGCACCCTCCCCATTGAGGTGCAGCCCGTCCCTAGCGTAGAACCTGTAGCCAACTGAGAAGTCGGCCCAGTTCTCCAGGAACCCAAACCCCTCCTTCCTACACTAATTCTTGAACCACTTATTAACTTCCCTAATCTCCTCTCTGGCGTGGCACGTGGTACAGGAAATATTTCCAAAAATACCACCTTGGAAGTCCTTGCCTTAAGATTGCAGCCTAATTCCCTGAAATCATCTTTAAGGACCTTCCACCTACCTCTGTGTCATTTGTACCAATGTGCACCATGACCGCTGGATCCTCACCAGCCCCTCCCAGTAATCTGTCAACCCGGTCAGCGATGTGTCAGACTTGCGCGCCAGATAGGCAGCACACCGTTCGATGATCCCTTTCTTTGTGACAGATTGCCCTATCTGTTCCCCTAATAATTGAGTCCCCCACTACCAGCACCAGTCTGGCCTGCCCTGCTCTCCTATTTCTCCCCTTACTGGAGCATATACTCCTCTGGCTTTCAGAGGACATGCCTTGCTGCAGCAGTGCTACCCCTGCACTGACACTCCCCTCATCTGCCAACTTGGCAAACTTATTGGGTTGTGCCAGATCAGGACTAGCCTCCCTGGCACTCTTCTGTCTACCCCACCTTCTAACTGTCACCCATCTTACTGCTTCACTGTCCTGCAGCTCCAACCTAGCATCCCCCCCTCATCTATCTCATTGAGCGTCTGCTCAGTGAGTAGAAGTCTCCTTTCCATATTGTCTATTGATCTCAGTGTTGCCAGCTGCACATTTAAATCCAGTATCTGGGCTTCCAAATGCACAATGTGCTCACATCTCGCACAGCAGTATGCACCCTCGACTGGCTGGTCAAGGATTGCGTACATGCGTCAAGACGTACACTGGATGGCATTGGCAATAGTGGAGCACATTCCTAATGGGGATTGCACCAGACAGAAAAGATAAGTAAAAATAAATAAAAAGTATTAATAAAATATAACAGCAATTCAGTAATACCTCCTTTGCAAACTCCCTGAATCCAAAGTCACTGAATCACAAGTCACACACTTACCACCATTCGCACTTACGCTCAGGTCACACTCAGCTCGTTTACACTCGCTCAGGCAGAAGATTTAAAGAGATTTTTTTCCCTTCACCAGCAAACCACCCTGCTGCTCAATGCACTTCCAAAAGCTCCTGTGTATAATTTCACTGGTGGTCACTGTATTACACTGACACTGTATGCAGATCTTCTGTGTATAAATATCAAGATCCTGTCAGCGTCGGCGAACTGCCACGGCTGAGCAGCGTGACTCACCCCTACTGCGGGAGGGCCCGGGGTCCGATACTGCAGGGAAAGTTGAGGCAGACGGGACCTGCGATGCTGAAGGTAGTAAGAAGTACAAGGACCTACGATCATGTGACCACAGGGGGCGGGGCTTAGTGTCCCACTTCTGAAGATGATTGTAGGACTCTACTACAGGAATCCTGGAGTAGAGGCGAGGGGAACTCAGGTCAGACAAACGGGCGGTCATACATGGAGAGGGCGGCGCGATACCAGAGGGGCGAGCAGAGAGTAGTCAGAACGTAAGCAATGAGTCATACATGGAGATAGCTGCACAGTACAAGAGGGGTAATCAGAGAATAGTCAGGTCATAGGCAATGAGTCATACACAGAGATAGCAACGCAGTACAAGAGGGACAGGCAGAACTCGTAACAGGGACAGAACCAGATCAAAACCAAACAAGCATAAAGTATTACAGTCACAAAGCACACCAGGGTCACACACACTCGGCCAAAGGTCTGAGTATAAACGATGAGGAATGAGCCCACAATGAGGCTTTAAAAAGCCTCCCAGAATCTCAGAGTGAGGCCATCCACATTAACCTCTGAACTACCTAATCCCACAAGCTGAGCAAACCTTGACAGTAATGTTGCCAGTGATCACTGAGCTCCTGTGTATAATGTCACTGGTAATCACTGTATTACCTGTACACTGACTCTATCATAGAATCATAGAATCATAGAATCGTAGAGTTGGAAGGGACCTCCTGGGCCATCTGGTCCAACCCCCTGCTCAAAGCAGGATTCGCTAAATCATCCCAGTCAGATGTCTGTCCAGCCTCTGTTTGAAGACTTCCATTGAAGGAGAACTCACCACTTCTCGTGGCAGCCTGTTCCACTCATTGATCACTCTAACTGTCAAAAAGTTTTTTCTAATATCTAATCTGTGTCTCCTCCCATTCAGTTTCATCCCATTGCTTCTAGTCTTTCCTTGTGCAAATGAGAATAAAGTTGATCCTTCTACAATGTGACAGCCCTTTAGATATTTGTAGACAGCTATTAAGTCTCCTCTCAGTCTTCTCTTTTGCAAACTAAACATTCCCAAATCCTGCAACCTTTCCTCATAAGACAGGGTTTGCAGACCGGTCACCATTCTGGTCGCTCTTTTCTGAACTTGCTCCAGTTTGTTGATGTCTTTTTTAAAATGTGGTGCCCAAAACTGGACACAATATTCCAGATGAGGTCTGACCAAAGAGGAGTAGAGGGAAATAATGACTTCACGTGATCTAGACTGTATGCTTCTGTTAATACATCCTAGAATTGCATTTGCCTTTTTTGCTGCTGCATCACACTGTTGACTCATATTCAGTCTGTGATCTATTAGTATACCCAAGTCTTTTTCACATGTGCTGTCACTTAGCCCTATTCCTCCCATTCTATATATGCTTTTTCCATTTTTATTGCCCAGATGTAGTACTTTGCATTTCTCCCTGTTAAAAACCATTCTGTTTGTTGCTGCCCACTTCTCCAGTTTATTTAAATCTTTTTGAATCCTCTCTCTCTCTTCTCTAGTATTAGCTATCCCTCCTAGCTTTGTGTCATCAGCAAATTTAATCAGTTTACCCTCAATTCCTTCATCTAAATCGTTGATAAAGATGTTGAACAATACAGGGCCCAGGACAGAGCCCTGTGGTACCCCACTTGAGACATTCTTCCAACTGGATGTGCAGACATTTACGACCACTCTTTGGGTCCGATCACTAAGCCAGTTATGAATCCACCTAACAGTTGCCTTGTCCATTCCATACTTAATCATTTTTTCAATAAGGATTGTATGAGAGACTTTGTCAAATGCTTTGCTGAAGTCAAGATATACTATATCTACAGCATTTCCTTGATCCACCCAATCAGTGATACCGTCATAGAAGGAAATTAAGTTAGTCTGACATGACTTATTAGTTACAAACCCATGCTGACTCTGTTTAATCACTTCATTCTTATCCAGGTATTGACATACATGTTGTTTAATAATTTGTTCAAAGATCTTTCCTGGTATAGAAGTCAGACTCACCGGCCTATAGTTACCTGGGTCCACCTTCTTCCCCTTTTTGAAGATAGGAACAACATTTGCTCTTCTCCAGTCTTCTGGCACTTCTCCTGTTCTCCAAGAATTTTCAAAGATTATAGAGAGGGGTTCAAAAATTTCTTCTGCTATCTCCTTCAGTACTCTGGGGTGTAATTCATCTGGACCTGGAGACTTGAATTCATTTAGGCTAGCTAAGTGTTTCCTCACTATCTTTCTGTTTATAGATATCCTGGATTCTTCTATTCCCTTAATAGGACAGTGAATAACAGTTGATGTTACATTTCCTTTCTGAGAGAAAACAGATGCAAAATAGGAATTTAAAAGTTCAGCCTTCTCAACATCCTGTCTTACCATTTCATCATTTTCATCCTGTAAAAATCCTATAGCATCTTTGACTTTTCTTTTACTTTTGACATATCCCCAAAATCCTTTATTATTGCTTTTGACATCTCTTGCAAGCCTCAATTCATTTTCAGCTTTAGCTAATCTGATTTGTGCCCTGCAGGTTCTGCAGACAGCATTATATTCTTCTTTAGATATGCCTCCCTCTTTCCATTTTATAAACATTTTTTTCTTCCTTTTTAGCATGTGCTTAAGTTCTGTGTTCATCCATCCTGGTTTCCTTAACTGGTTCCTATTCTTCCCTCTTTTCGGAATTGTTAACAACTGTGCTTTGAGAATTTCATTTTTCAAGATTTCCCATCCTTCCTGGACATTTTTGTCTTTAAGGATATCCAGCCATTGGATTCCTCCAATTCTCTTTCTGAATCCCTTAAAATCTGCCTTTCTGAAATCTAACCTTGACGTCTGAGTCTTCACAGTTCTTCCGCCTCTAGTTATCCAAAATTCTAAAATAGCATGGTCGCTACCTCCTAGGGTCCCAGCCACTTTTACCTCCTCAACCATTTCCTCCCTGTTTATAAGGATTAGATCCAAGGTAGCAGTTTCCCTTGTTTTCTCCCTTACCTTTTGGAAGATAAAGTTGTCAGCAAGAGAGGATAAGAATTTCCTTGACCTGTTAGTTTTGCCTGAGAGAGATTCCCAACAAATACATATATTTGTTGGGAATCTGTATATATAGTATACTCTATATACAGAGGTACTGTGTATAATGTCACTGGTGGTAATAACAGTGTTGTTAGTATTGTGGTTTGTATTCATAATCAGTATTGTAGTATTCCATCAATAAGTGGTGGTAATTTGTGGACTGTTCACAGTGTGGAAGTATTTCTCCGTGTATGAGTTATTATTTGGTCCCTATATGCTGGTAATATGTCATATTATTCGGTCACTATGTGGTGGTAATATGTGGTCTGGTCATGGTGTGGTTGTATTTGTGCCTTTTATGTGATATGATGCGGGTACTATGTGGTCTGGTCATGGTGTGGTGGTATTTCTCCCCTGTATGTGGTATTATTGGTCTTGGTACAGTGGATTGTGTTGTGTATGACGGTCATTAGTTCTCTCTGATATTAATTAGGAGAATATTCTTTATTTCCATTAGAGATTAAATACTTTGTAAACAGCGGCAGAGATGCACTTACAAGGGTTTCCTGTGGAAAAACGTAATCTCCTATTCACAGGACAAGTGATGACGTATTGATTGGGGGGTCTAACTACTTGGACCCATTCAGCAAAATGTGGAACTTTTTATCCCCATTAGACTGGAGTGGCATGTCCGACTTGACCACTGATCCATTCATTCCCTCAGTGGCTGCACTTGTATTTTTATAGAAGCCCCAAAGAGAATGAATGAAGCTTCGGTCAGATATCTAACCTGCTGCTCCATTTTAAAATGGGGATAAGTGTCCTATCAACGATAAAACTTTCTCATTCTTCCGGTCGGTGCAGTTTCTAATGGTCGGACGTATGCGATCAGCTATCCTATAGAGCCCATGGATCGGTGACAAATTGTTTTAACCAAAGAACCACATTAATGTAAACTACCGTAATTATACATTCCAGTTATGGGGGTGCACAGTAGATGTGCAGGAGCCGCCTGTGTTTTACAGCCGAGGCTCCACTATAATGGGGATAACGACTGACAGATATTAGCATATAGCTGTAGCATGGGGCCCTAGAGTCCATTCCCCTGGTGGGCCCCAGACACCCCAGTTCGACCCTGAATATACGTCATTGTGGATTATCAGATACCGAATTTAGGGAAATTTCACTGTAATATGGAAGGCAATGACATGAATAGATAGCAAAATCAGGTTTGTCTACAATCTTTTTTATTTGTTAGGTTCTTTCCTGTTACAGCACTTCTGTTCTGTAGTATAAACCTTCTCTCACACTAGTGCTAGCGATAAACCTTGGTTTGCCTTCTTCTAAAGTCTCTGTTGTCCCTGCAGACTAGGACCTTCTCTCTTTACTCCTTGGGTATCCGCTGTCCTAGCAGGAAGTGAGAAACGTTCTCGTAAATCACAAGGATGGTACAGCAGGCGGGGTCGCTCAAAATAACTTGGGGGCAATTTTCTTTAGAAGTCCGTATATACTCGTGTATAAGCCGACCCATGTATAAGCCGACCACCCTAATTTTGTCACAAAAAACTGGGAAAACTTATTGACTCACGTAAAAGCCTAGATTGGAAAATGCCGAAGCTACTGGTAAATTTAAAAAAAAAATGGGCCCCATAAGATGCTCCATAAAGTTTATGATGGCCCCATATAATGCTCCATAAAGTTCATGATGGGTTCCATAAGATGCTCCATACAAAAATATGCCTAATAATGCTGCACAGTGAATAATGGTGGCCCTATAACATGGTCCATAATAACATATGCCCCATATAATGCTGCACAGTGATTGGTGACCCCTTATAATGCTGCACAGTGATTGGTGGCCCCTTATAATGCGCAGTGATTAGTGGCCCCTTATAATGCTGCACAGTGACTAGTGGCCCCTTGTAATGCTGCACAGTGAGTGGCCAATTTTAATGCTGCGCAGTGATTAGTGGCCCCTTATAATGCTGCACAGTGATTAGTGGCCCCTTATAATGCTGCACAGTGATTAGTGGCCCCTTATAATGCTGCACGGTGATTAGTGGCCACTTATAATGCTGCCCAGTGATTAGTGGCCCCTTGTAATGCTGCAGTGATTAGTGGCCCCTTATTATGCTGCACGGTGATTAGTGCCCCCTTATTATGCTGCATGGTGATTAGTGGCCCCTTGTAATGCTGCACAGTTATTAGTGGCCCCTTATAATGCTGCACAGCGATTAGTGGCCCCTTATAATTCTGCACAATGATTAGTGGCCCCTTCTAAGCTGCACAGTGATTAGTGGCCCCTTACAATGCTGCACAGCGACTAGTGGCCCCTTACAATGCTGCTGCCGCAGCCTCAATTAAAAGAAACAAAAAACTATATACTCACCTTGTCGTTGCTGCAGCTGCTGCACCTCAGCGTTGCTGGCTCTGCAGTCACTGTTCAGGCAGAGGGCGCCTGCTAACTACGTCATGGCGCCCTCTGACCTAAACGTCACTGCCAGAGGAAGCAAGACAGCAGAGCGACGCACAGCGTTGGAACGGGGTACAGGTGAATATGGCTCCCCCCGTTATACTCACCTCTCCTGGCATGTCTCTGCAGCACCCCGTGCTTGTTCCATCTTCTCAGCGCTGTTCTTCCTGCTTTCTGCGGTCACGTGGTGCCGCTCATTACATATGTGCATATTAATGAGGGTAATCAGCGTACCACGTGACCGCTGAAAGCAGGAAGAACAGCGCAGAGAATATGGAATAAGCACGGGGGGCTGCAGAAACATGCCAGGAGAGGTGAGTATGATCTCCGACACCCCCCGCTCCCCCTTCCCGGCCGACCCCTGGTATATGACTCGCGTATAAGCCGAGAGAGGGACTTTCAGCCCAAAAAAATGGGCTGAAAATCTCGACTTATACGCGAGTATATACGGTAAGCCTTTTTTTTTTCCTTTAAGACAGAAGAAACAAAACTATTAACTCTTCTTCTAAGGTCTGACTGTGAGCTCGGACCCTCCCCAGCTATTTGTTAGGGAACTCCAGGCTAAGGGGTCGTACTGCTATGTTCTGTTATTGCAGGCTTCATCATCCCAATCATAGTCCATCATCAGCACATCAGCCCCATCATAGTCCATCATCTGCACATCAACCCCATCATAGTCCATCATCAGCACATCAGCCCCATCATAGTCCATCAACAGCCCCATCATTGTCCCATAATGAAAGAGGTGTTGTTGCGCATTCTTAATAGCCGCTTGTTCCAGACACCCTGTTTTAGGATTGGTGGGGGTCCTGGCAGTGAAACACCCGTAATCAGCAAGTTATGATCTACCAATGGCTAGGGGATTACTTGCTGAGGAGGCACAAGTTGGGGACTACTGTTTTTAAAGACCACACTACCTATATCAGGAGCTGTGAAGAAATGCATGTTTCTCAGCTTTATCTTGAGTCCATTTTCCTTGTCGATAATTCTTAGATAATTCTGGGAAAAAAAGTGTTATATTACATATAACAAACGTTAGACTTTATTATCCAAAGACAATTTATCGGCAGTCAGTGCAGTGTACTACATTAGTTTGTGGGACAGAACATGTTAATAAAGGGTCAGTCTCATCACTGCACTCACCGTCCATAAGCTTTATTAGGGTAGATATCCGGAGAATATGGATATAGTAGATGGATACTCCCCTCTCAAGAAACCTTCCCTCATATGATCTATGATGACTACATACCACTGCAAACAGCAGATGAAACTTGAGGCGCACTATTTAGAAGAGGAGTTTTCCCAAACATTTATGTGTTATCCATAAAATATTCTATAAATGTCTGATAGGCAGAGGTCCCGGACGTGAAACCCGCATCTGTCTACAGACCTGGGGAACTATGAATGTACAGATGGCCATTCACTATTGGGGAGGTTCCTATAAGATCTGAGTACTCAGCCTTGTGTTTGGTTATTTTCATAGACCTTGACATGAGCGGCAGGTTACATATGAAACCAGTGCTCCACCCAATTCTTCCTGAAGCAATTTTGTGGCTGATTCAAGACCCCTGTACTATTGATTTGAGGGTTCCTAAATGGTTGGAGACCCACACCAGTCTATTGTATTTGAGATGTTGTACCCTCTTAATGAAAGTTCAGAGGAAAATACCTTCAACAAAACTGCTGGTTGGGTCGGATGTGGTATTCTGAGCCATTTGGTTTGTTGTCTCATATGTTTATGCTTAAAGTTCTTTATGGTTTGTACTTGTTGAGTTTATGGGACCTTTGTCTATACTGTACTGTTCCTTTATCAATTTTTTAGATAAGAATTCCATACTGTTAGGTGAAGAACTGGTGCTACCCTTCTTCACATTGAGGCATCATCCTACCATTGTGATCAGAAGCCCTATAACCCGGCTTCATTGTTAGGATGCAGGATTTATATAAATTAGCTCTACTGGGGTCTTAAAAGTGCAGGCATTGAGGAAGAAGTACAAAATCAGCAGGCAAATGAGTAGTCAGAAACAAGCAAAGGTCAGGGCAGGCAGCAGTGCAGAAACATAACCGGAAACAACCATAAAACCAAAGAAAAAAACGACCCACAGTCCATATAGTGCAGAATAATATACATTTTTATTAGTATCACAGATTAATAACCGGAAACAAGCAGAGGTCAGGGCAGGCGGCAGTGCAGAAACATAATCCATTGAGCAAGCTGAGGTCAGGGCAGGCGGCAGTGCAGAAACATAATCCATTGAGCAAGCTGAGGTCAGGGCAGGCGGCAGTTCAAAAACATAATCCATTGAGCAAGCAGAGGTCAGGCAGGCGGCAGTGCAGAAACATAATCCATTGAGCAAGCAGAGGTCAGGGCAGGCGGCAGTTCAAAAACATTATCCATTGAGCAAGCAGAGGTCAGGGCAGGCGGCAGTTCAAAAACATAATCCATTGAGCAAGCAGAGGTCAGGGCAGGCGGCAGTTCAAAAACATAATCCATTGAGTAAGCAGAGGTCAAGGCAGGCGGCAGTGCAGAAACAATCCATTGAGCAAGCAGAGGTCAGGCAGGCGGCAGTTCAAAAACATAATCCATTGAGCAAGCAAAGGTCAGGGCTGGCGGCAGTGTAGATGCATAACTTTAAACAAGCAGAGGTCAGGGCAGGCGGCAGTATAGAAACATAATCCATTGATCAAGCCATAGTCAAAACCGGAAAATCTGTCTGAGAAGCAGCTGTGCAGAAGATGGTATGTGCTCGCCACTACATTTTCCGCCGGCTAAATCAAAGTGTCGCGGAATTCTCTTCTCGGGAGAATGATCTTCCTAGGACTTGGAAGGAAACCCAAATCTCTCTTGTAGGCACGTTGTACATCCTGTGGGCTCATCAGCATTACTTGCATGATCTTTCCAGTGGTATAGCTGACTGGCAGGTGTGGTGTAGGATTGTAGCCTTGTTTAGCAGTCACCTTAATACGCGGTTGATGGTCGTAAGGCATACTGAGGAGTATACGTGCTTGAGAGGGAGTTAGCTCCATCCAGGTGCATGGGGATGGGCTCCTGGGCAATGTGGCTGTTGTCTCTTCCTCATCTACTGTTCTGGTGAGTATCAGGCGTTCCTTCATACCCTCTGGCTCTGCGCTGATGTTTGCTGCAGGTTGTACGAATCGGCCTATTTCGGGCATTGTAGGATATGGTGGTGGACTTTTCAGTCTGGAATATCGGTCCTTTGCCTTTTCTGGTGTTTTGAACAGGCATTTAATAATTGACACGATATAATAAAGCACTGCCATCACATACCCCGTGAAGCCAGTTGGCCTTTGGTGGTGTTCAGGCCTCTGACTGTATAGGGATGTCCTGGCATGTGGGAGACGTCTCCGTGGTTGGAACTTTCCTCCAGCTACGGGTGCAGCCATTAGGCTGCCTTCCCCTCCACACACACAAAAGTGTGTGCGGATGGTAGAAAACACTCCCAAAAAAAAGAAATAAAAGTAAAAAAAATAAACAAAACAAGTAAAAAGTGATTTACAAGTCGCTCTGGGTTAGCCCTCCGTCAGGCGCAATAGATCTGACAGGCACACAGTAATTAGTTTCACTTCTCTCTCCTTGCCCACTTATTAGAAAACCCCACCCCTCCTAGTTATCTCCTGACTCTACAGGCTCTGTGAAACCTGATATCACAGTGACTCAGCAGACCTTCTAGTGAGCAGATATCAACACTTTGGCTTCTCAGGCACATTGCGCCTGATTTCAACACAAATTGAAAGGTTAGTATTTTCTTTTTTCATTCATCACGATTGTGTATTTAGCTTGTTTTATGAAGGATTAATGCTAAGTTAGTGTACATAAGTACTGTTTTCTTAGACAAAAGGAGAGTGGCTTCTAAGGCACATTGCGCCCTAACACATACTCTTTCTCTCTTGCTTCAGATTTTCTGCTGCAATGGCCAGAAAACAGTATGATTCATCTAAACCCCTTCATTTAGAAGAAATGAAGATTTTTTTGTTAGAAGATGATGAGGAAGAACCAGCAGTAACTGAGGATTTAGAGGAATCTAGTGACATTTCATCTGAAGATGAGGTAGCAGAATGTAACACTGATTCTGGAACAGAGCAGGATGGTGATGACACGGATACAGAGGAAACAGACACAGATCTAGCTTATTATTTGGGCAAAGATAAAAATACAAAGTGGAACAAAAAGGCACCCAAGAACAAACAGCGCAGAGAATCCCACAATATTATTACACACCTTCCTGGAGTTATTGGAAGTGCTAGAAAAGCTAAAACTGCAGTGGAATTTTGGAGTAATCTAATTACAGATAGCATGTTGGAAACTATTGTTCGGTTCACTAACCAGTATATTGACACAATCAAAGAGCAATTCTCCAGAGAGAGGGACATCACAAACACTGATGTGATTGAACTCAAGGCATTTATTGGCTTGTTATACCTAGCTGGTGCTTTCAGAGCAAATAGGCAAAGTTTGGAGGAGCTGTGGGGGACAGACGGTGATGGCATCGAAAAATTCAGCCTTGTGATGAATCTGAAACGATTCAAAGTCCTGATCCGTTGCCTCCGTTTCGATGATCTTCTGCTGCAATTGAAACCACTGAAGATGAGTAGAAAATAATTAAGTAACATCTAAGTGCAATATCCTTTAAGTTTTTTTCCATAATTTTATATTTAAGCAATAGTTAAGTAAAGATAACTGGAGCCTATTTGGCGGTACTACCGAAAAGTGGTACTTTTAGTTTTAATAAGTTTATGGTTAATAAATGTTTTTTTTTGCATCTGATTTGGTGTAATCTCTTTTAATACATTCCTATGAAGGTCACTGACTACTTCTATAGTCCTGAAATTGAAATATGTAGCTACTATAGGTGGTTTTCTGACCTGTGCTTGTCAGGCACATTGCGCATGAACTGAGGAGAATCTATATTGCGCCTGACGGAGGGTTAGTGTTCAGCTCTCCTCTCTATCTCTGCTTGCCTCGCACTGACCGTTCTTGCGGAACATTCCATGACTCGTGGACAACGCTTCTGTGATGTCATAAAGACGAACATGGCAATGGGTCTAATATAGGAGAATTAGTTATGTTACCCATGGCAGACCATCCAATACCAGCTGCCACTGTACGGATAGGGGTTAGCTGGATTGGGATGAGATGTATAAAAACTTACCGGTACAAGAGCCCAAGTCATTGCTTTATTTACTGTTTTTGCTTTTTTACCTGTTTACAGGCAAATCTTTCTATTTGATATTTTCAAACCTGTATAATTCTGTATCCTCATATGTGAGATAACGTGATGTATCTATTGTCAGCTCCTTCTAGGAATGTCTCCTCCTCTCTTCCCGGTAACACGGATCACCCGTGATGGGCACAGACCATTGCTGTAGTCGGAATTATTTCATATAGCTTCAGAATAAATGTTAAATAATATTGTATTTTTTCCATATAATTGGCTCAGATCACTTTTTTTAATTTGTCTGTAATTCTAAGTAGTGATAAAAAATAAATAACCCCAAGTGTGAACCTGGTGTAGAACGTACAAATTGTCCAGAGTCTCTCCTGGGCCATGTTCACACGTGCAGAAGTGCTGCATTGTTTCCATAGGTATTCGCACTAAAGCAATCAAAACTTTTTATTGTATTTTTTTGTGGCAGTTTTTTCGAATGCATTTTTTTAGTAGAGGAATGCTTCAGTTCCACAATTGGAGACTTCATTGGAATTTTGCATGCGTTTTTTATGCTCTCCATATACTATAGTGGAAAATATTAAACAAAAGCATCAAAAAGTTCACACTTCTGCTGCACCATTAGCCCCTGTATGTAGTACAGCTTAGGCCTCTTTCACACTTCAGTTTTTTGCATCAGTTCAAATCCGCCAAAAAGGCAGACAAGCGGATCCGTTCTGAACTGATGTGAACGGATGGCACAGGATCCGTTTTCAGAAGGATCCTGAAAATGAGGAAATTTAAAGGAAACGCTGGTCGGGAAGGAGAGAGAGAGAGAGAGTAACGTTTGGCGGATCCTCAAAAAAAACGGATGAAACGGACAGCCATCCGTCACAATCCGCCATTAATGCAAGTCAATGGGGAAAAAACGGATCCTCAAAAAAAAATTGAGGATCCGTTTTTTGTCAAAACCTGACGGATTGTGACTGATTGCAAAAAACTGAAGTGTGGAAGGGGCCTTAGGGAGCGATAAATGAAGTGAAAAGAAAAGTAAAACAACAAAAAAAGATTTAAACAAATATGAAAAAAAAACTCATAAAAGTTCAATTTTCCTCCATTGAAAATGAACATAAAAAAAAATGTCAAGTGATATCGCCGCATCCAGCAAAGTCCGAGCTATCAAAATATAAAAATAATTAACCCAATTGGTAAACACAAAAAATTTAAAAACGCCAACATTGCGGTATTTTTTGGTCGCTGCAATACCACTTAACCCCTTACCTACAATTGACGTAATATTCCGTCCATGTGACCATGGACCTAATTACCATGGACGGAATATTACGTCATCGCGATCAGCGGCGCCCACGTGGTGAGCGCCGCTGATCGCGGCCGAGTGTCAGCTAATTATCATAGCTGACACCCGGCACAATGTGTCAGGGGCGGTTACGGACCGCCCCCGACACGTTAACCCCTTGCACACCGCGATCAAACATGATCGCGGTGTACCGGGGGTTAAAGGGAAGCATCGTCAGGGAGGGGGCTCCCTCCGTGCTTCCCTGAGCCCCCACGGCAGCACAATGTGCAGCGCTGCTGCGGAGGACTCCTTTCCTGCAGGTCCCCGGATCCAATATGGCGACGGAGACCTCCGGGGGCCTGCAGGAAGCTGGCTTCCTCAGTGCCTGCAAAGTGCAGGCATGAGGAAGCCTGTGCAGTGCCTGACAGATCGCTGATCTGTCACAGTGATCTGTGATGTGACAGATCAGCGATCTGTCACAGGACAGTGATGTCCCCCATGGGACATTGTAATAAAGTAAAAAAAAAATAAAAAAAGTGTAAAAATAATTAAAAAAAAATCGCCAAATAAATTAAAAAAAAAAAAAAATATTCCCCAATAAATTCATTTTTTGGAAATAAAAAAAAACAAAACAATAAAAGTACACATATTTGGTATCGCCGCGTCCATAACGACCCGCCCTATAAAACTGTCCCAATAGTTAACCCCTTAAGTGAACCCCTTAAAAAATAAAAATAAAAAACGAAGCAAAAAATAATGATTTATTATCATACTGCCGAACAAAAAGTGCAATAACGCGCGATCAAAAAGATGCATACAAATATCCATGGTACCGCTGAAAACGTCATCTTGTCCCGCAAAAAATGAGCCACCATACAGCATCATCAGCGAAAAAATAAAAAAGTTATAGCTCGCAGAATAAAGTGATGCAAAAATAATTATTTTTTATATAAAATTATTTTCATTGCATAAAAGCGCCAAAACATAAAAAAACCACCTAAATGAGGTATCGCTGTAACCGTACTGACCCGAAGAATAAAACTGCCTTATAAATTTTACCGCACCCGGAACGGCGTAAACGCACCACCCAAAAGAAATTCATGAAGCGCTGGTTTTTGTAAATTCTGCGTCCCAAAAAACGAAATAAAAAGCGATCAAAAAATGTCACATGCCCGAACATGATACCAATAAAAGCGTCAACTCGTCCCGCAAAAAATAAGACCTCACATGACTCGGTGGGTCAAAATATGGAAAAATTATAGCTCTCAATATGTGGTGATGCAAAAACTATTTTTACAATAAAAAGCGTCTTTTAGCGTGCGACAGCTGTCAAACATAAAAACCGCCATAAATAGTAAATCAAACCCCCCATTATCACCCCCTTAGTTAGGGAAAATTAATAAAATTAAAAAAATGTATTTATTTCCATTTTCCCACTAGGGTTAGGGCTAGGGTTAGGGTTAGGGCTAGGGCTAGGGTTAGGGCTAGGGCTAGGGTTAGGGTTAGGGCTAGGGCTAGAATTGGGGGTTTCCACTATTTGCGCACATCGGGTGCTCTCCAAATGCAACATGGCATCTGATCTCAATTCCAGCCAATTCTGCGTTGAAAAAGTCAAATGGTGCTCCTTCCCTTCCAAGCCCTGCCATGCACCCAAACAGTGTTTTACCCCCTCATATGGGGTATCAGCCTAATCAGGACAATTTGCAAAACAACTTTTGGGGTCCTATTTCTCCTGTTGCCCTTAGGAAAATAAAAATTTTGGGGCAAAAATATCATTTTTGTGGAAAAAAATTTTTTTCTTATTTTCACGCCTGGGCGTTATAAACTTCTGTGAAGCACTTGGGGGTTCAAAGTTCTCACCACACATCTAGATAAGTTCCTTGGGGGGTCTAGTTTCCAAAATGGGGTCATTTGTGGGGGGTTTCCACTGTTTTGGTGCATCAGGGGCTTTCCAAACGCGACATGGTGTCTGATCTCAATTCCAGCCAAAAAAGTCAAATGGCGCTGCTTGCCTTCCGAGCTCTGCCATGTGCCCAAATAGTCATTTACACCCACATATGGGGTATCAGTGTACTCAGGACAAATTGCACAATAACTTTTAGGGTCCTGTTACCCTTGGGAAAATAAAAATTGGGGGTGAAAAGATCATTTTTTGGAAAAAATATGATTTTTTAATTGTACCGCTGTGCATTATAAACTTCTGTGAAGCCCTTGTGGGTTCAAAGTTCTCACCACATATCTAGATAAGTTCCTTAGGGGGTCTAGTTTCAAAAATGGGGTCACTTGTGGGGGGTTTCCACTGTTTAGGTACATCAGGGGCTCTCCAAACGCGACATGGCGTCCGATCAGAATTCCAGCCAATTTTGCATTGAAAAAGTCAAACGGCGCTCCTTCCCTTCTGAGCTCTGCCATGCGCCGAAACAGTGGTTCCCCCCCACATATCAGGTATCAGCGTGCTCAGGACAAATTGCACAATAATTTTTGCAGTCCAATTTCTCCTGTTACACTTGGTAAAATAAAAAAAATTGAACCTGAAGTAATTTTTTTTGTGAAAAAAAGTTAAATGTTAATTTTTTTTAAATATTCAAAAAATTCCTGTGACGCACCTGAAGGGTTAATAAACTCCTTGAATGTGGTTTTAAGCACCTTAAGGGGTGCAATTTTTAGAATGGTGTCACTTTTGGGTATTTTCTATCATATAGACCCCTCAAAGTGGCTTCAAATGTGAGGTGGTCCGTAAAAATAAAATGGTGTTGCAAAAATGAGAGATCGCTGGTCAACTTTTAACCCTTATATCTTGCTAACAAATAAAAATTTTGCTGATGTAAAGTAAACATGTGGCAAATGTTACTTATTAACTTTTTTGTGTGCCATATCTCTGTGATTTAAGGGCATAAAAATTCAAAGTTGGAAAATTGCGGAATTTTCAAAATTTTCGCCAAATTTCCGTTTTTCTCATAAATAAACGCAAGTTATATGAATGAAATTTTACCACTAACATGAAGTACAATATGTCACGAGAAAACATTGTCAGAATCACCGGGATCCACGGAAGCGTTTCAGAGTTATGACCTCATAAAGGGACAGTGGTCAGAATTGTAAAAATTGGCCCGGTAGTTAACGTGCAAACCACTCTTGGTAGTGAAGGGTTTAAAATGCGTAACAAGCAACTAAAATGTCATATCTATCCCAAAGTAATATCCATAATAACGTCTCGCCTTATGAAAAAATAATCCCTCTCATAGCTCTATTGAACGAAAAAGTAAAACTACGGGTCTCGGAAAATGGCAACACAAACTCCAACATATTTTTTATTTCAAAGTCTTGATTTTTTTTCTACCACTAAAATAATTTAAAAATCTGGGCACGTTTAGTATCTTTGTAATCATACTGATGAGGAGAATCATATTACATGGTCATTTTTACCACATAATGTACGCCGTAAACATAATTAAGGTCAGAATTGCGTTTTTTTTCACAATTTTCCCATTTCCCTGTACATTGTGTGTCAGGATAAGTCACAACCACTGCCACCAATATTTCTTGAACACCACTTGCTCACGACACACCTGCCCTGGGATGTTACTATAAAGGTGAACCTCCCATATTCTTTTGTCCACTCACCTAAGCGCACCCCGCAGACAGTTCTCACATCCACATCACACTGTTTGCTGCTATCGGTCACTGTTTTGATAGGCCAGTGAGACACCTGCGCTGGGTCACACACTAGCACACATGCCACCCAGCTTTTCTGAGCCCCTGATAGGTGCTCTTCTTGTACTTTTGTATACACATACAGCAAAACACAACCAAGGTATACTCGCCGTCCTCAGGGTTTGGGGGACGTTTAGCGCAGAAAAGAACAAACTTATTAAAATTTAGATTTAAAGGGATCCTGTCAGCAGGATTGTGAACAGTAAAGTACAGACAGTGTCAGGTCTACGCTGTTATACTGATTAAAATGAGGTGACCTGGGTGATGAAATGCATCTTGTGGTTGTTGTGTAATCTGTATTTGTAAATTTCAGTTATTGAGATTCTGGTGCTCCGGGTGTTTGTGGGGTTACAAAAAAAAGGTTTGCATTCATCAAAATGGTGCCTGTGCTGTAGTAAAATACATGACTAATATCAATATGTAGACATGTGTAAGGGGTTGAGAGTCTTACCCCTTTAAACCCCCATGTTGCTGTTGTACTTGTATACAGTGGGGAAAAAAAGTATTTAGTCAGTCAGCAATAGTGCAAGTTCCACCACTTAAAAAGATGAGAGGCGTCTGTAATTTACATCATAGGTAGACCTCAACTATGGGAGACAAACTGAGAAAAAAAAATCCAGAAAATCACATTGTCTGTTTTTTTTTTTTCATTTTATTTGCATATTATGGTGGAAAATAAGTATTTGGTCAGAAACAAAATTTCATCTCAATACTTTTGTGATATATCCTTTGTTGGCAATGACAGAGGTCAAACGTTTTCTGTAAGTCTTCACAAGGTTGCCACACACTGTTGTTGGTATGTTGGCCCATTCCTCCATGTAGATCTCCTCTAGAGCAGTGATGTTTTTGGCTTTTCGCTTGGCAACACGGACTTTCAACTCCCTCCAAAGGTTTTCTATAGGGTTGAGATCTGGAGACTGGCTAGGCCACTCCAGGACCTTGAAATGCTTCTTAAGAAGCAACTCCTTCGTTGCCCTGGCGGTGTGCTTTGGATCATTGTCATGTTGAAAGACCCAGCCACGTTTCATCTTCAATGCCCTTGCTGATGGAAGGAGGTTTTCACTCAAAATCTCACGATACATGGCCCCATTCATTCTTTCATGTACCCGGATCAGTCGTCCTGGCCCCTTTGCAGAGAAACAGCCCCAAAGCATGATGTTTCCACCACCATGCTTTACAGTAGGTATGGTGTTTGATGGATGCAACTCAGTATTCTTTTTCCTCCAAACACGACAAGAAGTTGTGTTTCTACCAAACAGTTCCAGTTTGGTTTCATCAGACCATAGGACATTCTCCCAAAACTCCTCTGGATCATCCAAATGCTCTCTAGCAAACTTCAGACGGGCCCGGACATGTACAGGCTTAAGCAGTGGGACACGTCTGGCACTGCAGGATCTGAGTCCATGGTGGCGTAGTGTGTTACTTATGGTAGGCCTTGTTACATTGGTCCCAGCTTTCTGCAGTTCATTCACTAGGTCCCCCCGCGTGGTTCTGGGATTTTTGCTCACCGTTCTTGTGATCTTTCTGACCCCACGGGGTGGGATTTTGCGTGGAGCACCAGATCGAGGGAGATTATCAGTGGTCTTGTATGTCTTCCATTTTCTAATTATTGCTCCCACAGTTGATTTCTTCACTCCAAGCTGGTTGGCTATTGCAGATTCAGTCTTCCCAGCCTGGTGCAAGGCTACAATTTTGTTTCTGGTGTCCTTTGACAGCTCTTTGGTCTTCACCATAGTGGAGTTTGGAGTCAGACTGTTTGAGGGTGTGCACAGGTGTCTTTTTATACTGATAACAAGTTTAAACAGGTGCCATTACTACAGGTAATGAGTGGAGGAAAGAGGAGACTCTTAAAGAAGAAGTTACAGGTCTGTGAGAGCCAGAAATCTTGATTGCTTGTTTCTGACCAAATACTTATTTTCCACCATAATATGCAAATAAAATGAAACAAAAACAGACAATGTGATTTTCTGGATTTTTTTTTCTCAGTTTGTCTCCCATAGTTGAGGTCTACCTATGATGTAAATTACAGACGCCTCTCATCTTTTTAAGTGGTGGAACTTGCACTATTGCTGACTGACTATATACTTTTTTTCCCCACTGTATATATTTATATAATATGTTATACCATTGTTGCGCATTATCGTATATTTCATGTTGCTGTATTATTTATATAGCTATGTTTCTGCACCTTGTACTTGGTAGGGACAGTGCAGTCTGGGCTATGGTCACTAGATGGGACACTGAGCTCATTGCACAGTAGATGTAGCTGTAGGACATATAGGAGTTAACTGTAGGAGGGGATAGCTGGAGAATAAGCCAGGATGGTCTTCCAGTTTCAGGCAGTCAGAGGCCTGACCCCTTTGTGCTCGGGTGGGCTATATGCCTGAGCTGCCTAACTACCCCGTGATGTTAAAGCTGATGCCCAGCCATCTAGAGAAGAACACGGTACAGCAGAACCAGCAATAAAGTGGAAAAGAGTGTAAATAAACAGAGGAAGATTGAAGGTTAACGTAAAAGGGTACGGGCAGGTCACTCCAGAATGTGGTGGAAAGCTATGTGGGCTGAATCTCTGATGTCCGGGGCGAAACATGCTGGAGAGCGCTTCACCGTGGTGACGCTATACAGGGAGGACACTGAGGAGCCGTCTAAGACGCTTCGTCAAACGGAAACACTGCAAGGAACAGTGAAGGGAAAGATGAAGTAATGTGCTGTCTTTACTGTGATGAAAATGCTGGAAACTATGTGGATGTGCTGTGTCCTGAAGTAAATAAATTTGCTCAGCTAAGAGTTGCCCTGGACTGTGTCTCTATTCATTGGGATCAAGGATCAGCATCAAGTCGGCGTAGCAAAGGGGACGCTGACGGCACGGTGAGTATTCACCGTACCATGCAAGAGAAGAGGTACCGTTTTCCTGTAGAGGGAGGTCAGGGTATACAATGCCCGAACCCGAAATACTCAGCCACGACTACTGCCCTGGCTGACCTTTACACATAAAGTGTAGAAGTCGGGGGGGAAAGTGGGGAATGTGGTCTAGAAGTGATCAAGTATAGTGTGTTATTTTCTGCAGCAAACGTGTCCTGGCTGGAAGAGGAAGAAAAGCGAAGATGAATCGCTACAAATACAGAGGTCACTGGTAAGTCAGTAATTTACCTGGACACTTACATTATATAGTATATACAGAGCTCCTGTGTATAATGTCACTGGTGATCCTTGTATTACCTGTACGCTGACTATATGCAGAGCTCCTGTGTATAATGTTACTGGTGAGTCACTGTATTACCTGTACACTATACACTATATACAGAACTCCTGTGTATGTCTCCAGTGATCATTCTATTACTTGTACACTGACATTATATATACAGACAGGTAGCGTCGGACTGATTCTCCGGTGGGCCCTGGCATCTGGTGGGCCCTGGCACCTCTACTGGTATACAGGGACAGCAGTTGCCTAGGGCCCCCACTGCTCCAGGGGCCCCCAGCCAGTGCCACACAGCTGCTATGGGGGCCCTGCCAGCGGAGCAGCAGCGGGTGTCAGGAGGCAGGAGCCACTGTCCCCACTACTAAAGAGAAATGAATATTCACTGCTTCAGCAGTGAATATCATTTCACTCTCGGCCTCCACTCACCCCGGGGCCCCGCTCCCCAACCTAGGCAGCCGGCGCCGCCCTCAATTGCAGTGGAAGAGAGAGCATCTCTCTCCCATCAGTCCCCTCTGCTCCTGACTCACAGCCGATGCGCGATGACGTCACTTCATCGCGCACCCGCTGTGTGTCTGGCAGACGGGTCAGCTGCTGACACTGAAGCAGTCATCAGTGTGGGAGCAGGAGGAGAGGTGAGTATTGTGGTTTGTTTTTTATATCTCTCTATATCTATCTCTATCTATCTCTATATCTATCTGTCTCTATATCTATATATCTCTATATCTATCTATTTCTATCTGTATATCTATATCTCTATCTCTATATCTATCTGTCTCTATCTTAGATATAGAGATAGATAAAAATAGATAGATAGATAGATAGATACATATAGAGGTAGATATAGATAGATATAAATAGTCTATATCCATCTATCTCTATACCTATCTACATCTATCTCTATCTATTATTTTTATATCTATCTATCCATCTATATATCATCTATCCATAGATCTATCTATTTATCCCCTATCTATCTATCTATATACCTATCTATAGCTATCACTATCTATTATCTTTATATCTATCTATCTAGCTATCCATATATCTATTTATCCCCTATCTATCTATTTATCTATCTATATCTATCTAGGTCTATCTATCTCTATAGCTACCTATATCTTTCACTATCTATTATCTTTATATCTTTATATCTATCTATCTATCCATAGATCTATCTATCTATTATCTATCTATCTATACATCTAATTATCACATATCTATCTATCTAGTGTTATACCCTATGAGGGGGCAGCATTATACCCTATGAGGGGGTGCATTATACCCTATGAGGGGGGGAAGCATTATACCCTATGAGGGGGCAGCCTTATACCCTATGAGAGGGTGCAATATACCTTATCTTCCAACAAAATTAATTCTAAGTCCTCCATTTTGTTGGCGAGGCTTCTGGCATTTGTATACATGCACTTTATGTATGTCTGTACCTCTATTTCTTAAATTATTAACTGTTCTAACCTCACCCCCCATGCCACTACCACCCCCAATTTCATTATTTGTGCCCAGGTCTCTATCTGCACAGTCTTCCCCTCTTATAAAATGAATACCCTCCCCTAGTTCCAAGTTTAAACACTCCTCCACCCTTCTAGCCATTTTTTCCCCCAGCACAGCTGCACCCTCCCCATTGAGGTGCAGCCCGTCCCTAGCGTAGAACCTGTAGCCAACTGAGAAGTCGGCCCAGTTCTCCAGGAACCCAAACCCCTCCTTCCTACACTAATTCTTGAACCACTTATTAACTTCCCTAATCTCCTCTCTGGCGTGGCACGTGGTACAGGAAATATTTCCAAAAATACCACCTTGGAGGTCCTTGCCTTAAGATTGCAGCCTAATTCCCTGAAATCATCTTTAAGGACCTTCCACCTACCTCTGTGTCATTTGTACCAATGTGCACCATGACCGCTGGATCCTCACCAGCCCCTCCCAGTAATCTGTCAACCCGGTCAGCGATGTGTCAGACTTGCGCGCCAGATAGGCAGCACACCGTTCGACGATCCCTTTCTTTGTGACAGATTGCCCTATCTGTTCCCCTAATAATTGAGTCCCCCACTACCAGCACCTGTCTGTCCTGCCCTGCTCTCCTATTTCTCCCCTTACTGGAGCATATACTCCTCTGGCTTTCAGAGGACATGCCTTGCTGCAGCAGTGCTACCCCTGCACTGACACTCCCCTCATCTGCCAAACTTATTGGGTTGTGCCAGATCAGGACTAGCCTCCCTGGCACTCTTCTGTCTACCCCACCTTCTAACTGTCACCCATCTTACTGCTTCACTGTCCTGCAGCTCCAACCTAGCATCCCCCCCTCATCTATCTCATTGAGCGTCTGCTCAGTGAGTAGAAGTCTCCTTTCCATATTGTCTATTGATCTCAGTGTTGCCAGCTGCACATTTAAATCCAGTATCTGGGCTTCCAAATGCACAATGTGCTCACATCTCGCACAGCAGTATGCACCCTCGACTGGCTGATCAAGGATTGTGTACATGCGGCAAGACGTACACTGGATGGCATTGGCAATAGTGGAGCACATTCCTAATGGGGATTGCACCAGACAGAAAAGATAAGTAAAAATAAATAAAAAGTATTAATAAAATATAACAGCAATTCAGTAATACCTCCTTTGCAAACTCCCTGAATCCAAAGTCACTGAATCACAAGTCACACACTTACCACCGTTCGCACTTACGCTCAGGTCACACTCAGCTCATGTAAACTCGCTCAGGCAGAAGATTTAAAGAGATTTTTTTTCCCTTCACCAGCAAACCACCCTGCTGCTCAATGCACTTCCAAAAGCTCCTGTGTATAATTTCACTGGTGGTCACTGTATTACACTGACACTGTATGCAGATCTTCTGTGTATAAATATCAGGATCCTGTCAGCGTCGGCGAACTGCCACGGCTGAGCAGCGTGACTCACCCCTACTGCGGGAGGGCCCGGGGTCCGATACTGCAGGGAAAGTTGAGGCAGATGGGACCTGCGATGCTGAAGGTAGTAAGAAGTACAAGGACCTACGATCATGTGACCACAGGGGGCGGGGCTTAGTGTCCCACTTCTGAAGATGATTGTAGGACTCTACTACAGGAATCCTGGAGTAGAGGCGAGGGGAACTCAGGTCAGACAAACGGGCGGTCATACATGGAGAGGGCGGCGCGATACCAGAGGGGCGAGCAGAGAGTAGTCAGAACGTAAGCAATGAGTCATACATGGAGATAGCTGCACAGTACAAGAGGGGCAATCAGAGAATAGTCAGGTCATAGGCAATGAGTCATACACAGAGATAGCAACGCAGTACAAGAGGGACAGGCAGAACTCGTAACAGGGACAGAACCAGATCAAAACCAAACAAGCATAAAGTATTACAGTCACAAAGCACACCAGGGTCACACACACTCGGCCAAGGGTCTGAGTATAAACGATGAGGAATGAGCCCACAATGAGGCTTTAAAAAGCCTCCCAGAATCTCAGAGTGAGGCCATCCACATTAACCTCTGAACTACCTAATCCCACAAGCTGAGCAAACCTTGACAATAATGTTGCCAGTGATCACTGAGCTCCTGTGTATAATGTCACTGGTAATCACTGTATTACCTGTACACTGACACTATATACAGAGGTACTGTGTATAATGTCACTGGTGGTAATAACAGTGTTGTTATTATTGTGGTTTGTATTCATAATCAGTACTGTAGTATTCCATCAATAAGTGGTGGTAATTTGTGGACTGTTCACAGTGTGGAAGTATTTCTCTGTGTATGAATTATTATTTGGTCCCTATATGCTGGTAATATGTCATATTATTCGGTCACTATGTGGTGGTAATATGTGGTCTGGTCATGGTGTTGTTGTATTTGTGCCTTTTATGTGATATGATGCGGGTACTATGTGGTCTGGTCATGGTGTGGTGGTATTTCTCCCCTGTATGTGGTATTATTAGTCTTGGTACAGTGGATTGTGTTGTGTTTGACGGTCATTAGTCTTCTCTGATATTAATTAGGAGAATATTCTTTATTTCCATTAGAGATTAAATACTTTGTAAACAGCGGCAGAGATGCACTTACAGGGGTTTCCTGTGGAAAAACGTAATCTCCTATTCACAGGACAAGTGATAACGTATTGATTGGGGGGGTCTAACTACTTGGACCCATTCAGCAAAATGTGGAACTTTTTATCCCCATTAGACTGGAGTGGCATGTCCGACTTGACCACTGATCCATTCATTCCCTCAGTGGCTGCACTTGTATTTTTATAGAAGCTCCAAAGAGAATGAATGCAGCTTCGGTCAGATATCTAACCTGCTGCTCCATTTTAAAATGGGGATAAGTGTCCTATCAACGATAAAACTTTCTCATTCTTCCGGTCGGTGCAGTTTCTAATGGTCGGACGTATGCGATCAGCTATCCTATAGAGCCCATGGATCAGTGATAAATTGTTTTAACCAAAGAACCACATTAATGTAAACTACCGTAATTATACATCCCAGTTATGGGGGTGCACAGTAGATGTGCAGGAGCCGCCTGTGTTTTACGGCCGATGCTCCACTATAATGGGGATAACGACTGACAGATATTAGCATATAGCTGTAAGATGGGGCCCTAGAGTCCATTCCCCTGGTGGGCCCCAGACACCCCAGTTCGACCCTGAATATACATCATTGTGGATTATCAGATACCGGATTTAGGGAAATTTCTCTGTAATATGGAAGGCAATGACATGAATAGATAGCAAAATCTGGTTTGTCTACAATCTTTTTTATTTGTTAGGTTCTTTCCTGTTACAGCACTTCTGTCCTGTAGTATAAACCTTCTCTCACACTAGTGCTAGCACTAAACCTTGGTTTGCCTTCTTCTAAAGTCTCTGTTGTCCCCGCAGACTTAGAGATTTCCAGCATTACTCCATGCAGCCATAAGGACCTTCTCTCTTTACTCCTTGGGTTTCCGCTGTCCTAGCAGGAAGTGAGAAACGTTCTCGTAAATCACAAGGATGGTACAGCAGGCGGGGTCGCTCAAAATAACTTGGGGGCAATTTTCTTTAGAAGTCCGTATATACTCGTGTATAAGCCGACCCATGTATAAGCCGACCACCCTAATTTTGTCACAAAAAACTGGGAAAACTTATTGACTCGCGTATAAACCTAAGGTGGAAAATGCCGAAGCTACTGGTAAATTTCAAAAATAAAATGGGCCCCATAAGATGCTCCATAAAGTTCATGATGGCCCCATATAATGCTCCATAAAGTTCATGATGGGTTCCATAAGATGCTCCATACAAAAATATGCCTAATAATGCTGCACAGTGAATAATGGTAGCCCTATAACATGGTCCATAATAACATATGCCCCATATAATGCTGCACAGTGATTGGTGGCCCCTTATAATGCTGCACAGTGATTAGTGGCCCCTTAAAATGCTGCATGGAGAGTGGCCCCTTATAATGCTGCACAATGATTAGTGGCCCCTTATAATGCTGCACATTGGTTAGTGACCCCTTATAATGCTGCACAGTGATTAGTGGCCCCTTATAATGCTGCACAGTGATTAGTGGCCCCTTATAATGCTGCACATTGATTAGTGGCCCCTTACAATGCTGCACGGTGATTAGTGGCCACTTATAATGGTGCACAGTGATTAGTGGCCCCTTGAAATGCTGCAGTGATTAGTGGCCCCTTATTATGCTGCACGGTGATTAGTGGCCCTTTGTAATGCTGCACAGTGATTAGTGGCCCCGTATAATGCTGCACAGTGATGAGAGGCCCCCTTATAATGCTGCACAGTGATGAGTGGCCTCTTATAATGCAGCACAGTGATGAGTGGCCCCATATAATGCTGCACAGTGATTACTGGCCCCATATAATGCTGCACAGTGATTAGTGGCCCCTTGTAATGCTGCACAGTGATTAGTGGCCCCTTGTAATGCTGCACAGTGATTAGTGGCCCCTTGTAATGCTGCACAGTGATTAGTGGCCCCTTGTAATGCTGCACAGTGATGAGTGGCCCCTTGTAATGCTGCACAGTGATGAGTGGCCCCTTGTAATGCTGCACAGTGATGAGTGGCCCCTTATAATGCTGCACAGTGATTAGTGGCCCCTTATAATGCTGCACAGTGAATAGTGGCCCCTTGAAATGCTGCAGTGATTAGTGGCTCCTTATTATGCTGCATGGTGATTAGTGGCCCCTTATAATGCTGCACGGTGATGAGTGGCCCCTTATAATGCTGCACGGTGATGAGTGGCCCCTTATAATTCTGCACAGTGATGAGTGGCCCCTTATAATGCTGCACAGTGATGAGTGGCCCCTTATAATGCTGCAGTGATGAGTGGCCCCTTGTATTGCTGCACAGTGATTAGTGGCCCCTTACAATGCTGCTGCCGCAGCCTCAATTAAAAAAAAGAAAAAACTATATACTCACCTTGTCACTGCTGCAGCTGCTGCTCCTCAGCGTTGCTGGCTCTGCAGTGACTGTTCAGGCAGAGGGCGCCTGCTAACTACGTCATGGCACCCTCTGACCTTAACGTCACTGCCAGAGGAAGCAAGACAGCAGAGCGATGCGCAGCGGTGGAATGGGGCACAGGTGAATATGGCTCCCCCTGTTATACTCACCTCTCCTGGCATGTCTCTGCAGCCCCCCGTGCTTGTTCCATCTTCTCAGTGCTGTTCTTCCTCCTTTCTGCGGTCTCGTGGTGCCGCTCATTACATATGTGCATATTAATGAGGGTAATGAGCGTACCACGTGACCGCTGAAAGCAGGAAGAACAGCGCCGAGAAGATGGAATAAGCACGGGGGGCTGCAGAAACATGCCAGGAGAGGTGAGCATGATCTCCGACACCCCCCGCTCCCCCTCCCTGGCCGACCCCCAGTATATGACTCGCGTATAAGCCGAGAGGGGGACTTTCAGCCCCAAAAAATGGGCTGAAAATCTCGACTTATACGCGAGTATATACTGTAAGCCTTTTTTTTCCTTTAAGACAGAAGAAACAAAACTATTAACTCTTCTTCTAAGGTCTGACTGTGAGCTCGGACCCTCCCCAGCTATTTGTTAGGGCACTCCAGGCTAAGGGGTTGTACTGCTATGCTCTGTTATTGCAGACTTCATCATCCCAATCATAGTTCATCATCAGCACATCAGCCCCATCATAGTCCATCATCAGCACATCAACCCCATCATAGTCCATCATCAGCACATCAGCCCCATCATAGTCCATCATCAGCACATCAGCCCCATCATAGTCCATCATCAGCACATCAGCCCCATCATAGTCCATCATCAGCACATCAGCCCCATCATTGTCCCATAATGAAAGAAGTGTTGTTGCGCATTCTTAACAGCCGCTTGTTCCAGACACCCTGTTCTTAGGATTGGTGGGGGTCCTGGCAGTGAAACACCCGTAATCAGCAAGTTATGATCTACCAATGGCTAGGGGATAACTTGCTGAGGAGGCAGAAGTTGGGGACTACTGTTTTTAAAGACCGCAATACCTATATCAGGAGCTGTAAAGAAATATATGTTTCTAAGCTTTATCTTGAGTCCATTTTCCTTGTCGATAATTAATTCTTAGATAATTCTGGGGAAAAAAAAGTATTTTAATACATATAACAAACTTAAATTGTCTTTGGAGAATAAAGTCTATCGGCGGTCAGTGCAGTGTACTACATTAGTTTGTGGGACAGAACATGTTGATAAAGGGTCGGTCTCATCACTGCACTCACCGTCCATAAGCTTTATTAGGGTAGATATCCACAGAATATGGATATAGTAGATGTATACCCCCTCTCAGGAATCCTTCCCTCATATTAGCTATGATGACTACATTCCACTGCAAACAGCAGAAGAAACTTGAGGCGCACTATTTACAAAAGGAGTTTTCCCATACCTTTATGTGTTATCCATAAAATATTCTATAAATGTCTGATAGGCAGAGGTCCCGGACGTGAAACCCGCATCTGTCTACAGACCTGGGGAACTATGAATGGACAGATGGCCATTCACTATTGGGGGGGTTCCTATAAGATCTGAGTACTCAGCCTTGTGTTTGGTTATTTTCATAGACCTTGACATGAGCGGCAGGGTACATATGAAACCAGTGCTCCACCCAATTCTTCCTGAAGCAATTTTGTGGCTGATTCAAGACCCCTGTACTATTAATTTGAGGGTTCCTAAATGGTTGGAGACCCACACCAGTCTAATGTATTTGAGATGTTGTACCCTCTTAACGAAAGTTCAGAGGAAAATACCTTCAACAAAACTGCTGGTTGGGTCGGATGTGGTATTCTGAGCCACTTGGTTTGTTGTCTCATATGTTTATGCTTAAAGTTCTTTATGGTTTGTTCTTGTTGAGTTTATGGGACCTTTGTCTATACTGTACTGTTCCTTTATCATTTTTTTAGATAAGCATTCCATACTGTTAAGTGAAGAACTGGTACTACCCTTCTTCACATTGAGGCATCATCCTACCATTGTGATCAGAAGCTCTATAACCCGGCTTCATTGTTAGGATGCAGGATTTATATAAATTAGCTCTACTGGGGTCTTAAAAGTGCAGGCATTGAGGAAGAAGTACAAAATCAGCAGGCAAATGAGTAGTCAGAAACAAGCAAAGGTCAGGGCAGGCAGCAGTGCAGAAACATAACCGGAATCAAGCAGAGGTCAGGGCAGGCAGCAGTGCAAAAACATAACCGGAAACAACCATAAAACGAAAGGAAAAAAACGAACCACAGTCCATATAGTGCAGAAAAATATACATTTTTATTAGTATCACAGATTAATAACCGGAAACAAGCAGAGGTCAGGGCAGGCGGCAGTGCAGAAGCATAATCCATTGAGCAAGCTGAGGTCAGGGTAGGCGGCAGTGCAGAAACATAATCCATTGAGCAAGCTGAGGTCAGGGCAGGCGGCAGTTCAAAAACATAATCCATTGAGCAAGCAGAGGTCAGGCAGGCGGCAGTGCAGAAACATAATCCATTGAGCAAGCAGAGGTCAGGGCAGGCGTCAGTTCAAAAACATAATCCATTGAGCAAGCAGAGGTCAGGGTAGGCGGCAGTTCAAAAACATAATCCACTGAGCAAGCAGAGGTCAAGGCAGGTGGCAGTGCAGAAACATAATCCATTGAGCAAGCAGAGGTCAGGGTAGGCGGCAGTTCAAAAACATAATCCATTGAGCAAGCAAAGGTCAGGGCAGGCGGCAGTATAGAAACATAATCCATTGATCAAGCCATAGTCAAAACCGGAAAATCTGTCTGAGAAGCAGCTGTGCAGAAGATGGTATGTGCTTGCTGCAAGCAACTCGCCACTACATTTTCCGCCGGCTAAATGAAAGTGCCGCGGAATTCTCTTCTCGGGAGAATGATCTTCCTAGGACTTGGAAGGAAACCCAAATCTCTCTTGTAGGCACGTTGTACATCCTGTGGGCTCATCAGCATTACTTGCATGATCTTTCCAGTGGTATAGCTGACTGGCAGGTGTGGTGTAGGATTGTAGCCTTGTTTAGCAGTCACCTTAATATGCGGTTGATAGTCGTAAGGCATACTGAGGAGTATACGTGCTTGAGAGGGAGTTAGCTCCATCCAGGTGCATGGGGATGGGCTCCTGGGCAATGTGGCTGTTGTCTCTTCCTCATCTACTGTTCTGGTGAGTATCAGGCGTTCCTTCATACCCTCTGGCTCTGCGCTGATGTTTGCTGCAGGTTGTACAAATCGGCCTATTTCGGGCATTGTAGGATATGGTGGCGGACTTTTCAGTCTGGAATATCGGTCCTTTGCCTTTTCTGGTGTTTTGAACAGGCATATAATAAATGACACGATATAATAAAGCGCTGCCATCACATACCCCGTGAAGCCAGTTGGCCTTTGGTGGTGTTCAGGCCTCTGACTATATGGGGATGTCCTGGCATGTGGGAGACGTCTCCGTGGTTGGAACTTTCCTCCAGCTACGGGAGCAGCCATTAGGCTGCCTTCCCCTCCACACACACAAAAGTGTGTGCAGATGGTAGAAAACACTCCCAAAAAAAAAGAAATAAAGTAAAAAAAAAAAAAAAAAAACAAGTAAAAAGTGATTTACAAGTCGCTCTGGGTTAGTGTTCAGCTCTCCTCGCTATCTCTGCTTGCCTCGCACTGACCGTTCTTGCGGAACATTCCATGACTCGTGGACAACGCTTCTGTGATGTCATAAAGACGAACATGGCAATGGGTCTAATATAGGAGAACTAGTTATGTTACCCATGGCAGACCATCCAATACCAGCTGCCACTGTACGGATAGGGGTTAGCTGGATTGGGATGAGATGTATAAAAACTTACCGGTACAAGAGCCCAAGTCATTGCTTTGTTATTTACTGTTTTTGCTTTTTTACCTGTTTACAGGCAAATCTTTCTATTTGATATTTTCAAACCTGTATAATTCTGTATCCTCATATGTGAGATAATGTGATGTATCTATTGTCAGCTCCTTCTAGGAATGTCTCCTCCTCTCTTCCCGGTAACACGGATCACCCGTGATGGGCACAGACCATTGCTGCAGTCGGAATTATTTCATATAGCTTCAGAATAAATGTTAAATAATATTGTATTTTTTCCATATAATTGGCTCAGATCACTTTTTTTAATTTGTCTGTAATTCTAAGTAGTGATAAAAAAATAAATAACCCCAAGTGTGAACCTGGTGTAGAACGTACAAATTGTCCAGAGTCTCTCCTGGGCCATGTTCACACGTGCAGAAGTGCTGCATTGTTTCCATAGGTATTCGCACTAAAGCAATCAAAACTTTTTATTGTATTTTTTTGTGGCAGTTTTTTCGAATGCATTTTTTTTAGTAGAGGAATGCTTCAGTTCCACAATTGGAGACTTCATTGGAATTTTGCATGCGTTTTTTATGCTCTCCATATACTATAGTGGAAATTATTAAAGCATCAAAAAGTTCACATTTCTGCTGCACCATTAGCCCCTGTATGTAGTACAGCTTATGGAGCGATAAATGAAGTGAAAAGAAAAATAAAACATCAAAAAAAGATTTAAACAAATATGAAAAAAAACTCATAAAAGTTCAATTTTCCTCCATTGAAAATGAACATAAAAAAAAATGTCAAGTGATATCGCCGCATCCAGCAAAGTCCGAGCTATCAAAATATAAAAATAATTAACCCAATTGGTAAACACAAAAAATGTAAAAACGCCAACATTGCGGTATTTTTTGGTCGCTGCAATACCACTTAAAATACGTAACAAGCAACTAAAATGTCATATCTATCCCAAGGTAATATCCATAATAACGTCTCGCCTTCCGAAAAAATAATCCCTCTCATAGCTCTATTGAACGAAAAAATTAAAACTTCGGGTCTCGGAAAATGGCAACACAAACTCCAACATTTTTTTTACTTCAAAGTCTTGATTTTTTTTCTACCACTAAAATAATTTAAAAATCTGGGCACGTTTAGTATCTCTGTAATCATACTGATGAGGAGAATCATATTACATGGTCATTTTTACCACATAATGTACGCCGTAAACATAATTAAGGTCAGAATTGCATTTTTTTCACAATTTTCCCATTTCCCTGTACATTGTGTGTCAGGATAAGTTACAACCACTGCCACCAATATTTCTTGAACACCACTTGCTCTCGACACACCTGCCCTGGGATGTTACTATAAAGGTGAACCTCCATTATTCTTTTGTCCACTCACCTAAGCGCACCCCGCAGACAGTTCTCACATCCACATCACACTGTTTGCTGCTATCGGTCACTGTTTTGATAGGCCAGTGAGACACCTGCGCTGGGTCACACACTAGCACACATGCCACCCAGCTTTTCTTAGCCCCTGATAGGTGCTCTTCTTGTACTTTTGTATACACATACAGCAAAACAACCAAGGTATACTCGCCGTCCTCAGGGTTTGGGGGACGTTTAGAGCAGAAAAGAACAAACTTATTAAAATTTAGATTTAAAGGGAACCTGTCAGCAGGATTGTGAACAGTAAAGTACAGACAGTGTCAGGTCTACGCTGTTATACTGATTAAAATGAGGTGACCTGGGTGATGAAATGCATCTTGTGGTTGTTGTGTAATCTGTATTTGTAAATTTCAGTTATTGAGATTCTGGTGCTCCGAGTGTTTGTGGGGTTACAAAAAAAGGTTTGCATTCATCAAAATGGTGCCTGTGCTGTAGTATAATACATGACTAATATCAATATGTAGACATGTGTAAGGGGTTGAGAGTCTTACCCCTTTAAACCCCCATGTTGCTGTTGTACTTGTATATATATTTATATATATGTTATACCATTGTTGCGCATTATCGTATATTTCATGTTGCTGTATTATTTATATAGCATAAGCTATGTTTCTGCACCTTGTACTTGGTAGGGACAGTGCAGTCTGGGCTATGGTCACTAGATGGGGCACTGAGCTCATTGCACAGTAGATGTAGCTGTAGGACACATAGGAGTTAACTGTAGGAGGGGATAGCTGGCGAATAAGCCAGGATGGTCTTCCTGTTTCAGTCAGTCAGTCAGAGGCCTGACCCCTTTGTGCTCGGGTGGGCTATATGCCTGAGCTACCTAACTACCCCGTGATGTTAAAGGTGATGCCCAGCCATCCAGAGAAGAACACGGTACAGCAGAACCAGCAATAAAGTGGAAAAGAGTGTAAGGAAACAGAGGAAGATTGAAGGTTACCGTAAAATGGTACGGGCAGGTCACTCCAGAATGTGGTGGAAAGCTACGTGGGCTGAATCTCTGATGTCCGGGGCGAAACATGCTGGGGAGCGCTTCACCGTGGTGATGCTATACAGGGAGGACACTGAAGAGCTATCTGAGACGCTGCGTCAAACGGAAACACTGCAAGGAACAGTGAAGGGAAAGATGAAGTAATGTGCTGTCTTTACTGTGATGAAAATGCTGGAAACTATGTGGATGTGCTGTGTCCTGAAGTAAATAAATTTGCTCAGTTAAGAGTTGCCCTGGACTGTGTCTCTATTCATTGGGATCAAGGATCAGCATCAAGTCGGCGTAGCAAAGGGGACCCTGACGGCACGGTGAGTTTTGACCGTACCATGCAAGAGAAGAGGTACCATTTTCCTGTAGAGGGAGGTCAGGGTATACAACGCCCGAACCCGAAATACTCAGCCACGACTACTGCCCTGGCTGACCTTTACACATAAAGTGTAGAAGTCGGGGGGAAAAGTGGGGAATGTGGTCTAGAAGAGATCGAGTATAGTGTGTTATTTTCTGCAGCAAACATGTCCTGGCTGGAAGAGGAAGAAAAGCGAAGATGAATCGCTACAAATACAGAGGTCACTGGTAAGTCAGTGTTTTACCTGGACACTTACATTATATAGTATATACAGAGCTCCTGTGTATAATGTCACTGGTGATCCTTGCATTACCTGTACGCTGACTATATGCAGAGCTCCTGTGTATAATGTCACTGGTGAGTCACTGTATTACCTGTACACTATACACTATATACAGAACTCCTGTGTATGTCTCCAGTGATCATTGTATTACTTGTACACTGACATTATATTTACACACAGGTAGCGTCGGACTGGCCCACCGGAGAACCGGAGGATTCTCCGGTGGGCCCTGGCATCTGGTGGGCCCTGGCACCTGCTGGTATACAGGGCCAGCAGTTGACTAGGGCCCCCACTGCTCCAGGGGCACTCAGCCAGTGCCACACAGCTGCTATGGGGGTCCTGCCAGCAGAGCAGCAGCGGGTGTCAGGAGGCAGGAGCCCTTGTCCCCACTACTAAAGAGAAATGAATATTCACTGCTTCAGCAGTGAATATCATTTCACTCTCGGCCTCCAGTCACCCCGGGGCCCCGCTCCCCAACCTAGGCAGCCGGCGCCTCCCTCAATTGCAGTGGAAGAGAGCGTCTCTCTCCCATCAGTCCCCTCTGCTCCTGACTCACAGCTGGTGCGTGATGACATCACTTCATCGCGCACCCGCTGTGTGTCTGGCAGACGGGGCAGCTCCTGACATTGAAGCCGGCATCAGCGTGGGAGCTGGAGGAGAGGTGAGTATTGTGGTTTGTTTTTTTTTATATCTCTATCTCTCTATATCTATCTATCTATATCTATATATCTTTATATCTATCTATCTCTATATCTATCTGTCTCTATATATCTATATCTGTCTCTATATATCTATATCTGTCAGAGGGCAGCATTATACTATATGAGGGGGCTGCTTTATATTCTATGAGCGAGGCTACCCCAACTCCTGCTACATAATTAAGACATGTACTACCTTATATTATACCCTGATATTAGCGCACTTTACTGCACAATTGGTGGTGTTGTATTCCTTTCTATGCAGCTACATAGTGGGCCCCAAGAATGATTTTCTCTGGTGGGCCCAAGGTGTTCCAGTCCGACGCTGCAGACAGGGTCGGACTGGGGCACCTGGACACCAGAGAATCCTCTGGTGGGCCCAGCCACCCACAAAGTGGGCCTCCTGCATCTGCAGCCCCTTTATGAAGTGCACAGTGTACAGCATTCCTTACAGTGAATAGCGCTGTGCATGCTCTGAAATCCTTGCTTGTATTTCCATACCCCCCTACATCACCTCTCTCTATTTATTGGCTAATTATTATTGTTCACTATTATAGCGCCATTTATTGCATGGCACTTTACATGTGAACAAGGATCAGATATAGACCAGTACAATAAACATGATCAATATAAGGCACACACAAGTACAGAAGGAGAGCGGGCCCTGCCCGCGAGTTCTCACAGTCTACAGGGGATGGGTGAGGACACACTAGGAGAGGGGAGAGCTGGTCGTGCGGTGGTTCAGTAGACTGAGGATCACTGCAGGCTGTAGGCTTGTCGGAAGCGTTGGGTCTTCAGGTTCCTTTTGAAGGTTACCGTGGTAGGCTAATAAACACTTTGTTTGATATTACCTCATTTTGCAGCAGAATTGGTATTATTTCTATATAACTGCAAGGTGGGCCCCAAGAATGATTTTTCTCTGGTGGGCCCAAGGTACTCCAGTCCGATGCTGACCGCAAGTATGAAAATCTCATATGAGCAGTCACATGACGACTACTCAAACCACTTAAGCTGTGTAAAGAAGTGAGTACCAAACTGAATTTGTGTCTTGGGTGAAGGCACACCTATATTCAACTCTGGACAAAAAGAATGTAGTGGTTTTGCGTGATTACCATCTAACTTAGAGGAAAAATAAAATGCCTTCTTCAAAGTCCAAATATGAGTCTAGTTTTGGATGATTTTCTATTTTCAGCCCACACGCCCCTTCTATGATTGCTGTACAGCCTTTACGTTTGTAAAGAGGGCAATGCCTCTGCTCGCACCTTGGGTGGCTGTAACTCCCTTGTGCATTGTGAACGTTACTCGGACTAACAGACATGATGTTTCTTCAAGGCTCGTCACCCTGAGTCACTCACAAACACTGCAAATGTATGAGGGAGAAATATATGTGACACTCTACATTCTCATAAGCCATTGGAGGACTAGAGCTTATGTACATAGAATATATCTCGATGGTTAGATAATTCTGAATCACTCATCTGTGCAGCACAAATAAAGACTGTCATAGCGTCACCTGCTACACCCTCACCAGCAGAAAATAAGCACAGCTGTCAGCCTGGAGTCCTCTACTGTCATATACTTCTACATAATGATCAACTTTAGCTACGTAGATGGAATATTTTGTTTTAATATTTACATATACTTTTTCCAGCACTCCCAATAACAATACTCTCGTGGTCGTTTTGTGACCAAGAGACAGTGTCACTCTTATCTATGGGCTGTGGCAGGCATTGCACTTATTCCCATTCAAGTATAGGCTGGGCCGCAATGGACAAGAGTGGAGCAGACCTCTTTTGCTACTAAGGAATAACCCCTTTATATTTCCGATATTGGTTGCACTATTACCGGGAGAATGCATCATATCATCCTTCCTTTAACCTCTCATTGATCTACAGTGTACATTTTTGTCATAGGTCAGTTTGGGAAGTATGAAGCCAGCACAGGAGCTGAGCCTGACTCATGCTAGCCATCTGGATTCATGCTAGCCAGATGCCAACTGTGTCCAAAAATTTGGAGACTGATGTCAATTTTAATTTCAGATGTTTCTATGGTTACTGAAGTACAATTATAAGCAGTTAATAAGTTTTTAAACTTCTATTGACAAGTACATCAAGTTTATACAAAGACTCAATATTTACAGCTTTGACCCTAAGGCTATGTACACACGTTGCGGATTCTGCTGTGTTTCCGCAGCGTTTTTGGCCCTGCGGAAACGCAGCAGTTCCGCAGACATGGTACAGTACCATGTTAGCCTATGGCATTTCAAATCCGCTGTGCTCACACTGCAGTTTTTTCCGCGCGGTTTTGCTGCGGTTTACAAACCGCAGCATGTCAATTGTTTGTGCGGATTCCGCAGCGGTTTCACACCTTTAACATAGTAGAGGTGTGAAACCGCAGTCTAATCCGCAGGAAAACCCGCAGTTGAATCCGCAGCGTGTGCACGTAGCCTTAGGGTATGTGCACACGCTGCGGATTCTGCTGCGGATCCACAGCGGATTTGGCCCTGCGGATCCGCAGCAGTTCCACAGTGTACAGTACCATGTAAGTCTGTGACATCGGCGGCTATGCCCGCCGATGCCCCTTCTGTAGCAGCGCGCACCGCAGCGTTTCCCTACCTGCGCGCTCCCGTCCGGGCTCGCGCCCGTCGTCCACGCTCCCTCACGGCGGCTCCTGGCTCCCGCTCTCTGTCGCGCGCACGCCCCCTCCCGTCCTCTCTCTCCAGCTGTGGGCGGCGCTGAGGGGCTGGCCTGGGGCACGCACTTCCGGGGGTTGGTATATTTCAGGCGTCCTCGCTGTTAGGAGGACGCCTGATGATTGCGTAACAATCTGGCCCCTACAGTTCTCCTGTAGTTAGTCCAAGCTCTGCCTTATCCTTCCTGCCTTCCTCTGTGTCGTTCTCCTCGCTCCCCCCAGTCTGTCCAGGCTCTTCTTTCTTCCATTCCTTGTGGCCGTTCCCTGTCTCCAGTTGCCCTGATCCTTCCTCTTGCCATTCCGTATTGTGTCCTTCCCTGAGCCACCTGTCCCTGCTAGTATATCTGTCCGCTGCCTCCCCAGGCCTTTTGTTCGTGGAGCCGTCCCTCTTGGTTCCGGCTGTCGCGCCTCCGTCCTCTGTGGTCCTGCCCCAAACGGTCCCTGTATAGGGGTCGGTCTTCACCTGGCGTGCTCGGCCCAGGGGCTCCGGATCCGCGATCCAGAGGGTCCACTCTCTGACATAGTTTTCGCCAGCACTACAAAGTCTATGGGATTTACAATCCGCAGTGCACATGCTGTGTGAAAAAACACTGCGGAAAAGCTGCGGTTTTAAATCCGCAGAAACAATTGACATGTCAATTCTTTCTGCGGATTCCGCTGCGGTTTGACACCTATTCCATTGTCCAGGTGTCAAACTGCAGGGGAAAACCGCTGGCCAATCCGCAGGTAAAACCGCAGGTCACTTTACCTGCGGTTTTACCTGCGGATCCGCAGATACAAATCCACGGGTGAATCCGCAGTGTGTGCACATAGCTTAGGGATATGTGTAGACGATCAGTAAACGCTGCGGGTTGGACGCTGCATACTTGCATCTGACTCCAGCAAGTCCTATCATCAAGACCGGCGTGAACAACACTGGTCTTCATGAATCAGCACATAGCCCACAGAGTGGAAAACTGATCTAAATACACAGAAATAGCAAAAAATAGTGTTATTCTACATGTAAAAACACAGGATAGTTTACTCTAATAAGTTATTTCAAAGTACAATTGCTCATTAAAAATATATTGCTTCTGTCTGACAGTGGATGACCATATGAGGTTATTTCTGAAGCACTTCATACCGCATACCGTAGATATCATGAATAAATACTGATGCTAGGAAGCCATCTATTGTCAGTATAATAAAACTGCAGCGCCTCTCATGTCACTACTGTTTCCTACAACAGACATTCCATGATTTTCACACAATTATAGGGCCAAAAGATCTTTTGATCATGAAATACGTAGAGAATAAGAGAATTGAATTGTCCTCATTATATAATATCATTAGTGGCCAAAATGTCTACAATAAAATTGAAGTGGTGCCCAATAGCAAGTCTTCCAGTTTACACAAAGGGGTTGTCCATTTAGAAAAACGTTGAGGGACAAGCAGTTAATGCTGAAAAATAGCAAAATAAGAATTACTTCCGGTAACCTCTGGAGTTCCCTTCCAGACGGTGTTTGTATACAGGGCTGCAGTGGTGGCGCCACATCTATAACACGTGACTGCAGCAGCAAATTACTGGTCTCGGCAATCTTGTGCCATGAAGATCAGCAAAGCCTTTGAGCCCAGGCTGCAGCGGTCTTGTGTTGTACATGTCACTGCTACAGCGCTGCACATAGGCTGGTAGCAATGAAACGGCAGTCGCTTTGATAGATAAGTAAGGATTATTTTGTTTTTTTCCTAACCTATTCCCAACATGCTCCAAACAGGGCAGATGGCAGCTGGGTTATACAGCTGGCATCTACAGCTGGCATCTGTGTGTCACAGCAGCAATCGGAGTTTGCTCTGATGGATGCCATCAATCTCTGGCAGCAACTTTTTAGTAGAGCATCACTTTCCTCACAATGTGGTCACGTGGTGTTGATGGGTGACAATTGTAGCCGATGGCCCACTGATTAGCTAGTTTTGGAGAATTGTGGTAAAATAAAAAAGGGAACTCTGATGGCTATAAGGATAAGTTACAAAAAAAAATTGCACAAACATTTTAACCTCTTTACGCTCCGATCACATTTCTGTCAAAAGTTCACTTTCGAGATTTAACTTATGCAATGGAAAGAGATGCGACTAAATGACAGAACCCACAACAGAACCAGAAGGACCCCAATAATGGGGTCATTCAGTAAGTGGTACCATCTGTCACACTATGGATCTGGTGCTAAAATAGCTTTAGATACGGCACATACAGTGGGTAAGGAAAGTATTCAGACCCCTTTAAATTTTTCACTCTTTGTATCATTGCAGCCATTTGGTAAATTCAAAAAAGTTTTTTTTCTCATTAATGTACACTCTGCACCCCATCTTGACTGAAACAAAAAAACAGAAATGTAGAGATTTTTGGAAATACCCCCTAGGTATTGGAGTATTCAGGAGAAATTGCACAACAAATTGGTGCAATCCCTCCTGTTACTCTTAGAAATATGCAAAATTTGAGGCTAATAAACTTTTTTTGGGGGGAAAATGTGATTTTTTATTTATTTTCACGGCTCAATGTTATAAACTTCTGAGATGCACCTGGGGGTTCAAGGTGTTCACCATACATCTTGATAAGGTCCCTGAGGGGCCTAGTTTTCAAAATGGTGTAACTTATGAGGGTTTTCCACTGTTTAGGCACATCAGGAGCTCTCCAAACATGACATGGCGTCCACTAATTGTTTCAGCAAATTTTGCATTTAGAAAGGTCGAACAGTGCTCCTTCCCAGCCCTGCCTGGGAAGGGAAGGAGTGCTATTTGACTTTTTGAATGCAAAATTTGCTGGAATAATTAGTGGATGCCATGTCGTGTTTGAAAAGCCCCTGATGTGCCTAAACAGTGGAAACATCTCCCAAATGACACCATTTTGGAAACTAGACCCCTCAGGGAACTTATCTAGATGTGTGGTGAGCATTTTGAACACCCAAGGGGGGAAGTTTATAACGCTCGGGCATGAAAATAAAAAAAAATCATATTTTTTCCACAAACATGGCTTCACAGATGTTGATAACATTGAGCAGTGAAAAAAAAATCACGTTTTTCCCACATAAATGTTATTTTAGCCACAAATATTTTATTTTAACAAGGGTAACAGGAGAAAATTTGTTAAGAAATTTCTCCTGAGTAGGCAGATACCCCATATATGGGGGCAAACTACTGTTTGGGCACACGACAGAGCTCATGAAAACAGGAGTGACGTTTTGGAACACAAACTGTGATGGAATGATCTGTAGTGGTCAGGTCACGTTTGGAGAGCCCCTGATGTGCCTAAACAATGGAAACCCCCACAAGTAACCCCGTTTTGGAAACTAGACCCTTCACGGAAATTATCTGGATGTGTGGTGAGCACTTTGAATCCACAGGTGTTTCACAGAATTTTACAACATTGATCTGTGGAAAAGGAAGAAAAATATATTTTTCACCCAAAAATGTTGATCTAGCCCCAAATTTTTTCATTTTCACAAGGATAGCAGGAGAAAATGGACCTGCAAATTTGTTGTGCAATTTCTTCTGAGTACGCTGACACCCCATATGAGGTTGAAAACTATTTTTGAGGTACAGTCCCCAGCTCAAAAGGGAAGAAGCGCCATATTGGACTTCAGATTTTGCTGGACTGGTTGGAGGGTGCCATGACACCCTCACATGATCTCGTGAAGTCATTATTGCCCTCTACTCCTCTTTGGTCAGACCTCATCTGGAATACTGTGTCCAGTTTTGGGCACCGCATTTTAAAAAAGACATCAACAAACTGGAGGAAGTTCAGAGAAGAGCGACCAGAATAGTGACGGGTCTGCAAACCCTGTCTTATGAGGAAAGGTTGCAGGATTTGGGAATGTTTAGTTTGCAAAAGAGAAGACTGAGAGGAGACTTAATAGCTGTCTGCAAATATCTCAAGGGCTGTAACATTGTAGAAGGATCATCTTTATTCCCATTTGCACAAGGAAAGACTGCAATGACAAGCAATGGGATAAAGCTGAGTGGGAAGAGACACGTATTAGATCTTAGAAAAACGTTTTGACAGTGAGGGTGAACAATGAGTGGAACAGGCTGCCATGAGAGGTGGTTATTTTCACGCCCGGTCTTCAAAGTGCTCACCACACATCTAGATAAGTTCTTTGGGGGGGTCTAGTTTCCAAAATGGGGTCACTTGTAGGGGGTTTCCACAGTTTAGGCACATCGGGGCTCTCCAAAGGCAGCATGACACCCGCAGACCATTCCATCAAAGTCTGCATTCCAAAACGTCACTACTTCCCTTCCGAGGCCCGACGTGTGCCCATACAGTAGTTTTTTCCTACATATGGGGTGTCAGCGTACTCAGGACAAATTGGACAACAACTTTTGGGGTCCAATTTCTCATGTTACCCTTGGGAAAATAAAAAAATTGGGAACTAAAAGATCATGTTTGTGGAAAAAATATGATTTTTTTATGATCACGCCCGGGTGTTATAAACTTCTGCGAAGCCCTTGAGGGTTCAAAGCTCTCACCACACATCTAGATAAGTTCCTTGAGGGGTTTAGTTTCCAAAATGGTGTAATTTGTGGGGAGTTTTCACTGTTTTGGTACATCAGGGGCTTTCCAAACGCGACATGGTGTCCGATCTCAATTCCAGTCAAAAAAGTCAAATGGCACTGCTTCCCTTCTGAGCTCTGCCATGCGCCCAAATAGATATTTACTGCCACATATGGGGTATCAGCGTACTCAGGACAAATTGCACAATAACTTTTGGGGTCCTGTTACCCTTGGGAAAATAAAAATTGGAGGTGAAAAGATCATTTTTGTGGAAAAAATATGATTTTTTAATTATATGGCTGTACGTTATAAACTTCTGTGAATCCCTTGAGGGTTCAAAGTTCTCACCACACATCTAGATAAGTTCCTTTGTGGGTCTAGTTTCTAAAATAGGGTCACTTGTGGGGGGTTTCCACTGTTTAGGCACATCAGGGACTCTCCAAACGTGACATGGCATCAGATCTGAATTCCAGCCAATTTTTCATTGAAAAGTCAAACGGCGCTCCTTCCCTTCTGAGCTCTGCCATGCGCCGAAACAGTGGTTCCCCCCATATATCAGGTATCAGCGTACTCAGGACAAATTGCACAAAAACTTTTGCAGTCCAATTTCTCCTGTTACCCTTGGTAAAATAAAAAAAATTGGACCTGAAGTAATTGTTTTGTGAAAAAAAGTTAAATGTTCATTTTTTTTAAACATTCAAAAAATTCCTGTGAAGCACCTGAAGGGTTAATACACTTCTTGAATGTGGTTTTGAGCACCTTGAGGGGTTCAGTTTTTAGAACGGTGTCACTTTTGGGTATTTTCTATCATATAGACCCCTCAAAGTGACTTCAAATGTGATGTGGTCCCTAAAAATAAAATGGTGTTGTAAAAATGAAAATCGTTGGTCAAATTTTAACCCTTATAACTTCCTCACACAAAAAAATGTGGATCCCAAATTGTGCTGATGTAAAGTAAACATGTGGGAAATGTTATTTATTAAGTTTTTTATGTGACATATCTCTGTGATTTAAGGGCATAAAAATTAAAAGTTGGAAAATTGTGACATTTTCAAAATTTTCACCAAATTTCTGTTTTTTTTCACAAATAAATGCAAGATATATGAATGAAATGTTACCACTACCATGAAGTACAATATGTCACGAGAAAACGTTGTCAGAATCGCCGGGATCCATAGAAGCGTTCCAGAGTTACTACCTCATAAAGGGAGAGTGGTCAGAATTGTAAAAATTGGCCCGGTCATGAACGTGCAAACCACCCTTGGGGGTTAAGGGGTTAAACAACAACTCATCATTGGGGCTGACTGAGAAAAGACTGGAGAGGCGTTGGGGCAGGATAGTAACATGGGATACATGGTGTTTTTTTACGGTAAGTTTACACTTTTTATCTGTATGTATGGATTTTGATGACGATCCTCAGTAAAATCTGCAACACTAGGATCCGTTTGTGGATTTTGACTTCCCCATATTTCAACACGAAAATATGTTACAAGCCCTTGCTGTTCCCATAGTGAAAACAACATGCTGTAAATGTTAAAATCCACCTGATTTACACAGCATGGGTGATAACGTTGTTTCATATCGTGTCCACTTTGCTGAATTGTAATCTACTGCAGATTTTCCATCAACAAATCTGGATCTGAAATCTGCAGCACTTGTCTTGTATGGGCCACAAGTGGAGCTTCTAACAATTTTGATCAATTTAAGATATTAGACCCTTCCCTATAAACATTAGAAAAATTGGCTGAACTTGCCAATAATGTGGAAGAGAAGGACCATCCTATTAGACTACCAATGGCCATTCCTTTTGTATGCTGGGAGCTACGTAATCGCCAGAGGAGCATTGGAGCACATAAGGCCACTTTCAGTCTTCAGTTTTTAGTGTGCGAGTGGTTTTCACGGATAGCACTCGTAACTGTGATAGTCTGTGGGGCCACTAACATGTCCATGATTTTTTGCAAACCGTGTGGCTGCAGAAAATTGTGTTACCTGTCTGATTTTGATCTGAGCGTCAGATCAAAATCAGCAATGCAAGTCAATTGCTCCTTGAAAAAATTTGGACTGCATCAGAGTATAGTCCATTTATCATGGACTGTCAGAATGGAGAAGGTGGAGAAGCCTTTTTTTTTTTTCTCCACATACGAGAAAAACTGATGATACTCGGATCAAACTCTGATCAAAATAATTGGTTAGTTTTTCTCATATGTGGAGTAAAACGGATGTCAGAATGAGGCCTAAAGCTAACGTTCCACTATTAGTGGCTCTTTTGTCATTTAGTGCATGTGCGCGCATTGCAGATTTGCTTTTGTAAAATTCTGCACTGATTCTGCCTCTCTTGGCAGAAAACACAGTTGAAATTTCACGTGTTTTTTATGCGTTTTTTTATACGGATTTGATGCTGATTTTTATGCGTTTTTGTAAGCTAAATAAAGATATATTATTTAACAAAAAAAAAGAATTGTAATGTCATTTCCTTGTTCAACCTCTTCTTTTGCATTCTCCATGGAAGGCCACAATATCATTACATACCATGTTCAAATATAAAGTTTACACACACGTAACAAATATAATTTCCGTAATTTCCCCCGGGATCATTAAAGTGTATTGTATCAGTGAATAATATATATATATATATATATATATATATATATACACACACAGTACAGACCAAAAGTTTGGAGAATGCCAAGAGTGCAAAGCAGTAATAAAAGCAAAAGGTGGCTACTCTGAAGAACCTAGAATATAAGACATTTATTCAGTTGTTTCACACTTTTTTGTTAATTATATAATTCCACGTGTTAATTCATAGTTTTGATGCCTTCAGAGTGAATCTACAATTTTCATAGTCATGAAAATAAATAAAGAAAACTCTTTGAATGAGAAGGTGTCCAAACTCTTGGTCTGTACTGTATATATATATAGTGGTTATATATATATATATATATGTATGTGTTATACCAAGCCTGAGGTTTAGTAATGAATAGGTGTCAGCCAGATACCCTCATTAATAAAATGGTAAATAAAGAGTTAAGACACACACACACAAAATCTGCGTGAAGCGCAATATCTGTTACATTTTCAAAAAATGTATTTAAAAAAAATTGCTTGAGCTCCCGCTTAATTTTCTTAACCAGCAGAGGGAAATCCAATTATTGAGGGCTGATGTTAATATTCTTGGAAGGAACCAATGGCCATAAAGGTTTCCAGGCTGTTAATAACAGCTCCCAGATGTCTGCTTAGCCTTTACTGGCTAGTTTACAGGGGAAACCCAGAAAAAAATGACATGGGGCCCCCCTATAAAATCGTACCAGCAAAGGCTAGGCAGACAGCTGTGGGATGATATTAACAGCCTGGGAAAGGGCTAAAAACATCAGCTCTCAGTCGCCCCAGAAATGGCGCATCTTATAGATGCGCCAATTCTAGCACTTAGCCTTGTTCTTCCCACTTGCCCTGTAGCGGTGGCAAGTGGGATAATATTTGTAGGGTTGATGTCACCTGTGTATTGTCCGGTGACATCAAGCCCACGGATTAATAATGGAGAAGCGTCAATAAGACACTTATCCATTACTAATCCTATAGTTATATGGTAAATAAAGACACAGCCAGAATAAAGTTCTTTAATTGAAATAATCACAGGCTCCTTTATTGAAAATTAATTTACCATACTTACTGCATCGCCTAATCCCCGACTCCCTCGATCTCCTGCAACAAAAATAAAATAATAAACCAACATATATACTCCCTGTCCAACGTAGACCATTTAGTGAGTGTCCCACGGCGATCACATGTGTAGAACAGTCACATCAAGAGACGTGACTGCTCTCCCCAGCCTCCAATGATACACTGACAGGAAATAATAGCTCCTGCAGTGTATCACTGAGAGTTTACCGGAGTTCGTGCGCTCACGGCATCACTGCATGAGAGTTTTCTCACGCAGCGGTGCCGCAAGTGACAGCACAAACTCGTGACCTCTCATGGCGGCGCAGTGATGCACTGACAGGAGGTAATCCTCCCGCAGTGTATCACCGGCGGCCAGGTAGAGCAGTCACATCTCCCGATGTGACTGTTCTACACGTGAGACCGCCATGGGACACTCCTTATTAAATGTACTATGGCGGAAAGGTAAGTAATGTATATGTTGGTTTATTATATTTTTGCTGCAGGAGACGCGGGCGTCGGGGATTAGGTGTTTGGTGAGTATGATTTTTTTTTGTTTTACAATTGAACACAGTAAGTAATGGAAAACTGACTGAACAAAGAACTAGTCTGAACTAGTGCATGCCAAAAACAACTCACATAGCAAATAAAGAAAAAGGCTGCACTAAATCGCATTAAAGCAAGTTGATGTGGAACATATGAAGTGTGTATAGCATAATGGCTTTTGAAATTTACGAAAATGAGAAGCTTAGCACAAAATTTGTTTTTGTTTCTGTAACACGTTTTCTGCTGATATGATTTTCTTCCATAAACAGAGAATGAATGCGCGCCCTGCCAGGTCTAAAGCGTCTGTTCCTACATTAAACATGTGATCGCCAGAGGAAACAGGATGCTGAAGCCGCGTCCTGTATGTTCCGCACAGAAAACAATCACAATGAACATCTCCTGACTACCCTGAAAAGTGTGGCATAAAAACATAGGATCAGACAAAATTTACCAATAAAAATACCAATAAATTCCCTAACCTCATACAAAAGATAATAGAAAGATAGTACAACGCCAATAACCCCTTCCCGACAGGGCAATTTACTGTTATTGTGACATAATTTTTTTTCCTCCCCTTCTTCCAGGAAGCATAACTTTTAATTTTTCCCTTGATATAGTTGTATTATTTTCTGTGGGGTGAGTTGTAGTTTTTAAAGACGCGATTCATTTTATCATATGATGGATGAAATGAAAAACAAGAAAAAAAACGCCAAGTGCCCCAAAAATGCAAAAAAAAAATAAAAAAAAAGCACAATTCCCCAAATGTTTTTGGGGTTTTGCTTTTACTGCAGTAATTATACAGAAAAATGACCTGGCAAAATGATTCTCCAGGTCAGTATGATCTCAGGGATACCAAGCAGGCGTAGCTAATGCATAAGCTCTGTATCTCATTTGTGATGTTAGTTAGTTACATGTTTCACTTAGTACTCAATAAAGAAGATGTTATGCTTTATGCATGTGGCTGGACTATGATGCTTTTTTGGATCCACATTGGAATGCTACATAGAGGTAGAGTCCGTGCCCTGGATTAACCCTGTCAACAGCCGGGGAACTGGTACACATTGCTTTTTGGACTAATTAGGCTAGTTTCACAATAGCGTTTACGGCCGCCGCTAAGCCCCGCCCCCTGCCACGCCTCCGCCGGTAGCTCCGCTACATGCGTCCTGCGTCCCCTATCTTTAGCACTGGGGATGCAGGCCGTGCGCAGTATGCGTTTGACGGCGCATGCATCCTTTTGACGCTGCGCCGAGCGCACCAAATTGCAACCTGTTGCGTTTGGCGCTGGTCGGCGCAGCGTCAACAGGACGCATGTGCCGCCAAAGGCATACTGCGCATGGCCTGCATCCACAGTGCTAAAGATAGGGGACGCAGGACGCATGCAGCGTCATACGTTCATATGCGGAGCTACTGGCGGAGGCGCGGCAGGGGGCGGGGCTTAGCCGCGGCTGTGCACAGCCCGATGCTGCGGCCGTAAACGCTAATGTGAAATTAGCCTTAATTTCATATTTTGATCAAATCAGACTTTTACAGACATGAAGATACCACATACATTGGGTGAAATTACCATTGAACACATCACCAATTTTCTAAGTAACGTATTTTCCGGCGTATAAGACGACCCCCAACTTTTCCATTTAAAATATAGAATTTGGGGTATACTCTCCGTATAAGTTGGAGTTCATCTTCTACACGGTGTGTCGTCTTATACGGCATATGCAGAGCTCTGCGGTCGCCGCATATGGTGCGGGGAGAGGTCCCGATGATGAGGTGCCTCACCTGGAAGATGTAAGTGAATCAAGCCCGCTCTTGTATCCTATTATCTCCTTCTTTCACCAGTCCAGCCCGCCCTTCTCTGCCTTTCAAATCTCAAAAGGATGGACGTGTAGCGGCGCCTGCGCTGCTTCACTTCCATCCCTGCGAGGTTTGAAAGGCAGAGAAGGGCAGGCCAGACGGGTGAAAAGAAGGAGCGGCTTCATTTCCATCCTCCGGAGACTTGAGAGGCAGAGAAGGGCGAGCCGGACGGGTAAAAGGAGGTAATAGGATACAAGGGTGGGCTTGATTCACTTACACCTTCCCAGTGAGGCACCTCGTCATCGGGACTGCTCCCTGCACCATATGTGGCAACCGCAGAGCTCCGCTCATGCCGTATAAGACGACCCCCAACTTTTGAAAAGATTTTCAGGGGTTAAAAAGTTGTCTTATACGCCAGAAAATACGGTAAATGTTTTTCTAAAGGTGCTTATTATTTACAGTATATAACACCATTAATTCCATGGTGCTGCTTTTGACATGAAATACTCACCAGATGTCGGTAACGACCCATCCAAATTACACAAGCAAAGAAATCAAACCATAGCTGTCCATAAATTAAGTTATGTGTAATAATGAAAAATGACACAGGGAAAAAGTATTGAACACGATAACTGAAAAATATGAAATACTTCGTACATAAGCCTTTGTTGGTGATGATAGCTTCAAGACGCCTCCTGTATGGAGAAACTAGTTGCATGCATTGCTCAGGTGTGATTTTGGCCCATTCTTCCAAGCAAACACTTTTCAAATCCTGAATGTTCCATGGGCTACTTCTATGAATTCTGAGCTTGAGATCCTTCCATGAATTTCCTATTTAATTCAGGTCAGGTGATTGGCTGGGCCATTGTAGCAGCTTTATTTTCTTTCTCTGAAGCCAATTGAGAGTTTCCTTGGCTGTGTGTTTGGGATCATTGACTAGATGAAATATCCACTCTTGATTCATCATCATCCTGTTAGATGGTAGCAGATTTTCATCAAGAATGTCTCGGAAAACATTTGTCCATTCATCCTTCCTTCAATTATATGAAGTTTTCCAGTGCCGCATGGAGAAAACAGCCCCACACCATGAGGTTCCCCTCCTCTAAACGTCACTGTTATGATATGCAGTGCCTTTTTGGCCTCCAAACATGATGTGCATTATGGTATCCAAAGAGATCAATTTTGGTCTCATCTGAACAAACTATATTCTCCCAGTATTTCACGAGCCTGTCTAAATGTTGTTGAGAAAACTTTAAACGTCCTTGAACATGCTTTTTGCTAAGCAATGGAGGCTTGTGTGGTGAGCTTGTATACAGGTCATGGAGGTGGAGTGCATTACTTATAGTTTTCTTTGAAACAATTGAACCTGCTAATTCCAAGATTTTCCATAGATCTCCACAGGTGATCATTGGCTCTTGGACAACTCTTCTGATAATTTTCACTTCTGTCTGAAATCTTGCGGGAAGCACCTGGTTGTGGCCAGTTTATGATCTTGGTGCCGAGATCTCCATCTGCGCATGCACCGCCCCCATAGTCCACTGCACAGGAAACCGTTGAACTGCCAGGGCTCTGGCCTGTCACAAAATGTCGGCAGAGCCGGGCACCATTGAAGACTCCCGGCAGCAGCGCGCCGCACATCGGAGCACCCCCTCATCCCAGCCTGTGACCTGCAGCATCACCCCACTCTTGCCTCCTCCAGCAGCGACCCTGGGACTCCCGCTTCACTGCAGCCACCACCCCAGTAAGCAATAGAACGCATGGATTATAAGCACCATCATTTTATTAAAAAAACAATTTTTATGATTTTTCTCCTCAAAATTTGGGGTGTGTTTTATAATCCGAAAAATACCTTAAATCTCTTAACACTCCATGATTATCAGTGCATGTAGTGAAGTCAGTATGTGTGGAGCAGGCACACGAGCTTCACAATGGGCAGATGCTGGCATTTTTATACAGCTAACATCAGTGATTGGCGATAGCTCAGGCCACTCTTGTTAAGGCCTTAGAAGGAACCCGTCAGCAGGATTGTGCTCAGTAACCTACAGTGTCAGGTTGGTGCCATCATACTGATAAAATGATACCTTGGTTGATGAAATCCAGCTTTTGGTTGTTGTTTAATCTTTATTTTCAGTTTTGAGTTAATGATATTCCCGTGCTCCGGGGCGGCCTGTGGGGGGGGCCATCTTTTTAATACATTTATAAGGGACCTTGTAGAGGGCATACAGAGTGCAATTTCAATATTTTTATGATACCAAACAAAATGTACAGCAAAATCTTAGGTAGAACTGTCACTGAAGAAGACTTGGGTGTACTGGTGGGAAGCAAACTCACCTTTAGTGACCAGTGCAAGGCAGCTACTGCCTAGGCAAATAAAATTGGCATCTTTCAGTAGGCTGATACCTTAATATCTGCAATCTGATATTTTATTCCTGAGAAATTCACTTTTTCCTTAACCCCTTACCTACAAAGGACGTAATATTCCGTCCATGTGACCCTGGACCTAACTACCATGGACGGAATATTACGTCCCAGCGATCAGCGGCGCCCACGTGGTGAGCGTCGCTGATCGCGGCCGGGTGTCAGCTAATTATCATAGCTGACACCCGGCACAATGTGTCAGGGGCGGTCACAGACCGCCCTCAACACGTTAACCCCTTGTACACCGCGATCAAACGCGATCGCGGTGTACCGGGGGTTAAAGGGAAGCATCGGCAGGGAGGGGGCTCCCTTCGTGCTTCCCTGAGCCCCCCACGGCAGCGCAATGTGCAGCGCTGCTGCGGGGGGCTCCTTCCCTACAGGCCCCCGGATCCAAGATGGCGACGGGGGCCTTCGGGGGCCTGTAGAGAGCTGACTTCCTCACTGCCTGCAAAGCGCAGGCATGAGGAAGTCTGCAGAAGTGCCTGTGACAGATTGCTGATCTGTCACAGTGATCTGTGATGTGACAGATCAGCGATCTGCCACAGGACAGTGATGTCCCACCTGGGACAAGGTAATAAAGTAAAAAAAAAAAAAAAAAAAAAAAAAAGTGTTAAAAATAATTAAAAAAAAATCGCTAAATAAATTAGTAAAAAAAAAAAAAATATTCCCCAATAAATCCATTTTTTCAAAATAAAAAAAAACAAAAACAATAAAAGTACACATATTTGGTATCGCCGCGTCCATAATGACCTGCCCTATAAAACTGTCCCATTAGTTAACCCCTTTAGCGAACCCCTTAAAAAATAAAAATAAAAAACGAAGCAAAAAATAATGATTTATTATCATACCACCGAATAAAAAGTGCAATAACGCGCGATCAAAAAGATGCATATAAATATCCATGGTACCGCTGAAAACGTCATCTTGTCCCGCAAAAAACGAGCCACCATACAGCGTCATCCGCAAAAAAATAAAAAAGTTATAGCTCGCAGAATAAAGCGATACAAAAATAATTATTTTTTATATAAAATTGTTTTCATTGCAAAAAACCGACAAAACATAAAAAAACGACCTAAATGAGGTATCGCTGTAACCGTACTGACCCGAAGAATAAAACCGCTTTATCAATTTTACCGCACGCGGAACGGTGTAAACGCACCCCCCAAAAGAAATTCATGAAACGCTGGTTTTTGTTCATTCTGCGTCCCAAAAATTGGAATAAAAAGCGATCAAAAAAGGTCACGTGCCCGAAAATGGTACCAATAAAAACGTCAACTTGTCCCGCAAAAAATAAGACCTCACATGACTCGGTGGGTCAAAATACGGAAAAATTATAGCTCTCAATATGTGGTGATGCAAAAACTATTTTTACAATAAAAAGCGTCTTTTAGCGTGTGACAGCTGCCAAACATAAACACCGCCATAAATAGTAAATCAAACCCCCCGTTATCACCTCCTTAGTTAGGGAAAAATAATAAAACTAAAAGAAAATGTATTTATTTCCATTTTCCCGCTAGGGTTAGGGTTAGGGCTGGGTTAGGGTTAGGGCTAGGGTTAGGGTTAGGGCTAGGGTTAGGGCTAGGGTTAGGGCTAGGGTAAGGGTTAGGGCTAGGGCTAGGGCTCAGATTAGGGTTAGGAGTGTGTTGAGGTTAGGGTTGGAGTTATAATTGGGGGGTTTCCACTGTTTGGGCACATCAGGTGCTCTCCAAAGGCAACATGGCGTCTGATCTCAATTCCAGCCAATTCTGCGTTGAAACAGTCAAATGGTGCTCCTTCCCTTCCAAGCTCTGCCATGCACCCAAACAGTGTTTTACCCCCACATGTAGGGTATCAGCCTACTCAGGACAAATTACAAAACAACTTTTGGGGTCCAATTTCTCCTGTTACCCTTAGGAAAATAAAAAATTGGGGGCAAAAATATAATTTTGCGGAAAAAAATGTTTTTTTTATTTTCACGCCCAGGTGTTATAAACTTCTGTGAAGCACTTGGGGGTTCAAAGTGCTCTCCACACATCTAGATAAGCTCTGTGGGGGGTCTAGTTTCCAAAATGGGGTCACTTGTGGGGAGTTTCAATAGTTTAGGTACATCAGGGGCTCTCCAAACGCACATGACACCCGCAGACCAATCCATCAAAGTCTGCATTCCAAAACGTCACTACTTCCCTTCCGAGCCCCGACGTGTGCCCATACAGTAGTTTTCTCCCACATATGAGGTATCAGCGTACTCAGGACAAATTGGACAACAACTTTTGGGGTCCAATTTCTCCTGTTACCCTTGGGAAAATAAAAAAAAATGGGGACTAAAAGATGATGTTTGTTGAAAAAATACGATATTTTTATTTTCACGCCCGGTCGTTATAAACTACTGTGAAGCACTGGGGGGTTCAAAGTGCTCACCACACATCTAGATAAGTTCATTAGGGGGTCTAGTTTCCAAAATGGGGTCACTTGTGGGGGGTTTCCACTGTTTAGGTACATCAGGGGCTCTCCAAAAGCAACATGACACCCGCAGACCATGCCATCAAAGTCTGCATTCCAAAATGTCACTACTTCCCTTCCGAGCCCCGACGTGTGCCCATACAGTAGTTTTCTCCCACATATGAGGTATCAGCGTACTCAGGACAAATTGGACAACAACTTTTGGGGTCCAATTTCTCCTGTTACCCTTGGGAAAATAAAAAAATTGGAGACTAATTGATCATGTTTGTGGAAAAAATTCAATTTTTTTATTTTCATGCCTGGGCATTATAAACTTATGTGAAGCCCTTGGGGGTTCAAAGTGCTCACCACACATCTAGATAAGTTCCTCAGGGGGTCTAGTTTCCAAAATGGGATCATTTGGGGGGTGGTTTCCACTGTTTAGGTACATTAGGGGCTCTCCAAAGGCGACATGACACCCACAGACCATTCCATCAAAGTCTGCATTCCAAAACGTCACTACTTCCCTTCCGAGCCCCGACGTGTCCCCATACAGTAGTTTTCTCCCACATATGGGGTGTCAGTGTACTCAGGACAAATTGGACAACAACTTTTGGGGTCCAATTTCTCCTGTTACCCTTGGGAAAATAAAAAAATGGGGACTAAAAGATGATGTTTGTGGAAAAAATACGATTTTTTTATTTTCACGCCCGGACGTTATAAACTTCAGTGAAGCACTGGGGGGTTCAAAGTGCTCACCACACATGTAGATAAGTTCCTTGGGGGGTCTAGTTTCCAAAATCGTGTCATTTGTGGGGGGTTTCTACTGTTTTGGTACATCAGGGGCTTTCCTAACGCGACATGGTGTCCGATCTCAATTCCAGCCAAAAACGTCAAATGGCGCTGCTTCCCTTCCGAGCTCTGCCATGTGCCCAAATAGTGGTTTACCCCCACATGTGGGGTATCAGCGTACTCAGGACAAATTGCACAATATCTTTTAGGGTCCTGTTACTTTTGGAAAAATAAGAATTGAGGGTGAAAAGATCATTTTTGTGGAAAAAATATGATTTTTTAATTGTACTGCTGTACGTTATAAACTTCTGTGAAGCCCTTGGGGGTTCAAAGTTCTCACCACACATCTAGATAAGTTCCTTGGGGGGTCTAGATTCCAAAATGGTGTCATTTGTGGGGGGTTTCCACTGTTTTGGTACATCAGGGGTTTTCCAATCGCGACATGGTGTCCGATCTCAATTCTAGCCAAAAACGTCAAATGGCGCTGCTTCCCTTCCGAGCTCTGCTATGCGCCCAAATAGTCATTTACACCCACATATGGGGTATCAGCGTACTCAGGACAAATTGCACAATAACTTTTAGGGTCCTGTTACCCTTGGAAAAATAAAAATTGGGGGTGAAAAGATCATTTTTGTGGAAAAAAAATATGATTTTTTAATTGTACCGCTGTACGTTATAAACTTCTGTGAAGCCCTTGTGGGTTCAAAGTTCTCACCACATATCTAGATAAGTTCCTTGGGGGGTCTAGTTTCCAAAATGGGGTCACTTGGGGGGGTTTCCACTGTTTAGGTACATCAGGGGCTCTCCAAACGCGACATGGCGTCCGAACTGAATTCCAGCCAATTTTGCATTGAAAAAGTCAAACGGCGCTCCTTCCCTACTGAGGTCTGCCATGCACCGAAACAGTGGTTCCCCCCCACATATCAGGTATCAGCGTACTCAGGATAAATTGCACAATAACTTTTGCAGTCCAATTTCTCCTGTTACCCTTGGTAAAATAAAGAAAATTGAACCTGAAGTATTTTTTTTGTGAAAAAAAGTTAAATGTTCATTTTATTTTTAATATTCAAAAAATTCCTGTGATGCACCTAAAGGGTTAATAAACTTCTTGAATGTGGTTTTAAGCACCTTAAGGGGTGCAGTTTTTAGAATGGTGTCAGTTTGGGTATTTTCTATCATATAGACCCCTCAAAGTGGCTTCAAATGTGATGTGGTCACTAAAAATAAAATGGTGTTGCAAAAATGAGAAATCGCTGGTCAATTTTTAACCCTTATAACTTCCTAACAAAAAAAAATTTTGGTTCCAAAATTGTGCTGATGTAAAGTAAACATGTGGGAAATGTTATGTATTAAGTTTTTTGTGTGCCGTATCGCTGTGATTTAAGGGCATAAAAATTCAAAGTTGGAAAATTGCAAAATTTTCAAAATTTTCGCCAAATTTCCGTTTTTTTCACAAATAAACACAAGTTATTTGAATGCAATTTTACCACTAACATGAAGTACAATATGTCACGAGAAAACAATGTCAGAATCACCGGGACCCATGGAAGCGTTCCAGAGTTATGACCTCATAAAGGTACAGTGGTCAGAATTGTAAAAATTAGCCCGGGAGTTAACGTGCAAACCACCCTTGGTAGTGAAGGGGTTAATAAGTAAATGAGCTCTTAAGATCTATGGGCCACAGATCTCCATAACAGCAGGGGTGTAAGGAACACAGAGGTTGTGACCAGTTTATATACTTGCATCGATCATTCCTAGGGTGTGGATGCGGTTCGTCTCTTCCTGGGGGCCTCCGACCTGGACAGCCCTCTGTGTGAGCTGATCATTGAGCTGGTGCGCTATATCCTCACCCACACCACAACTTGTCTTCAAGGATGTTTTCTACTTACAGAGGCGCGGCACGGCCATTGGCGCGGCCTGTGCGCCCTCGTACGCTAATCTCTTTCTGGGCGCCTGGGAGAGATTCATTTTTGGCGACGGTGCCCACAGGCCGCCTCCCATGTTCTGTGCTGGTATCGCTATATTTATGACATATTGTTGTTGTGGGATGGGGGGGCCGCACCGGCTCGATGATTTCATGAAGACGCTTAATGACAACAAATTTAACATACGACTTACGTATACTTTTAACAACTCTACAATTGATTTCCTGGACATCCGTCTGGAGGTCGACCTTGATCGACGTATCCAGACGGATGTCTTCAGGAAACCAACATCAGTCAATTCATTGTTACACGCGTCCTCAGCACATGATCCGGCCACCATTAGGGCTGTCCCGGTTGGACAGTTCCTAAGGATGAGACGAATCTGCTCCACAGACACCAGATTCGAGGCACAGGCCTCGGATCTTAAAGATCGATTTCACACACGCGGATATAGCCGCAGATGTGTGAAAACTGGGTACAACCGAGCAAGAAAAACTCCTCGTAATCATCTTTTGAATCCCACAAAAAGAAATACCAGGGTAGATTTTGAGGGCCCTATAAGGTTTATCTCCACCTTCAACCATGAGTGGGAAAATAAACGCACCGTCCTCAAAAAACACTGGCCAATCTTGGAATCTGACCCGACCCTGGGGTCTGTTTTAGGTACCTTTCCCAGTATGACATCTAGGAGATCTAAAAATCTTGGAGATCTCCTATTAAAAAGCCATTACACTCAAGCTCCTAATACCTTTTTGGGTACGTACACCCCACAGGTCGGCTGTTTTCCATGTGGTCACTGCGTGGCTTGCGCCAATGTCCTGCGCTGCTCTATGTTCTCCTCTGCAGATGGCTCCAGAGACTTTTCTATCAGACAACATATTTCTTGTGGGACTACTAATGTTATATATTATGCCATCTGTCCGTGCCCCAATATCTACGTTGGTCTCACTACTAGGGAGCTCCGGGTTAGGGTTCGGGAGCATGTGCGGGATATTGGCGCAGCAAGGACAGTGACGGATGAGAGAGAATTGAAGGCGATTCCTCGGCACTTTAGGGTCCATCACAATTGCGATGCCAAGCTATTAAGTGTCAGAGGCATTGAGGCCCTCCACCTTGGGATCAGAGGTGGAGATAATTAAAAACTTCTCGCCCAAACGGAAGCCAGGTGGATTGTATTGCTCGACACGGTTGCACCTAATGGTTTGAATGAATCTTTAAGTTTTGCCCCATTTCTGTAAAAATCAGCTTCCCTCAATCCTTGCGGCGTCCTCTGTATTCCCCGTTTTTTTCCCACCCACACTAATCTATCCCCGATTCCGAGGGTGTGTGAATGTGTGTTTTTTTTTAATCCTATGTTTTTAACTTGTTTTTATTTTATTGTTTTTTCCATTACCAGTGATTATCTTGATGTCCCCACATTTCCATTCATTTAGCCCTGGTGGGACTCTGAATTAACCATCTGAATATAAAGGATTTTGGATCTTTCTATGCGGAGGATACAGACATTACATTTATGATCTTTTGTGGGATTATTGTCATATTTGCACTAGCTCTTATTGTCTGTGACTGTTTTACATTATTTAAATTGCATTGCATTTGTATTGCTGATATTTTGTAATGTATTGATACTATTTATGTCTGATGACCGCAGCTAATGTAAGCCTGAGCATATTTCCCTCCTTCTTCCTTTCCTTATATATCATTTCCCATTCTATGTCCCAATTATATGATGGTGACGGTGCGCATGGCAGTGTTTCCGTCAGGGCTTTGTCTGTGTTGGGGTGTCTCTACGTTGTGGGTACCTCACACAGGGTTAATCCCTGTGGTAGATTCCGTGCAAGTGACGCCTCTGATGCATGCAGAGGCGCCTTCGGCACATTGCGCATGCGCCGTTTGGTTCACCGCCATTGGTCACATATAATCATGTGACCTAGGTCATGGGGTTACTTGAAGGTCCTGTTCGGATCCTCCGTCACTTCCCCTTGAGAAAGCGGCCCTGCTTGGCCGCGAAACGCGTGTCGGGGAGCTTCACACCTTCCCTTCGGTGCCTGCTGTCCCTCTCTGGTAAGCTTGACAGTCTGCTCTATGGCTCACTGAGTGCTTGATTGTAGTGAACGCTGAGTGCGTCCAGCGCTACCTCTACTGTGATCCTATTGCACTTAATACTGTCTGGTCTGACTTGCTTTAGTTCACTTTATTGATTTACGGTTTACTGAGCGCTTTATTCTAGTGAACGCTTGGTGTGTTCAGCGCTATCCTTTCTCTGATTTTTGTGTACTTAACACCATCTGGCCTGACCTGTTTTAGCTTACCTTACTAATATTGATTAAATATCAGGTTTGTTACATACGTGAGAGGCACGGTGGTATTTTGGGGTTAGTCTCCTTCTCTGAACTCTAACTGGTATCTATGTATTTATAATAAAATATTATGAATTTTTTATGAAATAAAATTTTATATTTTCCTTAAGACACTTTGGCTCTTTTTTTTTCTCTTGGTATGGATAGTTTCACATTAGCGTTTACGGCCGCCGCTAAGCCCCGCCCCCTGCCGCGCCTCCGCCGGTAGCTCAGCCTACGGACGCATGACGCTGCATGCGTCCTGCGTCCCCTATCTTTAGCACTGGGGACGCAGGCCGTGCGCAGTATGCGTTTGGCGGCGCATGCGTCCTTTTGACGCTGCGCCGAGCGCACCAAATTGCAACCTGCTGCGTTTGGCGCTGGTCGGCGCAGCATCAACAGGACGCATGTGCCGCCAAACGCATACTGCGCATGGCCTGCATCCCCAGTGCTAAAGATAGGGGACGCAGGACGCATGCAGCGTCATGCATCCGTATGCGGACCTACCGGCGGAGGCGCGGCTGGGGGCGGGGCTTAGCGGCGGCCGTGCGCAGCCCGATGCTGCGGCCGTAAACGCTAATGTGAAACTAGCCTTAATTTTATATTTTGATCAGATCAGACTTTTACAGACATGAAGATACCACATACATTGGGTGAAATTACCATTGAACACATCACCAATTTTCTAAGTACCGTATATTTCCGGCGTATAAGACGACCCCCAACTTTTCCATTAAAAATATAGAATTTGGGATATACTCTCCGTACAAGTCGGGGTTCATCTTCTACACGGTGTGTCGTCTTATACGGCATATGCAGAGCTCTGCGGTCGCCGCATATGGTGCGGGGAGAGGTCCCGATGACGAGGTGCCTCACCTGGAAGATGTAAGTGAATCAAGCCCGCCCTTGTATCCTATTACCTCCTTCTTTCACCAGTCCAGCCCGCCCTTCTCTGCCTTTCAAATCTCAAAAGGATGGAAGTGTAGCGGCGCCTTCGCCGCTTCACTTCCATCCCTGCGAGGTTTGAAAGGCAGAGAAGGGCAGGCCAGACGGGTGAAAGAGAAGGAGCGGCTTCATTTCCATCCTCAGGAGACTTGAGAGGCAGAGAAGGGCGAGCCGGACGGGTAAAAGGAGGTAATAGGATACAAGGGTGGGCTTGATTCAATTACACCTTCCCAGTGAGGCACCTCGTCATCGGGACTGCTCCCTGCACCATATGGGGCAACCGCAGAGCTCCGCTCATGCCGTATAAGACGACCCCCAACTTTTGAAAAGATTTTCAGGGGTTAAAAAGTTGTCTTATACGCCAGAAAATACGGTAAATGTTTTTCTAAAGGTGCTTATTATTTACAGTATATAACACCATTAATTCCATGGTTGTCATGTCGGACACTGTTCACACCAGGGTGTCCGGCAGACAGCGGTAATACCCTGTTGGGTATTCTGTTCCAGTCGGGATAGGGTTAACCAGGTTGTCATGCTGGCTGAGGGCTGGGCCACGCCCTTGGTCTTTAAATAGTTCGTCCTGACTATGGGCGTCGCCGACTATAGCTTTAGCCTAGTGCTAGCAATACCGGTCAGCAGTGGTGGTGTTGGAGCGTCTGATATCTGGTGCAGTATATCCCTCAGTGGTTCTTTCTCCAATCTGTTATATATATATTTGGTTGCCCTTGCACATTATTGTATTCCCTTGTGTATTAACTGTGTGGTGTTTCTTTTACCCCTGTCCATACGTATTTGTGGGGTCTGGTGTCTGGTCCCCTCACTGGGTGGAGGGAGGTGGGTTCAGCTTAGGGCTGGACAGGAGACAGGGACAGGGTGGAGGCTCAGGCAGGCACACCTTCAGTGTAAACCCTGGGTAGAGGGACAGACAGGGTTCCCCTAGTCTGAGGGACTTCGCAGGGGTCCCAGGGTTTTTGCCAAAAGTAACCTAGGCATACCATGACATTATAGTCGGCCCAAATAATAAAGTGAGAGAAAAAAAAAAAGAAGGTATAGATAGGGAATATAGGGGTTACTTACTATGGATCCTATACTTTCCCTAACCAAGCAGCTGGAGGCTCTATCCATACAGGTCACTGAACTCAGGGGGGCGGTCCAGCAACAAGGCCTGTCAGCTCCTGCAGTACCTGCTGAGGCTGCAGCCAGGGCAGCTGAGCCCAAGTTTCCCCTTCCTGAACGATTTGCTGGTGATCGTGGTAAGTTCACGGTGTTTCGTGAATCATGCAAATTGTATTTCCGTATGCGTCCACATTCCTCAGGTAATGAGGCTCAACGCGTGGGCTTGGTGATTTCTTTGCTGAGTGGTGATCCACAGGCTTGGGCCTTTTCACTCCCTTCAGACTCACCGGCATTTGAATCTGTAGATTTTTTTTTCTCTGCTCTGGGTTTGATCTATGACGATCCGGATAGATTAAACTTAGCAGAGTCTAAGATACGCTCACTGCTACAGGGTGATCGACCAGCTGAGGATTACTGCACGGAATTCCGGCGCTGGGCGGTGGACACGCAGTGGAATGACCCTGCGCTTAGAAGTCAATTTTTGCATGGGGTTTCTGGAAGGGTTAAACAGACTCTCCTAATGTACGAGACTCCCGCCTCTCTGGAGGCTGCGATGGCACTTGTAGTACGCATAGACCGCCGTCTCCGTCAGGGGGCGCTGGTTTTGTTGCCTCCGGGAGGTGGGGGAGTGGTCGGTGAGGTTGCCGCGGATGAATCCGTGGAACCCATGCAGATCGCTGGTATAGCACAGTCACCGAGTAACAAGCCTAAACGTCCTTGGCACAGAAGGCAGGGGCTCTGTTTTTTTTGTGGCAAAGGAGGACATTTTATTAACGCTTGCTCCCTGGTACCTAAGAAGGGCGCGCCGGCGGAAAACTGATAGGCTCAGAGGGTTTGGAGGAGTCTAGTCTGAGCCTTTGTGTATCCTCCGTCATGGTTTCCCAGTGTATGCTCCCTGCTAGCGTGGTACTTGGGGGGCAAATGCTCTCTATTACAGTATTTATTGATAGTGGCTCAGCTGCCAATCTCATTGATGAGAGGTTCGCGCATACAGCGGGATTTCCGGTGGAGAAATTGCCGAACCCCATCCGGGTGGTTACCATCAATGCTTCCCCGTTGTCTCAAGGGGAGATCACAGAGTGTGTGTTGGATATACAACTCCACATCGGAGTATTACACTCAGAGCGGGTAACTTGTAAGGTGCTTAGTAACTTACCGGCTCAGATGGTTCTGGGCTTTCCATGGTTGTCAATGCATAATCCTGTTATTGATTGGAAGACCCAGGACATAATTCAGTGGAGCAGGGAGTGTCAGGAGAGGTGCCTGGCTACATGTATTTCCGCTTTGACCCCCAGTATCCCGGAGCAGTTGTTGGACTATGCGGATGTATTTTCTGAGAAGGGTTGTTCAGAACTACCACCGCATCACCCCTATGACTGTGCTATTAGGTTGAAACCAGGGGCCAAGTTACCTAAAGCTAGAATGTTTAATATCTCAGGTCCCGAGAGGCTAGCTCTCAAGGAATACATTGCGGATAGCCAGAGCAAGGGTCATATTAGACCTTCCTCTTCTCCTCTGGCTGCTGGCTTCTTCTTTGTTAAAAAGAAGGATGGCGGTTTACGCCCGTGTCTGGATTTCAGAGAACTCAACCAGATTACGGTCCGTGATCCTTACCCTATGCCACTTATACCCGATTTATTCAACCAAGTGGTTGGTGCCAGGTGGTTTTCCAAACTGGACCTCAGGGGGGCGTACAATCTTATAAGAGTCCGTCAGGGGGATGAGTGAAAGACGGCGTTCAATACCCCTGAGGGTCACTTTGAGAGTTTGGTAATGCCGTTTGGGTTGACTATGGCACCGGCGGTCTTTCAACACTTCATCAATGATGTCTTCTCTCAGCTGTTGGGGAGGTTCGTTATAATTTATCTTGACGACATTCTCATTTTCTCTCGCGACCATGATACACATATAGAGCATGTTAGACAGGTTCTGCAGTTGCTCAGAGAGAACAGGCTCTATGTCAAGCTTGAAAAATGTGTGTTTTTCATACAGGAGCTACCGTTCTTGGGTTATATAATCTCCGCCTCAGGTTTTAAGATGGACACCGCAAAGGTGCAGGCGGTACTACATTGGGATCGGCCTGATAATCTTAAGGCGCTTCAGCGATTTCTTTGCTTCTCCAATTACTATAGGAAATTTATTAAGAACTTCTCTATGATTGCCAAACCACTGACTGACATGACTAAGAAGGGTACCAACTTTTCTGACTGGTCTGAGCCTGCTGTACAGGCGTTTGAATTCCTCAAGAATAGTTTTGCCTCAGCGCCCATTCTGGTGCAGCCCGATGTCTCCTTACCGTTTGTCGTGGAGGTGGATGCGTCGGAGGTTGGAGTGGGGGCTGTACTGTCTCAGGGCCCATCTTGGGCCAAGTTGCATCCGTGTGCCTTCTTCTCCAAGAAGCTGTCGCCTGCGGAGCGTAATTATGATATTGGCAACAGGGAATTATTGGCCATCAAATTGGCATTTGAGGAGTGGCGACACTTCTTGGAGGGGGCTGTTCATCAGATTACTGTGATAACCGACCATAAGAATTTGCTTTATTTAGAATCTGCTAAGCGCCTGTCCTCCAGACAGGCTCGCTGGGCATTATTCTTCACCCGGTTTAACTTCATTGTTACCTATCGACCTGGGTCGAAGAATGTTAAGGCAGACGCTTTATCCAGGTGTTTTCCTGGTGGAGAGTTATGTGAAGAGCCGGTGCCTATTCTCCAAAAGGGTGTGGTGGTATCTGCCATCACGACAGAGATTGAGGCAGAGATTGCGGAGGCTCAGGAGGTGGTACCGCCGGGGTTGCCTGCTAATAAATCTTTTGTGCCGCTACATCTACGCTCTAGAGTGTTGGGCCGGCGAACATCACGACACGGTACTGGCAGGTCATCCAGGGGTAAAGAGCACTCTGGAACTGGTATCGCGTCGTTTTTGGTGGCCTAAAATCCGGCAGGATGTGGCCTCATATGTGGCTGCCTGTACCACGTGCGCACGGGCCAAGACTCCTCGTTCCTGTCCCGCTGGTAGCTTGCAGCCTCTCGGGGTGCCCAGTAAGCCATGGACTGAGATTTCCATGGATTTTATTACTGACTTGCCCGCCTCGGCAGGGAACTCGGTCATTTTGGTAATTGTTGATAGGTTCTCCAAAATGTCACATTTCGTTGCTTTACCGTCTTTGCCCAATGCTAAGACTCTTGCTCAGATATTTATTCGCGAGGTGGTCAGACTTCATGGTGTCCCATCTGACATTGTGTCTGATCAAGGTACGCAGTTTGTGGCAAAGTTTTGGAGAGCTTTTTGTTCTCGCCTTGGAATCAAATTATCTCATTCATCGGCTTTCCACCCTCAGTCGAATGGACAGACTGAGCGGATGAACCAAAACCTGGAGCAATACTTGCGCTGCTTTATTTCCGACAATCAGGAAGAGTGGTCAGCGTTTCTTCCTCTGGCAGAATTCGCAATAAACAACCATTGCCAGGAATCGTCTGGGGAATCTCCTTTTTTTTTGTGTGTATGGTCAACATCCTCAATTTTGCACCTTGCATCAGGGGTGCTCAGTTGGCGTCCCTGAGGAGGACCAGTTGGGAGCTCAATTGTCGTCTGTTTGGAGGAGAGTCAAGCAGCGCTTGTTGAAGGTGGGTTCCAGGTACAAACGGGTGGCTGACTGCAGACGTGTGCCAGGTCCGGACCTGTGTGTGGGTGATTGGGTGTGGTTATCTACTAGGAACATTAAGCTCAAGATACCATCACTTAAGTTGGGTCCCAGGTTCATTGGCCCATTTAGAATCTCCGCAGTGATCAACCCCGTGGCATTTCGTTTGGAGTTGCCGGCTGTGTATAAGATTCATAATGTATTTCACAAAGCATTGCTAAAGAAGGTCGTGGGTTTGGTGGATGGTTCCCCCGGGCCACCACCTCCCGTCTTGGTGGATGGCTCGTTGGAATTTGAGGTGTCCAAAGTGGTGGACTCTAGGGTTGTGCGTCGCACTCTACAGTACCTGGTCCACTGGCGTGGCTATGGTCCTGAGGAGAGGACATGGGTGCCGGCCTCTGACATTCATGCTGATCGACTGGTTACTATGTTCCATCGTCGCCATCCAGACAAGCCAGGTCCTCGACATGGTGAGGTTCCGGAGGTCCCTCGTAGAAGGCGGGGTACTGTCATGTCGGACACTGTTCACACCAGGGTGTCCGGCAGACAGCGGTAATACCCTGTTGGGTATTCTGTTCCAGTCGGGATAGGGTTAACCAGGTTGTCATGCTGGCTGAGGGCTGGGCCACGCCCTTGGTCTTTAAATAGTTCGTCCTGACTATGGGCGTCGCCGACTATAGCTTTAGCCTAGTGCTAGCAATACCGGTCAGCAGTGGTGGTGTTGGAGCGTCTGATATCTGGTGCAGTATATCCCTCAGTGGTTCTTTCTCCAATCTGTTATATACACTCACTGGCCACTTTATTAGGTACACCATGCTAGTAACGGGTTGGACCCCCTTTTGCCTTCAGAACTGCCTCAATTCTTCGTGGCAGAGATTCAACAAGGTGCTGGAAGCATTCCTCAGAGATTTTGGACCATATTGACATGATGGCATCACACAGTTGGCGCAGATTTATCGGCTGCACATCCCTGATGCGAATCTCCCGTTCCACCACATCCCAAAGATGCTCTATTGGATTGAGATCTGGTGACTGAGGAGGCCATTTGAGTACAGTGAACTCATTGTCATGTTCAAGAAACCAATCTGAGATGATTCGAGCTTTATGACATGGCGCATTATCCTGCTGAAAGTAGCCATCAGATGCCTGTTCTTAGCTGAGAGGAGTGGTACCCAGTGTGGTCTTCTGCTGCTGTAGCCCATCTTCCTCAAAGTTCGACGCACTGTGCGTTCAGAGATGCTCTTCTGCCTACCTTGGTTGTAACGGGTGGCAATTTTAGTCACTGTTGCCTTTCTATCAGCTCGAACCAGTCTGCCCATTCTCCTCTGACCTCTGGCATCAACAAGGCATTTCCGGCCACAGAACTGCCGCTCACTGGATTTTTTTTCTTTTTCGGACCATTCTCTGTAAACCCTAGAGATGGTTGTGCGTGAAAATCCCAGTAGATCAGCAGTTTCTGAAATACTCAGACCAGCCCTTCTGGCACCAACAATCATGCCACGTTCAAAGGCACTCAAATCACCTTTCTTCCCCATACTGATGCTCGGTTTGAACTGCAGGAGATTGTCTTGACCATGTCTACATGCCTAAATGCACTGAGTTGCCGCCATGTGATTGGCTGATTAGAAATTAAGTCTTAACACACAGTTGGACAGGTGTACCTAATAAAGTGGCCAGTGAGTGTATATATATTTGGTTGCCCTTGCACATTATTGTATTCCCTTGTGTATTAACTGTGTGGTGTTTCTTTTACCCCTGTCCATACGTATTTGTGGGGTCTGGTGTCAGGTCCCCTCACTGGGTGGAGGGAGGTGGGTTCAGCTTAGGGCTGGACAGGAGACAGGGACAGGGTGGAGGCTCAGGCAGGCACACCTTCAGTGTAAACCCTGGGTAGAGGGACAGACAGGGTTCCCCTAGTCTGAGGGACTTCGCAGGGGTCCCAGGGTTTTTGCCTAAAGTAACCTAGGCATACCATGACAATGGTGCTGCTTTTGACATGAAATACTCACCAGATGTCGGTAACAACCCATCCAAATTACACAAGCAAAGAAATCAAACCATAGCTGTCCATAAATTAAGTTATGTGTAATAATGAAAAATGACACAGGGAAAAAGTATTGAACACGATAACTGAAAAATATGAAATACTTCGTACATAAGCCTTTGTTGGTGATGAGCTTCAAGACGCCTCCTATATGGAGAAACTAGTTGCATGCATTGCTCAGGTGTGATTTTGGCCCATTCTTCCAAGCAAACACTTTTCAAATCCTGAATGTTCCATGGGCTCCTTCTATGAATTCTGAGCTTTAGATCCTTCCATGAATTTCCTATTTAATTCAGGTCAGGTGATTGGCTGGGCCATTCTAGCAGCTTTAGTTTCTTTCTCTGAAGCCAATTGAAAGTTTCCTTGGCTGTGTGTTTGGGATCATTGACTAGCTGAAATATCCACTCTTGATTCATCATCATCCTGGTAGATGGTAGCAGATTTTCATCAAGAATGTCTCGGAAAACATTTGTCCATTCATCCTTCCTTCAATTATATGAAGTTTTCCAGTGCCGCATGGAGAAAACAGCCCCACACCATGATGTTCCCCTCCTCTAAACGTCACTGTTATGATATGCAGTGCCTTTTTGGCCTCCAAACATGGTGTGCATTATGGTATCCAAAGAGATCAATTTTGGTCTCATCTGAACAGACTATATTCTCCCAGTATTTTAGAAGCCTGTCTAAATGTTGATGAGAAAACTTTAAACGTCCTTGAACATGCTTTTTGCTAAGCAATGGAGGCTTGTGTGGTGAGCTTGTATACAGGTCATGGAGGTGGAGTGCATTACTTATAGTTTTCTTTTAAACAATTGTACCTGCTAATTCCAAGTTTTTCCATAGATCTCCACAGGTGATCATTGGCTCTTGGACAACTCTTCTGATAATTCTTTTCACTTCTGCCTGAAATCTTGCGGGAAGCACCTGGTTGTGGCCAGTTTATGATCTTGGTGCCGAGATCTCCATCTGCACATGCACCGCCCCCATAGTCCACCGCACAGGAAACCGTTGAACTGCTGGGGCTCTGGCCTGTCACAAAATGTCGGCAGAGCCGGGCACCATCGAAGACTCCCGGCAGCAGCGCGCCGCACATCGGAGCACCCCCTCATCCCAGCCTGTGACCTGCAGCATCACCCCACTCCTGCCTCCTCCAGCAGCGACCCTGGGACTCCCGCTTCACTGCAGCCACCACCCCGGTAAGCAATAGAACGCATGGATTATAAGCACCATCATTTTATTAAAAATTTTTTTTTTTTTTTTACTATTTTTCTCCTCAAAATTTGGGGTGTGTTTTATAATCCGAAAAATACCTTAAATCTCTTAACACTCCATGATTATCAGTGCATGTAGTGAAGTCAGCATGTGTGGAGCAGGCACAAGAGCTTCATAATGGGCAGATGCTGGCATTTTTATACAGCTAACATCAGTGATTGGCGATAGCTCAGGCCACTCTTGTTAAGGCCTTAGAAGGAACCCGTCAGCAGGATTGTGCTCAGTAACCTACAGTGTCAGGTTGGTGCCATCATACTGATAAAATGATACCTTGGTTGATGAAATCCATCTTGTGGTTGTTGTTTAATCTTTATTTTCAGTTTTGAGTTAATGATATTCCCGTGCTTCGGGGCAGCCTGTGGGGGGGGAAAGCTTCATCTGGTGCTCTGATTAACTAATCACCAGTAAGGCATCTGACAGGTCACTGATCCCTCACTGACCTGCCCCCTATTTTACATAATATTATATACACATAATGGAAAAAAAACATAGGACATCATTCAAATTGCGTGGGTGGGGACAACCTTGACTGAACGCAATGAAGCACACTCCTATGCCTAAATGAGCAGGTAAGATAACGATATAATGTGCTTTTTGATAAGGATTACAGTGGCGATTTTAATGGAAAAAAGAGTTAGTGATGCACATTGCTTCACTAACAATGTTCTGGGGACACTTTATATGCTACAATGATCTGACAGGCTCCCTTTAACAGTGGGGTACCAGGGGTTAGTATTGGGCCATCTTTTTAATACATTTATAAGGGACCTTGTAGAGGGCATACAAAGTGCAATTTCAATATTTTTATGATACCAAACAAAATGTACAGCAAAATCCTAGGTAGAACTGCCACTGAAGAAGACTTGGGTGTACTGGTGGGAAGCAAACTCACCTTTAGTGACCAGTGCAAGGCAGCTACTGCCTAGGCAAATAAAATTGGCATCTTTCAGTAGGCTGATACCTTGATATCTGCAATCTGATATTTTATTCCTGAGAAATTCACTTTTTCCTTAATAAGTAAATGAGCTCTTAAGCTCTATGGGCCACAGATCTCCATAACAGCAGGGGTGTAAGGAACACAGAGGTTGTGACCACACCTATGTGGGTGAGGGACCCACTGACACCAGTGCAAACTTCAACTAGATGTGCATCCTCGGGCAAACTAGAGAAGTGTCAATTTGAGGTGCAGCAGATTCAGTTTTTGGGTCATTTGGTTCCTGCTAAAGATTTGGAGATGGATTCCGTGAAGGTACAGGCCATCCTTGATTGGGTACAAACTACTAATGTTAGAGATTTATAGAGGTTCTTAGGTTTTGCTATTATTGTAAGTTCATTAAGACCTTCTCAGTCATAGTCAAACCTCTTACTGATGAGACCAAGAAGGGTACTGACTTTTCCTCTTGGTCTGAGGCTGTTGATGCTTTTTTTCCAGTTGGTAGCAGTCACCTATCCACATGGTAGGTGGCAAGTTCTGTATCAGTGGGGGTCCACCCGCAGCACCTCTATAACCCCTACTAATCACTAGTGCACACGCTGGTCTCCTCTCCATTCATGCCCTATGGGTTTGCAGGAAAATGCAGAGCAGAGAGCTGTGTGCACACGCTGCGGATTAATCTGCAGGTGAAACCGCAGAATTTCTCTGCGGTTTTTCATCTCCTCAGTGGAGGAGATGGCAAACCGCAGCAGAATCCGCAGAATTGACATGTCAATTTTTTCTGCGGATTGAAAATCGCAGAAAATTCCGCACCGTCTGCATTGCGGTTTTTGATTCCCATAGGGAATCATGGTACTGTACACCGCAGCAAAAACTGCTGCGGGTCTGCAGCGGCCAAAACCGCAGCAAAATCCGCATCGTGCACACACCCTTATTGCACAGAGGCCTGATTCTGTCTCTGCCTGACCTTGGCACAGGTTATCCCTCACTCTATAGAGACATAACCACTTCATCCAACCAGGGCCGCCATCAGGGCATTACTGCCCTGACTGGCGTATGGGGCCTGGTGGGCAGAGGGGGCCCGCATCGGGCCCGGTCTCCTCTGGTCACCGGGCCCCTACCGGTAGGTAGACCGGGCCATCGGAGCTGCCGCAGCTAAACGCTATTGACAATGCGGGCCCGCCGGCCCACACGTCAATAGTTAACAGCCGCCAGCTAATAGGAGGCTGGCAGCTGACGTCAGCCACAGCGCGCACCTCGCCGGCGTCTGACGTCACTGTCAGTCGCCGACTGGGATGCGCTGCAGTGTGGAGGGAGCGCGAGCGTCACCCGCCGCTGGACCGCGGCCAGGTAAGAAGAACTTTTTTAAATTTTTTAAAATTTTTAAGAGCGGCAATCTGGGGGGCCCGGGGGATACAGAGACATGGGGGAAGAATGCTGGACATGGGCAAAATGCTGAACGCTGGGGCAGATTGCTGGACATGGGGCAGAATGATGAACACTGGGGCAGATTGCTGGGCATGATGGGGCAGATTGCTGGACACGATGGGGCAGATTGCTGGTCTTGATGGGGGCAGAATGCTGGGCACGATGGGGCAGATTGCTTGACACGATGGGGCAGATTTCTAGTCATGATAGGGGCAGAATGCTGGGCACGATGGGGCAGAATGCTGGGCACGATGGGGCAGATTGTTGGACATGATGGGGCAGATTGCTGGTCATGATAGGGGCAGAATGCTGGGCACAATGGGGCAGATTGCTGGACACGATGGCGGAAGATTTCTGGACATGATGGGGCAGATTGCTGGACATGGGGCAGAATGATGAACACTGAGGCAGATTGCTGGACATGGGGCAGAATGCTGGGCACGATGGGGCAGAATGCTGGTCATGATGGGGGCAGAATGCTGGTCATGATGGGGGCAGAATGCTGGTCATGATGGGGGCAGAATGCTGGTCATGATGGGGGCAGAATGCTGGTCATGATGGGGGCAGAATGCTGGTCATGATGGGGGCAGAATGCTGGTCACGATGGGGCAGAATGCTGGGCACGATGGGGCAGATTGCTTGACATGATGGGGCAGATTGCTGGTCATGATAGGGGCAGAATGCTGGGCACGATGGAGAAGAATGCTGGACACGATGGGACAGATTGCTGGACACGATGGGACAGATTGCTGGACACGATGGGGCAGATTGCTGGACACAATGGTTCAGATTGCTAGATATGATGGGGAAGATTGCTGGACACGATGGGGGCAGAATGCTGGACACGATGGGGGCAGAATGCTGGACACGATGGGGCAGATTGCTGGTCATGATGGGGGCAGAATGCTGGGCACGATGGGGCAGATTGCTGGGCACGATGGGGCAGAATGCTGGAGATGATGGGGCAGAATGCTGGACACGATGGGGCAGAATGCTGGACACAATAGGGGCAGAATGTGACAGAGAGACACAGGAGGGGGCTGAATGGACACGGGGGCAGAATGTGACAGTGAGACACAGGAAGGGGCAGAATGTGAGGCACGGGGACAGAATGTGACAGTGAGACACAGGAGGGGGCTGAATGGACACGGGGACAGAATGTGACAGTGAGACACAGGAAGGGGCAGAATGTGAGGCACGGGGGCAGAATGTGACAGTGAGACACAGGATGGGGCAGAATGAGATACGGGGCATGATTGGAGATATGGGACATGATTGGAGACCCAGGGGGCAGGATCAAAGACATGGGGGCATGACTGGAGACACTGGGGGCAGGATTGGAGATAGATCGTGCAGGATCATGGGGCAGGATGGATACGGTGAAGACAGATGGGGCAAGATGGGGAGATCATATGGGGCAGAATGGATACTTATGAGGGCGGGATGGGAGAACGGATGGCTGAATGGGGGATATTATTACCACAGGGTCTAATTAAGGGATATTATTACTGCAGTGATGTATTTATTTTATTTTTTGAGTATACTGTTTTAAATGGGGGGAGGGCGGTCCTGTTACTGTGTAGAGTGACACTATGTTGCCTTTTTTTCTTCATGTGATGTAATGTAGAGGTTGGGAAAATTAAGTAATATGTTCTGCAAGCGGAGCTCTAGGTAACTGTTATTTCCTGTGGAGACGAGCCCTGGCTGGAAGACGTGATGGCGGTCTGTGCTGGATGAAAGATGAAAAGCAAAGATGAAGGACTTCACCTAGAGACGTCACTGGTGAGTTAGTGTGTCACCTATACACCGACACTATACACTGTATAGAGGCCTTGTGTATAATGTCATTGATCACTGTATTACCTGTACACAGACACTGCATACTAAGTACAGATCTCCTGTGTATAATGGCACTTATGGTGATAGTATCGTGTTTTTTTTATTACTGTTCAGTATTGTAGTATTCAGTCACTGTGGTGGTAATATGTGGTCTGGTCATGGTGAGGTGCTGTTCCTTGTATGTGATATTATTCGGTCACTGTGGTGGTAATATGTGGTCTGGTCATGGTCTGGCGGTATTTGCTCCTTGTGTGTGGTATTATAGGTCACTATGTGGTCTGGACATGTGCGGTGGTATTTTTCCCTTGTATGTGATATTATTGGTCATTTTAAAAATTGAAAAATAGAAAAAACCTAAATTGTATCACATATTTTAAATATTTAATAGGTTACAGTAGAATAGAGCACGGCAAAAAGAGTTTACCCTGTTATGGTGGCGGCTTAAAAAAATCTTTTGGCCAAAACAAAAGCTGCAGGCTATATGTGTGATCTGGTGATGGGACCTGTTAGGCTACTTTCACACATCAGGTTTTCGGCGTCAGGCGCGATCCGGCGTCGTGCCGGAATGCCGGATCCGGCAAATGTTTTGTAAAACCTGAAGTGCCGGATCCGGTTTTCTGCCGGATCCGTCTTGTTCTTGACAGACAAAACCGGATCCGTCTCATCCGGTTCATCCGTTTTTCTATCCGTTTTTCGACGGATTACGCCGGATCCGGTTTTTAAAATTGACCCTTGTGGCCTTCCGAACGGGATTGGCTACTGGAAAACTAGATATAGCATGTTCCTACAGCCCTTCTTTGACAGGTTGTAGAGAAGAAAGTGCAGGTTGGAGAGAAGAGCAAGTTACTGGCGAAGATGGATGTTGTCATTGGAAATATTACCACTAGAAGTTCTGTGACGGTTTCAGGGACAATTTTCCACTATACTTTATGTCACCTCAAGGCAGAGTACACTGGGATGACAGAGTGTGAAAGATTTGTGCCCTAAACTTGTGTACCTTCTGGACCAACAGTATATACCTTTGCCAACCAAAGTTGGCTATCTTGTCATGGTCTTACTATTTTTAGCTTTAGGCCACAGGTGTGTACCTGGTTGTGTTTTATGCAAAGTATTTCACCTTTTAACAAAAGTTGTGTACATTGTTAGGAAATCACCAACAATAAACACAACTTTTTAGGTGAAATACTTTGCTTCAAACACAACCAGGAACACAACTGTGGCAAAAAGCTAAAATTTACCCACAGTTATATACCTGGTTTTGAATACCTTTTTACCTTTGAAATACCCTGTATTTAACCTTTTTTTTAAAACATAGTTCGCCGCAGAAAGAAATGACAGACAACCATTGTGAAACGAATTTAACTTTTATTTAAATTTTTTTTTTTTTTATGTTTTTAAAGTGCAAAAAACTTTTTTAATAAAGGTTTTAAACCCAATGGGCATTTTTATTACAACAAAAAAACATTACAAATCTGTGTACTGTGGGGTGGAAATACTGCTGGAGGGGCTGCGGGACACTTCGACACTGGGTGTGTGGAGAGAGGACTGGGATCGTGGTGGGGAAGGAACAGTTAGAGGTGAAGGTGTGGAAAAAGCTACAGAATGGGTGGACATGTGGGAGGCAGAAGAGGTGGTGGGCGGTGGAGTGGAGGGTTGGGCAGGGACTGTAGGAGCAGATGATGTTGATGGAAAGTTGTATGGGGAAGGAGTTTGGGACGGGGAAGGAGTTTGGTACGGGGAAGGAGTTTGGGACGGGGAAGGAGTTTGGGACGGGGAAGGAGTTTGGGACGGGGAAGGAGTTTGGGACGGGGAAGGAGTTTGGGACGGGGAAGGAGTTTGGGACGGGGAAGGAGTTTGGGACGGGGCAGGTTGCTGGAAGTGGGGAGATGTCTGGTACTGGTGAGGTTGCTGGTATGTAATAGGAGGGGGAGGATGGAAAGTGGCTGGAGGGGGTGCAGGTGGAGGAACTACAGTGGTGGGAGGTGGAGGTTGGGAGGTAACCTGCTGTAGAGCACCGTGGCACGAATGCATTACATGCATCTGCTGGGTAGGAGATAGTGTTGCCATGCGCTCCACAACAGACCTGAAAAAGGTGTGGTTTGGCGAAGATCTTGCTTCTGAATGCATGGTTTGCAGAAGTGTCTTCACCTCCAGAATGCTGGAGTTGATCTGCTGAAAGCCTGCGGCGATTTGCTCTGACAAGACTTTGAGACAGTTCTGGAAAGATGCATTCAGATGCAATAACTCTTGCGCATAACTCTTTTCCTGACCCCTCTGCCGCTGCCGCCCAGTACCCGCAGGTGTACTAGAGGCGGCAGGGGCAGAAGGGTGGGGTAAAGGGAAAGCGATCTCCTCACCAGCAGCTTCATGTAATGTAGGCGGCCACGATGCTCCTGTGCTGGTGGATGGGACAGATGGGTCCAATGTGTGGGAAGGCTGGGAAGGTGCAGATGTACCAGGGCGGTCGAAGTGTCCCTCGGTGCCGGTCTCCTCAGGGATCGCCTCAGAAGGGTCCAATCGTGCAGGCTCCCGAGTGCTGCTCACCGTGCTGTGTAATAAAGAGAAAAAATAACAATTAAAATACTGACATGGTATGGCCCTGGCTGAAAAAAAAAAGTTACATCTAACATTTTTTTCACATGTGGTGTGTAATATTTACCTTCTGGTGAGCATTGTTTCCCGGAGGAACGACAGGGCTTGTGCGTACTTGTACTTGCTCCTGCGTCCTCCAGATCCACTCGGGGCCCGCATCTCTATTGAACTCCTTCTTGAAACGATCCCTCACAGACCGCCACCGATTCACAATTCTGTTCCCTGAAACGAGAAAGGAGTGGTTAGTATACAACATCAGTGTTTCACAAACTCCAGTCCTCATGGTCCCCAGGGGTCATGTTTTCAGGATTTCCATAGTAAATAGAAATCCTGAACACATGATCCGTGGGGACCACGAGGACTGGAGTTCGGGAAACACTGGTTTACATCAAGCAACCGTTACTGTATATACTTACGCTCTTTAATCTGGGCCCGAGCTTCGAGGTCCTCCCAGCGGCCCACAAGGAGAGAACAGATTTCCTCCCAGAGTCGTCGGGTAATGATCAGGTCAGCGTGGCGGCGGTCAGCCATATTCCAGAGCGGCTCCCTTTCTCTGACGAGATCGATGAGGCGGTCCACATCAATCCCTCCATCCTCACCGTCAGAGTCGGGAGCACGCTGTGAAGGCTGTTAAAGAAAAAGACAAAAATAACATAATTAGCCTCCACAAAAGAAATGAAATAAAAAGTGCAAAAAAACAAAGCAAAAATATTTATACTTACACGCTGGTGACCGCCGCGTTGCTGTCGCCGACGACCCTGGGAGGCACTGCGAGGACCTCTTGGCCGAGCACCAGATTGGGAAGACTAGAGAAGAAAACAAAAAATGTTATGTCTTTGGATGTAGGCATTTGTTTGCTGTGTGTGGTCTGCAGAACATTGTTTTCTATGTGTTGTGTGTAGTGTGATGTTGTGTTTCTGCGTTTGATGCAAAAAACTTACCAATTGTGAGCCCACTCCAGGTGTCTGTCCACCCCATCCTTCTTCTTCTGGGAGCTCCTCTTCATCTTGTGAATCCTGTTTTGAAATAAAAGGCAATGAATAGACATATATTACAGAGATGATGGATTTTGGAAATAAAAACTTACCGTCAAACGCTGACGATGCGAGGGAGGGCTCCCAGAAGAAGATGTGCTGTCCTGTTGATGGCCAGACTCCATGGCTGTGGGTATTGCTGCTGCCAGTGATGCCATTTCTGCTGCTGCTGCTGCATCTCTTTGGCGGCTGTTGAATAAAGAGAAACAAAGGGCCAATGAATATCTTGATATTCCATGGCCCTAGTTTGGAGGAATGGGGGATTTGATAATTACCGTCTCTCATCTGCTTCTGGACTCCCCTCCCGTTCAGCATGCTGCTCCACTTGGGGTGGTGCTGCTGGTGCTGCATCTCTTTGGCGGCTGTTGAATAAAGAGAAACAAAGGGCCAATGAATATCTTGATATTCCATGGCCCTAGTTTGGAGGAATGGGGGATTTGATAATTACCGTCTCTCATCTGCTTCTGGACTCCCCTCCCGTTCAGCATGCTGCTCCACTTGGGGTGGTGCTGCTGGTGCTGCTGCTGCATCTCTTTGGCGGCTGTTGAATAAAGAGAAACAAAGGGCCAATGAATATCTTGATATTCCATGGCCCTAGTTTGGAGGAATGGGGGATTTGATAATTACCGTCTCTCATCTGCTTCTGGACTCCCCTCCCGTTCAGCATGCTGCTCCATTTGGGGTGTTGCTGATGGTGCTGCTGCTGCAGATGTCTGCTGCCTTCTCCTGCTCCTGGTTCTTGGCTTGGGTGGCATGTTGGGTGTGGCTGAGGGTCCCATTGTCTTGCTTTTATATATCTCCTGTGGGCAGAGCTACTGAGCATGCTCAGACCAAAAAAACCGGATCCGGCGCATTGCGGCCCTCATAGGCTTTCATGGTGTGAAAAAGCCGGACGCGCCGGATCCGGCTTTTTCGCCGGAGACAAAAAACGTTACAGTAGACGTTTTTTCCAGACGCCGGATCGCGACACATTGCGACACATTGCCGGATCCAGCGAAAACCGGATGAAACGCATGGCCATCCGGCGCAAATGCAAGTCAATGGGGGGAAAACGGATCCGGCATTGCATTTCGCCGGATCCGGTTTCTGTCAAAAGCGCCGGATCGCGCCTGACGGCGAAAACCTGATGTGTGAAAGAGGCCTTAATGTGTGATTGGTGAGAAGTGGAGTTTTTCCAAGAGAAAGCGGTGGGACTTTGGACAGTTCGAGGGGTGGAGGCGGGGCTGGGATGGAGCCTGGGTGGAGTCTCAAGGGGGCCCCGAAAATTTTACCAGTATGGGGCCCCATGATTCCTAGTGGCAGCCCTGCATCCAACCAAAACATCCCAGGCTTCACAGACGGCATTCCCAGCACCTGACCGCACTCTCGGGCACCACAACTTTACACTGAGCTGACTCTGAGAGCAGAGCTCGCGGCAGCAGCTAATACATGCTTTTATCTGTCAGGGGCGGGAACAGAGCTACCAATCAGCGCCTTCCTGGAGTTTGACAGCCAATCAGCTTACGTTATTTAACCTGCTCCGTCCCTGCTTCCTTTTTTCCTCTCCTGTGCGGTAGAGTCCTGCTACCACGTGACATGGCATTTGTCGCGCCCCGGCCGGTGTTCGTGTGCCGACGTAGGCTGCCCCAGCGAGCGCCGCGCTCCCAGCCCGCGGTGTGTGTACACTGGCGGCCGGCAAGATATGTGCTCTATCCTGAGGAGACAACCGCACCAGAGCCGGTCTCCGCGGTGAGCAAGGTAACAAGAGCTCGTCTCTATGCGCGGTGTCAGATGGCAGGAAATGCTGAGACTTGTAGTACTGCAGGTGCTGAGGGAGGTTATTGGGTCGGTCCTGTGTGCAGATCACTGTGCATTGCTGGGATCCTGCTGCAGAATGTAGGGCATAGCTGGGGGTGCAGGGGGCTTCACTCTCTCCCATTGCAGTGGCTGCATGGTCACACCATGGCCACATAGAGACGCACCACACTAAAGTGCACAAAGCAATAGACTTCTTTCTACACTGGGACTGCTTACATAGGACTGCAGCCAAGCACACAGACACCAGTGATGAGAAACTTCTGCTCCTGCCTGGAAGAAGTAACATGCTTCTATTCCTCGCACTCCCCCTTAAAGGAACCAGTTATGTCCCAGCAGCCTTCACTTTGAGTAAATTCCCTGTATAAATTTTTGTACAAACGAAGTTTTAAAAAAAGCCTTTATAGTGTCCTCGTTTGCTGTGCTAATGAGGGCTTTGCCTAGTCGATGGGGTGTTAAGCCCCCGTCACACACAGATCTCGCTAGCGAGATCGCTGCAGAGTCACACGTTTTGTGATGTAACAGCGATCTCGCCAACGAGATCTGTGTGTGACATCTATCAGCGACCGCCCCCCTGCTGGGTATCGCTGATCATTCTTGAAAGCTCTGGACTTTTTTTGGGTCTTTGGTCTCCCGCAGGCGGGACATCAGCGAGCTCGTATCCAAGGTAAACAGCGGGTTTCTAAGCGGCGCGCGGTGCTTAGGAACCCGCTGTTTACCTTGGTTACCAGCTCCCTGCACCAGCGCGCTGGTAACTAAGGTACACAGCGACGCGCCCGCTCGTTGTCGCTGGTGCTGATAGCTGGTGAAGCTGCCTGTTTGTCAGCTCACCAGCGATCATGTAGCGACACACCAGCGATCCTGACACGTTGATATCCTTGTCGGGATCGCTGGTGAGTCGCTATGTGACGGGGCCCTTAGTCTGACGCTGGGTGTACGCTTCCTGGCTACAGAGGCGCTCGAGTCCAGAAGCTCAGAATATGCTTTCTGGACATGGGCTCCTCTGATGCCAGGAGGAGTACACTTGGCGTCAGAGAGGAGTACATAAGCTGGGGATGACTCCGTTTGTGCACATTGTCATCATGCCCACAGAGCATACATTATGCACCTCTGCTGTTCTTTTTGAAAGTGTTTTTTAAAAGTGTGTGTATATAATATTATAATTATTCAGGCCAAGTTTCTTCCTTTTGTCTAGGAGTGATGTCGCTACACGCTAGAGCTATGCCATCTCTGTGCAGCGTCCTAACGTATGGACAGTGGAGTGGTAACTCCCAGGTCACTATGGATAGGTTTCCACTATCTGATCTTATACGAAAGATGCAGCAAAATGGCTTCATAGCTAAAACTGACATATCTGAAATGTTTGAGAAATGACACTGGGAACAATAAGCACAGCAGGGTATTATCCAGATAACTGGGTGAAGAGGAGACACTGCTCATCTCGTGGTTTTGTAAGACACCACACTATGGGAATCACAGAATTCCAGCCTGCAGGTTGAGGTCCAACATATAAGTAATTTGGAATTTCAGGTAACCTGCATTAATGGCAGTGTAATAGTCCAGTCCAGTAAGAAGTCCAACAGTGGTTAATTCTCGACACCTTTTGAAGTGCTCACAGCTTCACCAAGAGAACCATACAGATGTTTCTCATGGTGAAGCGAGAACATTTCGAAATGTTGACAGGCTTGACAGTTCCACCACTGCAGGCCTCTGGTTGGGAATCTGTTAACATGTAAGTTACGGTAAGCTTTCTACAAGCTGCAATGTTAAAGGGGTTGTCCTGGCATATTATAAAAGCTGGGTATGGCAGAACTGTATATTGGGTGTGGATCCTGTTGTGCTGAGCAGTCAGTGGAAAGGTGAGAGCTCAGGCACAGCTTTACCTTCACTTGTATGGAAGCTCTGTAAATGTCTGTGCATGCTAGTAGTTATCTAGTGCAATACTTGGGTATAAATTGTTTTATTTTTTTAGGTGTTCAGATTACCTACAACTGAGGTGAATCCCTCTCAGAACATGGTGGATTTTGGGAAGTGGCCGTTATTCACTTTATTATCACCCCAGGAGGTGGCATCCATCCAACAAGCCTGTGTGTTTGGTACATGTGCAAATGAAGTCATCTACACCAATGACAATGATGAGGTTAGTGGGTTTATGGCTTTTACATATTTTAGCTGCTTTGTTGTGTTCTTAACGGGATTGTTCAGGATTACATTCCTGTGTGGTGTGAAGAGATGCAGCTACAGGCCGGGTGCTGGATGGTGGCTCCACATGCCATTGCATTTCTCAACGCTTAAGGGGGTTTTACACTAAGCAATATCGCTAGCAATATCGCTAAAACGTCACTGGTTTTGTGACGTTATAGCGATATTGCTAGCGATATCGCTATGTGTGATACTTACCAGCGACCGGCTCCCCCGCTGTCCATCGCTGATCGCGCGAGAATGTCCGGCTCCATTTCTCGTCGGGCGCTTCCTGCTGAGACTTCCTGCTGTGACGTCCAGCGACGCGTGGAGGCGGGCGGGAGGACGCAGGATCGCTGTGTGTGAAAGGTGAGTATCGTGCGCTGCGTCGCTGCTGCATCGCTGTGAGATCTTTCTGTATGAAAGCTCACTAGCGATCATTTAGCGATGCACCAGCGATCCTGACCGGGTCGGATCGCTGGTTGGATCGCTGGTGCATCGCTAAATGTAAAAGGGCCTTTGCTCTAATGGACCAGCGCACTATAATTACTCTTTGCTAAATGTTGTCTCTACATTACACATCTGTCTGACAGATTTGGGTGGGGTCATGCCTTGACCACTCCTTTCTTTGAGTTGAGATTTGTTGTAATTGTATCCTATGTAACCTACAACTTACTGTATATGGTCCTGTAAAGAGCTCCTGCCATGCTGGACAGGGCTGTGGAGTCGGTAAGCCAAACCTCCGACTCCTCAATCCCCCGGACTCTGGCTCCACAGCCCTGGACTACTGAGCATGTACGGTACATAAAGTGCAGCACAGATTCATCTCCACTAAATGCAGAGATCCATAGATCAGGAACATTCGTTTATGGGACGTCTCAGAACTTTCCAAATTATGAAAGCATTTACAGCACATCCTGTGTTGTACTACTGTACCAAATATATTTTAGGAGTCGGCCCATTTTATACAGACGGACTCCACAGCCCTGGTGTTGTATGGGCTATTACTGTACCTCGGTGTATGCCATTGGGTTCTCTGGATGGAGGTAACTACTTAGTCTAATTTAAGATACAGTAGCTGGGACCTGTAGTGTTTCTGAGAAGACTGGTGCCAACAAATATAATGGTGACTGTGGAAGCTTGGTCAATCCATACAAGACTAAAGGGATAATTCACTACTGACAACCCCTTCTCAATCTCTGTTCCCAGTAAAAGAGCCCTCATACACTATGTTTCTGGCACTGTTCTAGTGGTGTCAGTGTTGGCTTCCTGGGCTTGCATGTTACATCCTGCAATCCTTGTGGCCAGTTAGTGGCTGCTTAACGCTTCCTGCTTTTGGAGAGTTCGCACACATCTGAAGGAAGCGAGATCAGCAGCTTACTTTCTCTGGATGTATGCGATATGTCCTAAGGAGGGAAGAGTGAAGCGGCTGCAGGGATCGCGTGACGTAACAATGTCATGTGATCCCAGGGAGAGCCAGTGACAACCACCAGAACGGCACATGCACCAGATGGGATTATAGGTGTTAATGCACTGGGAGCAAACATACGGATTGAGGTTGTCAGAGTAGTGGACAACCCATTTAATAGGGTTTCAGTTTGAGGGTTTGTTTTTCTTTTGTCAAAAATCCATGTTCACTTGTTCACCTTCTTGGTAGTATTCTGTATTCCTCTTTATATTTTTGCAATACTTACAGTAAGACTTTTAAACAGTGTGCCTTCTACATCCTCTGTGTATCTCGATACATAGCAGACTAAAATGGGCCAGAGTGTGATAAATTAAAACCTTCAGTGAGCTTGTTCTGTTAACAAGGTCTGTAACGTAATTTCTTTTCTGAACATCTAACTTGATTTATGACCAAGTAGCTTAACTGTTAAAATTGTGTGGTCCTAAATATTTTTGGAAGAGGCTTCCCTTTTAAATTGAACTGTTCATTGAAGGCTATCAGACCTACAGTAGATAGACTGGTTATATCCCAACCACAGCAAGCCCAGTAAGTAACTTGGTGCTATCCTCGTCTGTCCCCATTTTATACTGCTCTCAGTTTAGAAGCCTAAACCTGGTGATTGATTCCCTTTAACTGACTTATTGAAAAAGCCGCCCTCCTCCCATCAAAATTTGTATCTTCTTAATATATTGCAGTCATCATATTATATGGCAATGTGTACTTACAATTGCTCATTTTACTTTTCAACCCAGCCAATTCTCTTTACCATTACATCTGATATAAATGTCATTAAACTGACTGGCTGAATCTTTCTAAGCTCTATGTAGACACAGGAGATCAGATTTTCTGGGGTGAGTCATGAGTCACTGCAAAATTTGAGGGAGCAGCTGGGTCATGAGTTCAAGGAATGAATTCTGCAGGGACAGCACACTTACTGTTTGTACATAAACTGGGTAGAAAATCGAACAATTGTAAGTACCATATAATATGATTGCAATATTTTATGAGGCTATAAATTGGGTGAATGTGCTGCCTTAGGGTACGTGCACACGCTGCGGATTCCGCTGCGTAACGCTGCGGAACCCCGCAGCAGCTTTAGCTGCGGTGTACAGTACCATTCAAATGAATGGGGGGAAAAAAAAACCCGCTGTGCCGACGCTGCGGAAAAATCCGCGTGGATTTGCTGCTGTTTTGAATCCGCAGAAAGAATTGACATGCAATTCTTTCTGCGGAAACCGCTGCGGGTTCCTATCTCCACCATTGTGGAGATAGTGAATCCGCAGGCAAAACCGCAGATAATCCGCAGGTCTTTTGACCTGCGGATTATCTGCGGTTTTTGCAAAATCCGTGCGGATTAATCCGCAGCGGATTCCGCAGCGTGTGCACACACCCTTAAGGTATTAACGAACTACTCCCATAATTTCTGCCTCTAAAACTTTTTATTGCCATCAGTCTTGTAGACCGGATTTATTTTAACCACGTTCTACAAAACTGCTCAAATTGCACATGAAATGAAGACAAGACACTGTAACCTAAGGGATTGTGCACACATAGTTTTTTTTTTTTTTTGTCTCTGCAGATTTTGTAGAGAAAACCGCCGATTTGTCTGCAGTTTATCTCCTCTTAATGGATGAGGTGTAAAACTGCAGCGTTTCTGCACCAAACAATTGACATGCTGCGTTTTGAAAACCGCGGAAAAAACGCTGCATGTGCACAGCTTTTTTTTATTTCCATAGGAAATAAAGGTACTGTACAACGCAGCAGAATCTGCTGCGTTTCTGCAGAGCCAAAAACGCTGTGGAACCGCAGCAGAAACCGCAAAGTTTGCACATACCCTAAGGGTATGTGCACACGGTGCGGTTCCGCAGCGCTTCTGCACCTGCGGGTCCGCAGCAGATTCTGCTGCGTTGTACAGTACCTTTATTTCCTATGGAAATAAAAAAAAAGCTGTGCACATGCTGCGTTTTTCTGCGTGGTTTTGCTGCGGTTTACAAACCGCAGCCTGTCAATTGTTTGGTGCAGAAACGCTGCAGTTTTACACCTCATCCATTATGAGGTGTAAATCCGCAGGACTTTTGTCCTGCGGATTTAACTGCGGTTTTCTCTACAAAATCTGCAGACCCAAAAAACTATGTGTGCACATAGCCTAAGGGATTTATTCGGACTCCCATGACAGCACCACGAGAGAGGGGATCCGCCCTATAGGAACAGGAAACCTACAGATACAAAAGGGCGGCACCTCTCCCACGCATCAGTTGGTTTTCTGTTCCTGAGGGGACGGGATCCTACAGAAGAATTGGATCCCAGGCCGGCCAGCCGACACCGGTAGCGAGGGGGTCTCCTACCTCGGCCTGGTTCGGATCTCCTGGAAGGCGCCACGGTGGCCCAGGATGGGTGTCACGGCGGTGGCGTGGACAGCAGGGAGCGGCGTCCGGAGGATGTCCGTCTCCGGAATTAAGCCGCCGCTGGTAAGTATACCCCCCCCCCGGGGGATTCCCGGCTCCGGCGGCGCAGATATGTTGGCAGCGCTGTGCAGGGGGCTGCGACCGGGCGCTGCTCCGGAGCTCCCGGGCGTCCCGCGGGGCTTCCGGCGTTTCCGGGGTAGCGGTGACGTCAGGGGGCGGGCGGAGGAGGCGCTTCCGGGTCAGCGCGCCACTGCGCATGCGCTGCGATTCCAAGATGGCGGCGCCCATCGGAAACACCGATGGCGCGGGGTCGGGCGCCAGCTGGGGTAGGGAGCTCCGTTAAGGGGGGGGGGAGGGGCGCGGCATGGATACTGCTGACCGGAGGAGGGGTATTTAGGCGGGACCTGGGCAGGGTACCTTGCCTTGGCCACATTACTACATGCAGCAGTGTGCAGCAGCAGCAGTGGTAATGGAAAGCGATCGAGAGCAGCAGCGGCAGAAGCAAGGGCAGCAGCGGCAAACATCACTGCCGCCCCTGGATGACCTTCGGCAGGTCAAACAGAAAAAGAAAGGGTCCCGTGACAGTAATGCGGGACGAAGTGACCAGTCCACTCGTAAGAGCTCCTCCAGGCAGACAGGAGCATCGACCGAAAGAAATCCCCCTCGTTCTCCGGTACTTGATTGTGGCACTGGTAAGTGATCTTCGTGAAAGTTCACTCAGTGACGGGACCCCCCTTCTGTGTTTTTCTTTTTGTAGGGAAAAAAAAGCTACAAGTAAAAATAAGCATAGGGAATGCGCACTCTGTGCATGCCCATTACCGGACGCGTGCCTCAAAAGATTGTTCCCCCCCTGTATTCAGCAGACAGTGGCAGAAGAGTCGCCCGCAGTAGCGGCGAGTTTGAGAGACATTGTCAGGGTAGAAATGAGGGAAACCCTAAAGTCCTTGTCTCAGCCGCAAAGTCTAAGGGGCGAGGTCCCGGCGGAGTCTGATTCCTCGGTAGAGTGGAGAAAAAGCAGAGACTCCCAAGCTTCATCTCCCTCGTCCTCCTCAGGAGAAGAGGACTCGGGGCGATTTTGTCTGCCTCTTGACCGGGTAGACAAGCTGGTCAAAGCAGTCAGAGGGACAATGGAGGTAGAGGAGCCTAAGCCCCATTTATCCATGCAGGATGTCATGTTCTGTGGGCTGGAACAGAGGAAGCGGAGAGAATTTCCGTTAATTCAAAAGATACAGGATCTGATCCACAGAGAGTGGGAAAAAAACGGACAAAAGAGGGTCGCTACCACCAGCCCTCAAAAGGAGATACCCCTTCGACGATCCGGCAGTAAGTTCTTGGGACAGAGCCCCCAAATTAGACGCTGCCATTGCGAAGGCATCAAAAAAATCCTCGCTCCCCTTTGAGGACATGGGATCCCTTAAAGATCCCTTAGACAGGAAAGCTGATACTTTCCTGAAAAACACCTGGGAGATGGCGGCCGGGTCCTTAAGACCAGCAGTGGCTTCAACGTGCACGGCCAGGTCCATGATGGTCTGGTTGGACCAGTTGGAGTCACAACTAAAACAGGGTACATCAAGACAGACAATTCTTGGGGCCCTACCGACCATCCAAGAGGGAGCAGCCTTCCTGGCAGATGCCTCAGCGGATGCAGTGAGAATGGCCGCCAGAGCAGCAGGTCTCTCTAACGAAGCTCGCAGAGCCCTGTGGCTAAGGTGCTGGCAGGGAGACATCCAGTCCAGAGCAAAGCTCTGTGCGATTCCATGTGAGGGCGAATATTTGTTTGGAACTGTCCTAGACGAGCTGCTTGAAAAGGCGGGGGACGACAAGAAAAGATTCCCAAACCTTTCATCAGCGTCCTACCGTCGCCCATTTGGTAGAAGGAGATTTGGCCAGGGGAGAAGGCGCAACTCTTCGCCTGTTAGAGATCGACCCAGATGGGAAGACAGAAGGAGACGAGGTACGGGCTATATGTTTACATGCTCGTCGAGAGATCAAAAGAAACCAAATCAATGACTAGCGGTTCCCGTGGGGGGTAGACTGTCATCCTTCTTCCCGGCATGGTCACAGATTACGAATAGTGACTGGGCGCATAAGGCAATATCCACTGGGCTTAGGTTGGAATTTACCCAGATCCCGCGGGACACCATTAAACTGACCCCCTTAAGATCTTCTCATCTCGAACAAGCGGCTTTAGAAGCGGAAGTCTTGAGCCTATGTCAGAAAAATGTCCTGGTAGAGGTTCCAGAGGCTGAAAGGGGAAGAGGGTTTTACTCTCCCCTGTTTCTAATCCAGAAACCTGATAACACATTCAGAACAATTATAAACCTTCGTTCCCTTAACGAGTTTTTGATTAATCATACATTCAAAATGGAGTCCATTAATACAACAATAAAAATATTGTTTAAAGGTTGTTTTATGGCAGTCATAGATTTGAAAGACGCGTACTATCATGTACCTATCCATACAGACTTCCAGCAGTTCCTGAGGGTGGCAGTTTCAGTAGAGGGCACAGTACGTCATTTTCAGTATAGAGCCCTTCCCTTTGGTCTCTCAGCAGCACCCAGGGTTTTTACAAAGTTAGTGGCCGAAGTTATGGCTCACTTACGAGAGGTTGACGTCTTAATCATTCCATATTTAGACGATTTCTTGATTGTAGGAAAATCGGTGGGTCATTGTAAATCCCAGATAGAAAAAGCTAGATCCAGGTTAGAAAACCTGGGATGGATTTTAAACTACGAGAAATCCCGACTCCAGCCCTTAAAAATACAGAAATTATTAGGGTTGATACTAAATTCAGACACTCAGCGGTGCCTGCTACCACTAGATAAATTACAAAAGATACAGGAGCAGGTTCTTCGGGCAATGGATAATCCATCTGTGACCCTCAGACAGGCCATGTCCCTGTTAGGTTCTCTAACTTCATGCATCCCAGCAGTAAGGTGGGCACAGTTCCATACCAGAACCCTTCAAAACGACGTCTTGATTAATAGCAGGGCCCTTGGAGGCTCCTTACAGGGTCGGATGTGTCTAAGCCCCTCAACTGTTACATCACTGAGATGGTGGCTTGAGAGCGAGAACCTAGTGTCAGGGGTGCCCTGGATAACACAGATAACCTGTATTATAACCACAGACGCAAGTTCCTTCGGTTGGGGAGCCCATATGGGGGACGTAGTGGTACAGGGCCAGTGGGATTCTAATTCTGAAGTCTCATCCAACCAGAGAGAACTATTGGCGATAGAGCGGGCAGTCAAGAAACTCATTATCTACCTGCAGGGCCATCATGTGAGGATACACTCGGACAACCAGGTAGCGGTAGCATATGTCAACCACCAAGGTGGAACCCGCTCCAGCGCTCTGATGCAGATAACAGAACGGCTCCTCCAGATAGCAGAGAGAAATTGTCTATCTTTGACCGCGCTCCACATCAGCGGAAAGGACAATGTAAGAGCAGACTTTTTAAGCCGCAAGGCTCTAAGACAAGGAGAATGGGCTTTGAACAAAGATATTTACCGCCAGATTGTCTGCAGATGGGGCCAGCCAGAGGTAGACCTCTTTGCCACCAGAAAAAACAGAAAAGAAAGATTGTTCTGCTCTCTGAACCTCAGGGAAAATCCCCTGGCGGTGGATGCCCTACTGATAAGATGGGACTTTTCTCTGGCATACGCCTTCCCACCATTGAATCTTCTTCCTCTGGTAGTCAGGAAGATCAGAGAGGATCAGGCAAGAGTCATACTGATTGCCCCCTTTTGGCCCAGGAGGACCTGGTTCTCGTGGTTGAGGACCATGTCGATAGGCGATCCCTGGGTACTGCCGAACCTTCCGGATCTCCTCTACCAGGGGCCAGTCAGCCACCCACAAGTAGCGGGACTTCATTTGACGGCGTGGTATTTGAAAGGTCACTATTAAAAAATAGAGGGTTCTCCAAGAACTTAATTGACACCCTCCTAAGAAGCAGAAAATTAACCACCACTAATATCTATGCTAGGACCTGGAAACTCTTCCTGTCCACCTTTCACTTTGACATCAGAGATGGAATTCCCACGAAACATTCTGGAATTTCTCCAGAAAGGCTTCGAATTGGGTCTCTCCACAAGTACGCTAAAAGTACAAGTTTCAGCCTTAGGGGCCCTGTTTGCAGCTGATATTGCAAAAGATTATTGGGTAGCAAGGTTCATCAGAGCAGCGGCCAGATCGAGACCTATACACAAAGACAGATGCGTACCGTGGGACTTAAACTTAGTCCTTACAGCCATGACAGAAAGTCCGTTTGAACCTTTAGATTCCGCCTCACTAAAGATTATATCTCTTAAGACGGCATTCCTGGTAGCAATAACATCCGCGCGTAGGGTGAGCGATATACAGGCACTTTCCAGATTTCCTCCTTACACAGAGTTCTTACAGGATAGAGTAATCCTAAGGCCAGATCCAGCATACCTTCCCAAGGTAGCAACACAATTCCACAGGACACAGGAGATAGTTCTGCCTTCCTTCCTCCCTAACCCAACCAACCCTAAAGAGCAGAAACTCCAGGCGTTAGATATTAGAAGATGCTTACTGACATATTTAGCAGCCACGGATCCTTGGAAGAAGGAGAACGCATTATTCCTATCCTTCCAAGGTTCCAGGAAAGGATACAGAGTATCAAAATGCACATTAGCAAGGTGGATTAGGGAGGCTATCTCTCTTGCCTACACAGCAGGTGGTGGTCCGGCTCCACAGAACCTGAGGGCACATTCCACTCGGGCCATGGCATCATCCTGGGCGGAGAGATCTGGAGTATCAATTGATCAAATATGTAAGGCGGCCACCTGGTCATCTCCTTCCACCTTTTTTAACCACTATCGGTTAGACATGGGTGCCTCCTCAGACCTCACCTTCGGGCTAAGGGTGCTGCAGGCTGTAGTCCCTCCCTAAGTTAGTTTACATCTCTGTAATTCTCTCGTGGTGCTGTCATGGGAGTCCGAATAAAGTATTAAGTTACGTACCGGTAACGGTATTTTTCGGAGGCCCATGACCGCACCCTTAGTTCCCTCCCTTGTTCACATATAGGGGTGCACTCCTTAGAAGATTGTTCATAGAATCACCTTATGTGGGAGATGGTATGAAATAATTCTGTTAAATAGGGTAGATAGGTTGTATATATCATATGTTGTGTACTAACCATGGTAGCCTCTCAAGCTCTGTAATCCAACTGATGCGTGGGAGAGGTGCCGCCCTTTTGTATCTGTAGGTTTCCTGTTCCTATAGGGCGGATCCCCTCTCTCGTGGTGCTGTCATGGGCCTCCGAAAAATACCGTTACCGGTACGTAACTTAATACTTTTGTAACCTTAATACAGTCTTGTACTTAAGATCTATAAAATCTTATAAAACAGTGGCTGGACCGTAAATAAAAAGTACCTATTGTGTCCCCCTTTATCCTTATAGAGTGCACGTAGGGTCCTCACTCCTCCTGTAACTGTTGCGATGTGTTGCATTGTATTGTTTCTGTCCATGTCCCTACCTTATTGTAAAGTGCTTTGGAATATGTTGGTACTATATAAACAAAAATGATTCTAATCCTGCATTGCAATCTGTGCTGCTCGGTGCAGTCCCATACCGCCCCTGTACGTCATGATACTCTTGCCCATTTTTAGTCTATGGGTGCACAGTAACATGTATAGGTCATGCTTTCAGACCGCATAACTCTCTAATCTTGTTTCCAGGTATTTGCATTTGGGCAGAATTGCAGTAATTGTCTGGGAACTGGTGATAATCAAAGCACAATGGCTCCAAGAAGACTTGATATACTTTGTGGCAAGAAAATAACTGGCATTTGCTATGGCAGCGGCCCCCATGTACTGGTCTGTACTGAAGGTATGTAAAGTAATTTATTACCTTTCCTTCCTTTCTGTGCAGGTGTGGGGGGGTATCACCAACTATGCCAATGTCGGCTGCCTCATCCAATGTTTAACTATGGTCACCAGCAGGGGTGGGAGGGTAGATGTGGCTGCTGCAGCATGGAGTGATTCTTTCTCTTTTCCTGTACACATTTCGGCATTTCAGGAAGTAGTCGTCCCTTTATCAGATTTTAGATGTATTGCCATAAAAAGCACGAGTCCTATTGATATGAATCTTTTGGTGCTACAAATTCTTTGCGTTGACTGCATGCAGTGAAATCTGGTAGTGTTATGGAAGCTGCAACTCCCTTATAGGAGGAGATGGCAATAACCGTGGCTATGCTTTGAGCCTTCTGGTTGTATTTTGCCATCCTGCTATATCTGGGCCCCTAGCAGTATGTGAGCTCTCAAGCACACACCCTGCACGGAGAATGAGATCTGACTCTGCCCCAGTCTACACGGCCAAGGAAGCTGCATACATCGTACACCTGCCTGCTTCTTGTTTATACTTTTGAAACTTTTAATATGAATATACAAAAGTTAACAATAAGAATATTGAAACCTTTTTAATAGACCTAATTGAAATGTAATTTCTAGAATTGGGCATTTGCTGCAGTATTCACCCTCCCCAAAACAGCAGTTCCACCTTTCATTTTTCACAACACAAGCGATCTCCCAAGTAGTCACAGCTTCTAATGCTCCATTTTTGTAGTACAAACTGTCTTGAGTTATGAAACTTAATCTTGCCTTTTGTCTTGGTCTGTGCAGCTGTTAGTAATTCTACCCTTTTTTTATTGCTTTGTTTTCTAGATGGGGAGCTTTATGCTTGGGGGCACAATGGGTACAACCAGCTTGGGAATGGTAACACTGTCCAAGGTACCGTCCCTGTTGAGATCTGCGTTGAAGCGCTTACAAAAAAAGTGGTGCAAGTGGCGTGTGGCTCCCATCACTCAATGGCTTTAACATCCGATGGAGAGGTAATGTTTCATGGAGAAACACAGGCTCAAAGATTGCTAAACAAATTGCCTAAACTTGCTGAGCAGAATCCACACATTCAGTTTAAATGTCTTATTGATTTAGTGATCTGAAGACTTGTTAGTTCCTTTCACGTGTTGTGTTTGGGATATTCTTGCACACTTGCCAGACATGGCAGCGTAGGGTCACAAATGGAGAACTGCAGTTGTATATTTTATCTTGTAAGACTTAATTTGAGCCAGCGAATATGTTGATATAAGTGCAATGCATAGGTGAGTATTCACACTGGCCATGAGCAAATACCATGTAATGAGTAAATGGTAATGGTGCATGGGAACTTAACATTGTTTTGATTAAAAAAGCAAGCCATATCACGCCAAGGTGTACTTAACTCTCATAGTTCACATCACTTTGTCAGACAAATGGGTAATGGCAGAGCAGGACCTGGATCTCGACTGTTAGACACCTTCTGTTAACGCTAGGCAGGGTGGCCATCCCTTTAAAGAGGGAACCTGTCAGTAGTTGGGGCTGATGTAGATAAGGCAGTGGCCAGATCTTATAGCATTCTATAATGCTGCAGATAAGTCCCCGATCCAACCTTAAAGATAAACTTATTTCTCTTTATTATGCTCACCTGGGGGCGGTCCAGTCCGATGGGTGTCGTGCGTCCAGTGCCTCCCATCTTCTTGAGATGGCACCTTCCAGCTTGGTTCATGGCGCCCTGGCATCATCGCTCCTGCACAGGCATACTCATCTGCCCTGTTGAGGGCAGAGCAAAGTACTGCAGTGCGTGGTGCCAGGAAAGGTCAAAGAGGAATGGCGCCTGCACGCTTGAGTACTTTGCTCTGCCCTCAACAGGGCATAGAAGTACACCTGCACTGGAGCACAATGCTGGGGAGCCATGAACCAAGCAGGAAGGCAGCATTGCAAGAAGATGGGAGGCACCAGACCTGTGACACTCATCGGACTGCATCGCCCCACCCCGGGTGAGTATAACTTATTTTTCTTATCTTTCAGGTCGGACCAGGGGCTTATGTGCAGCATTATAGAATGCTGTAGAGAAGCCCTGAAAAGCAGTGGCCGCATATATCGGCCGGAAGTGCTGACAGGTTCCCATTAACCAGCTTTTCTTGCTTTCTCTCTGAAGGTGTTACTTGAAATTTAAAGCAATTGCGCTTGAAAATTTACCAAAATTGTGTAACTTGAACAGTGCAAATTTACACTAGACAGCCGTAAAATGCACCAGGCATATTTTGGGTGCAGATTAGTATATGTGCTGCGCTGTGCAGTCTTTTGAGGATGATCTTTCGATTGTCATGTTTGTCTTTTCACCACTTAGGTGTTTGCCTGGGGATACAATAACTGTGGACAAATTGGTTCTGGCACCACAGCGAACCAGCCAACTCCTCGCCGAGTGTGTGCACAGCCTAAAGAGGGCTTGGGAGGTCTCTGTGGCGGTTATGAAGACAAACATAGCCGCCACATCGGTTGCCAGATCAATGCATCTATGGATCGACAGAGCACCAATTAAAAGCGAAAACCCCTAGAGGTGGGATCTTAGAGGGCCTTCCCCTGTTGAGAATTGCAACCGGATTCCTGGCGGATGCTTCAGCTGATTGGTGCGTCGAGGCCAGGAATAATTCTTTATCCAATGCGGCTCGCCAAGCCATATAGATGAAGACCTGGTCAGGGGATTACCAGCTGAAAAATAAGTTGTGCGATACCTTTCTCAGGTGGAAAGGTATTAGTACTGGGCTTAGATAAAATACTGGAGAAGGGTTCCCCGAGGAAAAAACAAGATATTTTCCCTTCTGAGATCCCGTCCTTCCCAAAGGCAGGAGTATAGAGGGAAAGGGAGATCAGCTTGCTGGGAATACCTGAAGGGGGGGGGGGGGGGGATATAGGGGGGCCCCCCCCTTCTCGCTCCAGACCAAGTTCCAGGAGCAGGAGACAATGACTTCATACCAGCAGGGGGTCGCCTCAAACACTTCTCGGAGGCATGGGGGCTCATTTCCCAGAACCAGTGGATCCAGAATAGCTTCCCAGGGCTATACCCTTGAATTCACAAAGCCCCCCCCCCCCCCAGCACGGTTTGTAGTTACAAATCCCCAGTCCAAAACCCTTATAGACCCTATATGGGCAGATGTAAAAGATCTGCTAAGATCAGAAGTAGTGGTTCAGGTTCCAGAAGCAGAGAGGTCAGGGCCACTTCAACTCTCTTCACAGTAAAAAAAAAAAAAAAAAAAAAAAAACCCCTTCGGGGTAGAGTCAGACCATTATAAATTTAAAATCCCTAAACCAATGGTGGACCAGTCACAAGAACATCAGCCAGGGGGTGCCTTGGATCATATCGCCATGCGTGACTAGCATCCTGGATGCCAGCAGGAAAGGATGGGAGGCCTATCTGGAAGGAAGGTACCTTCAAGGAACATGGCCCAGAAACATCAGTTCACAGTCCTCAAACTACAGAAAGCTACGAGCAGTTTGGCTAAAACTAAGCCGGTCGAGTCTACAAGGCCAACATATAAAGGTCATGTCAGACGCGTAACCACAGTATCTTTCCTACTCCACCAGGAGGGCCCAAGACATGGAAAGCTTCAGGACCTGACGGCCCGCATCTTCACATGGGCGAAGAACAATGTTCGCTCCATATCAGCGGTACACCTACAAGGCTCCATGAACAACATAGCCGACTATTTGAGCAGACCAGAAGTCCGAGCCACCGAGTGGGAATTGAAAAAAAAAAGATATTCATAGACTTGTGCCATCAGTGGGGAACCCCCCCCCCCCAGCTGGACCTTCTTTACGACAAAAAAGAACATCAAGCTACAGAGATTCTTCTCCCTCAATCCAGCGGACCATCCAGAAGGGGTCGACGCCTTGAATCAGAGATGGGAAGGGGGACTGCTTTACGGCTCCCCCCCCCCCATTGCTATAATACCGAGAGTCCTCATAGAGCCATGGGGGAAGGAGCATGGGTAATACTAGTGGTACCCTTCTGGCCCAGGCGAAGTTGGTTCCCCCTCCTGGAGAAGATGGCTCAGGAGGTCTCGCACCATCTACCAACAGCAGACGACCTGCTTTCCCAGGGCCCAGTTCTGCACCCAGATCAGGAAAACCTACAGTTGGCAGCAGGGATCCTGAGAGGGAGATCCTAAAATCCAGAGGCCTCTGACAGTGATCTCAATGATGCAGGCCAGCCGTAAGCCCGTTACGAGTGCAATCTATCGTAAGATTCGGAGGAAGTTCTTGCTCAGGTGGTAGGTCCATGGGGGTACTAGCTTGCCCAGATATCCCACAAATCCTTGACTTCCTCCAGGCAGTATTTAATAAAGGTCTGAGTCCAAGCACACTGAAAGTTCAGATAGCAGCTTTAAGTACTTTCTTTGATTTCTCCTTGGCCTCTCATCCATGGATAGCGTGTTTTGCAAAGTCCATCCAGAGATTGAGGCCCCTTTAAGGAAAACAGTTCCCCTGTGGGACCTAAATCTGGTACTTAACACTCTATGCAGAACCCCCTTACAAGCCAACATCTGAGATGGGCGTCATAAAGCTTACACAAACGTCATGTATTTTTTTTTTTTTTGTAACCATCTCCTCAGCCAAATGGCTGGTTGAGATTCAGGCTCTGTCAGTCCAGAACCCCTACACTCAAATTTTTGAGGACCGCATAATAAAACTAAACCCAGGAATCCTCCCTAATATAGTATCTCCCCAGAATCTAAACCAGGAGATGGTCCTACCCTCATTCTGCCCATCCCCGAAAAACAAAGATTCTTTCACTCATTGGGCGTCAAACGAGCGATCACGCGCTACTTAGAGGCTACCCGAGAGTGGCGACAGGACACAATTTTGTCCAATACAAGGGGTAGAAATAAGGGTAAAGGAGCATCTAGCAGGATGGATAATGTCAACTATCTCCTCAGCAGACGAGGCTGAGGGATTACCTATACCAGAAGGGCTTAGAGTGCATTCCACTAGGGTGATGGTGTCGAGGTAGCTATTTAGGGAGGGCTAAATTAACCCTTCACGGTTGAGCCAGTGATGTCCAAATTATTCCAGTGTTGCTAGAAACTCAAATGACCACACGGAGACTGGGGTCTCTGTACGGGAGGATCGAGGCAGATCACTAAGCCCCTTTATTTTAGTCACATCTTTTATAATCTTTTGCTTAATTATGCAAAGTTCTCGAGTACCAATATCATCATTTCACTTTGTAAGCCAATAATATTGCAAGAAAACCGGAAACTACATATATGTCCGTATCCAAATAGATAGTATAATGACATATTCTTCAGAGTTTTACACTCCCGCCTCCCTTATCTTTGTACCTGATGAGAACAGTCTGGTTTCATGACAGCCCATGCCAATTATAAAAATTTATCTTACAGCAACAAAAACGGAGAAACGAAACCTTCAGAGAATGGCTAAAACGAAACTTCAACTCTGATTTTAGTATTAACCCTTCACAATGTCAATGTCATGGGCAGAGAGGGCAGAAGCCTCAGTAGAGCAAATATGCAGGACCGCCACCTGGTCTACTCTAAACACTTTCTGTAGACACTATAAATTGGACACGTTAGCAGCTAGCCAGACAGACCTTTGGTTGTAAAGTGCTACAAGCAGTGGTCCCACCCAAAGCAATTCCTACTTTGGTATTCTCCATGGTGCGGTCAGGAGGAACTTCCTGGAAAACTGAGATTAGACCTACCGGTAATATTTCCATCAGTCATCCTGACAGCACTGGTAGTTCCCTCCTGAAGATTTGTATTTGTAATGATTTGCTTGTACAAAATCTCAATAAATTGCATCCATACTGGTGTGGTACTTGAAAAAATCACTGGAGTGTGGAAGTGGGAGGGGACCTTTTAACCTCTTGTGCATTTCCTGTCCCTGTAAGGATGAAGGAAGGACAACCTCCATGGTGCTGTCAGGATGGACTACTGGAAATAACATTACCGGTAGGTCTAATCTCCATTTTTGGTCAAAGCATAAAGCTATCCCACCGTGACAAGACGTACCCCATCGGGACAGACCTAAACTGTCATGTTAAAACCTACTTGGTGTGAATAGTGTAAGTTGCTGTGTCTCAACTGGACACCCAGCTATGGAGGGACTATACAACAAATCAGGATACAAATCCAGCTCACCAGATACGGCATTCCAACATCGGAGCACGAGACCGCTGTGTCAAAGCGCACAATCCAAGGCAATGAGAAAAAACTTTGTCCAGCTCCACGATGTAGTGAAAAATATTCTTTATTCACTCAATAGAAATGAGGTTTAAAAGCCAGCATGAGTTAACAGGCATGCGATCGATCTACGCGTTTCGAGTGGCTAGGCACTCTTAATCATGATACGCAGCTTTGTCCATGGGTAGATCTTATATACTCTATCCGGTCTACACACCGGTTAAATAATTAAAACAAATATAAAACAAATAGTTTTCTCTCTAACAATCACAATTACATATAACAATTTGATTCATTAAGATACAATATTATCGCCTTTAGTAGTATTTTATCTTTATTTTATTTCTTAATTTTTATTCATTATTCTCTTGTTATCCATGCAAAAATGAAGCAAACTTCTGAAATAGAAGAAAAACATAACAGATCTCAATGTTGCAACCATTCACAACAGTAAAATTCACATAGATACAATTTTTCAAAATGCATGCGGTTTTCAATTACATGTCAAATTTTTATTTTTTGCGCAATGTTAATTTTAGCACAACAGAACATTTTTTAGTATAGACATGTATACAAAGAAGGGGGAGAAGAAGAAAAAAAAACTTTTTGAAAAAAAAAAAATGTTAAAATTGAAAATTTTTTTTCAGGGATTATTTCAATTAGCGCACCAAATGTGCACACAGCCATAATACGTTCGTTTAAAGGGGAAATAAAAAAACTCCAATTTGCACTGTTCTAAAGAATTTTTTTCAGTGTATATGATTTTTTGGGTTATATGCACAGCCAAAAAACATTTAATTCTTTTATTCCCCATCATACACCAATCATAAAAATCCGTTCTGATGCATTTATTGAAAAGTCGTTATCATAAACTTTTTTTTGTTATATTTAATTTTTAGTTTATATCTGGGAAAAAAAAACAAAACTTCATGCACTGAAAAAAACCGTTCTAATGCATATATAGAGAGATTGTCATACACTTTCCCAAATAAATGAAGTATTTCTTAAGTAACTGTACAACATAAAACTATGTTGAATATTTTGGTTTTTATATTTTAAACATGCAGATTCGAAAAACTGCATGAAAATACAGTTCTGTGCACAAAAAATACCCCATGAAAAACCTAGCAAAAAAACTCTGCCATATTTCCACATATTTTAGTATATGTTTAATCAGAACATGAAGATTCATTATAAATGTGATAAGATAGATGTTTCAAAGAGGAAAGGGTTAATAAGTGCTAGTCTAATAAAAGAGCATGGTGTCTTTTCTTTTATTCAAGCCTCGTGGCATACTAGTGTTTAATTTGAACATCCACCACGCCTCCCTATTCCTAAGCACAGGTTCTAAGTCCCCACCTCTGATCCGACTGTGGACTTTCTCAATCCCATATACTTTTAATGAGTCCAGTTTTTTACTATGAGTCTCAATAAAATGTCGGGAGAGCTGTGATATGTTTCTATTCATATTAGCATTCTCTATATCAAGAATGTGCTCTCTAATCCTAGTTTTTAACGTGCGTTTTGTGCTACCCACATATTTTAGTCGGCAAGAAGTACATTCCATGATATAAACTACATTTTTGGTGTTGCAGTTTATAAAATCTTTGATGTCAAATAGGTTACTGTCATCAAAATCTCCAAATTTATCACACCTTTTGGTATAGGTACACATCTTGCACTGACTAGCAGCACATTTGAAAAAGCCTCTAGTTTTCAACCCTTTCCTCTTTGAAACATCTATCTTATCACATTTATAATGAATCTTCATGTTCTGATTAAACATATACTAAAATATGTGGAAATATGGCAGAGTTTTTTTGCTAGGTTTTTCATGGGGTATTTTTTGTGCACAGAACTGTATTTTCATGCCGTTTTTCGAATCTGCATGTTTAACCCCTTAATGACCGCCGATACGCCTTTTAACGGCGGTAATTGAGGGTACGAAGGGTGGTTTCACATTAGCGCTTTTTAAGCGCACGCACGGCCGGGGGTAGCTCCGCCCCCGAGCCGGCTCTCTGCCCGGCGTGCCCGCCCCTTGCTTGTAGCGCCGCCTCCTAGCGCACAGCGGCGCCTGCGATCGGCGCACCCTATCTTTAGCATAGGGTGCGCAGATCGTGCGCAGGCCGTGCGCTAGTTGCGCTTTGACCTGCGCTGCGCACTTTTGACGATGCGCCGTGCGCGGCAAAATCCGAAAAGTTTGATTTTGGCGCGCACGGCGCACCGTCAAAAGTGCGCAGTGCAGGTCAAAGCGCAACTAGCGCACGGCCTGCGCACGATCTGCGCACCCTATGCTAAAGATGGGGTGCGCCACTAGGAGGCGGCGCTACAAGCAAGGGGCGGGCACGCCGGGCAGAGAGCCGGCTCAGGGGCGGAGCTACCCCCGGCCGTGCGTGCGCTTAAAAAGCGCTAATGTGAAACCGCCCTAAAACCACAGCGCCGTTAATTCACGGCGCTGTGATTTAAGTGAATAGCGCCCCCCCAGTGTCGGATTTTCTCCGGGGTCTCGGCTGCCAGGGGTAGCCGAGACCCCAGAGAACCCCCGCTTTTGCGATCGCCGTTATTAACCCTATAACGGCGACCGCAAAAAAAAGCTGCGATTTTACATTTAATTTCTCTCTCCTCTGATGTGATCGCACATCAGAGGAGAGAGAAATAGGGTCCCCGGTACCCCTCCGTGGCCCTCCGTCCCCTCCCGGTGGTCCCACGTCCCGCCGGCATCCTCCGATGGGCGCCGCCATCTTGAAAATGGCGGGCGCATGCGCAGTGCGCCCGCCGGGAATCTGCCGGCTCCGGCTGGCAGATTCCATTCATTATCTTGATCACTATGATAAACGATCATAGTGATCAAAATAAAAAAAATAGTACATAACCCCCCCATTTATCACTCCCTTATATAGGCCAATATAATGGAATTAAGAAAATATATTTTTTTTTTTTCAGTTAGGGTTGGGTTAGGGTTAGGGTTGGGCTAGGGCTAGGGTTAGGGCTCGGGTCCCGACTAGGGTTAGGGCGAACTAGAATTAGGGTTGGGATTAGGGTTAGGGGTGTGTTGGGGTTAGGGTTGGAGCAAGAATTGAGGGGTTTCCACTATTTTTGCCAACTTTGGGGGTCTAAAAATTGGGGTCTAAAAAATTAACTTTTGTGGAAATAAAAAAAGACTTTTTATTTTCACGGCTCTGCGTTTATAAACTTTTGTGAAGCGATTGGGGGTTCAAAGTGCTCACCACACATCTAGATAAGTTCATTAGGGGGTCTAATTTCCAAAATGGGGTCACTTGTGGGGGGTTTCCACTGTTTAGGCCCATCAGGGGCTCTGCAAGTGCAACATGATGCCCGCAGACCATTCCATCAAAGTCTGCATTCCAAAATGGCACTCCTTCCCTTCCGAGCTCTCCCATGCGCACAAACAGTGGTTCCCCCCCACATATGGGGTATCGGCGTACTCAGGACAAATCGCATAACAACTGTGCGGGTATGATTTCTCCTGTTACGCTTGTAAAAATAAAAATTTGGGGGCGAAAAGATCTTTTTTGTGGAAAAAAAATGGATTTTTTATTTTTACGGCTCTACGTTATAAACTTCTGTGAAGCCCTTGGGGGTTCAAAGTGCTCACCACACATCTAGATAAGTTCCTTAATGGGTCTAGTTTCCAAAATGGGGTCACTTGTTGGAGGTTTCCACTGTTTAGGCACATTAAGGGCTCTCCGAACGCAACATGGCATCCGATCTCAATTCCAGCCAATTCTGCGTTGAAAAAGTCAAACGGCGCTCCATCCCTTGCGAGCTCTGCCGTGTGCTGAAATAGTGGTTTACCCCCACATATAGGGTATCGGCGTATTCAGGAGAAATTGTACAACAAATTTTGTGGTTGATTTTCTCTTTTAACACTTGTGAAAATAAAAAAAATTGGTTCTGAAGTAAATTTTTTGCAAAAAAAAAGTTAAATATTAATTTTTTCCTTCCACATTGCTTTAGTTCCTGTGAAGCACTTAAAGGGTTAATAAACTTCTTGAATGTGGTTTTGAGCACCTTGAGGGGTCTAATGTTTAGAATGGTGCCACTTTTGGTTATTTTCTGTCATGTGCACCCCTCAAAATGACTTTAAATATGATGTGGTCCCTAAAAAAAAAAAAAAAATGGTTTTGGAAATTTTGTTGTAAAAATGAGAAATCGCTGGTCAACTTTTAACCCTTATAACTTCCTAATACCCCATGTGTGTAGAGCAGTGCTCAGAAGGGAAGGAGCATCATTTGAGATTTTGAATGTCAAATTGGCTGGAATCGAGAGCGGATGACATTTTGCGTTTGGAGAGCCCCTGATGTACCTAAACAGTGGAAACCCCCCACAAATGACACCAGTTTGGAAACTAGACCCCCCCCCCCCCCAAGGAACTTATCTAGATGTGTGGTGAGCACTTTGAACCCCCAATGGCTTCACAGAAGTTTCTAATGCCCGGGCATGAAAATAAAAAAAATCGTATTTTTTCCACAAACATGATCTTTTAGTCACCAATTTTTTTTTTTTTTTATTTTCCCAAGGGTACCAGGAGAAATTGGACCCCAAAAGTTGTCCAATTTGTACTGAGTACACTGACATCCCATATGTGGGAGAAAACTACTGTATGGGCACACGTCGGGGCTCGGAAGGGAAGTAGTGACGTTTTGGAATGCAGACTTTGATGGAATGGTCTGCGGGTGTCATGTTGCCTTTGGAGAGCCCCTTATGTACCTAAACAGTGGAAACCCCCCACAAGTGACCCCATTTTGGAAACTAGACCCCCTAAGGAACTTATCTAGATGTGTGGTGAGCACTTTGAACCCCCAAGTGCTTCACAGAAGTTTATAACGCCCGGGCGTGAAAATAAAAAAATCATATTTTTCCACAAAAATGATATTTTTGCCCCCAATTGTTTATTTTCCTAAGGGTAACAGGAGAAATTGGACCCCAAAAGTTGTTTTGCAATTTGTCTTGAGTAGGCTGATACCCCATATGTGGGGGTAAAACACTGTTTGGGCGCTTGGCAGAGCTTGGAAGGGAAGGAGCACCATTTGACTTTTTCAACTCCGAATTGGCTGGAATTGAGATCAGATGCCATGTTGCATTTGGAGAGCACCGGATGTGCCCAAACAGTGGAAACCCCCCAATTCTAACCCTAGCCCTGGCCCTAACCCTAGCCCTGGCCCTAACGGGAAAATGGAAATAAATACATTTTCTTTTAATTTTATTATTTTTCCCTAACTAAGGGGGTGAAAATGGGGGGCTTGATTTACTATTTATGGTGGGTTTTTGTTTGGCAGCTGTCACATGCTAAAAGACGCTTTTTATTGTAAAAATAGTTTTTGCATCACCACATATTGAGAGCTATAATTTTTCTGTATTTTGACCCACCGAGTCATGTGAGGTCTTATTTTTTGCGTGACGAGTTGACGTTTTTATCGGTGCCATTTTCGGGCACGTGACATTTTTTGATCGCTTTTTATTCCAATTTTTGGGACGCAGAATGAACAAAAAACAGGGTTTCATGAATTTCTTTTGGGGGGGTGCGTTTACACCGTTCCGCGTGCGATAAAATTGATAAAGCGGCTTTATTCTTCGGGTCAGTACGGTTACAGCGATACCTCATTTAGGTCGTTTTTTTGTTTTGTCGGTTTTATGCAATGAAAATAATTTTATATAAAAAAAATATTTTTGCATCGCTTTATTCTGCGATATATAACTTTTTTATATTTTCGCTGATGTTGTATGGCAGCTCGTTTTTTGCGGGACAAGATGACGTTTTCAGCGGTACCATGGACATTTATATGCTTCTTTTTGATCGCGTGTTATAGCAGTTTTTGTTTGGCGGTATGATAATAAATCTTTTTTTTTTTTTGCTTCGTTTTTTATTTTTTTTAAGGGGGTTCGCTAAAGGGTTTAACTGATGGGACAGTTTTATAGGGCAGGTCGTTACGGACGCGGCGATACCTAATATGTGTACTTTTTATTGTTTTTTTTTTTTTCCAAAAAATGAATTTATTGGGGGAATTTTTGTTTTTTCTTTCTAATTTATTTGGCGATTTTTTTTTTTTTTGTTAAACTTTATTACATTGTCCCAGGTGGGACATCACTGTCCTGTGACAGATCGCTGATCTGTCACATCACAGATCACTGTGACAGATCAGCGGTCTGTCACAGGCAGTGCAGCAGGCTTCTTCGTGCCTGCGCTGTGCAGGCACTGAGGAAGCCGGATCCCTGCAGGCCCCCGAAGGTCCCCGTCGCCATCTTGGATTCGGGGACCTGCAGGGAAGGAGCCCCCCGCAGCAGCGCTACACATTGCGCTGCCGTGGGGGGCTCAGGGAAGCACTGAGGGAGCCCCCTCCCTGCCGATACTTCCCTTTAACCCCTGGTACACCGCGAACCTGTTTGATCGCGGTGTGCAAGGGGTTAACGTGTCGGGGGCGGTCCGTGACCGCCCCTGACACCCGGCACAGTGTGTCAGCTGTGATAATCCTCCGGTTCTCCGGTGGGCCATTCCGACCCTGTATGTGCACACAATGTCTTTTACAAGCAGAGCTACCTGATGAAATTTGCAAACAGAAGGTGCTTTCTGAAAACGCTGGTTGTGTCTTTCTTTAAGCATCTTTTGTGTCATCTTTTCAGTTGCCTCTTGTTGCAGCTTTGGCACTGACATTTTTATTTGCCTTGTATGTAGAAAATAATGAGCGAATCCCAAGCGGAAGCCTCTTGAATAATTGTCAGTCCGCTTCTTTTAACAGTTTAATGTCTTTATAAACGTGATACAGTTAAAAGAAGCTCAAAAGACTAGAACCCTGAACAAATAGCACAGCAAGTCTTTTTTTTACAGTGCAATACACTAAGGAACTAGACAAGAGAGTATCTCATATGGAAATTAAAATGGGAGACTTTGCCAAATCACACAACAAGCTGATAGATGCACATAATGAACTCTCAGATGAATTGGAAGTCATTCAAACTAAACTTGTGGATGTAGAGGATGGCTCTTGGCGAAACAAGGTAAAATTGCGAGGGATACCAGAATGTTCCTCCTCAAGAACTGAGGGGATTCCTTCAAGGTTTGATTAAAGCAGCTATCCCTAACTGCTCCCCATTAGACACAATCATTGACAGAATCCATAGGGTACAACGCCCCAAAAATATACCTGAACCAATGCCCAGAGATGTCTTTGCTCGTATCCATTTCTTTCATATAAAAGAAGACCTACTACTCTTTTCTAGAAAAAGGGAGAACTCCCACGCACTTATCAACAAATTAAAATATTCGTGGATGTATCGGCAGTGACTCACATTTTCTGCAGATTATTGAATCCTATCACTTTCACTCTGAGAGAAAAGAAAGTGACATATAGATGGGGTTTCCAACTGAAGCTTCTCATACATTACAGAGGAGAGTGGGACACGGTTACCTCCTTGGAAGAGGGAGAAAACCTCATGCGTAACTGTAACCTTACACTAATAGAACCCACTTGCCCTCACAGAACCCACACACAATTCGAGGAAGCTGGCTGTCAACTTTCTTCAACTAAAAACAAGTCTGTGCTGAATGATAGATTTTTCTTCGTCTGGGTAGAGAGGGAATCGTGTAGCCTTTTCGGCCAATCGGGCAGAACTTTTCCCCCTTCTTCTGGGATACTGACTAGTCAGTCGCACAGAATAAGTAGATCCAGTGTCGGACTGAGGTGCCAAGGGCCCACTAGTAACATTGACTTTGGGGGCCCACTTTTTGCCTGCAAGCAAATATTACATGACCCTGGTTCCCAAATATACCTATACCTCTATATAATAAACTGGATACTTTAGTTAATGAATGAGATGCTGCTTTTTTTTCTGTACAAAGTGAATTAGGACTATTACTGCCCATACAGTAAGGTTGGGGGTCCAGATTTGCACAAGGGCCCACCGGGGGATTGCCCTGTTACCCTATGTGCCAGTCCAAGCCTGAGTAGATCTTTTAGTTGGTCTGCTAATTGTTTATGTTGGTCAAATTAATGTTTTGTATATTTATGTTCTCTTTTACATACAGGATAATTCTGAAAGCTTGGTGGATTTGGTAACGATGGAGTTGATGTTGCACATCTGTATATTATTATTATTATTTATTATAGCGCCATTTATTCCATGGCGCTTTACATGTGAGGAGGGGTATACATAATACATACAAGTACAGTAATCTTAAACAATACAAGTCACGACTGGTACAGGATGCGAGAGGACCCTGCCCGCGAGGGCTCACAATCTACAACGGGATGGGTGAGGATACAGTAGGCGAGGGTAGAGCTGGTCGTGCAGCGGTTTGTTGGATCGGTGGTTACTGCAAGTTGTAGGCTTGTCGGAAGAGGTAGGTCTTCAAGTTCTTTTTGAAGGTTTCCATGGTAGGCGAGAGTCTGATATGTTGTGGTAGAGAGTTCCAGAGTAGAGGGGATGCGCGGGAGAAATCTTGTATGCGATTGTGGGAAGAGGAGATAAGAGGGGAGTACAGAAGGAGATCTTGTGAGGATCGGAGGTTTCGTGCAGGTAAGTACCAGGAGACTAGGTCACAGATGTACGGAGGACTCAGGTTGTGGATGGCTTTGTATGTCATGGTTAGGGTTTTGAACTGGATTCTTTGGGTAATGGGGAGAGGCCGGGGAATAGCGGGGGGACAGGTGGATTAGTCGGGCAGCAGAGTTAAGAATAGATTGGAGGGGTGCGAGAGTGTTAGAGGGGAGGCCACAGAGCAGGAGGTTGCAGTTTTTGGAGATTCTTGGTTGAGGAATGTACGGATCCATGAAATATTTTTGAGTTGAAGTCGGCAGGAAACGGAAAGGGCTTGGATATGTGGTTTGAAAGAGAGATCAGTGTCAAAGATAACCCCGAGTCAGCAAGCTTGTGGGACTGGAGAGAGTGGGCAGCCGTTTAATGGATAGGTCCGTTGGGGGGTGGGGGGGGGGTCACGTGAGATGGGCGAAAGATGATTAATTCTGTTTTGTCCATATTAAGTTTTAGAAATCTAGCGGAGAAGAAGGATGAAATGGCACAGACATTGAGGGATTTTGTTTAGTAGGGAGGTGATATCTGGTCCAGAGATGTAGATCTGTGTGTCATCAACATAGAATCTCATGGCTTTCAGTATCATCTCTATGAGCTGTCCGAGGCCGAAGGTGTAAACTGAGAAGAGCAGGGTCCCTAGGACTGAACCTTGCGGGACTCCGACGGATAGGTGGTGCGGTGAGGAGGTGGTGTGCGAGTGGGAGACGCTGAATGTCCGGTCTGCTAGATATGACGCAATCCAAGATAGGGCCAAGTCTGTGATACCAAGAGATGAGAGGGTCTGTAGTAATAGGGAATGGTCCACTGTGTCAAAGGCAGAGGACAGGTCCAGGAGGAGGAGGACAGAGTAGTGTCGCTTGGCCTTGGCGGCTAGTAGGTCATTGGTGACCTTAGTTAGGGCAGTTTCAGTGGAGTGGTGTGGCCGGAAGCCAGATTGCAAGTGGTCAAGGAGGGAGCAAGAAGAGAGGTGGGAGGATAGTTCAAGATGGACGTGTTCTTCCAGTAGTTTTGAGGCATAGGGGAGAAGTGATATAGGGCGATAGCTAGATACAGAGGATGGGTCAAGAGAGGGCTTTTTGAGGATAGGTGTGATTGAGGCATGTTTAAAGCTTGAGGGGAAAACACCAGTTAGTGATAGGTTGAAGAGATGGGTTAGGGTTGGGATGAAGACTGTGGTGAGGTTTGGGATGAAGTGAGATGGCATCGGGTCAAGTGCACAGGTAGTGAGATGTGATCTTGAGAGTAGAGTGGAGAGTCAATCTTCTGTAATGGTGGAGAAGTTGGTTTTGGGGGAGGAGGGCAGGGCAGGTAGGAGGAAGGGCACTGGGGGTTGTTGACCAAAACTGTCTCTGATGTTATCAATCTTCTCCTTGAAAAATGAGGCAAAGTCTTCAGCTGAGATGAGTGGAGAGGGAGGAAGTGCTGGGGGGGCGGAGGAGAGAATTGATGGTGTTGAATAACTGCTTAGGGTTGTGAGACAGGATATGAGAGATGAGAAGTAGGTTTGTTTTGCTGCAGCGAATGTGGCCTTGAAAGTAGTGAGGGACTGTTTGAATGTGATGAAGTCCTCATTGGAGTGGGATTTTTTCCAACTCCGCTCAGCAGCCCTGGAAGCCCGCCTCAGTTCTTTGGTCAGACTGGTGTGCCAGGGCTGTCTGTTGATTTTGCGAGCTTTGGTATGTTTGAGAGGGGCAACTGATTCCAAAGCTACAGCTATTGTGGTGTTATATAGAGCGGCATCCGCATTGTGTAGGGAACTTTGTCTGAATCTCTCCTCCCTCTTACAGACATGTGAGTGTAGATCGAGGTGTTGAAGAAGGTGGTGGCTGACCCTGGAGCGGCAGTATCTGACAGCTAGTTGGAGGGGGAGTAGATGCGCACAGAGTGCACCTCGAAGGAAGGGAGGGCAACAGGGCGGCAGTGGGATTGGGGTCAAGGAGCAGTTATCTGACAGGAGAAAACCAACTCCTCCACCATGCTTGCAGCTGGGGGCGAGGGGGTGTGGGAAAGGTGGAATCCACCATATGAGAGTGCAGCAGGAGAGGCTCTGTCAGAGGAGGTGAGCCAGGTTTCGGTGATGGCGAGGAAGGAAAGTTTGCTGGTAATAAAATGATGATGAAAGAAAGTTTGTTGCACACAGAGCGAGCGTTCCACAGAGCTCCTGTTAGTGGGACTGGGGAAGCTGGGGCTGGGCGAATGTGTATAAGGTTGGAGTGGTTACGGGAAGTTGTGATTGGGTGTGGATGGGAGGTAGAAATGACTGTGGGAATGTGGTGACGAGGATCAGGATTTGGAGAGATATCGCCAGCAGTGAGGGGGAGCAGAGAGGGTATGAGAGGGCTGTCTGTGTTTGGAGACAGAGGATTGTATGTTGAGGAACAGATCTGAGGAAGAGGCGAGATGGATTGGAAGGATTGAAGAAGAGATGAACAGTTCCTTGCTTGGTGTAGGGATTAGTGGGGTTATCAGAAAGTGAAGGATTATAGGGGTTAGAGTGGAAACAAACAAAAACATTGTTTACAGTGACTCTTTCCAGTTACCTTCTGTTCCCTTCTGGTTCAATTCTGGATTAATTAATATTTTCATATGGATGGTCACAGATTTTATCAGGCTTCAGCATTTTCCTAAGTATAAAAAAGGTGATTAAGATATGTTCAATTAATGTTAATGGTCTTAACAGTCCACAGAAAAGATCTTTTATGTGGAAGGTCGTGGTTTCCTCTAAATGCGATATCTTTTGTGCCCAGGAAACTCCTATTATCCATAAAGATGCTGGCAGATTGCGACACCCCCTTTATCCACATGTGTTACAAGACAATTATAAGAAAAAACAGGTGTAATGCTAGCTATCAGAAACTCTGTGGCTTTCTCTCCAATATGCTTGGATTCTCTCACAAGGGAGATACATAATTCAAGTACCGTTTATACTCGCGAATAAGCCGAGATTTTCAGCCCATTTTTTTTGGGCTGAAAGTCCCCCTCTCTGCTTATACGCAAGTCATTTACGCCTGTCACGATCCATGCGGGATCATGTCAGATGAGCACTGGTAACCTTTTTTTTTTTCTTCCTCTCTCTAAGCTTTGTGCTTAGAGATAGTTTTGCCCCCGGTGGCCAGTATGGTCATTGCACTGGTGTGCTTAGAGATAGTTTTGCCCCCGGTGGTGGTTAGTGTAATTGCATGGGAATCACTAACCGGTGTGTTTACTCAATAAAGGTGTGTCAGTTGTGCTCACTCACATTGGTGATATTATTGTTGGTCTTTTCCAACCATCCTGGGTGAAGGAGGGAGCTGGAGGAGAGACCAGGGTAGCTCGTCCAGAGTCCTGGAGTGGCAGATATGGTGTCAGCGAGGAGTTCGTGTAAAGCATGGTGGAGTGGCAGCAATGGTGTCAGTGAAGAATTCTTGCAAAGCTTGGTGGAGTGGCAGCTATGGTGTAGAGCTGCACTCAGGTGCTGGACTCGGTTGCTGGACACTGTTGCTGGACAGCTGTACTCAGGTGCTGGATTCTGTTGCTCCAAGGCGGCTCTCGGGTGCTGGACACGGTGGGAGGAAGATGCACTCAGGTGTTGGACTCTGTTGCCAGGAGCAAGTGCATCAGAGCAAAGCTAAGTGTTTCCCTGTTAGTCACTTTTCCTCATGTTGGTGTTAGTACAGCAGTGGGGCCAGTGCCTGCACCACCCAGCTCCCTAGTAAGGAATAGGTGTAGGGTTTGCTAGGGTGACAGGTTCCTGATCGGCGACAGGTGAGGAGCCTGTATAGGGCACGTTAGGAGTGTTAGGGACACTGACTCAGGGGAGTGCAGAAGGTCTCCACGTCCCCCGTTCCCTATCGGCTGGCCCACCGTTGAAAATGTTTCCTTATCCCCTTTGTCTTGTATTAGTTACCGGCCTGCGGGCCGCGTCACACTGGACAATTACACAGGCCGTGTCCTGTTGTATTAGTTACCGGCCTGCTGGCCGTGTCACACAGGACGGTGCACGTGACAACGCCAGGGTGTCGGTGGGGGAGCACGGGTGTCAGGTCATGCTGACCCCCCTGATGCGTCTCTGCAGCCCCCATGCTTGTTTCACGGTCTCAGGCTCCTTCCTTCAGCGGTCACGTGGTACCGCTCATTAAAGTCATGAATATGCGCTGCCAGAAACCGTGAGAGAAGCGCGGCTGCAGAGACTGCGTCAGGAGGGGTAAGTATATGCGATATTCACCTGTCTCTGGTCCATCGCTGCTCACCGCTGTCTGCTGCGTCCTTTGTCAGTGATGCTCAGACAGATGAGGGTGCGATGACGTGGTTAGTGCGTGCCCTCTGCTGAACGTCACTGCAGAGGACCTGGAAGACAGCGGCGATGCACCCGGGACAGGTGAATATCGCAGGTGTCTGGTTCTGAGCCAGCGTCGACCATGGCAACTGGCTCCCATAGCGCGCCAGTGTCTCCGCCTGCTCAGGACCCAGCACCTGTCCCTCAGCGATGGAGAGGTGAGTATGCCATTCTTTTAATTTGCAGCAGCAGCATATGGGGTATAATCTATGGATTATCTTACGGGGGCATAATGTGTGGGGTATAATCTATGGAGCATCTTATGGGGGTATAATCTATGGAGCATCTTATGGGGGTATAATCTATGGAGCATCTTATGGGTCAGCATATGGGGCATACTCATGATATCCAATCCTAAGGAAGCCATTTCCTCTATAATGGATGCCTTTAATGATTTTGGAGCAGTTTCGGGATTTCGTATAAACTTTAATAAAACTCATGCTTTAGCTATTTTTAAAATTGCTCAGAAACGGTGGCCGTTCCCTTTCAGTGGAGGAGAAATTCTTTACCTTATCTTGGCGTTGACCTACCATCAAATCCTCATGATATCTATAAATTAAATGTTCAGCCTCTTATTTCTGTAGTTATACAAGAAATTCAATCCTGGAAATCCCTTAAATTATCCTTTGCAGGTAAAGCCCATCTAATTAAAATGATCTCTTTCCCTAAAATACTCTTTCTTTTACAGACGCTCCCGGTTCTACTTTCTAAAGCTGATAGGCTACTGCCACAAGCCTTCTGCCAATTTATTTGGGGCTCAGAAGGGGGCTCTAGAATTAGTGTTTTTAAGCTACAGCAAACCAAATCTTTGGGTGGACTTAATCTCCCAAATTTACGCCTCTACAGTATAGCGGCTGCTTTTCGCCATTCCCTTGATTGGATACATGCCTTTAATCGCTTCACTAATACCCCAATAGATGAGGCCATGTGTAGACCCTTCAGCCTCCCAGCATTGCTTCACCTACGAAATGCTGAAATTCCAGTGGAGGTTAGAGATAATCCTCTATTGTGGTCGGTAATCTTGGGATGGCGTCAAGCTAGACGAGTTAGCGGTCTTGACCCCCACATCTCAATGTTTCTTCCCTTTCAAGGTAACCCCTCTTTTCTACAAGGCAAGTCACCTCCCATTTACAAGGTGCTTGGAAACAATGGGTCTAGACTGGTCCGAGATACGTTAACAAATAATCAATGCCTTCTTACCTTAGAGCAGTGGTCCCCAACCTTTTTTGCAGCAGGGACTGGTTTCAAGCAAGACCATTCTTCCATGGCCCGGCAGGGCGGGGATGGAGGTGTGGCAGGGGCGGGGCTTTGGTCATAAGGGGGCGAGGCTATGGACGCAGTTGTAGTGTAGCAGTGCATACTTATAATTAAATAACATTTATAATGTGACTCAACTCACCATAGGTTTTGAATGAGTGCTCCATCACTCCCCTCTCCCCATCACTCCCCTCTCCCCATCACTCCCCTCTCCCCATCACTCCCCTCTCCCCATCACTGCCGTCTCCCCATCATTGCCTTCACCCCATCACTCCCCTCTCCCCATCATTGCCTTCACCCCATCACTCCCCTCTCCCCATCATTGCCTTCACCCCATCACTCCCCTCACCCCATCATTGCCTTTACCCCATCATTGCCTTCACCCCATCACTGCCGTCTCTCCATCATTGCCTTCACCCCATCACTCCCCTCTCCCCATCACTGCCTTCACCCCATCACTGCCTTCACCCCATCACTGCCGTCTCTCCATCACTGCCGTCTCTCCATCACTGCCGTCTCTCCATCACTGCCGTCTCTCCATCACTGCCGTCTCTCCATCACTGCCGTCTCTCCATCCTTCACACACGGCCAGGCTACACACACACACACACACACACCACCTCTCTCCTGTCGCAGCATCGCCCGCGCTTCCTCGCTCTGACACAGCAGCGGCCGCGCTCTCCTCTCTGTGTCAGTCAGAGACAGGAAGCGCGGGCGACGGGCAGGAAGCAGGACGGGTCTTTGCAGCTCCGCTCCTGCCATTCCCTCTTGCAGGCAGCGGAGCTGCTTGGATCGCTCCCTGGCCGCCGCTAAGAACTGCTGCGCGCCGCCCCAGCCCCCGCTACGCCACTGACCGCCCCTGGCTCCCCTTGTGTCCGCGGACCGGCAAGGGCACTGCAGCGACCCGGTGGTTGGGGACCCCTGCCTTAGAGGACATGATTTTCAAATACCCAATCCTTACAGAAGACAATTTTACGATCTCTCCAATTAGACATTACGTAAGCTCAATATTGCGAGACATACCGGATGATGCTAGAACACACCCTCTAAATTTAATATCCATTAAAGCCCAAATGGGAACTTATTCTATGAGTCTTCTATATAAATCATTAAAGCCTTCTATACATTGGTCAGACTCTTCACCAGGCCCTGGAAAATGGGTTGCTCAATTAACAAACTGTCGGGTAAATGACCTTTTGAAAGCCACTCTGCATATTAACTTTATATTACCATATGACAGTTACATAACCATGTCTCTTATGATATTTTATAGAGCATATATCTCCACGGAGGTCAAGTAAAAATGTCCCCCTCAGGGGACTATCCCTTCCCTAAATGCTTACACTCTCCAGCTGATATTTTCCATTGCCTTTGGGACTGCCCAAAAATGAGGTGTGGGATACACTTCTGCAACATCTCATCAACACCTTTGACATATCTATCTCTCTCTCTCCTCAGAGTGGGCCATATTTAATATTCTCGCACAGGACCAGTTGGTGAGGCTTTCTGTCCAGCAGCGCCGCATCTTGTTCATATGGGCGGCAGCCACACGTAAAAGCATTCTCCATTTGTGGACGCAGGATGCAACACCTTCTTTAAGCCTAATTACTACAAAAGTAACATATCACTTCTAAATAGATTGGATAGAGGCCTTACTTAAGAAAAAGACACTGAACGTTTTTTTTTCCACATGGTCCTCTTTTATCTATACTCAGACATCTTCCACACGCCAGGCGATACATAGTTGTTTCCAGCTCACCAACTGGTATATGAGAGACACACAAGCCAAAAAGAAACGATCACTAAGTCCAAAGTTAATATGAAAAATTCATAAAAAAATCCTTTATTATATGAAAGCATACAGGTGAGGCTAAAACACCATATTGTGAAAACAGCAAGAAAAACTACCGACGCTGACACATCACACTGAAAACTCATCCATATAATACATTATAGAAAATATGACCTAGCATAAATAGTCTCCCCTGCGTCTATCTCTGCATCAAATACCATAGTGTTAACCAAGATCACTATCTAAATCGTGTGCCATAATATTAATCAAAGTGAGCATCCTCTAGCACATTGATTGTGTACCTGCACCAGAGGGCACTCACAGCGATAGCAAGTAAATAATAAAGAGACAATCATTCCTAATTAAATGAACCGCAGCAGGAGGCAAGAGACAACAGCGTTCAGTGTCCAAGCATCACCCCGACGCGCGTTTCGGAGCGCTTGCTCCTTCCTCAGGGGGGCGTGGTTAAGGAACACAATGTGCACATCTATATAGCGCGCCTACCGGAAGTTCCATGAACGCGGCAGCTGCTGGTCCATTCTAGACCGTGCCTCCCATCCAATGAGCGCCGGAAACATGCGGCCCCACATGATCAGACGTCATTAGGATATGGAGAGCACCATCAGAGTGACTCACAGCGCGCGTGCGCAGAACAAGAATTATACTCAGCGCCATATTAAAAGAGGGCAAGTGTGTGGGAAAACACATAAAAGATGTAACAGCATAGAAAATTAGTAGCTCCATGTATAAATACAAAGAGGCACATAATTATAACGCTAGCCAACATAAAAATCAACATTGACTTTACAACATTGAAGGGACAAATGACAAAAAAATATAACACATAAATAGATGAAATGATCAGGCTACGTGACCAAACAGAATTAGCACCTAAAGAGGTGGAATGAGCGTACTAGATGGCGAAATACAATATCAGACAGTATATATGTACAAAAACGCATCTATCCATATCTCTCTCGCTAGTCAAAACTACGGCACACAATATTATGTCTATCTATATATAATATTCCACCCAAAAAGGTTTGACTACAGCATAGTAAAATATCCATCATAAACAATATAAATATTCATATACATATATAACTAATGATGATGTACCCGAAAGTGCATATATTGCAAAATACAATATATAACGTATAAAGAGATACGAAACAGCCAAAATGACTGTATATTGCACATAAAACAATGTAAACACTGTCCAGCAAATATAGGCCTCTATCACTGTTCAGGGACATCCACGTAGTTTCACAGTAGCTGTCATTTTGCAAGATGTTAAACCTCCATGAAATGCACAAGTGATAACACAAAAATAAGTAGACTCCAAAGACCACCTAAAAAATCAACATAAAATAAGTATTAAAAACAAAGCTATTAACACAGATGGAACCTAACTCAAATACCGCCATCTAGGTCATAAAAAGGGAGCAAAGCTATTATATTCGTTAAGCCCATGGGGATGAAGTGTATTAAGAGTCCAAATCCAGCGGGATTCTAGCTGGGCCAACTTCTGCGACGTTCTACCCCCTCGCAGAGTGGCCTCAATACAATCAATGCCCCTCACACGAAGAAGGGAGGCATCGCAAGAGTGACACAGCCAAAAATGCCACGGTATAGTTTTTAGGGAGGATGCCTCCTTGTGGTCGACTGCTGCCAAAATGCCAAGAACATGTTCTCTCACGCGAACCTTAAAGGGACGCGTGGTCAAACCAACATAAATAAGTCCACAAGGACATGTTGCAAAATAAATGACATTACGAGTATTACATGTAATACTTTTCCTTATGTCATAGGTACTTGATCTATCTGCATTGTAAAAGGTATTACACCTTTCTATATTAGGACAAGCTACACATCGACTACAAGGAGTACAACCTCGCCTACAACCTGTTCCACTATCCAAAAACGTTGGTTTAGAACTACCCAAATGATGACTTCTAACCAGATAATCGCATAGATTCTTAGTGCGTCTGGTAGAGATAGCTGGTCTTTCAGGAATATATTTCAAAAGAATTGGATCAGCCCTAAATATGGGCCACGATTGATAAGAACATCCCTTACTCGAGCCAATTGGGCATGGTAATCAGTGACAAACCTTACTTTGTCATCAGTTAGTCGCACCTCCGATTTATATAATAGATCATATGCCGCAGAGAATGTTTAGCGCGATTATAGGCACGTTTCACCATGCGACGGCTATAGCCACGTTCGTAAAACCTCTTTTTCAGATCCTCTACTTGAAGTTCAAAATCCAAATTAGTTGCATATATTCTGCGAAGACGCAGAAACTGTCCTGTGGGCACGGACTGAATCACGTGTCTCGGGTGTGCAGAAGAGGCATGTAACAGAGTATTTGTTGAAGTAGATTTCCTGAAAATATCTGTTTGTAATACATCCTTATCATCCCGTCTGAGTGTGACGTCCAAAAACTCGACCTTATTAACATCAAAATAGTAGGTAATGCGGATATTCAAATTATTAGTATTCAGAGATTGCATAAAATCCTCAAGTAGAGTAATTGACCCCTGCCAGATCATGAAAATGTCGTCGATGTACCGCGCCCAGAGGAGGACGCGGTCCATCGACGAACCACGATCTGGCAGGGAGAGAGCAGCTTGCCGGTAATATCCCTGTTAGATTGGATCGAAATTGTGTTACAAATTTATGGAGTTTGCCTGGGGGAGAGGATGGGGGGTTATAGTTGAAAAAATGTCGTCTAATGTTAATAATATTGCATAAATGTTCTTCTGTTATGTTATTGGACATTATATGTATACTTTGTATTACACTCAATAAAGACGGTTAAAAAAAAAAAGAAAGGGGAAAGACCGCTGCATGACCAGCTCTATCCTCGCCTACTATATTCTCACCCATCCCTTGTAGATTGTGAGCCTTCGCGGGCAGGGTCCTCTCTCCTCCTGTACCAGTTATGACTTGTATTGTTTAACATTATTGTACTTGTTTTTATTATGTATACCCCTCCTTACATGTAAAGCACCATGAAATAAATGGCGCTATAACAATAAATAATAATAAAGAAAGAACAGAGAGAAAAGGGAAAGAAAGAGAACAGAGAAAAAGAATACAGAGAGAAAGAAAGAGGGGACAGAAAATAGAAAGAGGTGAAAGAAAGGGGTAGACACTTTGGCACAGAAATGGAACATGGGTCTCGCTTATGCCTTTCCACCACTTGCTCTTATACCAAGAGTCTGAAGGAAGATCCAAGAAAGCAGAACATCAGTAATCTTGATTGTCCCTTAATGGCCCAAAAGGAGCTGTTTCTCCCTACTAAGTTGGATGGCGCTGGAAGATCCAATTCTACTACCAGCAAGACTGGACCTACTAACCCAGGGACCTCTAGTACATCAGAGACCAAAAATTGTTATTATTATTTATTTATATGGCACCATTGATTCCATGGTGCTGTACATAAGAAGGGGTTACATACAAATTACAGATTTCACTTACAGTAAACAAACTTACAATGACAGACTGATACAGAGGGGAGAGGACCCTGCCCTTTCGGGCTTACATGCTACAGGATGGTGGGGAAGGAGACAGTAGGTTGGCGGGTTGCAGCAGTTCTGGTGTTGATTGAGGTTATATTTCCAGTAGTGGTGAGGAGGTAGCGGAGTCATTGCAGGCTGTAGGCTTTCTTGAAGAGGTGGGTTTTCAGGTTCCGTCTGAAGGATCCGAATGTGGTTGATAGTCGGACATGTTGGGGCAAAGAATTCCAGAGTATGGGGGGTATTCGGGAGAAGTCTTGGAGGCGGTTGGGTGAGGAGCGAATAAGTGTGTAGGAGAGAAGGAGGTCTTGGGATGACTGTAGACTACGTGAGGGAAGGTATCAGGAGATTAGTTCAGAGACATATGGAGGAGACAGGTTATAGATGGCCTTGTAGGTCAGTATTAGTAATTTGAACTGGATACGCTGAGGGAATGGAAGCCAGTGAAGAGATTTGCAGAGGGGAGAAGCGGAGGAGTAGCGAGGAGAGAGATGAATTAGTCGGGCAGCAGAGTTAAGGATGGACTGGAGAGGGGCGAGGGTGTTAGCAGGGAGACCACAGAAAAGGATGTTGCAGTAGTCAAGGTGGGAGATGATGAGGGCAGGCACAAGCATTTTAGTAGATTGAAGGTTGAGCAAAGGACGGATTCTGGAAATATTTTTGAGCTGGAGGCGACAGGAGGTAGAAAGAGCTTGGATGTGTGGTTTGAAGGACAGGGCAGAATCAAGGGTTACTCCGAGGCAGCGGACTTCCGGTACTGGGGAAAGCATGATGTCATTAATTGTGCTAGATAGGTCAGGTAAGGAAGATCTGTGAGATGGAGGAAAGATGATGAGTTCAGATTTGTCCACAGTGAGCTTGAGGAAGCGAGAGGAGAAGGAGGATATGGCTGATAGACACTCCGGGATTCTGGACAGCAAAGAGGTGATGTCTGGGCCAGAGAGGTAGATCTGAGTGTCATCAGCATAAAGGTGATACTGGAATCCATGGGACTTTGAGTTGACCCAGGCCAAGGGTATAAATTGAGAAGAGTAGGGGTCCTAGAACAGAGCCTTGGGGGACTCCAACAGAGAGAGGGTGGGATGAGGAGGTAGTGTGTGAGTGGGAGACGCTGAATGTGCAGTTTAAAAGGTATGAGAAGATCCAGGATAGGGTGAGGTCTTTGATGCCAAAGGAGGAGAGGATCTGTAGTAGGAGGCAGTGGTCAACTGTGTTGAATGCAGAGGACAGGTCTAGAAGGAAGAGTATAGAATATTGTCTGTTTGCTTTGGCTGTAAGTAAGTCAGTAGTAATTTTAGTCAGGGCTGTCTCAGTGGAGTGATCGGGGCGGAAACCAGATTGTAGATTGTCAAAGAGCAAGTTAGATGAGAAGTGGGAGGAAAGTTCAGCATGGACGTGCAGCTCCAGGAGTTTGGAAGCGAATGGGAGCAGTGATATTGGGCGATATTGGGCGATAGCTGGATATAGCCGTTGGGTTGGGGTTGGCTTTTTAAGGATAGGCGTGATTGTGGCATGTTTAAATGCAGAAGGGAAGGTACCGGACGGTAGCGATAGGTTGAAGAGGTGGGTTAGGGATGGGATAAGTGTGGTGGTGAGGTTGGGGAGGAGGTGGGATGGTCAAATGCACAGGTTGTGAGGTGCGATTTGGAGAAGAGGCGATTAAGCTCCTCTTCAGTGATGTTGGAGAGGGAGGTTATGGGGTTTGGGCATTGGCCTGGTATACAAAGGGGTTGTGGTGGTTGAACAATGAAGACTTGCCTTGTTTGGTCGATCTTATTTTTGAAGTGTGTGGGAAAGTCCTCAGCAGAGATGAGGGAGGGTGGAGGGGGCAGTGGTGGGCGGAGGAGGGAGTTGAAAGTTTTGAATAACTGTTTGGGATTGTAGGATAGGGAAGATACAAGGGTTATGAAGTAGGCCTGTTTAGCAGAGGTGAGGGCAGATTTGAAAGCGAGTCTTCTCTGTTTGAATGCAGTGAAGTCATCTTGCGAATTTGTTTTCTTCCAATGCCGCTCTGCAGCCCTGGACGCTTGCCGGAGCTTTTTAGTGGTGTTATTGTGCCAGAGTTGTCTGTTGGTACATCGTATTCTGCCATGAACGAGAGGGGTGACCGTGTCAATAGCTGATGTGAGAGTGGCATTGTAGAAAGCAGTGGCACCGTCTGTGTCTTGGAGTGAGGATATGGATGTCAGTGGTAGAATAGAGTCAGAGAGCGCGTGGGTGTCTAGGTGTGCAAGGTTTCTGCAGGGGTGCGCATGTTGCTGGACATGGGTGCCAGGAGAGGAGGATGGGGATGAGAAAGTGAGTAGATGGTGGTCAGAGAGAGGGAGAGGGGAGGTGGTGAAGTTAGAAAGAGAGCAGAGGTGGGTGAAGACCAGGTCTAATGTGTGTCCGTCTGTGTGGGTGGCTGAGGAGAACCACTGTGTAAGTCCAAAGGATGAAGTAAGGGACAGGAGTTTGGAGGCTGCTGACTGAAGGGTATCAGAAATGCTACAGCTATCAGCCTGGATCCAGAGGCGGAGATCCTAAAATCAAAGGGGCTCTCCGAACTAATGATATCTACTATGCAAAGTAGGAAACCAGTCACCTCAGCAATATATTGGAAAATCTGGAAGAAGTTCTGTTCTCAATGTACAGTACCAGTATCTAATGTCCAAATATCCCCCACATTCTCGGCTTGCTCCAAGCAGGCTTTGACAAGGGCCTGAGACCTAGTACGCTAGGTTTATATTTCAATTATCTTCTAGCAAATCATCCCTGGGTGGTGAGGTTCAAAAAAGCCACACAGCGTATGAGACCCACAAGCCGTAGCTCAATACCACCCTGGGATCTCAGCCTACTCCTAAATGAACTACGCAAGGATCCATATGAATCACTAGAGCCGGCCTTCCTAAGGTCAGTAACGTTCAAGGCTCTTTTTCTCATAGCAATAGCTACTGCGAGACACATAGGGGAGATCCTGGCCCTATCCATAGAACACCTATATTTAAAAATACAGGAGGACTGCATTGTCTTAAAATTAAATCCGGCCTTTCTTCCCAAAGTGATTTCCGGTTTAGACAGGAATCAGGAAATAGTATTACCTACTTTCTGCCAGAATTACAGCAACGAGAAAGAACACTCTCTCCACCTCTTGGAGGTTAAAAGAACCGTTCTTCAATGCTTAACCCCTTAGTGACGGAGCTAAATTTTTTAAATCTGACCAGTGTCACTTTATGTGGTAATAACTCTGGAACGCTTCAACAAATCTGTCACTGTTTTTTCGTGACACATTGTACTTTATGATAATGGTAAATTTAGGTCAATACGTTTTTTCCCTTTTAATCCAGATAGTCATACCACACAAAAACATTCATAAATAACATTTTCCGCATGTCTGCTTTACATGAGCACCATTTGTAAAATGTTCTTTTATTTTGCTAGCATTTCAGGAGGTTTAAAAATGCAGCAGTAATTTTTCTTTTTATCAAGGAAATTTATCAAATTAATTTTTTCGGGACCTATCCAGGTTTGAAGTGACTCTGGGGGTCCTATATATTGGAAAACCCCCAAAAGTAAAACCATTTTAAAAACAGCACCCCCTGACATATTGAAAACTGCAGTCAGGTAGTTTATTAACCCTTCAGGTGATTTTCAGAAATTAATGCAAAGTGGCATGACAGAAATGAAAAAGTGTATTATTACCATCTAAATGTCGCTGACTTCTGAACAGGTTACAACAGCCGTCAGACTCTGAGGCCGCTATTTGGTCCTGAATTGCCATGGCAAACATCAGGACCACACAATCATGATCTTAGGGTGCGGATGGGGATAAAGAGGAAGCCCCCACACTCTCTGTTAACCATTTATATGATGTTGTCACTATTGACAGCAGCATCTAAGGGGTTAAAAAGATTTGGAGGGTGCAAACACTGATCGTGGCTGTTGCAGCAAGTGGTCAGCTATAGTGTGCAGCCGACAGCTGCTGGATTGTCACCTGTATGGGGATGCTATTCTCTTATATCTCACGTCAGTTAAAAGACGTATTGGCGGTCATTGAGGGGTTAAAACTCACAGAACACTGGAGAGTGGACTCTAACCTTTTTATCCAAATGGCAGGCAAAAACAAAGGGAAGAAGGCATCGAAAGCTGCCCTGGCCAGATGTTTGAAGTCAACTATTGGCGCAGCATATGTGTCGGCAAGGAATCCTCCGCCAGAAAACCTCATGGCCCATTTACTGAGAGCCGTTTCTGCCTCATGGGCAGAGAGCGCAGGAGCGTCCAAATCTGCAGGGCCGCAACCTGGTCTAAATTTAATACCTTTTGTAAACATTACAAATTAGATGTTATGACAAATCATCAAACGGCCTTTGGGAGGAAAGTCCTTCAGGCTGTAATCCTGCCCTAGTTGGAGTAATTTGGTGATTCTCCTGGTGATGCTATCAGGAGGGAATTAGTCCTACCGGTAATGGTATTTACAAGAGTCCATCATGACAGCACCCCTTATATACCCTCCCTTGAATTTCCAGTCTGATATGTGATGTAACATGTGTAGAAGGAAGTTCAATAAAATCGCGTTGCATCCATCCTGGTGTGGTACTTGGAAAATCACTGAAGGGTGTTAGCGGGGAGGGGCTATTTAACCTCTTCTGTGTTCCTGTCCCTACCAAGGATAAGGACAACCTCCTGGTGGTGCTGTCATGATGGACTCCTGGAAATACCATTACCGGTAGGACTAATTCCTACTTTTGTGCATATTTATTTTATTTACTTTGATCTTTATGCAATTTATCATCATGTTGTTTAGTCTCTGTTAGGCCACGTTCACACGTTCAGTATTTGGTCAGTATTTTAGCTCAGTGTTTTGAAGCTAAAACCAGAAGTGGGTGATAAATACTGAAGTGGTGACGTGTTTGTTTTAGACTTTTCCTCTGAGGCTGTGTGAACACGCTGCGGATTAGGTGCGGATTCATCCACGCGGATTTTGTAAAATCCGCAGGTGAAACTGCAGGTTAAAAGACCTGCGGTTTTACCTGCGGATTGCTCTGCGGTTTTGCCCTGCGGTTTTTCATCTTCTCAATGGAGGAGATGGCAAACCGCAGGGGAATCCGCAGAAAGAATTGACATGTCAATTCTTTCTGCGGATTGAAAACCGCAGATAATCCGCGCGGAAAATTCCGCACCATCTGCATTGCGGTTTTTGATTCCCATAGGGAATCATTGTACTGTACACCGCAGCGGCCAAAACCGCTGCGGAACCGCAGCAAAATCCGCAGCGTGTGCACACAGCCTGATAGTTCCTCTCCTGTTTTTTTTCTTACAAATACTGATGTAAAATACTGACCAAATACTGATCATGTGAACGCGGCCTTATTGTATATATTTTATAGGCTGTGACCAAGGTCTGTGGACGAAACGTTGGCCCTTTTTCTGTTATACAGACGTACTGCTGCATTTACTTCAAATAAATATAAATCAATTGGACTTTTTGAGTGTTGTGGTATTGTACAATAAACAGTGGGATTCTGTGATTTTTTTTTTTTTTCAGAGCCATAGACTTATATTGCAACTTTCCTATCTGTGATGCTTATAAAGAAACGCACGTCTCTATAATTTTTGCTTGGACACAAAAAAACATGAACATGTGAACAGCCCCATAGACTATAATGCGTTTATGTTCTATCCGTGAAAATAACAGCAAGCAGATGTCTGAATGATGCTTAATTAAAGGGTCGTAAACATTCAGTATATGCAGGGTCGGTCTGGCCTGGTGGGGTACCGGGGATTGTGGTAGTGGGAAGGAGAGGGGGAAAAGAAGAAAAAAAAGTCTGCGCTTTTTAGGGGCTCGGCCCTTTAAAAGTGCAGGCCGCGTATGTGCAGTGGCGCTCTCACGCAGCGTTCATTACCTGAACCACTGCGTCGCATGTCCCAATAGATACTGGCAAGTATGTGCCTGTCGTCTCCGGCGTATGACGTCAGTGTCATGCGTGCTCACACATTCACCGCCGGCCTCTGCTATGTCGGCGGTCATGTTACTATGAGCGCGCCGTACTTGCAGAGGAGGAGGAGGAGGACGCACCGGGAGCTCAGGTAGGTAAGAGCAGTATTTTTTTCTTCTCATATGGGAGGGGCCATGATGGATGCACATACAGGGGGCCATGATGGATGCACGTACGGGGGGGGGGCAGTATGGATGCACATATGGAGGAGCCAGGATGGATGCAAATACGGGAGGACAGGATGGATGCAAATAAGGGGGGGGGCCAGGATGGATGCAAATAAGGGGGGGGGGGCTGGATGGATGCAAATAAGAGGGGGTGCCAGGATGCATACAAATACGGGGAAGCCAAGATGGATACAAATGAGAGAGGGGGTCAGGATAGATGCAAATATGGAGGAGGGCCAGGATAGATGCATATATGGGGGGGCCAGGATGGATACACATATGGGGGGGGGGGAATGATGGATGCACAGAAGGGGGGCTAGGATGGATGCAAATAAGAGGGGGGCCAGGATAGATGCACATAAAGGGGGGCCAGGATGGATGCACATACGGTGGGACCAGGATGGATACAAATACGGGGAAGCCAAGATGGATGCAAATGAGAGGGGGGGTCAGGATGGATGCAAATATGGAGGGGGGGGGCCAGGATGGATGCACATACGGTGGGGCCAGGATGGATGCACATATGGGGGAGCCAGGATGGATCTACATACGGGAGGGACAGGATAGATGTATATATGGGGGGCCAGGATGGATACACATACGGGGGGGCCATGATGGATGCACAGAAGGGGAGCTAGGATGGATGCAAATAAGAGGGGGGCCAGGATGGATGCACATACGGGGAAGCCAAGATGGATGCAAATATGGAGGGGGGCCAGGATGGATGCACATACGGGGGGGGCCAGGATGGATGCACATACGGGGGGCCAGGATGGATGCACATATGGGGGAGCCAGGATGGATCTACATACGGGGGGGGGAAGGATAGATGCATATACACGGGGGTCCAGGATGGATACACATACGGGGGTCCATGATGGATGCACAGAAGGGGGGCCAGGATGGATGCACATAATGGGGGGGGGGCAGGATGGATACACATACGGGGGTCCATGATGGATGCACAGAAGGGGGGCCAGGATGGATGCACATAATGGGGGGGGCCAGGATGAATGCACATACGTGAGGGGCCCGGATGGATACATGTGGGGGGCCCGGATGGAGATATGGGGAAGGACAAGGGGTTGGATGGATACATATGGGGGGCCAGGATGGATATATGGGGTGGGCAGGCCAAGGGACCAGGATGGATATATGGGGGAACCAGTATGCATATATATCGGGGCCAGGATGGATTTATTGGGGTGCAGGACAAGGGACCAAGATGCATATATATATATGTGGGGCCAGGATGCATTTATGGGGGGGAGGATGGATATATATTAGGGGGCCAGAATGCAGATATGGGGCGGCTTGGATGGATATATGGGGAATTGGGCCAGGATGGATTTATATGAGGGGGCCAGAATGCATATACGGGGGCCAGCATGGATATATGCGGGAGGGGTAGGACATGGGACCAGGATGGATACATGGGGAGCTAGGATGCATATACATTATACAGCTAGGATGCATATATATGGGGGACCAAGATGGATTTATGGGGGATGGGGGCAGGACAAGGGACCAGGATGCATATACTGTATATGGAGAGGCCAAGATGCATATACATGGCAGGCCAGGGTGCATATATGGGATGGCTAGGATGGATATATGGGGGGTGGCCAGGATAGATATATATGAGGGGGCCAGAATGTATGTATGGGGGACCAGGATGGATATATGGGGGAGGGGCAGGAGGAGGGACCAGGATGGATATATGGGCAGTATGCATACATATGGTACAGCCAGGATGCATATATATGGAGGGTCTAGATGGATTTATGAGGGAGGGGGGGCAGGACAAGGGACCTGGATGCATATATATGGGGGGGGGGGGCAGGATGGATATATATGGGGGGCCAGGTTACATATATGTGAGGCCAGTATGGCTATATGGGGGGGGCAGGATGCATATACAGTGGGGCAAAAAAGTATTTAATCAGTCAGCAATAGTGCAAGTTCCACCACTTAAAAAGATGAGAAGCGTCTGTAATTTACATCATAGGTAGACCTCAACTATGGGAGACAAACTGAGAAAAAAAAATCCAGAAAATCACATTGTCTGTTTTTGTTTCATTTTATTTGCATATTATGGTGGAAAATAAGTATTTGGTCAGAAACAAAATTTCATCTCAATACTTTGTGATATATCCTTTGTTGGCAATGACAGAGGTCAAACGTTTTCTGTAAGTCTTCACAAGGTTGCCACACACTGTTGTTGGTATGTTGGCCCATTCCTCCATGCAGATCTCCTCTAGAGCAGTGATGTTTTTGGCTTTTCGCTTGGCAACACGGACTTTCAACTCCCTCCAAAGGTTTTCTATAGGGTTGAGATCTGGAGACTGGCTAGGCCACTCCAGGACCTTGAAATGCTTCTTACGAAGCCACTCCTTCGTTGCCCTGGTGGTGTGCTTTGGATCATTGTCATGTTGAAAGACCCAGCCACGTTTCATCTTCAGTGCCCTTGCTGATGGAAGGAGGTTTGCACTCAAAATCTCACGATACATGGCCCCATTCATTCTTTCATGTACCCGGATCAGTCGTCCTGGCCCCTTTGCAGAGAAACAGCCCCAAAGCATGATGTTTCCACCACCATGCTTTACAGTAGGTATGGTGTTTGATGGATGCAACTCAGTATTCTTTTTCCTCCAAACACGACAAGTTGTGTTTCTACCAAACAGTTCCAGTTTGGTTTCATCAGACCATAGGACATTCTCCCAAAACTCCTCTGGATCATCCAAATGCTCTCTAGCAAACTTCAGACAGCCCGGACATGTACAGGCTTAAGCAGTGGGACACGTCTGGCACTGCAGGATCTGAGTCCATGGTGGCGTAGTGTGTTACTTATGGTAGGCCTTGTTACATTGGTCCCAGCTCTCTGCAGTTCATTCACTAGGTCCCCCCGCGTGGTTCTGGGATTTTTGCTCACCGTTCTTGTGATCATTCTGACCCCACGGGGTGGGATTTTGCGTGGAGCACCAGATCGAGGGAGATTATCAGTGGTCTTGTATGTCTTCCATTTTCTAATTATTGCTCCCACCGTTGATTTCTTCACTCCAAGCTGGTTGGCTATTGCAGATTCAGTCTTCCCAGCCTGGTGCAGGGCTACAATTTTGTTTCTGGTGTCCTTTGACAGCTCTTTGGTCTTCACCATAGTGGAGTTTGGAGTCAGACTGTTTGAGGGTGTGCACAGGTGTCTTTTTATACTGATAACAAGTTTAAACAGATGCCATTACTACAGGTAATGAGTGGAGGAAAGAGGAGACTCTTAAAGAAGAAGTTACAGGTCTGTGAGAGCCAGAAATCTTGATTGCTTGTTTCTGACCAAATACTTATTTTCCACCATAATATGCAAATAAAATGAAACAAAAACAGACAATGTGATTTTCTGGATTTTTTTTTCTCAGTTTGTCTCCCATAGTTGAGGTCTACCTATGATGTAAATTACAGACGCCTCTCATCTTTTTAAGTGGTGGAACTTGCACTATTGCTGACTGACTAAATACTTTTTTGCCCCACTGTAAATGGGGGGCCAAGATGGATATATGGGGAGCCAGGACAAGGGACCGGGAAGGATATATGGGCGTCCAGGAGAGATAAATGATGGGGCAGGACAAGGGACATATGAGGGCCAGTATGTATAGCTGGGGAAGCGGGATGGATATCAGGGGGCCAGGCTGAGGCATAAGATAAAATATAGGGGGTCAGGCTGGGTGAAATTATTGAATAAAGGAGGCCAGGATGAGGGACTTAATTTCTGTTCGAGGGCCAGAATAAGGAACATGCTAGATTAGTTTATGATGACAAGTGGGGAACATAATTTCTTTAGGGTCCAATTAGGGACATTATTATTACTGTAATATAATTTACTTTTTAGGAAACAGTTTTCCACGGAAGGAACCAAAGGTAGGTCCTGTGACTGTGCAGGGCGGCACTAAGTCGCTTTTCTTCATCTGACGTAGTGTAGAAGTCAGGGAAAGAGTGGGGAAAGTCCTCTGGAAGCAATCAGCTATTGATGTTGATGATTTTGTGTTATTTTTTGCAGGGACGAGTCCTGGCTGGAAGAAGTGACGGCGGTCTGTGCTGGTTGAAGGAAAACAAAGATGAAGGACTTCAACTACAGACGTCACTGGTGAGTCACTGTATTACATGTACACGCACGCTATACACTATATACTGTGTACAGAGCTCCTGTGTATAATGTCACCAGTGATCACAGAATTAACTGTACACTGACACTATATACAGATCTCCTGTGTATAATGTCACTGGTGATCTCTATTACCTGTGCACTGAAACTGTATCCAGAGCTTCTGTGTATAATGTCACCGGTGATCACTGCATTATCTGTACACTGACACTATACATGGAGCGTCTGTGTATAATGTAATTGGTGATCCCTCTATTACATACTGCATATACTGACACTATATACAGGGTTCCTTTGTATAATATCACTGGTGATCCCTGTTTTACCTGTACACTGACACTATATACAGAGCTCCTGTGTATAATATCACTGGTGATCCCTGTATTACCTGTACACTGACACTACATGCAGATCTCCTGAGCATGTCACTGGTGATCCCTGTATTACCTATACACTGACAGTATATACAGAGCTCCTGTGTATAATGTCACTGGTAATCCCTGTATTACCTGTACACTGACACTATATTCAGAGCGTCTGTGTATAATGTCACCGGTGATCCCTGTATTACCTGTACACTGACACCATATACAGAGCTCCTGTGTATAATGTCACCAGTGAACACTGTATTACCTGTACACTGACACTAAATACAGAGATCCTGTTTATAATGAAACTAGTGATCACTGTATTACCTATATCCTGACACTATATACATGTTTCCTGTGTATAATATCACTGGTGATCCCTGTATTACCTATACACTGACACTATATACCAAGATACCTATACACTGACACTATATACAGAGCTTCTGTGTATAATATCACTAGTGATCCCTGTATTACCTGTACACTGACACTATATACAGATCTCCTGTGTGTAATGTCACCGGTGATCCCTGTATTTCCTGTACACTGATACTAAATACCGAGATCCTGTTTATAATAAGCAGGCTCCTGGCATCTTCTCGCCCAACAGCTTGCACCAGTGACCCATTTCCCTCACATCTCCTCCAGTCCCTTTGCCCTGCTGTCACCCCTCACCTAACTAAAATATTTAACCTCTCTCTTCTGGTATCTTTCCCTCCTCATTTAAGCATGCCATCATACATCCACTACTTAAAAAACCATCTCTCGACCAAAACTGTGTCGCTAACTATAGACCTGTCTCTAATCTTCCCTTCATCTCTAAACTCCTGGAACGCCTGGTCCACTCCCGCCTTATCCGCTATCTTTGATAACTCTCTTCTCGACCCTCTCCAATCCGGTTTCCGCTCTTTACACTCTACTGAAACTGCCCTCACTAAAGCCTCTAATGATCTACTAACAGCTAAATCAAATGGTGATTACTACATGCTAATTCTCTTGGATCTCTCTGCAGCATTCTACACTGTGGATCATCAGCTCCTCACTATGCTCCGTTCCATTGGCCTCAAGGACACCGTTCTCTCCTGGTTTTCCTCCTATCTCTCTGACCGCTCCTTTACTGTATCTTTTGCCGGTTCCTCCTCCTCTCACCTTCCCCTTACTCTTGGGGTTCCTCAAGGATCGGTTCTAGGCTCCCTCCTCTTCTCCTTGTACACTACACCTATTGGTCAAAGAATCAGATTTGGTTTCCAGTACCATCTCTATGCTGATGACACCCAATTATATGCTTCTTCTCCTGACATCACGCCAGCCTTTCTAGAAAACACCAGCGATTGTCTAAATGCTGTGTCTAACATCATGTCCTCACTATATCTGAAACTGAACCTGTCAAAGACTGAACTCCTTGTGTTTCCTCCCTCTACAAATGTACCTATACCCGACATTGCCATTTCTGTGTGTGGTTCCACCATTACTCCCCAGCAACATGCCCGCTGTCTTGGGGTCATACTTGACCCTGAGCTTTCCTTTGCCCCCACATTCGATCACTGGCTCGCTCTTGTCATCTGCACCTCAAAAACATTTATAGAATTCGACCTTTTCTTACTTTTGACTCTGCAAAAACTCTTACTGTTTCTCTTATTCATTCTCGTCTCGACTATTGTAACTCTCTTCTAATCGGTCTCCCTCTTACCAAACTCTCCCCTCTCCAATCTGTCTTGAATGCTGCAGCCAGGATCATATTCCTCACCAATCGTTACACCGATGCCTCTACCTTGTGCCAGTCATTACACTGGCTACCCATCCACTCCAGAATTCAGTATAAACTTATTACCCTCACCCACAAAGCCCTCCATGGCTCAGCACCACCCTACATCTCCCTTGTTTCAGTATACTACCCTACCCGCGCCCTCCGTTCTGCTGATGACCTGAGGTTAGCATCCTCAATAATCAGAACCTCCCACTCCCGTCTCCATGATTTTACATGTGCTGTGCCAATTCTTTGGAAAGATTTCCCAGGTCAATACGATTAGTCCCCAATCCCCACAATTTTAAGCGTGCCCTGAAAACGCATTTGTTCAGAATGGCCTACCACCTCAACACATTAACCTAATCTATCCCTGGGTGGCACAGCCAAAAGTTTTACCATAACCAGGTTCCCCGCATCATGTTCCCACATGCTTTATGCATCCATTAGCCCTCTGTGTCTGTACTGTTACACAATTAACATTATGGCTGGTCTAAACAATCAGGGCAACTGTTACCACCCACCTTTCGTGTCTACCTCTTTCCGCATAGACTGTAAGCTTGCGAGCAGGGCCCTCATTCCTCTTGGTATTTGTTATTATCTATGTGATTATTGTTATGCTGTAATGTCTATTGTCTGTACAAATCCACTCTGAAATGTAAAGTGCTGCGGAATATGTCGGCGCTATAGAAATAAAATGTATTATTTTTATTATTATTATATAATGAAACTATAGTGATCAGTTTATTATCTGTACACTGACACTATATAGTAACATAGTTTTTATGGTTGAAGGAAGACTTAATTATAATAAGCTTTATTTCTATAGCGCTGACATATTCCGCAGCACTTTACATTTCAGAGGGGACTTGTACAGACAATAGACATTACAGCATAACAATAGTCACATAGATTATAACAAATACCAAGAGGAATGAGGGCCCTGCTCGCAAGCTTACAGTCTATGAGGAAAGAGGTAGACACGAAAGGTGGGTGGTAACAATTGCCCTGATTGTTTGGACCAGCCATAATGTAAAGTGTGTAGAGTACAGACACAGAGGGCTAATGGATGCATAAAGCATGTGGGAACATGATGCGGGGAACCTGGTTACGGTAAAACTTTTGACTGTGCCACCCAGGGATAGATTAGGTTAATGTGTTGAGGCGGTAGGCCAGTCTGAATAAATGCGTGTTCAGGGCACGCTTAAAATTGTGGGGATTGGGGACTAATCGTATTGACCTGGGAAGTGCATTCCAAAGAATTGGCGCAGCACGTGTAAAGTCTTGGAGACGGGAGTGGGAGGTTCTGATTATTGAGGATGCTAACCTCAGGTCATCAGCAGAACGGAGGGCGCGGGTAGGGTAGTATACTGAAACAAGGGAGGAGATGTAGGGTGGTGCTGAGCCATGGAGGGCTTTGTGGATAAGGGTAATAAGTTTATACTGAATTCTGGAGTGGATGGGTAGCCAGTGTAATGACTGGCACAAGGTAGAGGCATCGGTGTAACGATTGGTGAGGAATATGATCCTGGCTGCAGCATTCAAGACAGATTGGAGAGGGGAGAGTTTGGTAAGAGGGAGACTGATTAGAAGAGAGTTACAATAGTCGAGATGAGAATGAATAGGAGAAACAGTAAGAGTTTTTGCAGAGTCAAAAGTAAGAAAAGGTCGAATTCTAGAAACGTTTTTGAGGTGCAGATGACAAGAGCGAGCCAGTGATCGAATGTGGGGGGGCAAAGGAAAGCTCGGAGTCAAGTATGACCCCAAGACAGCGTCCATGTTGCTGGGGAGCAATAGTGGAACCACACACGGAAATGGCAATGTCGGGTATAGGTACATTAGTAGCGGGAGGAAACACAAGGAGTTCAGTCTTTGACAGGTTCAGTTTCAGATATAGTGAGGACATGATGTTAGACACAGCGTTTAGACAATCGCCGGTGTTTTCTAGAAAGGCTGGTGTGATGTCAGGAGAAGAAGCGTATAATTGGGTGTCATCAGCATAGAGATGGTACTGGAAACCAAATCTACTGATTGACCAATAGGAGCAGTGTACAAAGAGAAGAGGAGGGGCCTAAGACTGATCCTTGAGGAACCCCAAGAGTAAGGGGAAGGTGAGAGGAGGAGGAACCGGCAAAAGATACAGTAAAGGAGCGGTCAGAGAGATAGGAGAACCAGGAGAGAATCGTGTCCTTGAGGCCAATGGAACGGAGCATAGTGAGGAGGAGCTGATGATCCACAATGTCGAATGCTGCAGAGAGATCCAAGAGAATTAGCATGGAGTAATGACCATTTGATTTAGCTGTTAGTAGATCATTAGAGACTTTAGTGAGGGCAATTTCAGTAGAGTGTAAAGAGCGGATACCGGATTGGAAAGGGTCGAGAAGAGAGTTATAAAAGAGATAGCGGATAACACGGGAGTGGACCAGGCGTTCCAGGAGTTTAGAGATGAAGGGAAGATTAGAGACAGGTCTATAGTTAGCGGCACAGTTTTAGTCGAGGGATGGTTTTTTAAGTAGTGGATGTATGATGGCATGCTTAAATGAGGAGGGAAAGATACCAGAAGAGAGAGAGAGAGAGAGAGAGAGGTTAAATATTTTAGTTAGGTGAGGGGTGACAGCAGGGGAAAGGGACTGGAGGAGATGTGACGGAAATGGGTCACTGGTGCAAGTGGTTGGGCGAGAAGATGCAAGGAGCCTGTTTACTTCTGTGACTGGTTCAAAATCAGAGAGTGAGCTAGATGCAGTGGGGGAGGGAGGACAGTGCATGGTATGAGGTGATTGGGAGATAATTTCCTGTCGGATCTGGTCAATTTTTTCTTTGAAGTAATTGGCCAGATCGTCAGCTCAGAGCTCCGTGGTTGGGGCCTGTACTCTTGGGTTGAGTAGAGAATGAAAAGTGTCATAGTGTCACTTTAGGTCCATCTAGTTCAACCCATATCCTATCCTAACCTGCCCTAACATGTTGATCCAGAGGAAGGCAAAAAAAACCCATATGGCAAACAGTAAGCTTCACAGTGGGGAAAAAAATTCTTTCCGGCTACACATAGGGCAATCAGACTAGCTCCCTGATCAACACAATATCAAGGAAACTAGTGTACATAACCTGTAATATTATACTTTTCAAGAAAGGCATCCAGGCCTTTCTTAAATTTTAGTAGGGAATCACTCATTACAACATCATATAGCAGAGAGTTCCATAGTCTCACTGCCAGCGTCTGACTGGAGCACCTTGGGCCCACCAGAGAAAATCATTCTTGGGGCCCACTATGTAGCTACATAGAAATAAATACAAGACAACCAATTGTGTGGTAAAACACACTAATATCAGGGTATAATATAAGGTAGTACACGTCTTAATTATGTAGCAGGGGTTGGGGTAGAATCATAGAGGGGTAGCCCCCTCATAGAATATAATGTAGCCGCTCTCATAGATTATAATGTAGCCTCCATCATAGGGTATAATGCAGCACCCCACAAAATATAATGCAACCCCCTCATAAGGTATATCACAGTCCCCACCATAGAATATAATGTAGCACCCTCATAGGGCATAATGCAGCCCCCCTCATATAGTATAATACAGCACCAACACAGAATATAATGCAGCCTCCCCATAGAGTATACTGTAGCCCCCTAATAGGGCATAATGCTGCCTCCTCATATAGTATGATGTAGCCCCCCCAGAATATAATGTAGTCCCCTGAGAGAATAATGCAGCCCCACCACAGAATGTAATGCAGCCCCCCATAGAGTATACTGTAGCCCCCTCATATAGTATGATGTAGCCCCCCAGAATATAATGTTGTCCCCTGAGAGAATAATGCTGCCCCACCAAAGAATATAATGCAGCCCCCCATAGAGTATACTGTAGCCCCCTCATATAGTATGATGTAGCCCCCCAGAATATAATGTAGTCCCCTAATAATGCAGTCCCCATCAGAATATAATGTAGCCCCCTCATAAAGTATAATGCAGCCCCTCACCACCTCCATCGATGCCTTCTCCCCAACCACCCCTATCATTCTCCCCCACCACCCCATCACTCCCAATTCCATCACCTCAATCATTGCCTCCTCCCCACCATCATTGTCCATTTCATCACCTCCATCATTGCCTCCGCCCACCACCATCATTGTCTCCCCCACTGCCATCATTGCCTCCCCCCACCAATATTGCCCATTACCTCCATCATTGCTTCCCCCACCAATATTGCCCACCACCTCCATCATTGTCTCCTCCACTGCCATCATTGCCCGTTACCTCCATCATTACCCATCACCTCCATCATTGCCCACCACCATCATTGCCCATCACCTCCATTATTGCATCACCACCAATATCATTGTCCATCACCTCCATCATTGCCCATTACCTCCATCATTGTCCATCACCTCCATCATTACCCATCACCTCCATCGTTGCCCATCACCTCCATCGCCTTCCCACTGCAATCATTGCCCATCACCTCCATTATTGCCTCCCACCACCATCATTGCCCATCACCTCCATTATTGCCTCCTCCCTCCAATATCATTGCCCATTACCTCCATCATTGTCTCCCCACTACCATCATTGCCTCCCCCCACCAATATCATTGCCCATCACCATCATTGCTTTCCCCACCAATAACATTGCCCATCACCTCCATCATTGTCTCCCCCACTGCCATCATTGCTTCCCCCACCAATATCATTGCCCATCACCTCCATCATTGCCTCCCCCACTGCCATAATTGCCCATCACATCCATCATTGCCTCCCACCACCAATATCATTGTCCTTCCCCACCACCCCCTCACACACACACACAGCACCGGTCCACATAATCTCTCACTCACATAGCAACTCATCACAAGAGAGCACCGCATCACATCTCTCACACACACAGCACCACATACACACGCAGACACACAGCACAACTCTCCTCCCCGCAGCCGCAGCACATCCCGGAAGCCTCTTTCTCTCCTGCAGCTTTCTCTCTGAGACAGCACGCTGGATGATGACGTCATCCAGCTGGGCTGTCAGACAGGAAACGCCCAGAAAGCAGGAAGCCGGGATGTGCTGCGGCTGCGGGGAGGTGAGGTGTACTGTGTGTCTGCGTGTGTATGTGGAGCTGTGTGTGAGTGTGAGTGATGCGGTGCTGTGTGTGTGGTGCGGTGCTGGGGATGGGCTGCCCGCTATTAAAGAGGAATGGTATTCACGCCTCTCCACACCCATAGAGGCGTGGAGAAGCGTGAATATTCATTTCGCTTTAGCAGCGGGGACAGAAACTTATCTCCTGCTGCTGCTAGCTGGCACAGGGCAGGCCCCCTTGACTCAGGGGCCCCATACCCACTGACTTGGGGGCCCTTGGAGCAGTGGGGGCCCTAGGCACTTGCTGGCCAGTATGCCAGCAGTTGTCAGTGCCCGGGCCCACCGGAGAATACTCCGGTTCTCCGGTGGGCCAGTCCGAGCCTGCTCGCTTTACAGTAAAGAATCCGCATCTGTGATTATGCTTAAACCTTCTTTCCTCCAGACGTAGAGGATACCCCCTTGTCCCTGTCACAGGTCTAAGAGTAAAAAGATCACTAGAAATGTCTTTGTACTGTCCCCGCATCACCCCTAAGCCTTCGATTTTCCAAACTAAATAACCCCAAGTGTAATAACCTGTCTTGGTATTGCAGACCCCCAGTTCCCTAATAACCTTTGTCGCTCTTCTCTGCACCCGCTCCAGTTCAGCTGTGTCTTTCTTATACACCGGAGACCGGAACTGTACACAGTATTCTAAGTGTGGTCGCACTAGTGACTTATGTAGAAATAAAATTATGTTCTCCTCATGAGCATCTATGCCTCTTTTAATGCATCCCATTATTTTATTTGCCTTTGCAGCAGCTGCCTGACACTGGCCACTAAATGTGAGTTTGTCGTTCAACCACACAACCAGGTCTTTTTCAGTGACAGTTTTGCCCAGTGTTTTACAATTAAGCAGAATTATACATCTTGTTTGTTCTACCCAAGTGCATGACTGTTATGAATGGGTCACCGAGGAGGATAGAAGGCCAGGCTAAGCCACAGAAAACCAAAGAGGTTGGTAACTAAGCGGATGCAGACCCCTGATCCTGTCCACACAACTAGCAGTAGCCGTGGAGCGTACCTATGATGATCCTAGACGCCTCGGCACAGCCGGAGAGCTAACTAAGCCTAAAGCAAGAAAGGGTAAATCTAAACTGCCCAGGACCAGACCCCCAAAGGATTAGATAGCCCCCAAACATATATTGTCGGTGAGACAAGATGAAAACACAAACGCAGGCAGATAAATAGACTGAGCAAACGATGGGGCCCACACTGACTAGACAGGACAGGAAAGGAAAGACTTTGTCAGCAATCACTCAAAATACCCTGCAAAAAGTCCAACACGTCTGATGCACAAAAACACTGAAGTCGCATGACTTCGCCCCCCCACTGTATCAGCACTCCGGTATATTCTGAAAGCAAAGCAAAAAGAGATCAATATAAAAGGGGACAAAACAAACTGGCACATGCAGTAACATATGGGCGGTGATTCAGCACAGCCCCAGCCGGAGCTAGTTGACCCACACAAAGCAGAGATAAACAAAACCAGATCAAATACAAAAAGAATAGCAAATTAACCTTTTAGCTGAACATGCAGGGAAAGAGCAGGAGACATCAGACCTCAGGAGGTACAGGAAAAAAATCAATAGCAGGGATAGAGGGAGTCAGCTCCCAATCAGAAACCCCAGATCTCCAATTGTCTACCTCAATATCAGGTGGTAAGCTTCTGTCAATCAAATCAGCTCCACTACCTCCAGTAACCACCAGAGGGAGCCCAGAAAGAGAACTCTCAATCTGACCAGCTCCACTATCTTCAGTAATGACCAGGGGGAAGCCAGAGAGAGAATTCACAACACATGACCTTACATTTATCCCCATTGAAGCTCATTTGCTATTTATCAGCCCAAGCTTCTAGTTTACATAAATCCTCCTGTAATATAAAATTGTCTTCCTCTGTATTGATTACCCTGCAGAGTTTAGTGTCATCTGCAAATATTGAAATTCTACTCTATGCCCCCTACAAGGTCATTAATAAATATATTAAAAAGAAGCGGGCCCAATACCGACCCCTGTGGTACCCCACTGCTAACCGTGACCCAGTCTGAGTGTGCTCCATTAATAACCACCCTTTGTTTCCTATCCCTGAGCCAGCTCTTAACCCACTTACACATATTTTCCCCTACCCCTATTGTTCTCATTTTATGTATCAACCTTTTGTGTTGCACCCTATCAAAAGCTTTTGAAAAATCCATGTACACCACGCCCATTGCATTTCCTTGGTCCAGTCCGGAACTTACCTCTTCATAAAAGCTTATCAGATTAGTCTGACTGGAACGGTCCATGTAAATCTATGTTGATATTGGGTCATGAGGTTATTCTTCCGATACTCCAGTATAGAATCTCTTACAAAACCCTCCAGGATTTTACCCACAGTTGAGGTTAAGCTCACTGGCCTATAATTTCCAAGTTCAGTTTTTGTCCCCTTTTTGAATATTGGCACCACATTTGCTATATGCCAGTCCTGTGGTACAGACCCTGTTATTATGGAATCTTTAGGCTATGTGCCCACATTAGCGTTTTTAAACGCTCAGGAAACGGGTCTCCTTCCCAGAAAATGCACGTTTTTGCAGCGCATTTTTGATGCGTTTTTTTCCCGCGCGTCTTTTGGACTAAAGGAAATAGCCAAAAACGCGGACCTAAGCGGAAATTAATGAACATGCTGCGTTTTTTACCGCTAAGCGTTTCCTTAGCGGTAAAAAACGCATCCATTTGCACGAAAAGGCCAAAATGTGTTAAAATGAATGGGATGCTTCTTTTAGGCGTTTTTTATGCGGTTTGACCCCGAAAAACGCATCAAAAACGCTTAAAAAAACGCAACGTGGGCACACAGCCTTAAGGATTAAAAATAATGGTCTATCTATGACTGTGCTTAATTCCTGCAGTACTCGGGGGTGTATCCCATCCGGGCCTGGGGATTTGTCAATTTTAGTGATTTTTAGACGCCGCCGTACTTCCTGCTGGGTTAAGCAGGTGACATTTAATGGAGAATTTTTATCCCTGATCATGTTATCTGTCATGGGATTTTCTTGTGTAAATACTGTTGAAAAAAAGTCATTTAGCATATTGGCTTTTTCCTCATCCACCATTTCACCCAGACTATTTTTGAAAGGGCCAACACTATCATTTTTTAGTTTCTTACTATTTACAGTATGTAAATAATATTTTAGGATTATTTTTACTTTCTCTGGCAAAGAGTCTCCCTGGCTCAATCTTTGCTGCCTTGATTTGCGTTTTACAGAATTTATTTAGTCTTCTGTATTGATTTAATGCCTCATCACTACCTCCTTGCTTTAATTCTCTAAATTCTTTCTTTTTGTCACTTATTGCGCCCCTTACAGCTCTATTTAGCCATAGTGGTCTCCTCCTATTTCTCACATGTTTATTCCCATACGGTATATATTGTGCACAGGTCCTATTCAGGATGCTAATAAACGTCTCCCATTTTCTTTGTGTATTTTTATGTCTCTGGATATTTTCCCAGTTAATTGCACCAAGAGAATCTCTCATCCATTGGAAATTTCCTTTCCTGAAGTTTAGTGTCCTTGTAACCCCTCTACGACACATCTTATTAAAGGATACATGAAAACTTTTTATCTGGTGATCACTATTACCCAAGTGACCCCCAACCCTTACATTTGATATGCGGTCTGGCCTGTTGGTTAATATTAGGTCTAGCAGTGCCCCCCCTCTTGTTGGGTCCTGAACCAGTTGTGAAAGGTAATTGTCTCTCATAGTTTTCAAAACCCCATTACCTTTGCTGGAACTGCAGGTTTCGGTTCCCCAATGTATTTCAGGGTAGTTGAAGTCCCCCATAATAATGACTTCTCCTTGAGTCGCTGCTTCATCTATTTGCTTGATGAGGATATTCTCTATTGCTTCCATTATTTTTGGAGACTTATAACAAACCCCTATCAGTAATTTATTATTTTTCCCCCCTCCCCTTATATCCACCCACAGGGACTCTACATTTTCATTAGATTCACATGTATTATCACGCAGGATGTGTTTTAAGGATGATTTTACATATAAACAGACATCCCCCCTCGCTTATTTGTACGGTCATTTCTGAACAGACTATAGCCCTGTAAATTAACCGCCCAGTCATGGCAATCATCCAGCCATGTCTCAGATATCCCCATGTCATAATTATGCTCCAACAAAATTAATTCTAATTCCTCCATTTTGTTGGCGAGGCTTCTGGCATTTGTATATATGCACTTTATGTATGTCTGTACCTCTATTTCATTATTAACTGTTCTAACCCCAGCTCCATGCCACCCCCACTTTCATTATTTGTGCCCAAGTCTCTATCTGCACAGTCTTCCCCTCCTATAAAATGAATACCCTTCCCTCCCACTTCCTAGTTTAAACACTCCTCCACCCTTCTAGCCATTTTTTCCCCCAGCACAGATGCACCCTCCCCATTGAGGTGCAGCCCGTCCCTAGCGTAGAACCTGTAGCCAACTGAGAAGTCGGCCCAGTTCTGCAGGAACCCAAACCCCTCCTTCCTACACCAATTCCTGAGCCACTTATTAACCTCCCTAATCTCCCGTTGCCTCTCTGGTGTGGCACGTGGTAGAGGAAGTATTTCCGAAAATACCACCTTGGAGGATCTTGCTTTAAGCTTACAGCCTAATTCCCTGAAATCATCTTTAAGGACCTTCCACCTACCTCTAGCTTTGTCATTTGTGCCAATGTGCACCATGACCGCTGGATCCTCACCAGCCCCTCCCAGTAATCTGTCAACCCGATCAGCGATGTGTCGGACTCGAGCGCCAGGTAGGAAGCACACCGTTCGACGATCCCTATCTGTTCCCCTAATAATTGAGTCCCCCATTACCAGCACCTTCCTGGCCTGCCCTGCTTTCCTATTTCTCCCCTTACTGGAGCAGACACTCCTCCAGCTTTCAGAGGGCATGCCTTGCTGCAGTAGTGCTACCCCTGCACTGACACTCCCCTCATCTGCCAACTTGGCAAACTTATTGGGTTGTGCCAGATCAGGACTAGCCTCCCTGGCACTCTTCCGTCTACCCCACCTTCTAACTGTCACCCATCTTACTGCTTCACTGTCCTGCAGCTCCAACCTAGCATCCCCCCCTCATCTATCTCATTGAGCGTCTGCTCAGTGAGTAGAAGTCTCCTTTCCATATTGTCTATTGAGCTCAGTGTTGTCAGCTGCATATTTAAATCCAGTATCTGGGCTTCCAAATGCACAATGTGCTCACATCTCGCACAGCGGTATGCACCCTCGACTGGCTGGTCAAGGATTGCGTACATGCGGCAAGACGTACACTGGATGGCATTGGCAATAGTGGAGCACATTCCTAATGGGGATTGAACCAGACAGAAAGATAAGTAAAAATAAATAAAAAGTATTAATAAAATATAACAGCAATTCAATAATACCTCCTTTGCAAACTCCCTGAATCCAAAGTCACTGAATCACAAGTCACACACCACCATTCGCACTTACGCTCAGGTCACACTCAGCTCGTTCACACTCGCTAAGGCAGAAGATTTAAAGAGATTTTTTCCCTTCACCAGCAAACCACCCTGCTGCTCAATGCACTTCCAAAAGCTCCTGTGTATAATGTCACTGGTGGTCACTGTATTACACTGACACTATATACAGATCTTCTGTGTTAAATATCAGGATCCTGTCAGCCCCGGCGAACTGCCATGGCTGAGCAGGGTGACTCACCAATACAGCGGGAGGGCCCGGGGTCCGATACCGCAGGGAAAGTTCAGGCAGACGGGACCTGCGACGCTGAAGGTAGTAAGAAGTACAAGGACCTACGATCATGTGACTACAGGGGGCGGGGCTTAGTGTCACACTGCTGGAGATGATTGTAGGACTCTACTACAGGAATCCTGGAGTAGAAGCGAGGGGAACTCTGGTCAGACAAACAGGCAGTCATACTTGGAGAGGGCGGCGCGATAACAGAGGGGCGAGCAGAGAGTAGTCAGAACGTAAGCAATGAGTCATACATGGAGATAGCTGCACAGTACAAGAGGGGAAATCAGAATAGTCAGGTCATAGGCAATGAGTCATACACAGAGATAGCAACGCAGTACAAGAGGGACAGGCAGAACTCGTAACAGGGACAGAACCAGATCAAAACCAAACAAGCATAAAGTATCACAGTCACAAAGCACACCAGGGTCACACACACTCGGCCAAGGGTCTGAGTATAAGCGATGAGGAATGAGCCCACAATGAGGCTTTAAAAAGCCTCCCAGAATCTCAGAGTGAGGCCATCCACATTAACCTCTGAACTACCTAATCCCACAAGCTGAGCAAACCTTGACAGTAATGTTGCCAGTGATCACTGAGCTCCTGTGTATAATGTCACTGGTAATCACTGTATTACCTGTACACTGACACTATATACAGAGCTCCTGTGTATAATGTCACTGGTGGTAATAACAGTGTTGTTATTATTGTGGTTTGTATTCATAATCAGTATTGTAGTATTCCATCAATAAGTGGTGGTAATTTGTGGACTGTTCACAGTGTGGAAGTATTTCTCCGTGTATGAGTTATTATTTGGTCCCTATATGCTGGTAATATGTCATATTATTTGGTCACTATGTGGTGGTAATATGTGGTCTGGTCATGGTGTGGTTGTATTTGTGCCTTTTATGTGATATGATGCGGGTACTATGTGGTCTGGTCATGGTGTGGTGGTATTTCTCCCCTGTATGTGGTATTATTGGTCTTGGTACAGTGGATTGTGTTGTGTATGACGGTCATTAGTTCTCTCTGATATTAATTAGGAGAATATTCTTTATTTCCATTAGAGATTAAATACTTTGTAAACAGCGGCAGAGATGCACTTACAGGGGTTTCCTGTGGAAAAACGTAATCTCCTATTCACAGGACAAGTGATAACGTATTGATTGGGGGGGTCTAACTACTTGGACCCATTCAGCAAAATGTGGAACTTTTTATCCCCATTAGACTGGAGTGGCATGTCCGACTTGACCACTGATCCATTCATTCCCTCAGTGGCTGCACTTGTATTTTTATAGAAGCTCCAAAGAGAATGAATGCAGCTTCGGTCAGATATCTAACATGCTGCTCCATTTTAAAATGGGGATAAGTGTCCTATCAACGATAAAACTTTCTCATTCTTCCGGTCGGTGCAGTTTCTAATGGTCGGACGTATGCGATCAGCTATCCTATAGAGCCCATGGATCGGTGACAAATTGTTTTAACCAAAGAACCACATTAATGTAAACTACCGTAATTATACATTCCAGTTATGGGGGTGCACAGTAGATGTGCAGGAGCCGCCTGTGTTTTACAGCCGAGGCTCCACTATAATGGGGAAAACGACTGACAGATATTAGCATATAGCTGTAGCATGGGGCCCTAGAGTCCATTCCCCTGGTGGGCCCCAGACACCCCAGTTCGACCCTGAATATACGTCATTGTGGATTATCAGATACCGAATTTAGGGAAATTTCACTGTAATATGGAAGGCAATGACATGAATAGATAGCAAAATCAGGTTTGTCTACAATCTTTTTTATTTGTTAGGTTCTTTCCTGTTACAGCACTTCTGTTCTGTAGTATAAACCTTCTCTCACACTAGTGCTAGCGCTAAACCTTGGTTTGCCTTCTTCTAAAGTCTCTGTTGTCCCTGCAGACTAGGACCTTCTCTCTTTACTCCTTGGGTATCCGCTGTCCTAGCAGGAAGTGAGAAACGTTCTCGTAAATCACAAGGATGGTACAGCAAGCGGGGTCGCTCAAAATAACTTGGGGGCAATTTTCTTTAGAAGTCTGTATATACTCGTGTATAAGCCGACCCATGTATAAGCCGACCCCCCTAATTTTGTCACAAAAAACTGGGAAAACTTATTGACTCACGTAAAAGCCTAGGTTGAAAAATGCCGAAGCTACTGGTAAATTTAAAAAAAAAATGGGCCCCATAAGATGCTCCATAAAGTTTATGATGGCCCCATATAATGCTCCATAAAGTTCATGATGGGTTCCATAAGATGCTCCATACAAAAATATGCCTAATAATGCTGCACAGTGAATAATGGTGGCCCTATAACATGGTCCATAATAACATATGCCCCATATAATGCTGCACAGTGATTGGTGGCCCCTTGTAATGCTGCACAGTGATTGGTGGCCCCTTATAATGCTGCGCAGTGATTAGTGGCCCCTTATAATGCTGCACAGTGATTAGTGGCCCCTTGTAATGCTGCACGGTGAGTGGCCAATTTTAATGCTGCACAGTGATTAGTGGCCCCTTATAATGCTGCACAGTGATTAGTGGCACCTTATAATGCTGCACATTGATTAGTGGCCCCTTACAATACTGCACGGTGATTAGTGGCACTCACCGTCCATTAGGGTAGATATCCGCAGAATATGGATATAGTAGATGGATACTCCCCTCTCAGGAAACCTTCCCTCATATGAGCTATGATGACTACATACCACTGCAAACAGCAGATGAAACTTGAGGCGCACTATTTAGAAGAGGAGTTTTCCCAAACATTTATGTGTTATCCATAAAATATTCTATAAATGTCTGATAGGCAGAGGTCCCGGACGTGAAACCCGCATCTGTCTACAGACCTGGGGGAACTATGAATGGAGAGATGGCCATTCACTATTGGGGAGGTTCCTATAAGATCTGAGTACTCAGCCTTGTGTTTGGTTATTTTCATAGACCTTGACATGAGCGGCAGGGTACATATGAAACCAGTGCTCCACCCAATTCTTCCTGAAGCAATTTTGTGGCTGATTCAAGACCCCTGTACTATTGATTTGAGGGTTCCTAAATGGTTGGAGACCCACACCAGTCTATTGTATTTGAGATGTTGTACCCTCTTAACGAAAGTTCAGAGGAAAATGCCTTCAACAAAACTGCTGGTTGGGTCGGATGTGGTATTCTGAGCCATTTGGTTTGTTGTCTCATATGTTTATGCTTAAAGTTCTTTATGGTTTGTACTTGTTGAGTTTATGGGACCTTTGTCTATACTGTACTGTTCCTTTATCAATTTTTTAGATAAGAATTCCATACTGTTAGGTGAAGAACTGGTGCTACCCTTCTTCACATTGAGGCATCATCCTACCATTGTGATCAGAAGCCCTATAACCCGGCTTCATTGTTAGGATGCAGGATTTATATAAATTAGCTCTACTGGGGTCTTACCAGTGCAGGCATTGAGGAAGAAGTACAAAATCAGCAGGCAAATGAGTAGTCAGAAACAAGCAAAGGTCAGGGCAGGCAGCAGTGCAGAAACATTACCGGAAACAAGCAGAGGTCAGGGCAGGCAGCAGTGCAAAAACATAACCGGAAACAACCATAAAACCAAAGAAAAAAAACGACCCACAGTCCATATAGTGCAGAATAACATACATTTTTATTAGTATCACAGATTAATAACCGGAAACAAGCAGAAGTCAGGGCAGGCGGCAGTGCAGAAACATAATCCATTGAGCAAGCTGAGGTCAGGGCAGGCGGCAGTGCAGAAACATAATCCATTGAGCAAGCTGAGGTCAGGGCAGGCGGCAGTTCAAAAACATAATCCATTGAGCAAGCAGAGGTCAGGCGGCAGTGCAGAAACATAATCCATTGAGCAAGCAGAGGTCAGGGCAGGCGGCAGTTCAAAAACATTATCCATTGACCAAGCAGAGGTCAGGGCAGGCGGCAGTTCAAAAACATTATCCATTGAGCAAGCAGAGGTCAGGGCAGGCGGCAGTTCAAAAACATAATCCATTGAGCAAGCAGAGGTCAGGGCAGGTGGCAGTTCAAAAACATAATCCATTGAGCAAGCAGAGGTCAAGGCAGGCGACAGTGCAGAAACAATCCATTGAGCAAGCAGAGGTCAAGCAGGCGGCAGTTCAAAAACATAATCCATTGAGCAAGCAAAGGTCAGGGCAGGCGGCAGTGTAGATGCATAACTTTAAACAAGCAGAGGTCAGGGCAGGCGGCAGTATAGAAACATAATCCATTGATCAAGCCATAGTCAAAACCGGAAAATCTGTCTGAGAAGCAGCTGTGCAGAAGATGGTATGTGCTCGCCACTACATTTTCCACCGGCTAAATCAAAGTGCCGCGGAATTCTCTTCTCGGGAGAATGATCTTCCTAGGACTTGGAAGGAAACCCAAATCTCTCTTGTAGGCACGTTGTACATCTTGTGGGCTCATCAGCATTACTTGCATGATCTTTCCAGTGGTATAGCTGACTGGCAGGTGTGGTGTAGGATTGTAGCCTTGTTTAGCAGTCACCTTAATACGCGGTTGATGGTCGTAAGGCATACTGAGGAGTATACGTGCTTGAGAGGGAGTTAACTCCATCCAGGTGCATGGGGATGGGCTCCTGGGCAATGTGGCTGTTGTCTCTTCCTCATCTACTGTTCTGGTGAGTATCAGGCGTTCCTTCATACCCTCTGGCTCTGCGCTGATGTTTGCTGCAGGTTGTACGAATCGGCCTATTTCGGGCATTGTAGGATATGGTGGTGGACTTTTCAGTCTGGAATATCGGTCCTTTGCCTTTTCCGGTGTTTTGAACAGGCATTTAATAAATGACACGATATAATAAAGCACTGCCATCACATACCCCGTGAAGCCAGTTGGCCTTTGGTGGTGTTCAGGCCTCTGACTGTAAAGGGATGTCCTGGCATGTGGGAGACGTCTCCGTGGTTGGAACTTTCCTCCAGCTACGGGTGCAGCCATTAGGCTGCCTTCCCCTCCACACACACAAAAGTGTGTGCGGATGGTAGAAAACACTCCCAAAAAAAAGAAATAAAAGTAAAAAAAATAAACAAAACAAGTAAAAAGTGATTTACAAGTCGCTCTGGGTTAGTGTTCAGCTCTCCTCTCTATCTCTGCTTGCCTCGCACTGACCGTTCTTGCGGAACATTCCATGACTCGTGGACAACGCTTCTGTGATGTCATAAAGACGAACATGGCAATGGGTCTAATATAGGAGAACTAGTTATGTTACCCATGGCAGACCATCCAATACCAGCTGCCACTGTACGGATAGGGGTTAGCTGGATTGGGATGAGATGTATAAAAACTTACCGGTACAAGAGCCCAAGTCATTGCTTTATTTACTGTTTTTGCTTTTTTACCTGTTTACAGGCAAATCTTTCTATTTGATATTTTCAAACCTGTATAATTCTGTATCCTCATACGTGAGATAATGTGATGTATCTATTGTCAGCTTCTTCCAGGAATGTCTCCTCCTCTCTTCCCGGTAACACGGATCACCCGTGATGGGCACAGACCATTGCTGTAGTCGGAATTATTTCATATAGCTTCAGAATAAATGTTAAATAATATTGTATTTTTTCCATATAATTGGCTCAGATCACTTTTTTTAATTTGTCTGTAATTCTAAGTAGTGATAAAAAAATAAATAACCCCAAGTGTGAACCTGGTGTAGAACATACAAATTGTCCAGAGTCTCTCCTGGGCCATGTTCACACGTGCAGAAGTGCTGCATTGTTTCCATAGGTATTCGCACTAAAGCAATCAAAACTTTTTATTGTATTTTTTTGTGGCAGTTTTTTCGAATGCATTTTTTTTAGTAGAGGAATGCTTCAGTTCCACAATTGGAGACTTCATTGGAATTTTGCATGCGTTTTTTATGCTCTCCATATACTATAGTGGAAAATATTAAACAAAAGCATCAAAAAGTTCACACTTCTGCTGCACCATTAGCCCCTGTATGTAGTACAGCTTAGGCCTCTTTCACACTTCAGTTTTTTGCATCAGTTCAAATCCGCCAAAAAGGCAGACAAGCGGATCCGTTCTGAACTGATGTGAACGGATGGCACAGGATCCTGAAAATGAGGAAATTTAAAGGAAACGCTGGTCGGGAAGGAGAGAGAGAGAGAGTAACGTTTAGCGGATCCTCAAAAAAAACGGATGAAACGGACAGCCATCCGTCACAATCCGCCATTAATGCAAGTCAATGGGGAAAAAACGGATCCTCAAAAAAAAATTGAGGATCCGTTTTTTGTCAAAACCTGACGGATTGTGACTGATTGCAAAAAACTGAAGTGTGAAAGGGGCCTTAGGGAGTGATAAATGAAGTGAAAAGAAAAGTAAAACAACAAAAAAAGATTTAAACAAATATGAAAAAAAAAACTCATAAAAGTTCAATTTTCCTCCATTGAAAATGAACATAAAAAAAAATGTCAAGTGATATCGCCACATCCAGCAAAGTCCGAGCTATCAAAATATAAAAATAATTAACCCAATTGGTAAACACAAAAAATTTAAAAACGCCAACATTGCGGTATTTTTTGGTCGCTGCAATACCACTTAAAATACGTAACAAGCAACTAAAATGTCATATCTATCCCAAAGTAATATCCATAATAACGTCTCGCCTTATGAAAAAATAATCCCTCTCATAGCTCTATTGAACGAAAAAGTAAAACTACGGGTCTCGGAAAATGGCAACACAAACTCCAACATATTTTTTATTTCAAAGTCTTGATTTTTTTTCTACCACTAAAATAATTTAAAAGTCTGGGCACGTTTAGTATCTCTGTAATCATACTGATGAGGAGAATCATATTACATGGTCATTTTTACCACATAATGTACGCCGTAAACATAATTAAGGTCAGAATTGCGTTTTTTTTCACAATTTTCCCATTTCCCTGTACATTGTGTGTCAGGATAAGTCACAACCACTGCCACCAATATTTCTTGAACACCACTTGCTCACGACACACCTGCCCTGGGATGTTACTATAAAGGTGAACCTCCCATATTCTTTTGTCCACTCACCTAAGCGCACCCCGCAGACAGTTCTCACATCCACATCACACTGTTTGCTGCTATCGGTCACTGTTTTGATAGGCCAGTGAGACACCTGCGCTGGGTCACACACTAGCACACATGCCACCCAGCTTTTCTGAGCCCCTGATAGGTGCTCTTCTTTTACTTTTGTATACACATACAGCAAAACACAACCAAGGTATACTCGCCGTCCTCAGGGTTTGGGGGACGTTTAGCGCAGAAAAGAACAAACTTATTAAAATTTAGATTTAAAGGGATCCTGTCAGCAGGATTGTGAACAGTAAAGTACAGACAGTGTCAGGTCTACGCTGTTATACTGATTAAAATGAGGTGACCTGGGTGATGAAATGCATCTTGTGGTTGTTGTGTAATCTGTATTTGTAAATTTCAGTTATTGAGATTCTGGTGCTCCGGGTGTTTGTGGGGTTACAAAAAAAAGGTTTGCATTCATCAAAATGGTGCCTGTGCTGTAGTATAATACATGACTAATATCAATATGTAGACATGTGTAAGGGGTTGAGAGTCTTACCCCTTTAAACCCCCATGTTGCTGTTGTACTTGTATATATATTTATATATATGTTATACCATTGTTGCGCATTATCGTATATTTCATGTTGCTGTATTATTTATATAGCATAAGCTATGTTTCTGCACCTTGTACTTGGTAGGGACAGTGCAGTCTGGGCTATGGTCACTAGATGGGGCACTGAGCTCATTGCACAGTAGATGTAGCTGTAGGACATATAGGAGTTAACTGTAGGAGGGGATAGCTGGAGAATAAGCCAGGATGGTCTTCCAGTTTCAGGCAGTCAGAGGCCTGACCCCTTTGTGCTCGGGTGGGCTATATGCCTGAGCTGCCTAACTACCCCGTGATGTTAAAGCTGATGCCCAGCCATCTAGAGAAGAACACGGTACTGCAGAATCAGCAATAAAGTGGAAAAGAGTGTAAGTAAACAGAGGAAGATTGAAGGTTACCGTAAAAGGGTACGGGCAGGTCACTCCAGAATGTGGTGGAAAGCTACGTGGGCTGAATCTCTGATGTCCGGGGCGAAACATGCTGGAGAGCGCTTCACCGTGGTGACGCTATACAGGGAGGACACTGAGGAGCCATCTGAGACGCTTCGTCAAACGGAAACACTGCAAGGAACAGTGAAGGGAAAGATGAAGTAATGTGCTGTCTTTACTGTGATGAAAATGCTGGAAACTATGTGGATGTGCTGTGTCCTGAAGAAAATAAATTTGCTCAGTTAAGAGTTGCCCTGGACTGTGTCTCTATTCATTGGGATCAAGGATCAGCATCAAGTCGGCGTAGCAAAGGGGACGCTGACGGCACGGTGAGTATTCACCGTACCATGCAAGAGAAGAGGTACCGTTTTCCTGTAGAGGGAGGTCAGGGTATACAATGCCCGAACCCGAAATACTCAGCCACGACTACTGCCCTGGCTGACCTTTACACATAAAGTGTAGAAGTCGGGGGGGAAAGTGGGGAATGTGGTCTAGAAGTGATCAAGTATAGTGTGTTATTTTCTGCAGCAAACGTGTCCTGGCTGGAAGAGGAAGAAAAGCGAAGATGAATCGCTACAAATACAGAGGTCACTGGTAAGTCAGTGATTTACCTGGACACTTACATTATATAGTATATACAGAGCTCCTGTGTATAATGTCACTGGTGATCCTTGTATTACCTGTACGCTGACTATATGCAGAGCTCCTGTGTATAATGTTACTGGTGAGTCACTGTATTACCTGTACACTATACACTATATACAGAACTCCTGTGTATGTCTCCAGTGATCATTCTATTACTTGTACACTGACATTATATATACAGACAGGTAGCGTCGGACTGATTCTCCGGTGGGCCCTGGCATCTGGTGGGCCCTGGCACCTCTACTGGTATACAGGGACAGCAGTTGCCTAGGGCCCCCACTGCTCCAGGGGCCCCCAGCCAGTGCCACACAGCTGCTATGGGGGCCCTGCCAGCGGAGCAGCAGCGGGTGTCAGGAGGCAGGAGCCACTGTCCCCACTACTAAAGAGAAATGAATATTCATTCACTCTCGGCCTTCACTCACCCCGGGGCCCCGCTCCCCAACCTAGGCAGCCGGCGCCGCGCTCAATTGCAGTGGAAGAGAGAGCATCTCTCTCCCATCAGTCCCCTCTGCTCCTGACTCACAGCCGATGCGCGATGACGTCACTTCATCGCGCACCCGCTGTGTGTCTGGCAGACGGGTCAGCTGCTGACACTGAAGCCGTCATCAGCGTGGGAGCAGGAGGAGAGGTGAGTATTGTGGTTTGTTTTTTATATATCTCTATATCTATCTATATCTATCTCTATATCTATCTGTCTCTATATCTATATATCTCTATATCTATCTATTTCTATCTGTATATCTATATCTCTATCTCTATATCTATCTGTCTCTATCTTAGATATAGAGATAGATATAGATAGATAGATATAGAGGTAGATATAGATAGATATAAATAGTCTATATCCATCTATCTCTATACCTATCTATATCTATCTCTATCTATTATCTTTATATCTATCCATCTATATATCATCTATCCATAGATCTATCTATTTATCCCCTATCTATCTATCTATATACCTATCTATAGCTATCACTATCTATTATCTTTATATTTATCTATCTATCTATCTATCTATCTTTCTATCTATCTATCCATATATCTATTTATCCCCTATCTATCTATTTATCTATCTATATCTATCTAGGTCTATCTATCTCTATAGCTACCTATATCTTTCACTATCTATTATCTTTATATCTTTATATCTATCTGTCTATCCATAGATCTATCTATCTATTATCTATCTATACATCTAATTATCACATATCTATCTATCTATCTATCTATCTAGTGTTATACCCTATGAGGGGGCAGCATTATACCCTATGAGGGGGTGCATTATACCCTATGAGGGGGGAGAAGCATTATACCCTATGAGGGGGCAGCCTTATACCCTATGAGGGGGTGCAATATACCTTATCTTCCAACAAAATTAATTCTAAGTCCTCCATTTTGTTGGCGAGGCTTCTGGCATTTGTATACATGCACTTTATGTATGTCTGTACCTCTATTTCTTAAATTATTAACTGTTCTAACCTCACCCCCCATGCCACTACCACCCCCAATTTCATTATTTGTGCCCAGGTCTCTATCTACACAGTCTTCCCCTCTTATAAAATGAATACCCTCCCCTAGTTCCAAATTTAAACACTCCTCCACCCTTCTAGCCATTTTTTTCCCCAGCACAGCTGCACCCTCCCCATTGAGGTGCAGCCCGTCCCTAGCGTAGAACCTGTAGCCAACTGAGAAGTCGGCCCAGTTCTCCAGGAACCCAAACCCCTCCTTCCTACACTAATTCTTGAACCACTTATTAACTTCCCTAATCTCCTCTCTGGCGTGGCACGTGGTACAGGAAATATTTCCAAAAATACCACCTTGGAGGTCCTTGCCTTAAGATTGCAGCCTAATTCCCTGAAATCATCTTTAAGGACCTTCCACCTACCTCTGTGTCATTTGTACCAATGTGCACCATGACCGCTGGATCCTCACCAGCCCCTCCCAGTAATCTGTCAACCCGGTCAGCGATGTGTCAGACTTGCGCGCCAGATAGGCAGCACACCGTTCGACGATCCCTTTCTTTGTGACAGATTGCCCTATCTGTTCCCCTAATAATTGAGTCCCCCACTACCAGCACCTGTCTGGCCTGCCCTGCTCTCCTATTTCTCCCCTTACTGGAGCATATACTCCTCTGGCTTTCAGAGGACATGCCTTGCTGCAGCAGTGCTACCCCTGCACTGACACTCCCCTCATCTGCCAACTTGGCAAACTTATTGGGTTGTGCCAGATCAGGACTAGCCTCCCTGGCACTCTTCTGTCTACCCCACCTTCTAACTGTCACCCATCTTACTGCTTCACTGTCCTGCAGCTCCAACCTAGCATCCCCCCCTCATCTATCTCATTGAGCGTCTGCTCAGTGAGTAGAAGTCTCCTTTCCATATTGTCTATTGATCTCAGTGTTGCCAGCTGCACATTTAAATCCAGTATCTGGGCTTCCAAATGCACAATGTGCTCACATCTCGCACAGCAGTATGCACCCTCGACTGGCTGGTCAAGGATTGCGTACATGCGGCAAGACGTACACTGGATGGCATTGGCAATAGTGGAGCACATTCCTAATGGGGATTGCACCAGACAGAAAAGATAAGTAAAAATAAATAAAAAGTATTAATAAAATATAACAGCAATTCAGTAATACCTCCTTTGCAAACTCCCTGAATCCAAAGTCACTGAATCACAAGTCACACACTTACCACCGTTCGCACTTACGCTCAGGTCACACTCAGCTCGTTTACACTCGCTCAGGCAGAAGATTTAAAGAGATTTTTTTTCCCTTCACCAGCAAACCACCCTGCTGCTCAATGCACTTCCAAAAGCTCCTGTGTATAATTTCACTGGTGGTCACTGTATTACACTGACACTGTATGCAGATCTTCTGTGTATAAATATCAGGATCCTGTCAGCGTCGGCGAACTGCCACGGCTGAGCAGCGTGACTCACCCCTACTGCGGGAGGGCCCGGGGTCCGATACTGCAGGGAAAGTTGAGGCAGACGGGACCTGCGATGCTGAAGGTAGTAAGAAGTACAAGGACCTACGATCATGTGACCACAGGGGGCGGGGCTTAGTGTCCCACTTCTGAAGATGATTGTAGGACTCTACTACAGGAATCCTGGAGTAGAGGCGAGGGGAACTCAGGTCAGACAAACGGGCGGTCATACATGGAGAGGGCGGCGCGATACCAGAGGGGCGAGCAGAGAGTAGTCAGAACGTAAGCAATGAGTCATACATGGAGATAGCTGCACAGTACAAGAGGGGCAATCAGAGAATAGTCAGGTCATAGGCAATGAGTCATACACAGAGATAGCAACGCAGTACAAGAGGGACAGGCAGAACTCGTAACAGGGACAGAACCAGATCAAAACCAAACAAGCATAAAGTATTACAGTCACAAAGCACACCAGGGTCACACACACTCGGCCAAGGGTCTGAGTATAAACGATGAGGAATGAGCCCACAATGAGGCTTTAAAAAGCCTCCCAGAATCTCAGAGTGAGGCCATCCACATTAACCTCTGAACTACCTAATCCCACAAGCTGAGCAAACCTTGACAATAATGTTGCCAGTGATCACTGAGCTCCTGTGTATAATGTCACTGGTAATCACTGTATTACCTGTACACTGACACTATATACAGAGGTACTGTGTATAATGTCACTGGTGGTAATAACAGTGTTGTTATTATTGTGGTTTGTATTCATAATCAGTACTGTAGTATTCCATCAATAAGTGGTGGTAATTTGTGGACTGTTCACAGTGTGGAAGTATTTCTCCGTGTATGAATTATTATTTGGTCCCTATATGCTGGTAATATGTCATATTATTCGGTCACTATGTGGTGGTAATATGTGGTCTGGTCATGGTGTGGTTGTATTTGTGCCTTTTATGTGATATGATGCGGGTACTATGTGGTCTGGTCATGGTGTGGTGGTATTTCTCCCCTGTATGTGGTATTATTGGTCTTGGTACAGTGGATTGTGTTGTGTTTGACGGTCATTAGTCTTCTCTGATATTAATTAGGAGAATATTCTTTATTTCCATTAGAGATTAAATACTTTGTAAACAGCGGCAGAGATGCACTTACAGGGGTTTCCTGTGGAAAAACGTAATCTCCTATTCACAGGACAAGTGATAACGTATTGATTGGGGGGGTCTAACTACTTGGACCCATTCAGCAAAATGTGGAACTTTTTATCCCCATTAGACTGGAGTGGCATGTCCGACTTGACAACTGATCCATTCATTCCCTCAGTGGCTGCACTTGTATTTTTATAGAAGCTCCAAAGAGAATGAATGAAGCTTCGGTCAGATATCTAACCTGCTGCTCCATTTTAAAATGGGGATAAGTGTCCTATCAACGATAAAACTTTCTCATTCTTCCGGTCGGTGCAGTTTCTAATGGTCGGACGTATGCGATCAGCTATCCTATAGAGCCCATGGATCGGTGATAAATTGTTTTAACCAAAGAACCACATTAATGTAAACTACCGTAATTATACATCCCAGTTATGGGGGTGCACAGTAGATGTGCAGGAGCCGCCTGTGTTTTACAGCCGATGCTCCACTATAATGGGGATAACGACTGACAGATATTAGCATATAGCTGTAGGATGGGGCCCTAGAGTCCATTCCCCTGGTGGGCCCCAGACACCCCAGTTCGACCCTGAATATACATCATTGTGGATTATCAGATACCGGATTTAGGGAAATTTCTCTGTAATATGGAAGGCAATGACATGAATAGATAGCAAAATCTGGTTTGTCTACAATCTTTTTTATTTGTTAGGTTCTTTCCTGTTACAGCACTTCTCTCCTGTAGTATAAACCTTCTCTCACACTAGTGCTAGCACTAAACCTTGGTTTGCCTTCTTCTAAAGTCTCTGTTGTCCCCGCAGACTTAGAGATTTCCAGCATTACTCCATGCAGCCATAAGGACCTTCTCTCTTTACTCCTTGGGTTTCCGCTGTCCTAGCAGGAAGTGAGAAACGTTCTCGTAAATCACAAGGATGGTACAGCAGGCGGGGTCGCTCAAAATAACTTGGGGGCAATTTTCTTTAGAAGTCCGTATATACTCGCGTATAAGCCGACCCATGTATAAGCCGACCACCCTAATTTTGTCACAAAAAACTGGGAAAACTTATTGACTCGCCTATAAACCTAGGGTGGAAAATGCCGAAGCTACTGGTAAATTTCAAAAATAAAATGGGCCCCATAAGATGCTCCATAAAGTTCATGATGGCCCCATATAATGCTCCATAAAGTTCATGATGGGTTCCATAAGATGCTCCATACAAAAATATGCCTAATAATGCTGCACAGTGAATAATGGTAGCCCTATTACATGGTCCATAATAACATATGCCCCATATAATGCTTCACAGTGATTGGTGGCCCCTTATAATGCTGCATGGAGAGTGGCCCCTTATAATGCTGCACAATGATTAGTGGCCCCTTATAATGCTGCACAGTGATTAGTGGCCCCTTATAATGCTGCACAGTGATTAGTGGCCCCTTATAATGCTGCACAGTGATTAGTGGCCCCTTATAATGCTGCACATTGATTAGTGGCCCCTTACAATGCTGCACGGTGATTAGTGGCCACTTATAATGCTGCACAGTGATTAGTGGCCCCTTGAAATGCTGCAGTGATTAGTGGCCCCTTATGCTGCACGGTGATTAGTGGCCCTTTGTAATGCTGCACAGTGATTAGTGGCCCCGTATAATGCTGCACAGTAATGAGAGGCCCCCTTATAATGCTGCACAGTAATGAGTGGCCTCTTATAATGCAGCACAGTGATGAGTGGCCCCATATAATGCTGCACAGTGATTACTGGCCCCATATAATGCTGCACAGTGATTACTGGCCCCATATAATGCTGCACAGTGATTAGTGGCCCCTTGTAATGCTGCACAGTGATTAGTGGCCCCTTGTAATGCTGCACAGTGATTAGTGGCCCCTTGTAATGCTGCACAGTTATTAGTGGCCCCTTGTAATGCTGCACAGTGATGAGTGGCCCCTTGTAATGCTGCACAGTGATGAGTGGCCCCTTATAATGCTGCACAGTGATTAGTGGCCCCTTGAAATGCTGCAGTGATTAGTGGCTCCTTATTATGCTGCACGGTGATTAGTGGCCCCTTATTATGCTGCACGGTGATGAGTGGCCCCTTATAATGCTGCAAGGTGATGAGTGGCCCCTTATAATGCTGCACAGTGATGAGTGGCCCCTTATAATGCTGCACAGTGATGAGTGGCCCCTTATAATGCTGCACAGTGATGAGTGGCCCCTTATAATGCTGCACAGTGATGAGTGGCCCCTTGTATTGCTGCACAGTGATTAGTGGCCCCTTACAATGCTGCTGCCGCAGCCTCAATTAAAAAAATGAAAAAAAAAACTATATACTCACCTTGTCACTGCTGCAGCTGCTGCTCCTCAGCGTTGCTGGCTCTGCAGTGACTGTTCAGGCAGAGGGCGCCTGCTAACTACGTCATGGCACCCTCTGACCTTAACGTCACTGCCAGAGGAAGCAAGACAGCAGAGCGATGCGCAGCGGTGGAATGGGGCACAGGTGAATATGGCTCCCCCCGTTATACTCACCTCTCCTGGCATGTCTCTGCAGCCCCCCGTGCTTGTTCCATCTTCTCAGTGCTGTTCTTCCTGCTTTCTGCGGTCACGTGGTGCCGCTCATTACATATGTGCATATTAATGAGGGTAATGAGCGTACCACGTGACCGCTGAAAGCAGGAAGAACAGCGCCGAGAAGATGGAATAAGCACGGGGAGCTGCAGAAACATGCCAGGAGAGGTGAGTATGATCTCCGACACCCCCTCCCGCTCCCCCTCCCTGGCCGACCCCCGGTATATGACTCGCGTATAAGCCGAGAGGGGGACTTTCAGCCCCAAAAAATGGGCTGAAAATCTCGACTTATACGCGAGTATATACTGTAAGCCTTTTTTGTCCTTTAAGACAGAAGAAACAAAACTATTAACTCTTCTTCTAAGGTCTGACTGTGAGCTCGGACCCTCCCCAGCTATTTGTTAGGGCACTCCAGGCTAAGGGGTTGTACTGCTATGCTCTGTTATTGCAGACTTCATCATCCCAATCATAGTTCATCATCAGCACATCAGCCCCATCATAGTCCATCATCAGCACATCAACCCCATCATAGTCCATCATCAGCACATCAGCCCCATCATAGTCCATCATCAGCACATCAGCCCCATCATAGTCCATCATCAGCATATCAGCCCCATCATTGTCCCATAATGAAAGAAGTGTTGTTGCGCATTCTTAACAGCCGCTTGTTCCAGACACCCTGTTCTTAGGATTGGTGGGGGTCCTGGCAGTGAAACACCCGTAATCAGCAAGTTATGATCTACCAATGGCTAGGGGATAACTTGCTGAGGAGGCAGAAGTTGGGGACTACTGTTTTTAAAGACCGCAATACCTATATCAGGAGCTGTAAAGAAATATATGTTTCTAAGCTTTATCTTGAGTCCATTTTCCTTGTCGATAATTCTTAGATAATTCTGGGAAAAAAAGTATTTTAATACATATAACAAACTTAAATTGTCTTTGGAGAATAAAGTCTATCGGCGGTCAGTGCAGTGTACTACATTAGTTTGTGGGACAGAACATGTTGATAAAGGGTCGGTCTCATCACTGCACTCACCGTCCATAAGCTTTATTAGGGTAGATATCCACAGAATATGGATATAGTAGATGTATACCCCCTCTCAGGAATCCTTCCCTCATATTAGCTATGATGACTACATTCCACTGCAAACAGCAGAAGAAACTTGAGGCGCACTATTTACAAGAGGAGTTTTCCCATACATTTATGTGTTATCCATAAAATATTCTATAAATGTCTGATAGGCAGAGGTCCCGGACGTGAAACCCGCATCTGTCTACAGACCTGGGGAACTATGAATATACAGATGGCCATTCACTATTGGGGAGGTTCCTATAAGATCTGAGTACTCAGCCTTGTGTTTGGTTATTTTCATAGACCTTGACATGAGCGGCAGGGTACATATGAAACCAGTGCTCCACCCAATTCTTCCTGAAGCAATTTTGTGGCTGATTCAAGACCCCTGTACTATTGATTTGAGGGTTCCTAAATGGTTGGAGACCCACACCAGTCTAATGTATTTGAGATGTTGTACCCTCTTAACGAAAGATCAGAGGAAAATACCTTCAACAAAACTGCTGGTTGGGTCGGATGTGGTATTCTGAGCCACTTGGTTTGTTGTCTCACATGTTTATGCTTAAAGTTCTTAATGGTTTGTTCTTGTTGAGTTTATGGGACCTTTGTCTATACTGTACTGTTCCTTTTTCATTTTTTTAGATAAGCATTCCATACTGTTAGGTGAAGAACTGGTGCTACCCTTCTTCACATTGAGGCATCATCCTACCATTGTGATCAGAAGCCCTATAACCCGGCTTCATTGTTAGGATGCAGGATTTATATAAATTAGCTCTACTGGGGTCTTAAAAGTGCAGGCATTGAGGAAGAAGTACAAAATCAGCAGGCAAATGAGTAGTCAGAAACAAGCAAAGGTCAGGGCAGGCAGCAGTGCAGAAACATAACCGGAAACAACCATAAAACCAAAGAAAAAAAACGACCCACAGTCCATATAGTGCAGAATAATATACATTTTTATTAGTATCACAGATTAATAACCGGAAACAAGCAGAGGTCAGGGCAGGCGGCAGTGCAGAAGCATAATCCATTGAGCAAGCTGAGGTCAGGGCAGGCGGCAGTGCAGAAACATAATCCATTGAGCAAGCTGAGGTCAGGGCAGGCGGCAGTTCAAAAACATAATCCATTGAGCAAGCAGAGGTCAGGCAGGCGGCAGTGCAGAAACATAATCCATTGAGCAAGCAGAGGTCAGGGCAGGCGTCAGTTCAAAAACATAATCCATTGAGCAAGCAGAGGTCAGGGCAGGCGGCAGTTCAAAAACATAATCCACTGAGCAAGCAGAGGTCAAGGCAGGCGGCAGTGCAGAAACATAATCCATTGAGCAAGCAGAGGTCAGGGTAGGCGGCAGTTCAAAAACATAATCCATTGAGCAAGCAGAGGTGAAGGCAGGCGGCAGTGCAGAAACAATCCATTGAGCAAGCAGAGGTCAGGCAGGCGGCAGTTCAAAAACATAATCCATTGAGCAAGCAAAGGTCAGGGCAGGCGGCAGTGTAGATGCATAACTTTAAACAAGCAGAGGTCAGGGCAGGCGGCAGTATAGAAACATGATCCATTGATCAAGCCATAGTCAAAACCGGAAAATCTGTCTAAGAAGCAGCTGTGCAGAAGATGGTATGTGCTTGCTGCAAGCAACTCGCCACTACATTTTCCGCCGGCTAAATCAAAGTGCCGCGGAATTCTCTTCTCGGGAGAATGATCTTCCTAGGACTTGGAAGGAAACCCAAATCTCTCTTGTAGGCACGTTGTACATCCTGTGGGCTCATCAGCATTACTTGCATGATCTTTCCAGTGGTATAGCTGACTGGCAGGTGTGGTGTAGGATTGTAGCCTTGTTTAGCAGTCACCTTAATACGCGGTTGATGGTCGTAAGGCATACTGAGGAGTATACGTGCTTGAGAGGGAGTTAGCTCCATCCAGGTGCATGGGGATGGGCTCCTGGGCAATGTGGCTGTTGTCTCTTCCTCATCTACTGTTCTGGTGAGTATCAGGCGTTCCTTCATACCCTCTGGCTCTGCGCTGATGTTTGCTGCAGATTGTACGAATCGGCCTATTTCGGGCATTGTAGGATATGGTGGTGGACTTTTCAGTCTGGAATATCGGTCCTTTGCCTTTTCTGGTGTTTTGAACAGGCATTTAATAATTGACACGATATAATAAAGCACTGCCATCACATACCCCGTGAAGCCAGTTGGCCTTTGGTGGTGTTCAGGCCTCTGACTGTATAGGGATGTCCTGGCATGTGGGAGACGTCTCCGTGGTTGGAACTTTCCTCCAGCTACGGGTGCAGCCATTAGGCTGCCTTCCCCTCCACACACACAAAAGTGTGTGCGGATGGTAGAAAACACTCCCAAAAAAAAGAAATAAAAGTAAAAAAAATAAACAAAACAAGTAAAAAGTGATTTACAATCGCTCTGGGTTAGTGTTCAGCTCTCCTCTCTATCTCTGCTTGCCTCGCACTGACCGTTCTTGCGGAACATTCCATGACTCGTGGACAACGCTTCTGTGATGTCATAAAGACGAACATGGCAATGGGTCTAATATAGGAGAACTAGTTATGTTACCCATGGCAGACCATCCAATACCAGCTGCCACTGTACGGATAGGGGTTAGCTGGATTGGAATGAGATGTATAAAAACTTACCGGTACAAGAGCCCAAGTCATTGCTTTATTTACTGTTTTTGCTTTTTTACCTGTTTACAGGCAAATCTTTCTATTTGATATTTTCAAACCTGTATAATTCTGTATCCTCATACGTGAGATAATGTGATGTATCTATTGTCAGCTCCTTCCAGGAATGTCTCCTCCTCTCTTCCCGGTAACACGGATCACCCGTGATGGGCACAGACCATTGCTGTAGTCGGAATTATTTCATATAGCTTCAGAATAAATGTTAAATAATATTGTATTTTTTCCATATAATTGGCTCAGATCACTTTTTTTAATTTGTCTGTAATTCTAAGTAGTGATAAAAAAATAAATAACCCCAAGTGTGAACCTGGTGTAGAACGTACAAATTGTCCAGAGTCTCTCCTGGGCCATGTTCACACGTGCAGAAGTGCTGCATTGTTTCCATAGGTATTCGCACTAAAGCAATCAAAACTTTTTATTGTATTTTTTTGTGGCAGTTTTTTCGAATGCATTTTTTTTAGTAGAGGAATGCTTCAGTTCCACAATTGGAGACTTCATTGGAATTTTGCATGCGTTTTTTATGCTCTCCATATACTATAGTGGAAAATATTAAACAAAAGCATCAAAAAGTTCACACTTCTGCTGCACCATTAGCCCCTGTATGTAGTACAGCTTAGGCCTCTTTCACACTTCAGTTTTTTGCATCAGTTCAAATCCGCCAAAAAGGCAGACAAGCGGATCCGTTCTGAACTGATGTGAACGGATGGCACAGGATCCTGAAAATGAGGAAATTTAAAGGAAACGCTGGTCGGGAAGGAGAGAGAGAGAGAGAGAGTTTTGTTGCAAGCTCCGTTTTGAAATCTTTGAGGATGGTGACGGACAGCAACTTTTGGCGGATCCTCAAAAAAAAAACTGATGAAACGGACAGCCATCCGTCACAATCCGCCATTAATGCAAGTCAATGGGGAAAAAACGGATCCTCAAAAAAAAACTGAGGATCCGTTTTTGTCAAAACCTGACGGATTGTGACTGATTGCAAAAAACTGAAGTGTGAAAGGGGCCTTAGGGAGCGATAAATGAAGTGAAAAGAAAAGTAAAACAACAAAAAAAGATTTAAACAAATCTGAAAAAAAAACTCATAAAAGTTCAATTTTCCTCCATTGAAAATGAACATAAAAAAAAATGTCAAGTGATATCGCCACATCCAGCAAAGTCCGAGCTATCAAAATATAAAAATAATTAACCCAATTGGTAAACACAAAAAATTTAAAAACGCCAACATTGCGGTATTTTTTGGTCGCTGCAATACCACTTAAAATACGTAACAAGCAACTAAAATGTCATATCTATCCCAAAGTAATATCCATAATAACGTCTCGCCTTATAAAAAAATAATCCCTCTCATAGCTCTATTGAACGAAAAAGTAAAACTACGGGTCTCGGAAAATGGCAACACAAACTCCAACATATTTTTTATTTCAAAGTCTTGATTTTTTTTCTACCACTAAAATAATTTAAAAATCTGGGCACGTTTAGTATCTCTGTAATCATACTGATGAGGAGAATCATATTACATGGTCATTTTTACCACATAATGTACGCCGTAAACATAATTAAGGTCAGAATTGCGTTTTTTTTCACAATTTTCCCATTTCCCTGTACATTGTGTGTCAGGATAAGTCACAACCACTGCCACCAATATTTCTTGAACACCACTTGCTCACGACACACCTGCCCTGGGATGTTACTATAAAGGTGAACCTCCCATATTCTTTTGTCCACTCACCTAAGCGCACCCCGCAGACAGTTCTCACATCCACATCACACTGTTTGCTGCTATCGGTCACTGTTTTGATAGGCCAGTGAGACACCTGCGCTGGGTCACACACTAGCACACATGCCACCCAGCTTTTCTGAGCCCCTGATAGGTGCTCTTCTTTTACTTTTGTATACACATACAGCAAAACACAACCAAGGTATACTCGCCGTCCTCAGGGTTTGGGGGACGTTTAGCGCAGAAAAGAACAAACTTATTAAAATTTAGATTTAAAGGGATCCTGTCAGCAGGATTGTGAACAGTAAAGTACAGACAGTGTCAGGTCTACGCTGTTATACTGATTAAAATGAGGTGACCTGGGTGATGAAATGCATCTTGTGGTTGTTGTGTAATCTGTATTTGTAAATTTCAGTTATTGAGATTCTGGTGCTCCGGGTGTTTGTGGGGTTACAAAAAAAAGGTTTGCATTCATCAAAATGGTGCCTGTGCTGTAGTATAATACATGACTAATATCAATATGTAGACATGTGTAAGGGGTTGAGAGTCTTACCCCTTTAAACCCCCATGTTGCTGTTGTACTTGTATATATATTTATATATATGTTATACCATTGTTGCGCATTATCGTATATTTCATGTTGCTGTATTATTTATATAGCATAAGCTATGTTTCTGCACCTTGTACTTGGTAGGGACAGTGCAGTCTGGGCTATGGTCACTAGATGGGGCACTGAGCTCATTGCACAGTAGATGTAGCTGTAGGACATATAGGAGTTAACTGTAGGAGGGGATAGCTGGAGAATAAGCCAGGATGGTCTTCCAGTTTCAGGCAGTCAGAGGCCTGACCCCTTTGTGCTCGGGTGGGCTATATGCCTGAGCTGCCTAACTACCCCGTGATGTTAAAGCTGATGCCCAGCCATCTAGAGAAGAACACGGTACTGCAGAATCAGCAATAAAGTGGAAAAGAGTGTAAGTAAACAGAGGAAGATTGAAGGTTACCGTAAAAGGGTACGGGCAGGTCACTCCAGAATGTGGTGGAAAGCTACGTGGGCTGAATCTCTGATGTCCGGGGCGAAACATGCTGGAGAGCGCTTCACCATGGTGACGCTATACAGGGAGGACACTGAGGAGCCATCTGAGACGCTTCGTCAAACGGAAACACTGCAAGGAACAGTGAAGGGAAAGATGAAGTAATGTGCTGTCTTTACTGTGATGAAAATGCTGGAAACTATGTGGATGTGCTGTGTCCTGAAGAAAATAAATTTGCTCAGTTAAGAGTTGCCCTGGACTGTGTCTCTATTCATTGGGATCAAGGATCAGCATCAAGTCGGCGTAGCAAAGGGGACGCTGACGGCACGGTGAGTATTCACCGTACCATGCAAGAGAAGAGGTACCGTTTTCCTGTAGAGGGAGGTCAGGGTATACAATGCCCGAACCCGAAATACTCAGCCACGACTACTGCCCTGGCTGACCTTTACACATAAAGTGTAGAAGTCGGGGGGGAAAGTGGGGAATGTGGTCTAGAAGTGATCAAGTATAGTGTGTTATTTTCTGCAGCAAACGTGTCCTGGCTGGATGTTAAATATTAATAATCCGTTAATTTCTTATAAGACCCAGTTCTGTAGAATGCTTTAGCTTACATGACATAGGCTATTTTTAAGCTTGGCTCATGGTAGAAAGACAGCTCCATATATGTAGAGACCACGTGCTTTAGGAGACGTATATAATTCATGGCTAACTGTAGAGGTCGCTGCTCTTCTTCCCTCACCATCATGAGAGACAGACACGAAGATGTCGCCTGTGTTGGGCCATGACATAACTCAACAGCTGGTATATTACTTGACGGCGATGTGAGAAGCCAAACTGAGACACAGCAGGCATTTGCTATTCAGGATCTCGGAGAGAAGAAGAATACATGTTGCTTTTGCCATGTGGGATCTCAGAGAATGAAGATGGAAAGCTTTTGCTATGAACAATGGACAATATCTCTTTCACTTATTTTTATTCACCTGTTTTTCTGTAATAACCTTTCTTTGATGGAAGAAACCAAATAAACCACTATATTTTTATCTGGTAACTAGTCCTGAGTATTTTACAGGATATGCATTATTTTACATTGGAGAGCCAGCCAGATCTGAATTTTTGTACTTTTTTGCGGGTTTCCCTCCACTTGCACACACGGGGGATTGGACTTTGCTAACGTCAAATCATATGTGCAAGTTATCGGGAATTCCACTACTTACAAGAATCACATAGAACCTAGAAGTAAGAAGTACCAGATAGATTGAGAAGTACTACAAGTGCCAAAAGTACCAGACCTAAGCCAGACGTGTGAAGACAGGAACCCAGCGTTGTCCATCAAAGGAGCTGAGACATTTCAAGGTAAGATAAAATGGATGTCATTCATTGTCTTGCTAAGCAGAGTAAATTGAAATTTAAGTCTGTAGACAATTCTAATTCAGAAGTTTTATGGTTAAGTTTATATGCCGAGTGTGAACTCGAGAATCAGAGGTTAGATTCTAAGTTTTTCAATAGAGAAAGAGAGAGATTAAAAAATATTCTACAGATGGTAGATATATTTCATAGATCTGTGTCAGAGAAATCCAAAAATGATTGTTGTGATGTTCTCGAGATTGGCTGTAAAGTTAGGGAGATTGACTGTAATCAAGTGTCTGTAGCAGCCATTGAAGGTGACCTTGCAGACGTGGAACAAGATGGAGAAGTAGGAGGAGACTTCAGAACTGACGTAGAGGACGTACAAGGGAAAGACGTACCACTAAAAATAGAAGACTCACAGGCCCAAATCCGAAGTAGCGTGAGGAAGAATTTGATAAAAATATGCCAAATAATTCCTGCTTATGACAACAAAATAGATGTCTGTAGAAACTCTGAGATCTTTGAAAGTTGTTCTGATAACTTTGATTTATCTAACGAGGAGAAGAATCAGTTGTTCAAAATGTGGATCCCTGTAAATTTTGCTAGGAGATTGTCTTTAAAGTTATCTGGTGAGACGCATGAGAATTTAACTGATAAGGACAGATTAAAAATTCTCATTTTTTGTTCATCAAATGAAAATCATCCAGATATTGATATTCTTCAAAAATTAAGGATTGGTCGGAAGGAATGTATTTTTACGTTCATGTCCATATATGAACGTTTGTATAGAATGCTGAGTGAGAATGTCAAAACACCGTCCCTCATAAGGAGTTTTGTAAGCAAATTTTGGTTTCTAAATCCTGCATCTCGTGTTATTGCGTCACAAAAAGATTCTTTGTTTGAATGTGCGCAATCCCTTGATTTTGCCAGAAAACACGAGAATCGTGAGAGGAAAGTAAATTGTGCTAATTTTGTAAAGACAGGCAGAGTAAAATCTTATCAGAAGCCGGTATTAGCAAAACCTTCTAAAATGAGTTTTCCCCAAAATCAAATCTACGAAGAAAGAAAAAGAAAATCACATGTTTGTTATAAACCATATGGAATGATGCAAAAGAACACCGAAAAGACACAAATTGAATTAAGAAAAATGATGAGTTCTGATTTTCTTTCTGTAACAAAGATGGCCGAATTTAACAGACAGAAACAGGTGGTGAGTGACATCATGGCCTGTAAACTGAATACTCTGCTCCAAGAATCTATCAGTTTTAAAATGGCAAGAACCTTTCAGGATATTTTTTGCAGAGAAATAAGTATGGGTGTAGGAATTGGCTAGGAAAAAAGTAATATATATTGTGTAACAGTGTTATACAATTAGTGAGTTATAGAGTATAATCCTGTAGTTTTATGGTTTGTGGATATATACATAGTCATACAGTATATATATAGAGTGTTTGTAGAAGTAGAAATAGTAGAACTGTATTTTTTAATGAAAATTAAAATCTACATCAGTAATAATATTTAGAATATGAATATGATATTAACCTTATTTTTTTATGTTTCCTTAGAATTTTCATTTCAAAGCAGGACTTAATCGAGAAAAATTCTCTTCCAAGGATTTATGCCTTTATTTACACAGGATGTTGCAATAATTGCATGATTTTATATATCTAACCCTTAAAAGGAAATAACCAATTGCTTTTTAAAATGTTCTTGTGTGTGCTTTTTTACTGCATGGTTTGAATGACAACCTCAACAGGTGAAAATTTCAACCTTGTTCTAATAATAAGTATACCAGACCAGTATACTATGTCCTTGTTTCATAGGGAAAGAATTTTCAAGGGGGTCTCAACTTTTGCAAACCAATGGAATTTTTTTTCCAGGCCTAAATGTCAAGTATAGCTATGCAACATATATTTATGTAATGTGGAGGAATATTCAAAGAAATATTAAGAGACTAAATTGAAATAGTTTACAATGCATTGATAATTAGGATAATTTGGGTTAAAATACATGTATTCATCACACCTTCATATGTGAGGTATTTGGTTTAAAGTTAATAAGTGACAGTGACTGAGTGTATGAGCAGCTGCTGAGCGAGTAATGTGATACGTTTGTGAGACCTCAGGATCCTGAATGCATGAGAGAAAGAAAAAAAAAAAAAAAAACCCCCAAAGCTTTTATCTTTAGGAAATTATTAGAATATTAAGATACATAATGAAATATTATCTATACAAACATATATTTCTATAGTAATTATTTCTTGATTTAGTTAATAGTGGATAAGTGCAAAGTGCAATCGCACATCAAAATGGTTTATGCAAATTAATTTTTCCAAAGGATAATTTTATGATATTCAAATTAATTTTAATGGTTACACATCTTCAGACAAATAATGGTATAAGCAAGTATAATATTTACACAATTTATAAATTAATTATTTTTAATTTTGGTTTTGATAAATGAATTATTACTAAACAATATTTTTTGGTATTAAGGGGGAAATATGTTTTTTTATCCTGACTACATCATCACATTTGATTAATACCTCTTCTTCACACATTTTAATAGGAAAAAAATATTAATAAGGTACAATGGTATAAGTATTGGGTATAATAACAAGTATTATAAGGATTCATTTCTTTACACTAAGAGGAATTACATGCAAAGTTGCATAATTTGAATATTTTGGTAACACAAGTTTATGACAATTATGAAATAATCCAGATCATGGAAATATTAAGGGTATATGTTACTGAAGACATAACTACTCTGCATCAACATAAAGGCCTTATTCTTATTTTTATTTTTATTTTTCATTATTTTTAATTCTTTCACCAATATTTAGTAAAGTAATATCTACTGAGAATATTGCTTCATTAAATATAGCAATTATATGGTTCTATTACTAAGGAAAATGTTTCACTTCTGAGTTATATGCAACAATTCTTTTATTCATTCATTCGCTCACTCATATATTCTTATTTTGGTTCATGGCTTTACATTCCTACATATTATTAGTATAATAAATATATTCCTTATTAATAAAGATGAAAACACTGGTTACATAAAACACAGTGACACCTATGGGTTGAAAAAGGTAATTACACCTATGACATAAAAATGTTCTATCACATGAAAAAAATGGATAATAATGTATTATCACTTATTATTGGTTTATTATTTCAAATATTGAAATCCATATATGGTACAAATTCTGATAATAATTATATGGATATTACTGATTGCTATGGTACGCTGTGATATTATAGGATAGAAAATTACCAGATTTGGTATAGAATAGGGAATGAAGACTTCAAGCAAGATACTGAAATTATGTTAATAAAGACTTTTCACATTTCTAAACTTCATTGATTTTTATCAGTTGCAAGAAGAAGAATGCCGCGATCCAGAAATCCCAGAAGGTAACAAAGCTATGATTACTGAGTAATAGACTGTTAATTACAAGTGCAGTATCCACCACTGACAGTCACAAGTGCAGTATCCACCACTGACAGTCACAAGTGCAGTATCCACCACTGACAGTCACAAGTGCAGTATCCACCACTGACAGTCACAATTAAAGTGTCTAACCTGACAACCAGAGGACGATGATCCTATGATGCTGAGATGAACGGTGTTATCACGTTCTTATCAAGTTCCAGAGGTTTTCAATCACCTGAAAAGCTTCGATGAAAGCTGGTGAACAATGAAGGTAATTATCAGGAAGCTACAACCCTGACATATGTCCTGTGCATTAGGACAAGGACTGGTTATGGTGCTATGTTTAGCAAGGAAGAGTCATTTTAACCCTTGCTTTGCTGACCAAAGACGTCACACCTGTTCAAAGACCAGTTCCGATGGAGGATTCCAGAATATCCAAGGCGAGCCAATGTAAGCCCAGGTTTTTAAAGATAACACTGCACAGATATTAAAGCTGCATAGACTTTGTTTTCGAAATTATGGACTTTGATTTGATACACAACACATCTATATGCTATAAGAAAACTGTATTTTTAAAAGAACCAAGAAGAAGACAGAAGACATCAAAATGAAGACCAGATGACATCAGATGATGATGACTGGACCTGAGATGCTTCAATTTAGACTTAGGGAAGTATAATTATACATATTTTATATGAATATTGTTCACGGCTTACCATAACATGAATTCACATCAATTATGTCATTGAGTACTTATAACGGTAATCTAATATTATTATTATTATTATTATTAATATTAAATTATTTTGTCAAAGAAGAAGAAAAGAAGAAAAAAGATCGTTATATTTGAGGGTTCCAATTAATGTCTGTCTCCCTCAAAAGGGGGAATTGTTAAATATTAATAATCCGTTAATTTCTTATAAGACCCAGTTCTGTAGAATGCTTTAGCTTACATGACATAGGCTATTTTTAAGCTTGGCTCATGGTAGAAAGACAGCTCCATATATGTAGAGACCACGTGCTTTAGGAGACGTATATAATTCATGGCTAACTGTAGAGGTCACTGCTCTTCTTCCCTCACCATCATGAGAGACAGACACGAAGATGTCGCCTGTGTTGGGCCATGACATAACTCAACAGCTGGTATATTACTTGACGGCGATGTGAGAAGCCAAACTGAGACACAGCAGGCATTTGCTATTCAGGATCTCGGAGAGAAGAAGAATACATGTTGCTTTTGCCATGTGGGATCTCAGAGAATGAAGATGGAAAGCTTTTGCTATGAACAATGGACAATATCTCTTTCACTTATTTTTATTCACCTGTTTTTCTGTAATAACCTTTCTTTGATGGAAGAAACCAAATAAACCACTATATTTTTATCTGGTAACTAGTCCTGAGTATTTTACAGGATATGCATTATTTTACACTGGAAGAGGAAGAAAAGCGAAGATGAATCGCTACAAATACAGAGGTCACTGGTAAGTCAGTGATTTACCTGGACACTTACATTATATAGTATATACAGAGCTCCTGTGTATAATGTCACTGGTGATCCTTGTATTACCTGTACGCTGACTATATGCAGAGCTCCTGTGTATAATGTTACTGGTGAGTCACTGTATTACCTGTACACTATACACTATATACAGAACTCCTGTGTATGTCTCCAGTGATCATTCTATTACTTGTACACTGACATTATATATACAGACAGGTAGCGTCGGACTGATTCTCCGGTGGGCCCTGGCATCTGGTGGGCCCTGGCACCTCTACTGGTATACAGGGACAGCAGTTGCCTAGGGCCCCCACTGCTCCAGGGGCCCCCAGCCAGTGCCACACAGCTGCTATGGGGGCCCTGCCAGCGGAGCAGCAGCGGGTGTCAGGAGGCAGGAGCCACTGTCCCCACTACTAAAGAGAAATGAATATTCATTCACTCTCGGCCTCCACTCACCCCGGGGCCCCGCTCCCCAACCTAGGCAGCCGGCGCTGCGCTCAATTTCAGTGGAATAGAGAGCATCTCTCTCCCATCAGTCCCCTCTGCTCCTGACTCACAGCCGATGCGCGATGACGTCACTTCATCGCGCACCCGCTGTGTGTCTGGCAGACGGGTCAGCTGCTGACACTGAAGCCGTCATCAGCGTGGGAGCAGGAGGAGAGGTGAGTATTGTGGTTTGTTTTTTATATATCTCTATATCTATCTATATCTATCTCTATATCTATCTGTCTCTATATCTATATATCTCTATATCTATCTATTTCTATCTGTATATCTATATCTCTATATCTATCTGTCTCTATCTTAGATATAGATATAGATAGATAGATAGATAGATATAGAGGTAGATATAGATAGATATAAATAGTCTATATCCATCTATCTCTATACCTATCTATATCTATCTCTATCTATTATCTTTATATCTATCCATCTATATATCATGTATCCATAGATCTATCTATTTATCCCCTATCTATCTATCTATATACCTATCTATAGCTATCACTATCTATTATCTTTATATCTATCTATCTATCTATCCATATATCTATTTATCCCCTATCTATTTATCTATCTATATCTATCTAGGTCTATCTATCTATCTCTATAGCTACCTATATCTTTCACTATCTATTATCTTTATATCTTTATTTCTATCTGTCTATCCATAGATCTATCTATCTATTATCTATCTATACATCTAATTATCACATATCTATCTATCTATCTAGTGTTATACCCTATGAGGGGGCAGCATTATACCCTATGAGGGGGTGCATTATACCCTATGAGGGGGGAGAAGCATTATACCCTATGAGGGGGCAGCCTTATACCTTATGAGGGGGTGCAATATACCTTATCTTCCAACAAAATTAATTCTAAGTCCTCCATTTTGTTGGCGAGGCTTCTGGCATTTGTATACATGCACTTTATGTATGTCTGTACCTCTATTTCTTAAATTATTAACTGTTCTAACCTCACCCCCCATGCCACTACCACCTCCAATTTCATTATTTGTGCCCAGGTCTCTATCTACACAGTCTTCCCCTCTTATAAAATGAATACCCTCCCCTAGTTCCAAGTTTAAACACTCCTCCACCCTTCTAGCCATTTTTTTCCCCAGCACAGCTGCACCCTCCCCATTGAGGTGCAGCCCGTCCCTAGCGTAGAACCTGTAGCCAACTGAGAAGTCGGCCCAGTTCTCCAGGAACCCAAACCCCTCCTTCCTACACTAATTCTTGAACCACTTATTAACTTCCCTAATCTCCTCTCTGGCGTGGCACGTGGTACAGGAAATATTTCCAAAAATACCACCTTGGAAGTCCTTGCCTTAAGATTGCAGCCTAATTCCCTGAAATCATCTTTAAGGACCTTCCACCTACCTCTGTGTCATTTGTACCAATGTGCACCATGACCGCTGGATCCTCACCAGCCCCTCCCAGTAATCTGTCAACCCGGTCAGCGATGTGTCAGACTTGCGCGCCAGATAGGCAGCACACCGTTCGACGATCCCTTTCTTTGTGACAGATTGCCCTATCTGTTCCCCTAATAATTGAGTCCCCCACTACCAGCACCTGTCTGGCCTGCCCTGCTCTCCTATTTCTCCCCTTACTGGAGCATATACTCCTCTGGCTTTCAGAGGACATGCCTTGCTGCAGCAGTGCTACCCCTGCACTGACACTCCCCTCATCTGCCAACTTGGCAAACTTATTGGGTTGTGCCAGATCAGGACTAGCCTCCCTGGCACTCTTTTGTCTACCCCACCTTCTAACTGTCACCCATCTTACTGCTTCACTGTCCTGCAGCTCCAACCTAGCATCCCCCCCTCATCTATCTCATTGAGCGTCTGCTCAGTGAGTAGAAGTCTCCTTTCCATATTGTCTATTGATCTCAGTGTTGCCAGCTGCACATTTAAATCCAGTATCTGGGCTTCCAAATGCACAATGTGCTCACATCTCGCACAGCAGTATGCACCCTCGACTGGCTGGTCAAGGATTGCGTACATGCGTCAAGACGTACACTGGATGGCATTGGCAATAGTGGAGCACATTCCTAATGGGGATTGCACCAGACAGAAAAGCTAAGTAAAAATAAATAAAAAGTATTAATAAAATATAACAGCAATTCAGTAATACCTCCTTTGCAAACTCCCTGAATCCAAAGTCACTGAATCACAAGTCACACACTTACCACCGTTCGCACTGACGCTCAGGTCACACTCAGCTCGCTTACACTCGCTCAGGCAGAAGATTTAAAGAGATTTTTTTTCCCTTCACCAGCAAACCACCCTGCTGCTCAATGCACTTCCAAAAGCTCCTGTGTATAATTTCACTGGTGGTCACTGTATTACACTGACACTGTATGCAGATCTTCTGTGTATAAATATCAGGATCCTGTCAGCGTCGGCGAACTGCCATGGCTGAGCAGCGTGACTCACCCCTACTGCGGGAGGGCCCGGGGTCCGATACTGCAGGGAAAGTTGAGGCAGACGGGACCTGCGATGCTGAAGGTAGTAAGAAGTACAAGGACCTACGATCATGTGACCACAGGGGGCGAGGCTTAGTGTCCCACTTCTGAAGATGATTGTAGGACTCTACTACAGGAATCCTGGAGTAGAGGCGAGGGGAACTCAGGTCAGACAAACGGGCGGTCATACATGGAGAGGGCGGCGCGATACCAGAGGGGCGAGCAGAGAGTAGTCAGAACGTAAGCAATGAGTCATACATGGAGATAGCTGCACAGTACAAGAGGGGCAATCAGAGAATAGTCAGGTCATAGGCAATGAGTCATACACAGAGATAGCAACGCAGTACAAGAGGGACAGGCAGAACTCGTAACAGGGACAGAACCAGATCAAAACCAAACAAGCATAAAGTATTACAGTCACAAAGCACACCAGGGTCACACACACTCGGCCAAGGGTCTGAGTATAAACGATGAGGAATGAGCCCACAATGAGGCTTTAAAAAGCCTCCCAGAATCTCAGAGTGAGGCCATCCACATTAACCTCTGAACTACCTAATCCCACAAGCTGAGCAAACCTTGACAATAATGTTGCCAGTGATCACTGAGCTCCTGTGTATAATGTCACTGGTAATCACTATATTACCTGTACACTGACACTATATACAGAGGTACTGTGTATAATGTCACTGGTGGTAATAACAGTGTTGTTATTATTGTGGTTTGTATTCATAATCAGTACTGTAGTATTCCATCAATAAGTGGTGGTAATTTGTGGACTGTTCACAGTGTGGAAGTATTTCTCCGTGTATGAATTATTATTTGGTCCCTATATGCTGGTAATATGTCATATTATTCGGTCACTATGTGGTGGTAATATGTGGTCTGGTCATGGTGTGGTTGTATTTGTGCCTTTTATGTGATATGATGCGGGTACTATGTGGTCTGGTCATGGTGTGGTGGTATTTCTCCCCTGTATGTGGTATTATTGGTCTTGGTACAGTGGATTGTGTTGTGTTTGACAGTCATTAGTCTTCTCTGATATTAATTAGGAGAATATTCTTTATTTCCATTAGAGATTAAATACTTTGTAAACAGCGGCAGAGATGCACTTACAGGGGTTTCCTGTGGAAAAACGTAATCTCCTATTCACAGGACAAGTGATAACGTATTGATTGGGGGGGTCTAACTACTTGGACCCATTCAGCAAAATGTGGAACTTTTTATCCCCATTAGACTGGAGTGGCATGTCCGACTTGACCACTGATCCATTCATTCCCTCAGTGGCTGCACTTGTATTTTTATAGAAGCTCCAAAGAGAATGAATGAAGCTTCGGTCAGATATCTAACCTGCTGCTCCATTTTAAAATGGGGATAAGTGTCCTATCAACGATAAAACTTTCTCATTCTTCCGGTCGGTGCAGTTTCTAATGGTCGGACGTATGCGATCAGCTATCCTATAGAGCCCATGGATCGGTGATAAATTGTTTTAACCAAAGAACCACAATGTAAACTACCGTAATTATACATCCCAGTTATGGGGATGCACAGTAGATGTACAGGAGCCGCCTGTGTTTTACAGCCGATGCTCCACTATAATGGGGATAACGACTGACAGATATTAGCATATAGCTGTAGGATGGGGCCCTAGAGTCCATTCCCCTGGTGGGCCCCAGACACCCCAGTTCGACCCTGAATATACATCATTGTGGATTATCAGATACCGGATTTAGGGAAATTTCTCTGTAATATGGAAGGCAATGACATGAATAGATAGCAAAATCTGGTTTGTCTACAATCTTTTTTATTTGTTAGGTTCTTTCCTGTTACAGCACTTCTGTCCTGTAGTATAAACCTTCTCTCACACTAGTGCTAGCACTAAACCTTGGTTTGCCTTCTTCTAAAGTCTCTGTTGTCCCCGCAGACTTAGAGATTTCCAGCATTACTCCATGCAGCCATAAGGACCTTCTCTCTTTACTCCTTGGGTTTCCGCTGTCCTAGCAGGAAGTGAGAAACGTTCTCGTAAATCACAAGGATGGTACAGCAGGCGGGGTCGCTCAAAATAACTTGGGGGCAATTTTCTTTAGAAGTCCGTATATACTCGTGTATAAGCCGACCCATGTATAAGCCGACCACCCTAATTTTGTCACAAAAAACTGGGAAAACTTATTGACTCGCCTATAAACCTAGGGTGGAAAATGCCGAAGCTACTGGTAAATTTCAAAAATAAAATGGGCCCCATAAGATGCTCCATAAAGTTCATGATGGCCCCATATAATGCTCCATAAAGTTCATGATGGGTTCCATAAGATGCTCCATACAAAAATATGCCTAATAATGCTGCACAGTGAATAATGGTAGCCCTATAACATGGTCCATAATAACATATGCCCCATATAATGCTGCACAGTGATTGGTGGCCCCTTATAATGCTGCATGGAGAGTGGACCCTTATAATGCTGCACAATGATTAGTGGCCCCTTATAATGCTGCACAGTGATTAGTGGCCCCTTATAATGCTGCACAGTGATTAGTGGCCCCTTATAATGCTGCACAGTGATTAGTGGCCCCTTATAATGCTGCACATTGATTAGTGGCCCCTTACAATGCTGCACGGTGATTAGTGGCCACTTATAATGCTGCACAGTGATTAGTGGCCCCTTGAAATGCAGTGATTAGTGGCCCCTTATGCTGCACGGTGATTAGTGGCCCTTTGTAATGCTGCACAGTGATTAGTGGCCCCGTATAATGCTGCACAGTGATGAGAGGCCCCCTTATAATGCTGCACAGTGATGAGTGGCCTCTTATAATGCAGCACAGTGATGAGTGGCCCCATATAATGCTGCACAGTGATTACTGGCCCTATATAATGCTGCACAGTGATTACTGGCCCCATATAATGCTGCACAGTGATTAGTGGCCCCTTGTAATGCTGCACAGTGATTAGTGGCCCCTTGTAATGCTGCACAGTGATTAGTGGCCCCTTGTAATGCTGCACAGTTATTAGTGGCCCCTTGTAATGCTGCACAGTGATGAGTGGCCCCTTGTAATGCTGCACAGTGATGAGTGGCCCCTTATAATGCTGCACAGTGATTAGTGGCCCCTTGAAATGCTGCAGTGATTAGTGGCTCCTTATTATGCTGCACGGTGATTAGTGGCCCCTTATTATGCTGCACGGTGATGAGTGGCCCCTTATAATGCTGCAAGGTGATGAGTGGCCCCTTATAATGCTGCACAGTGATGAGTGGCCCCTTATAATGCTGCACAGTGATGAGTGGCCCCTTATAATGCTGCACAGTGATGAGTGGCCCCTTATAATGCTGCACAGTGATGAGTGGCCCCTTGTATTGCTGCACAGTGATTAGTGGCCCCTTACAATGCTGCTGCCGCAGCCTCAATTAAAAAAATGAAAAAAAAAACTATATACTCACCTTGTCACTGCTGCAGCTGCTGCTCCTCAGCGTTGCTGGCTCTGCAGTGACTGTTCAGGCAGAGGGCGCCTGCTAACTACGTCATGGCACCCTCTGACCTTAACGTCACTGCCAGATGAAGCAAGACAGGAGAGCGATGCGCAGCGGTGGAATGGGGCACAGGTGAATATGGCTCCCCCCGTTATACTCACCTCTCCTGGCATGTCTCTGCAGCCCCCCGTGCTTGTTCCATCTTCTCAGTGCTGTTCTTCCTGCTTTCTGCGGTCACGTGGTGCCGCTCATTACATATGTACATATTAATGAGGGTAATGAGCGTACCACGTGACCGCTGAAAGCAGGAAGAACAGCGCCGAGAAGATGGAATAAGCACGGGGGGCTGCAGAAACATGCCAGGAGAGGTGAGTATGATCTCCGACACCCCCTCCCGCTCCCCCTCCCTGGCCGACCCCCGGTATATGACTCGCGTATAAGCCGAGAGGGGGACTTTCAGCCCCAAAAAATGGGCTGAAAATCTCGACTTATACGCGAGTATATACTGTAAGCCTTTTTTGTCCTTTAAGACAGAAGAAACAAAACTATTAACTCTTCTTCTAAGGTCTGACTGTGAGCTCGGACCCTCCCCAGCTATTTGTTAGGGCACTCCAGGCTAAGGGGTTGTACTGCTATGCTCTGTTATTGCAGACTTCATCATCCCAATCATAGTTCATCATCAGCACATCAGCCCCATCATAGTCCATCATCAGCACATCAACCCCATCATAGTCCATCATCAGCACATCAGCCCCATCATAGTCCATCATCAGCACATCAGCCCCATCATAGTCCATCATCAGCATATCAGCCCCATCATTGTCCCATAATGAAAGAAGTGTTGTTGCGCATTCTTAACAGCCGCTTGTTCCAGACACCCTGTTCTTAGGATTGGTGGGGGTCCTGGCAGTGAAACACCCGTAATCAGCAAGTTATGATCTACCAATGGCTAGGGGATAACTTGCTGAGGAGGCAGAAGTTGGGGACTACTGTTTTTAAAGACCGCAATACCTATATCAGGAGCTGTAAAGAAATATATGTTTCTAAGCTTTATCTTGAGTCCATTTTCCTTGTCGATAATTCTTAGATAATTCTGGGAAAAAAAGTATTTTAATACATATAACAAACTTAAATTGTCTTTGGAGAATAAAGTCTATCGGCGGTCAGTGCAGTGTACTACATTAGTTTGTGGGACAGAACATGTTGATAAAGGGTCGGTCTCATCACTGCACTCACCGTCCATAAGCTTTATTAGGGTAGATATCCACAGAATATGGATATAGTAGATGTATACCCCCTCTCAGGAATCCTTCCCTCATATTAGCTATGATGACTACATTCCACTGCAAACAGCAGAAGAAACTTGAGGCGCACTATTTACAAGAGGAGTTTTCCCATACATTTATGTGTTATCCATAAAATATTCTATAAATGTCTGATAGGCAGAGGTCCCGGACGTGAAACCCGCATCTGTCTACAGACCTGGGGAACTATGAATATACAGATGGCCATTCACTATTGGGGAGGTTCCTATAAGATCTGAGTACTCAGCCTTGTGTTTGGTTATTTTCATAGACCTTGACATGAGCGGCAGGGTACATATGAAACCAGTGCTCCACCCAATTCTTCCTGAAGCAATTTTGTGGCTGATTCAAGACCCCTGTACTATTGATTTGAGGGTTCCTAAATGGTTGGAGACCCACACCAGTCTAATGTATTTGAGATGTTGTACCCTCTTAACGAAAGATCAGAGAAAAATACCTTCAACAAAACTGCTGGTTGGGTCGGATGTGGTATTCTGAGCCACTTGGTTTGTTGTCTCATATGTTTATGCTTAAAGTTCTTAATGGTTTGTTCTTGTTGAGTTTATGGGACCTTTGTCTATACTGTACTGTTCCTTTTTCATTTTTTTAGATAAGCATTCCATACTGTTAGGTGAAGAACTGGTGCTACCCTTCTTCACATTGAGGCATCATCCTACCATTGTGATCAGAAGCCCTATAACCCGGCTTCATTGTTAGGATGCAGGATTTATATAAATTAGCTCTACTGGGGTCTTAAAAGTGCAGGCATTGAGGAAGAAGTACAAAATCAGCAGGCAAATGAGTAGTCAGAAACAAGCAAAGGTCAGGGCAGGCAGCAGTGCAGAAACATAACCGGAAACAAGCAGAGGTCAGGGCAGGCAGCAGTGCAAAAACATAACCGGAAACAACCATAAAACCAAAGAAAAAAAACGACCCACAGTCCATATAGTGCAGAATAATATACATTTTTATTAGTATCACAGATTAATAACCGGAAACAAGCAGAGGTCAGGGCAGGCGGCAGTGCAGAAGCATAATCCATTGAGCAAGCTGAGGTCAGGGCAGGCGGCAGTGCAGAAACATAATCCATTGAGCAAGCTGAGGTCAGGGCAGGCAGCAGTTCAAAAACATAATCCATTGAGCAAGCAGAGGTCAGGCAGGCGGCAGTGCAGAAACATAATCCATTGAGCAAGCAGAGGTCAGGGCAGGCGTCAGTTCAAAAACATAATCCATTGAGCAAGCAGAGGTCAGGGCAGGCGGCAGTTCAAAAACATAATCCACTGAGCAAGCAGAGGTCAAGGCAGGCGGCAGTGCAGAAACATAATCCATTGAGCAAGCAGAGGTCAGGGTAGGCGGCAGTTCAAAAACATAATCCATTGAGCAAGCAGAGGTGAAGGCAGGCGGCAGTGCAGAAACAATCCATTGAGCAAGCAGAGGTCAGGCAGGCGGCAGTTCAAAAACATAATCCATTGAGCAAGCAAAGGTCAGGGCAGGCGGCAGTGTAGATGCATAACTTTAAACAAGCAGAGGTCAGGGCAGGCGGCAGTATAGAAACATGATCCATTGATCAAGCCATAGTCAAAACCGGAAAATCTGTCTAAGAAGCAGCTGTGCAGAAGATGGTATGTGCTTGCTGCAAGCAACTCGCCACTACATTTTCCGCCGGCTAAATCAAAGTGCCGCGGAATTCTCTTCTCGGGAGAATGATCTTCCTAGGACTTGGAAGGAAACCCAAATCTCTCTTGTAGGCACGTTGTACATCCTGTGGGCTCATCAGCATTACTTGCATGATCTTTCCAGTGGTATAGCTGACTGGCAGGTGTGGTGTAGGATTGTAGCCTTGTTTAGCAGTCACCTTAATACGCGGTTGATGGTCGTAAGGCATACTGAGGAGTATACGTGCTTGAGAGGGAGTTAGCTCCATCCAGGTGCATGGGGATGGGCTCCTGGGCAATGTGGCTGTTGTCTCTTCCTCATCTACTGTTCTGGTGAGTATCAGGCGTTCCTTCATACCCTCTGGCTCTGCGCTGATGTTTGCTGCAGGTTGTACGAATCGGCCTATTTCGGGCATTGTAGGATATGGTGGTGGACTTTTCAGTCTGGAATATCGGTCCTTTGCCTTTTCTGGTGTTTTGAACAGGCATTTAATAATTGACACGATATAATAAAGCACTGCCATCACATACCCCGTGAAGCCAGTTGGCCTTTGGTGGTGTTCAGGCCTCTGACTGTATAGGGATGTCCTGGCATGTGGGAGACGTCTCCGTGGTTGGAACTTTCCTCCAGCTACGGGTGCAGCCATTAGGCTGCCTTCCCCTCCACACACACAAAAGTGTGTGCGGATGGTAGAAAACACTCCCAAAAAAAAGAAATAAAAGTAAAAAAAATAAACAAAACAAGTAAAAAGTGATTTACAAGTCGCTCTGGGTTAGTGTTCAGCTCTCCTCTCTATCTCTGCTTGCCTCGCACTGACCGTTCTTGCGGAACATTCCATGACTCGTGGACAACGCTTCTGTGATGTCATAAAGACGAACATGGCAATGGGTCTAATATAGGAGAACTAGTTATGTTACCCATGGCAGACCATCCAATACCAGCTGCCACTGTACGGATAGGGGTTAGCTGGATTGGGATGAGATGTATAAAAACTTACCGGTACAATAGCGCAAGTCATTGCTTTATTTACTGTTTTTGCTTTTTTACCTGTTTACAGGCAAATCTTTCTATTTGATATTTTCAAACCTGTATAATTCTGTATCCTCATACGTGAGATAATGTGATGTATCTATTGTCAGCTTCTTCCAGGAATGTCTCCTCCTCTCTTCCCGGTAACACGGATCACCCGTGATGGGCACAGACCATTGCTGTAGTCAGAATTATTTCATATAGCTTCAGAATAAATGTTAAATAATATTGTATTTTTTCCATATAATTGGCTCAGATCACTTTTTTTAATTTGTCTGTAATTCTAAGTAGTGATAAAAAAATAAATAACCCCAAGTGTGAACCTGGTGTAGAACATACAAATTGTCCAGAGTCTCTCCTGGGCCATGTTCACACATGCAGAAGTGCTGCATTGTTTCCATAGGTATTCGCACTAAAGCAATCAAAACTTTTTATTGTATTTTTTTGTGGCAGTTTTTTCGAATGCATTTTTTTTAGTAGAGGAATGCTTCAGTTCCACAATTGGAGACTTCATTGGAATTTTGCATGCGTTTTTTATGCTCTCCATATAATATAGTGGAAAATATTAAACAAAAGCATCAAAAAGTTCACACTTCTGCTGCACCATTAGCCCCTGTATGTAGTACAGCTTAGGCCTCTTTCACACTTCAGTTTTTTGCATCAGTTCAAATCCGCCAAAAAGGCAGACAAGCGGATCCGTTCTGAACTGATGTGAACGGATGGCACAGGATCCTGAAAATGAGGAAATTTAAAGGAAACGCTGGTCGGGAAGGAGAGAGAGAGAGAGAGAGTTTTGTTGCAAGCTCCGTTTTGAAATCTTTGAGGATGGTGACGGACAGCAACTTTTGGCGGATCCTCAAAAAAAAAACTGATGAAACGGACAGCCATCCGTCACAATCCGCCATTAATGCAAGTCAATGGGGAAAAAACGGATCCTCAAAAAAAAACTGAGGATCCGTTTTTGTCAAAACCTGACGGATTGTGACTGATTGCAAAAAACTGAAGTGTGAAAGGGGCCTTAGGGAGCGATAAATGAAGTGAAAAGAAAAGTAAAACAACAAAAAAAGATTTAAACAAATCTGAAAAAAAAACTCATAAAAGTTCAATTTTCCTCCATTGAAAATGAACATAAAAAAAAATGTCAAGTGATATCGCCACATCCAGCAAAGTCCGAGCTATCAAAATATAAAAATAATTAACCCAATTGGTAAACACAAAAAATTTAAAAACGCCAACATTGCGGTATTTTTTGGTCGCTGCAATACCACTTAAAATACGTAACAAGCAACTAAAATGTCATATCTATCCCAAAGTAATATCCATAATAACGTCTCGCCTTATAAAAAAATAATCCCTCTCATAGCTCTATTGAACGAAAAAGTAAAACTACGGGTCTCGGAAAATGGCAACACAAACTCCAACATATTTTTTATTTCAAAGTCTTGATTTTTTTTCTACCACTAAAATAATTTAAAAATCTGGGCACGTTTAGTATCTCTGTAATCATACTGATGAGGAGAATCATATTACATGGTCATTTTTACCACATAATGTACGCCGTAAACATAATTAAGGTCAGAATTGCGTTTTTTTTCACAATTTTCCCATTTCCCTGTACATTGTGTGTCAGGATAAGTCACAACCACTGCCACCAATATTTCTTGAACACCACTTGCTCACGACACACCTGCCCTGGGATGTTACTATAAAGGTGAACCTCCCATATTCTTTTGTCCACTCACCTAAGCGCACCCCGCAGACAGTTCTCACATCCACATCACACTGTTTGCTGCTATCGGTCACTGTTTTGATAGGCCAGTGAGACACCTGCGCTGGGTCACACACTAGCACACATGCCACCCAGCTTTTCTGAGCCCCTGATAGGTGCTCTTCTTTTACTTTTGTATACACATACAGCAAAACACAACCAAGGTATACTCGCCGTCCTCAGGGTTTGGGGGACGTTTAGCGCAGAAAAGAACAAACTTATTAAAATTTAGATTTAAAGGGATCCTGTCAGCAGGATTGTGAACAGTAAAGTACAGACAGTGTCAGGTCTACGCTGTTATACTGATTAAAATGAGGTGACCTGGGTGATGAAATGCATCTTGTGGTTGTTGTGTAATCTGTATTTGTAAATTTCAGTTATTGAGATTCTGGTGCTCCGGGTGTTTGTGGGGTTACAAAAAAAAGGTTTGCATTCATCAAAATGGTGCCTGTGCTGTAGTATAATACATGACTAATATCAATATGTAGACATGTGTAAGGGGTTGAGAGTCTTACCCCTTTAAACCCCCATGTTGCTGTTGTACTTGTATATATATTTATATATATGTTATACCATTGTTGCGCATTATCGTATATTTCATGTTGCTGTATTATTTATATAGCATAAGCTATGTTTCTGCACCTTGTACTTGGTAGGGACAGTGCAGTCTGGGCTATGGTCACTAGATGGGGCACTGAGCTCATTGCACAGTAGATGTAGCTGTAGGACATATAGGAGTTAACTGTAGGAGGGGATAGCTGGAGAATAAGCCAGGATGGTCTTCCAGTTTCAGGCAGTCAGAGGCCTGACCCCTTTGTGCTCGGGTGGGCTATATGCCTGAGCTGCCTAACTACCCCGTGATGTTAAAGCTGATGCCCAGCCATCTAGAGAAGAACACGGTACTGCAGAATCAGCAATAAAGTGGAAAAGAGTGTAAGTAAACAGAGGAAGATTGAAGGTTACCGTAAAAGGGTACGGGCAGGTCACTCCAGAATGTGGTGGAAAGCTACGTGGGCTGAATCTCTGATGTCCGGGGCGAAACATGCTGGAGAGCGCTTCACCATGGTGACGCTATACAGGGAGGACACTGAGGAGCCATCTGAGACGCTTCGTCAAACGGAAACACTGCAAGGAACAGTGAAGGGAAAGATGAAGTAATGTGCTGTCTTTACTGTGATGAAAATGCTGGAAACTATGTGGATGTGCTGTGTCCTGAAGAAAATAAATTTGCTCAGTTAAGAGTTGCCCTGGACTGTGTCTCTATTCATTGGGATCAAGGATCAGCATCAAGTCGGCGTAGCAAAGGGGACGCTGACGGCACGGTGAGTATTCACCGTACCATGCAAGAGAAGAGGTACCGTTTTCCTGTAGAGGGAGGTCAGGGTATACAATGCCCGAACCCGAAATACTCAGCCACGACTACTGCCCTGGCTGACCTTTACACATAAAGTGTAGAAGTCGGGGGGGAAAGTGGGGAATGTGGTCTAGAAGTGATCAAGTATAGTGTGTTATTTTCTGCAGCAAACGTGTCCTGGCTGGAAGAGGAAGAAAAGCGAAGATGAATCGCTACAAATACAGAGGTCACTGGTAAGTCAGTGATTTACCTGGACACTTACATTATATAGTATATACAGAGCTCCTGTGTATAATGTCACTGGTGATCCTTGTATTACCTGTACGCTGACTATATGCAGAGCTCCTGTGTATAATGTTACTGGTGAGTCACTGTATTACCTGTACACTATACACTATATACAGAACTCCTGTGTATGTCTCCAGTGATCATTCTATTACTTGTACACTGACATTATATATACAGACAGGTAGCGTCGGACTGATTCTCCGGTGGGCCCTGGCATCTGGTGGGCCCTGGCACCTCTACTGGTATACAGGGACAGCAGTTGCCTAGGGCCCCCACTGCTCCAGGGGCCCCCAGCCAGTGCCACACAGCTGCTATGGGGGCCCTGCCAGCGGAGCAGCAGCGGGTGTCAGGAGGCAGGAGCCACTGTCCCCACTACTAAAGAGAAATGAATATTCATTCACTCTCGGCCTCCACTCACCCCGGGGCCCCGCTCCCCAACCTAGGCAGCCGGCGCCGCGCTCAATTGCAGTGGAAGAGAGAGCATCTCTCTCCCATCAGTCCCCTCTGCTCCTGACTCACAGCCGATGCGCGATGACGTCACTTCATCGCGCACCCGCTGTGTGTCTGGCAGACGGGTCAGCTGCTGACACTGAAGCCGTCATCAGCGTGGGAGCAGGAGGAGAGGTGAGTATTGTGGTTTGTTTTTTATATATCTCTATATCTATCTATATCTATCTCTATATCTATCTGTCTCTATATCTATATATCTCTATATCTATCTATTTCTATCTGTATATCTATATCTCTATCTCTATATCTATCTGTCTCTATCTTAGATATAGAGATAGATATAGATAGATAGATAGATATAGAGGTAGATATAGATAGATATAAATAGTCTATATCCATCTATCTCTATACCTATCTATATCTATCTCTATCTATTATCTTTATATCTATCCATCTATATATCATCTATCCATAGATCTATCTATTTATCCCCTATCTATCTATCTATATACCTATCTATAGCTATCACTATCTATTATCTTTATATCTATCTATCTATCTATCTTTCTATCTATCTATCCATATATCTATTTATCCCCTATCTATCTATTTATCTGTCTATATCTATCTAGGTCTATCTATCTCTATAGCTACCTATATCTTTCACTATCTATTATCTTTATATCTTTATATCTATCTGTCTATCCATAGATCTATCTATCTATTATCTATCTATACATCTAATTATCACATATCTATCTATCTATCTATCTAGTGTTATACCCTATGAGGGGGCAGCATTATACCCTATGAGGGGGTGCATTATACCCTATGAGGGGGGAGAAGCATTATACCCTATGAGGGGGCAGCCTTATACCCTATGAGGGGGTGCGATATACCTTATCTTCCAACAAAATTAATTCTAAGTCCTCCATTTTGTTGGCAAGGCTTCTGGCATTTGTATACATGCACTTTATGTATGTCTGTACCTCTATTTCTTAAATTATTAACTGTTCTAACCTCACCCCCCATGCCACTACCACCCCCAATTTCATTATTTGTGCCCAGGTCTCTATCTACACAGTCTTCCCCTCTTATAAAATGAATACCCTCCCCTAGTTCCAAATTTAAACACTCCTCCACCCTTCTAGCCATTTTTTTCCCCAGCACAGCTGCACCCTCCCCATTGAGGTGCAGCCCGTCCCTAGCGTAGAACCTGTAGCCAACTGAGAAGTCGGCCCAGTTCTCCAGGAACCCAAACCCCTCCTTCCTACACTAATTCTTGAACCACTTATTAACTTCCCTAATCTCCTCTCTGGCGTGGCACGTGGTACAGGAAATATTTCCAAAAATACCACCTTGGAGGTCCTTGCCTTAAGATTGCAGCCTAATTCCCTGAAATCATCTTTAAGGACCTTCCACCTACCTCTGTGTCATTTGTACCAATGTGCACCATGACCGCTGGATCCTCACCAGCCCCTCCCAGTAATCTGTCAACCCGGTCAGCGATGTGTCAGACTTGCGCGCCAGATAGGCAGCACACCGTTCGACGATCCCTTTCTTTGTGACAGATTGCCCTATCTGTTCCCCTAATAATTGAGTCCCCCACTACCAGCACCTGTCTGGCCTGCCCTGCTCTCCTATTTCTCCCCTTACTGGAGCATATACTCCTCTGGCTTTCAGAGGACATGCCTTGCTGCAGCAGTGCTACCCCTGCACTGACACTCCCCTCATCTGCCAACTTGGCAAACTTATTGGGTTGTGCCAGATCAGGACTAGCCTCCCTGGCACTCTTCTGTCTACCCCACCTTCTAACTGTCACCCATCTTACTGCTTCACTGTCCTGCAGCTCCAACCTAGCATCCCCCCCTCATCTATCTCATTGAGCGTCTGCTCAGTGAGTAGAAGTCTCCTTTCCATATTGTCTATTGATCTCAGTGTTGCCAGCTGCACATTTAAATCCAGTATCTGGGCTTCCAAATGCACAATGTGCTCACATCTCGCACAGCAGTATGCACCCTCGACTGGCTGGTCAAGGATTGCGTACATGCGTCAAGACGTACACTGGATGGCATTGGCAATAGTGGAGCACATTCCTAATGGGGATTGCACCAGACAGAAAAGATAAGTAAAAATAAATAAAAAGTATTAATAAAATATAACAGCAATTCAGTAATACCTCCTTTGCAAACTCCCTGAATCCAAAGTCACTGAATCACAAGTCACACACTTACCACCGTTCGCACTTACGCTCAGGTCACACTCAGCTCGTTTACACTCGCTCAGGCAGAAGATTTAAAGAGATTTTTTTTCCCTTCACCAGCAAACCACCCTGCTGCTCAATGCACTTCCAAAAGCTCCTGTGTATAATTTCACTGGTGGTCACTGTATTACACTGACACTGTATGCAGATCTTCTGTGTATAAATATCAGGATCCTGTCAGCGTCGGCGAACTGCCACGGCTGAGCAGCGTGACTCACCCCTACTGCGGGAGGGCCCGGGGTCCGATACTGCAGGGAAAGTTGAGGCAGACGGGACCTGCGATGCTGAAGGTAGTAAGAAGTACAAGGACCTACGATCATGTGACCACAGGGGGCGGGGCTTAGTGTCCCACTTCTGAAGATGATTGTAGGACTCTACTACAGGAATCCTGGAGTAGAGGCGAGGGGAACTCAGGTCAGACAAACGGGCGGTCATACATGGAGAGGGCGGCGCGATACCAGAGGGGCGAGCAGAGAGTAGTCAGAACGTAAGCAATGAGTCATACATGGAGATAGCTGCACAGTACAAGAGGGGCAATCAGAGAATAGTCAGGTCATAGGCAATGAGTCATACACAGAGATAGCAACGCAGTACAAGAGGGACAGGCAGAACTCGTAACAGGGACAGAACCAGATCAAAACCAAACAAGCATAAAGTATTACAGTCACAAAGCACACCAGGATCATACACACTCGGCCAAGGGTCTGAGTATAAACGATGAGGAATGAGCCCACAATGAGGCTTTAAAAAGCCTCCCAGAATCTCAGAGTGAGGCCATCCACATTAACCTCTGAACTACCTAATCCCACAAGCTGAGCAAACCTTGACAATAATGTTGCCAGTGATCACTGAGCTCCTGTGTATAATGTCACTGGTAATCACTGTATTACCTGTACACTGACACTATATACAGAGGTACTGTGTATAATGTCACTGGTGGTAATAACAGTGTTGTTATTATTGTGGTTTGTATTCATAATCAGTACTGTAGTATTCCATCAATAAGTGGTGGTAATTTGTGGACTGTTCACAGTGTGGAAGTATTTCTCCGTGTATGAATTATTATTTGGTCCCTATATGCTGGTAATATGTCATATTATTCGGTCACTATGTGGTGGTAATATGTGGTCTGGTCATGGTGTGGTTGTATTTGTGCCTTTTATGTGATATGATGCGGGTACTATGTGGTCTGGTCATGGTGTGGTGGTATTTCTCCCCTGTATGTGGTATTATTGGTCTTGGTACAGTGGATTGTGTTGTGTTTGACGGTCATTAGTCTTCTCTGATATTAATTAGGAGAATATTCTTTATTTCCATTAGAGATTAAATACTTTGTAAACAGCGGCAGAGATGCACTTACAGGGGTTTCCTGTGGAAAAACGTAATCTCCTATTCACAGGACAAGTGATAACGTATTGATTGGGGGGGTCTAACTACTTGGACCCATTCAGCAAAATGTGGAACTTTTTATCCCCATTAGACTGGAGTGGCATGTCCGACTTGACAACTGATCCATTCATTCCCTCAGTGGCTGCACTTGTATTTTTATAGAAGCTCCAAAGAGAATGAATGAAGCTTCGGTCAGATATCTAACCTGCTGCTCCATTTTAAAATGGGGATAAGTGTCCTATCAACGATAAAACTTTCTCATTCTTCCGGTCGGTGCAGTTTCTAATGGTCGGACGTATGCGATCAGCTATCCTATAGAGCCCATGGATCGGTGATAAATTGTTTTAACCAAAGAACCACATTAATGTAAACTACCGTAATTATACATCCCAGTTATGGGGGTGCACAGTAGATGTGCAGGAGCCGCCTGTGTTTTACAGCCGATGCTCCACTATAATGGGGATAACGACTGACAGATATTAGCATATAGCTGTAGGATGGGGCCCTAGAGTCCATTCCCCTGGTGGGCCCCAGACACCCCAGTTCGACCCTGAATATACATCATTGTGGATTATCAGATACCGGATTTAGGGAAATTTCTCTGTAATATGGAAGGCAATGACATGAATAGATAGCAAAATCTGGTTTGTCTACAATCTTTTTTATTTGTTAGGTTCTTTCCTGTTACAGCACTTTTCTGTCCTGTAGTATAAACCTTCTCTCACACTAGTGCTAGCACTAAACCTTGGTTTGCCTTCTTCTAAAGTCTCTGTTGTCCCCGCAGACTTAGAGATTTCCAGCATTACTCCATGCAGCCATAAGGACCTTCTCTCTTTACTCCTTGGGTTTCCGCTGTCCTAGCAGGAAGTGAGAAACGTTCTCGTAAATCACAAGGATGGTACAGCAGGCGGGGTCGCTCAAAATAACTTGGGGGCAATTTTCTTTAGAAGTCCGTATATACTCGCGTATAAGCCGACCCATGTATAAGCCGACCACCCTAATTTTGTCACAAAAAACTGGGAAAACTTATTGACTCGCCTATAAACCTAGGGTGGAAAATGCCGAAGCTACTGGTAAATTTCAAAAATAAAATGGGCCCCATAAGATGCTCCATAAAGTTCATGATGGCCCCATATAATGCTCCATAAAGTTCATGATGGGTTCCATAAGATGCTCCATACAAAAATATGCCTAATAATGCTGCACAGTGAATAATGGTAGCCCTATTACATGGTCCATAATAACATATGCCCCATATAATGCTTCACAGTGATTGGTGGCCCCTTATAATGCTGCATGGAGAGTGGCCCCTTATAATGCTGCACAATGATTAGTGGCCCCTTATAATGCTGCACAGTGATTAGTGGCCCCTTATAATGCTGCACAGTGATTAGTGGCCCCTTATAATGCTGCACAGTGATTAGTGGCCCCTTATAATGCTGCACATTGATTAGTGGCCCCTTACAATGCTGGACGGTGATTAGTGGCCACTTATAATGCTGCACAGTGATTAGTGGCCCCTTGAAATGCAGTGATTAGTGGCCCCTTATGCTGCACGGTGATTAGTGGCCCTTTGTAATGCTGCACAGTGATTAGTGGCCCCGTATAATGCTGCACAGTGATGAGAGGCCCCCTTATAATGCTGCACAGTGATGAGTGGCCTCTTATAATGCAGCACAGTGATGAGTGGCCCCATATAATGCTGCACAGTGATTACTGGCCCTATATAATGCTGCACAGTGATTACTGGCCCCATATAATGCTGCACAGTGATTAGTGGCCCCTTGTAATGCTGCACAGTGATTAGTGGCCCCTTGTAATGCTGCACAGTGATTAGTGGCCCCTTGTAATGCTGCACAGTTATTAGTGGCCCCTTGTAATGCTGCACAGTGATGAGTGGCCCCTTGTAATGCTGCACAGTGATGAGTGGCCCCTTATAATGCTGCACAGTGATTAGTGGCCCCTTGAAATGCTGCAGTGATTAGTGGCTCCTTATTATGCTGCACGGTGATTAGTGGCCCCTTATTATGCTGCACGGTGATGAGTGGCCCCTTATAATGCTGCAAGGTGATGAGTGGCCCCTTATAATGCTGCACAGTGATGAGTGGCCCCTTATAATGCTGCACAGTGATGAGTGGCCCCTTATAATGCTGCACAGTGATGAGTGGCCCCTTATAATGCTGCACAGTGATGAGTGGCCCCTTGTATTGCTGCACAGTGATTAGTGGCCCCTTACAATGCTGCTGCCGCAGCCTCAATTAAAAAAATGAAAAAAAAAACTATATACTCACCTTGTCACTGCTGCAGCTGCTGCTCCTCAGCGTTGCTGGCTCTGCAGTGACTGTTCAGGCAGAGGGCGCCTGCTAACTACGTCATGGCACCCTCTGACCTTAACGTCACTGCCAGAGGAAGCAAGACAGCAGAGCGATGCGCAGCGGTGGAATGGGGCACAGGTGAATATGGCTCCCCCCGTTATACTCACCTCTCCTGGCATGTCTCTGCAGCCCCCCGTGCTTGTTCCATCTTCTCAGTGCTGTTCTTCCTGCTTTCTGCGGTCACGTGGTGCCGCTCATTACATATGTGCATATTAATGAGGGTAATGAGCGTACCACGTGACCGCTGAAAGCAGGAAGAACAGCGCCGAGAAGATGGAATAAGCACGGGGGGCTGCAGAAACATGCCAGGAGAGGTGAGTATGATCTCCGACACCCCCCCCGCTCCCCCTCCCTGGCCGACCCCCGGTATATGACTCGCGTATAAGCCGAGAGGGGGACTTTCAGCCCCAAAAAATGGGCTGAAAATCTCGACTTATACGCGAGTATATACTGTAAGCCTTTTTTGTCCATTAAGACAGAAGAAACAAAACTATTAACTCTTCTTCTAAGGTCTGACTGTGAGCTCGGACCCTCCCCAGCTATTTGTTAGGGCACTCCAGGCTAAGGGGTTGTACTGCTATGCTCTGTTATTGCAGACTTCATCATCCCAATCATAGTTCATCATCAGCACATCAGCCCCATCATAGTCCATCATCAGCACATCAACCCCATCATAGTCCATCATCAGCACATCAGCCCCATCATAGTCCATCATCAGCACATCAGCCCCATCATAGTCCATCATCAGCATATCAGCCCCATCATTGTCCCATAATGAAAGAAGTGTTGTTGCGCATTCTTAACAGCCGCTTGTTCCAGACACCCTGTTCTTAGGATTGGTGGGGGTCCTGGCAGTGAAACACCCGTAATCAGCAAGTTATGATCTACCAATGGCTAGGGGATAACTTGCTGAGGAGGCAGAAGTTGGGGACTACTGTTTTTAAAGACCGCAATACCTATATCAGGAGCTGTAAAGAAATATATGTTTCTAAGCTTTATCTTGAGTCCATTTTCCTTGTCGATAATTCTTAGATAATTCTGGGAAAAAAAGTATTTTAATACATATAACAAACTTAAATTGTCTTTGGAGAATAAAGTCTATCGGCGGTCAGTGCAGTGTACTACATTAGTTTGTGGGACAGAACATGTTGATAAAGGGTCGGTCTCATCACTGCACTCACCGTCCATAAGCTTTATTAGGGTAGATATCCACAGAATATGGATATAGTAGATGTATACCCCCTCTCAGGAATCCTTCCCTCATATTAGCTATGATGACTACATTCCACTGCAAACAGCAGAAGAAACTTGAGGCGCACTATTTACAAGAGGAGTTTTCCCATACATTTATGTGTTATCCATAAAATATTCTATAAATGTCTGATAGGCAGAGGTCCCGGACGTGAAACCCGCATCTGTCTACAGACCTGGGGAACTATGAATGTACAGATGGCCATTCACTATTGGGGAGGTTCCTATAAGATCTGAGTACTCAGCCTTGTGTTTGGTTATTTTCATAGACCTTGACATGAGCGGCAGGGTACATATGAAACCAGTGCTCCACCCAATTCTTCCTGAAGCAATTTTGTGGCTGATTCAAGACCCCTGTACTATTGATTTGAGGGTTCCTAAATGGTTGGAGACCCACACCAGTCTAATGTATTTGAGATGTTGTACCCTCTTAACGAAAGATCAGAGGAAAATACCTTCAACAAAACTGCTGGTTGGGTCGGATGTGGTATTCTGAGCCACTTGGTTTGTTGTCTCACATGTTTATGCTTAAAGTTCTTAATGGTTTGTTCTTGTTGAGTTTATGGGACCTTTGTCTATACTGTACTGTTCCTTTTTCATTTTTTTAGATAAGCATTCCATACTGTTAGGTGAAGAACTGGTGCTACCCTTCTTCACATTGAGGCATCATCCTACCATTGTGATCAGAAGCCCTATAACCCGGCTTCATTGTTAGGATGCAGGATTTATATAAATTAGCTCTACTGGGGTCTTAAAAGTGCAGGCATTGAGGAAGAAGTACAAAATCAGCAGGCAAATGAGTAGTCAGAAACAAGCAAAGGTCAGGGCAGGCAGCAGTGCAGAAACATAACCGGAAACAAGCAGAGGTCAGGGCAGGCAGCAGTGCAAAAACATAACCGGAAACAACCATAAAACCAAAGAAAAAAAACGACCCACAGTCCATATAGTGCAGAATAATATACATTTTTATTAGTATCACAGATTAATAACCGGAAACAAGCAGAGGTCAGGGCAGGCGGCAGTGCAGAAGCATAATCCATTGAGCAAGCTGAGGTCAGGGCAGGCGGCAGTGCAGAAACATAATCCATTGAGCAAGCTGAGGTCAGGGCAGGCGGCAGTTCAAAAACATAATCCATTGAGCAAGCAGAGGTCAGGCAGGCGGCAGTGCAGAAACATAATCCATTGAGCAAGCAGAGGTCAGGGCAGGCGTCAGTTCAAAAACATAATCCATTGAGCAAGCAGAGGTCAGGGCAGGCGGCAGTTCAAAAACATAATCCACTGAGCAAGCAGAGGTCAAGGCAGGCGGCAGTGCAGAAACATAATCCATTGAGCAAGCAGAGGTCAGGGTAGGCGGCAGTTCAAAAACATAATCCATTGAGCAAGCAGAGGTGAAGGCAGGCGGCAGTGCAGAAACAATCCATTGAGCAAGCAGAGGTCAGGCAGGCGGCAGTTCAAAAACATAATCCATTGAGCAAGCAAAGGTCAGGGCAGGCGGCAGTGTAGATGCATAACTTTAAACAAGCAGAGGTCAGGGCAGGCGGCAGTATAGAAACATGATCCATTGATCAAGCCATAGTCAAAACCGGAAAATCTGTCTAAGAAGCAGCTGTGCAGAAGATGGTATGTGCTTGCTGCAAGCAACTCGCCACTACATTTTCCGCCGGCTAAATCAAAGTGCCGCGGAATTCTCTTCTCGGGAGAATGATCTTCCTAGGACTTGGAAGGAAACCCAAATCTCTCTTGTAGGCACGTTGTACATCCTGTGGGCTCATCAGCATTACTTGCATGATCTTTCCAGTGGTATAGCTGACTGGCAGGTGTGGTGTAGGATTGTAGCCTTGTTTAGCAGTCACCTTAATACGCGGTTGATGGTCGTAAGGCATACTGAGGAGTATACGTGCTTGAGAGGGAGTTAGCTCCATCCAGGTGCATGGGGATGGGCTCCTGGGCAATGTGGCTGTTGTCTCTTCCTCATCTACTGTTCTGGTGAGTATCAGGCGTTCCTTCATACCCTCTGGCTCTGCGCTGATGTTTGCTGCAGGTTGTACGAATCGGCCTATTTCGGGCATTGTAGGATATGGTGGTGGACTTTTCAGTCTGGAATATCGGTCCTTTGCCTTTTCTGGTGTTTTGAACAGGCATTTAATAATTGACACGATATAATAAAGCACTGCCATCACATACCCCGTGAAGCCAGTTGGCCTTTGGTGGTGTTCAGGCCTCTGACTGTATAGGGATGTCCTGGCATGTGGGAGACGTCTCCGTGGTTGGAACTTTCCTCCAGCTACGGGTGCAGCCATTAGGCTGCCTTCCCCTCCACACACACAAAAGTGTGTGCGGATGGTAGAAAACACTCCCAAAAAAAAGAAATAAAAGTAAAAAAAATAAACAAAACAAGTAAAAAGTGATTTACAAGTCGCTCTGGGTTAGTGTTCAGCTCTCCTCTCTATCTCTGCTTGCCTCGCACTGACCGTTCTTGCGGAACATTCCATGACTCGTGGACAACGCTTCTGTGATGTCATAAAGACGAACATGGCAATGGGTCTAATATAGGAGAACTAGTTATGTTACCCATGGCAGACCATCCAATACCAGCTGCCACTGTACGGATAGGGGTTAGCTGGATTGGGATGAGATGTATAAAAACTTACCGGTACAATAGCGCAAGTCATTGCTTTATTTACTGTTTTTGCTTTTTTACCTGTTTACAGGCAAATCTTTCTATTTGATATTTTCAAACCTGTATAATTCTGTATCCTCATATGTGAGATAATGTGATGTATCTATTGTCAGCTCCTTGTAGGAATGTCTCCTCCTCTCTTCCCGGTAACACGGATCACCCGTGATGTGCACAGACCATTGCTGTAGTCGGAATTATTTCATATAGCTTCAGAATAAATGTTAAATAATATTGTATTTTTTCCATATAATTGGCTCAGATCACTTTTTTTAATTTGTCTGTAATTCTAAGTAGTGATAAAAAAATAAATAACCCCAAGTGTGAACCTGGTGTAGAACGTACAAATTGTCCAGAGTCTCTCCTGGGCCATGTTCACACGTGCAGAAGTGCTGCATTGTTTCCATAGGTATTCGCACTAAAGCAATCAAAACTTTTTATTGTATTTTTTTGTGGCAGTTTTTTCGAATGCATTTTTTTTAGTAGAGGAATGCTTCAGTTCCACAATTGGAGACTTCATTGGAATTTTGCATGCGTTTTTTATGCTCTCCATATAATATAGTGGAAAATATTAAACAAAAGCATCAAAAAGTTCACACTTCTGCTGCACCATTAGCCCCTGTATGTAGTACAGCTTAGGCCTCTTTCACACTTCAGTTTTTTGCATCAGTTCAAATCCGCCAAAAAGGCAGACAAGCGGATCCGTTCTGAACTGATGTGAACGGATGGCACAGGATCCTGAAAATGAGGAAATTTAAAGGAAATGCTGGTCGGGAAGGAGAGAGAGAGAGAGAGAGTTTTGTTGCAAGCTCCGTTTTGAAATCTTTGAGGATGGTGACGGACAGCAACTTTTGGCGGATCCTCAAAAAAAAAACGGATGAAACGGACAGCCATCCGTCACAATCCGCCATTAATGCAAGTCAATGGGGAAAAAACGGATCCTCCAAAAAAAATTGAGGATCCGTTTTTGTCAAAACCTGACGGATTGTGACTGATTGCAAAAAACTGAAGTGTGAAAGGGGCCTTAGGGAGCGATAAATGAAGTGAAAAGAAAAGTAAAACAACAAAAAAAGATTTAAACAAATCTGAAAAAAAACTCATAAAAGTTCAATTTTCCTCCATTGAAAATGAACATAAAAAAAAATGTCAAGTGATATCGCCACATCCAGCAAAGTCCGAGCTATCAAAATATAAAAATAATTAACCCAATTGGTAAACACAAAAAATTTAAAAACGCCAACATTGCGGTATTTTTTGGTCGCTGCAATACCACTTAAAATACGTAACAAGCAACTAAAATGTCATATGTATCCCAAAGTAATATCCATAATAACGTCTCGCCTTATAAAAAAATAATCCCTCTCATAGCTCTATTGAACGAAAAAGTAAAACTACGGGTCTCGGAAAATGGCAACACAAACTCCAACATATTTTTTATTTCAAAGTCTTGATTTTTTTTCTACCACTAAAATAATTTAAAAATCTGGGCACGTTTAGTATCTCTGTAATCATACTGATGAGGAGAATCATATTACATGGTCATTTTTACCACATAATGTACGCCGTAAACATAATTAAGGTCAGAATTGCGTTTTTTTTCACAATTTTCCCATTTCCCTGTACATTGTGTGTCAGGATAAGTCACAACCACTGCCACCAATATTTCTTGAACACCACTTGCTCACGACACACCTGCCCTGGGATGTTACTATAAAGGTGAACCTCCCATATTCTTTTGTCCACTCACCTAAGCGCACCCCGCAGACAGTTCTCACATCCACATCACACTGTTTGCTGCTATCGGTCACTGTTTTGATAGGCCAGTGAGACACCTGCGCTGGGTCACACACTAGCACACATGCCACCCAGCTTTTCTGAGCCCCTGATAGGTGCTCTTCTTTTACTTTTGTATACACATACAGCAAAACACAACCAAGGTATACTCGCCGTCCTCAGGGTTTGGGGGACGTTTAGCGCAGAAAAGAACAAACTTATTAAAATTTAGATTTAAAGGGATCCTGTCAGCAGGATTGTGAACAGTAAAGTACAGACAGTGTCAGGTCTACGCTGTTATACTGATTAAAATGAGGTGACCTGGGTGATGAAATGCATCTTGTGGTTGTTGTGTAATCTGTATTTGTAAATTTCAGTTATTGAGATTCTGGTGCTCCGGGTGTTTGTGGGGTTACAAAAAAAAGGTTTGCATTCATCAAAATGGTGCCTGTGCTGTAGTATAATACATGACTAATATCAATATGTAGACATGTGTAAGGGGTTGAGAGTCTTACCCCTTTAAACCCCCATGTTGCTGTTGTACTTGTATATATATTTATATATATGTTATACCATTGTTGCGCATTATCGTATATTTCATGTTGCTGTATTATTTATATAGCATAAGCTATGTTTCTGCACCTTGTACTTGGTAGGGACAGTGCAGTCTGGGCTATGGTCACTAGATGGGGCACTGAGCTCATTGCACAGTAGATGTAGCTGTAGGACATATAGGAGTTAACTGTAGGAGGGGATAGCTGGAGAATAAGCCAGGATGGTCTTCCAGTTTCAGGCAGTCAGAGGCCTGACCCCTTTGTGCTCGGGTGGGCTATATGCCTGAGCTGCCTAACTACCCCGTGATGTTAAAGCTGATGCCCAGCCATCTAGAGAAGAACACGGTACTGCAGAATCAGCAATAAAGTGGAAAAGAGTGTAAGTAAACAGAGGAAGATTGAAGGTTACCGTAAAAGGGTACGGGCAGGTCACTCCAGAATGTGGTGGAAAGCTACGTGGGCTGAATCTCTGATGTCCGGGGCGAAACATGCTGGAGAGCGCTTCACCGTGGTGACGCTATACAGGGAGGACACTGAGGAGCCATCTGAGACGCTTCGTCAAACAGAAACACTGCAAGGAACAGTGAAGGGAAAGATGAAGTAATGTGCTGTCTTTACTGTGATGAAAATGCTGGAAACTATGTGGATGTGCTGTGTCCTGAAGAAAATAAATTTGCTCAGTTAAGAGTTGCCCTGGACTGTGTCTCTATTCATTGGGATCAAGGATCAGCATCAAGTCGGCGTAGCAAAGGGGACGCTGACGGCACGGTGAGTATTCACCGTACCATGCAAGAGAAGAGGTACCGTTTTCCTGTAGAGGGAGGTCAGGGTATACAATGCCCGAACCCGAAATACTCAGCCACGACTACTGCCCTGGCTGACCTTTACACATAAAGTGTAGAAGTCGGGGGGGAAAGTGGGGAATGTGGTCTAGAAGTGATCAAGTATAGTGTGTTATTTTCTGCAGCAAACGTGTCCTGGCTGGAAGAGGAAGAAAAGCGAAGATGAATCGCTACAAATACAGAGGTCACTGGTAAGTCAGTGATTTACCTGGACACTTACATTATATAGTATATACAGAGCTCCTGTGTATAATGTCACTGGTGATCCTTGTATTACCTGTACGCTGACTATATGCAGAGCTCCTGTGTATAATGTTACTGGTGAGTCACTGTATTACCTGTACACTATACACTATATACAGAACTCCTGTGTATGTCTCCAGTGATCATTCTATTACTTGTACACTGACATTATATATACAGACAGGTAGCGTCGGACTGATTCTCCGGTGGGCCCTGGCATCTGGTGGGCCCTGGCACCTCTACTGGTATACAGGGACAGCAGTTGCCTAGGGCCCCCACTGCTCCAGGGGCCCCCAGCCAGTGCCACACAGCTGCTATGGGGGCCCTGCCAGCGGAGCAGCAGCGGGTGTCAGGAGGCAGGAGCCACTGTCCCCACTACTAAAGAGAAATGAATATTCATTCACTCTCGGCCTTCACTCACCCCGGGGCCCCGCTCCCCAACCTAGGCAGCCGGCGCCGCGCTCAATTGCAGTGGAAGAGAGAGCATCTCTCTCCCATCAGTCCCCTCTGCTCCAGACTCACAGCCGATGCGCGATGACGTCACTTCATCGCGCACCCGCTGTGTGTCTGGCAGACGGGTCAGCTGCTGACACTGAAGCCGTCATCAGCGTGGGAGCAGGAGGAGAGGTGAGTATTGTGGTTTGTTTTTTATATATCTCTATATCTATCTATATCTATCTCTATATCTATCTGTCTCTATATCTATATATCTCTATATCTATCTATTTCTATCTGTATATCTATATCTCTATCTCTATATCTATCTGTCTCTATCTTAGATATAGAGATAGATATAGATAGATAGATAGATAGATATAGAGGTAGATATAGATAGATATAAATAGTCTATATCCATCTATCTCTATACCTATCTATATCTATCTCTATCTATTATCTTTATATCTATCCATCTATATATCATCTATCCATAGATCTATCTATTTATCCCCTATCTATCTATCTATATACCTATCTATAGCTATCACTATCTATTATCTTTATATCTATCTATCTATCTATCTATCTTTCTATCTATCTATCCATATATCTATTTATCCCCTATCTATCTATTTATCTATCTATATCTATCTAGGTCTATCTATCTCTATAGCTACCTATATCTTTCACTATCTATTATCTTTATATCTTTATATCTATCTGTCTATCCATAGATCTATCTATCTATTATCTATCTATACATCTAATTATCACATATCTATCTATCTATCTATCTAGTGTTATACCCTATGAGGGGGCAGCATTATACCCTATGAGGGGGTGCATTATACCCTATGAGGGGGGAGAAGCATTATACCCTATGAGGGGGCAGCCTTATACCCTATGAGGGGGTGCAATATACCTTATCTTCCAACAAAATTAATTCTAAGTCCTCCATTTTGTTGGCGAGGCTTCTGGCATTTGTATACATGCACTTTATGTATGTCTGTACCTCTATTTCTTAAATTATTAACTGTTCTAACCTCACCCCCCATGCCACTACCACCCCCAATTTCATTATTTGTGCCCAGGTCTCTATCTACACAGTCTTCCCCTCTTATAAAATGAATACCCTCCCCTAGTTCCAAGTTTAAACACTCCTCCACCCTTCTAGCCATTTTTTTCCCCAGCACAGCTGCACCCTCCCCATTGAGGTGCAGCCCGTCCCTAGCGTAGAACCTGTAGCCAACTGAGAAGTCGGCCCAGTTCTCCAGGAACCCAAACCCCTCCTTCCTACACTAATTCTTGAACCACTTATTAACTTCCCTAATCTCCTCTCTGGCGTGGCACGTGGTACAGGAAATATTTCCAAAAATACCACCTTGGAAGTCCTTGCCTTAAGATTGCAGCCTAATTCCCTGAAATCATCTTTAAGGACCTTCCACCTACCTCTGTGTCATTTGTACCAATGTGCACCATGACCGCTGGATCCTCACCAGCCCCTCCCAGTAATCTGTCAACCCGGTCAGCGATGTGTCAGACTTGCGCGCCAGATAGGCAGCACACCGTTCGACGATCCCTTTCTTTGTGACAGATTGCCCTATCTGTTCCCCTAATAATTGAGTCCCCCACTACCAGCACCTGTCTGGCCTGCCCTGCTCTCCTATTTCTCCCCTTACTGGAGCATATACTCCTCTGGCTTTCAGAGGACATGCCTTGCTGCAGCAGTGCTACCCCTGCACTGACACTCCCCTCATCTGCCAACTTGGCAAACTTATTGGGTTGTGCCAGATCAGGACTAGCCTCCCTGGCACTCTTCTGTCTACCCCACCTTCTAACTGTCACCCATCTTACTGCTTCACTGTCCTGCAGCTCCAACCTAGCATCCCCCCCTCATCTATCTCATTGAGCGTCTGCTCAGTGAGTAGAAGTCTCCTTTCCATATTGTCTATTGATCTCAGTGTTGCCAGCTGCACATTTAAATCCAGTATCTGGGCTTCCAAATGCACAATGTGCTCACATCTCGCACAGCAGTATGCACCCTCGACTGGCTGGTCAAGGATTGCGTACATGCGGCAAGACGTACACTGGATGGCATTGGCAATAGTGGAGCACATTCCTAATGGGGATTGCACCAGACAGAAAAGATAAGTAAAAATAAATAAAAAGTATTAATAAAATATAACAGCAATTCAGTAATACCTCCTTTGCAAACTCCCTGAATCCAAAGTCACTGAATCACAAGTCACACACTTACCACCGTTCGCACTTACGCTCAGGTCACACTCAGCTCGTTTACACTCGCTCAGGCAGAAGATTTAAAGAGATTTTTTTTCCCTTCACCAGCAAACCACCCTGCTGCTCAATGCACTTCCAAAAGCTCCTGTGTATAATTTCACTGGTGGTCACTGTATTACACTGACACTGTATGCAGATCTTCTGTGTATAAATATCAGGATCCTGTCAGCGTCGGCGAACTGCCACGGCTGAGCAGCGTGACTCACCCCTACTGCGGGAGGGCCCGGGGTCCGATACTGCAGGGAAAGTTGAGGCAGACGGGACCTGCGATGCTGAAGGTAGTAAGAAGTACAAGGACCTACGATCATGTGACCACAGGGGGCGGGGCTTAGTGTCCCACTTCTGAAGATGATTGTAGGACTCTACTACAGGAATCCTGGAGTAGAGGCGAGGGGAATTCAGGTCAGACAAACGGGCGGTCATACATGGAGAGGGCGGCGCGATACCAGAGGGGCGAGCAGAGAGTAGTCAGAACGTAAGCAATGAGTCATACATGGAGATAGCTGCACAGTACAAGAGGGGCAATCAGAGAATAGTCAGGTCATAGGCAATGAGTCATACACAGAGATAGCAACGCAGTACAAGAGGGACAGGCAGAACTCGTAACAGGGACAGAACCAGATCAAAACCAAACAAGCATAAAGTATTACAGTCACAAAGCACACCAGGGTCACACACACTCGGCCAAGGGTCTGAGTATAAACGATGAGGAATGAGCCCACAATGAGGCTTTAAAAAGCCTCCCAGAATCTCAGAGTGAGGCCATCCACATTAACCTCTGAACTACCTAATCCCACAAGCTGAGCAAACCTTGACAATAATGTTGCCAGTGATCACTGAGCTCCTGTGTATAATGTCACTGGTAATCACTGTATTACCTGTACACTGACACTATATACAGAGGTACTGTGTATAATGTCACTGGTGGTAATAACAGTGTTGTTATTATTGTGGTTTGTATTCATAATCAGTACTGTAGTATTCCATCAATAAGTGGTGGTAATTTGTGGACTGTTCACAGTGTGGAAGTATTTCTCCGTGTATGAATTATTATTTGGTCCCTATATGCTGGTAATATGTCATATTATTCGGTCACTATGTGGTGGTAATATGTGGTCTGGTCATGGTGTGGTTGTATTTGTGCCTTTTATGTGATATGATGCGGGTACTATGTGGTCTGGTCATGGTGTGGTGGTATTTCTCCCCTGTATGTGGTATTATTGGTCTTGGTACAGTGGATTGTGTTGTGTTTGACGGTCATTAGTCTTCTCTGATATTAATTAGGAGAATATTCTTTATTTCCATTAGAGATTAAATACTTTGTAAACAGCGGCAGAGATGCACTTACAGGGGTTTCCTGTGGAAAAACGTAATCTCCTATTCACAGGACAAGTGATAACGTATTGATTGGGGGGGTCTAACTACTTGGACCCATTCAGCAAAATGTGGAACTTTTTATCCCCATTAGACTGGAGTGGCATGTCCGACTTGACAACTGATCAATTCATTCCCTCAGTGGCTGCACTTGTATTTTTATAGAAGCTCCAAAGAGAATGAATGAAGCTTCGGTCAGATATCTAACCTGCTGCTCCATTTTAAAATGGGGATAAGTGTCCTATCAACGATAAAACTTTCTCATTCTTCCGGTCGGTGCAGTTTCTAATGGTCGGACGTATGCGATCAGCTATCCTATAGAGCCCATGGATCGGTGATAAATTGTTTTAACCAAAGAACCACATTAATGTAAACTACCGTAATTATACATCCCAGTTATGGGGGTGCACAGTAGATGTGCAGGAGCCGCCTGTGTTTTACAGCCGATGCTCCACTATAATGGGGATAACGACTGACAGATATTAGCATATAGCTGTAGGATGGGGCCCTAGAGTCCATTCCCCTGGTGGGCCCCAGACACCCCAGTTCGACCCTGAATATACATCATTGTGGATTATCAGATACCGGATTTAGGGAAATTTCTCTGTAATATGGAAGGCAATGACATGAATAGATAGCAAAATCTGGTTTGTCTACAATCTTTTTTATTTGTTAGGTTCTTTCCTGTTACAGCACTTCTCTCCTGTAGTATAAACCTTCTCTCACACTAGTGCTAGCACTAAACCTTGGTTTGCCTTCTTCTAAAGTCTCTGTTGTCCCCGCAGACTTAGAGATTTCCAGCATTACTCCATGCAGCCATAAGGACCTTCTCTCTTTACTCCTTGGGTTTCCGCTGTCCTAGCAGGAAGTGAGAAACGTTCTCGTAAATCACAAGGATGGTACAGCAGGCGGGGTCGCTCAAAATAACTTGGGGGCAATTTTCTTTAGAAGTCCGTATATACTCGCGTATAAGCCGACCCATGTATAAGCCGACCACCCTAATTTTGTCACAAAAAACTGGGAAAACTTATTGACTCGCCTATAAACCTAGGGTGGAAAATGCCGAAGCTACTGGTAAATTTCAAAAATAAAATGGGCCCCATAAGATGCTCCATAAAGTTCATGATGGCCCCATATAATGCTCCATAAAGTTCATGATGGGTTCCATAAGATGCTCCATACAAAAATATGCCTAATAATGCTGCACAGTGAATAATGGTAGCCCTATTACATGGTCCATAATAACATATGCCCCATATAATGCTTCACAGTGATTGGTGGCCCCTTATAATGCTGCATGGAGAGTGGCCCCTTATAATGCTGCACAATGATTAGTGGCCCCTTATAATGCTGCACAGTGATTAGTGGCCCCTTATAATGCTGCACAGTGATTAGTGGCCCCTTATAATGCTGCACAGTGATTAGTGGCCCCTTATAATGCTGCACATTGATTAGTGGCCCCTTACAATGCTGCACGGTGATTAGTGGCCACTTATAATGCTGCACAGTGATTAGTGGCCCCTTGAAATGCTGCAGTGATTAGTGGCCCCTTATGCTGCACAGTGATTAGTGGCCCTTTGTAATGCTGCACAGTGATTAGTGGCCCCGTATAATGCTGCACAGTAATGAGAGGCCCCCTTATAATGCTGCACAGTAATGAGTGGCCTCTTATAATGCAGCACAGTGATGAGTGGCCCCATATAATGCTGCACAGTGATTACTGGCCCCATATAATGCTGCACAGTGATTAGTGGCCCCTTGTAATGCTGCACAGTGATTAGTGGCCCCTTGTAATGCTGCACAGTGATTAGTGGCCCCTTGTAATGCTGCACAGTTATTAGTGGCCCCTTGTAATGCTGCACAGTGATGAGTGGCCCCTTGTAATGCTGCACAGTGATGAGTGGCCCCTTATAATGCTGCACAGTGATTAGTGGCCCCTTGAAATGCTGCAGTGATTAGTGGCTCCTTATTATGCTGCACGGTGATTAGTGGCCCCTTATTATGCTGCACGGTGATGAGTGGCCCCTTATAATGCTGCAAGGTGATGAGTGGCCCCTTATAATGCTGCACAGTGATGAGTGGCCCCTTATAATGCTGCACAGTGATGAGTGGCCCCTTATAATGCTGCACAGTGATGAGTGGCCCCTTATAATGCTGCACAGTGATGAGTGGCCCCTTGTATTGCTGCACAGTGATTAGTGGCCCCTTACAATGCTGCTGCCGCAGCCTCAATTAAAAAAATGAAAAAAAAACTATATACTCACCTTGTCACTGCTGCAGCTGCTGCTCCTCAGCGTTGCTGGCTCTGCAGTGACTGTTCAGGCAGAGGGCGCCTGCTAACTACGTCATGGCACCCTCTGACCTTAACGTCACTGCCAGAGGAAGCAAGACAGCAGAGCGATGCGCAGCGGTGGAATGGGGCACAGGTCAATATGGCTCCCCCCGTTATACTCACCTCTCCTGGCATGTCTCTGCAGCCCCCCGTGCTTGTTCCATCTTCTCAGTGCTGTTCTTCCTGCTTTCTGCGGTCACGTGGTGCCGCTCATTACATATGTGCATATTAATGAGGGTAATGAGCGTACCACGTGACCGCTGAAAGCAGGAAGAACAGCGCCGAGAAGATGGAATAAGCACGGGGGGCTGCAGAAACATGCCAGGAGAGGTGAGTATGATCTCCGACACCCCCCGCTCCCCCTCCCTGGCCGACCCCCGGTATATGACTCGCGTATAAGCCGAGAGGGGGACTTTCAGCCCCAAAAAATGGGCTGAAAATCTCGACTTATACGCGAGTATATACTGTAAGCCTTTTTTGTCCTTTAAGACAGAAGAAACAAAACTATTAACTCTTCTTCTAAGGTCTGACTGTGAGCTCGGACCCTCCCCAGCTATTTGTTAGGGCACTCCAGGCTAAGGGGTTGTACTGCTATGCTCTGTTATTGCAGACTTCATCATCCCAATCATAGTTCATCATCAGCACATCAGCCCCATCATAGTCCATCATCAGCACATCAACCCCATCATAGTCCATCATCAGCACATCAGCCCCATCATAGTCCATCATCAGCACATCAGCCCCATCATAGTCCATCATCAGCATATCAGCCCCATCATTGTCCCATAATGAAAGAAGTGTTGTTGCGCATTCTTAACAGCCGCTTGTTCCAGACACCCTGTTCTTAGGATTGGTGGGGGTCCTGGCAGTGAAACACCCGTAATCAGCAAGTTATGATCTACCAATGGCTAGGGGATAACTTGCTGAGGAGGCAGAAGTTGGGGACTACTGTTTTTAAAGACCGCAATACCTATATCAGGAGCTGTAAAGAAATATATGTTTCTAAGCTTTATCTTGAGTCCATTTTCCTTGTCGATAATTCTTAGATAATTCTGGGAAAAAAAGTATTTTAATACATATAACAAACTTAAATTGTCTTTGGAGAATAAAGTCTATCGGCGGTCAGTGCAGTGTACTACATTAGTTTGTGGGACAGAACATGTTGATAAAGGGTCGGTCTCATCACTGCACTCACCGTCCATAAGCTTTATTAGGGTAGATATCCACAGAATATGGATATAGTAGATGTATACCCCCTCTCAGGAATCCTTCCCTCATATTAGCTATGATGACTACATTCCACTGCAAACAGCAGAAGAAACTTGAGGCGCACTATTTACAAGAGGAGTTTTCCCATACATTTATGTGTTATCCATAAAATATTCTATAAATGTCTGATAGGCAGAGGTCCCGGACGTGAAACCCGCATCTGTCTACAGACCTGGGGAACTATGAATATACAGATGGCCATTCACTATTGGGGAGGTTCCTATAAGATCTGAGTACTCAGCCTTGTGTTTGGTTATTTTCATAGACCTTGACATGAGCGGCAGGGTACATATGAAACCAGTGCTCCACCCAATTCTTCCTGAAGCAATTTTGTGGCTGATTCAAGACCCCTGTACTATTGATTTGAGGGTTCCTAAATGGTTGGAGACCCACACCAGTCTAATGTATTTGAGATGTTGTACCCTCTTAACGAAAGATCAGAGGAAAATACCTTCAACAAAACTGCTGGTTGGGTCGGATGTGGTATTCTGAGCCACTTGGTTTGTTGTCTCATATGTTTATGCTTAAAGTTTTTAATGGTTTGTTCTTGTTGAGTTTATGGGACCTTTGTCTATACTGTACTGTTCCTTTTTCATTTTTTTAGATAAGCATTCCATACTGTTAGGTGAAGAACTGGTGCTACCCTTCTTCACATTGAGGCATCATCCTACCATTGTGATCAGAAGCCCTATAACCCGGCTTCATTGTTAGGATGCAGGATTTATATAAATTAGCTCTACTGGGGTCTTAAAAGTGCAGGCATTGAGGAAGAAGTACAAAATCAGCAGGCAAATGAGTAGTCAGAAACAAGCAAAGGTCAGGGCAGGCAGCAGTGCAGAAACATAACCGGAAACAAGCAGAGGTCAGGGCAGGCAGCAGTGCAAAAACATAACCGGAAACAACCATAAAACCAAAGAAAAAAAACGACCCACAGTCCATATAGTGCAGAATAATATACATTTTTATTAGTATCACAGATTAATAACCGGAAACAAGCAGAGGTCAGGGCAGGCGGCAGTGCAGAAGCATAATCCATTGAGCAAGCTGAGGTCAGGGCAGGCGGCAGTGCAGAAACATAATCCATTGAGCAAGCTGAGGTCAGGGCAGGCGGCAGTTCAAAAACATAATCCATTGAGCAAGCAGAGGTCAGGCAGGCGGCAGTGCAGAAACATAATCCATTGAGCAAGCAGAGGTCAGGGCAGGCGGCAGTTCAAAAACATAATCCATTGAGCAAGCAGAGGTCAGGGCAGGCGGCAGTTCAAAAACATAATCCACTGAGCAAGCAGAGGTCAAGGCAGGCGGCAGTGCAGAAACATAATCCATTGAGCAAGCAGAGGTCAGGGTAGGCGGCAGTTCAAAAACATAATCCATTGAGCAAGCAGAGGTGAAGGCAGGCGGCAGTGCAGAAACAATCCATTGAGCAAGCAGAGGTCAGGCAGGCGGCAGTTCAAAAACATAATCCATTGAGCAAGCAAAGGTCAGGGCAGGCGGCAGTGTAGATGCATAACTTTAAACAAGCAGAGGTCAGGGCAGGCGGCAGTATAGAAACATGATCCATTGATCAAGCCATAGTCAAAACCGGAAAATCTGTCTAAGAAGCAGCTGTGCAGAAGATGGTATGTGCTTGCTGCAAGCAACTCGCCACTACATTTTCCGCCGGCTAAATCAAAGTGCCGCGGAATTCTCTTCTCGGGAGAATGATCTTCCTAGGACTTGGAAGGAAACCCAAATCTCTCTTGTAGGCACGTTGTACATCCTGTGGGCTCATCAGCATTACTTGCATGATCTTTCCAGTGGTATAGCTGACTGGCAGGTGTGGTGTAGGATTGTAGCCTTGTTTAGCAGTCACCTTAATACGCGGTTGATGGTCGTAAGGCATACTGAGGAGTATACGTGCTTGAGAGGGAGTTAGCTCCATCCAGGTGCATGGGGATGGGCTCCTGGGCAATGTGGCTGTTGTCTCTTCCTCATCTACTGTTCTGGTGAGTATCAGGCGTTCCTTCATACCCTCTGGCTCTGCGCTGATGTTTGCTGCAGGTTGTACGAATCGGCCTATTTCGGGCATTGTAGGATATGGTGGTGGACTTTTCAGTCTGGAATATCGGTCCTTTGCCTTTTCTGGTGTTTTGAACAGGCATTTAATAATTGACACGATATAATAAAGCACTGCCATCACATACCCCGTGAAGCCAGTTGGCCTTTGGTGGTGTTCAGGCCTCTGACTGTATAGGGATGTCCTGGCATGTGGGAGACGTCTCCGTGGTTGGAACTTTCCTCCAGCTACGGGTGCAGCCATTAGGCTGCCTTCCCCTCCACACACACAAAAGTGTGTGCGGATGGTAGAAAACACTCCCAAAAAAAAGAAATAAAAGTAAAAAAAATAAACAAAACAAGTAAAAAGTGATTTACAAGTCGCTCTGGGTTAGTGTTCAGCTCTCCTCTCTATCTCTGCTTGCCTCGCACTGACCGTTCTTGCGGAACATTCCATGACTCGTGGACAACGCTTCTGTGATGTCATAAAGACGAACATGGCAATGGGTCTAATATAGGAGAACTAGTTATGTTACCCATGGCAGACCATCCAATACCAGCTGCCACTGTACGGATAGGGGTTAGCTGGATTGGGATGAGATGTATAAAAACTTACCGGTACAATAGCGCAAGTCATTGCTTTATTTACTGTTTTTGCTTTTTTACCTGTTTACAGGCAAATCTTTCTATTTGATATTTTCAAACCTGTATAATTCTGTATCCTCATACGTGAGATAATGTGATGTATCTATTGTCAGCTTCTTCCAGGAATGTCTCCTCCTCTCTTCCCGGTAACACGGATCACCCGTGATGGGCACAGACCATTGCTGTAGTCGGAATTATTTCATATAGCTTCAGAATAAATGTTAAATAATATTGTATTTTTTCCATATAATTGGCTCAGATCACTTTTTTTAATTTGTCTGTAATTCTAAGTAGTGATAAAAAAATAAATAACCCCAAGTGTGAACCTGGTGTAGAACGTACAAATTGTCCAGAGTCTCTCCTGGGCCATGTTCACACGTGCAGAAGTGCTGCATTGTTTCCATAGGTATTCGCACTAAAGCAATCAAAACTTTTTATTGTATTTTTTTGTGGCAGTTTTTTCGAATGCATTTTTTTTAGTAGAGGAATGCTTCAGTTCCACAATTGGAGACTTCATTGGAATTTTGCATGCGTTTTTTATGCTCTCCATATACTATAGTGGAAAATATTAAACAAAAGCATCAAAAAGTTCACACTTCTGCTGCACCATTAGCCCCTGTATGTAGTACAGCTTAGGCCTCTTTCACACTTCAGTTTTTTGCATCAGTTCAAATCCGCCAAAAAGGCAGACAAGCGGATCCGTTCTGAACTGATGTGAACGGATGGCACAGGATCCTGAAAATGAGGAAATTTAAAGGAAACGCTGGTCGGGAAGGAGAGAGAGAGAGAGAGAGTTTTGTTGCAAGCTCCGTTTTGAAATCTTTGAGGATGGTGACGGACAGCAACTTTTGGCGGATCCTCAAAAAAAAAACTGATGAAACGGACAGCCATCCGTCACAATCCGCCATTAATGCAAGTCAATGGGGAAAAAACGGATCCTCAAAAAAAAACTGAGGATCCGTTTTTGTCAAGAACTGACGGATTGTGACTGATTGCAAAAAACTGAAGTGTGAAAGGGGCCTTAGGGAGCGATAAATGAAGTGAAAAGAAAAGTAAAACAACAAAAAAAGATTTAAACAAATCTGAAAAAAAAACTCATAAAAGTTCAATTTTCCTCCATTGAAAATGAACATAAAAAAAAATGTCAAGTGATATCGCCACATCCAGCAAAGTCCGAGCTATCAAAATATAAAAATAATTAACCCAATTGGTAAACACAAAAAATTTAAAAACGCCAACATTGCGGTATTTTTTGGTCGCTGCAATACCACTTAAAATACGTAACAAGCAACTAAAATGTCATATCTATCCCAAAGTAATATCCATAATAACGTCTCGCCTTATGAAAAAATAATCCCTCTCATAGCTCTATTGAACGAAAAAGTAAAACTACGGGTCTCGGAAAATGGCAACACAAACTCCAACATATTTTTTATTTCAAAGTCTTGATTTTTTTTCTACCACTAAAATAATTTAAAAATCTGGGCACGTTTAGTATCTCTGTAATCATACTGATGAGGAGAATCATATTACATGGTCATTTTTACCACATAATGTACGCCGTAAACATAATTAAGGTCAGAATTGCGTTTTTTTTCACAATTTTCCCATTTCCCTGTACATTGTGTGTCAGGATAAGTCACAACCACTGCCACCAATATTTCTTGAACACCACTTGCTCACGACACACCTGCCCTGGGATGTTACTATAAAGGTGAACCTCCCATATTCTTTTGTCCACTCACCTAAGCGCACCCCGCAGACAGTTCTCACATCCACATCACACTGTTTGCTGCTATCGGTCACTGTTTTGATAGGCCAGTGAGACACCTGCGCTGGGTCACACACTAGCACACATGCCACCCAGCTTTTCTGAGCCCCTGATAGGTGCTCTTCTTTTACTTTTGTATACACATACAGCAAAACACAACCAAGGTATACTCGCCGTCCTCAGGGTTTGGGGGACGTTTAGCGCAGAAAAGAACAAACTTATTAAAATTTAGATTTAAAGGGATCCTGTCAGCAGGATTGTGAACAGTAAAGTACAGACAGTGTCAGGTCTACGCTGTTATACTGATTAAAATGAGGTGACCTGGGTGATGAAATGCATCTTGTGGTTGTTGTGTAATCTGTATTTGTAAATTTCAGTTATTGAGATTCTGGTGCTCCGGGTGTTTGTGGGGTTACAAAAAAAAGGTTTGCATTCATCAAAATGGTGCCTGTGCTGTAGTATAATACATGACTAATATCAATATGTAGACATGTGTAAGGGGTTGAGAGTCTTACCCCTTTAAACCCCCATGTTGCTGTTGTACTTGTATATATATTTATATATATGTTATACCATTGTTGCGCATTATCGTATATTTCATGTTGCTGTATTATTTATATAGCATAAGCTATGTTTCTGCACCTTGTACTTGGTAGGGACAGTGCAGTCTGGGCTATGGTCACTAGATGGGGCACTGAGCTCATTGCACAGTAGATGTAGCTGTAGGACATATAGGAGTTAACTGTAGGAGGGGATAGCTGGAGAATAAGCCAGGATGGTCTTCCAGTTTCAGGCAGTCAGAGGCCTGACCCCTTTGTGCTCGGGTGGGCTATATGCCTGAGCTGCCTAACTACCCCGTGATGTTAAAGCTGATGCCCAGCCATCTAGAGAAGAACACGGTACTGCAGAATCAGCAATAAAGTGGAAAAGAGTGTAAGTAAACAGAGGAAGATTGAAGGTTACCGTAAAAGGGTACGGGCAGGTCACTCCAGAATGTGGTGGAAAGCTACGTGGGCTGAATCTCTGATGTCCGGGGCGAAACATGCTGGAGAGCGCTTCACCGTGGTGACGCTATACAGGGAGGACACTGAGGAGCCATCTGAGACGCTTCGTCAAACGGAAACACTGCAAGGAACAGTGAAGGGAAAGATGAAGTAATGTGCTGTCTTTACTGTGATGAAAATGCTGGAAACTATGTGGATGTGCTGTGTCCTGAAGAAAATAAATTTGCTCAGTTAAGAGTTGCCCTGGACTGTGTCTCTATTCATTGGGATCAAGGATCAGCATCAAGTCGGCGTAGCAAAGGGGACGCTGACGGCACGGTGAGTATTCACCGTACCATGCAAAAGAAGAGGTACCGTTTTCCTGTAGAGGGAGGTCAGGGTATACAATGCCCGAACCCGAAATACTCAGCCACGACTACTGCCCTGGCTGACCTTTACACATAAAGTGTAGAAGTCGGGGGGGAAAGTGGGGAATGTGGTCTAGAAGTGATCAAGTATAGTGTGTTATTTTCTGCAGCAAACGTGTCCTGGCTGGAAGAGGAAGAAAAGCGAAGATGAATCGCTATAAATACAGAGGTCACTGGTAAGTCAGTGATTTACCTGGACACTTACATTATATAGTATATACAGAGCTCCTGTGTATAATGTCACTGGTGATCCTTGTATTACCTGTACGCTGACTATATGCAGAGCTCCTGTGTATAATGTTACTGGTGAGTCACTGTATTACCTGTACACTATACACTATATACAGAACTCCTGTGTATGTCTCCAGTGATCATTCTATTACTTGTACACTGACATTATATATACAGACAGGTAGCGTCGGACTGATTCTCCGGTGGGCCCTGGCATCTGGTGGGCCCTGGCACCTCTACTGGTATACAGGGACAGCAGTTGCCTAGGGCCCCCACTGCTCCAGGGGCCCCCAGCCAGTGCCACACAGCTGCTATGGGGGCCCTGCCAGCGGAGCAGCAGCGGGTGTCAGGAGGCAGGAGCCACTGTCCCCACTACTAAAGAGAAATGAATATTCATTCACTCTCGGCCTCCACTCACCCCGGGGCCCCGCTCCCCAACCTAGGCAGCCGGCGCTGCGCTCAATTTCAGTGGAATAGAGAGCATCTCTCTCCCATCAGTCCCCTCTGCTCCTGACTCACAGCCGATGCGCGATGACGTCACTTCATCGCGCACCCGCTGTGTGTCTGGCAGACGGGTCAGCTGCTGACACTGAAGCCGTCATCAGCGTGGGAGCAGGAGGAGAGGTGAGTATTGTGGTTTGTTTTTTATATATCTCTATATCTATCTATATCTATCTCTATATCTATCTGTCTCTATATCTATATATCTCTATATCTATCTATTTCTATCTGTATATCTATATCTCTATCTCTATATCTATCTGTCTCTATCTTAGATATAGAGATAGATATAGATAGATAGATAGATAGATATAGAGGTAGATATAGATAGATATAAATAGTCTATATCCATCTATCTCTATACCTATCTATATCTATCTCTATCTATTATCTTTATATCTATCCATCTATATATCATGTATCCATAGATCTATCTATTTATCCCCTATCTATCTATCTATCTATATACCTATCTATAGCTATCACTATCTATTATCTTTATATCTATCTATCTATCCATATATCTATTTATCCCCTATCTATCTATTTATCTATCTATATCTATCTAGGTCTATCTATCTATCTCTATAGCTACCTATATCTTTCACTATCTATTATCTTTATATCTTTATTTCTATCTGTCTATCCATAGATCTATCTATCTATTATCTATCTATACATCTAATTATCACATATCTATCTATCTATCTAGTGTTATACCCTATGAGGGGGCAGCATTATACCCTATGAGGGGGTGCATTATACCCTATGAGGGGGGAGAAGCATTATACCCTATGAGGGGGCAGCCTTATACCCTATGAGGGGGTGCAATATACCTTATCTTCCAACAAAATTAATTCTAAGTCCTCCATTTTGTTGGCGAGGCTTCTGGCATTTGTATACATGCACTTTATGTATGTCTGTACCTCTATTTCTTAAATTATTAACTGTTCTAACCTCACCCCCCATGCCACTACCACCTCCAATTTCATTATTTGTGCCCAGGTCTCTATCTACACAGTCTTCCCCTCTTATAAAATGAATACCCTCCCCTAGTTCCAAGTTTAAACACTCCTCCACCCTTCTAGCCATTTTTTTCCCCAGCACAGCTGCACCCTCCCCATTGAGGTGCAGCCCGTCCCTAGCGTAGAACCTGTAGCCAACTGAGAAGTCGGCCCAGTTCTCCAGGAACCCAAACCCCTCCTTCCTACACTAATTCTTGAACCACTTATTAACTTCCCTAATCTCCTCTCTGGCGTGGCACGTGGTACAGGAAATATTTCCAAAAATACCACCTTGGAAGTCCTTGCCTTAAGATTGCAGCCTAATTCCCTGAAATCATCTTTAAGGACCTTCCACCTACCTCTGTGTCATTTGTACCAATGTGCACCATGACCGCTGGATCCTCACCAGCCCCTCCCAGTAATCTGTCAACCCGGTCAGCGATGTGTCAGACTTGCGCGCCAGATAGGCAGCACACCGTTCGACGATCCCTTTCTTTGTGACAGATTGCCCTATCTGTTCCCCTAATAATTGAGTCCCCCACTACCAGCACCTGTCTGGCCTGCCCTGCTCTCCTATTTCTCCCCTTACTGGAGCATATACTCCTCTGGCTTTCAGAGGACATGCCTTGCTGCAGCAGTGCTACCCCTGCACTGACACTCCCCTCATCTGCCAACTTGGCAAACTTATTGGGTTGTGCCAGATCAGGACTAGCCTCCCTGGCACTCTTCTGTCTACCCCACCTTCTAACTGTCACCCATCTTACTGCTTCACTGTCCTGCAGCTCCAACCTAGCATCCCCCCCTCATCTATCTCATTGAGCGTCTGCTCAGTGAGTAGAAGTCTCCTTTCCATATTGTCTATTGATCTCAGTGTTGCCAGCTGCACATTTAAATCCAGTATCTGGGCTTCCAAATGCACAATGTGCTCACATCTCGCACAGCAGTATGCACCCTCGACTGGCTGGTCAAGGATTGCGTACATGCGTCAAGACGTACACTGGATGGCATTGGCAATAGTGGAGCACATTCCTAATGGGGATTGCACCAGACAGAAAAGCTAAGTAAAAATAAATAAAAAGTATTAATAAAATATAACAGCAATTCAGTAATACCTCCTTTGCAAACTCCCTGAATCCAAAGTCACTGAATCACAAGTCACACACTTACCACCGTTCGCACTGACGCTCAGGTCACACTCAGCTCGCTTACACTCGCTCAGGCAGAAGATTTAAAGAGATTTTTTTTCCCTTCACCAGCAAACCACCCTGCTGCTCAATGCACTTCCAAAAGCTCCTGTGTATAATTTCACTGGTGGTCACTGTATTACACTGACACTGTATGCAGATCTTCTGTGTATAAATATCAGGATCCTGTCAGCGTCGGCGAACTGCCATGGCTGAGCAGCGTGACTCACCCCTACTGCGGGAGGGCCCGGGGTCCGATACTGCAGGGAAAGTTGAGGCAGACGGGACCTGCGATGCTGAAGGTAGTAAGAAGTACAAGGACCTACGATCATGTGACCACAGGGGGCGGGGCTTAGTGTCCCACTTCTGAAGATGATTGTAGGACTCTACTACAGGAATCCTGGAGTAGAGGCGAGGGGAACTCAGGTCAGACAAACGGGCGGTCATACATGGAGAGGGCGGCGCGATACCAGAGGGGCGAGCAGAGAGTAGTCAGAACGTAAGCAATGAGTCATACATGGAGATAGCTGCACAGTACAAGAGGGGCAATCAGAGAATAGTCAGGTCATAGGCAATGAGTCATACACAGAGATAGCAACGCAGTACAAGAGGGACAGGCAGAACTCGTAACAGGGACAGAACCAGATCAAAACCAAACAAGCATAAAGTATTACAGTCACAAAGCACACCAGGGTCACACACACTCGGCCAAGGGTCTGAGTATAAACGATGAGGAATGAGCCCACAATGAGGCTTTAAAAAGCCTCCCAGAATCTCAGAGTGAGGCCATCCACATTAACCTCTGAACTACCTAATCCCACAAGCTGAGCAAACCTTGACAATAATGTTGCCAGTGATCACTGAGCTCCTGTGTATAATGTCACTGGTAATCACTATATTACCTGTACACTGACACTATATACAGAGGTACTGTGTATAATGTCACTGGTGGTAATAACAGTGTTGTTATTATTGTGGTTTGTATTCATAATCAGTACTGTAGTATTCCATCAATAAGTGGTGGTAATTTGTGGACTGTTCACAGTGTGGAAGTATTTCTCCGTGTATGAATTATTATTTGGTCCCTATATGCTGGTAATATGTCATATTATTCGGTCACTATGTGGTGGTAATATGTGGTCTGGTCATGGTGTGGTTGTATTTGTGCCTTTTATGTGATATGATGCGGGTACTATGTGGTCTGGTCATGGTGTGGTGGTATTTCTCCCCTGTATGTGGTATTATTGGTCTTGGTACAGTGGATTGTGTTGTGTTTGACGGTCATTAGTCTTCTCTGATATTAATTAGGAGAATATTCTTTATTTCCATTAGAGATTAAATACTTTGTAAACAGCGGCAGAGATGCACTTACAGGGGTTTCCTGTGGAAAAACGTAATCTCCTATTCACAGGACAAGTGATAACGTATTGATTGGGGGGGTCTAACTACTTGGACCCATTCAGCAAAATGTGGAACTTTTTATCCCCATTAGACTGGAGTGGCATGTCCGACTTGACCACTGATCCATTCATTCCCTCAGTGGCTGCACTTGTATTTTTATAGAAGCTCCAAAGAGAATGAATGAAGCTTCGGTCAGATATCTAACCTGCTGCTCCATTTTAAAATGGGGATAAGTGTCCTATCAACGATAAAACTTTCTCATTCTTCCGGTCGGTGCAGTTTCTAATGGTCGGACGTATGCGATCAGCTATCCTATAGAGCCCATGGATCGGTGATAAATTGTTTTAACCAAAGAACCACATTAATGTAAACTACCGTAATTATACATCCCAGTTATGGGGATGCACAGTAGATGTACAGGAGCCGCCTGTGTTTTACAGCCGATGCTCCACTATAATGGGGATAACGACTGACAGATATTAGCATATAGCTGTAGGATGGGGCCCTAGAGTCCATTCCCCTGGTGGGCCCCAGACACCCCAGTTCGACCCTGAATATACATCATTGTGGATTATCAGATACCGGATTTAGGGAAATTTCTCTGTAATATGGAAGGCAATGACATGAATAGATAGCAAAATCTGGTTTGTCTACAATCTTTTTTATTTGTTAGGTTCTTTCCTGTTACAGCACTTCTGTCCTGTAGTATAAACCTTCTCTCACACTAGTGCTAGCACTAAACCTTGGTTTGCCTTCTTCTAAAGTCTCTGTTGTCCCCGCAGACTTAGAGATTTCCAGCATTACTCCATGCAGCCATAAGGACCTTCTCTCTTTACTCCTTGGGTTTCCGCTGTCCTAGCAGGAAGTGAGAAACGTTCTCGTAAATCACAAGGATGGTACAGCAGGCGGGGTCGCTCAAAATAACTTGGGGGCAATTTTCTTTAGAAGTCCGTATATACTCGTGTATAAGCCGACCCATGTATAAGCCGACCACCCTAATTTTGTCACAAAAAACTGGGAAAACGTATTGACTCGCCTATAAACCTAGGGTGGAAAATGCCGAAGCTACTGGTAAATTTCAAAAATAAAATGGGCCCCATAAGATGCTCCATAAAGTTCATGATGGCCCCATATAATGCTCCATAAAGTTCATGATGGGTTCCATAAGATGCTCCATACAAAAATATGCCTAATAATGCTGCACAGTGAATAATGGTAGCCCTATAACATGGTCCATAATAACATATGCCCCATATAATGCTGCACAGTGATTGGTGGCCCCTTATAATGCTGCATGGAGAGTGGACCCTTATAATGCTGCACAATGATTAGTGGCCCCTTATAATGCTGCACAGTGATTAGTGGCCCCTTATAATGCTGCACAGTGATTAGTGGCCCCTTATAATGCTGCACAGTGATTAGTGGCCCCTTATAATGCTGCACATTGATTAGTGGCCCCTTACAATGCTGCACGGTGATTAGTGGCCACTTATAATGCTGCACAGTGATTAGTGGCCCCTTGAAATGCAGTGATTAGTGGCCCCTTATGCTGCACGGTGATTAGTGGCCCTTTGTAATGCTGCACAGTGATTAGTGGCCCCGTATAATGCTGCACAGTGATGAGAGGCCCCCTTATAATGCTGCACAGTGATGAGTGGCCTCTTATAATGCAGCACAGTGATGAGTGGCCCCATATAATGCTGCACAGTGATTACTGGCCCTATATAATGCTGCACAGTGATTACTGGCCCCATATAATGCTGCACAGTGATTAGTGGCCCCTTGTAATGCTGCACAGTGATTAGTGGCCCCTTGTAATGCTGCACAGTGATTAGTGGCCCCTTGTAATGCTGCACAGTTATTAGTGGCCCCTTGTAATGCTGCACAGTGATGAGTGGCCCCTTGTAATGCTGCACAGTGATGAGTGGCCCCTTATAATGCTGCACAGTGATTAGTGGCCCCTTGAAATGCTGCAGTGATTAGTGGCTCCTTATTATGCTGCACGGTGATTAGTGGCCCCTTATTATGCTGCACGGTGATGAGTGGCCCCTTATAATGCTGCAAGGTGATGAGTGGCCCCTTATAATGCTGCACAGTGATGAGTGGCCCCTTATAATGCTGCACAGTGATGAGTGGCCCCTTATAATGCTGCACAGTGATGAGTGGCCCCTTATAATGCTGCACAGTGATGAGTGGCCCCTTGTATTGCTGCACAGTGATTAGTGGCCCCTTACAATGCTGCTGCCGCAGCCTCAATTAAAAAAATGAAAAAAAAAACTATATACTCACCTTGTCACTGCTGCAGCTGCTGCTCCTCAGCGTTGCTGGCTCTGCAGTGACTGTTCAGGCAGAGGGCGCCTGCTAACTACGTCATGGCACCCTCTGACCTTAACGTCACTGCCAGAGGAAGCAAGACAGCAGAGCGATGCGCAGCGGTGGAATGGGGCACAGGTGAATATGGCTCCCCCCGTTATACTCACCTCTCCTGGCATGTCTCTGCAGCCCCCCGTGCTTGTTCCATCTTCTCAGTGCTGTTCTTCCTGCTTTCTGCGGTCACGTGGTGCCGCTCATTACATATGTGCATATTAATGAGGGTAATGAGCGTACCACGTGACCGCTGAAAGCAGGAAGAACAGCGCCGAGAAGATGGAATAAGCACGGGGGGCTGCAGAAACATGCCAGGAGAGGTGAGTATGATCTCCGACACCCCCCCCGCTCCCCCTCCCTGGCCGACCCCCGGTATATGACTCGCGTATAAGCCGAGAGGGGGACTTTCAGCCCCAAAAAATGGGCTGAAAATCTCGACTTATACGCGAGTATATACTGTAAGCCTTTTTTGTCCTTTAAGACAGAAGAAACAAAACTATTAACTCTTCTTCTAAGGTCTGACTGTGAGCTCGGACCCTCCCCAGCTATTTGTTAGGGCACTCCAGGCTAAGGGGTTGTACTGCTATGCTCTGTTATTGCAGACTTCATCATCCCAATCATAGTTCATCATCAGCACATCAGCCCCATCATAGTCCATCATCAGCACATCAACCCCATCATAGTCCATCATCAGCACATCAGCCCCATCATAGTCCATCATCAGCACATCAGCCCCATCATAGTCCATCATCAGCATATCAGCCCCATCATTGTCCCATAATGAAAGAAGTGTTGTTGCGCATTCTTAACAGCCGCTTGTTCCAGACACCCTGTTCTTAGGATTGGTGGGGGTCCTGGCAGTGAAACACCCGTAATCAGCAAGTTATGATCTACCAATGGCTAGGGGATAACTTGCTGAGGAGGCAGAAGTTGGGGACTACTGTTTTTAAAGACCGCAATACCTATATCAGGAGCTGTAAAGAAATATATGTTTCTAAGCTTTATCTTGAGTCCATTTTCCTTGTCGATAATTCTTAGATAATTCTGGGAAAAAAAGTATTTTAATACATATAACAAACTTAAATTGTCTTTGGAGAATAAAGTCTATCGGCGGTCAGTGCAGTGTACTACATTAGTTTGTGGGACAGAACATGTTGATAAAGGGTCGGTCTCATCACTGCACTCACCGTCCATAAGCTTTATTAGGGTAGATATCCACAGAATATGGATATAGTAGATGTATACCCCCTCTCAGGAATCCTTCCCTCATATTAGCTATGATGACTACATTCCACTGCAAACAGCAGAAGAAACTTGAGGCGCACTATTTACAAGAGGAGTTTTCCCATACATTTATGTGTTATCCATAAAATATTCTATAAATGTCTGATAGGCAGAGGTCCCGGACGTGAAACCCGCATCTGTCTACAGACCTGGGGAACTATGAATGTACAGATGGCCATTCACTATTGGGGAGGTTCCTATAAGATCTGAGTACTCAGCCTTGTGTTTGGTTATTTTCATAGACCTTGACATGAGCGGCAGGGTACATATGAAACCAGTGCTCCACCCAATTCTTCCTGAAGCAATTTTGTGACTGATTCAAGACCCCTGTACTATTGATTTGAGGGTTCCTAAATGGTTGGAGACCCACACCAGTCTAATGTATTTGAGATGTTGTACCCTCTTAACGAAAGATCAGAGGAAAATACCTTCAACAAAACTGCTGGTTGGGTCGGATGTGGTATTCTGAGCCACTTGGTTTGTTGTCTCACATGTTTATGCTTAAAGTTCTTAATGGTTTGTTCTTGTTGAGTTTATGGGACCTTTGTCTATACTGTACTGTTCCTTTTTCATTTTTTTAGATAAGCATTCCATACTGTTAGGTGAAGAACTGGTGCTACCCTTCTTCACATTGAGGCATCATCCTACCATTGTGATCAGAAGCCCTATAACCCGGCTTCATTGTTAGGATGCAGGATTTATATAAATTAGCTCTACTGGGGTCTTAAAAGTGCAGGCATTGAGGAAGAAGTACAAAATCAGCAGGCAAATGAGTAGTCAGAAACAAGCAAAGGTCAGGGCAGGCAGCAGTGCAGAAACATAACCGGAAACAAGCAGAGGTCAGGGCAGGCAGCAGTGCAAAAACATAACCGGAAACAACCATAAAACCAAAGAAAAAAAACGACCCACAGTCCATATAGTGCAGAATAATATACATTTTTATTAGTATCACAGATTAATAACCGGAAACAAGCAGAGGTCAGGGCAGGCGGCAGTGCAGAAGCATAATCCATTGAGCAAGCTGAGGTCAGGGCAGGCGGCAGTGCAGAAACATAATCCATTGAGCAAACTGAGGTCAGGGCAGGCGGCAGTTCAAAAACATAATCCATTGAGCAAGCAGAGGTCAGGCAGGCGGCAGTGCAGAAACATAATCCATTGAGCAAGCAGAGGTCAGGGCAGGCGTCAGTTCAAAAACATAATCCATTGAGCAAGCAGAGGTCAGGGCAGGCGGCAGTTCAAAAACATAATCCACTGAGCAAGCAGAGGTCAAGGCAGGCGGCAGTGCAGAAACATAATCCATTGAGCAAGCAGAGGTCAGGGTAGGCGGCAGTTCAAAAACATAATCCATTGAGCAAGCAGAGGTGAAGGCAGGCGGCAGTGCAGAAACAATCCATTGAGCAAGCAGAGGTCAGGCAGGCGGCAGTTCAAAAACATAATCCATTGAGCAAGCAAAGGTCAGGGCAGGCGGCAGTGTAGATGCATAACTTTAAACAAGCAGAGGTCAGGGCAGGCGGCAGTATAGAAACATGATCCATTGATCAAGCCATAGTCAAAACCGGAAAATCTGTCTAAGAAGCAGCTGTGCAGAAGATGGTATGTGCTTGCTGCAAGCAACTCGCCACTACATTTTCCGCCGGCTAAATCAAAGTGCCGCGGAATTCTCTTCTCGGGAGAATGATCTTCCTAGGACTTGGAAGGAAACCCAAATCTCTCTTGTAGGCACGTTGTACATCCTGTGGGCTCATCAGCATTACTTGCATGATCTTTCCAGTGGTATAGCTGACTGGCAGGTGTGGTGTAGGATTGTAGCCTTGTTTAGCAGTCACCTTAATACGCGGTTGATGGTCGTAAGGCATACTGAGGAGTATACGTGCTTGAGAGGGAGTTAGCTCCATCCAGGTGCATGGGGATGGGCTCCTGGGCAATGTGGCTGTTGTCTCTTCCTCATCTACTGTTCTGGTGAGTATCAGGCGTTCCTTCATACCCTCTGGCTCTGCGCTGATGTTTGCTGCAGGTTGTACGAATCGGCCTATTTCGGGCATTGTAGGATATGGTGGTGGACTTTTCAGTCTGGAATATCGGTCCTTTGCCTTTTCTGGTGTTTTGAACAGGCATTTAATAATTGACACGATATAATAAAGCACTGCCATCACATACCCCGTGAAGCCAGTTGGCCTTTGGTGGTGTTCAGGCCTCTGACTGTATAGGGATGTCCTGGCATGTGGGAGACGTCTCCGTGGTTGGAACTTTCCTCCAGCTACGGGTGCAGCCATTAGGCTGCCTTCCCCTCCACACACACAAAAGTGTGTGCGGATGGTAGAAAACACTCCCAAAAAAAAGAAATAAAAGTAAAAAAAATAAACAAAACAAGTAAAAAGTGATTTACAAGTCGCTCTGGGTTAGTGTTCAGCTCTCCTCTCTATCTCTGCTTGCCTCGCACTGACCGTTCTTGCGGAACATTCCATGACTCGTGGACAACGCTTCTGTGATGTCATAAAGACGAACATGGCAATGGGTCTAATATAGGAGAACTAGTTATGTTACCCATGGCAGACCATCCAATACCAGCTGCCACTGTACGGATAGGGGTTAGCTGGATTGGGATGAGATGTATAAAAACTTACCGGTACAATAGCGCAAGTCATTGCTTTATTTACTGTTTTTGCTTTTTTACCTGTTTACAGGCAAATCTTTCTATTTGATATTTTCAAACCTGTATAATTCTGTATCCTCATATGTGAGATAATGTGATGTATCTATTGTCAGCTCCTTGTAGGAATGTCTCCTCCTCTCTTCCCGGTAACACGGATCACCCGTGATGGGCACAGACCATTGCTGTAGTCGGAATTATTTCATATAGCTTCAGAATAAATGTTAAATAATATTGTATTTTTTCCATATAATTGGCTCAGATCACTTTTTTTAATTTGTCTGTAATTCTAAGTAGTGATAAAAAAATAAATAACCCCAAGTGTGAACCTGGTGTAGAACGTACAAATTGTCCAGAGTCTCTCCTGGGCCATGTTCACACGTGCAGAAGTGCTGCATTGTTTCCATAGGTATTCGCACTAAAGCAATCAAAACTTTTTATTGTATTTTTTTGTGGCAGTTTTTTCGAATGCATTTTTTTTAGTAGAGGAATGCTTCAGTTCCACAATTGGAGACTTCATTGGAATTTTGCATGCGTTTTTTATGCTCTCCATATACTATAGTGGAAAATATTAAACAAAAGCATCAAAAAGTTCACACTTCTGCTGCACCATTAGCCCCTGTATGTAGTACAGCTTAGGCCTCTTTCACACTTCAGTTTTTTGCATCAGTTCAAATCCGCCAAAAAGGCAGACAAGCGGATCCGTTCTGAACTGATGTGAACGGATGGCACAGGATCCTGAAAATGAGGAAATTTAAAGGAAATGCTGGTCGGGAAGGAGAGAGAGAGAGAGTTTTGTTGCAAGCTCCGTTTTGAAATCTTTGAGGATGGTGACGGACAGCAACTTTTGGCGGATCCTCAAAAAAAAAACGGATGAAACGGACAGCCATCCGTCACAATCCGCCATTAATGCAAGTCAATGGGGAAAAAACGGATCCTCAAAAAAAAACTGAGGATCCGTTTTTGTCAAAACCTGACGGATTGTGACTGATTGCAAAAGACTGAAGTGTGAAAGGGGCCTTAGGGAGCGATAAATGAAGTGAAAAGAAAAGTAAAACAACAAAAAAAGATTTAAACAAATCTGAAAAAAAAACTCATAAAAGTTCAATTTTCCTCCATTGAAAATGAACATAAAAAAAAATGTCAAGTGATATCGCCACATCCAGCAAAGTCCGAGCTATCAAAATATAAAAATAATTAACCCAATTGGTAAACACAAAAAATTTAAAAACGCCAACATTGCGGTATTTTTTGGTCGCTGCAATACCACTTAAAATACGTAACAAGCAACTAAAATGTCATATCTATCCCAAAGTAATATCCATAATAACGTCTCGCCTTATAAAAAAATAATCCCTCTCATAGCTCTATTGAACGAAAAAGTAAAACTACGGGTCTCGGAAAATGGCAACACAAACTCCAACATATTTTTTATTTCAAAGTCTTGATTTTTTTTCTACCACTAAAATAATTTAAAAATCTGGGCACGTTTAGTATCTCTGTAATCATACTGATGAGGAGAATCATATTACATGGTCATTTTTACCACATAATGTACGCCGTAAACATAATTAAGGTCAGAATTGCGTTTTTTTTCACAATTTTCCCATTTCCCTGTACATTGTGTGTCAGGATAAGTCACAACCACTGCCACCAATATTTCTTGAACACCACTTGCTCACGACACACCTGCCCTGGGATGTTACTATAAAGGTGAACCTCCCATATTCTTTTGTCCACTCACCTAAGCGCACCCCGCAGACAGTTCTCACATCCACATCACACTGTTTGCTGCTATCGGTCACTGTTTTGATAGGCCAGTGAGACACCTGCGCTGGGTCACACACTAGCACACATGCCACCCAGCTTTTCTGAGCCCCTGATAGGTGCTCTTCTTTTACTTTTGTATACACATACAGCAAAACACAACCAAGGTATACTCGCCGTCCTCAGGGTTTGGGGGACGTTTAGCGCAGAAAAGAACAAACTTATTAAAATTTAGATTTAAAGGGATCCTGTCAGCAGGATTGTGAACAGTAAAGTACAGACAGTGTCAGGTCTACGCTGTTATACTGATTAAAATGAGGTGACCTGGGTGATGAAATGCATCTTGTGGTTGTTGTGTAATCTGTATTTGTAAATTTCAGTTATTGAGATTCTGGTGCTCCGGGTGTTTGTGGGGTTACAAAAAAAAGGTTTGCATTCATCAAAATGGTGCCTGTGCTGTAGTATAATACATGACTAATATCAATATGTAGACATGTGTAAGGGGTTGAGAGTCTTACCCCTTTAAACCCCCATGTTGCTGTTGTACTTGTATATATATTTATATATATGTTATACCATTGTTGCGCATTATCGTATATTTCATGTTGCTGTATTATTTATATAGCATAAGCTATGTTTCTGCACCTTGTACTTGGTAGGGACAGTGCAGTCTGGGCTATGGTCACTAGATGGGGCACTGAGCTCATTGCACAGTAGATGTAGCTGTAGGACATATAGGAGTTAACTGTAGGAGGGGATAGCTGGAGAATAAGCCAGGATGGTCTTCCAGTTTCAGGCAGTCAGAGGCCTGACCCCTTTGTGCTCGGGTGGGCTATATGCCTGAGCTGCCTAACTACCCCGTGATGTTAAAGCTGATGCCCAGCCATCTAGAGAAGAACACGGTACTGCAGAATCAGCAATAAAGTGGAAAAGAGTGTAAGTAAACAGAGGAAGATTGAAGGTTACCGTAAAAGGGTACGGGCAGGTCACTCCAGAATGTGGTGGAAAGCTACGTGGGCTGAATCTCTGATGTCCGGGGCGAAACATGCTGGAGAGCGCTTCACCGTGGTGACGCTATACAGGGAGGACACTGAGGAGCCATCTGAGACGCTTCGTCAAATGGAAACACTGCAAGGAACAGTGAAGGGAAAGATGAAGTAATGTGCTGTCTTTACTGTGATGAAAATGCTGGAAACTATGTGGATGTGCTGTGTCCTGAAGAAAATAAATTTGCTCAGTTAAGAGTTGCCCTGGACTGTGTCTCTATTCATTGGGATCAAGGATCAGCATCAAGTCGGCGTAGCAAAGGGGACGCTGACGGCACGGTGAGTATTCACCGTACCATGCAAGAGAAGAGGTACCGTTTTCCTGTAGAGGGAGGTCAGGGTATACAATGCCCGAACCCGAAATACTCAGCCACGACTACTGCCCTGGCTGACCTTTACACATAAAGTGTAGAAGTCGGGGGGGAAAGTGGGGAATGTGGTCTAGAAGTGATCAAGTATAGTGTGTTATTTTCTGCAGCAAACGTGTCCTGGCTGGAAGAGGAAGAAAAGCGAAGATGAATCGCTACAAATACAGAGGTCACTGGTAAGTCAGTGATTTACCTGGACACTTACATTATATAGTATATACAGAGCTCCTGTGTATAATGTCACTGGTGATCCTTGTATTACCTGTACGCTGACTATATGCAGAGCTCCTGTGTATAATGTTACTGGTGAGTCACTGTATTACCTGTACACTATACACTATATACAGAACTCCTGTGTATGTCTCCAGTGATCATTCTATTACTTGTACACTGACATTATATATACAGACAGGTAGCGTCGGACTGATTCTCCGGTGGGCCCTGGCATCTGGTGGGCCCTGGCACCTCTACTGGTATACAGGGACAGCAGTTGCCTAGGGCCCCCACTGCTCCAGGGGCCCCCAGCCAGTGCCACACAGCTGCTATGGGGGCCCTGCCAGCGGAGCAGCAGCGGGTGTCAGGAGGCAGGAGCCACTGTCCCCACTACTAAAGAGAAATGAATATTCATTCACTCTCGGCCTCCACTCACCCCGGGGCCCCGCTCCCCAACCTAGGCAGCCGGCGCTGCGCTCAATTTCAGTGGAATAGAGAGCATCTCTCTCCCATCAGTCCCCTCTGCTCCTGACTCACAGCCGATGCGCGATGACGTCACTTCATCGCGCACCCGCTGTGTGTCTGGCAGACGGGTCAGCTGCTGACACTGAAGCCGTCATCAGCGTGGGAGCAGGAGGAGAGGTGAGTATTGTGGTTTGTTTTTTATATATCTCTATATCTATCTATATCTATCTCTATATCTATCTGTCTCTATATCTATATATCTCTATATCTATCTATTTCTATCTGTATATCTATATCTCTATCTCTATATCTATCTGTCTCTATCTTAGATATAGAGATAGATATAGATAGATAGATAGATAGATACTGTAGATATAGAGGTAGATATAGATAGATATAAATAGTCTATATCCATCTATCTCTATACCTATCTATATCTATCTCTATCTATTATCTTTATATCTATCCATCTATATATCATGTATCCATAGATCTATCTATTTATCCCCTATCTATCTATCTATCTATATACCTATCTATAGCTATCACTATCTATTATCTTTATATCTATCTATCTATCTATCCATATATCTATTTATCCCCTATCTATCTATTTATCTATCTATATCTATCTAGGTCTATCTATCTATCTCTATAGCTACCTATATCTTTCACTATCTATTATCTTTATATCTTTATTTCTATCTGTCTATCCATAGATCTATCTATCTATTATCTATCTATACATCTAATTATCACATATCTATCTATCTATCTAGTGTTATACCCTATGAGGGGGCAGCATTATACCCTATGAGGGGGTGCATTATACCCTATGAGGGGGGAGAAGCATTATACCCTATGAGGGGGCAGCCTTATACCCTATGAGGGGGTGCAATATACCTTATCTTCCAACAAAATTAATTCTAAGTCCTCCATTTTGTTGGCGAGGCTTCTGGCATTTGTATACATGCACTTTATGTATGTCTGTACCTCTATTTCTTAAATTATTAACTGTTCTAACCTCACCCCCCATGCCACTACCACCTCCAATTTCATTATTTGTGCCCAGGTCTCTATCTACACAGTCTTCCCCTCTTATAAAATGAATACCCTCCCCTAGTTCCAAGTTTAAACACTCCTCCACCCTTCTAGCCATTTTTTTCCCCAGCACAGCTGCACCCTCCCCATTGAGGTGCAGCCCGTCCCTAGCGTAGAACCTGTAGCCAACTGAGAAGTCGGCCCAGTTCTCCAGGAACCCAAACCCCTCCTTCCTACACTAATTCTTGAACCACTTATTAACTTCCCTAATCTCCTCTCTGGCGTGGCACGTGGTACAGGAAATATTTCCAAAAATACCACCTTGGAAGTCCTTGCCTTAAGATTGCAGCCTAATTCCCTGAAATCATCTTTAAGGACCTTCCACCTACCTCTGTGTCATTTGTACCAATGTGCACCATGACCGCTGGATCCTCACCAGCCCCTCCCAGTAATCTGTCAACCCGGTCAGCGATGTGTCAGACTTGCGCGCCAGATAGGCAGCACACCGTTCGACGATCCCTTTCTTTGTGACAGATTGCCCTATCTGTTCCCCTAATAATTGAGTCCCCCACTACCAGCACCTGTCTGGCCTGCCCTGCTCTCCTATTTCTCCCCTTACTGGAGCATATACTCCTCTGGCTTTCAGAGGACATGCCTTGCTGCAGCAGTGCTACCCCTGCACTGACACTCCCCTCATCTGCCAACTTGGCAAACTTATTGGGTTGTGCCAGATCAGGACTAGCCTCCCTGGCACTCTTCTGTCTACCCCACCTTCTAACTGTCACCCATCTTACTGCTTCACTGTCCTGCAGCTCCAACCTAGCATCCCCCCCTCATCTATCTCATTGAGCGTCTGCTCAGTGAGTAGAAGTCTCCTTTCCATATTGTCTATTGATCTCAGTGTTGCCAGCTGCACATTTAAATCCAGTATCTGGGCTTCCAAATGCACAATGTGCTCACATCTCGCACAGCAGTATGCACCCTCGACTGGCTGGTCAAGGATTGCGTACATGCGTCAAGACGTACACTGGATGGCATTGGCAATAGTGGAGCACATTCCTAATGGGGATTGCACCAGACAGAAAAGCTAAGTAAAAATAAATAAAAAGTATTAATAAAATATAACAGCAATTCAGTAATACCTCCTTTGCAAACTCCCTGAATCCAAAGTCACTGAATCACAAGTCACACACTTACCACCGTTCGCACTGACGCTCAGGTCACACTCAGCTCGCTTACACTCGCTCAGGCAGAAGATTTAAAGAGATTTTTTTTCCCTTCACCAGCAAACCACCCTGCTGCTCAATGCACTTCCAAAAGCTCCTGTGTATAATTTCACTGGTGGTCACTGTATTACACTGACACTGTATGCAGATCTTCTGTGTATAAATATCAGGATCCTGTCAGCGTCGGCGAACTGCCATGGCTGAGCAGCGTGACTCACCCCTACTGCGGGAGGGCCCGGGGTCCGATACTGCAGGGAAAGTTGAGGCAGACGGGACCTGCGATGCTGAAGGTAGTAAGAAGTACAAGGACCTACGATCATGTGACCACAGGGGGCGGGGCTTAGTGTCCCACTTCTGAAGATGATTGTAGGACTCTACTACAGGAATCCTGGAGTAGAGGCGAGGGGAACTCAGGTCAGACAAACGGGCGGTCATACATGGAGAGGGCGGCGCGATACCAGAGGGGCGAGCAGAGAGTAGTCAGAACGTAAGCAATGAGTCATACATGGAGATAGCTGCACAGTACAAGAGGGGCAATCAGAGAATAGTCAGGTCATAGGCAATGAGTCATACACAGAGATAGCAACGCAGTACAAGAGGGACAGGCAGAACTCGTAACAGGGACAGAACCAGATCAAAACCAAACAAGCATAAAGTATTACAGTCACAAAGCACACCAGGGTCACACACACTCGGCCAAGGGTCTGAGTATAAACGATGAGGAATGAGCCCACAATGAGGCTTTAAAAAGCCTCCCAGAATCTCAGAGTGAGGCCATCCACATTAACCTCTGAACTACCTAATCCCACAAGCTGAGCAAACCTTGACAATAATGTTGCCAGTGATCACTGAGCTCCTGTGTATAATGTCACTGGTAATCACTATATTACCTGTACACTGACACTATATACAGAGGTACTGTGTATAATGTCACTGGTGGTAATAACAGTGTTGTTATTATTGTGGTTTGTATTCATAATCAGTACTGTAGTATTCCATCAATAAGTGGTGGTAATTTGTGGACTGTTCACAGTGTGGAAGTATTTCTCCGTGTATGAATTATTATTTGGTCCCTATATGCTGGTAATATGTCATATTATTCGGTCACTATGTGGTGGTAATATGTGGTCTGGTCATGGTGTGGTTGTATTTGTGCCTTTTATGTGATATGATGCGGGTACTATGTGGTCTGGTCATGGTGTGGTGGTATTTCTCCCCTGTATGTGGTATTATTGGTCTTGGTACAGTGGATTGTGTTGTGTTTGACGGTCATTAGTCTTCTCTGATATTAATTAGGAGAATATTCTTTATTTCCATTAGAGATTAAATACTTTGTAAACAGCGGCAGAGATGCACTTACAGGGGTTTCCTGTGGAAAAACGTAATCTCCTATTCACAGGACAAGTGATAACGTATTGATTGGGGGGGTCTAACTACTTGGACCCATTCAGCAAAATGTGGAACTTTTTATCCCCATTAGACTGGAGTGGCATGTCCGACTTGACCACTGATCCATTCATTCCCTCAGTGGCTGCACTTGTATTTTTATAGAAGCTCCAAAGAGAATGAATGAAGCTTCGGTCAGATATCTAACCTGCTGCTCCATTTTAAAATGGGGATAAGTGTCCTATCAACGATAAAACTTTCTCATTCTTCCGGTCGGTGCAGTTTCTAATGGTCGGACGTATGCGATCAGCTATCCTATAGAGCCCATGGATCGGTGATAAATTGTTTTAACCAAAGAACCACATTAATGTAAACTACCGTAATTATACATCCCAGTTATGGGGATGCACAGTAGATGTACAGGAGCCGCCTGTGTTTTACAGCCGATGCTCCACTATAATGGGGATAACGACTGACAGATATTAGCATATAGCTGTAGGATGGGGCCCTAGAGTCCATTCCCCTGGTGGGCCCCAGACACCCCAGTTCGACCCTGAATATACATCATTGTGGATTATCAGATACCGGATTTAGGGAAATTTCTCTGTAATATGGAAGGCAATGACATGAATAGATAGCAAAATCTGGTTTGTCTACAATCTTTTTTATTTGTTAGGTTCTTTCCTGTTACAGCACTTCTGTCCTGTAGTATAAACCTTCTCTCACACTAGTGCTAGCACTAAACCTTGGTTTGCCTTCTTCTAAAGTCTCTGTTGTCCCCGCAGACTTAGAGATTTCCAGCATTACTCCATGCAGCCATAAGGACCTTCTCTCTTTACTCCTTGGGTTTCCGCTGTCCTAGCAGGAAGTGAGAAACGTTCTCGTAAATCACAAGGATGGTACAGCAGGCGGGGTCGCTCAAAATAACTTGGGGGCAATTTTCTTTAGAAGTCCGTATATACTCGTGTATAAGCCGACCCATGTATAAGCCGACCACCCTAATTTTGTCACAAAAAAATGGGAAAACTTATTGACTCGCCTATAAACCTAGGGTGGAAAATGCCGAAGCTACTGGTAAATTTCAAAAATAAAATGGGCCCCATAAGATGCTCCATAAAGTTCATGATGGCCCCATATAATGCTCCATAAAGTTCATGATGGGTTCCATAAGATGCTCCATACAAAAATATGCCTAATAATGCTGCACAGTGAATAATGGTAGCCCTATAACATGGTCCATAATAACATATGCCCCATATAATGCTGCACAGTGATTGGTGGCCCCTTATAATGCTGCATGGAGAGTGGCCCCTTATAATGCTGCACAATGATTAGTGGCCCCTTATAATGCTGCACAGTGATTAGTGGCCCCTTATAATGCTGCACAGTGATTAGTGGCCCCTTATAATGCTGCACAGTGATTAGTGGCCCCTTATAATGCTGCACATTGATTAGTGGCCCCTTACAATGCTGCACGGTGATTAGTGGCCACTTATAATGCTGCACAGTGATTAGTGGCCCCTTGAAATGCAGTGATTAGTGGCCCCTTATGCTGCACGGTGATTAGTGGCCCTTTGTAATGCTGCACAGTGATTAGTGGCCCCGTATAATGCTGCACAGTGATGAGAGGCCCCCTTATAATGCTGCACAGTGATGAGTGGCCTCTTATAATGCAGCACAGTGATGAGTGGCCCCATATAATGCTGCACAGTGATTACTGGCCCTATATAATGCTGCACAGTGATTACTGGCCCCATATAATGCTGCACAGTGATTAGTGGCCCCTTGTAATGCTGCACAGTGATTAGTGGCCCCTTGTAATGCTGCACAGTGATTAGTGGCCCCTTGTAATGCTGCACAGTTATTAGTGGCCCCTTGTAATGCTGCACAGTGATGAGTGGCCCCTTGTAATGCTGCACAGTGATGAGTGGCCCCTTATAATGCTGCACAGTGATTAGTGGCCCCTTGAAATGCTGCAGTGATTAGTGGCTCCTTATTATGCTGCACGGTGATTAGTGGCCCCTTATTATGCTGCACGGTGATGAGTGGCCCCTTATAATGCTGCAAGGTGATGAGTGGCCCCTTATAATGCTGCACAGTGATGAGTGGCCCCTTATAATGCTGCACAGTGATGAGTGGCCCCTTATAATGCTGCACAGTGATGAGTGGCCCCTTATAATGCTGCACAGTGATGAGTGGCCCCTTGTATTGCTGCACAGTGATTAGTGGCCCCTTACAATGCTGCTGCCGCAGCCTCAATTAAAAAAATGAAAAAAAAAACTATATACTCACCTTGTCACTGCTGCAGCTGCTGCTCCTCAGCGTTGCTGGCTCTGCAGTGACTGTTCAGGCAGAGGGCGCCTGCTAACTACGTCATGGCACCCTCTGACCTTAACGTCACTGCCAGAGGAAGCAAGACAGCAGAGCGATGCGCAGCGGTGGAATGGGGCACAGGTGAATATGGCTCCCCCCGTTATACTCACCTCTCCTGGTATGTCTCTGCAGCCCCCCGTGCTTGTTCCATCTTCTCAGTGCTGTTCTTCCTGCTTTCTGCGGTCACGTGGTGCCGCTCATTACATATGTGCATATTAATGAGGGTAATGAGCGTACCACGTGACCGCTGAAAGCAGGAAGAACAGCGCCGAGAAGATGGAATAAGCACGGGGGGCTGCAGAAACATGCCAGGAGAGGTGAGTATGATCTCCGACACCCCCCCCCGCTCCCCCTCCCTGGCCGACCCCCGGTATATGACTCGCGTATAAGCCGAGAGGGGGACTTTCAGCCCCAAAAAATGGGCTGAAAATCTCGACTTATACGCGAGTATATACTGTAAGCCTTTTTTGTCCATTAAGACAGAAGAAACAAAACTATTAACTCTTCTTCTAAGGTCTGACTGTGAGCTCGGACCCTCCCCAGCTATTTCTTAGGGCACTCCAGGCTAAGGGGTTGTACTGCTATGCTCTGTTATTGCAGACTTCATCATCCCAATCATAGTTCATCATCAGCACATCAGCCCCATCATAGTCCATCATCAGCACATCAACCCCATCATAGTCCATCATCAGCACATCAGCCCCATCATAGTCCATCATCAGCACATCAGCCCCATCATAGTCCATCATCAGCATATCAGCCCCATCATTGTCCCATAATGAAAGAAGTGTTGTTGCGCATTCTTAACAGCCGCTTGTTCCAGACACCCTGTTCTTAGGATTGGTGGGGGTCCTGGCAGTGAAACACCCGTAATCAGCAAGTTATGATCTACCAATGGCTAGGGGATAACTTGCTGAGGAGGCAGAAGTTGGGTACTACTGTTTTTAAAGACCGCAATACCTATATCAGGAGCTGTAAAGAAATATATGTTTCTAAGCTTTATCTTGAGTCCATTTTCCTTGTCGATAATTCTTAGATAATTCTGGGAAAAAAAGTATTTTAATACATATAACAAACTTAAATTGTCTTTGGAGAATAAAGTCTATCGGCGGTCAGTGCAGTGTACTACATTAGTTTGTGGGACAGAACATGTTGATAAAGGGTCGGTCTCATCACTGCACTCACCGTCCATAAGCTTTATTAGGGTAGATATCCACAGAATATGGATATAGTAGATGTATACCCCCTCTCAGGAATCCTTCCCTCATATTAGCTATGATGACTACATTCCACTGCAAACAGCAGAAGAAACTTGAGGCGCACTATTTACAAGAGGAGTTTTCCCATACATTTATGTGTTATCCATAAAATATTCTATAAATGTCTGATAGGCAGAGGTCCCGGACGTGAAACCCGCATCTGTCTACAGACCTGGGGAACTATGAATGTACAGATGGCCATTCACTATTGGGGAGGTTCCTATAAGATCTGAGTACTCAGCCTTGTGTTTGGTTATTTTCATAGACCTTGACATGAGCGGCAGGGTACATATGAAACCAGTGCTCCACCCAATTCTTCCTGAAGCAATTTTGTGGCTGATTCAAGACCCCTGTACTATTGATTTGAGGGTTCCTAAATGGTTGGAGACCCACACCAGTCTAATGTATTTGAGATGTTGTACCCTCTTAACGAAAGATCAGAGGAAAATACCTTCAACAAAACTGCTGGTTGGGTCGGATGTGGTATTCTGAGCCACTTGGTTTGTTGTCTCACATGTTTATGCTTAAAGTTCTTAATGGTTTGTTCTTGTTGAGTTTATGGGACCTTTGTCTATACTGTACTGTTCCTTTTTCATTTTTTTAGATAAGCATTCCATACTGTTAGGTGAAGAACTGGTGCTACCCTTCTTCACATTGAGGCATCATCCTACCATTGTGATCAGAAGCCCTATAACCCGGCTTCATTGTTAGGATGCAGGATTTATATAAATTAGCTCTACTGGGGTCTTAAAAGTGCAGGCATTGAGGAAGAAGTACAAAATCAGCAGGCAAATGAGTAGTCAGAAACAAGCAAAGGTCAGGGCAGGCAGCAGTGCAGAAACATAACCGGAAACAAGCAGAGGTCAGGGCAGGCAGCAGTGCAAAAACATAACCGGAAACAACCATAAAACCAAAGAAAAAAAACGACCCACAGTCCATATAGTGCAGAATAATATACATTTTTATTAGTATCACAGATTAATAACCGGAAACAAGCAGAGGTCAGGGCAGGCGGCAGTGCAGAAGCATAATCCATTGAGCAAGCTGAGGTCAGGGCAGGCGGCAGTGCAGAAACATAATCCATTGAGCAAGCTGAGGTCAGGGCAGGCGGCAGTTCAAAAACATAATCCATTGAGCAAGCAGAGGTCAGGCAGGCGGCAGTGCAGAAACATAATCCATTGAGCAAGCAGAGGTCAGGGCAGGCGTCAGTTCAAAAACATAATCCATTGAGCAAGCAGAGGTCAGGGCAGGCGGCAGTTCAAAAACATAATCCACTGAGCAAGCAGAGGTCAAGGCAGGCGGCAGTGCAGAAACATAATCCATTGAGCAAGCAGAGGTCAGGGTAGGCGGCAGTTCAAAAACATAATCCATTGAGCAAGCAGAGGTGAAGGCAGGCGGCAGTGCAGAAACAATCCATTGAGCAAGCAGAGGTCAGGCAGGCGGCAGTTCAAAAACATAATCCATTGAGCAAGCAAAGGTCAGGGCAGGCGGCAGTGTAGATGCATAACTTTAAACAAGCAGAGGTCAGGGCAGGCGGCAGTATAGAAACATGATCCATTGATCAAGCCATAGTCAAAACCGGAAAATCTGTCTAAGAAGCAGCTGTGCAGAAGATGGTATGTGCTTGCTGCAAGCAACTCGCCACTACATTTTCCGCCGGCTAAATCAAAGTGCCGCGGAATTCTCTTCTCGGGAGAATGATCTTCCTAGGACTTGGAAGGAAACCCAAATCTCTCTTGTAGGCACGTTGTACATCCTGTGGGCTCATCAGCATTACTTGCATGATCTTTCCAGTGGTATAGCTGACTGGCAGGTGTGGTGTAGGATTGTAGCCTTGTTTAGCAGTCACCTTAATACGCGGTTGATGGTCGTAAGGCATACTGAGGAGTATACGTGCTTGAGAGGGAGTTAGCTCCATCCAGGTGCATGGGGATGGGCTCCTGGGCAATGTGGCTGTTGTCTCTTCCTCATCTACTGTTCTGGTGAGTATCAGGCGTTCCTTCATACCCTCTGGCTCTGCGCTGATGTTTGCTGCAGGTTGTACGAATCGGCCTATTTCGGGCATTGTAGGATATGGTGGTGGACTTTTCAGTCTGGAATATCGGTCCTTTGCCTTTTCTGGTGTTTTGAACAGGCATTTAATAATTGACACGATATAATAAAGCACTGCCATCACATACCCCGTGAAGCCAGTTGGCCTTTGGTGGTGTTCAGGCCTCTGACTGTATAGGGATGTCCTGGCATGTGGGAGACGTCTCCGTGGTTGGAACTTTCCTCCAGCTACGGGTGCAGCCATTAGGCTGCCTTCCCCTCCACACACACAAAAGTGTGTGCGGATGGTAGAAAACACTCCCAAAAAAAAGAAATAAAAGTAAAAAAAATAAACAAAACAAGTAAAAAGTGATTTACAAGTCGCTCTGGGTTAGTGTTCAGCTCTCCTCTCTATCTCTGCTTGCCTCGCACTGACCGTTCTTGCGGAACATTCCATGACTCGTGGACAACGCTTCTGTGATGTCATAAAGACGAACATGGCAATGGGTCTAATATAGGAGAACTAGTTATGTTACCCATGGCAGACCATCCAATACCAGCTGCCACTGTACGGATAGGGGTTAGCTGGATTGGGATGAGATGTATAAAAACTTACCGGTACAATAGCGCAAGTCATTGCTTTATTTACTGTTTTTGCTTTTTTACCTGTTTACAGGCAAATCTTTCTATTTGATATTTTCAAACCTGTATAATTCTGTATCCTCATATGTGAGATAATGTGATGTATCTATTGTCAGCTCCTTGTAGGAATGTCTCCTCCTCTCTTCCCGGTAACACGGATCACCCGTGATGGGCACAGACCATTGCTGTAGTCGGAATTATTTCATATAGCTTCAGAATAAATGTTAAATAATATTGTATTTTTTCCATATAATTGGCTCAGATCACTTTTTTTAATTTGTCTGTAATTCTAAGTAGTGATAAAAAAATAAATAACCCCAAGTGTGAACCTGGTGTAGAACGTACAAATTGTCCAGAGTCTCTCCTGGGCCATGTTCACACGTGCAGAAGTGCTGCATTGTTTCCATAGGTATTCGCACTAAAGCAATCAAAACTTTTTATTGTATTTTTTTGTGGCAGTTTTTTCGAATGCATTTTTTTTAGTAGAGGAATGCTTCAGTTCCACAATTGGAGACTTCATTGGAATTTTGCATGCGTTTTTTATGCTCTCCATATAATATAGTGGAAAATATTAAACAAAAGCATCAAAAAGTTCACACTTCTGCTGCACCATTAGCCCCTGTATGTAGTACAGCTTAGGCCTCTTTCACACTTCAGTTTTTTGCATCAGTTCAAATCCGCCAAAAAGGCAGACAAGCGGATCCGTTCTGAACTGATGTGAACGGATGGCACAGGATCCTGAAAATGAGGAAATTTAAAGGAAATGCTGGTCGGGAAGGAGAGAGAGAGAGAGTTTTGTTGCAAGCTCCGTTTTGAAATCTTTGAGGATGGTGACGGACAGCAACTTTTGGCGGATCCTCAAAAAAAAAACGGATGAAACGGACAGCCATCCGTCACAATCCGCCATTAATGCAAGTCAATGGGGAAAAAACGGATCCTCCAAAAAAAATTGAGGATCCGTTTTTGTCAAAACCTGACGGATTGTGACTGATTGCAAAAAACTGAAGTGTGAAAGGGGCCTTAGGGAGCGATAAATGAAGTGAAAAGAAAAGTAAAACAACAAAAAAAGATTTAAACAAATCTGAAAAAAAACTCATAAAAGTTCAATTTTCCTCCATTGAAAATGAACATAAAAAAAAATGTCAAGTGATATCGCCACATCCAGCAAAGTCCGAGCTATCAAAATATAAAAATAATTAACCCAATTGGTAAACACAAAAAATTTAAAAACGCCAACATTGCGGTATTTTTTGGTCGCTGCAATACCACTTAAAATACGTAACAAGCAACTAAAATGTCATATCTATCCCAAAGTAATATCCATAATAACGTCTCGCCTTATGAAAAAATAATCCCTCTCATAGCTCTATTGAACGAAAAAGTAAAACTACGGGTCTCGGAAAATGGCAACACAAACTCCAACATATTTTTTATTTCAAAGTCTTGATTTTTTTTCTACCACTAAAATAATTTAAAAATCTGGGCACGTTTAGTATCTCTGTAATCATACTGATGAGGAGAATCATATTACATGGTCATTTTTACCACATAATGTACGCCGTAAACATAATTAAGGTCAGAATTGCGTTTTTTTTCACAATTTTCCCATTTCCCTGTACATTGTGTGTCAGGATAAGTCACAACCACTGCCACCAATATTTCTTGAACACCACTTGCTCACGACACACCTGCCCTGGGATGTTACTATAAAGGTGAACCTCCCATATTCTTTTGTCCACTCACCTAAGCGCACCCCGCAGACAGTTCTCACATCCACATCACACTGTTTGCTGCTATCGGTCACTGTTTTGATAGGCCAGTGAGACACCTGCGCTGGGTCACACACTAGCACACATGCCACCCAGCTTTTCTGAGCCCCTGATAGGTGCTCTTCTTTTACTTTTGTATACACATACAGCAAAACACAACCAAGGTATACTCGCCGTCCTCAGGGTTTGGGGGACGTTTAGCGCAGAAAAGAACAAACTTATTAAAATTTAGATTTAAAGGGATCCTGTCAGCAGGATTGTGAACAGTAAAGTACAGACAGTGTCAGGTCTACGCTGTTATACTGATTAAAATGAGGTGACCTGGGTGATGAAATGCATCTTGTGGTTGTTGTGTAATCTGTATTTGTAAATTTCAGTTATTGAGATTCTGGTGCTCCGGGTGTTTGTGGGGTTACAAAAAAAAGGTTTGCATTCATCAAAATGGTGCCTGTGCTGTAGTATAATACATGACTAATATCAATATGTAGACATGTGTAAGGGGTTGAGAGTCTTACCCCTTTAAACCCCCATGTTGCTGTTGTACTTGTATATATATTTATATATATGTTATACCATTGTTGCGCATTATCGTATATTTCATGTTGCTGTATTATTTATATAGCATAAGCTATGTTTCTGCACCTTGTACTTGGTAGGGACAGTGCAGTCTGGGCTATGGTCACTAGATGGGGCACTGAGCTCATTGCACAGTAGATGTAGCTGTAGGACATATAGGAGTTAACTGTAGGAGGGGATAGCTGGAGAATAAGCCAGGATGGTCTTCCAGTTTCAGGCAGTCAGAGGCCTGACCCCTTTGTGCTCGGGTGGGCTATATGCCTGAGCTGCCTAACTACCCCGTGATGTTAAAGCTGATGCCCAGCCATCTAGAGAAGAACACGGTACTGCAGAATCAGCAATAAAGTGGAAAAGAGTGTAAGTAAACAGAGGAAGATTGAAGGTTACCGTAAAAGGGTACGGGCAGGTCACTCCAGAATGTGGTGGAAAGCTACGTGGGCTGAATCTCTGATGTCCGGGGCGAAACATGCTGGAGAGCGCTTCACCGTGGTGACGCTATACAGGGAGGACACTGAGGAGCCATCTGAGACGCTTCGTCAAACGGAAACACTGCAAGGAACAGTGAAGGGAAAGATGAAGTAATGTGCTGTCTTTACTGTGATGAAAATGCTGGAAACTATGTGGATGTGCTGTGTCCTGAAGAAAATAAATTTGCTCAGTTAAGAGTTGCCCTGGACTGTGTCTCTATTCATTGGGATCAAGGATCAGCATCAAGTCGGCGTAGCAAAGGGGACGCTGACGGCACGGTGAGTATTCACCGTACCATGCAAGAGAAGAGGTACCGTTTTCCTGTAGAGGGAGGTCAGGGTATACAATGCCCGAACCCGAAATACTCAGCCACGACTACTGCCCTGGCTGACCTTTACACATAAAGTGTAGAAGTCGGGGGGGAAAGTGGGGAATGTGGTCTAGAAGTGATCAAGTATAGTGTGTTATTTTCTGCAGCAAACGTGTCCTGGCTGGAAGAGGAAGAAAAGCGAAGATGAATCGCTACAAATACAGAGGTCACTGGTAAGTCAGTGATTTACCTGGACACTTACATTATATAGTATATACAGAGCTCCTGTGTATAATGTCACTGGTGATCCTTGTATTACCTGTACGCTGACTATATGCAGAGCTCCTGTGTATAATGTTACTGGTGAGTCACTGTATTACCTGTACACTATACACTATATACAGAACTCCTGTGTATGTCTCCAGTGATCATTCTATTACTTGTACACTGACATTATATATACAGACAGGTAGCGTCGGACTGATTCTCCGGTGGGCCCTGGCATCTGGTGGGCCCTGGCACCTCTACTGGTATACAGGGACAGCAGTTGCCTAGGGCCCCCACTGCTCCAGGGGCCCCCAGCCAGTGCCACACAGCTGCTATGGGGGCCCTGCCAGCGGAGCAGCAGCGGGTGTCAGGAGGCAGGAGCCACTGTCCCCACTACTAAAGAGAAATGAATATTCATTCACTCTCGGCCTTCACTCACCCCGGGGCCCCGCTCCCCAACCTAGGCAGCCGGCGCCGCGCTCAATTGCAGTGGAAGAGAGAGCATCTCTCTCCCATCAGTCCCCTCTGCTCCTGACTCACAGCCGATGCGCGATGACGTCACTTCATCGCGCACCCGCTGTGTGTCTGGCAGACGGGTCAGCTGCTGACACTGAAGCCGTCATCAGCGTGGGAGCAGGAGGAGAGGTGAGTATTGTGGTTTGTTTTTTATATATCTCTATATCTATCTATATCTATCTCTATATCTATCTGTCTCTATATCTATATATCTCTATATCTATCTATTTCTATCTGTATATCTATATCTCTATCTCTATATCTATCTGTCTCTATCTTAGATATAGAGATAGATATAGATAGATAGATAGATATAGAGGTAGATATAGATAGATATAAATAGTCTATATCCATCTATCTCTATACCTATCTATATCTATCTCTATCTATTATCTTTATATCTATCCATCTATATATCATCTATCCATAGATCTATCTATTTATCCCCTATCTATCTATCTATATACCTATCTATAGCTATCACTATCTATTATCTTTATATCTATCTATCTATCTTTCTATCTATCTATCCATATATCTATTTATCCCCTATCTATCTATTTATCTATCTATATCTATCTAGGTCTATCTATCTCTATAGCTACCTATATCTTTCACTATCTATTATCTTTATATCTTTATATCTATCTGTCTATCCATAGATCTATCTATCTATTATCTATCTATACATCTAATTATCACATATCTATCTATCTATCTATCTATCTATCTAGTGTTATACCCTATGAGGGGGCAGCATTATACCCTATGAGGGGGTGCATTATACCCTATGAGGGGGGAGAAGCATTATACCCTATGAGGGGGCAGCCTTATACCCTATGAGGGGGTGCAATATACCTTATCTTCCAACAAAATTAATTCTAAGTCCTCCATTTTGTTGGCGAGGCTTCTGGCATTTGTATACATGCACTTTATGTATGTCTGTACCTCTATTTCTTAAATTATTAACTGTTCTAACCTCACCCCCCATGCCACTACCACCCCCAATTTCATTATTTGTGCCCAGGTCTCTATCTACACAGTCTTCCCCTCTTATAAAATGAATACCCTCCCCTAGTTCCAAGTTTAAACACTCCTCCACCCTTCTAGCCATTTTTTTCCCCAGCACAGCTGCACCCTCCCCATTGAGGTGCAGCCCGTCCCTAGCGTAGAACCTGTAGCCAACTGAGAAGTCGGCCCAGTTCTCCAGGAACCCAAACCCCTCCTTCCTACACTAATTCTTGAACCACTTATTAACTTCCCTAATCTCCTCTCTGGCGTGGCACGTGGTACAGGAAATATTTCCAAAAATACCACCTTGGAGGTCCTTGCCTTAAGATTGCAGCCTAATTCCCTGAAATCATCTTTAAGGACCTTCCACCTACCTCTGTGTCATTTGTACCAATGTGCACCATGACCGCTGGATCCTCACCAGCCCCTCCCAGTAATCTGTCAACCCGGTCAGCGATGTGTCAGACTTGCGCGCCAGATAGGCAGCACACCGTTCGACGATCCCTTTCTTTGTGACAGATTGCCCTATCTGTTCCCCTAATAATTGAGTCCCCCACTACCAGCACCTGTCTGGCCTGCCCTGCTCTCCTATTTCTCCCCTTACTGGAGCATATACTCCTCTGGCTTTCAGAGGACATGCCTTGCTGCAGCAGTGCTACCCCTGCACTGACACTCCCCTCATCTGCCAACTTGGCAAACTTATTGGGTTGTGCCAGATCAGGACTAGCCTCCCTGGCACTCTTCTGTCTACCCCACCTTCTAACTGTCACCCATCTTACTGCTTCACTGTCCTGCAGCTCCAACCTAGCATCCCCCCCTCATCTATCTCATTGAGCGTCTGCTCAGTGAGTAGAAGTCTCCTTTCCATATTGTCTATTGATCTCAGTGTTGCCAGCTGCACATTTAAATCCAGTATCTGGGCTTCCAAATGCACAATGTGCTCACATCTCGCACAGCAGTATGCACCCTCGACTGGCTGGTCAAGGATTGCGTACATGCGGCAAGACGTACACTGGATGGCATTGGCAATAGTGGAGCACATTCCTAATGGGGATTGCACCAGACAGAAAAGATAAGTAAAAATAAATAAAAAGTATTAATAAAATATAACAGCAATTCAGTAATACCTCCTTTGCAAACTCCCTGAATCCAAAGTCACTGAATCACAAGTCACACACTTACCACCGTTCGCACTTACGCTCAGGTCACACTCAGCTCGTTTACACTCGCTCAGGCAGAAGATTTAAAGAGATTTTTTTTCCCTTCACCAGCAAACCACCCTGCTGCTCAATGCACTTCCAAAAGCTCCTGTGTATAATTTCACTGGTGGTCACTGTATTACACTGACACTGTATGCAGATCTTCTGTGTATAAATATCAGGATCCTGTCAGCGTCGGCGAACTGCCACGGCTGAGCAGCGTGACTCACCCCTACTGCGGGAGGGCCCGGGGTCCGATACTGCAGGGAAAGTTGAGGCAGACGGGACCTGCGATGCTGAAGGTAGTAAGAAGTACAAGGACCTACGATCATGTGACCACAGGGGGCGGGGCTTAGTGTCCCACTTCTGAAGATGATTGTAGGACTCTACTACAGGAATTCTGGAGTAGAGGCGAGGGGAACTCAGGTCAGACAAACGGGCGGTCATACATGGAGAGGGCGGCGCGATACCAGAGGGGCGAGCAGAGAGTAGTCAGAACGTAAGCAATGAGTCATACATGGAGATAGCTGCACAGTACAAGAGGGGCAATCAGAGAATAGTCAGGTCATAGGCAATGAGTCATACACAGAGATAGCAACGCAGTACAAGAGGGACAGGCAGAACTCGTAACAGGGACAGAACCAGATCAAAACCAAACAAGCATAAAGTATTACAGTCACAAAGCACACCAGGGTCACACACACTCGGCCAAGGGTCTGAGTATAAACGATGAGGAATGAGCCCACAATGAGGCTTTAAAAAGCCTCCCAGAATCTCAGAGTGAGGCCATCCACATTAACCTCTGAACTACCTAATCCCACAAGCTGAGCAAACCTTGACAATAATGTTGCCAGTGATCACTGAGCTCCTGTGTATAATGTCACTGGTAATCACTGTATTACCTGTACACTGACACTATATACAGAGGTACTGTGTATAATGTCACTGGTGGTAATAACAGTGTTGTTATTATTGTGGTTTGTATTCATAATCAGTACTGTAGTATTCCATCAATAAGTGGTGGTAATTTGTGGACTGTTCACAGTGTGGAAGTATTTCTCCGTGTATGAATTATTATTTGGTCCCTATATGCTGGTAATATGTCATATTATTCGGTCACTATGTGGTGGTAATATGTGGTCTGGTCATGGTGTGGTTGTATTTGTGCCTTTTATGTGATATGATGCGGGTACTATGTGGTCTGGTCATGGTGTGGTGGTATTTCTCCCCTGTATGTGGTATTATTGGTCTTGGTACAGTGGATTGTGTTGTGTTTGACGGTCATTAGTCTTCTCTGATATTAATTAGGAGAATATTCTTTATTTCCATTAGAGATTAAATACTTTGTAAACAGCGGCAGAGATGCACTTACAGGGGTTTCCTGTGGAAAAACGTAATCTCCTATTCACAGGACAAGTGATAACGTATTGATTGGGGGGGTCTAACTACTTGGACCCATTCAGCAAAATGTGGAACTTTTTATCCCCATTAGACTGGAGTGGCATGTCCGACTTGACAACTGATCCATTCATTCCCTCAGTGGCTGCACTTGTATTTTTATAGAAGCTCCAAAGAGAATGAATGAAGCTTCGGTCAGATATCTAACCTGCTGCTCCATTTTAAAATGGGGATAAGTGTCCTATCAACGATAAAACTTTCTCATTCTTCCGGTCGGTGCAGTTTCTAATGGTCGGACGTATGCGATCAGCTATCCTATAGAGCCCATGGATCGGTGATAAATTGTTTTAACCAAAGAACCACATTAATGTAAACTACCGTAATTATACATCCCAGTTATGGGGGTGCACAGTAGATGTGCAGGAGCCGCCTGTGTTTTACAGCCGATGCTCCACTATAATGGGGATAACGACTGACAGATATTAGCATATAGCTGTAGGATGGGGCCCTAGAGTCCATTCCCCTGGTGGGCCCCAGACACCCCAGTTCGACCCTGAATATACATCATTGTGGATTATCAGATACCGGATTTAGGGAAATTTCTCTGTAATATGGAAGGCAATGACATGAATAGATAGCAAAATCTGGTTTGTCTACAATCTTTTTTATTTGTTAGGTTCTTTCCTGTTACAGCACTTCTCTCCTGTAGTATAAACCTTCTCTCACACTAGTGCTAGCACTAAACCTTGGTTTGCCTTCTTCTAAAGTCTCTGTTGTCCCCGCAGACTTAGAGATTTCCAGCATTACTCCATGCAGCCATAAGGACCTTCTCTCTTTACTCCTTGGGTTTCCGCTGTCCTAGCAGGAAGTGAGAAACGTTCTCGTAAATCACAAGGATGGTACAGCAGGCGGGGTCGCTCAAAATAACTTGGGGGCAATTTTCTTTAGAAGTCCGTATATACTCGCGTATAAGCCGACCCATGTATAAGCCGACCACCCTAATTTTGTCACAAAAAACTGGGAAAACTTATTGACTCGCCTATAAACCTAGGGTGGAAAATGCCGAAGCTACTGGTAAATTTCAAAAATAAAATGGGCCCCATAAGATGCTCCATAAAGTTCATGATGGCCCCATATAATGCTCCATAAAGTTCATGATGGGTTCCATAAGATGCTCCATACAAAAATATGCCTAATAATGCTGCACAGTGAATAATGGTAGCCCTATTACATGGTCCATAATAACATATGCCCCATATAATGCTTCACAGTGATTGGTGGCCCCTTATAATGCTGCATGGAGAGTGGCCCCTTATAATGCTGCACAATGATTAGTGGCCCCTTATAATGCTGCACAGTGATTAGTGGCCCCTTATAATGCTGCACAGTGATTAGTGGCCCCTTATAATGCTGCACAGTGATTAGTGGCCCCTTATAATGCTGCACATTGATTAGTGGCCCCTTATAATGCTGCACATTGATTAGTGGCCCCTTACAATGCTGCACGGTGATTAGTGGCCACTTATAATGCTGCACAGTGATTAGTGGCCCCTTGAAATGCTGCAGTGATTAGTGGCCCCTTATGCTGCACGGTGATTAGTGGCCCTTTGTAATGCTGCACAGTGATTAGTGGCCCCGTATAATGCTGCACAGTAATGAGAGGCCCCCTTATAATGCTGCACAGTAATGAGTGGCCTCTTATAATGCAGCACAGTGATGAGTGGCCCCATATAATGCTGCACAGTGATTACTGGCCCCATATAATGCTGCACAGTGATTACTGGCCCCATATAATGCTGCACAGTGATTAGTGGCCCCTTGTAATGCTGCACAGTGATTAGTGGCCCCTTGTAATGCTGCACAGTGATTAGTGGCCCCTTGTAATGCTGCACAGTTATTAGTGGCCCCTTGTAATGCTGCACAGTGATGAGTGGCCCCTTGTAATGCTGCACAGTGATGAGTGGCCCCTTATAATGCTGCACAGTGATTAGTGGCCCCTTGAAATGCTGCAGTGATTAGTGGCTCCTTATTATGCTGCACGGTGATTAGTGGCCCCTTATTATGCTGCACGGTGATGAGTGGCCCCTTATAATGCTGCAAGGTGATGAGTGGCCCCTTATAATGCTGCACAGTGATGAGTGGCCCCTTATAATGCTGCACAGTGATGAGTGGCCCCTTATAATGCTGCACAGTGATGAGTGGCCCCTTGTATTGCTGCACAGTGATTAGTGGCCCCTTACAATGCTGCTGCCGCAGCCTCAATTAAAAAAATGAAAAAAAAAACTATATACTCACCTTGTCACTGCTGCAGCTGCTGCTCCTCAGCGTTGCTGGCTCTGCAGTGACTGTTCAGGCAGAGGGCGCCTGCTAACTACGTCATGGCACCCTCTGACCTTAACGTCACTGCCAGAGGAAGCAAGACAGCAGAGCGATGCGCAGCGGTGGAATGGGGCACAGGTGAATATGGCTCCCCCCGTTATACTCACCTCTCCTGGCATGTCTCTGCAGCCCCCCGTGCTTGTTCCATCTTCTCAGTGCTGTTCTTCCTGCTTTCTGCGGTCACGTGGTGCCGCTCATTACATATGTGCATATTAATGAGGGTAATGAGCGTACCACGTGACCGCTGAAAGCAGGAAGAACAGCGCCGAGAAGATGGAATAAGCACGGGGGGCTGCAGAAACATGCCAGGAGAGGTGAGTATGATCTCCGACACCCCCCGCTCCCCCTCCCTGGCCGACCCCCGGTATATGACTCGCGTATAAGCCGAGAGGGGGACTTTCAGCCCCAAAAAATGGGCTGAAAATCTCGACTTATACGCGAGTATATACTGTAAGCCTTTTTTGTCCTTTAAGACAGAAGAAACAAAACTATTAACTCTTCTTCTAAGGTCTGACTGTGAGCTCGGACCCTCCCCAGCTATTTGTTAGGGCACTCCAGGCTAAGGGGTTGTACTGCTATGCTCTGTTATTGCAGACTTCATCATCCCAATCATAGTTCATCATCAGCACATCAGCCCCATCATAGTCCATCATCAGCACATCAACCCCATCATAGTCCATCATCAGCACATCAGCCCCATCATAGTCCATCATCAGCACATCAGCCCCATCATAGTCCATCATCAGCATATCAGCCCCATCATTGTCCCATAATGAAAGAAGTGTTGTTGCGCATTCTTAACAGCCGCTTGTTCCAGACACCCTGTTCTTAGGATTGGTGGGGGTCCTGGCAGTGAAACACCCGTAATCAGCAAGTTATGATCTACCAATGGCTAGGGGATAACTTGCTGAGGAGGCAGAAGTTGGGGACTACTGTTTTTAAAGACCGCAATACCTATATCAGGAGCTGTAAAGAAATATATGTTTCTAAGCTTTATCTTGAGTCCATTTTCCTTGTCGATAATTCTTAGATAATTCTGGGAAAAAAAGTATTTTAATACATATAACAAACTTAAATTGTCTTTGGAGAATAAAGTCTATCGGCGGTCAGTGCAGTGTACTACATTAGTTTGTGGGACAGAACATGTTGATAAAGGGTCGGTCTCATCACTGCACTCACCGTCCATAAGCTTTATTAGGGTAGATATCCACAGAATATGGATATAGTAGATGTATACCCCCTCTCAGGAATCCTTCCCTCATATTAGCTATGATGACTACATTCCACTGCAAACAGCAGAAGAAACTTGAGGCGCACTATTTACAAGAGGAGTTTTCCCATACATTTATGTGTTATCCATAAAATATTCTATAAATGTCTGATAGGCAGAGGTCCCGGACGTGAAACCCGCATCTGTCTACAGACCTGGGGAACTATGAATATACAGATGGCCATTCACTATTGGGGAGGTTCCTATAAGATCTGAGTACTCAGCCTTGTGTTTGGTTATTTTCATAGACCTTGACATGAGCGGCAGGGTACATATGAAACCAGTGCTCCACCCAATTCTTCCTGAAGCAATTTTGTGGCTGATTCAAGACCCCTGTACTATTGATTTGAGGGTTCCTAAATGGTTGGAGACCCACACCAGTCTAATGTATTTGAGATGTTGTACCCTCTTAACGAAAGATCAGAGGAAAATACCTTCAACAAAACTGCTGGTTGGGTCGGATGTGGTATTCTGAGCCACTTGGTTTGTTGTCTCATATGTTTATGCTTAAAGTTCTTAATGGTTTGTTCTTGTTGAGTTTATGGGACCTTTGTCTATACTGTACTGTTCCTTTTTCATTTTTTTAGATAAGCATTCCATACTGTTAGGTGAAGAACTGGTGCTACCCTTCTTCACATTGAGGCATCATCCTACCATTGTGATCAGAAGCCCTATAACCCGGCTTCATTGTTAGGATGCAGGATTTATATAAATTAGCTCTACTGGGGTCTTAAAAGTGCAGGCATTGAGGAAGAAGTACAAAATCAGCAGGCAAATGAGTAGTCAGAAACAAGCAAAGGTCAGGGCAGGCAGCAGTGCAGAAACATAACCGGAAACAAGCAGAGGTCAGGGCAGGCAGCAGTGCAAAAACATAACCGGAAACAACCATAAAACCAAAGAAAAAAAACGACCCACAATCCATATAGTGCAGAATAATATACATTTTTATTAGTATCACAGATTAATAACCGGAAACAAGCAGAGGTCAGGGCAGGCGGCAGTGCAGAAGCATAATCCATTGAGCAAGCTGAGGTCAGGGCAGGCGGCAGTGCAGAAACATAATCCATTGAGCAAGCTGAGGTCAGGGCAGGCGGCAGTTCAAAAACATAATCCATTGAGCAAGCAGAGGTCAGGCAGGCGGCAGTGCAGAAACATAATCCATTGAGCAAGCAGAGGTCAGGGCAGGCGTCAGTTCAAAAACATAATCCATTGAGCAAGCAGAGGTCAGGGCAGGCGGCAGTTCAAAAACATAATCCACTGAGCAAGCAGAGGTCAAGGCAGGCGGCAGTGCAGAAACATAATCCATTGAGCAAGCAGAGGTCAGGGTAGGCGGCAGTTCAAAAACATAATCCATTGAGAAAGCAGAGGTGAAGGCAGGCGGCAGTGCAGAAACAATCCATTGAGCAAGCAGAGGTCAGGCAGGCGGCAGTTCAAAAACATAATCCATTGAGCAAGCAAAGGTCAGGGCAGGCGGCAGTGTAGATGCATAACTTTAAACAAGCAGAGGTCAGGGCAGGCGGCAGTATAGAAACATGATCCATTGATCAAGCCATAGTCAAAACCGGAAAATCTGTCTAAGAAGCAGCTGTGCAGAAGATGGTATGTGCTTGCTGCAAGCAACTCGCCACTACATTTTCCGCCGGCTAAATCAAAGTGCCGCGGAATTCTCTTCTCGGGAGAATGATCTTCCTAGGACTTGGAAGGAAACCCAAATCTCTCTTGTAGGCACGTTGTACATCCTGTGGGCTCATCAGCATTACTTGCATGATCTTTCCAGTGGTATAGCTGACTGGCAGGTGTGGTGTAGGATTGTAGCCTTGTTTAGCAGTCACCTTAATACGCGGTTGATGGTCGTAAGGCATACTGAGGAGTATACGTGCTTGAGAGGGAGTTAGCTCCATCCAGGTGCATGGGGATGGGCTCCTGGGCAATGTGGCTGTTGTCTCTTCCTCATCTACTGTTCTGGTGAGTATCAGGCGTTCCTTCATACCCTCTGGCTCTGCGCTGATGTTTGCTGCAGGTTGTACGAATCGGCCTATTTCGGGCATTGTAGGATATGGTGGTGGACTTTTCAGTCTGGAATATCGGTCCTTTGCCTTTTCTGGTGTTTTGAACAGGCATTTAATAATTGACACGATATAATAAAGCACTGCCATCACATACCCCGTGAAGCCAGTTGGCCTTTGGTGGTGTTCAGGCCTCTGACTGTATAGGGATGTCCTGGCATGTGGGAGACGTCTCCGTGGTTGGAACTTTCCTCCAGCTACGGGTGCAGCCATTAGGCTGCCTTCCCCTCCACACACACAAAAGTGTGTGCGGATGGTAGAAAACACTCCCAAAAAAAAGAAATAAAAGTAAAAAAAATAAACAAAACAAGTAAAAAGTGATTTACAAGTCGCTCTGGGTTAGTGTTCAGCTCTCCTCTCTATCTCTGCTTGCCTCGCACTGACCGTTCTTGCGGAACATTCCATGACTCGTGGACAACGCTTCTGTGATGTCATAAAGACGAACATGGCAATGGGTCTAATATAGGAGAACTAGTTATGTTACCCATGGCAGACCATCCAATACCAGCTGCCACTGTACGGATAGGGGTTAGCTGGATTGGGATGAGATGTATAAAAACTTACCGGTACAATAGCGCAAGTCATTGCTTTATTTACTGTTTTTGCTTTTTTACCTGTTTACAGGCAAATCTTTCTATTTGATATTTTCAAACCTGTATAATTCTGTATCCTCATACGTGAGATAATGTGATGTATCTATTGTCAGCTCCTTCTAGGAATGTCTCCTCCTCTCTTCCCGGTAACACGGATCACCCGTGATGGGCACAGACCATTGCTGTAGTCGGAATTATTTCATATAGCTTCAGAATAAATGTTAAATAATATTGTATTTTTTCCATATAATTGGCTCAGATCACTTTTTTTAATTTGTCTGTAATTCTAAGTAGTGATAAAAAAATAAATAACCCCAAGTGTGAACCTGGTGTAGAACGTACAAATTGTCCAGAGTCTCTCCTGGGCCATGTTCACACGTGCAGAAGTGCTGCATTGTTTCCATAGGTATTCGCACTAAAGCAATCAAAACTTTTTATTGTATTTTTTTGTGGCAGTTTTTTCGAATGCATTTTTTTTAGTAGAGGAATGCTTCAGTTCCACAATTGGAGACTTCATTGGAATTTTGCATGCGTTTTTTATGCTCTCCATATACTATAGTGGAAAATATTAAACAAAAGCATCAAAAAGTTCACACTTCTGCTGCACCATTAGCCCCTGTATGTAGTACAGCTTAGGCCTCTTTCACACTTCAGTTTTTTGCATCAGTTCAAATCCGCCAAAAAGGCAGACAAGCGGATCCGTTCTGAACTGATGTGAACGGATGGCACAGGATCCTGAAAATGAGGAAATTTAAAGGAAACGCTGGTCGGGAAGGAGAGAGAGAGAGAGAGTTTTGTTGCAAGCTCCGTTTTGAAATCTTTGAGGATGGTGACGGACAGCAACTTTTGGCGGATCCTCAAAAAAAAAACGGATGAAACGGACAGCCATCCGTCACAATCCGCCATTAATGCAAGTCAATGGGGAAAAAACGGATCCTCAAAAAAAAACTGAGGATCCGTTTTTGTCAAAACCTGACGGATTGTGACTGATTGCAAAAAACTGAAGTGTGAAAGGGGCCTTAGGGAGCGATAAATGAAGTGAAAAGAAAAGTAAAACAACAAAAAAAGATTTAAACAAATCTGAAAAAAAAACTCATAAAAGTTCAATTTTCCTCCATTGAAAATGAACATAAAAAAAAATGTCAAGTGATATCGCCACATCCAGCAAAGTCCGAGCTATCAAAATATAAAAATAATTAACCCAATTGGTAAACACAAAAAATTTAAAAACGCCAACATTGCGGTATTTTTTGGTCGCTGCAATACCACTTAAAATACGTAACAAGCAACTAAAATGTCATATCTATCCCAAAGTAATATCCATAATAACGTCTCGCCTTATAAAAAAATAATCCCTCTCATAGCTCTATTGAACGAAAAAGTAAAACTACGGGTCTCGGAAAATGGCAACACAAACTCCAACATATTTTTTATTTCAAAGTCTTGATTTTTTTTCTACCACTAAAATAATTTAAAAATCTGGGCACGTTTAGTATCTCTGTAATCATACTGATGAGGAGAATCATATTACATGGTCATTTTTACCACATAATGTACGCCGTAAACATAATTAAGGTCAGAATTGCGTTTTTTTTCACAATTTTCCCATTTCCCTGTACATTGTGTGTCAGGATAAGTCACAACCACTGCCACCAATATTTCTTGAACACCACTTGCTCACGACACACCTGCCCTGGGATGTTACTATAAAGGTGAACCTCCCATATTCTTTTGTCCACTCACCTAAGCGCACCCCGCAGACAGTTCTCACATCCACATCACACTGTTTGCTGCTATCGGTCACTGTTTTGATAGGCCAGTGAGACACCTGCGCTGGGTCACACACTAGCACACATGCCACCCAGCTTTTCTGAGCCCCTGATAGGTGCTCTTCTTTTACTTTTGTATACACATACAGCAAAACACAACCAAGGTATACTCGCCGTCCTCAGGGTTTGGGGGACGTTTAGCGCAGAAAAGAACAAACTTATTAAAATTTAGATTTAAAGGGATCCTGTCAGCAGGATTGTGAACAGTAAAGTACAGACAGTGTCAGGTCTACGCTGTTATACTGATTAAAATGAGGTGACCTGGGTGATGAAATGCATCTTGTGGTTGTTGTGTAATCTGTATTTGTAAATTTCAGTTATTGAGATTCTGGTGCTCCGGGTGTTTGTGGGGTTACAAAAAAAAGGTTTGCATTCATCAAAATGGTGCCTGTGCTGTAGTATAATACATGACTAATATCAATATGTAGACATGTGTAAGGGGTTGAGAGTCTTACCCCTTTAAACCCCCATGTTGCTGTTGTACTTGTATATATATTTATATATATGTTATACCATTGTTGCGCATTATCGTATATTTCATGTTGCTGTATTATTTATATAGCATAAGCTATGTTTCTGCACCTTGTACTTGGTAGGGACAGTGCAGTCTGGGCTATGGTCACTAGATGGGGCACTGAGCTCATTGCACAGTAGATGTAGCTGTAGGACATATAGGAGTTAACTGTAGGAGGGGATAGCTGGAGAATAAGCCAGGATGGTCTTCCAGTTTCAGGCAGTCAGAGGCCTGACCCCTTTGTGCTCGGGTGGGCTATATGCCTGAGCTGCCTAACTACCCCGTGATGTTAAAGCTGATGCCCAGCCATCTAGAGAAGAACACGGTACTGCAGAATCAGCAATAAAGTGGAAAAGAGTGTAAGTAAACAGAGGAAGATTGAAGGTTACCGTAAAAGGGTACGGGCAGGTCACTCCAGAATGTGGTGGAAAGCTACGTGGGCTGAATCTCTGATGTCCGGGGCGAAACATGCTGGAGAGCGCTTCACCATGGTGACGCTATACAGGGAGGACACTGAGGAGCCATCTGAGACGCTTCGTCAAACGGAAACACTGCAAGGAACAGTGAAGGGAAAGATGAAGTAATGTGCTGTCTTTACTGTGATGAAAATGCTGGAAACTATGTGGATGTGCTGTGTCCTGAAGAAAATAAATTTGCTCAGTTAAGAGTTGCCCTGGACTGTGTCTCTATTCATTGGGATCAAGGATCAGCATCAAGTCGGCGTAGCAAAGGGGACGCTGACGGCACGGTGAGTATTCACCGTACCATGCAAGAGAAGAGGTACCGTTTTCCTGTAGAGGGAGGTCAGGGTATACAATGCCCGAACCCGAAATACTCAGCCACGACTACTGCCCTGGCTGACCTTTACACATAAAGTGTAGAAGTCGGGGGGGAAAGTGGGGAATGTGGTCTAGAAGTGATCAAGTATAGTGTGTTATTTTCTGCAGCAAACGTGTCCTGGCTGGAAGAGGAAGAAAAGCGAAGATGAATCGCTACAAATACAGAGGTCACTGGTAAGTCAGTGATTTACCTGGACACTTACATTATATAGTATATACAGAGCTCCTGTGTATAATGTCACTGGTGATCCTTGTATTACCTGTACGCTGACTATATGCAGAGCTCCTGTGTATAATGTTACTGGTGAGTCACTGTATTACCTGTACACTATACACTATATACAGAACTCCTGTGTATGTCTCCAGTGATCATTCTATTACTTGTACACTGACATTATATATACAGACAGGTAGCGTCGGACTGATTCTCCGGTGGGCCCTGGCATCTGGTGGGCCCTGGCACCTCTACTGGTATACAGGGACAGCAGTTGCCTAGGGCCCCCACTGCTCCAGGGGCCCCCAGCCAGTGCCACACAGCTGCTATGGGGGCCCTGCCAGCGGAGCAGCAGCGGGTGTCAGGAGGCAGGAGCCACTGTCCCCACTACTAAAGAGAAATGAATATTCATTCACTCTCGGCCTCCACTCACCCCGGGGCCCCGCTCCCCAACCTAGGCAGCCGGCGCTGCGCTCAATTTCAGTGGAATAGAGAGCATCTCTCTCCCATCAGTCCCCTCTGCTCCTGACTCACAGCCGATGCGCGATGACGTCACTTCATCGCGCACCCGCTGTGTGTCTGGCAGACGGGTCAGCTGCTGACACTGAAGCCGTCATCAGCGTGGGAGCAGGAGGAGAGGTGAGTATTGTGGTTTGTTTTTTATATATCTCTATATCTATCTATATCTATCTCTATATCTATCTGTCTCTATATCTATATATCTCTATATCTATCTATTTCTATCTGTATATCTATATCTCTATCTCTATATCTATCTGTCTCTATCTTAGATATAGAGATAGATATAGATAGATAGATAGATAGATAGATAGATATAGAGGTAGATATAGATAGATATAAATAGTCTATATCCATCTATCTCTATACCTATCTATATCTATCTCTATCTATTATCTTTATATCTATATATCATGTATCCATAGATCTATCTATTTATCCCCTATCTATCTATCTATCTATCTATCTATATACCTATCTATAGCTATCACTATCTATTATCTTTATATCTATCTATCTATCTATCCATATATCTATTTATCCCCTATCTATCTATTTATCTATCTATATCTATCTAGGTCTATCTATCTATCTCTATAGCTACCTATATCTTTCACTATCTATTATCTTTATATCTTTATTTCTATCTGTCTATCCATAGATCTATCTATCTATTATCTATCTATACATCTAATTATCACATATCTATCTATCTATCTAGTGTTATACCCTATGAGGGGGCAGCATTATACCCTATGAGGGGGTGCATTATACCCTATGAGGGGGGAGAAGCATTATACCCTATGAGGGGGCAGCCTTATACCCTATGAGGGGGTGCAATATACCTTATCTTCCAACAAAATTAATTCTAAGTCCTCCATTTTGTTGGCGAGGCTTCTGGCATTTGTATACATGCACTTTATGTATGTCTGTACCTCTATTTCTTAAATTATTAACTGTTCTAACCTCACCCCCCATGCCACTACCACCTCCAATTTCATTATTTGTGCCCAGGTCTCTATCTACACAGTCTTCCCCTCTTATAAAATGAATACCCTCCCCTAGTTCCAAGTTTAAACACTCCTCCACCCTTCTAGCCATTTTTTTCCCCAGCACAGCTGCACCCTCCCCATTGAGGTGCAGCCCGTCCCTAGCGTAGAACCTGTAGCCAACTGAGAAGTCGGCCCAGTTCTCCAGGAACCCAAACCCCTCCTTCCTACACTAATTCTTGAACCACTTATTAACTTCCCTAATCTCCTCTCTGGCGTGGCACGTGGTACAGGAAATATTTCCAAAAATACCACCTTGGAGGTCCTTGCCTTAAGATTGCAGCCTAATTCCCTGAAATCATCTTTAAGGACCTTCCACCTACCTCTGTGTCATTTGTACCAATGTGCACCATGACCGCTGGATCCTCACCAGCCCCTCCCAGTAATCTGTCAACCCGGTCAGCGATGTGTCAGACTTGCGCGCCAGATAGGCAGCACACCGTTCGACGATCCCTTTCTTTGTGACAGATTGCCCTATCTGTTCCCCTAATAATTGAGTCCCCCACTACCAGCAACTGTCTGGCCTGCCCTGCTCTCCTATTTCTCCCCTTACTGGAGCATATACTCCTCTGGCTTTCAGAGGACATGCCTTGCTGCAGCAGTGCTACCCCTGCACTGACACTCCCCTCATCTGCCAACTTGGCAAACTTATTGGGTTGTGCCAGATCAGGACTAGCCTCCCTGGCACTCTTCTGTCTACCCCACCTTCTAACTGTCACCCATCTTACTGCTTCACTGTCCTGCAGCTCCAACCTAGCATCCCCCCCTCATCTATCTCATTGAGCGTCTGCTCAGTGAGTAGAAGTCTCCTTTCCATATTGTCTATTGATCTCAGTGTTGCCAGCTGCACATTTAAATCCAGTATCTGGGCTTCCAAATGCACAATGTGCTCACATCTCGCACAGCAGTATGCACCCTCGACTGGCTGGTCAAGGATTGCGTACATGCGGCAAGACGTACACTGGATGGCATTGGCAATAGTGGAGCACATTCCTAATGGGGATTGCACCAGACAGAAAAGCTAAGTAAAAATAAATAAAATGTATTAATAAAATATAACAGCAATTCAGTAATACCTCCTTTGCAAACTCCCTGAATCCAAAGTCACTGAATCACAAGTCACACACTTACCACCGTTCGCACTGACGCTCAGGTCACACTCAGCTCGCTTACACTCGCTCAGGCAGAAGATTTAAAGAGATTTTTTTTCCCTTCACCAGCAAACCACCCTGCTGCTCAATGCACTTCCAAAAGCTCCTGTGTATAATTTCACTGGTGGTCACTGTATTACACTGACACTGTATGCAGATCTTCTGTGTATAAATATCAGGATCCTGTCAGCGTCGGCGAACTGCCATGGCTGAGCAGCGTGACTCACCCCTACTGCGGGAGGGCCCGGGGTCCGATACTGCAGGGAAAGTTGAGGCAGACGGGACCTGCGATGCTGAAGGTAGTAAGAAGTACAAGGACCTACGATCATGTGACCACAGGGGGCGGGGCTTAGTGTCCCACTTCTGAAGATGATTGTAGGACTCTACTATAGGAATCCTGGAGTAGAGGCGAGGGGAACTCAGGTCAGACAAACGGGCGGTCATACATGGAGAGGGCGGCGCGATACCAGAGGGGCGAGCAGAGAGTAGTCAGAACGTAAGCAATGAGTCATACATGGAGATAGCTGCACAGTACAAGAGGGGCAATCAGAGAATAGTCAGGTCATAGGCAATGAGTCATACACAGAGATAGCAACGCAGTACAAGAGGGACAGGCAGAACTCGTAACAGGGACAGAACCAGATCAAAACCAAACAAGCATAAAGTATTACAGTCACAAAGCACACCAGGGTCACACACACTCGGCCAAGGGTCTGAGTATAAACGATGAGGAATGAGCCCACAATGAGGCTTTAAAAAGCCTCCCAGAATCTCAGAGTGAGGCCATCCACATTAACCTCTGAACTACCTAATCCCACAAGCTGAGCAAACCTTGACAATAATGTTGCCAGTGATCACTGAGCTCCTGTGTATAATGTCACTGGTAATCACTATATTACCTGTACACTGACACTATATACAGAGGTACTGTGTATAATGTCACTGGTGGTAATAACAGTGTTGTTATTATTGTGGTTTGTATTCATAATCAGTACTGTAGTATTCCATCAATAAGTGGTGGTAATTTGTGGACTGTTCACAGTGTGGAAGTATTTCTCCGTGTATGAATTATTATTTGGTCCCTATATGCTGGTAATATGTCATATTATTCGGTCACTATGTGGTGGTAATATGTGGTCTGGTCATGGTGTGGTTGTATTTGTGCCTTTTATGTGATATGATGCGGGTACTATGTGGTCTGGTCATGGTGTGGTGGTATTTCTCCCCTGTATGTGGTATTATTGGTCTTGGTACAGTGGATTGTGTTGTGTTTGACGGTCATTAGTCTTCTCTGATATTAATTAGGAGAATATTCTTTATTTCCATTAGAGATTAAATACTTTGTAAACAGCGGCAGAGATGCACTTACAGGGGTTTCCTGTGGAAAAACGTAATCTCCTATTCACAGGACAAGTGATAACGTATTGATTGGGGGGGTCTAACTACTTGGACCCATTCAGCAAAATGTGGAACTTTTTATCCCCATTAGACTGGAGTGGCATGTCCGACTTGACCACTGATCCATTCATTCCCTCAGTGGCTGCACTTGTATTTTTATAGAAGCTCCAAAGAGAATGAATGAAGCTTCGGTCAGATATCTAACCTGCTGCTCCATTTTAAAATGGGGATAAGTGTCCTATCAACGATAAAACTTTCTCATTCTTCCGGTCGGTGCAGTTTCTAATGGTCGGACGTATGCGATCAGCTATCCTATAGAGCCCATGGATCGGTGATAAATTGTTTTAACCAAAGAACCACATTAATGTAAACTACCGTAATTATACATCCCAGTTATGGGGATGCACAGTAGATGTACAGGAGCCGCCTGTGTTTTACAGCCGATGCTCCACTATAATGGGGATAACGACTGACAGATATTAGCATATAGCTGTAGGATGGGGCCCTAGAGTCCATTCCCCTGGTGGGCCCCAGACACCCCAGTTCGACCCTGAATATACATCATTGTGGATTATCAGATACCGGATTTAGGGAAATTTCTCTGTAATATGGAAGGCAATGACATGAATAGATAGCAAAATCTGGTTTGTCTACAATCTTTTTTATTTGTTAGGTTCTTTCCTGTTACAGCACTTCTGTCCTGTAGTATAAACCTTCTCTCACACTAGTGCTAGCACTAAACCTTGGTTTGCCTTCTTCTAAAGTCTCTGTTGTCCCCGCAGACTTAGAGATTTCCAGCATTACTCCATGCAGCCATAAGGACCTTCTCTCTTTACTCCTTGGGTTTCCGCTGTCCTAGCAGGAAGTGAGAAACGTTCTCGTAAATCACAAGGATGGTACAGCAGGCGGGGTCGCTCAAAATAACTTGGGGGCAATTTTCTTTAGAAGTCCGTATATACTCGTGTATAAGCCGACCCATGTATAAGCCGACCACCCTAATTTTGTCACAAAAAACTGGGAAAACTTATTGACTCGCCTATAAACCTAGGGTGGAAAATGCCGAAGCTACTGGTAAATTTCAAAAATAAAATGGGCCCCATAAGATGCTCCATAAAGTTCATGATGGCCCCATATAATGCTCCATAAAGTTCATGATGGGTTCCATAAGATGCTCCATACAAAAATATGCCTAATAATGCTGCACAGTGAATAATGGTAGCCCTATAACATGGTCCATAATAACATATGCCCCATATAATGCTGCACAGTGATTGGTGGCCCCTTATAATGCTGCATGGAGAGTGGACCCTTATAATGCTGCACAATGATTAGTGGCCCCTTATAATGCTGCACAGTGATTAGTGGCCCCTTATAATGCTGCACAGTGATTAGTGGCCCCTTATAATGCTGCACATTGATTAGTGGCCCCTTACAATGCTGCACGGTGATTAGTGGCCACTTATAATGCTGCACAGTGATTAGTGGCCCCTTGAAATGCAGTGATTAGTGGCCCCTTATGCTGCACGGTGATTAGTGGCCCTTTGTAATGCTGCACAGTGATTAGTGGCCCCGTATAATGCTGCACAGTGATGAGAGGCCCCCTTATAATGCTGCACAGTGATGAGTGGCCTCTTATAATGCAGCACAGTGATGAGTGGCCCCATATAATGCTGCACAGTGATTACTGGCCCTATATAATGCTGCACAGTGATTACTGGCCCCATATAATGCTGCACAGTGATTAGTGGCCCCTTGTAATGCTGCACAGTGATTAGTGGCCCCTTGTAATGCTGCACAGTGATTAGTGGCCCCTTGTAATGCTGCACAGTTATTAGTGGCCCCTTGTAATGCTGCACAGTGATGAGTGGCCCCTTGTAATGCTGCACAGTGATGAGTGGCCCCTTATAATGCTGCACAGTGATTAGTGGCCCCTTGAAATGCTGCAGTGATTAGTGGCTCCTTATTATGCTGCACGGTGATTAGTGGCCCCTTATTATGCTGCACGGTGATGAGTGGCCCCTTATAATGCTGCAAGGTGATGAGTGGCCCCTTATAATGCTGCACAGTGATGAGTGGCCCCTTATAATGCTGCACAGTGATGAGTGGCCCCTTATAATGCTGCACAGTGATGAGTGGCCCCTTATAATGCTGCACAGTGATGAGTGGCCCCTTGTATTGCTGCACAGTGATTAGTGGCCCCTTACAATGCTGCTGCCGCAGCCTCAATTAAAAAAATGAAAAAAAAAACTATATACTCACCTTGTCACTGCTGCAGCTGCTGCTCCTCAGCGTTGCTGGCTCTGCAGTGACTGTTCAGGCAGAGGGCGCCTGCTAACTACGTCATGGCACCCTCTGACCTTAACGTCACTGCCAGAGGAAGCAAGACAGCAGAGCGATGCGCAGCGGTGGAATGGGGCACAGGTGAATATGGCTCCCCCCGTTATACTCACCTCTCCTGGCATGTCTCTGCAGCCCCCCGTGCTTGTTCCATCTTCTCAGTGCTGTTCTTCCTGCTTTCTGCGGTCACGTGGTGCCGCTCATTACATATGTGCATATTAATGAGGGTAATGAGCGTACCACGTGACCGCTGAAAGCAGGAAGAACAGCGCCGAGAAGATGGAATAAGCACGGGGGGCTGCAGAAACATGCCAGGAGAGGTGAGTATGATCTCCGACACCCCCCCCGCTCCCCCTCCCTGGCCGACCCCCGGTATATGACTCGCGTATAAGCCGAGAGGGGGACTTTCAGCCCCAAAAAATGGGCTGAAAATCTCGACTTATACGCGAGTATATACTGTAAGCCTTTTTTGTCCTTTAAGACAGAAGAAACAAAACTATTAACTCTTCTTCTAAGGTCTGACTGTGAGCTCGGACCCTCCCCAGCTATTTGTTAGGGCACTCCAGGCTAAGGGGTTGTACTGCTATGCTCTGTTATTGCAGACTTCATCATCCCAATCATAGTTCATCATCAGCACATCAGCCCCATCATAGTCCATCATCAGCACATCAACCCCATCATAGTCCATCATCAGCACATCAGCCCCATCATAGTCCATCATCAGCACATCAGCCCCATCATAGTCCATCATCAGCATATCAGCCCCATCATTGTCCCATAATGAAAGAAGTGTTGTTGCGCATTCTTAACAGCCGCTTGTTCCAGACACCCTGTTCTTAGGATTGGTGGGGGTCCTGGCAGTGAAACACCCGTAATCAGCAAGTTATGATCTACCAATGGCTAGGGGATAACTTGCTGAGGAGGCAGAAGTTGGGGACTACTGTTTTTAAAGACCGCAATACCTATATCAGGAGCTGTAAAGAAATATATGTTTCTAAGCTTTATCTTGAGTCCATTTTCCTTGTCGATAATTCTTAGATAATTCTGGGAAAAAAAGTATTTTAATACATATAACAAACTTAAATTGTCTTTGGAGAATAAAGTCTATCGGCGGTCAGTGCAGTGTACTACATTAGTTTGTGGGACAGAACATGTTGATAAAGGGTCGGTCTCATCACTGCACTCACCGTCCATAAGCTTTATTAGGGTAGATATCCACAGAATATGGATATAGTAGATGTATACCCCCTCTCAGGAATCCTTCCCTCATATTAGCTATGATGACTACATTCCACTGCAAACAGCAGAAGAAACTTGAGGCGCACTATTTACAAGAGGAGTTTTCCCATACATTTATGTGTTATCCATAAAATATTCTATAAATGTCTGATAGGCAGAGGTCCCGGACGTGAAACCCGCATCTGTCTACAGACCTGGGGAACTATGAATGTACAGATGGCCATTCACTATTGGGGAGGTTCCTATAAGATCTGAGTACTCAGCCTTGTGTTTGGTTATTTTCATAGACCTTGACATGAGCGGCAGGGTACATATGAAACCAGTGCTCCACCCAATTCTTCCTGAAGCAATTTTGTGGCTGATTCAAGACCCCTGTACTATTGATTTGAGGGTTCCTAAATGGTTGGAGACCCACACCAGTCTAATGTATTTGAGATGTTGTACCCTCTTAACGAAAGATCAGAGGAAAATACCTTCAACAAAACTGCTGGTTGGGTCGGATGTGGTATTCTGAGCCACTTGGTTTGTTGTCTCACATGTTTATGCTTAAAGTTCTTAATGGTTTGTTCTTGTTGAGTTTATGGGACCTTTGTCTATACTGTACTGTTCCTTTTTCATTTTTTTAGATAAGCATTCCATACTGTTAGGTGAAGAACTGGTGCTACCCTTCTTCACATTGAGGCATCATCCTACCATTGTGATCAGAAGCCCTATAACCCGGCTTCATTGTTAGGATGCAGGATTTATATAAATTAGCTCTACTGGGGTCTTAAAAGTGCAGGCATTGAGGAAGAAGTACAAAATCAGCAGGCAAATGAGTAGTCAGAAACAAGCAAAGGTCAGGGCAGGCAGCAGTGCAGAAACATAACCGGAAACAAGCAGAGGTCAGGGCAGGCAGCAGTGCAAAAACATAACCGGAAACAACCATAAAACCAAAGGAAAAAAACGACCCACAGTCCATATAGTGCAGAATAATATACATTTTTATTAGTATCACAGATTAATAACCGGAAACAAGCAGAGGTCAGGGCAGGCGGCAGTGCAGAAGCATAATCCATTGAGCAAGCTGAGGTCAGGGCAGGCGGCAGTGCAGAAACATAATCCATTGAGCAAGCTGAGGTCAGGGCAGGCGGCAGTTCAAAAACATAATCCATTGAGCAAGCAGAGGTCAGGCAGGCGGCAGTGCAGAAACATAATCCATTGAGCAAGCAGAGGTCAGGGCAGGCGTCAGTTCAAAAACATAATCCATTGAGCAAGCAGAGGTCAGGGCAGGCGGCAGTTCAAAAACATAATCCACTGAGCAAGCAGAGGTCAAGGCAGGCGGCAGTGCAGAAACATAATCCATTGAGCAAGCAGAGGTCAGGGTAGGCGGCAGTTCAAAAACATAATCCATTGAGCAAGCAGAGGTGAAGGCAGGCGGCAGTGCAGAAACAATCCATTGAGCAAGCAGAGGTCAGGCAGGCGGCAGTTCAAAAACATAATCCATTGAGCAAGCAAAGGTCAGGGCAGGCGGCAGTGTAGATGCATAACTTTAAACAAGCAGAGGTCAGGGCAGGCGGCAGTATAGAAACATGATCCATTGATCAAGCCATAGTCAAAACCGGAAAATCTGTCTAAGAAGCAGCTGTGCAGAAGATGGTATGTGCTTGCTGCAAGCAACTCGCCACTACATTTTCCGCCGGCTAAATCAAAGTGCCGCGGAATTCTCTTCTCGGGAGAATGATCTTCCTAGGACTTGGAAGGAAACCCAAATCTCTCTTGTAGGCACGTTGTACATCCTGTGGGCTCATCAGCATTACTTGCATGATCTTTCCAGTGGTATAGCTGACTGGCAGGTGTGGTGTAGGATTGTAGCCTTGTTTAGCAGTCACCTTAATACGCGGTTGATGGTCGTAAGGCATACTGAGGAGTATACGTGCTTGAGAGGGAGTTAGCTCCATCCAGGTGCATGGGGATGGGCTCCTGGGCAATGTGGCTGTTGTCTCTTCCTCATCTACTGTTCTGGTGAGTATCAGGCGTTCCTTCATACCCTCTGGCTCTGCGCTGATGTTTGCTGCAGGTTGTACGAATCGGCCTATTTCGGGCATTGTAGGATATGGTGGTGGACTTTTCAGTCTGGAATATCGGTCCTTTGCCTTTTCTGGTGTTTTGAACAGGCATTTAATAATTGACACGATATAATAAAGCACTGCCATCACATACCCCGTGAAGCCAGTTGGCCTTTGGTGGTGTTCAGGCCTCTGACTGTATAGGGATGTCCTGGCATGTGGGAGACGTCTCCGTGGTTGGAACTTTCCTCCAGCTACGGGTGCAGCCATTAGGCTGCCTTCCCCTCCACACACACAAAAGTGTGTGCGGATGGTAGAAAACACTCCCAAAAAAAAGAAATAAAAGTAAAAAAAATAAACAAAACAAGTAAAAAGTGATTTACAAGTCGCTCTGGGTTAGTGTTCAGCTCTCCTCTCTATCTCTGCTTGCCTCGCACTGACCGTTCTTGCGGAACATTCCATGACTCGTGGACAACGCTTCTGTGATGTCATAAAGACGAACATGGCAATGGGTCTAATATAGGAGAACTAGTTATGTTACCCATGGCAGACCATCCAATACCAGCTGCCACTGTACGGATAGGGGTTAGCTGGATTGGGATGAGATGTATAAAAACTTACCGGTACAATAGCGCAAGTCATTGCTTTATTTACTGTTTTTGCTTTTTTACCTGTTTACAGGCAAATCTTTCTATTTGATATTTTCAAACCTGTATAATTCTGTATCCTCATATGTGAGATAATGTGATGTATCTATTGTCAGCTCCTTGTAGGAATGTCTCCTCCTCTCTTCCCGGTAACACGGATCACCCGTGATGGGCACAGACCATTGCTGTAGTCGGAATTATTTCATATAGCTTCAGAATAAATGTTAAATAATATTGTATTTTTTCCATATAATTGGCTCAGATCACTTTTTTTAATTTGTCTGTAATTCTAAGTAGTGATAAAAAAATAAATAACCCCAAGTGTGAACCTGGTGTAGAACGTACAAATTGTCCAGAGTCTCTCCTGGGCCATGTTCACACGTGCAGAAGTGCTGCATTGTTTCCATAGGTATTCGCACTAAAGCAATCAAAACTTTTTATTGTATTTTTTTGTGGCAGTTTTTTCGAATGCATTTTTTTTAGTAGAGGAATGCTTCAGTTCCACAATTGGAGACTTCATTGGAATTTTGCATGCGTTTTTTATGCTCTCCATATAATATAGTGGAAAATATTAAACAAAAGCATCAAAAAGTTCACACTTCTGCTGCACCATTAGCCCCTGTATGTAGTACAGCTTAGGCCTCTTTCACACTTCAGTTTTTTGCATCAGTTCAAATCCGCCAAAAAGGCAGACAAGCGGATCCGTTCTGAACTGATGTGAACGGATGGCACAGGATCCTGAAAATGAGGAAATTTAAAGGAAATGCTGGTCGGGAAGGAGAGAGAGAGAGAGTTTTGTTGCAAGCTCCGTTTTGAAATCTTTGAGGATGGTGACGGACAGCAACTTTTGGCGGATCCTCAAAAAAAAAACGGATGAAACGGACAGCCATCCGTCACAATCCGCCATTAATGCAAGTCAATGGGGAAAAAACGGATCCTCCAAAAAAAATTGAGGATCCGTTTTTGTCAAAACCTAACGGATTGTGACTGATTGCAAAAAACTGAAGTGTGAAAGGGGCCTTAGGGAGCGATAAATGAAGTGAAAAGAAAAGTAAAACAACAAAAAAAGATTTAAACAAATCTGAAAAAAAACTCATAAAAGTTCAATTTTCCTCCATTGAAAATGAACATAAAAAAAAATGTCAAGTGATATCGCCACATCCAGCAAAGTCCGAGCTATCAAAATATAAAAATAATTAACCCAATTGGTAAACACAAAAAATTTAAAAACGCCAACATTGCGGTATTTTTTGGTCGCTGCAATACCACTTAAAATACGTAACAAGCAACTAAAATGTCATATGTATCCCAAAGTAATATCCATAATAACGTCTCGCCTTATGAAAAAATAATCCCTCTCATAGCTCTATTGAACGAAAAAGTAAAACTACGGGTCTCGGAAAATGGCAACACAAACTCCAACATATTTTTTATTTCAAAGTCTTGATTTTTTTTCTACCACTAAAATAATTTAAAAATCTGGGCACGTTTAGTATCTCTGTAATCATACTGATGAGGAGAATCATATTACATGGTCATTTTTACCACATAATGTACGCCGTAAACATAATTAAGGTCAGAATTGCGTTTTTTTTCACAATTTTCCCATTTCCCTGTACATTGTGTGTCAGGATAAGTCACAACCACTGCCACCAATATTTCTTGAACACCACTTGCTCACGACACACCTGCCCTGGGATGTTACTATAAAGGTGAACCTCCCATATTCTTTTGTCCACTCACCTAAGCGCACCCCGCAGACAGTTCTCACATCCACATCACACTGTTTGCTGCTATCGGTCACTGTTTTGATAGGCCAGTGAGACACCTGCGCTGGGTCACACACTAGCACACATGCCACCCAGCTTTTCTGAGCCCCTGATAGGTGCTCTTCTTTTACTTTTGTATACACATACAGCAAAACACAACCAAGGTATACTCGCCGTCCTCAGGGTTTGGGGGACGTTTAGCGCAGAAAAGAACAAACTTATTAAAATTTAGATTTAAAGGGATCCTGTCAGCAGGATTGTGAACAGTAAAGTACAGACAGTGTCAGGTCTACGCTGTTATACTGATTAAAATGAGGTGACCTGGGTGATGAAATGCATCTTGTGGTTGTTGTGTAATCTGTATTTGTAAATTTCAGTTATTGAGATTCTGGTGCTCCGGGTGTTTGTGGGGTTACAAAAAAAAGGTTTGCATTCATCAAAATGGTGCCTGTGCTGTAGTATAATACATGACTAATATCAATATGTAGACATGTGTAAGGGGTTGAGAGTCTTACCCCTTTAAACCCCCATGTTGCTGTTGTACTTGTATATATATTTATATATATGTTATACCATTGTTGCGCATTATCGTATATTTCATGTTGCTGTATTATTTATATAGCATAAGCTATGTTTCTGCACCTTGTACTTGGTAGGGACAGTGCAGTCTGGGCTATGGTCACTAGATGGGGCACTGAGCTCATTGCACAGTAGATGTAGCTGTAGGACATATAGGAGTTAACTGTAGGAGGGGATAGCTGGAGAATAAGCCAGGATGGTCTTCCAGTTTCAGGCAGTCAGAGGCCTGACCCCTTTGTGCTCGGGTGGGCTATATGCCTGAGCTGCCTAACTACCCCGTGATGTTAAAGCTGATGCCCAGCCATCTAGAGAAGAACACGGTACTGCAGAATCAGCAATAAAGTGGAAAAGAGTGTAAGTAAACAGAGGAAGATTGAAGGTTACCGTAAAAGGGTACGGGCAGGTCACTCCAGAATGTGGTGGAAAGCTACGTGGGCTGAATCTCTGATGTCCGGGGCGAAACATGCTGGAGAGCGCTTCACCGTGGTGACGCTATACAGGGAGGACACTGAGGAGCCATCTGAGACGCTTCGTCAAACGGAAACACTGCAAGGAACAGTGAAGGGAAAGATGAAGTAATGTGCTGTCTTTACTGTGATGAAAATGCTGGAAACTATGTGGATGTGCTGTGTCCTGAAGAAAATAAATTTGCTCAGTTAAGAGTTGCCCTGGACTGTGTCTCTATTCATTGGGATCAAGGATCAGCATCAAGTCGGCGTAGCAAAGGGGACGCTGACGGCACGGTGAGTATTCACCGTACCATGCAAGAGAAGAGGTACCGTTTTCCTGTAGAGGGAGGTCAGGGTATACAATGCCCGAACCCGAAATACTCAGCCACGACTACTGCCCTGGCTGACCTTTACACATAAAGTGTAGAAGTCGGGGGGGAAAGTGGGGAATGTGGTCTAGAAGTGATCAAGTATAGTGTGTTATTTTCTGCAGCAAACGTGTCCTGGCTGGAAGAGGAAGAAAAGCGAAGATGAATCGCTACAAATACAGAGGTCACTGGTAAGTCAGTGATTTACCTGGACACTTACATTATATAGTATATACAGAGCTCCTGTGTATAATGTCACTGGTGATCCTTGTATTACCTGTACGCTGACTATATGCAGAGCTCCTGTGTATAATGTTACTGGTGAGTCACTGTATTACCTGTACACTATACACTATATACAGAACTCCTGTGTATGTCTCCAGTGATCATTCTATTACTTGTACACTGACATTATATATACAGACAGGTAGCGTCGGACTGATTCTCCGGTGGGCCCTGGCATCTGGTGGGCCCTGGCACCTCTACTGGTATACAGGGACAGCAGTTGCCTAGGGCCCCCACTGCTCCAGGGGCCCCCAGCCAGTGCCACACAGCTGCTATGGGGGCCCTGCCAGCGGAGCAGCAGCGGGTGTCAGGAGGCAGGAGCCACTGTCCCCACTACTAAAGAGAAATGAATATTCATTCACTCTCGGCCTTCACTCACCCCGGGGCCCCGCTCCCCAACCTAGGCAGCCGGCGCCGCGCTCAATTGCAGTGGAAGAGAGAGCATCTCTCTCCCATCAGTCCCCTCTGCTCCTGACTCACAGCCGATGCGCGATGACGTCACTTCATCGCGCACCCGCTGTGTGTCTGGCAGACGGGTCAGCTGCTGACACTGAAGCCGTCATCAGCGTGGGAGCAGGAGGAGAGGTGAGTATTGTGGTTTGTTTTTTATATATCTCTATATCTATCTATATCTATCTCTATATCTATCTGTCTCTATATCTATATATCTCTATATCTATCTATTTCTATCTGTATATCTATATCTCTATCTCTATATCTATCTGTCTCTATCTTAGATATAGAGATAGATATAGATAGATAGATAGATATAGAGGTAGATATAGATAGATATAAATAGTCTATATCCATCTATCTCTATACCTATCTATATCTATCTCTATCTATTATCTTTATATCTATCCATCTATATATCATCTATCCATAGATCTATCTATTTATCCCCTATCTATCTACCTATCTATAGCTATCACTATCTATTATCTTTATATCTATCTATCTATCTATCTATCTATCCATATATCTATTTATCCCCTATCTATCTATTTATCTATCTATATCTATCTAGGTCTATCTATCTCTATAGCTACCTATATCTTTCACTATCTATTATCTTTATATCTTTATATCTATCTGTCTATCCATAGATCTATCTATCTATTATCTATCTATACATCTAATTATCACATATCTATCTATCTATCTATCTAGTGTTATACCCTATGAGGGGGCAGCATTATACCCTATGAGGGGGTGCATTATACCCTATGAGGGGGGAGAAGCATTATACCCTATGAGGGGGCAGCCTTATACCCTATGAGGGGGTGCAATATACCTTATCTTCCAACAAAATTAATTCTAAGTCCTCCATTTTGTTGGCGAGGCTTCTGGCATTTGTATACATGCACTTTATGTATGTCTGTACCTCTATTTCTTAAATTATTAACTGTTCTAACCTCACCCCCCATGCCACTACCACCCCCAATTTCATTATTTGTGCCCAGGTCTCTATCTACACAGTCTTCCCCTCTTATAAAATGAATACCCTCCCCTAGTTCCAAATTTAAACACTCCTCCACCCTTCTAGCCATTTTTTTCCCCAGCACAGCTGCACCCTCCCCATTGAGGTGCAGCCCGTCCCTAGCGTAGAACCTGTAGCCAACTGAGAAGTCGGCCCAGTTCTCCAGGAACCCAAACCCCTCCTTCCTACACTAATTCTTGAACCACTTATTAACTTCCCTAATCTCCTCTCTGGCGTGGCACGTGGTACAGGAAATATTTCCAAAAATACCACCTTGGAGGTCCTTGCCTTAAGATTGCAGCCTAATTCCCTGAAATCATCTTTAAGGACCTTCCACCTACCTCTGTGTCATTTGTACCAATGTGCACCATGACCGCTGGATCCTCACCAGCCCCTCCCAGTAATCTGTCAACCCGGTCAGCGATGTGTCAGACTTGCGCGCCAGATAGGCAGCACACCGTTCGACGATCCCTTTCTTTGTGACAGATTGCCCTATCTGTTCCCCTAATAATTGAGTCCCCCACTACCAGCACCTGTCTGGCCTGCCCTGCTCTCCTATTTCTCCCCTTACTGGAGCATATACTCCTCTGGCTTTCAGAGGACATGCCTTGCTGCAGCAGTGCTACCCCTGCACTGACACTCCCCTCATCTGCCAACTTGGCAAACTTATTGGGTTGTGCCAGATCAGGACTAGCCTCCCTGGCACTCTTCTGTCTACCCCACCTTCTAACTGTCACCCATCTTACTGCTTCACTGTCCTGCAGCTCCAACCTAGCATCCCCCCCTCATCTATCTCATTGAGCGTCTGCTCAGTGAGTAGAAGTCTCCTTTCCATATTGTCTATTGATCTCAGTGTTGCCAGCTGCACATTTAAATCCAGTATCTGGGCTTCCAAATGCACAATGTGCTCACATCTCGCACAGCAGTATGCACCCTCGACTGGCTGGTCAAGGATTGCGTACATGCGGCAAGACGTACACTGGATGGCATTGGCAATAGTGGAGCACATTCCTAATGGGGATTGCACCAGACAGAAAAGATAAGTAAAAATAATTAAAAATTATTCTTAAAATATAACAGCAATTCAGTAATACCTCCTTTGCAAACTCCCTGAATCCAAAGTCACTGAATCACAAGTCACACACTTACCACCGTTCGCACTTACGCTCAGGTCACACTCAGCTCGTTTACACTCGCTCAGGCAGAAGATTTAAAGAGATTTTTTTTCCCTTCACCAGCAAACCACCCTGCTGCTCAATGCACTTCCAAAAGCTCCTGTGTATAATTTCACTGGTGGTCACTGTATTACACTGACACTGTATGCAGATCTTCTGTGTATAAATATCAGGATCCTGTCAGCGTCGGCGAACTGCCACGGCTGAGCAGCGTGACTCACCCCTACTGCGGGAGGGCCCGGGGTCCGATACTGCAGGGAAAGTTGAGGCAGACGGGACCTGCGATGCTGAAGGTAGTAAGAAGTACAAGGACCTACGATCATGTGACCACAGGGGGTGGGGCTTAGTGTCCCACTTCTGAAGATGATTGTAGGACTCTACTACAGGAATCCTGGAGTAGAGGCGAGGGGAACTCAGGTCAGACAAACGGGCGGTCATACATGGAGAGGGCGGCGCGATACCAGAGGGGCGAGCAGAGAGTAGTCAGAACGTAAGCAATGAGTCATACATGGAGATAGCTGCACAGTACAAGAGGGGCAATCAGAGAATAGTCAGGTCATAGGCAATGAGTCATACACAGAGATAGCAACGCAGTACAAGAGGGACAGGCAGAACTCGTAACAGGGACAGAACCAGATCAAAACCAAACAAGCATAAAGTATTACAGTCACAAAGCACACCAGGGTCACACACACTCGGCCAAGGGTCTGAGTATAAACGATGAGGAATGAGCCCACAATGAGGCTTTAAAAAGCCTCCCAGAATCTCAGAGTGAGGCCATCCACATTAACCTCTGAACTACCTAATCCCACAAGCTGAGCAAACCTTGACAATAATGTTGCCAGTGATCACTGAGCTCCTGTGTATAATGTCACTGGTAATCACTGTATTACCTGTACACTGACACTATATACAGAGGTACTGTGTATAATGTCACTGGTGGTAATAACAGTGTTGTTATTATTGTGGTTTGTATTCATAATCAGTACTGTAGTATTCCATCAATAAGTGGTGGTAATTTGTGGACTGTTCACAGTGTGGAAGTATTTCTCCGTGTATGAATTATTATTTGGTCCCTATATGCTGGTAATATGTCATATTATTCGGTCACTATGTGGTGGTAATATGTGGTCTGGTCATGGTGTGGTTGTATTTGTGCCTTTTATGTGATATGATGCGGGTACTATGTGGTCTGGTCATGGTGTGGTGGTATTTCTCCCCTGTATGTGGTATTATTGGTCTTGGTACAGTGGATTGTGTTGTGTTTGACGGTCATTAGTCTTCTCTGATATTAATTAGGAGAATATTCTTTATTTCCATTAGAGATTAAATACTTTGTAAACAGCGGCAGAGATGCACTTACAGGGGTTTCCTGTGGAAAAACGTAATCTCCTATTCACAGGACAAGTGATAACGTATTGATTGGGGGGGTCTAACTACTTGGACCCATTCAGCAAAATGTGGAACTTTTTATCCCCATTAGACTGGAGTGGCATGTCCGACTTGACAACTGATCCATTCATTCCCTCAGTGGCTGCACTTGTATTTTTATAGAAGCTCCAAAGAGAATGAATGAAGCTTCGGTCAGATATCTAACCTGCTGCTCCATTTTAAAATGGGGATAAGTGTCCTATCAACGATAAAACTTTCTCATTCTTCCGGTCGGTGCAGTTTCTAATGGTCGGACGTATGCGATCAGCTATCCTATAGAGCCCATGGATCGGTGATAAATTGTTTTAACCAAAGAACCACATTAATGTAAACTACCGTAATTATACATCCCAGTTATGGGGGTGCACAGTAGATGTGCAGGAGCCGCCTGTGTTTTACAGCCGATGCTCCACTATAATGGGGATAACGACTGACAGATATTAGCATATAGCTGTAGGATGGGGCCCTAGAGTCCATTCCCCTGGTGGGCCCCAGACACCCCAGTTCGACCCTGAATATACATCATTGTGGATTATCAGATACCGGATTTAGGGAAATTTCTCTGTAATATGGAAGGCAATGACATGAATAGATAGCAAAATCTGGATTGTCTACAATCTTTTTTATTTGTTAGGTTCTTTCCTGTTACAGCACTTCTCTCCTGTAGTATAAACCTTCTCTCACACTAGTGCTAGCACTAAACCTTGGTTTGCCTTCTTCTAAAGTCTCTGTTGTCCCCGCAGACTTAGAGATTTCCAGCATTACTCCATGCAGCCATAAGGACCTTCTCTCTTTACTCCTTGGGTTTCCGCTGTCCTAGCAGGAAGTGAGAAACGTTCTCGTAAATCACAAGGATGGTACAGCAGGCGGGGTCGCTCAAAATAACTTGGGGGCAATTTTCTTTAGAAGTCCGTATATACTCGCGTATAAGCCGACCCATGTATAAGCCGACCACCCTAATTTTGTCACAAAAAACTGGGAAAACTTATTGACTCGCCTATAAACCTAGGGTGGAAAATGCCGAAGCTACTGGTAAATTTCAAAAATAAAATGGGCCCCATAAGATGCTCCATAAAGTTCATGATGGCCCCATATAATGCTCCATAAAGTTCATGATGGGTTCCATAAGATGCTCCATACAAAAATATGCCTAATAATGCTGCACAGTGAATAATGGTAGCCCTATTACATGGTCCATAATAACATATGCCCCATATAATGCTTCACAGTGATTGGTGGCCCCTTATAATGCTGCATGGAGAGTGGCCCCTTATAATGCTGCACAATGATTAGTGGCCCCTTATAATGCTGCACAGTGATTAGTGGCCCCTTATAATGCTGCACAGTGATTAGTGGCCCCTTATAATGCTGCACAGTGATTAGTGGCCCCTTATAATGCTGCACATTGATTAGTGGCCCCTTACAATGCTGCACGGTGATTAGTGGCCACTTATAATGCTGCACAGTGATTAGTGGCCCCTTGAAATGCTGCAGTGATTAGTGGCCCCTTATGCTGCACGGTGATTAGTGGCCCTTTGTAATGCTGCACAGTGATTAGTGGCCCCGTATAATGCTGCACAGTAATGAGAGGCCCCCTTATAATGCTGCACAGTAATGAGTGGCCTCTTATAATGCAGCACAGTGATGAGTGGCCCCATATAATGCTGCACAGTGATTACTGGCCCCATATAATGCTGCACAGTGATTACTGGCCCCATATAATGCTGCACAGTGATTAGTGGCCCCTTGTAATGCTGCACAGTGATTAGTGGCCCCTTGTAATGCTGCACAGTGATTAGTGGCCCCTTGTAATGCTGCACAGTTATTAGTGGCCCCTTGTAATGCTGCACAGTGATGAGTGGCCCCTTGTAATGCTGCACAGTGATGAGTGGCCCCTTATAATGCTGCACAGTGATTAGTGGCCCCTTGAAATGCTGCAGTGATTAGTGGCTCCTTATTATGCTGCACGGTGATTAGTGGCCCCTTATTATGCTGCACGGTGATGAGTGGCCCCTTATAATGCTGCAAGGTGATGAGTGGCCCCTTATAATGCTGCACAGTGATGAGTGGCCCCTTATAATGCTGCACAGTGATGAGTGGCCCCTTATAATGCTGCACAGTGATGAGTGGCCCCTTATAATGCTGCACAGTGATGAGTGGCCCCTTGTATTGCTGCACAGTGATTAGTGGCCCCTTACAATGCTGCTGCCGCAGCCTCAATTAAAAAAATGAAAAAAAAAACTATATACTCACCTTGTCACTGCTGCAGCTGCTGCTCCTCAGCGTTGCTGGCTCTGCAGTGACTGTTCAGGCAGAGGGCGCCTGCTAACTACGTCATGGCACCCTCTGACCTTAACGTCACTGCCAGAGGAAGCAAGACAGCAGAGCGATGCGCAGCGGTGGAATGGGGCACAGGTGAATATGGCTCCCCCCGTTATACTCACCTCTCCTGGCATGTCTCTGCAGCCCCCCGTGCTTGTTCCATCTTCTCAGTGCTGTTCTTCCTGCTTTCTGCGGTCACGTGGTGCCGCTCATTACATATGTGCATATTAATGAGGGTAATGAGCGTACCACGTGACCGCTGAAAGCAGGAAGAACAGCGCCGAGAAGATGGAATAAGCACGGGGGGCTGCAGAAACATGCCAGGAGAGGTGAGTATGATCTCCGACACCCCCTCCCGCTCCCCCTCCCTGGCCGACCCCCGGTATATGACTCGCGTATAAGCCGAGAGGGGGACTTTCAGCCCCAAAAAATGGGCTGAAAATCTCGACTTATACGCGAGTATATACTGTAAGCCTTTTTTGTCCTTTAAGACAGAAGAAACAAAACTATTAACTCTTCTTCTAAGGTCTGACTGTGAGCTCGGACCCTCCCCAGCTATTTGTTAGGGCACTCCAGGCTAAGGGGTTGTACTGCTATGCTCTGTTATTGCAGACTTCATCATCCCAATCATAGTTCATCATCAGCACATCAGCCCCATCATAGTCCATCATCAGCACATCAACCCCATCATAGTCCATCATCAGCACATCAGCCCCATCATAGTCCATCATCAGCACATCAGCCCCATCATAGTCCATCATCAGCATATCAGCCCCATCATTGTCCCATAATGAAAGAAGTGTTGTTGCGCATTCTTAACAGCCGCTTGTTCCAGACACCCTGTTCTTAGGATTGGTGGGGGTCCTGGCAGTGAAACACCCGTAATCAGCAAGTTATGATCTACCAATGGCTAGGGGATAACTTGCTGAGGAGGCAGAAGTTGGGGACTACTGTTTTTAAAGACCGCAATACCTATATCAGGAGCTGTAAAGAAATATATGTTTCTAAGCTTTATCTTGAGTCCATTTTCCTTGTCGATAATTCTTAGATAATTCTGGGAAAAAAAGTATTTTAATACATATAACAAACTTAAATTGTCTTTGGAGAATAAAGTCTATCGGCGGTCAGTGCAGTGTACTACATTAGTTTGTGGGACAGAACATGTTGATAAAGGGTCGGTCTCATCACTGCACTCACCGTCCATAAGCTTTATTAGGGTAGATATCCACAGAATATGGATATAGTAGATGTATACCCCCTCTCAGGAATCCTTCCCTCATATTAGCTATGATGACTACATTCCACTGCAAACAGCAGAAGAAACTTGAGGCGCACTATTTACAAGAGGAGTTTTCCCATACATTTATGTGTTATCCATAAAATATTCTATAAATGTCTGATAGGCAGAGGTCCCGGACGTGAAACCCGCATCTGTCTACAGACCTGGGGAACTATGAATATACAGATGGCCATTCACTATTGGGGAGGTTCCTATAAGATCTGAGTACTCAGCCTTGTGTTTGGTTATTTTCATAGACCTTGACATGAGCGGCAGGGTACATATGAAACCAGTGCTCCACCCAATTCTTCCTGAAGCAATTTTGTGGCTGATTCAAGACCCCTGTATTATTGATTTGAGGGTTCCTAAATGGTTGGAGACCCACACCAGTCTAATGTATTTGAGATGTTGTACCCTCTTAACGAAAGATCAGAGGAAAATACCTTCAACAAAACTGCTGGTTGGGTCGGATGTGGTATTCTGAGCCACTTGGTTTGTTGTCTCATATGTTTATGCTTAAAGTTCTTAATGGTTTGTTCTTGTTGAGTTTATGGGACCTTTGTCTATACTGTACTGTTCCTTTTTCATTTTTTTAGATAAGCATTCCATACTGTTAGGTGAAGAACTGGTGCTACCCTTCTTCACATTGAGGCATCATCCTACCATTGTGATCAGAAGCCCTATAACCCGGCTTCATTGTTAGGATGCAGGATTTATATAAATTAGCTCTACTGGGGTCTTAAAAGTGCAGGCATTGAGGAAGAAGTACAAAATGAGCAGGCAAATGAGTAGTCAGAAACAAGCAAAGGTCAGGGCAGGCAGCAGTGCAGAAACATAACCGGAAACAAGCAGAGGTCAGGGCAGGCAGCAGTGCAAAAACATAACCGGAAACAACCATAAAACCAAAGAAAAAAAACGACCCACAGTCCATATAGTGCAGAATAATATACATTTTTATTAGTATCACAGATTAATAACCGGAAACAAGCAGAGGTCAGGGCAGGCGGCAGTGCAGAAGCATAATCCATTGAGCAAGCTGAGGTCAGGGCAGGCGGCAGTGCAGAAACATAATCCATTGAGCAAGCTGAGGTCAGGGCAGGCGGCAGTTCAAAAACATAATCCATTGAGCAAGCAGAGGTCAGGCAGGCGGCAGTGCAGAAACATAATCCATTGAGCAAGCAGAGGTCAGGGCAGGCGGCAGTTCAAAAACATAATCCATTGAGCAAGCAGAGGTCAGGGCAGGCGGCAGTTCAAAAACATAATCCACTGAGCAAGCAGAGGTCAAGGCAGGCGGCAGTGCAGAAACATAATCCATTGAGCAAGCAGAGGTCAGGGTAGGCGGCAGTTCAAAAACATAATCCATTGAGCAAGCAGAGGTCAAGGCAGGCGGCAGTGCAGAAACAATCCATTGAGCAAGCAGAGGTCAGGCAGGCGGCAGTTCAAAAACATAATCCATTGAGCAAGCAAAGGTCAGGGCAGGCGGCAGTGTAGATGCATAACTTTAAACAAGCAGAGGTCAGGGCAGGCGGCAGTATAGAAACATGATCCATTGATCAAGCCATAGTCAAAACCGGAAAATCTGTCTAAGAAGCAGCTGTGCAGAAGATGGTATGTGCTTGCTGCAAGCAACTCGCCACTACATTTTCCGCCGGCTAAATCAAAGTGCCGCGGAATTCTCTTCTCGGGAGAATGATCTTCCTAGGACTTGGAAGGAAACCCAAATCTCTCTTGTAGGCACGTTGTACATCCTGTGGGCTCATCAGCATTACTTGCATGATCTTTCCAGTGGTATAGCTGACTGGCAGGTGTGGTGTAGGATTGTAGCCTTGTTTAGCAGTCACCTTAATACGCGGTTGATGGTCGTAAGGCATACTGAGGAGTATACGTGCTTGAGAGGGAGTTAGCTCCATCCAGGTGCATGGGGATGGGCTCCTGGGCAATGTGGCTGTTGTCTCTTCCTCATCTACTGTTCTGGTGAGTATCAGGCGTTCCTTCATACCCTCTGGCTCTGCGCTGATGTTTGCTGCAGGTTGTACGAATCGGCCTATTTCGGGCATTGTAGGATATGGTGGTGGACTTTTCAGTCTGGAATATCGGTCCTTTGCCTTTTCTGGTGTTTTGAACAGGCATTTAATAATTGACACGATATAATAAAGCACTGCCATCACATACCCCGTGAAGCCAGTTGGCCTTTGGTGGTGTTCAGGCCTCTGACTGTATAGGGATGTCCTGGCATGTGGGAGACGTCTCCGTGGTTGGAACTTTCCTCCAGCTACGGGTGCAGCCATTAGGCTGCCTTCCCCTCCACACACACAAAAGTGTGTGCGGATGGTAGAAAACACTCCCAAAAAAAAGAAATAAAAGTAAAAAAAATAAACAAAACAAGTAAAAAGTGATTTACAAGTCGCTCTGGGTTAGTGTTCAGCTCTCCTCTCTATCTCTGCTTGCCTCGCACTGACCGTTCTTGCGGAACATTCCATGACTCGTGGACAACGCTTCTGTGATGTCATAAAGACGAACATGGCAATGGGTCTAATATAGGAGAACTAGTTATGTTACCCATGGCAGACCATCCAATACCAGCTGCCACTGTACGGATAGGGGTTAGCTGGATTGGGATGAGATGTATAAAAACTTACCGGTACAATAGCGCAAGTCATTGCTTTATTTACTGTTTTTGCTTTTTTACCTGTTTACAGGCAAATCTTTCTATTTGATATTTTCAAACCTGTATAATTCTGTATCCTCATACGTGAGATAATGTGATGTATCTATTGTCAGCTTCTTCCAGGAATGTCTCCTCCTCTCTTCCCGGTAACACGGATCACCCGTGATGGGCACAGACCATTGCTGTAGTCGGAATTATTTCATATAGCTTCAGAATAAATGTTAAATAATATTGTATTTTTTCCATATAATTGGCTCAGATCACTTTTTTTAATTTGTCTGTAATTCTAAGTAGTGATAAAAAAATAAATAACCCCAAGTGTGAACCTGGTGTAGAACGTACAAATTGTCCAGAGTCTCTCCTGGGCCATGTTCACACGTGCAGAAGTGCTGCATTGTTTCCATAGGTATTCGCACTAAAGCAATCAAAACTTTTTATTGTATTTTTTTGTGGCAGTTTTTTCGAATGCATTTTTTTTAGTAGAGGAATGCTTCAGTTCCACAATTGGAGACTTCATTGGAATTTTGCATGCGTTTTTTATGCTCTCCATATACTATAGTGGAAAATATTAAACAAAAGCATCAAAAAGTTCACACTTCTGCTGCACCATTAGCCCCTGTATGTAGTACAGCTTAGGCCTCTTTCACACTTCAGTTTTTTGCATCAGTTCAAATCCGCCAAAAAGGCAGACAAGCGGATCCGTTCTGAACTGATGTGAACGGATGGCACAGGATCCTGAAAATGAGGAAATTTAAAGGAAACGCTGGTCGGGAAGGAGAGAGAGAGAGAGAGAGTTTTGTTGCAAGCTCCGTTTTGAAATCTTTGAGGATGGTGACGGACAGCAACTTTTGGCGGATCCTCAAAAAAAAAACTGATGAAACGGACAGCCATCCGTCACAATCCGCCATTAATGCAAGTCAATGGGGAAAAAACGGATCCTCAAAAAAAAACTGAGGATCCGTTTTTGTCAAAACCTGACGGATTGTGACTGATTGCAAAAAACTGAAGTGTGAAAGGGGCCTTAGGGAGCGATAAATGAAGTGAAAAGAAAAGTAAAACAACAAAAAAAGATTTAAACAAATCTGAAAAAAAAACTCATAAAAGTTCAATTTTCCTCCATTGAAAATGAACATAAAAAAAAATGTCAAGTGATATCGCCACATCCAGCAAAGTCCGAGCTATCAAAATATAAAAATAATTAACCCAATTGGTAAACACAAAAAATTTAAAAACGCCAACATTGCGGTATTTTTTGGTCGCTGCAATACCACTTAAAATACGTAACAAGCAACTAAAATGTCATATCTATCCCAAAGTAATATCCATAATAACGTCTCGCCTTATAAAAAAATAATCCCTCTCATAGCTCTATTGAACGAAAAAGTAAAACTACGGGTCTCGGAAAATGGCAACACAAACTCCAACATATTTTTTATTTCAAAGTCTTGATTTTTTTTCTACCACTAAAATAATTTAAAAATCTGGGCACGTTTAGTATCTCTGTAATCATACTGATGAGGAGAATCATATTACATGGTCATTTTTACCACATAATGTACGCCGTAAACATAATTAAGGTCAGAATTGCGTTTTTTTTCACAATTTTCCCATTTCCCTGTACATTGTGTGTCAGGATAAGTCACAACCACTGCCACCAATATTTCTTGAACACCACTTGCTCACGACACACCTGCCCTGGGATGTTACTATAAAGGTGAACCTCCCATATTCTTTTGTCCACTCACCTAAGTGCACCCCGCAGACAGTTCTCACATCCACATCACACTGTTTGCTGCTATCGGTCACTGTTTTGATAGGCCAGTGAGACACCTGCGCTGGGTCACACACTAGCACACATGCCACCCAGCTTTTCTGAGCCCCTGATAGGTGCTCTTCTTTTACTTTTGTATACACATACAGCAAAACACAACCAAGGTATACTCGCCGTCCTCAGGGTTTGGGGGACGTTTAGCGCAGAAAAGAACAAACTTATTAAAATTTAGATTTAAAGGGATCCTGTCAGCAGGATTGTGAACAGTAAAGTACAGACAGTGTCAGGTCTACGCTGTTATACTGATTAAAATGAGGTGACCTGGGTGATGAAATGCATCTTGTGGTTGTTTTGTAATCTGTATTTGTAAATTTCAGTTATTGAGATTCTGGTGCTCCGGGTGTTTGTGGGGTTACAAAAAAAAGGTTTGCATTCATCAAAATGGTGCCTGTGCTGTAGTATAATACATGACTAATATCAATATGTAGACATGTGTAAGGGGTTGAGAGTCTTACCCCTTTAAACCCCCATGTTGCTGTTGTACTTGTATATATATTTATATATATTTTATACCATTGTTGCGCATTATCGTATATTTCATGTTGCTGTATTATTTATATAGCATAAGCTATGTTTCTGCACCTTGTACTTGGTAGGGACAGTGCAGTCTGGGCTATGGTCACTAGATGGGGCACTGAGCTCATTGCACAGTAGATGTAGCTGTAGGACATATAGGAGTTAACTGTAGGAGGGGATAGCTGGAGAATAAGCCAGGATGGTCTTCCAGTTTCAGGCAGTCAGAGGCCTGACCCCTTTGTGCTCGGGTGGGCTATATGCCTGAGCTGCCTAACTACCCCGTGATGTTAAAGCTGATGCCCAGCCATCTAGAGAAGAACACGGTACTGCAGAATCAGCAATAAAGTGGAAAAGAGTGTAAGTAAACAGAGGAAGATTGAAGGTTACCGTAAAAGGGTACGGGCAGGTCACTCCAGAATGTGGTGGAAAGCTACGTGGGCTGAATCTCTGATGTCCGGGGCGAAACATGCTGGAGAGCGCTTCACCGTGGTGACGCTATACAGGGAGGACACTGAGGAGCCATCTGAGACGCTTCGTCAAACGGAAACACTGCAAGGAACAGTGAAGGGAAAGATGAAGTAATGTGCTGTCTTTACTGTGATGAAAATGCTGGAAACTATGTGGATGTGCTGTGTCCTGAAGAAAATAAATTTGCTCAGTTAAGAGTTGCCCTGGACTGTGTCTCTATTCATTGGGATCAAGGATCAGCATCAAGTCGGCGTAGCAAAGGGGACGCTGACGGCACGGTGAGTATTCACCGTACCATGCAAGAGAAGAGGTACCGTTTTCCTGTAGAGGGAGGTCAGGGTATACAATGCCCGAACCCGAAATACTCAGCCACGACTACTGCCCTGGCTGACCTTTACACATAAAGTGTAGAAGTCGGGGGGGAAAGTGGGGCATGTGGTCTAGAAGTGATCAAGTATAGTGTGTTATTTTCTGCAGCAAACGTGTCCTGGCTGGAAGAGGAAGAAAAGCGAAGATGAATCGCTACAAATACAGAGGTCACTGGTAAGTCAGTGATTTACCTGGACACTTACATTATATAGTATATACAGAGCTCCTGTGTATAATGTCACTGGTGATCCTTGTATTACCTGTACGCTGACTATATGCAGAGCTCCTGTGTATAATGTTACTGGTGAGTCACTGTATTACCTGTACACTATACACTATATACAGAACTCCTGTGTATGTCTCCAGTGATCATTCTATTACTTGTACACTGACATTATATATACAGACAGGTAGCGTCGGACTGATTCTCCGGTGGGCCCTGGCATCTGGTGGGCCCTGGCACCTCTACTGGTATACAGGGACAGCAGTTGCCTAGGGCCCCCACTGCTCCAGGGGCCCCCAGCCAGTGCCACACAGCTGCTATGGGGGCCCTGCCAGCGGAGCAGCAGCGGGTGTCAGGAGGCAGGAGCCACTGTCCCCACTACTAAAGAGAAATGAATATTCATTCACTCTCGGCCTCCACTCACCCCGGGGCCCCGCTCCCCAACCTAGGCAGCCGGCGCTGCGCTCAATTTCAGTGGAATAGAGAGCATCTCTCTCCCATCAGTCCCCTCTGCTCCTGACTCACAGCCGATGCGCGATGACGTCACTTCATCGCGCACCCGCTGTGTGTCTGGCAGACGGGTCAGCTGCTGACACTGAAGCCGTCATCAGCGTGGGAGCAGGAGGAGAGGTGAGTATTGTGGTTTGTTTTTTATATATCTCTATATCTATCTATATCTATCTCTATATCTATCTGTCTCTATATCTATATATCTCTATATCTATCTATTTCTATCTGTATATCTATATCTCTATCTCTATATCTATCTGTCTCTATCTTAGATATAGAGATAGATATAGATAGATAGATAGATAGATACTGTAGATATAGAGGTAGATATAGATAGATATAAATAGTCTATATCCATCTATCTCTATACCTATCTATATCTATCTCTATCTATTATCTTTATATCTATCCATCTATATATCATGTATCCATAGATCTATCTATTTATCCCCTATCTATCTATCTATCTATATACCTATCTATAGCTATCACTATCTATTATCTTTATATCTATCTATCTATCTATCCATATATCTATTTATCCCCTATCTATCTATTTATCTATCTATATCTATCTAGGTCTATCTATCTATCTCTATAGCTACCTATATCTTTCACTATCTATTATCTTTATATCTTTATTTCTATCTGTCTATCCATAGATCTATCTATCTATTATCTATCTATACATCTAATTATCACATATCTATCTATCTATCTAGTGTTATACCCTATGAGGGGGCAGCATTATACCCTATGAGGGGGTGCATTATACCCTATGAGGGGGGAGAAGCATTATACCCTATGAGGGGGCAGCCTTATACCCTATGAGGGGGTGCAATATACCTTATCTTCCAACAAAATTAATTCTAAGTCCTCCATTTTGTTGGCGAGGCTTCTGGCATTTGTATACATGCACTTTATGTATGTCTGTACCTCTATTTCTTAAATTATTAACTGTTCTAACCTCACCCCCCATGCCACTACCACCTCCAATTTCATTATTTGTGCCCAGGTCTCTATCTACACAGTCTTCCCCTCTTATAAAATGAATACCCTCCCCTAGTTCCAAGTTTAAACACTCCTCCACCCTTCTAGCCATTTTTTTCCCCAGCACAGCTGCACCCTCCCCATTGAGGTGCAGCCCGTCCCTAGCGTAGAACCTGTAGCCAACTGAGAAGTCGGCCCAGTTCTCCAGGAACCCAAACCCCTCCTTCCTACACTAATTCTTGAACCACTTATTAACTTCCCTAATCTCCTCTCTGGCGTGGCACGTGGTACAGGAAATATTTCCAAAAATACCACCTTGGAAGTCCTTGCCTTAAGATTGCAGCCTAATTCCCTGAAATCATCTTTAAGGACCTTCCACCTACCTCTGTGTCATTTGTACCAATGTGCACCATGACCGCTGGATCCTCACCAGCCCCTCCCAGTAATCTGTCAACCCGGTCAGCGATGTGTCAGACTTGCGCGCCAGATAGGCAGCACACCGTTCGACGATCCCTTTCTTTGTGACAGATTGCCCTATCTGTTCCCCTAATAATTGAGTCCCCCACTACCAGCACCTGTCTGGCCTGCCCTGCTCTCCTATTTCTCCCCTTACTGGAGCATATACTCCTCTGGCTTTCAGAGGACATGCCTTGCTGCAGCAGTGCTACCCCTGCACTGACACTCCCCTCATCTGCCAACTTGGCAAACTTATTGGGTTGTGCCAGATCAGGACTAGCCTCCCTGGCACTCTTCTGTCTACCCCACCTTCTAACTGTCACCCATCTTACTGCTTCACTGTCCTGCAGCTCCAACCTAGCATCCCCCCCTCATCTATCTCATTGAGCGTCTGCTCAGTGAGTAGAAGTCTCCTTTCCATATTGTCTATTGATCTCAGTGTTGCCAGCTGCACATTTAAATCCAGTATCTGGGCTTCCAAATGCACAATGTGCTCACATCTCGCACAGCAGTATGCACCCTCGACTGGCTGGTCAAGGATTGCGTACATGCGTCAAGACGTACACTGGATGGCATTGGCAATAGTGGAGCACATTCCTAATGGGGATTGCACCAGACAGAAAAGATAAGTAAAAATAAATAAAAAGTATTAATAAAATATAACAGCAATTCAGTAATACCTCCTTTGCAAACTCCCTGAATCCAAAGTCACTGAATCACAAGTCACACACTTACCACCGTTCGCACTGACGCTCAGGTCACACTCAGCTCGCTTACACTCGCTCAGGCAGAAGATTTAAAGAGATTTTTTTTCCCTTCACCAGCAAACCACCCTGCTGCTCAATGCACTTCCAAAAGCTCCTGTGTATAATTTCACTGGTGGTCACTGTATTACACTGACACTGTATGCAGATCTTCTGTGTATAAATATCAGGATCCTGTCAGCGTCGGCGAACTGCCATGGCTGAGCAGCGTGACTCACCCCTACTGCGGGAGGGCCCGGGGTCCGATACTGCAGGGAAAGTTGAGGCAGACGGGACCTGCGATGCTGAAGGTAGTAAGAAGTACAAGGACCTACGATCATGTGACCACAGGGGGCGGGGCTTAGTGTCCCACTTCTGAAGATGATTGTAGGACTCTACTACAGGAATCCTGGAGTAGAGGCGAGGGGAACTCAGGTCAGACAAACGGGCGGTCATACATGGAGAGGGCGGCGCGATACCAGAGGGGCGAGCAGAGAGTAGTCAGAACGTAAGCAATGAGTCATACATGGAGATAGCTGCACAGTACAAGAGGGGCAATCAGAGAATAGTCAGGTCATAGGCAATGAGTCATACACAGAGATAGCAACGCAGTACAAGAGGGATAGGCAGAACTCGTAACAGGGACAGAACCAGATCAAAACCAAACAAGCATAAAGTATTACAGTCACAAAGCACACCAGGGTCACACACACTCGGCCAAGGGTCTGAGTATAAACGATGAGGAATGAGCCCACAATGAGGCTTTAAAAAGCCTCCCAGAATCTCAGAGTGAGGCCATCCACATTAACCTCTGAACTACCTAATCCCACAAGCTGAGCAAACCTTGACAATAATGTTGCCAGTGATCACTGAGCTCCTGTGTATAATGTCACTGGTAATCACTATATTACCTGTACACTGACACTATATACAGAGGTACTGTGTATAATGTCACTGGTGGTAATAACAGTGTTGTTATTATTGTGGTTTGTATTCATAATCAGTACTGTAGTATTCCATCAATAAGTGGTGGTAATTTGTGGACTGTTCACAGTGTGGAAGTATTTCTCCGTGTATGAATTATTATTTGGTCCCTATATGCTGGTAATATGTCATATTATTCGGTCACTATGTGGTGGTAATATGTGGTCTGGTCATGGTGTGGTTGTATTTGTGCCTTTTATGTGATATGATGCGGGTACTATGTGGTCTGGTCATGGTGTGGTGGTATTTCTCCCCTGTATGTGGTATTATTGGTCTTGGTACAGTGGATTGTGTTGTGTTTGACGGTCATTAGTCTTCTCTGATATTAATTAGGAGAATATTCTTTATTTCCATTAGAGATTAAATACTTTGTAAACAGCGGCAGAGATGCACTTACAGGGGTTTCCTGTGGAAAAACGTAATCTCCTATTCACAGGACAAGTGATAACGTATTGATTGGGGGGGTCTAACTACTTGGACCCATTCAGCAAAATGTGGAACTTTTTATCCCCATTAGACTGGAGTGGCATGTCCGACTTGACCACTGATCCATTCATTCCCTCAGTGGCTGCACTTGTATTTTTATAGAAGCTCCAAAGAGAATGAATGAAGCTTCGGTCAGATATCTAACCTGCTGCTCCATTTTAAAATGGGGATAAGTGTCCTATCAACGATAAAACTTTCTCATTCTTCCGGTCGGTGCAGTTTCTAATGGTCGGACGTATGCGATCAGCTATCCTATAGAGCCCATGGATCGGTGATAAATTGTTTTAACCAAAGAACCACATTAATGTAAACTACCGTAATTATACATCCCAGTTATGGGGGTGCACAGTAGATGTGCAGGAGCCGCCTGTGTTTTACAGCCGATGCTCCACTATAATGGGGATAACGACTGACAGATATTAGCATATAGCTGTAGGATGGGGCCCTAGAGTCCATTCCCCTGGTGGGCCCCAGACACCCCAGTTCGACCCTGAATATACATCATTGTGGATTATCAGATACCGGATTTAGGGAAATTTCTCTGTAATATGGAAGGCAATGACATGAATAGATAGCAAAATCTGGTTTGTCTACAATCTTTTTTATTTGTTAGGTTCTTTCCTGTTACAGCACTTCTGTCCTGTAGTATAAACCTTCTCTCACACTAGTGCTAGCACTAAACCTTGGTTTGCCTTCTTCTAAAGTCTCTGTTGTCCCCGCAGACTTAGAGATTTCCAGCATTACTCCATGCAGCCATAAGGACCTTCTCTCTTTACTCCTTGGGTTTCCGCTGTCCTAGCAGGAAGTGAGAAACGTTCTCGTAAATCACAAGGATGGTACAGCAGGCGGGGTCGCTCAAAATAACTTGGGGGCAATTTTCTTTAGAAGTCCGTATATACTCGTGTATAAGCCGACCCATGTATAAGCCGACCACCCTAATTTTGTCACAAAAAACTGGGAAAACTTATTGACTCGCCTATAAACCTAGGGTGGAAAATGCCGAAGCTACTGGTAAATTTCAAAAATAAAATGGGCCCCATAAAGTTCATGATGGCCCCATATAATGCTCCATAAAGTTCATGATGGGTTCCATAAGATGCTCCATACAAAAATATGCCTAATAATGCTGCACAGTGAATAATGGTAGCCCTATAACATGGTCCATAATAACATATGCCCCATATAATGCTGCACAGTGATTGGTGGCCCCTTATAATGCTGCATGGAGAGTGGACCCTTATAATGCTGCACAATGATTAGTGGCCCCTTATAATGCTGCACAGTGATTAGTGGCCCCTTATAATGCTGCACAGTGATTAGTGGCCCCTTATAATGCTGCACAGTGATTAGTGGCCCCTTATAATGCTGCACATTGATTAGTGGCCCCTTACAATGCTGCACGGTGATTAGTGGCCACTTATAATGCTGCACAGTGATTAGTGGCCCCTTGAAATGCAGTGATTAGTGGCCCCTTATGCTGCACGGTGATTAGTGGCCCTTTGTAATGCTGCACAGTGATTAGTGGCCCCGTATAATGCTGCACAGTGATGAGAGGCCCCCTTATAATGCTGCACAGTGATGAGTGGCCTCTTATAATGCAGCACAGTGATGAGTGGCCCCATATAATGCTGCACAGTGATTACTGGCCCTATATAATGCTGCACAGTGATTACTGGCCCCATATAATGCTGCACAGTGATTAGTGGCCCCTTGTAATGCTGCACAGTGATTAGTGGCCCCTTGTAATGCTGCACAGTGATTAGTGGCCCCTTGTAATGCTGCACAGTTATTAGTGGCCCCTTGTAATGCTGCACAGTGATGAGTGGCCCCTTGTAATGCTGCACAGTGATGAGTGGCCCCTTATAATGCTGCACAGTGATTAGTGGCCCCTTGAAATGCTGCAGTGATTAGTGGCTCCTTATTATGCTGCACGGTGATTAGTGGCCCCTTATTATGCTGCACGGTGATGAGTGGCCCCTTATAATGCTGCAAGGTGATGAGTGGCCCCTTATAATGCTGCACAGTGATGAGTGGCCCCTTATAATGCTGCACAGTGATGAGTGGCCCCTTATAATGCTGCACAGTGATGAGTGGCCCCTTATAATGCTGCACAGTGATGAGTGGCCCCTTGTATTGCTGCACAGTGATTAGTGGCCCCTTACAATGCTGCTGCCGCAGCCTCAATTAAAAAAATGAAAAAAAAAACTATATACTCACCTTGTCACTGCTGCAGCTGCTGCTCCTCAGCGTTGCTGGCTCTGCAGTGACTGTTCAGGCAGAGGGCGCCTGCTAACTACGTCATGGCACCCTCTGACCTTAACGTCACTGCCAGAGGAAGCAAGACAGCAGAGCGATGCGCAGCGGTGGAATGGGGCACAGGTGAATATGGCTCCCCCCGTTATACTCACCTCTCCTGGCATGTCTCTGCAGCCCCCCGTGCTTGTTCCATCTTCTCAGTGCTGTTCTTCCTGCTTTCTGCGGTCACGTGGTGCCGCTCATTACATATGTGCATATTAATGAGGGTAATGAGCGTACCACGTGACCGCTGAAAGCAGGAAGAACAGCGCCGAGAAGATGGAATAAGCACGGGGGGCTGCAGAAACATGCCACGAGAGGTGAGTATGATCTCCGACACCCCCCCCCGCTCCCCCTCCCTGGCCGACCCCCGGTATATGACTCGCGTATAAGCCGAGAAGGGGACTTTCAGCCCCAAAAAATGGGCTGAAAATCTCGACTTATACGCGAGTATATACTGTAAGCCTTTTTTGTCCATTAAGACAGAAGAAACAAAACTATTAACTCTTCTTCTAAGGTCTGACTGTGAGCTCGGACCCTCCCCAGCTATTTGTTAGGGCACTCCAGGCTAAGGGGTTGTACTGCTATGCTCTGTTATTGCAGACTTCATCATCCCAATCATAGTTCATCATCAGCACATCAGCCCCATCATAGTCCATCATCAGCACATCAACCCCATCATAGTCCATCATCAGCACATCAGCCCCATCATAGTCCATCATCAGCACATCAGCCCCATCATAGTCCATCATCAGCATATCAGCCCCATCATTGTCCCATAATGAAAGAAGTGTTGTTGCGCATTCTTAACAGCCGCTTGTTCCAGACACCCTGTTCTTAGGATTGGTGGGGGTCCTGGCAGTGAAACACCCGTAATCAGCAAGTTATGATCTACCAATGGCTAGGGGATAACTTGCTGAGGAGGCAGAAGTTGGGGACTACTGTTTTTAAAGACCGCAATACCTATATCAGGAGCTGTAAAGAAATATATGTTTCTAAGCTTTATCTTGAGTCCATTTTCCTTGTCGATAATTCTTAGATAATTCTGGGAAAAAAAGTATTTTAATACATATAACAAACTTAAATTGTCTTTGGAGAATAAAGTCTATCGGCGGTCAGTGCAGTGTACTACATTAGTTTGTGGGACAGAACATGTTGATAAAGGGTCGGTCTCATCACTGCACTCACCGTCCATAAACTTTATTAGGGTAGATATCCACAGAATATGGATATAGTAGATGTATACCCCCTCTCAGGAATCCTTCCCTCATATTAGCTATGATGACTACATTCCACTGCAAACAGCAGAAGAAACTTGAGGCGCACTATTTACAAGAGGAGTTTTCCCATACATTTATGTGTTATCCATAAAATATTCTATAAATGTCTGATAGGCAGAGGTCCCGGACGTGAAACCCGCATCTGTCTACAGACCTGGGGAACTATGAATGTACAGATGGCCATTCACTCTTGGGGAGGTTCCTATAAGATCTGAGTACTCAGCCTTGTGTTTGGTTATTTTCATAGACCTTGACATGAGCGGCAGGGTACATATGAAACCAGTGCTCCACCCAATTCTTCCTGAAGCAATTTTGTGGCTGATTCAAGACCCCTGTACTATTGATTTGAGGGTTCCTAAATGGTTGGAGACCCACACCAGTCTAATGTATTTGAGATGTTGTACCCTCTTAACGAAAGATCAGAGGAAAATACCTTCAACAAAACTGCTGGTTGGGTCGGATGTGGTATTCTGAGCCACTTGGTTTGTTGTCTCACATGTTTATGCTTAAAGTTCTTAATGGTTTGTTCTTGTTGAGTTTATGGGACCTTTGTCTATACTGTACTGTTCCTTTTTCATTTTTTTAGATAAGCATTCCATACTGTTAGGTGAAGAACTGGTGCTACCCTTCTTCACATTGAGGCATCATCCTACCATTGTGATCAGAAGCCCTATAACCCGGCTTCATTGTTAGGATGCAGGATTTATATAAATTAGCTCTACTGGGGTCTTAAAAGTGCAGGCATTGAGGAAGAAGTACAAAATCAGCAGGCAAATGAGTAGTCAGAAACAAGCAAAGGTCAGGGCAGGCAGCAGTGCAGAAACATAACCGGAAACAAGCAGAGGTCAGGGCAGGCAGCAGTGCAAAAACATAACCGGAAACAACCATAAAACCAAAGAAAAAAAACGACCCACAGTCCATATAGTGCAGAATAATATACATTTTTATTAGTATCACAGATTAATAACCGGAAACAAGCAGAGGTCAGGGCAGGCGGCAGTGCAGAAGCATAATCCATTGAGCAAGCTGAGGTCAGGGCAGGCGGCAGTGCAGAAACATAATCCATTGAGCAAGCTGAGGTCAGGGCAGGCGGCAGTTCAAAAACATAATCCATTGAGCAAGCAGAGGTCAGGCAGGCGGCAGTGCAGAAACATAATCCATTGAGCAAGCAGAGGTCAGGGCAGGCGTCAGTTCAAAAACATAATCCATTGAGCAAGCAGAGGTCAGGGCAGGCGGCAGTTCAAAAACATAATCCACTGAGCAAGCAGAGGTCAAGGCAGGCGGCAGTGCAGAAACATAATCCATTGAGCAAGCAGAGGTCAGGGTAGGCGGCAGTTCAAAAACATAATCCATTGAGCAAGCAGAGGTCAAGGCAGGCGGCAGTGCAGAAACAATCCATTGAGCAAGCAGAGGTGAGGCAGGCGGCAGTTCAAAAACATAATCCATTGAGCAAGCAAAGGTCAGGGCAGGCGGCAGTGTAGATGCATAACTTTAAACAAGCAGAGGTCAGGGCAGGCGGCAGTATAGAAACATGATCCATTGATCAAGCCATAGTCAAAACCGGAAAATCTGTCTAAGAAGCAGCTGTGCAGAAGATGGTATGTGCTTGCTGCAAGCAACTCGCCACTACATTTTCCGCCGGCTAAATCAAAGTGCCGCGGAATTCTCTTCTCGGGAGAATGATCTTCCTAGGACTTGGAAGGAAACCCAAATCTCTCTTGTAGGCACGTTGTACATCCTGTGGGCTCATCAGCATTACTTGCATGATCTTTCCAGTGGTATAGCTGACTGGCAGGTGTGGTGTAGGATTGTAGCCTTGTTTAGCAGTCACCTTAATACGCGGTTGATGGTCGTAAGGCATACTGAGGAGTATACGTGCTTGAGAGGGAGTTAGCTCCATCCAGGTGCATGGGGATGGGCTCCTGGGCAATGTGGCTGTTGTCTCTTCCTCATCTACTGTTCTGGTGAGTATCAGGCGTTCCTTCATACCCTCTGGCTCTGCGCTGATGTTTGCTGCAGGTTGTACGAATCGGCCTATTTCGGGCATTGTAGGATATGGTGGTGGACTTTTCAGTCTGGAATATCGGTCCTTTGCCTTTTCTGGTGTTTTGAACAGGCATTTAATAATTGACACGATATAATAAAGCACTGCCATCACATACCCCGTGAAGCCAGTTGGCCTTTGGTGGTGTTCAGGCCTCTGACTGTATAGGGATGTCCTGGCATGTGGGAGACGTCTCCGTGGTTGGAACTTTCCTCCAGCTACGGGTGCAGCCATTAGGCTGCCTTCCCCTCCACACACACAAAAGTGTGTGCGGATGGTAGAAAACACTCCCAAAAAAAAGAAATAAAAGTAAAAAAAATAAACAAAACAAGTAAAAAGTGATTTACAAGTCGCTCTGGGTTAGTGTTCAGCTCTCCTCTCTATCTCTGCTTGCCTCGCACTGACCGTTCTTGCGGAACATTCCATGACTCGTGGACAACGCTTCTGTGATGTCATAAAGACGAACATGGCAATGGGTCTAATATAGGAGAACTAGTTATGTTACCCATGGCAGACCATCCAATACCAGCTGCCACTGTACGGATAGGGGTTAGCTGGATTGGGATGAGATGTATAAAAACTTACCGGTACAATAGCGCAAGTCATTGCTTTATTTACTGTTTTTGCTTTTTTACCTGTTTACAGGCAAATCTTTCTATTTGATATTTTCAAACCTGTATAATTCTGTATCCTCATATGTGAGATAATGTGATGTATCTATTGTCAGCTCCTTGTAGGAATGTCTCCTCCTCTCTTCCCGGTAACACGGATCACCCGTGATGGGCACAGACCATTGCTGTAGTCAGAATTATTTCATATAGCTTCAGAATAAATGTTAAATAATATTGTATTTTTTCCATATAATTGGCTCAGATCACTTTTTTTAATTTGTCTGTAATTCTAAGTAGTGATAAAAAAATAAATAACCCCAAGTGTGAACCTGGTGTAGAACGTACAAATTGTCCAGAGTCTCTCCTGGGCCATGTTCACACGTGCAGAAGTGCTGCATTGTTTCCATAGGTATTCGCACTAAAGCAATCAAAACTTTTTATTGTATTTTTTTGTGGCAGTTTTTTCGAATGCATTTTTTTTAGTAGAGGAATGCTTCAGTTCCACAATTGGAGACTTCATTGGAATTTTGCATGCGTTTTTTATGCTCTCCATATAATATAGTGGAAAATATTAAACAAAAGCATCAAAAAGTTCACACTTCTGCTGCACCATTAGCCCCTGTATGTAGTACAGCTTAGGCCTCTTTCACACTTCAGTTTTTTGCATCAGTTCAAATCCGCCAAAAAGGCAGACAAGCGGATCCGTTCTGAACTGATGTGAACGGATGGCACAGGATCCTGAAAATGAGGAAATTTAAAGGAAATGCTGGTCGGGAAGGAGAGAGAGAGAGAGAGAGTTTTGTTGCAAGCTCCGTTTTGAAATCTTTGAGGATGGTGACGGACAGCAACTTTTGGCGGATCCTCAAAAAAAAAACGGATGAAACGGACAGCCATCCGTCACAATCCGCCATTAATGCAAGTCAATGGGGAAAAAACGGATCCTCCAAAAAAAATTGAGGATCCGTTTTTGTCAAAACCTGACGGATTGTGACTGATTGCAAAAAACTGAAGTGTGAAAGGGGCCTTAGGGAGCGATAAATGAAGTGAAAAGAAAAGTAAAACAACAAAAAAAGATTTAAACAAATCTGAAAAAAAACTCATAAAAGTTCAATTTTCCTCCATTGAAAATGAACATAAAAAAAAATGTCAAGTGATATCGCCACATCCAGCAAAGTCCGAGCTATCAAAATATAAAAATAATTAACCCAATTGGTAAACACAAAAAATTTAAAAACGCCAACATTGCGGTATTTTTTGGTCGCTGCAATACCACTTAAAATACGTAACAAGCAACTAAAATGTCATATGTATCCCAAAGTAATATCCATAATAACGTCTCGCCTTATGAAAAAATAATCCCTCTCATAGCTCTATTGAACGAAAAAGTAAAACTACGGGTCTCGGAAAATGGCAACACAAACTCCAACATATTTTTTATTTCAAAGTCTTGATTTTTTTTCTACCACTAAAATAATTTAAAAATCTGGGCACGTTTAGTATCTCTGTAATCATACTGATGAGGAGAATCATATTACATGGTCATTTTTACCACATAATGTACGCCGTAAACATAATTAAGGTCAGAATTGCGTTTTTTTTCACAATTTTCCCATTTCCCTGTACATTGTGTGTCAGGATAAGTCACAACCACTGCCACCAATATTTCTTGAACACCACTTGCTCACGACACACCTGCCCTGGGATGTTACTATAAAGGTGAACCTCCCATATTCTTTTGTCCACTCACCTAAGCGCACCCCGCAGACAGTTCTCACATCCACATCACACTGTTTGCTGCTATCGGTCACTGTTTTGATAGGCCAGTGAGACACCTGCGCTGGGTCACACACTAGCACACATGCCACCCAGCTTTTCTGAGCCCCTGATAGGTGCTCTTCTTTTACTTTTGTATACACATACAGCAAAACACAACCAAGGTATACTCGCCGTCCTCAGGGTTTGGGGGACGTTTAGCGCAGAAAAGAACAAACTTATTAAAATTTAGATTTAAAGGGATCCTGTCAGCAGGATTGTGAACAGTAAAGTACAGACAGTGTCAGGTCTACGCTGTTATACTGATTAAAATGAGGTGACCTGGGTGATGAAATGCATCTTGTGGTTGTTGTGTAATCTGTATTTGTAAATTTCAGTTATTGAGATTCTGGTGCTCCGGGTGTTTGTGGGGTTACAAAAAAAAGGTTTGCATTCATCAAAATGGTGCCTGTGCTGTAGTATAATACATGACTAATATCAATATGTAGACATGTGTAAGGGGTTGAGAGTCTTACCCCTTTAAACCCCCATGTTGCTGTTGTACTTGTATATATATTTATATATATGTTATACCATTGTTGCGCATTATCGTATATTTCATGTTGCTGTATTATTTATATAGCATAAGCTATGTTTCTGCACCTTGTACTTGGTAGGGACAGTGCAGTCTGGGCTATGGTCACTAGATGGGGCACTGAGCTCATTGCACAGTAGATGTAGCTGTAGGACATATAGGAGTTAACTGTAGGAGGGGATAGCTGGAGAATAAGCCAGGATGGTCTTCCAGTTTCAGGCAGTCAGAGGCCTGACCCCTTTGTGCTCGGGTGGGCTATATGCCTGAGCTGCCTAACTACCCCGTGATGTTAAAGCTGATGCCCAGCCATCTAGAGAAGAACACGGTACTGCAGAATCAGCAATAAAGTGGAAAAGAGTGTAAGTAAACAGAGGAAGATTGAAGGTTACCGTAAAAGGGTACGGGCAGGTCACTCCAGAATGTGGTGGAAAGCTACGTGGGCTGAATCTCTGATGTCCGGGGCGAAACATGCTGGAGAGCGCTTCACCGTGGTGACGCTATACAGGGAGGACACTGAGGAGCCATCTGAGACGCTTCGTCAAACGGAAACACTGCAAGGAACAGTGAAGGGAAAGATGAAGTAATGTGCTGTCTTTACTGTGATGAAAATGCTGGAAACTATGTGGATGTGCTGTGTCCTGAAGAAAATAAATTTGCTCAGTTAAGAGTTGCCCTGGACTGTGTCTCTATTCATTGGGATCAAGGATCAGCATCAAGTCGGCGTAGCAAAGGGGACGCTGACGGCACGGTGAGTATTCACCGTACCATGCAAGAGAAGAGGTACCGTTTTCCTGTAGAGGGAGGTCAGGGTATACAATGCCCGAACCCGAAATACTCAGCCACGACTACTGCCCTGGCTGACCTCTACACATAAAGTGTAGAAGTCGGGGGGGAAAGTGGGGAATGTGGTCTAGAAGTGATCAAGTATAGTGTGTTATTTTCTGCAGCAAACGTGTCCTGGCTGGAAGAGGAAGAAAAGCGAAGATGAATCGCTACAAATACAGAGGTCACTGGTAAGTCAGTGATTTACCTGGACACTTACATTATATAGTATATACAGAGCTCCTGTGTATAATGTCACTGGTGATCCTTGTATTACCTGTACGCTGACTATATGCAGAGCTCCTGTGTATAATGTTACTGGTGAGTCACTGTATTACCTGTACACTATACACTATATACAGAACTCCTGTGTATGTCTCCAGTGATCATTCTATTACTTGTACACTGACATTATATATACAGACAGGTAGCGTCGGACTGATTCTCCGGTGGGCCCTGGCATCTGGTGGGCCCTGGCACCTCTACTGGTATACAGGGACAGCAGTTGCCTAGGGCCCCCACTGCTCCAGGGGCCCCCAGCCAGTGCCACACAGCTGCTATGGGGGCCCTGCCAGCGGAGCAGCAGCGGGTGTCAGGAGGCAGGAGCCACTGTCCCCACTACTAAAGAGAAATGAATATTCATTCACTCTCGGCCTTCACTCACCCCGGGGCCCCGCTCCCCAACCTAGGCAGCCGGCGCCGCGCTCAATTGCAGTGGAAGAGAGAGCATCTCTCTCCCATCAGTCCCCTCTGCTCCTGACTCACAGCCGATGCGCGATGACGTCACTTCATCGCGCACCCGCTGTGTGTCTGGCAGACGGGTCAGCTGCTGACACTGAAGCCGTCATCAGCGTGGGAGCAGGAGGAGAGGTGAGTATTGTGGTTTGTTTTTTATATATCTCTATATCTATCTATATCTATCTCTATATCTATCTGTCTCTATATCTATATATCTCTATATCTATCTATTTCTATCTGTATATCTATATCTCTATCTCTATATCTATCTGTCTCTATCTTAGATATAGAGATAGATATAGATAGATAGATAGATATAGAGGTAGATATAGATAGATATAAATAGTCTATATCCATCTATCTCTATACCTATCTATATCTATCTCTATCTATTATCTTTATATCTATCCATCTATATATCATCTATCCATAGATCTATCTATTTATCCCCTATCTATCTATCTATATACCTATCTATAGCTATCACTATCTATTATCTTTATATCTATCTATCTATCTATCTATCTTTCTATCTATCTATCCATATATCTATTTATCCCCTATCTATCTATTTATCTATCTATATCTATCTAGGTCTATCTATCTCTATAGCTACCTATATCTTTCACTATCTATTATCTTTATATCTTTATATCTATCTGTCTATCCATAGATCTATCTATCTATTATCTATCTATACATCTAATTATCACATATCTATCTATCTATCTATCTATCTATCTAGTGTTATACCCTATGAGGGGGCAGCATTATACCCTATGAGGGGGTGCATTATACCCTATGAGGGGGGAGAAGCATTATACCCTATGAGGGGGCAGCCTTATACCCTATGAGGGGGTGCAATATACCTTATCTTCCAACAAAATTAATTCTAAGTCCTCCATTTTGTTGGCGAGGCTTCTGGCATTTGTATACATGCACTTTATGTATGTCTGTACCTCTATTTCTTAAATTATTAACTGTTCTAACCTCACCCCCCATGCCACTACCACCCCCAATTTCATTATTTGTGCCCAGGTCTCTATCTACACAGTCTTCCCCTCTTATAAAATGAATACCCTCCCCTAGTTCCAAATTTAAACACTCCTCCACCCTTCTAGCCATTTTTTTCCCCAGCACAGCTGCACCCTCCCCATTGAGGTGCAGCCCGTCCCTAGCGTAGAACCTGTAGCCAACTGAGAAGTCGGCCCAGTTCTCCAGGAACCCAAACCCCTCCTTCCTACACTAATTCTTGAACCACTTATTAACTTCCCTAATCTCCTCTCTGGCGTGGTACAGGAAATATTTCCAAAAATACCACCTTGGAGGTCCTTGCCTTAAGATTGCAGCCTAATTCCCTGAAATCATCTTTAAGGACCTTCCACCTACCTCTGTGTCATTTGTACCAATGTGCACCATGACCGCTGGATCCTCACCAGCCCCTCCCAGTAATCTGTCAACCCGGTCAGCGATGTGTCAGACTTGCGCGCCAGATAGGCAGCACACCGTTCGACGATCCCTTTCTTTGTGACAGATTGCCCTATCTGTTCCCCTAATAATTGAGTCCCCCACTACCAGCACCTGTCTGGCCTGCCCTGCTCTCCTATTTCTCCCCTTACTGGAGCATATACTCCTCTGGCTTTCAGAGGACATGCCTTGCTGCAGCAGTGCTACCCCTGCACTGACACTCCCCTCATCTGCCAACTTGGCAAACTTATTGGGTTGTGCCAGATCAGGACTAGCCTCCCTGGCACTCTTCTGTCTACCCCACCTTCTAACTGTCACCCATCTTACTGCTTCACTGTCCTGCAGATCCAACCTAGCATCCCCCCCTCATCTATCTCATTGAGCGTCTGCTCAGTGAGTAGAAGTCTCCTTTCCATATTGTCTATTGATCTCAGTGTTGCCAGCTGCACATTTAAATCCAGTATCTGGGCTTCCAAATGCACAATGTGCTCACATCTCGCACAGCAGTATGCACCCTCGACTGGCTGGTCAAGGATTGCGTACATGCGGCAAGACGTACACTGGATGGCATTGGCAATAGTGGAGCACATTCCTAATGGGGATTGCACCAGACAGAAAAGATAAGTAAAAATAAATAAAAAGTATTAATAAAATATAACAGCAATTCAGTAATACCTCCTTTGCAAACTCCCTGAATCCAAAGTCACTGAATCACAAGTCACACACTTACCACCGTTCGCACTTACGCTCAGGTCACACTCAGCTCGTTTACACTCGCTCAGGCAGAAGATTTAAAGAGATTTTTTTTCCCTTCACCAGCAAACCACCCTGCTGCTCAATGCACTTCCAAAAGCTCCTGTGTATAATTTCACTGGTGGTCACTGTATTACACTGACACTGTATGCAGATCTTCTGTGTATAAATATCAGGATCCTGTCAGCGTCGGCGAACTGCCATGGCTGAGCAGCGTGACTCACCCCTACTGCGGGAGGGCCCGGGGTCCGATACTGCAGGGAAAGTTGAGGCAGACGGGACCTGCCATGCTGAAGGTAGTAAGAAGTACAAGGACCTACGATCATGTGACCACAGGGGGCGGGGCTTAGTGTCCCACTTCTGAAGATGATTGTAGGACTCTACTACAGGAATCCTGGAGTAGAGGCGAGGGGAACTCAGGTCAGACAAACGGGCGGTCATACATGGAGAGGGCGGCGCGATACCAGAGGGGCGAGCAGAGAGTAGTCAGAACGTAAGCAATGAGTCATACATGGAGATAGCTGCACAGTACAAGAGGGGCAATCAGAGAATAGTCAGGTCATAGGCAATGAGTCATACACAGAGATAGCAACGCAGTACAAGAGGGACAGGCAGAACTCGTAACAGGGACAGAACCAGATCAAAACCAAACAAGCATAAAGTATTACAGTCACAAAGCACACCAGGGTCACACACACTCGGCCAAGGGTCTGAGTATAAACGATGAGGAATGAGCCCACAATGAGGCTTTAAAAAGCCTCCCAGAATCTCAGAGTGAGGCCATCCACATTAACCTCTGAACTACCTAATCCCACAAGCTGAGCAAACCTTGACAATAATGTTGCCAGTGATCACTGAGCTCCTGTGTATAATGTCACTGGTAATCACTATATTACCTGTACACTGACACTATATACAGAGGTACTGTGTATAATGTCACTGGTGGTAATAACAGTGTTGTTATTATTGTGGTTTGTATTCATAATCAGTACTGTAGTATTCCATCAATAAGTGGTGGTAATTTGTGGACTGTTCACAGTGTGGAAGTATTTCTCCGTATATGAATTATTATTTGGTCCCTATATGCTGGTAATATGTCATATTATTCGGTCACTATGTGGTGGTAATATGTGGTCTGGTCATGGTGTGGTTGTATTTGTGCCTTTTATGTGATATGATGCGGGTACTATGTGGTCTGGTCATGGTGTGGTGGTATTTCTCCCCTGTATGTGGTATTATTGGTCTTGGTACAGTGGATTGTGTTGTGTTTGACGGTCATTAGTCTTCTCTGATATTAATTAGGAGAATATTCTTTATTTCCATTAGAGATTAAATACTTTGTAAACAGCGGCAGAGATGCACTTACAGGGGTTTCCTGTGGAAAAACGTAATCTCCTATTCACAGGACAAGTGATAACGTATTGATTGGGGGGGTCTAACTACTTGGACCCATTCAGCAAAATGTGGAACTTTTTATCCCCATTAGACTGGAGTGGCATGTCCGACTTGACCACTGATCCATTCATTCCCTCAGTGGCTGCACTTGTATTTTTATAGAAGCTCCAAAGAGAATGAATGAAGCTTCGGTCAGATATCTAACCTGCTGCTCCATTTTAAAATGGGGATAAGTGTCCTATCAACGATAAAACTTTCTCATTCTTCCGGTCGGTGCAGTTTCTAATGGTCGGACGTATGCGATCAGCTATCCTATAGAGCCCATGGATCGGTGACAAATTGTTTTAACCAAAGAACCACATTAATGTAAACTACCGTAATTATACATTCCAGTTATGGGGGTGCACAGTAGATGTGCAGGAGCCGCCTGTGTTTTACAGCCGAGGCTCCACTATAATGGGGATAACGACTGACAGATATTAGCATATAGCTGTAGCATGGGGCCCTAGAGTCCATTCCCCTGGTGGGCCCCAGACACCCCAGTTCGACCCTGAATATACGTCATTGTGGATTATCAGATACCGAATTTAGGGAAATTTCACTGTAATATGGAAGGCAATGACATGAATAGATAGCAAAATCAGGTTTGTCTACAATCTTTTTTATTTGTTAGGTTCTTTCCTGTTACAGCACTTCTGTTCTGTAGTATAAACCTTCTCTCACACTAGTGCTAGCGATAAACCTTGGTTTGCCTTCTTCTAAAGTCTCTGTTGTCCCTGCAGACTAGGACCTTCTCTCTTTACTCCTTGGGTATCCGCTGTCCTAGCAGGAAGTGAGAAACGTTCTCGTAAATCACAAGGATGGTACAGCAGGCGGGGTCGCTCAAAATAACTTGGGGGCAATTTTCTTTAGAAGTCCGTATATACTCGTGTATAAGCCGACCTATGTATAAGCCGACCACCCTAATTTTGTCACAAAAAACTGGGAAAACTTATTGACTCACGTAAAAGCCTAGATTGGAAAATGCTGAAGCTACTGGTAAATTTAAAAAAAAAATGGGCCCCATAAGATGCTCCATAAAGTTTATGATGGCCCCATATAATGCTCCATAAAGTTCATGATGGGTTCCATAAGATGCTCCATACAAAAATATGCCTAATAATGCTGCACAGTGAATAATGGTGGCCCTATAACATGGTCCATAATAACATATGCCCCATATAATGCTGCACAGTGATTGGTGACCCCTTATAATGCTGCACAGTGATTGGTGGCCCCTTATAATGCGCAGTGATTAGTGGCCCCTTATAATGCTGCACAGTGACTAGTGGCCCCTTGTAATGCTGCACAGTGAGTGGCCAATTTTAATGCTGCGCAGTGATTAGTGGCCCCTTATAATGCTGCACAGTGATTAGTGGCCCCTTATAATGCTGCACAGTGATTAGTGGCCCCTTATAATGCTGCACGGTGATTAGTGGCCACTTATAATGCTGCCCAGTGATTAGTGGCCCCTTGTAATGCTGCAGTGATTAGTGGCCCCTTATTATGCTGCACGGTGATTAGTGCCCCCTTATTATGCTGCACGGTGATTAGTGGCCCCTTGTAATGCTGCACAGTTATTAGTGGCCCCTTATAATGCTGCACAGCGATTAGTGGCCCCTTATAATTCTGCACAATGATTAGTGGCCCCTTCTAAGCTGCACAGTGATTAGTGGCCCCTTACAATGCTGCACAGTGACTAGTGGCCCCTTACAATGCTGCTGCAGCAGCCTCAATTAAAAAAAACAAAAAACTATATACTCACCTTGTCGTTGCTGCAGCTGCTGCACCTCAGCGTTGCTGGCTCTGCAGTCACTGTTCAGGCAGAGGGCGCCTGCTAACTACGTCATGGCACCCTCTGACCTAAACGTCACTGCCAGAGGAAGCAAGACAGCAGAGCGACGCACAGCGTTGGAACGGGGTGCAGGTGAATATGGCTCCCCCCGTTATACTCACCTCTCCTGGCATGTCTCTGCAGCACCCCGTGCTTGTTCCATCTTCTCAGCGCTGTTCTTCCTGCTTTCTGCGGTCACGTGGTGCCGCTCATTACATATGTGCATATTAATGAGGGTAATCAGCGTACCACGTGACCGCTGAAAGCAGGAAGAACAGCGCAGAGAATATGGAATAAGCACGGGGGGCTGCAGAAACATGCCAGGAGAGGTGAGTATGATCTCCGACACCCCCCGCTCCCCCTTCCCGGCCGACCCCTGGTATATGACTCGCGTATAAGCCGAGAGAGGGACTTTCAGCCCAAAAAAATGGGCTGAAAATCTCGACTTATACGCGAGTATATACGGTAAGCCTTTTTTTTTTCCTTTAAGACAGAAGAAACAAAACTATTAACTCTTCTTCTAAGGTCTGACTGTGAGCTCGGACCCTCCCCAGCTATTTGTTAGGGAACTCCAGGCTAAGGGGTCGTACTGCTATGTTCTGTTATTGCAGGCTTCATCATCCCAATCATAGTCCATCATCAGCACATCAGCCCCATCATAGTCCATCATCTGCACATCAACCCCATCATAGTCCATCATCAGCACATCAGCCCCATCATAGTCCATCAACAGCCCCATCATTGTCCCATAATGAAAGAGGTGTTGTTGCGCATTCTTAATAGCCGCTTGTTCCAGACACCCTGTTCTTAGGATTGGTGGGGGTCCTGGCAGTGAAACACCCGTAATCAGCAAGTTATGATCTACCAATGGCTAGGGGATTACTTGCTGAGGAGGCACAAGTTGGGGACTACTGTTTTTAAAGACCACACTACCTATATCAGGAGCTGTGAAGAAATGCATGTTTCTCAGCTTTATCTTGAGTCCATTTTCCTTGTCGATAATTCTTAGATAATTCTGGGAAAAAAAGTGTTATATTACATATAACAAACGTTAGACTTTATTATCCAAAGACAATTTATCGGCAGTCAGTGCAGTGTACTACATTAGTTTGTGGGACAGAACATGTTAATAAAGGGTCAGTCTCATCACTGCACTCACCGTCCATAAGCTTTATTAGGGTAGATATCCGGAGAATATGGATATAGTAGATGGATACTCCCCTCTCAAGAAACCTTCCCTCATATGAGCTATGATGACTACATACCACTGCAAACAGCAGATGAAACTTGAGGCGCACTATTTAGAAGAGGAGTTTTCCCAAACATTTATGTGTTATCCATAAAATATTCTATAAATGTCTGATAGGCAGAGGTCCCGGACGTGAAACCCGCATCTGTCTACAGACCTGGGGGAACTATGAATGGAGATATGGCCATTCACTATTGGGGAGGTTCCTATAAGATCTGAGTACTCAGCCTTGTGTTTGGTTATTTTCATAGACCTTGACATGAGCGGCAGGTTACATATGAAACCAGTGCTCCACCCAATTCTTCCTGAAGCAATTTTGTGGCTGATTCAAGACCCCTGTACTATTGATTTGAGGGTTCCTAAATGGTTGGAGACCCACACCAGTCTATTGTATTTGAGATGTTGTACCCTCTTAATGAAAGTTCAGAGGAAAATACCTTCAACAAAACTGCTGGTTGGGTCGGATGTGGTATTCTGAGCCATTTGGTTTGTTGTCTCATATGTTTATGCTTAAAGTTCTTTATGGTTTGTACTTGTTGAGTTTATGGGACCTTTGTCTATACTGTACTGTTCCTTTATCAATTTTTTAGATAAGAATTCCATACTGTTAGGTGAAGAACTGGTGCTACCCTTCTTCACATTGAGGCATCATCCTACCATTGTGATCAGAAGCCCTATAACCCGGCTTCATTGTTAGGATGCAGGATTTATATAAATTAGCTCTACTGGGGTCTTAAAAGTGCAGGCATTGAGGAAGAAGTACAAAATCAGCAGGCAAATGAGTAGTCAGAAACAAGCAAAGGTCAGGGCAGGCAGCAGTGCAGAAACATAACCGGAAACAACCATAAAACCAAAGAAAAAAACGACCCACAGTCCATATAGTGCAGAATAATATACATTTTTATTAGTATCACAGATTAATAACCGGAAACAAGCAGAGGTCAGGGCAGGCGGCAGTGCAGAAACATAATCCATTGAGCAAGCTGAGGTCAGGGCAGGCGGCAGTGCAGAAACATAATCCATTGAGCAAGCTGAGGTCAGGGCAGGCGGCAGTTCAAAAACATAATCCATTGAGCAAGCAGAGGTCAGGCAGGCGGCAGTGCAGAAACATAATCCATTGAGCAAGCAGAGGTCAGGGCAGGCGGCAGTTCAAAAACATTATCCATTGAGCAAGCAGAGGTCAGGGCAGGCGGCAGTTCAAAAACATAATCCATTGAGCAAGCAGAGGTCAGGCAGGCGGCAGTGCAGAAACATAATCCATTGAGCAAGCAGAGGTCAGGGCAGGCGGCAGTTCAAAAACATAATCCATTGAGCAAGCAGAGGTCAGGGCAGGCGGCAGTTCAAAAACATAATCCATTGAGTAAGCAGAGGTCAAGGCAGGCGGCAGTGCAGAAACAATCCATTGAGCAAGCAGAGGTCAGGCAGGCGGCAGTTCAAAAACATAATCCATTGAGCAAGCAAAGGTCAGGGCTGGCGGCAGTGTAGATGCATAACTTTAAACAAGCAGAGGTCAGGGCAGGCGGCAGTATAGAAACATAATCCATTGATCAAGCCATAGTCAAAACCGGAAAATCTGTCTGAGAAGCAGCTGTGCAGAAGATGGTATGTGCTCGCCACTACATTTTCCGCCGGCTAAATCAAAGTGTCGCGGAATTCTCTTCTCGGGAGAATGATCTTCCTAGGACTTGGAAGGAAACCCAAATCTCTCTTGTAGGCACGTTGTACATCCTGTGGGCTCATCAGCATTACTTGCATGATCTTTCCAGTGGTATAGCTGACTGGCAGGTGTGGTGTAGGATTGTAGCCTTGTTTAGCAGTCACCTTAATACGCGGTTGATGGTCGTAAGGCATACTGAGGAGTATACGTGCTTGAGAGGGAGTTAGCTCCATCCAGGTGCATGGGGATGGGCTCCTGGGCAATGTGGCTGTTGTCTCTTCCTCATCTACTGTTCTGGTGAGTATCAGGCGTTCCTTCATACCCTCTGGCTCTGCGCTGATGTGTGCTGCAGGTTGTACGAATCGGCCTATTTCGGGCATTGTAGGATATGGTGGTGGACTTTTCAGTCTGGAATATCGGTCCTTTGCCTTTTCTGGTGTTTTGAACAGGCATTTAATAAATGACACGATATAATAAAGCACTGCCATCACATACCCCGTGAAGCCAGTTGGCCTTTGGTGGTGTTCAGGCCTCTGACTGTATAGGGATGTCCTGGCATGTGGGAGACGTCTCCGTGGTTGGAACTTTCCTCCAGCTACGGGTGCAGCCATTAGGCTGCCTTCCCCTCCACACACACAAAAGTGTGTGCGGATGGTAGAAAACACTCCCAAAAAAAAGAAATAAAAGTAAAAAAAATAAACAAAACAAGTAAAAAGTGATTTACAAGTCGCTCTGGGTTAGTGTTCAGCTCTCCTCTCTATCTCTGCTTGCCTCGCACTGACCGTTCTTGCGGAACATTCCATGACTCGTGGACAACGCTTCTGTGATGTCATAAAGACGAACATGGCAATGGGTCTAATATAGGAGAACTAGTTATGTTACCCATGGCAGACCATCCAATACCAGCTGCCACTGTACGGATAGGGGTTAGCTGGATTGGGATGAGATGTATAAAAACTTACCGGTACAAGAGCCCAAGTCATTGCTTTATTTACTGTTTTTGCTTTTTTACCTGTTTACAGGCAAATCTTTCTATTTGATATTTTCAAACCTGTATAATTCTGTATCCTCATATGTGAGATAACGTGATGTATCTATTGTCAGCTCCTTCTAGGAATGTCTCCTCCTCTCTTCCCGGTAACACGGATCACCCGTGATGGGCACAGACCATTGCTGTAGTCGGAATTATTTCATATAGCTTCAGAATAAATGTTAAATAATATTGTATTTTTTCCATATAATTGGCTCAGATCACTTTTTTTAATTTGTCTGTAATTCTAAGTAGTGATAAAAAAATAAATAACCCCAAGTGTGAACCTGGTGTAGAACGTACAAATTGTCCAGAGTCTCTCCTGGGCCATGTTCACACGTGCAGAAGTGCTGCATTGTTTCCATAGGTATTCGCACTAAAGCAATCAAAACTTTTTATTGTATTTTTTTGTGGCAGTTTTTTCGAATGCATTTTTTTAGTAGAGGAATGCTTCAGTTCCACAATTGGAGACTTCATTGGAATTTTGCATGCGTTTTTTATGCTCTCCATATACTATAGTGGAAAATATTAAACAAAAGCATCAAAAAGTTCACACTTCTGCTGCACCATTAGCCCCTGTATGTAGTACAGCTTAGGCCTCTTTCACACTTCAGTTTTTTGCATCAGTTCAAATCCGCCAAAAAGGCAGACAAGCGGATCCGTTCTGAACTGATGTGAACGGATGGCACAGGATCCGTTTTCAGAAGGATCCTGAAAATGAGGAAATTTAAAGGAAACGCTGGTCGGGAAGGAGAGAGAGAGAGAGAGTAACGTTTGGCGGATCCTCAAAAAAAACGGATGAAACGGACAGCCATCCGTCACAATCCGCCATTAATGCAAGTCAATGGGGAAAAAACGGATCCTCAAAAAAAAATTGAGGATCCGTTTTTTGTCAAAACCTGACGGATCGTGACTGATTGCAAAAAACTGAAGTGTGGAAGGGGCCTTAGGGAGCGATAAATGAAGTGAAAAGAAAAGTAAAACAACAAAAAAAGATTTAAACAAATATGAAAAAAAAAACTCATAAAAGTTCAATTTTCCTCCATTGAAAATGAACATAAAAAAAAATGTCAAGTGATATCGCCGCATCCAGCAAAGTCCAAGCTATCAAAATATAAAAATAATTAACCCAATTGGTAAACACAAAAAATTTAAAAACGCCAACATTGCGGTATTTTTTGGTCGCTGCAATACCACTTAACCCCTTACCTACAATTGACGTAATATTCCGTCCATGTGACCATGGACCTAATTACCATGGACGGAATATTACGTCATCGCGATCAGCGGCGCCCACGTGGTGAGCGCCGCTGATCGCGGCCGAGTGTCAGCTAATTATCATAGCTGACACCCGGCACAATGTGTCAGGGGCGGTTACGGACCGCCCCCGACACGTTAACCCCTTGCACACCGCGATCAAACATGATCGCGGTGTACCGGGGGTTAAAGGGAAGCATCGTCAGGGAGGGGGCTCCCTCCGTGCTTCCCTGAGCCCCCACGGCAGCACAATGTGCAGCGCTGCTGCGGAGGACTCCTTTCCTGCAGGTCCCCGGATCCAATATGGCGACGGAGACCTCCGGGGGCCTGCAGGAAGCTGGCTTCCTCAGTGCCTGCAAAGTGCAGGCATGAGGAAGCCTGTGCAGTGCCTGACAGATCGCTGATCTGTCACAGTGATCTGTGATGTGACAGATCAGCGATCTGTCACAGGACAGTGATGTCCCCCATGGGACATTGTAATAAAGTAAAAAAAAAATAAAAAAAAGTGTAAAAATAATTTTAAAAAAATCGCCAAATAAATTAAAAAAAAAAAAAAAATATTCCCCAATAAATTCATTTTTTGGAAATAAAAAAAACAAAACAATAAAAGTACACATATTTGGTATCGCCGCGTCCATAATGACCCGCCCTATAAAACTGTCCCAATAGTTAACCCCTTAAGTGAACCCCTTAAAAAATAAAAATAAAAAACGAAGCAAAAAATAATGATTTATTATCATACTGCCGAACAAAAAGTGCAATAACGCGCGATCAAAAAGATGCATACAAATATCCATGGTACCGCTGAAAACGTCATCTTGTCCCGCAAAAAATGAGCCACCATACAGCATCATCAGCGAAAAAATAAAAAAGTTATAGCTCGCAGAATAAAGTGATGCAAAAATAATTATTTTTTATATAAAATTATTTTCATTGCATAAAAGCGCCAAAACATAAAAAAACCACCTAAATGAGGTATCGCTGTAACCGTACTGACCCGAAGAATAAAACTGCCTTATAAATTTTACCGCACCCGGAACGGCGTAAACGCACCACCCAAAAGAAATTCATGAAACGCTGGTTTTTGTAAATTCTGCGTCCCAAAAAACGAAATAAAAAGCGATCAAAAAATGTCACATGCCCGAACATGATACCAATAAAAGCGTCAACTCGTCCCGCAAAAAATAAGACCTCACATGACTCGGTGGGTCAAAATATGGAAAAATTATAGCTCTCAATATGTGGTGATGCAAAAACTATTTTTACAATAAAAAGCGTCTTTTAGCGTGCGACAGCTGTCAAACATAAAAACCGCCATAAATAGTAAATCAAACCCCCCATTATCACCCCCTTAGTTAGGGAAAAATAATAAAATTAAAAAAATGTATTTATTTCCATTTTCCCACTAGGGTTAGGGCTAGGGCTAGGGTTAGGGCTAGGGCTAGGGTTAGGGTTAGGGCTAGGGCTAGAATTGGGGGTTTCCACTATTTGCGCACATCGGGTGCTCTCCAAACGCAACATGACATCTGATCTCAATTCCAGCCAATTCTGCGTTGAAAAAGTCAAATGGTGCTCCTTCCCTTCCAAGCCCTGCCATGCACCCAAACAGTGTTTTACCCCCTCATATGGGGTATCAGCCTAATCAGGACAATTTGCAAAACAACTTTTGGGGTCCTATTTCTCCTGTTGCCCTTAGGAAAATAAAAATTTTGGGGCAAAAATATCATTTTTGTGGAAAAAAATTTTTTTCTTATTTTCACGCCTGGGCGTTATAAACTTCTGTGAAGCACTTGGGGGTTCAAAGTTCTCACCACACATCTAGATAAGTTCCTTGGGGGGTCTAGTTTCCAAAATGGGGTCATTTGTGGGGGGTTTCCACTGTTTTGGTGCATCAGGGGCTTTCCAAACGCGACATGGTGTCTGATCTCAATTCCAGCCAAAAAAGTCAAATGGCGCTGCTTGCCTTCCGAGCTCTGCCATGTGCCCAAATAGTCATTTACACCCACATATGGGGTATCAGTGTACTCAGGACAAATTGCACAATAACTTTTAGGGTCCTGTTACCCTTGGGAAAATAAAAATTGGGGGTGAAAAGATCATTTTTTGGAAAAAATATGATTTTTTAATTGTACCGCTGTGCATTATAAACTTCTGTGAAGCCCTTGTGGGTTCAAAGTTCTCACCACATATCTAGATAAGTTCCTTAGGGGGTCTAGTTTCAAAAATGGGGTCACTTGTGGGGGGTTTCCACTGTTTAGGTACATCAGGGGCTCTCCAAACGCGACATGGCGTCCGATCAGAATTCCAGCCAATTTTGCATTGAAAAAGTCAAACGGCGCTCCTTCCCTTCTGAGCTCTGCCATGCGCCGAAACAGTGGTTCCCCCCCACATATCAGGTATCAGCGTGCTCAGGACAAATTGCACAATAATTTTTGCAGTCCAATTTCTCCTGTTACACTTGGTAAAATAAAAAAAATTGAACCTGAAGTAATTTTTTTTGTGAAAAAAAGTTAAATGTTAATTTTTTTTAAATATTCAAAAAATTCCTGTGACGCACCTGAAGGGTTAATAAACACCTTGAATGTGGTTTTAAGCACCTTAAGGGGTGCAATTTTTAGAATGGTGTCACTTTTGGGTATTTTCTATCATATAGACCCCTCAAAGTGGCTTCAAATGTGAGGTGGTCCGTAAAAATAAAATGGTGTTGCAAAAATGAGAGATCGCTGGTCAACTTTTAACCCTTATATCTTGCTAACAAATAAAAATGTTGCTGATGTAAAGTAAACATGTGGCAAATGTTACTTATTAACTTTTTTGTGTGCCATATCTCTGTGATTTAAGGGCATAAAAATTCAAAGTTGGAAAATTGCGGAATTTTCAAAATTTTCGCCAAATTTCCGTTTTTCTCATAAATAAACGCAAGTTATATGAATGAAATTTTACCACTAACATGAAGTACAATATGTCACGAGAAAACATTGTCAGAATCACCGGGATCCACGGAAGCGTTTCAGAGTTATGACCTCATAAAGGGACAGTGGTCAGAATTGTAAAAATTGGCCCGGTAGTTAACGTGCAAACCACTCTTGGTAGTGAAGGGGTTAAAATGCGTAACAAGCAACTAAAATGTCATATCTATCCCAAAGTAATATCCATAATAACGTCTCGCCTTATGAAAAAATAATCCCTCTCATAGCTCTATTGAACGAAAAAGTAAAACTACGGGTCTCGGAAAATGGCAACACAAACTCCAACATATTTTTTATTTCAAAGTCTTGATTTTTTTTCTACCACTAAAATAATTTAAAAATCTGGGCACGTTTAGTATCTCTGTAATCATACTGATGAGGAGAATCATATTACATGGTCATTTTTACCACATAATGTACGCCGTAAACATAATTAAGGTCAGAATTGCGTTTTTTTTCACAATTTTCCCATTTCCCTGTACATTGTGTGTCAGGATAAGTCACAACCACTGCCACCAATATTTCTTGAACACCACTTGCTCACGACACACCTGCCCTGGGATGTTACTATAAAGGTGAACCTCCCATATTCTTTTGTCCACTCACCTAAGCGCACCCCGCAGACAGTTCTCACATCACCATCACACTGTTTGCTGCTATCGGTCACTGTTTTGATAGGCCAGTGAGACACCTGCGCTGGGTCACACACTAGCACACATGCCACCCAGCTTTTCTGAGCCCCTGATAGGTGCTCTTCTTGTACTTTTGTATACACATACAGCAAAACACAACCAAGGTATACTCGCCGTCCTCAGGGTTTGGGGGACGTTTAGCGCAGAAAAGAACAAACTTATTAAAATTTAGATTTAAAGGGATCCTGTCAGCAGGATTGTGAACAGTAAAGTACAGACAGTGTCAGGTCTACGCTGTTATACTGATTAAAATGAGGTGACCTGGGTGATGAAATGCATCTTGTGGTTGTTGTGTAATCTGTATTTGTAAATTTCAGTTATTGAGATTCTGGTGCTCCGGGTGTTTGTGGGGTTACAAAAAAAAGGTTTGCATTCATCAAAATGGTGCCTGTGCTGTAGTAAAATACATGACTAATATCAATATGTAGACATGTGTAAGGGGTTGAGAGTCTTACCCCTTTAAACCCCCATGTTGCTGTTGTACTTGTATACAGTGGGGAAAAAAAGTATTTAGTCAGTCAGCAATAGTGCAAGTTCCACCACTTAAAAAGATGAGAGGCGTCTGTAATTTACATCATAGGTAGACCTCAACTATGGGAGACAAACTGAGAAAAAAAAATCCAGAAAATCACATTGTCTGTTTTTTTTTTTTCATTTTATTTGCATATTATGGTGGAAAATAAGTATTTGGTCAGAAACAAAATTTCATCTCAATACTTTTGTGATATATCCTTTGTTGGCAATGACAGAGGTCAAACGTTTTCTGTAAGTCTTCACAAGGTTGCCACACACTGTTGTTGGTATGTTGGCCCATTCCTCCATGTAGATCTCCTCTAGAGCAGTGATGTTTTTGGCTTTTCGCTTGGCAACACGGACTTTCAACTCCCTCCAAAGGTTTTCTATAGGGTTGAGATCTGGAGACTGGCTAGGCCACTCCAGGACCTTGAAATGCTTCTTACGAAGCCACTCCTTCGTTGCCCTGGCGGTGTGCTTTGGATCATTGTCATGTTGAAAGACCCAGCCACGTTTCATCTTCAATGCCCTTGCTGATGGAAGGAGGTTTTCACTCAAAATCTCACGATACATGGCCCCATTCATTCTTTCATGTACCCGGATCAGTCGTCCTGGCCCCTTTGCAGAGAAACAGCCCCAAAGCATGATGTTTCCACCACCATGCTTTACAGTAGGTATGGTGTTTGATGGATGCAACTCAGTATTCTTTTTCCTCCAAACACGACAAGTTGTGTTTCTACCAAACAGTTCCAGTTTGGTTTCATCAGACCATAGGACATTCTCCCAAAACTCCTCTGGATCATCCAAATGCTCTCTAGCAAACTTCAGACGGGCCCGGACATGTACAGGCTTAAGCAGTGGGACACGTCTGGCACTGCAGGATCTGAGTCCATGGTGGCGTAGTGTGTTACTTATGGTAGGCCTTGTTACATTGGTCCCAGCTCTCTGCAGTTCATTCACTAGGTCCCCCCGCGTGGTTCTGGGATTTTTGCTCACCGTTCTTGTGATCTTTCTGACCCCACGGGGTGGGATTTTGCGTGGAGCACCAGATCGAGGGAGATTATCAGTGGTCTTGTATGTCTTCCATTTTATAATTATTGCTCCCACAGTTGATTTCTTCACTCCAAGCTGGTTGGCTATTGCAGATTCAGTCTTCCCAGCCTGGTGCAGGGCTACAATTTTGTTTCTGGTGTCCTTTGACAGCTCTTTGGTCTTCACCATAGTGGAGTTTGGAGTCAGACTGTTTGAGGGTGTGCACAGGTGTCTTTTTATACTGATAACAAGTTTAAACAGGTGCCATTACTACAGGTAATGAGTGGAGGAAAGAGGAGACTCTTAAAGAAGAAGTTACAGGTCTGTGAGAGCCAGAAATCTTGATTGCTTGTTTCTGACCAAATACTTATTTTCCACCATAATATGCAAATAAAATGAAACAAAAACAGACAATGTGATTTTCTGGATTTTTTTTTCTCAGTTTGTCTCCCATAGTTGAGGTCTACCTATGATGTAAATTACAGACGCCTCTCATCTTTTTAAGTGGTGGAACTTGCACTATTGCTGACTGACTATATAATTTTTTTCCCCACTGTATATATTTATATAATATGTTATACCATTGTTGCGCATTATCGTATATTTCATGTTGCTGTATTATTTATATAGCATAAACTATGTTTCTGCACCTTGTACTTGGTAGGGACAGTGCAGTCTGGGCTATGGTCACTAGATGGGGCACTGAGCTCATTGCACAGTAGATGTAGCTGTAGGACATATAGGAGTTAACTGTAGGAGGGGATAGCTGGAGAATAAGCCAGGATGGTCTTCCAGTTTCAGGCAGTCAGAGGCCTGACCCCTTTGTGCTCGGGTGGGCTATATGCCTGAGCTGCCTAACTACCCCGTGATGTTAAAGCTGATGCCCAGCCATCTAGAGAAGAACACGGTACAGCAGAACCAGCAATAAAGTGGAAAAGAGTGTAAGTAAACAGAGGAAGATTGAAGGTTACCGTAAAAGGGTACGGGCAGGTCACTCCAGAATGTGGTGGAAAGCTACGTGGGCTGAATCTCTGATGTCCGGGGCGAAACATGCTGGAGAGCGCTTCACCGTGGTGACGCTATACAGGGAGGACACTGAGGAGCCGTCTGAGACGCTTCGTCAAACGGAAACACTGCAAGGAACAGTGAAGGGAAAGATGAAGTAATGTGCTGTCTTTACTGTGATGAAAATGCTGGAAACTATGTGGATGTGCTGTGTCCTGAAGTAAATAAATTTGCTCAGCTAAGAGTTGCCCTGGACTGTGTCTCTATTCATTGGGATCAAGGATCAGCATCAAGTCGGCGTAGCAAAGGGGACGCTGACGGCACGGTGAGTATTCACCGTACCATGCAAGAGAAGAGGTACCGTTTTCCTGTAGAGGGAGGTCAGGGTATACAATGCCCGAACCCGAAATACTCAGCCACGACTACTGCCCTGGCTGACCTTTACACATAAAGTGTAGAAGTCGGGGGGGAAAGTGGGGAATGTGGTCTAGAAGTGATCAAGTATAGTGTGTTATTTTCTGCAGCAAACGTGTCCTGGCTGGAAGAGGAAGAAAAGCGAAGATGAATCGCTACAAATACAGAGGTCACTGGTAAGTCAGTAATTTACCTGGACACTTACATTATATAGTATATACAGAGCTCCTGTGTATAATGTCACTGGTGATCCTTGTATTACCTGTACGCTGACTATATGCAGAGCTCCTGTGTATAATGTTACTGGTGAGTCACTGTATTACCTGTACACTATACACTATATACAGAACTCCTGTGTATGTCTCCAGTGATCATTCTATTACTTGTACACTGACATTATATATACAGACAGGTAGCGTCGGACTGATTCTCCGGTGGGCCCTGGCATCTGGTGGGCCCTGGCACCTCTACTGGTATACAGGGACAGCAGTTGCCTAGGGCCCCCACTGCTCCAGGGGCCCCCAGCCAGTGCCACACAGCTGCTATGGGGGCCCTGCCAGCGGAGCAGCAGCGGGTGTCAGGAGGCAGGAGCCACTGTCCCCACTACTAAAGAGAAATGAATATTCACTGCTTCAGCAGTGAATATCATTTCACTCTCGGCCTCCACTCACCCCGGGGCCCCGCTCCCCAACCTAGGCAGCCGGCGCCGCCCTCAATTGCAGTGGAAGAGAGAGCATCTCTCTCCCATCAGTCCCCTCTGCTCCTGACTCACAGCCGATGCGCGATGACGTCACTTCATCGCGCACCCGCTGTGTGTCTGGCAGACGGGTCAGCTGCTGACACTGAAGCAGTCATCAGCGTGGGAGCAGGAGGAGAGGTGAGTATTGTGGTTTGTTTTTTATATCTCTCTATATCTATCTCTATCTATCTCTATATCTATCTGTCTCTATATCTATATATCTCTATATCTATCTATTTCTATCTGTATATCTATATCTCTATCTCTATATCTATCTGTCTCTATCTTAGATATAGAGATAGATAAAAATAGATAGATAGATAGATACATATAGAGGTAGATATAGATAGATATAAATAGTCTATATCCATCTATCTCTATACCTATCTACATCTATCTCTATCTATTATTTTTATATCTATCTATCCATCTATATATCATCTATCCATAGATCTATCTATTTATCCCCTATCTATCTATCTATATACCTATCTATAGCTATCACTATCTATTATCTTTATATCTATCTATCTAGCTATCCATATATCTATTTATCCCCTATCTATCTATTTATCTATCTATATCTATCTAGGTCTATCTATCTCTATAGCTACCTATATCTTTCACTATCTATTATCTTTATATCTTTATATCTATCTATCTATCCATAGATCTATCTATCTATTATCTATCTATCTATACATCTAATTATCACATATCTATCTATCTAGTGTTATACCCTATGAGGGGGCAGCATTATACCCTATGAGGGGGTGCATTATACCCTATGAGGGGGGGGAAGCATTATACCCTATGAGGGGGCAGCCTTATACCCTATGAGAGGGTGCAATATACCTTATCTTCCAACAAAATTAATTCTAAGTCCTCCATTTTGTTGGCGAGGCTTCTGGCATTTGTATACATGCACTTTATGTATGTCTGTACCTCTATTTCTTAAATTCTTAACTGTTCTAACCTCACCCCCCATGCCACTACCACCCCCAATTTCATTATTTGTGCCCAGGTCTCTATCTGCACAGTCTTCCCCTCTTATAAAATGAATACCCTCCCCTAGTTCCAAGTTTAAACACTCCTCCACCCTTCTAGCCATTTTTTCCCCCAGCACAGCTGCACCCTCCCCATTGAGGTGCAGCCCGTCCCTAGCGTAGAACCTGTAGCCAACTGAGAAGTCGGCCCAGTTCTCCAGGAACCCAAACCCCTCCTTCCTACACTAATTCTTGAACCACTTATTAACTTCCCTAATCTCCTCTCTGGCGTGGCACGTGGTACAGGAAATATTTCCAAAAATACTACCTTGGAGGTCCTTGCCTTAAGATTGCAGCCTAATTCCCTGAAATCATCTTTAAGGACCTTCCACCTACCTCTGTGTCATTTGTACCAATGTGCACCATGACCGCTGGATCCTCACCAGCCCCTCCCAGTAATCTGTCAACCCGGTCAGCGATGTGTCAGACTTGCGCGCCAGATAGGCAGCACACCGTTCGACGATCCCTTTCTTTGTGACAGATTGCCCTATCTGTTCCCCTAATAATTGAGTCCCCCACTACCAGCACCTGTCTGTCCTGCCCTGCTCTCCTATTTCTCCCCTTACTGGAGCATATACTCCTCTGGCTTTCAGAGGACATGCCTTGCTGCAGCAGTGCTACCCCTGCACTGACACTCCCCTCATCTGCCAAACTTATTGGGTTGTGCCAGATCAGGACTAGCCTCCCTGGCACTCTTCTGTCTACCCCACCTTCTAACTGTCACCCATCTTACTGCTTCACTGTCCTGCAGCTCCAACCTAGCATCCCCCCCTCATCTATCTCATTGAGCGTCTGCTCAGTGAGTAGAAGTCTCCTTTCCATATTGTCTATTGATCTCAGTGTTGCCAGCTGCACATTTAAATCCAGTATCTGGGCTTCCAAATGCACAATGTGCTCACATCTCGCACAGCAGTATGCACCCTCGACTGGCTGATCAAGGATTGTGTACATGCGGCAAGACGTACACTGGATGGCATTGGCAATAGTGGAGCACATTCCTAATGGGGATTGCACCAGACAGAAAAGATAAGTAAAAATAAATAAAAAGTATTAATAAAATATAACAGCAATTCAGTAATACCTCCTTTGCAAACTCCCTGAATCCAAAGTCACTGAATCACAAGTCACACACTTACCACCGTTCGCACTTACGCTCAGGTCACACTCAGCTCATGTAAACTCGCTCAGGCAGAAGATTTAAAGAGATTTTTTTTCCCTTCACCAGCAAACCACCCTGCTGCTCAATGCACTTCCAAAAGCTCCTGTGTATAATTTCACTGGTGGTCACTGTATTACACTGACACTGTATGCAGATCTTCTGTGTATAAATATCAGGATCCTGTCAGCGTCGGCGAACTGCCACGGCTGAGCAGCGTGACTCACCCCTACTGCGGGAGGGCCCGGGGTCCGATACTGCAGGGAAAGTTGAGGCAGATGGGACCTGCGATGCTGAAGGTAGTAAGAAGTACAAGGACCTACGATCATGTGACCACAGGGGGCGGGGCTTAGTGTCCCACTTCTGAAGATGATTGTAGGACTCTACTACAGGAATCCTGGAGTAGAGGCGAGGGGAACTCAGGTCAGACAAACGGGCGGTCATACATGGAGAGGGCGGCGCGATACCAGAGGGGCGAGCAGAGAGTAGTCAGAACGTAAGCAATGAGTCATACATGGAGATAGCTGCACAGTACAAGAGGGGCAATCAGAGAATAGTCAGGTCATAGGCAATGAGTCATACACAGAGATAGCAACGCAGTACAAGAGGGACAGGCAGAACTCGTAACAGGGACAGAACCAGATCAAAACCAAACAAGCATAAAGTATTACAGTCACAAAGCACACCAGGGTCACACACACTCGGCCAAGGGTCTGAGTATAAACGATGAGGAATGAGCCCACAATGAGGCTTTAAAAAGCCTCCCAGAATCTCAGAGTGAGGCCATCCACATTAACCTCTGAACTACCTAATCCCACAAGCTGAGCAAACCTTGACAATAATGTTGCCAGTGATCACTGAGCTCCTGTGTATAATGTCACTGGTAATCACTGTATTACCTGTACACTGACACTATATACAGAGGTACTGTGTATAATGTCACTGGTGGTAATAACAGTGTTGTTATTATTGTGGTTTGTATTCATAATCAGTACTGTAGTATTCCATCAATAAGTGGTGGTAATTTGTGGACTGTTCACAGTGTGGAAGTATTTCTCTGTGTATGAATTATTATTTGGTCCCTATATGCTGGTAATATGTCATATTATTCGGTCATTATGTGGTGGTAATATGTGGTCTGGTCATGGTGTTGTTGTATTTGTGCCTTTTATGTGATATGATGCGGGTACTATGTGGTCTGGTCATGGTGTGGTGGTATTTCTCCCCTGTATGTGGTATTATTAGTCTTGGTACAGTGGATTGTGTTGTGTTTGACGGTCATTAGTCTTCTCTGATATTAATTAGGAGAATATTCTTTATTTCCATTAGAGATTAAATACTTTGTAAACAGCGGCAGAGATGCACTTACAGGGGTTTCCTGTGGAAAAACGTAATCTCCTATTCACAGGACAAGTGATAACGTATTGATTGGGGGGGTCTAACTACTTGGACCCATTCAGCAAAATGTGGAACTTTTTATCCCCATTAGACTGGAGTGGCATGTCCGACTTGACCACTGATCCATTCATTCCCTCAGTGGCTGCACTTGTATTTTTATAGAAGCTCCAAAGAGAATGAATGCAGCTTCGATCAGATATCTAACCTGCTGCTCCAGTTTAAAATGGGGATAAGTGTCCTATCAACGATAAAACTTTCTCATTCTTCCGGTCGGTGCAGTTTCTAATGGTCGGACTTATGCGATCAGCTATCCTTTAGAGCCCATGGATCAGTGATAAATTGTTTTAACCAAAGAACCACATTAATGTAAACTACCGTAATTATACATCCCAGTTATGGGGGTGCACAGTAGATGTGCAGGAGCCGCCTGTGTTTTACGGCCGATGCTCCACTATAATGGGGATAACGACTGACAGATATTAGCATATAGCTGTAAGATGGGGCCCTAGAGTCCATTCCCCTGGTGGGCCCCAGACACCCCAGTTCGACCCTGAATATACATCATTGTGGATTATCAGATACCGGATTTAGGGAAATTTCTCTGTAATATGGAAGGCAATGACATGAATAGATAGCAAAATCTGGTTTGTCTACAATCTTTTTTATTTGTTAGGTTCTTTCCTGTTACAGCACTTCTGTCCTGTAGTATAAACCTTCTCTCACACTAGTGCTAGCACTAAACCTTGGTTTGCCTTCTTCTAAAGTCTCTGTTGTCCCCGCAGATTTAGAGATTTCCAGCATTACTCCATGCAGCCATAAGGACCTTCTCTCTTTACTCCTTGGGTTTCCGCTGTCCTAGCAGGAAGTGAGAAACGTTCTCGTAAATCACAAGGATGGTACAGCAGGCGGGGTCGCTCAAAATAACTTGGGGGCAATTTTCTTTAGAAGTCCGTATATACTCGTGTATAAGCCGACCCATGTATAAGCCGACCACCCTAATTTTGTCACAAAAAACTGGGAAAACTTATTGACTCGCGTATAAACCTAAGGTGGAAAATGCCGAAGCTACTGGTAAATTTCAAAAATAAAATGGGCCCCATAAGATGCTCCATAAAGTTCATGATGGCCCCATATAATGCTCCATAAAGTTCATGATGGGTTCCATAAGATGCTCCATACAAAAATATGCCTAATAATGCTGCACAGTGAATAATGGTAGCCCTATAACATGGTCCATAATAACATATGCCCCATATAATGCTGCACAGTGATTGGTGGCCCCTTATAATGCTGCACAGTGATTAGTGGCCCCTTAAAATGCTGCATGGAGAGTGGCCCCTTATAATGCTGCACAATGATTAGTGGCCCCTTATAATGCTGCACATTGGTTAGTGACCCCTTATAATGCTGCACAGTGATTAGTGGCCCCTTATAATGCTGCACAGTGATTAGTGGCCCCTTATAATGCTGCACATTGATTAGTGGCCCCTTACAATGCTGCACGGTGATTAGTGGCCACTTATAATGCTGCACAGTGATTAGTGGCCCCTTGAAATGCTGCAGTGATTAGTGGCCCCTTATTATGCTGCACGGTGATTAGTGGCCCTTTGTAATGCTGCACAGTGATTAGTGGCCCCGTATAATGCTGCACAGTGATGAGAGGCCCCCTTATAATGCTGCACAGTGATGAGTGGCCTCTTATAATGCAGCACAGTGATGAGTGGCCCCATATAATGCTGCACAGTGATTACTGGCCCCATATAATGCTGCACAGTGATTAGTGGCCCCTTGTAATGCTGCACAGTGATTAGTGGCCCCTTGTAATGCTGCACAGTGATTAGTGGCCCCTTGTAATGCTGCACAGTGATTAGTGGCCCCTTGTAATGCTGCACAGTGATGAGTGGCCCCTTGTAATGCTGCACAGTGATGAGTGGCCCCTTGTAATGCTGCACAGTGATGAGTGGCCCCTTATAATGCTGCACAGTGATTAGTGGCCCCTTATAATGCTGCAAAGTGAATAGTGGCCCCTTGAAATGCTGCAGTGATTAGTGGCTCCTTATTATGCTGCATGGTGATGAGTGGCCCCTTATAATGCTGCACGGTGATGAGTGGCCCCTTATAATGCTGCACGGTGATGAGTGGCCCCTTATAATGCTGCACAGTGATGAGTGGCCCCTTATAATGCTGCACAGTGATGAGTGGCCCCTTATAATGCTGCAGTGATGAGTGGCCCCTTGTATTGCTGCACAGTGATTAGTGGCCCCTTACAATGCTGCTGCCGCAGCCTCAATTAAAAAAAAGAAAAAACTATATACTCACCTTGTCACTGCTGCAGCTGCTGCTCCTCAGCGTTGCTGGCTCTGCAGTGACTGTTCAGGCAGAGGGCGCCTGCTAACTACGTCATGGCACCCTCTGACCTTAACGTCACTGCCAGAGGAAGCAAGACAGCAGAGCGATGCGCAGCGGTGGAATGGGGCACAGGTCAATATGGCTCCCCCTGTTATACTCACCTCTCCTGGCATGTCTCTGCAGCCCCCCGTGTTTGTTCCATCTTCTCAGTGCTGTTCTTCCTCCTTTCTGCGGTCTCGTGGTGCCGCTCATTACATATGTGCATATTAATGAGGGTAATGAGCGTACCACGTGACCGCTGAAAGCAGGAAGAACAGCGCCGAGAAGATGGAATAAGCACGGGGGGCTGCAGAAACATGCCAGGAGAGGTGAGCATGATCTCCGACACCCCCCGCTCCCCCTCCCTGGCCGACCCCCAGTATATGACTCGCGTATAAGCCGAGAGGGGGACTTTCAGCCCCAAAAAATGGGCTGAAAATCTCGACTTATACGCGAGTATATACTGTAAGCCTTTTTTTTCCTTTAAGACAGAAGAAACAAAACTATTAACTCTTCTTCTAAGGTCTGACTGTGAGCTCGGACCCTCCCCAGCTATTTGTTAGGGCACTCCAGGCTAAGGGGTTGTACTGCTATGCTCTGTTATTGCAGACTTCATCATCCCAATCATAGTTCATCATCAGCACATCAGCCCCATCATAGTCCATCATCAGCACATCAACCCCATCATAGTCCATCATCAGCACATCAGCCCCATCATAGTCCATCATCAGCACATCAGCCCCATCATAGTCCATCATCAGCACATCAGCCCCATCATAGTCCATCATCAGCACATCAGCCCCATCATTGTCCCATAATGAAAGAAGTGTTGTTGCGCATTCTTAACAGCCGCTTGTTCCAGACACCCTGTTCTTAGGATTGGTGGGGGTCCTGGCAGTGAAACACCCGTAATCAGCAAGTTATGATCTACCAATGGCTAGGGGATAACTTGCTGAGGAGGCAGAAGTTGGGGACTACTGTTTTTAAAGACCGCAATACCTATATCAGGAGCTGTAAAGAAATATATGTTTCTAAGCTTTATCTTGAGTCCATTTTCCTTGTCGATAATTCTTAGATAATTCTGGGGAAAAAAAAGTATTTTAATACATATAACAAACTTAAATTGTCTTTGGAGAATAAAGTCTATCGGCGGTCAGTGCAGTGTACTACATTAGTTTGTGGGACAGAACATGTTGATAAAGGGTCGGTCTCATCACTGCACTCACCGTCCATAAGCTTTATTAGGGTAGATATCCACAGAATATGGATATAGTAGATGTATACCCCCTCTCAGGAATCCTTCCCTCATATTAGCTATGATGACTACATTCCACTGCAAACAGCAGAAGAAACTTAAGGCGCACTATTTACAAAAGGAGTTTTCCCATACCTTTATGTGTTATCCATAAAATATTCTATAAATGTCTGATAGGCAGAGGTCCCGGACGTGAAACCCGCATCTGTCTACAGACCAGGGGAACTATGAATGGACAGATGGCCATTCACTATTGGGGGGGTTCCTATAAGATCTGAGTACTCAGCCTTGTGTTTGGTTATTTTCATAGACCTTGACATGAGCGGCAGGGTACATATGAAACCAGTGCTCCACCCAATTCTTCCTGAAGCAATTTTGTGGCTGATTCAAGACCCCTGTACTATTAATTTGAGGGTTCCTAAATGGTTGGAGACCCACACCAGTCTAATGTATTTGAGATGTTGTACCCTCTTAACGAAAGTTCAGAGGAAAATACCTTCAACAAAACTGCTGGTTGGGTCGGATGTGGTATTCTGAGCCACTTGGTTTGTTGTCTCATATGTTTATGCTTAAAGTTCTTTATGGTTTGTTCTTGTTGAGTTTATGGGACCTTTGTCTATACTGTACTGTTCCTTTATCATTTTTTTAGATAAGCATTCCATACTGTTAAGTGAAGAACTGGTACTACCCTTCTTCACATTGAGGCATCATCCTACCATTGTGATCAGAAGCTCTATAACCCGGCTTTATTGTTAGGATGCAGGATTTATATAAATTAGCTCTACTGAGGTCTTAAAAGTGCAGGCATTGAGGAAGAAGTACAAAATCAGCAGGCAAATGAGTAGTCAGAAACAAGCAAAGGTCAGGGCAGGCAGCAGTGCAGAAACATAACCGGAATCAAGCAGAGGTCAGGGCAGGCAGCAGTGCAAAAACATAACCGGAAACAACCATAAAACGAAAGGAAAAAAACGAACCACAGTCCATATAGTGCAGAATAATATACATTTTTATTAGTATCACAGATTAATAACCAGAAACAAGCAGAGGTCAGGGCAGGCGGCAGTGCAGAAGCATAATCCATTGAGCAAGCTGAGGTCAGGGTAGTCGGCAGTGCAGAAACATAATCCATTGAGCAAGCTGAGGTCAGGGCAGGCGGCAGTTCAAAAACATAATCCATTGAGCAAGCAGAGGTCAGGCAGGCGGCAGTGCAGAAACATAATCCATTGAGCAAGCAGAGGTCAGGGCAGGCGTCAGTTCAAAAACATAATCCATTGAGCAAGCAGAGGTCAGGGTAGGCGGCAGTTCAAAAACATAATCCACTGAGCAAGCAGAGGTCAAGGCAGGTGGCAGTGCAGAAACATAATCCATTGAGCAAGCAGAGGTCAGGGTAGGCGGCAGTTCAAAAACATAATCCATTGAGCAAGCAAAGGTCAGGGCAGGCGGCAGTATAGAAACATAATCCATTGATCAAGCCATAGTCAAAACCGGAAAATCTGTCTGAGAAGCAGCTGTGCAGAAGATGGTATGTGCTTGCTGCAAGCAACTCGCCACTACATTTTCCGCCGGCTAAATGAAAGTGCCGCGGAATTCTCTTCTCGGGAGAATGATCTTCCTAGGACTTGGAAGGAAACCCAAATCTCTCTTGTAGGCACGTTGTACATCCTGTGGGCTCATCAGCATTACTTGCATGATCTTTCCAGTGGTATAGCTGACTGGCAGGTGTGGTGTAGGATTGTAGCCTTGTTTAGCAGTCACCTTAATACGCGGTTGATAGTCGTAAGGCATACTGAGGAGTATACGTGCTTGAGTGGGAGTTAGCTCCATCCAGGTGCATGGGGATGGGCTCCTGGGCAATGTGGCTGTTGTCTCTTCCTCATCTACTGTTCTGGTGAGTATCAGGCGTTCCTTCATACCCTCTGGCTCTGCGCTGATGTTTGCTGCAGGTTGTACAAATCGGCCTATTTCGGGCATTGTAGGATATGGTGGTGGACTTTTCAGTCTGGAATATCGGTCCTTTGCCTTTTCTGGTGTTTTGAACAGGCATATAATAAATGACACGATATAATAAAGCGCTGCCATCACATACCCCGTGAAGCCAGTTGGCCTTTGGTGGTGTTCAGGCCTCTGACTATATGGGGATGTCCTGGCATGTGGGAGACGTCTCCGTGGTTGGAACTTTCCTCCAGCTACGGGAGCAGCCATTAGGCTGCCTTCCCCTCCACACACACAAAAGTGTGTGCAGATGGTAGAAAACACTCCCAAAAAAAAAGAAATAAAGTAAAAAAAAAAAAAACAAGTAAAAAGTGATTTACAAGTCGCTCTGGGTTAGTGTTCAGCTCTCCTCTCTATCTCTGCTTGCCTCGCACTGACCGTTCTTGCGGAACATTCCATGACTCGTGGACAACGCTTCTGTGATGTCATAAAGACGAACATGGCAATGGGTCTAATATAGGAGAACTAGTTATGTTACCCATGGCAGACCATCCAATACCAGCTGCCACTGTACGGATAGGGGTTAGCTGGATTGGGATGAGATGTATAAAAACTTACCGGTACAATAGCGCAAGTCATTGCTTTGTTATTTACTGTTTTTGCTTTTTTACCTGTTTACAGGCAAATCTTTCTATTTGATATTTTCAAACCTGTATAATTCTGTATCCTCATATGTGAGATAATGTGATGTATCTATTGTCAGCTCCTTCTAGGAATGTCTCCTCCTCTCTTCCCGGTAACACGGATCCCCCGTGATGGGCACAGACCATTGCTGCAGTCGGAATTATTTCATATAGCTTCAGAATAAATGTTAAATAATATTGTATTTTTTCCATATAATTGGCTCAGATCACTTTTTTTAATTTGTCTGTAATTCTAAGTAGTGATAAAAAAATAAATAACCCCAAGTGTGAACCTGGTGTAGAACGTACAAATTGTCCAGAGTCTCTCCTGGGCCATGTTCACACGTGCAGAAGTGCTGCATTGTTTCCATAGGTATTCGCACTAAAGCAATCAAAACTTTTTATTGTATTTTTTTGTGGCAGTTTTTTCGAATGCATTTTTGTAGTAGAGGAATGCTTCAGTTCCACAATTGGAGACTTCATTGGAATTTTGCATGCGTTTTTTATGCTCTCCATATACTATAGTGGAAATTATTAAAGCATCAAAAAGTTCACATTTCTGCTGCACCATTAGCCCCTGTATGTTGTACAGCTTATGGAGCGATAAATGAAGTGAAAATAAAAATAAAACATCAAAAAAAGATTTAAACAAATATGAAAAAAAACTCATAAAAGTTCAATTTTCCTCCATTGAAAATGAACATAAAAAAAATGTCAAGTGATATTGCCGCATCCAGCAAAGTCCGAGCTATCAAAATATAAAAATAATTAACCCAATTGGTAAACACAAAAAATGTAAAAACGCCAACATTGCGGTATTTTTTGGTCGCTGCAATACCACTTAAAATACGTAACAAGCAACTAAAATGTCATATCTACCCCAAGGTAATATCCATAATAACGTCTCGCCTTCCGAAAAAATAATCCCTCTCATAGCTCTATTGAACGAAAAAATTAAAACTTCGGGTCTCGGAAAATGGCAACACAAACTCCAACATTTTTTTTACTTCAAAGTCTTGATTTTTTTTCTACCACTAAAATAATTTAAAAATCTGGGCACGTTTAGTATCTCTGTAATCATACTGATGAGGAGAATCATATTACATGGTCATTTTTACCACATAATGTACGCTGTAAACATAATTAAGGTCAGAATTGCATTTTTTTCACAATTTTCCCATTTCCCTGTACATTGTGTGTCAGGATAAGTTACAACCACTGCCACCAATATTTCTTGAACACCACTTGCTCTCGACACACCTGCCCTGGGATGTTACTGTAAAGGTGAACCTCCATTATTCTTTTGTCCACTCACGTAAGCGCACCCCGCAGACAGTTCTCACATCCACATCACACTGTTTGCTGCTATCACTCACTGTTTTGATAGGCCAGTGAGACACCTGCGCTGGGTCACACACTAGCACACATGCCACCCAGCTTTTCTGAGCCCCTGATAGGTGCTCTTCTTGTACTTTTGTATACACATACAGCAAAACAACCAAGGTATACTCGCCGTCCTCAGGGTTTGGGGGACGTTTAGAGCAGAAAAGAACAAACTTATTAAAATTTAGATTTAAAGGGAACCTGTCAGCAGGATTGTGAACAGTAAAGTACAGACAGTGTCAGGTCTACGCTGTTATACTGATTAAAATGAGGTGACCTGGGTGATGAAATGCATCTTGTGGTTGTTGTGTAATCTGTATTTGTAAATTTCAGTTATTGAGATTCTGGTGCTCCGAGTGTTTGTGGGGTTACAAAAAAAGGTTTGCATTCATCAAAATGGTGCCTGCGCTGTAGTATAATACATGACTAATATCAATATGTAGACATGTGTAAGGGGTTGAGAGTCTTACCCCTTTAAACCCCCATGTTGCTGTTGTACTTGTATATATATTTATATATATGTTATACCATTGTTGCGCATTATCGTATATTTCATGTTGCTGTATTATTTATATAGCATAAGTTATGTTTCTGCACCTTGTACTTGGTAGGGACAGTGCAGTCTGGGCTATGGTCACTAGATGGGGCACTGAGCTCATTGCACAGTAGATGTAGCTGTAGGACACATAGGAGTTAACTGTAGGAGGGGATAGCTGGCGAATAAGCCAGGATGGTCTTCCTGTTTCAGTCAGTCAGTCAGAGGCCTGACCCCTTTGTGCTCGGGTGGGCTATATGCCTGAGCTACCTAACTACCCCGTGATGTTAAAGGTGATGCCCAGCCATCCAGAGAAGAACACGGTACAGCAGAACCAGCAATAAAGTGGAAAAGAGTGTAAGGAAACAGAGGAAGATTGAAGGTTACCGTAAAATGGTACGGGCAGGTCACTCCAGAATGTGGTGGAAAGCTACGTGGGCTGAATCTCTGATGTCCGGGGCGAAACATGCTGGGGAGCGCTTCACCGTGGTGACGCTATACAGGGAGGACACTGAAGAGCTATCTGAGACGCTGCGTCAAACGTAAACACTGCAAGGAACAGTGAAGGGAAAGATGAAGTAATGTGCTGTCTTTACTGTGATGAAAATGCTGGAAACTATGTGGATGTGCTGTGTCCTGAAGAAAATAAATTTGCTCAGTTAAGAGTTGCCCTGGACTGTGTCTCTATTCATTGGGATCAAGGATCAGCATCAAGTCGGCGTAGCAAAGGGGACCCTGACGGCACGGTGAGTTTTGACCGTACCATGCAAGAGAAGAGGTACCATTTTCCTGTAGAGGGAGGTCAGGGTATACAACGCCCGAACCCGAAATACTCAGCCACGACTACTGCCCTGGCTGACCTTTACACATAAAGTGTAGAAGTCGGGGGGAAAAGTGGGGAATGTGGTCTAGAAGAGATCGAGTATAGTGTGTTATTTTCTGCAGCAAACATGTCCTGGCTGGAAGAGGAAGAAAAGCGAAGATGAATCGCTACAAATACAGAGGTCACTGGTAAGTCAGTGTTTTACCTGGACACTTACATTATATAGTATATACAGAGCTCCTGTGTATAATGTCACTGGTGATCCTTGCATTACCTGTACGCTGACTATATGCAGAGCTCCTGTGTATAATGTCACTGGTGAGTCACTGTATTACCTGTACACCATACACTATATACAGAACTCCTGTGTATGTCTCCAGTGATCATTGTATTACTTGTACACTGACATTATATTTACACACAGGTAGCGTCGGACTGGCCCACCGGAGAACCGGAGGATTCTCCGGTGGGCCCTGGCATCTGGTGGGCCCTGGCACCTGCTGGTATACAGGGCCAGCAGTTGACTAGGGCCCCCACTGCTCCAGGGGCCCTCAGCCAGTGCCACACAGCTGCTATGGGGGTCCTGCCAGCAGAGCAGCAGCGGGTGTCAGGAGGCAGGAGCCCTTGTCCCCACTACTAAAGAGAAATGAATATTCACTGCTTCAGCAGTGAATATCATTTCACTCTCGGCCTCCAGTCACCCCGGGGCCCCGCTCCCCAACCTAGGCAGCCGGCGCCTCCCTCAATTGCAGTGGAAGAGAGCGTCTCTCTCCCATCAGTCCCCTCTGCTCCTGACTCACAGCCGGTGCGTGATGACATCACTTCATCGCGCACCCGCTGTGTGTCTGGCAGACGGGGCAGCTCCTGACATTGAAGCCGGCATCAGCGTGGGAGCTGGAGGAGAGGTGAGTATTGTGGTTTGGTTTTTTTTATATCTCTATCTCTCTATATCTATCTATCTATATCTATATATCTTTATATCTATCTATCTCTATATCTATCTGTCTCTATATATCTATATCTGTCTCTATATATCTATATCTGTCAGAGGGCAGCATTATACTATATGAGGGGGCTGCTTTATATTCTATGAGCGAGGCTACCCCAACTCCTGCTACATAATTAAGACATGTACTACCTTATATTATACCCTGATATTAGCGCACTTTACTGCACAATTGGTGGTGTTGTATTCCTTTCTATGCAGCTACATAGTGGGCCCCAAGAATGATTTTCTCTGGTGGGCCCAAGGTGTTCCAGTCCAACGCTGCAGACAGGGTCGGACTGGGGCACCTGGACACCAGAGAATCCTCTGGTGGGCCCAGCCACCCACAAAGTGGGCCTCCTGCATCTGCAGCCCCTTTATGAAGTGCACAGTGTACAGCATTCCTTACAGTGAATAGCGCTGTGCATGCTCTGAAATCCTTGCTTGTATTTCCATACCCCCCTACATCACCTCTCTCTATTTATTGGCTAATTATTATTGTTCACTATTATAGCGCCATTTATTGCATGGCACTTTACATGTGAACAAGGATCAGATATAGACCAGTACAATAAACATGATCAATATAAGGCACACACAAGTACAGAAGGAGAGCGGGCCCTGCCCGCGAGTTCTCACAGTCTACAGGGGATGGGTGAGGACACACTAGGAGAGGGGAGAGCTGGTCGTGCGGTGGTTCAGTAGACTGAGGATCACTGCAGGCTGTAGGCTTGTCGGAAGCGTTGGGTCTTCAGGTTCCTTTTGAAGGTTACCGTGGTAGGCTAATAAACACTTTGTTTGATATTACCTCATTTTGCAGCAGAATTGGTATTATTTCTATATAACTGCAAGGTGGGCCCCAAGAATGATTTTTCTCTGGTGGGCCCAAGGTACTCCAGTCCGATGCTGAACGCAAGTATGAAAATCTCATATGAGCAGTCACATGACGACTACTCAAACCACTTAAGCTGTGTAAAGAAGTGAGTACCAAACTGAATTTGTGTCTTGGGTGAAGGCACACCTAGATTCAACTCTGGACAAAAAGAATGTAGTGGTTTTGCGTGATTACCATCTAACTTAGAGGAAAAATAAAATGCCTTCTTCAAAGTCCAAATATGAGTCTAGTTTTGGATGATTTTCTATTTTCAGCCCACACGCCCCTTCTATGATTGCTGTACAGCCTTTACGTTTGTAAAGAGAGCAATGCCTCTGCTCGCACCTTGGGTGGCTGTAACTCCCTTGTGCATTGTGAACGTTACTCGGACTAACAGACATGATGTTTCTTCAAGGCTCGTCACCCTGAGTCACTCACAAACACTGCAAATGTATGAGGGAGAAATATATGTGACACTCTACATTCTCATAAGCCATTGGAGGACTAGAGCTTATGTACATAGAATATATCTCGATGGTTAGATAATTCTGAATCACTCATCTGTGCAGCACAAATAAAGACTGTCATAGCGTCACCTGCTACACCCTCACCAGCAGAAAATAAGCACAGCTGTCAGCCTGGAGTCCTCTACTGTCATATACTTCTACATAATGATCAACTTTAGCTACGTAGATGGAATATTTTGTTTTAATATTTACATATACTTTTTCCAGCACTCCCAATAACAATACTCTCGTGGTCGTTTTGTGACCAAGAGACAGTGTCACTCTTATCTATGGGCTGTGGCAGGCATTGCACTTATTCCCATTCAAGTATAGGCTGGGCCGCAATGGACAAGAGTGGAGCAGACCTCTTTTGCTACTAAGGAATAACCCCTTTATATTTCCGATATTGGTTGCACTATTACCGGGAGAATGCATCATATCATCCTTCCTTTAACCTCTCATTGATCTACAGTGTACATTTTTGTCATAGGTCAGTTTGGGAAGTATGAAGCCAGCACAGGAGCTGAGCCTGACTCATGCTAGCCATCTGGATTCATGCTAGCCAGATGCCAACTGTGTCCAAAAATTTGGAGACTGATGTCAATTTTAATTTCAGATGTTTCTATGGTTACTGAAGTACAATTATAAGCAGTTAATAAGTTTTTAAACTTCTATTGACAAGTACATCAAGTTTATACAAAGACTCAATATTTACAGCTTTGACCCTAAGGCTATGTACACACGTTGCGGATTCTGCTGTGTTTCCGCAGCGTTTTTGGCCCTGCGGAAACGCAGCAGTTCCGCAGACATGGTACAGTACCATGTTAGCCTATGGCATTTCAAATCCGCTGTGCTCACACTGCAGTTTTTTCCGCGCGGTTTTGCTGCGGTTTACAAACCGCAGCATGTCAATTGTTTGTGCGGATTCCGCAGCGGTTTCACACCTTTAACATAGTAGAGGTGTGAAACCGCAGTCTAATCCGCAGGAAAACCCGCAGTTGAATCCGCAGCGTGTGCACGTAGCCTTAGGGTATGTGCACACGCTGCGGATTCTGCTGCGGATCCACAGCGGATTTGGCCCTGCGGATCCGCAGCAGTTCCACAGTGTACAGTACCATGTAAGTCTGTGACATCGGCGGCTATGCCCGCCGATGCCCCTTCTGTAGCAGCGCGCACCGCAGCGTTTCCCTACCTGCACGCTCCCGTCCGGGCTCGCGCCCGTCGTCCACGCTCCCTCACGGCGGCTCCTGGCTCCCGCTCTCTGTCGCGCGCACGCCCCCTCCCGTCCTCTCTCTCCAGCTGTGGGCGGCGCTGAGGGGCTGGCCTGGGGCACGCACTTCCGGGGGTTGGTATATTTCAGGCGTCCTCGCTGTTAGGAGGACGCCTGATGATTGTGTAACAATCTGGCCCCTACAGTTCTCCTGTAGTTAGTCCAAGCTCTGCCTTATCCTTCCTGCCTTCCTCTGTGTCGTTCTCCTCGCTCCCCCCAGTCTGTCCAGGCTCTTCTTTCTTCCATTCCTTGTGGCCGTTCCCTGTCTCCAGTTGCCCTGATCCTTCCTCTTGCCATTCCGTATTGTGTCCTTCCCTGAGCCACCTGTCCCTGCTAGTATATCTGTCCGCTGCCTCCCCAGGCCTTTTGTTCGTGGAGCCGTCCCTCTTGGTTCCGGCTGTCGCGCCTCCGTCCTCTGTGGTCCTGCCCCAAACGGTCCCTGTATAGGGGTCGGTCTTCACCTGGCATGCTCGGCCCAGGGGCTCCGGATCCGCGATCCAGAGGGTCCACTCTCTGACATAGTTTTCGCCAGCACTACAAAGTCTATGGGATTTACAATCCGCAGTGCACATGCTGTGTGAAAAAACACTGCGGAAAAGCTGCGGTTTTAAATCCGCAGAAACAATTGACATGTCAATTCTTTCTGCGGATTCCGCTGCGGTTTGACACCTATTCCATTGTCCAGGTGTCAAACTGCAGGGGAAAACCGCTGGCCAATCCGCAGGTAAAACCGCAGGTCACTTTACCTGCGGTTTTACCTGCGGATCCGCAGATACAAATCCACGGGTGAATCCGCAGCGTGTGCACATAGCTTAGGGATATGTGTAGACGATCAGTAAACGCTGCGGGTTGGACGCTGCATACTTGCATCTGACTCCAGCAAGTCCTATCATCAAGACCGGCGTGAACAACACTGGTCTTCATGAATCGGCACATAGCCCACAGAGTGGAAAACTGATCTAAATACACAGAAATAGCAAAAAATAGTGTTATTCTACATGTAAAAACACAGGATAGTTTACTCTAATAAGTTATTTCAAAGTACAATTGCTCATTAAAAATATATTGCTTCTGTCTGACAGTGGATGACCATATGAGGTTATTTCTGAAGCACTTCATACCGCATACCGTAGATATCATGAATAAATACTGATGCTAGGAAGCCATCTATTGTCAGTATAATAAAACTGCAGCGCCTCTCATGTCACTACTGTTTCCTACAACAGACATTCCATGATTTTCACACAATTATAGGGCCAAAAGATCTTTTGATCATGAAATACGTAGAGAATAAGAGAATTGAATTGTCCTCATTATATAATATCATTAGTGGCCAAAATGTCTACAATAAAATTGAAGTGGTGCCCAATAGCAAGTCTTCCAGTTTACACAAAGGGGTTGTCCATTTAGAAAAACGTTGAGGGACAAGCAGTTAATGCTGAAAAATAGCAAAATAAGAATTACTTCCGGTAACCTCTGGTGTTCCCTTCCAGACGGTGTTTGTATACAGGGCTGCAGTGGTGGCGCCACATCTATAACACGTGACTGCAGCAGCAAATTACTGGTCTCGGCAATCTTGTGCCATGAAGATCAGCAAAGCCTTTGAGCCCAGGCTGCAGCGGTCTTGTGTTGTACATGTCACTGCTACAGCGCTGCACATAGGCTGGTAGCAATGAAACGGCAGTCGCTTTGATAGATAAGTAAGGATTATTTTGTTTTTTTCCTAACCTATTCCCAACATGCTCCAAACAGGGCAGATGGCAGCTGGGTTATACAGCTGGCATCTGTGTGTCACAGCAGCAATCGGAGTTTGCTCTGATGGATGCCATCAATCTCTGGCAGCAACTTTTTAGTAGAGCATCACTTTCCTCACAATGTGGTCACGTGGTGTTGATGGGTGACAATTGTAGCCGATGGCCCACTGATTAGCTAGTTTTGGAGAATTGTGGTAAAATAAAAAAGGGAACTCTGATGGCTATAAGGATAAGTTACAAAAAAAAATTGCACAAACATTTTAACCTCTTTACGCTCCGATCACATTTCTGTCAAAAGTTCACTTTCGAGATTTAACTTATGCAATGGAAAGAGATGCGACTAAATGACAGAACCCACAACAGAACCAGAAGGACCCCAATAATGGGGTCATTCAGTAAGTGGTACCATCTGTCACACTATGGATCTGGTGCTAAAATAGCTTTAGATACGGCACATACAGTGGGTAAGGAAAGTATTCAGACCCCTTTAAATTTTTCACTCTTTGTATCATTGCAGCCATTTGGTAAATTCAAAAAAGTTTTTTTTCTCTTTAATGTACACTCTGCACCCCATCTTGACTGAAACAAAAAAACAGAAATGTAGAGATTTTTGGAAATACCCCCTAGGTATTGGAGTATTCAGGAGAAATTGCACAACAAATTGGTGCAATCCCTCCTGTTACTCTTAGAAATATGCAAAATTTGAGGCTAATAAACTTTTTTTGGGGGGAAAATGTCGCACTCTACAGTACCTGGTCCACTGGCGTGGCTATGGTCCTGAGGAGAGGACATGGGTGCCGGCCTCTGACATTCATGCTGATCGACTGGTTACTATGTTCCATCGTCGCCATCCGGACAAGCCAGGTCCTCGACATGGTGAGGTTCCGGAGGTCCCTCGTAGAAGGCGGGGTACTGTCATGTCGGACACTGTTCACACCAGGGTGTCCGGCAGACAGCGGTAATACCCTGTTGGGTATTCTGTTCCAGTCGGGATAGGGTTAACCAGGTTGTCATGCTGGCTGAGGGCTGGGCCACGCCCTTGGTCTTTAAATAGTTCGTCCTGACTATGGGCGTCGCCGACTATAGCTTTAGCCTAGTGCTAGCAATACCGGTCAGCAGTGGTGGTGTTGGAGCGTCTGATATCTGGTGCAGTATATCCCTCAGTGGTTCTTTCTCCAATCTGTTATATATATATATTTGGTTGCCCTTGCACATTATTGTATTCCCTTGTGTATTAACTGTGTGGTGTTTCTTTTACCCCTGTCCATACGTATTTGTGGGGTCTGGTGTCAGGTCCCCTCACTGGGTGGAGGGAGGTGGGTTCAGCTTAGGGCTGGACAGGAGACAGGGACAGGGTGGAGGCTCAGGCAGGCACACCTTCAGTGTAAACCCTGGGTAGAGGGACAGACAGGGTTCCCCTAGTCTGAGGGACTTCGCAGGGGTCCCAGGGTTTTTGCCTAAAGTAACCTAGGCATACCATGACAATGGTGCTGCTTTTGACATGAAATACTCACCAGATGTCGGTAACAACCCATCCAAATTACACAAGCAAAGAAATCAAACCATAGCTGTCCATAAATTAAGTTATGTGTAATAATGAAAAATGACACAGGGAAAAAGTATTGAACACGATAACTGAAAAATATGAAATACTTCGTACATAAGCCTTTGTTGGTGATGAGCTTCAAGACGCCTCCTATATGGAGAAACTAGTTGCATGCATTGCTCAGGTGTGATTTTGGCCCATTCTTCCAAGCAAACACTTTTCAAATCCTGAATGTTCCATGGGCTCCTTCTATGAATTCTGAGCTTTAGATCCTTCCATGAATTTCCTATTTAATTCAGGTCAGGTGATTGGCTGGGCCATTCTAGCAGCTTTAGTTTCTTTCTCTGAAGCCAATTGAAAGTTTCCTTGGCTGTGTGTTTGGGATCATTGACTAGCTGAAATATCCACTCTTGATTCATCATCATCCTGGTAGATGGTAGCAGATTTTCATCAAGAATGTCTCGGAAAACATTTGTCCATTCATCCTTCCTTCAATTATATGAAGTTTTCCAGTGCCGCATGGAGAAAACAGCCCCACACCATGATGTTCCCCTCCTCTAAACGTCACTGTTATGATATGCAGTGCCTTTTTGGCCTCCAAACATGGTGTGCATTATGGTATCCAAAGAGATCAATTTTGGTCTCATCTGAACAGACTATATTCTCCCAGTATTTTAGAAGCCTGTCTAAATGTTGATGAGAAAACTTTAAACGTCCTTGAACATGCTTTTTGCTAAGCAATGGAGGCTTGTGTGGTGAGCTTGTATACAGGTCATGGAGGTGGAGTGCATTACTTATAGTTTTCTTTTAAACAATTGTACCTGCTAATTCCAAGTTTTTCCATAGATCTCCACAGGTGATCATTGGCTCTTGGACAACTCTTCTGATAATTCTTTTCACTTCTGCCTGAAATCTTGCGGGAAGCACCTGGTTGTGGCCAGTTTATGATCTTGGTGCCGAGATCTCCATCTGCACATGCACCGCCCCCATAGTCCACCGCACAGGAAACCGTTGAACTGCCGGGGCTCTGGCCTGTCACAAAATGTCGGCAGAGCCGGGCACCATCGAAGACTCCCGGCAGCAGCGCGCCGCACATCGGAGCACCCCCTCATCCCAGCCTGTGACCTGCAGCATCACCCCACTCCTGCCTCCTCCAGCAGCGACCCTGGGACTCCCGCTTCACTGCAGCCACCACCCCGGTAAGCAATAGAACGCATGGATTATAAGCACCATCATTTTATTAAAAATTTTTTTTTTTTTTTACTATTTTTCTCCTCAAAATTTGGGGTGTGTTTTATAATCCGAAAAATACCTTAAATCTCTTAACACTCCATGATTATCAGTGCATGTAGTGAAGTCAGCATGTGTGGAGCAGGCACAAGAGCTTCATAATGGGCAGATGCTGGCATTTTTATACAGCTAACATCAGTGATTGGCGATAGCTCAGGCCACTCTTGTTAAGGCCTTAGAAGGAACCCGTCAGCAGGATTGTGCTCAGTAACCTACAGTGTCAGGTTGGTGCCATCATACTGATAAAATGATACCTTGGTTGATGAAATCCATCTTGTGGTTGTTGTTTAATCTTTATTTTCAGTTTTGAGTTAATGATATTCCCGTGCTTCGGGGCAGCCTGTGGGGGGGGAAAGCTTCATCTGGTGCTCTGATTAACTAATCACCAGTAAGGCATCTGACAGGTCACTGATCCCTCACTGACCTGCCCCCTATTTTACATAATATTATATACACATAATGGAAAAAAAACATAGGACATCATTCAAATTGCGTGGGTGGGGACAACCTTGACTGAACGCAATGAAGCACACTCCTATGCCTAAATGAGCAGGTAAGATAACGATATAATGTGCTTTTTGATAAGGATTACAGTGGCGATTTTAATGGAAAAAAGAGTTAGTGATGCACATTGCTTCACTAACAATGTTCTGGGGACACTTTATATGCTACAATGATCTGACAGGCTCCCTTTAACAGTGGGGTACCAGGGGTTAGTATTGGGCCATCTTTTTAATACATTTATAAGGGACCTTGTAGAGGGCATACAAAGTGCAATTTCAATATTTTTATGATACCAAACAAAATGTACAGCAAAATCCTAGGTAGAACTGCCACTGAAGAAGACTTGGGTGTACTGGTGGGAAGCAAACTCACCTTTAGTGACCAGTGCAAGGCAGCTACTGCCTAGGCAAATAAAATTGGCATCTTTCAGTAGGCTGATACCTTGATATCTGCAATCTGATATTTTATTCCTGAGAAATTCACTTTTTCCTTAATAAGTAAATGAGCTCTTAAGCTCTATGGGCCACAGATCTCCATAACAGCAGGGGTGTAAGGAACACAGAGGTTGTGACCACACCTATGTGGGTGAGGGACCCACTGACACCAGTGCAAACTTCAACTAGATGTGCATCCTCGGGCAAACTAGAGAAGTGTCAATTTGAGGTGCAGCAGATTCAGTTTTTGGGTCATTTGGTTCCTGCTAAAGATTTGGAGATGGATTCCGTGAAGGTACAGGCCATCCTTGATTGGGTACAAACTACTAATGTTAGAGATTTATAGAGGTTCTTAGGTTTTGCTATTATTGTAAGTTCATTAAGACCTTCTCAGTCATAGTCAAACCTCTTACTGATGAGACCAAGAAGGGTACTGACTTTTCCTCTTGGTCTGAGGCTGTTGATGCTTTTTTTCCAGTTGGTAGCAGTCACCTATCCACATGGTAGGTGGCAAGTTCTGTATCAGTGGGGGTCCACCCGCAGCACCTCTATAACCCCTACTAATCACTAGTGCACACGCTGGTCTCCTCTCCATTCATGCCCTATGGGTTTGCAGGAAAATGCAGAGCAGAGAGCTGTGTGCACACGCTGCGGATTAATCTGCAGGTGAAACCGCAGAATTTCTCTGCGGTTTTTCATCTCCTCAGTGGAGGAGATGGCAAACCGCAGCAGAATCCGCAGAATTGACATGTCAATTTTTTCTGCGGATTGAAAATCGCAGAAAATTCCGCACCGTCTGCATTGCGGTTTTTGATTCCCATAGGGAATCATGGTACTGTACACCGCAGCAAAAACTGCTGCGGGTCTGCAGCGGCCAAAACCGCAGCAAAATCCGCATCGTGCACACACCCTTATTGCACAGAGGCCTGATTCTGTCTCTGCCTGACCTTGGCACAGGTTATCCCTCACTCTATAGAGACATAACCACTTCATCCAACCAGGGCCGCCATCAGGGCATTACTGCCCTGACTGGCGTATGGGGCCTGGTGGGCAGAGGGGGCCCGCATCGGGCCCGGTCTCCTCTGGTCACCGGGCCCCTACCGGTAGGTAGACCGGGCCATCGGAGCTGCCGCAGCTAAACGCTATTGACAATGCGGGCCCGCCGGCCCACACGTCAATAGTTAACAGCCGCCAGCTAATAGGAGGCTGGCAGCTGACGTCAGCCACAGCGCGCACCTCGCCGGCGTCTGACGTCACTGTCAGTCGCCGACTGGGATGCGCTGCAGTGTGGAGGGAGCGCGAGCGTCACCCGCCGCTGGACCGCGGCCAGGTAAGAAGAACTTTTTTAAATTTTTTAAAATTTTTAAGAGCGGCAATCTGGGGGGCCCGGGGGATACAGAGACATGGGGGAAGAATGCTGGACATGGGCAAAATGCTGAACGCTGGGGCAGATTGCTGGACATGGGGCAGAATGATGAACACTGGGGCAGATTGCTGGGCATGATGGGGCAGATTGCTGGACACGATGGGGCAGATTGCTGGTCTTGATGGGGGCAGAATGCTGGGCACGATGGGGCAGATTGCTTGACACGATGGGGCAGATTTCTAGTCATGATAGGGGCAGAATGCTGGGCACGATGGGGCAGAATGCTGGGCACGATGGGGCAGATTGTTGGACATGATGGGGCAGATTGCTGGTCATGATAGGGGCAGAATGCTGGGCACAATGGGGCAGATTGCTGGACACGATGGCGGAAGATTTCTGGACATGATGGGGCAGATTGCTGGACATGGGGCAGAATGATGAACACTGAGGCAGATTGCTGGACATGGGGCAGAATGCTGGGCACGATGGGGCAGATTGCTGGTCATGATGGGGGCAGAATGCTGGTCATGATGGGGGCAGAATGCTGGTCATGATGGGGGCAGAATGCTGGTCATGATGGGGGCAGAATGCTGGTCACGATGGGGCAGAATGCTGGGCACGATGGGGCAGATTGCTTGACATGATGGGGCAGATTGCTGGTCATGATAGGGGCAGAATGCTGGGCACGATGGAGAAGAATGCTGGACACGATGGGACAGATTGCTGGACACGATGGGACAGATTGCTGGACACGATGGGACAGATTGCTGGACACGATGGGGCAGATTGCTGGACACAATGGTTCAGATTGCTAGATATGATGGGGAAGATTGCTGGACACGATGGGGGCAGAATGCTGGACACGATGGGGGCAGAATGCTGGACACGATGGGGCAGATTGCTGGTCATGATGGGGGCAGAATGCTGGTCATGATGGGGGCAGAATGCTGGTCATGATGGGGGCAGAATGCTGGGCACGATGGGGCAGATTGCTGGGCACGATGGGGCAGAATGCTGGAGATGATGGGGCAGAATGCTGGACACGATGGGGCAGAATGCTGGACACAATAGGGGCAGAATGTGACAGAGAGACACAGGAGGGGGCTGAATGGACACGGGGGCAGAATGTGACAGTGAGACACAGGAAGGGGCAGAATGTGAGGCACGGGGACAGAATGTGACAGTGAGACACAGGAGGGGGCTGAATGGACACGGGGACAGAATGTGACAGTGAGACACAGGAAGGGGCAGAATGTGAGGCACGGGGGCAGAATGTGACAGTGAGACACAGGATGGGGCAGAATGAGATACGGGGCATGATTGGAGATATGGGACATGATTGGAGACCCAGGGGGCAGGATCAAAGACATGGGGGCATGACTGGAGACACTGGGGGCAGGATTGGAGATAGATCGTGCAGGATCATGGGGCAGGATGGATACGGTGAAGACAGATGGGGCAAGATGGGGAGATCATATGGGGCAGAATGGATACTTATGAGGGCGGGATGGGAGAACGGATGGCTGAATGGGGGATATTATTACCACAGGGTCTAATTAAGGGATATTATTACTGCAGTGATGTATTTATTTTATTTTTTGAGTATACTGTTTTAAATGGGGGGAGGGCGGTCCTGTTACTGTGTAGAGTGACACTATGTTGCCTTTTTTTCTTCATGTGATGTAATGTAGAGGTTGGGAAAATTAAGTAATATGTTCTGCAAGCGGAGCTCTAGGTAACTGTTATTTCCTGTGGAGACGAGCCCTGGCTGGAAGACGTGATGGCGGTCTGTGCTGGATGAAAGATGAAAAGCAAAGATGAAGGACTTCACCTAGAGACGTCACTGGTGAGTTAGTGTGTCACCTATACACCGACACTATACACTGTATAGAGGCCTTGTGTATAATGTCATTGATCACTGTATTACCTGTACACAGACACTGCATACTAAGTACAGATCTCCTGTGTATAATGGCACTTATGGTGATAGTATCGTGTTTTTTTTATTACTGTTCAGTATTGTAGTATTCAGTCACTGTGGTGGTAATATGTGGTCTGGTCATGGTGAGGTGCTGTTCCTTGTATGTGATATTATTCGGTCACTGTGGTGGTAATATGTGGTCTGGTCATGGTCTGGCGGTATTTGCTCCTTGTGTGTGGTATTATAGGTCACTATGTGGTCTGGACATGTGCGGTGGTATTTTTCCCTTGTATGTGATATTATTGGTCATTTTAAAAATTGAAAAATAGAAAAAACCTAAATTGTATCACATATTTTAAATATTTAATAGGTTACAGTAGAATAGAGCACGGCAAAAAGAGTTTACCCTGTTATGGTGGCGGCTTAAAAAAATCTTTTGGCCAAAACAAAAGCTGCAGGCTATATGTGTGATCTGGTGATGGGACCTGTTAGGCTACTTTCACACATCAGGTTTTCGGCGTCAGGCGCGATCCGGCGTCGTGCCGGAATGCCGGATCCGGCAAATGTTTTGTAAAACCTGAAGTGCCGGATCCGGTTTTCTGCCGGATCCGTCTTGTTCTTGACAGACAAAACCGGATCCGTCTCATCCGGTTCATCCGTTTTTCGACGGATTACGCCGGATCCGGTTTTTAAAATTGACCCTTGTGGCCTTCCGAACGGGATTGGCTACTGGAAAACTAGATATAGCATGTTCCTACAGCCCTTCTTTGACAGGTTGTAGAGAAGAAAGTGCAGGTTGGAGAGAAGAGCAAGTTACTGGCGAAGATGGATGTTGTCATTGGAAATATTACCACTAGAAGTTCTGTGACGGTTTCAGGGACAATTTTCCACTATACTTTATGTCACCTCAAGGCAGAGTACACTGGGATGACAGAGTGTGAAAGATTTGTGCCCTAAACTTGTGTACCTTCTGGACCAACAGTATATACCTTTGCCAACCAAAGTTGGCTATCTTGTCATGGTCTTACTATTTTTAGCTTTAGGCCACAGGTGTGTACCTGGTTGTGTTTTATGCAAAGTATTTCACCTTTTAACAAAAGTTGTGTACATTGTTAGGAAATCACCAACAATAAACACAACTTTTTAGGTGAAATACTTTGCTTCAAACACAACCAGGAACACAACTGTGGCAAAAAGCTAAAATTTACCCACAGTTATATACCTGGTTTTGAATACCTTTTTACCTTTGAAATACCCTGTATTTAACCTTTTTTTTAAAACATAGTTCGCCGCAGAAAGAAATGACAGACAACCATTGTGAAACGAATTTAACTTATTTAAATTTTTTTTTTTTTTATGTTTTTAAAGTGCAAAAAACTTTTTTAATAAAGGTTTTAAACCCAATGGGCATTTTTATTACAACAAAAAAACATTACAAATCTGTGTACTGTGGGGTGGAAATACTGCTGGAGGGGCTGCGGGACACTTCGACACTGGGTGTGTGGAGAGAGGACTGGGATCGTGGTGGGGAAGGAACAGTTAGAGGTGAAGGTGTGGAAAAAGCTACAGAATGGGTGGACATGTGGGAGGCAGAAGAGGTGGTGGGCGGTGGAGTGGAGGGTTGGGCAGGGACTGTAGGAGCAGATGATGTTGATGGAAAGTTGTATGGGGAAGGAGTTTGGGACGGGGAAGGAGTTTGGGACGGGGAAGGAGTTTGGGACGGGGAAGGAGTTTGGGACGGGGAAGGAGTTTGGGACGGGGAAGGAGTTTGGGACGGGGAAGGAGTTTGGGACGGGGAAGGAGTTTGGGACGGGGAAGGAGTTTGGGACGGGGCAGGTTGCTGGAAGTGGGGAGATGTCTGGTACTGGTGAGGTTGCTGGTATGTAATAGGAGGGGGAGGATGGAAAGTGGCTGGAGGGGGTGCAGGTGGAGGAACTACAGTGGTGGGAGGTGGAGGTTGGGAGGTAACCTGCTGTAGAGCACCGTGGCACGAATGCATTACATGCATCTGCTGGGTAGGAGATAGTGTTGCCATGCGCTCCACAACAGACCTGAAAAAGGTGTGGTTTGGCGAAGATCTTGCTTCTGAATGCATGGTTTGCAGAAGTGTCTTCACCTCCAGAATGCTGGAGTTGATCTGCTGAAAGCCTGCGGCGATTTGCTCTGACAAGACTTTGAGACAGTTCTGGAAAGATGCATTCAGATGCAATAACTCTTGCGCATAACTCTTTTCCTGACCCCTCTGCCGCTGCCGCCCAGTACCCGCAGGTGTACTAGAGGCGGCAGGGGCAGAAGGGTGGGGTAAAGGGAAAGCGATCTCCTCACCAGCAGCTTCATGTAATGTAGGCGGCCACGATGCTCCTGTGCTGGTGGATGGGACAGATGGGTCCAATGTGTGGGAAGGCTGGGAAGGTGCAGATGTACCGGGGCGGTCGAAGTGTCCCTCGGTGCCGGTCTCCTCAGGGATCGCCTCAGAAGGGTCCAATCGTGCAGGCTCCCGAGTGCTGCTCACCGTGCTGTGTAATAAAGAGAAAAAATAACAATTAAAATACTGACATGGTATGGCCCTGGCTGAAAAAAAAAAAGTTACATCTAACATTTTTTTCACATGTGGTGTGTAATATTTACCTTCTGGTGAGCATTGTTTCCCGGAGGAACGACAGGGCTTGTGCGTACTTGTACTTGCTCCTGCGTCCTCCAGATCCACTCGGGGCCCGCATCTCTATTGAACTCCTTCTTGAAACGATCCCTCACAGACCGCCACCGATTCACAATTCTGTTCCCTGAAACGAGAAAGGAGTGGTTAGTATACAACATCAGTGTTTCACAAACTCCAGTCCTCATGGTCCCCAGGGGTCATGTTTTCAGGATTTCCATAGTAAATAGAAATCCTGAACACATGATCCGTGGGGACCACGAGGACTGGAGTTCGGGAAACACTGGTTTACATCAAGCAACCGTTACTGTATATACTTACGCTCTTTAATCTGGGCCCGAGCTTCGAGGTCCTCCCAGCGGCCCACAAGGAGAGAACAGATTTCCTCCCAGAGTCGTCGGGTAATGATCAGGTCAGCGTGGCGGCGGTCAGCCATATTCCAGAGCGGCTCCCTTTCTCTGACGAGATCGATGAGGCGGTCCACATCAATCCCTCCATCCTCACCGTCAGAGTCGGGAGCACGCTGTGAAGGCTGTTAAAGAAAAAGACAAAAATAACATAATTAGCCTCCACAAAAGAAATGAAATAAAAAGTGCAAAAAAACAAAGCAAAAATATTTATACTTACACGCTGGTGACCGCCGCGTTGCTGTCGCCGACGACCCTGGGAGGCACTGCGAGGACCTCTTGGCCGAGCACCAGATTGGGAAGACTAGAGAAGAAAACAAAAAATGTTATGTCTTTGGATGTAGGCATTTGTTTGCTGTGTGTGGTCTGCAGAACATTGTTTTCTATGTGTTGTGTGTAGTGTGATGTTGTGTTTCTGCGTTTGATGCAAAAAACTTACCAATTGTGAGCCCACTCCAGGTGTCTGTCCACCCCATCCTTCTTCTTCTGGGAGCTCCTCTTCATCTTGTGAATCCTGTTTTGAAATAAAAGGCAATGAATAGACATATATTACAGAGATGATGGATTTTGGAAATAAAAACTTACCGTCAAACGCTGACGATGCGAGGGAGGGCTCCCAGAAGAAGATGTGCTGTCCTGTTGATGGCCAGACTCCATGGCTGTGGGTATTGCTGCTGCCAGTGATGCCATTTCTGCTGCTGCTGCATCTCTTTGGCGGCTGTTGAATAAAGAGAAACAAAGGGCCAATGAATATCTTGATATTCCATGGCCCTAGTTTGGAGGAATGGGGGATTTGATAATTACCGTCTCTCATCTGCTTCTGGACTCCCCTCCCGTTCAGCATGCTGCTCCACTTGGGGTGGTGCTGCTGGTGCTGCTGCTGCATCTCTTTGGCGGCTGTTGAATAAAGAGAAACAAAGGGCCAATGAATATCTTGATATTCCATGGCCCTAGTTTGGAGGAATGGGGGATTTGATAATTACCGTCTCTCATCTGCTTCTGGACTCCCCTCCCGTTCAGCATGCTGCTCCACTTGGGGTGGTGCTGCTGGTGCTGCTGCTGCATCTCTTTGGCGGCTGTTGAATAAAGAGAAACAAAGGGCCAATGAATATCTTGATATTCCATGGCCCTAGTTTGGAGGAATGGGGGATTTGATAATTACCGTCTCTCATCTGCTTCTGGACTCCCCTCCCGTTCAGCATGCTGCTCCATTTGGGGTGTTGCTGATGGTGCTGCTGCTGCAGATGTCTGCTGCCTTCTCCTGCTTCTTGGCTTGGGTGGCATGTTGGGTGTGGCTGAGGGTCCCATTGTCTTGCTTTTATATATCTCCTGTGGGCAGAGCTACTGAGCATGCTCAGACCAAAAAAACCGGATCCGGCGCATTGCGGCCCTCATAGGCTTTCATGGTGTGAAAAAGCCGGACGCGCCGGATCCGGCTTTTTCGCCGGAGACAAAAAACGTTACAGTAGACGTTTTTTCCAGACGCCGGATCGCGACACATTGCGACACATTGCCAGATCCAGCGAAAACCGGATGAAACGCATGGCCATCCGGCGCAAATGCAAGTCAATGGGGGGAAAACGGATCCGGCATTGCATTTCGCCGGATCCGGTTTCTGTCAAAAGCGCCGGATCGCGCCTGACGGCGAAAACCTGATGTGTGAAAGAGGCCTTAATGTGTGATTGGTGAGAAGTGGAGTTTTTCCAAGAGAAAGCGGTGGGACTTTGGACAGTTCGAGGGGTGGAGGCGGGGCTGGGATGGAGCCTGGGTGGAGTCTCAAGGGGGCCCCGAAAATTTTACCAGTATGGGGCCCCATGATTCCTAGTGGCAGCCCTGCATCCAACCAAAACATCCCAGGCTTCACAGACGGCATTCCCAGCACCTGACCGCACTCTCGGGCACCACAACTTTACACTGAGCTGACTCTGAGAGCAGAGCTCGCGGCAGCAGCTAATACATGCTTTTATCTGTCAGGGGCGGGAACAGAGCTACCAATCAGCGCCTTCCTGGAGTTTGACAGCCAATCAGCTTACGTTATTTAACCTGCTCCGTCCCTGCTTCCTTTTTTCCTCTCCTGTGCGGTAGAGTCCTGCTACCACGTGACATGGCATTTGTCGCTCCCCGGCCGGTGTTCGTGTGCCGACGTAGGCTGCCCCAGCGAGCGCCGCGCTCCCAGCCCACGGTGTGTGTACACTGGCGGCCGGCAAGATATGTGCTCTATCCTGAGGAGACAACCGCACCAGAGCCGGTCTCCGCGGTGAGCAAGGTAACAAGAGCTCGTCTCTATGCGCGGTGTCAGATGGCAGGAAATGCTGAGACTTGTAGTACTGCAGGTGCTGAGGGAGGTTATTGGGTCGGTCCTGTGTGCAGATCACTGTGCATTGCTGGGATCCTGCTGCAGAATGTAGGGCATAGCTGGGGGTGCAGGGGGCTTCACTCTCTCCCATTGCAGTGGCTGCATGGTCACACCATGGCCACATAGAGACGCACCACACTAAAGTGCACAAAGCAATAGACTTCTTTCTACACTGGGACTGCTTACATAGGACTGCAGCCAAGCACACAGACACCAGTGATGAGAAACTTCTGCTCCTGCCTGGAAGAAGTAACATGCTTCTATTCCTCGCACTCCCCCTTAAAGGAACCAGTTATGTCCCAGCAGCCTTCACTTTGAGTAAATTCCCTGTATAAATTTTTGTACAAACGAAGTTTTAAAAAAAGCCTTTATAGTGTCCTCGTTTGCTGTGCTAATGAGGGCTTTGCCTAGTCGATGGGGTGTTAAGCCCCCGTCACACACAGATCTCGCTAGCGAGATCGCTGCAGAGTCACACGTTTTGTGATGTAACAGCGATCTCGCCAACGAGATCTGTGTGTGACATCTATCAGCGACCGCCCCCCTGCTGGGTATCGCTGATCATTCTTGAAAGCTCTGGACTTTTTTTGGGTCTTTGGTCTCCCGCAGGCGGGACATCAGCGAGCTCGTATCCAAGGTAAACAGCGGGTTTCTAAGCGGCGCGCGGTGCTTAGGAACCCGCTGTTTACCTTGGTTACCAGCTCCCTGCACCAGCGCGCTGGTAACTAAGGTACACAGCGACGCGCCCGCTCGTTGTCGCTGGTGCTGATAGCTGGTGAAGCTGCCTGTTTGTCAGCTCACCAGCGATCATGTAGCGACACACCAGCGATCCTGACACGTTGATATCCTTGTCGGGATCGCTGGTGAGTCGCTATGTGACGGGGCCCTTAGTCTGACGCTGGGTGTACGCTTCCTGGCTACAGAGGCGCTCGAGTCCAGAAGCTCAGAATATGCTTTCTGGACATGGGCTCCTCTGATGCCAGGAGGAGTACACTTGGCGTCAGAGAGGAGTACATAAGCTGGGGATGACTCCGTTTGTGCACATTGTCATCATGCCCACAGAGCATACATTATGCACCTCTGCTGTTCTTTTTGAAAGTGTTTTTTAAAAGTGTGTGTATATAATATTATAATTATTCAGGCCAAGTTTCTTCCTTTTGTCTAGGAGTGATGTCGCTACACGCTAGAGCTATGCCATCTCTGTGCAGCGTCCTAACGTATGGACAGTGGAGTGGTAACTCCCAGGTCACTATGGATAGGTTTCCACTATCTGATCTTATACGAAAGATGCAGCAAAATGGCTTCATAGCTAAAACTGACATATCTGAAATGTTTGAGAAATGACACTGGGAACAATAAGCACAGCAGGGTATTATCCAGATAACTGGGTGAAGAGGAGACACTGCTCATCTCGTGGTTTTGTAAGACACCACACTATGGGAATCACAGAATTCCAGCCTGCAGGTTGAGGTCCAACATATAAGTAATTTGGAATTTCAGGTAACCTGCATTAATGGCAGTGTAATAGTCCAGTCCAGTAAGAAGTCCAACAGTGGTTAATTCTCGACACCTTTTGAAGTGCTCACAGCTTCACCAAGAGAACCATACAGATGTTTCTCATGGTGAAGCGAGAACATTTCGAAATGTTGACAGGCTTGACAGTTCCACCACTGCAGGCCTCTGGTTGGGAATCTGTTAACATGTAAGTTACGGTAAGCTTTCTACAAGCTGCAATGTTAAAGGGGTTGTCCTGGCATATTATAAAAGCTGGGTATGGCAGAACTGTATATTGGGTGTGGATCCTGTTGTGCTGAGCAGTCAGTGGAAAGGTGAGAGCTCAGGCACAGCTTTACCTTCACTTGTATGGAAGCTCTGTAAATGTCTGTGCATGCTAGTAGTTATCTAGTGCAATACTTGGGTATAAATTGTTTTATTTTTTTAGGTGTTCAGATTACCTACAACTGAGGTGAATCCCTCTCAGAACATGGTGGATTTTGGGAAGTGGCCGTTATTCACTTTATTATCACCCCAGGAGGTGGCATCCATCCAACAAGCCTGTGTGTTTGGTACATGTGCAAATGAAGTCATCTACACCAATGACAATGATGAGGTTAGTGGGTTTATGGCTTTTACATATTTTAGCTGCTTTGTTGTGTTCTTAACGGGATTGTTCAGGATTACATTCCTGTGTGGTGTGAAGAGATCCAGCTACGGTGCTGGATGGTGGCTCCACATGCCATTGCATTTCTCAACGCTTAAGGGGGTTTTACACTAAGCAATATCGCTAGCAATATCGCTAAAACGTCACTGGTTTTGTGACGTTATAGCGATATTGCTAGCGATATCGCTATGTGTGATACTTACCAGCGACCGGCTCCCCCGCTGTCCATCGCTGATCGCGCGAGAATGTCCGGCTCCATTTCTCGTCGGGCGCTTCCTGCTGAGACTTCCTGCTGTGACGTCCAGCGACGCGTGGAGGCGGGCGGGAGGACGCAGGATCGCTGTGTGTGAAAGGTGAGTATCGTGCGCTGCGTCGCTGCTGCATCGCTGTGAGATCTTTCTGTATGAAAGCTCACTAGCGATCATTTAGCGATGCACCAGCGATCCTGACCGGGTCGGATCGCTGGTTGGATCGCTGGTGCATCGCTAAATGTAAAAGGGCCTTTGCTCTAATGGACCAGCGCACTATAATTACTCTTTGCTAAATGTTGTCTCTACATTACACATCTGTCTGACAGATTTGGGTGGGGTCATGCCTTGACCACTCCTTTCTTTGAGTTGAGATTTGTTGTAATTGTATCCTATGTAACCTACAACTTACTGTATATGGTCCTGTAAAGAGCTCCTGCCATGCTGGACAGGGCTGTGGAGTCGGTAAGCCAAACCTCCGACTCCTCAATCCCCCGGACTCTGGCTCCACAGCCCTGGACTACTGAGCATGTACGGTACATAAAGTGCAGCACAGATTCATCTCCACTAAATGCAGAGATCCATAGATCAGGAACATTCGTTTATGGGACGTCTCAGAACTTTCCAAATTATGAAAGCATTTACAGCACATCCTGTGTTGTACTACTGTACCAAATATATTTTAGGAGTCGGCCCATTTTATACAGACGGACTCCACAGCCCTGGTGTTGTATGGGCTATTACTGTACCTCGGTGTATGCCATTGGGTTCTCTGGATGGAGGTAACTACTTAGTCTAATTTAAGATACAGTAGCTGGGACCTGTAGTGTTTCTGAGAAGACTGGTGCCAACAAATATAATGGTGACTGTGGAAGCTTGGTCAATCCATACAAGACTAAAGGGATAGTTCACTACTGACAACCCCTTCTCAATCTCTGTTCCCAGTAAAAGAGCCCTCATACACTATGTTTCTGGCACTGTTCTAGTGGTGTCAGTGTTGGCTTCCTGGGCTTGCATGTTACATCCTGCAATCCTTGTGGCCAGTTAGTGGCTGCTTAACGCTTCCTGCTTTTGGAGAGTTCGCACACATCTGAAGGAAGCGAGATCAGCAGCTTACTTTCTCTGGATGTATGCGATATGTCCTAAGGAGGGAAGAGTGAAGCGGCTGCAGGGATCGCGTGACGTAACAATGTCATGTGATCCCAGGGAGAGCCAGTGACAACCACCAGAACGGCACATGCACCAGATGGGATTATAGGTGTTAATGCACTGGGAGCAAACATACGGATTGAGGTTGTCAGAGTAGTGGACAACCCATTTAATAGGGTTTCAGTTTGAGGGTTTGTTTTTCTTTTGTCAAAAATCCATGTTCACTTGTTCACCTTCTTGGTAGTATTCTGTATTCCTCTTTATATTTTTGCAATACTTACAGTAAGACTTTTAAACAGCGTGCCTTCTACATCCTCTGTGTATCTCGATACATAGCAGACTAAAATGGGCCAGAGTGTGATAAATTAAAACCTTCAGTGAGCTTGTTCTGTTAACAAGGTCTGTAACGTAATTTCTTTTCTGAACATCTAACTTGATTTATGACCAAGTAGCTTAACTGTTAAAATTGTGTGGTCCTAAATATTTTTGGAAGAGGCTTCCCTTTTAAATTGAACTGTTCATTGAAGGCTATCAGACCTACAGTAGATAGACTGGTTATATCCCAACCACAGCAAGCCCAGTAAGTAACTTGGTGCTATCCTCGTCTGTCCCCATTTTATACTGCTCTCAGTTTAGAAGCCTAAACCTGGTGATTGATTCCCTTTAACTGACTTATTGAAAAAGCCGCCCTCCTCCCATCAAAATTTGTATCTTCTTAATATATTGCAGTCATCATATTATATGGCAATGTGTACTTACAATTGCTCATTTTACTTTTCAACCCAGCCAATTCTCTTTACCATTACATCTGATATAAATGTCATTAAACTGACTGGCTGAATCTTTCTAAGCTCTATGTAGACACAGGAGATCAGATTTTCTGGGGTGAGTCATGAGTCACTGCAAAATTTGAGGGAGCAGCTGGGTCATGAGTTCAAGGAATGAATTCTGCAGGGACAGCACACTTACTGTTTGTACATAAACTGGGTAGAAAATCGAACAATTGTAAGTACCATATAATATGATTGCAATATTTTATGAGGCTATAAATTGGGTGAATGTGCTGCCTTAGGGTACGTGCACACGCTGCGGATTCCGCTGCGTAACGCTGCGGAACCCCGCAGCAGCTTTAGCTGCGGTGTACAGTACCATTCAAATGAATGGGGGGAAAAAAAAACCCGCTGTGCCGACGCTGCGGAAAAATCCGCGTGGATTTGCTGCTGTTTTGAATCCGCAGAAAGAATTGACATGCAATTCTTTCTGCGGAAACCGCTGCGGGTTCCTATCTCCACCATTGTGGAGATAGTGAATCCGCAGGCAAAACCGCAGATAATCCGCAGGTCTTTTGACCTGCGGATTATCTGCGGTTTTTGCAAAATCCGTGCGGATTAATCCGCAGCGGATTCCGCAGCGTGTGCACACACCCTTAAGGTATTAACGAACTACTCCCATAATTTCTGCCTCTAAAACTTTTTATTGCCATCAGTCTTGTAGACCGGATTTATTTTAACCACGTTCTACAAAACTGCTCAAATTGCACATGAAATGAAGACAAGACACTGTAACCTAAGGGATTGTGCACACATAGTTTTTTTTTTTTTTTTGTCTCTGCAGATTTTGTAGAGAAAACCGCCGATTTGTCTGCAGTTTATCTCCTCTTAATGGATGAGGTGTAAAACTGCAGCGTTTCTGCACCAAACAATTGACATGCTGCGTTTTGAAAACCGCGGAAAAAACGCTGCATGTGCACAGCTTTTTTTTATTTCCATAGGAAATAAAGGTACTGTACAACGCAGCAGAATCTGCTGCGTTTCTGCAGAGCCAAAAACGCTGTGGAACCGCAGCAGAAACCGCAAAGTTTGCACATACCCTAAGGGTATGTGCACACGGTGCGGTTCCGCAGCGCTTCTGCACCTGCGGGTCCGCAGCAGATTCTGCTGCGTTGTACAGTACCTTTATTTCCTATGGAAATAAAAAAAAAGCTGTGCACATGCTGCGTTTTTCTGCGTGGTTTTGCTGCGGTTTACAAACCGCAGCCTGTCAATTGTTTGGTGCAGAAACGCTGCAGTTTTACACCTCATCCATTATGAGGTGTAAATCCGCAGGACTTTTGTCCTGCGGATTTAACTGCGGTTTTCTCTACAAAATCTGCAGACCCAAAAAACTATGTGTGCACATAGCCTAAGGGATTTATTCGGACTCCCATGACAGCACCACGAGAGAGGGGATCCGCCCTATAGGAACAGGAAACCTACAGATACAAAAGGGCGGCACCTCTCCCACGCATCAGTTGGTTTTCTGTTCCTGAGGGGACGGGATCCTACAGAAGAATTGGATCCCAGGCCGGCCAGCCGACACCGGTAGCGAGGGGGTCTCCTACCTCGGCCTGGTTCGGATCTCCTGGAAGGCGCCACGGTGGCCCAGGATGGGTGTCACGGCGGTGGCGTGGACAGCAGGGAGCGGCGTCCGGAGGATGTCCGTCTCCGGAATTAAGCCGCCGCTGGTAAGTATACCCCCCCCCCGGGGGATTCCCGGCTCCGGCGGCGCAGATATGTTGGCAGCGCTGTGCAGGGGGCTGCGACCGGGCGCTGCTCCGGAGCTCCCGGGCGTCCCGCGGGGCTTCCGGCGTTTCCGGGGTAGCGGTGACGTCAGGGGGCGGGCGGAGGAGGCGCTTCCGGGTCAGCGCGCCACTGCGCATGCGCTGCGATTCCAAGATGGCGGCGCCCATCGGAAACACCGATGGCGCGGGGTCGGGCGCCAGCTGGGGTAGGGAGCTCCGTTAAGGGGGGGGGGAGGGGCGCGGCATGGATACTGCTGACCGGAGGAGGGGTATTTAGGCGGGACCTGGGCAGGGTACCTTGCCTTGGCCACATTACTACATGCAGCAGTGTGCAGCAGCAGCAGTGGTAATGGAAAGCGATCGAGAGCAGCAGCGGCAGAAGCAAGGGCAGCAGCGGCAAACATCACTGCCGCCCCTGGATGACCTTCGGCAGGTCAAACAGAAAAAGAAAGGGTCCCGTGACAGTAATGCGGGACGAAGTGACCAGTCCACTCGTAAGAGCTCCTCCAGGCAGACAGGAGCATCGACCGAAAGAAATCCCCCTCGTTCTCCGGTACTTGATTGTGGCACTGGTAAGTGATCTTCGTGAAAGTTCACTCAGTGACGGGACCCCCCTTCTGTGTTTTTCTTTTTGTAGGGAAAAAAAAGCTACAAGTAAAAATAAGCATAGGGAATGCGCACTCTGTGCATGCCCATTACCGGACGCGTGCCTCAAAAGATTGTTCCCCCCCTGTATTCAGCAGACAGTGGCAGAAGAGTCGCCCGCAGTAGCGGCGAGTTTGAGAGACATTGTCAGGGTAGAAATGAGGGAAACCCTAAAGTCCTTGTCTCAGCCGCAAAGTCTAAGGGGCGAGGTCCCGGCGGAGTCTGATTCCTCGGTAGAGTGGAGAAAAAGCAGAGACTCCCAAGCTTCATCTCCCTCGTCCTCCTCAGGAGAAGAGGACTCGGGGCGATTTTGTCTGCCTCTTGACCGGGTAGACAAGCTGGTCAAAGCAGTCAGAGGGACAATGGAGGTAGAGGAGCCTAAGCCCCATTTATCCATGCAGGATGTCATGTTCTGTGGGCTGGAACAGAGGAAGCGGAGAGAATTTCCGTTAATTCAAAAGATACAGGATCTGATCCACAGAGAGTGGAAAAAAACGGACAAAAGAGGGTCGCTACCACCAGCCCTCAAAAGGAGATACCCCTTCGACGATCCGGCAGTAAGTTCTTGGGACAGAGCCCCCAAATTAGACGCTGCCATTGCGAAGGCATCAAAAAAATCCTCGCTCCCCTTTGAGGACATGGGATCCCTTAAAGATCCCTTAGACAGGAAAGCTGATACTTTCCTGAAAAACACCTGGGAGATGGCGGCCGGGTCCTTAAGACCAGCAGTGGCTTCAACGTGCACGGCCAGGTCCATGATGGTCTGGTTGGACCAGTTGGAGTCACAACTAAAACAGGGTACATCAAGACAGACAATTCTTGGGGCCCTACCGACCATCCAAGAGGGAGCAGCCTTCCTGGCAGATGCCTCAGCGGATGCAGTGAGAATGGCCGCCAGAGCAGCAGGTCTCTCTAACGAAGCTCGCAGAGCCCTGTGGCTAAGGTGCTGGCAGGGAGACATCCAGTCCAGAGCAAAGCTCTGTGCGATTCCATGTGAGGGCGAATATTTGTTTGGAACTGTCCTAGACGAGCTGCTTGAAAAGGCGGGGGACGACAAGAAAAGATTCCCAAACCTTTCATCAGCGTCCTACCGTCGCCCATTTGGTAGAAGGAGATTTGGCCAGGGGAGAAGGCGCAACTCTTCGCCTGTTAGAGATCGACCCAGATGGGAAGACAGAAGGAGACGAGGTACGGGCTATATGTTTACATGCTCGTCGAGAGATCAAAAGAAACCAAATCAATGACTAGCGGTTCCCGTGGGGGGTAGACTGTCATCCTTCTTCCCGGCATGGTCACAGATTACGAATAGTGACTGGGCGCATAAGGTAATATCCACTGGGCTTAGGTTGGAATTTACCCAGATCCCGCGGGACACCATTAAACTGACCCCCTTAAGATCTTCTCATCTCGAACAAGCGGCTTTAGAAGCGAAAGTCTTGAGCCTATGTCAGAAAAATGTCCTGGTAGAGGTTCCAGAGGCTGAAAGGGGAAGAGGGTTTTACTCTCCCCTGTTTCTAATCCAGAAACCTGATAACACATTCAGAACGATTATAAACCTTCGTTCCCTTAACGAGTTTTTGATTAATCATACATTCAAAATGGAGTCCATTAATACAACAATAAAAATATTGTTTAAAGGTTGTTTTATGGCAGTCATAGATTTGAAAGACGCGTACTATCATGTACCTATCCATACAGACTTCCAGCAGTTCCTGAGGGTGGCAGTTTCAGTAGAGGGCACAGTACGTCATTTTCAGTATAGAGCCCTTCCCTTTGGTCTCTCAGCAGCACCCAGGGTTTTTACAAAGTTAGTGGCCGAAGTTATGGCTCACTTACGAGAGGTTGACGTCTTAATCATTCCATATTTAGACGATTTCTTGATTGTAGGAAAATCGGTGGGTCATTGTAAATCCCAGATAGAAAAAGCTAGATCCAGGTTAGAAAACCTGGGATGGATTTTAAACTACGAGAAATCCCGACTCCAGCCCTTAAAAATACAGAAATTATTAGGGTTGATACTAAATTCAGACACTCAGCGGTGCCTGCTACCACTAGATAAATTACAAAAGATACAGGAGCAGGTTCTTCGGGCAATGGATAATCCATCTGTGACCCTCAGACAGGCCATGTCCCTGTTAGGTTCTCTAACTTCATGCATCCCAGCAGTAAGGTGGGCACAGTTCCATACCAGAACCCTTCAAAACGACGTCTTGATTAATAGCAGGGCCCTTGGAGGCTCCTTACAGGGTCGGATGTGTCTAAGCCCCTCAACTGTTACATCACTGAGATGGTGGCTTGAGAGCGAGAACCTAGTGTCAGGGGTGCCCTGGATAACACAGATAACCTGTACTATAACCACAGACGCAAGTTCCTTCGGTTGGGGAGCCCATATGGGGGACGTAGTGGTACAGGGCCAGTGGGATTCTAATTCTGAAGTCTCATCCAACCAGAGAGAACTATTGGCGATAGAGCGGGCAGTCAAGAAACTCATTATCTACCTGCAGGGCCATCATGTGAGGATACACTCGGACAACCAGGTAGCATATGTCAACCACCAAGGTGGAACCCGCTCCAGCGCTCTGATGCAGATAACAGAACGGCTCCTCCAGATAGCAGAGAGAAATTGTCTATCTTTGACCGCGCTCCACATCAGCGGAAAGGACAATGTAAGAGCAGACTTTTTAAGCCGCAAGGCTCTAAGACAAGGAGAATGGGCTTTGAACAAAGATATTTACCGCCAGATTGTCTGCAGATGGGGCCAGCCAGAGGTAGACCTCTTTGCCACCAGAAAAAACAGAAAAGAAAGATTGTTCTGCTCTCTGAACCTCAGGGAAAATCCCCTGGCGGTGGATGCCCTACTGATAAGATGGGACTTTTCTCTGGCATACGCCTTCCCACCATTGAATCTTCTTCCTCTGGTAGTCAGGAAGATCAGAGAGGATCAGGCAAGAGTCATACTGATTGCCCCCTTTTGGCCCAGGAGGACCTGGTTCTCGTGGTTGAGGACCATGTCGATAGGCGATCCCTGGGTACTGCCGAACCTTCCGGATCTCCTCTACCAGGGGCCAGTCAGCCACCCACAAGTAGCGGGACTTCATTTGACGGCGTGGTATTTGAAAGGTCACTATTAAAAAATAGAGGGTTCTCCAAGAACTTAATTGACACCCTCCTAAGAAGCAGAAAATTAACCACCACTAATATCTATGCTAGGACCTGGAAACTCTTCCTGTCCACCTTTCACTTTGACATCAGAGATGGAATTCCCACGAAACATTCTGGAATTTCTCCAGAAAGGCTTCGAATTGGGTCTCTCCACAAGTACGCTAAAAGTACAAGTTTCAGCCTTAGGGGCCCTGTTTGCAGCTGATATTGCAAAAGATTATTGGGTAGCAAGGTTCATCAGAGCAGCGGCCAGATCGAGACCTATACACAAAGACAGATGCGTACCGTGGGACTTAAACTTAGTCCTTACAGCCATGACAGAAAGTCCGTTTGAACCTTTAGATTCCGCCTCACTAAAGATTATATCTCTTAAGACGGCATTCCTGGTAGCAATAACATCCGCGCGTAGGGTGAGCGATATACAGGCACTTTCCAGATTTCCTCCTTACACAGAGTTCTTACAGGATAGAGTAATCCTAAGGCCAGATCCAGCATACCTTCCCAAGGTAGCAACACAATTCCACAGGACACAGGAGATAGTTCTGCCTTCCTTCCTCCCTAACCCAACCAACCCTAAAGAGCAGAAACTCCAGGCGTTAGATATTAGAAGATGCTTACTGACATATTTAGCAGCCACGGATCCTTGGAAGAAGGAGAACGCATTATTCCTATCCTTCCAAGGTTCCAGGAAAGGATACAGAGTATCAAAATGCACATTAGCAAGGTGGATTAGGGAGGCTATCTCTCTTGCCTACACAGCAGGTGGTGGTCCGGCTCCACAGAACCTGAGGGCACATTCCACTCGGGCCATGGCATCATCCTGGGCGGAGAGATCTGGAGTATCAATTGATCAAATATGTAAGGCGGCCACCTGGTCATCTCCTTCCACCTTTTTTAACCACTATCGGTTAGACATGGGTGCCTCCTCAGACCTCACCTTCGGGCTAAGGGTGCTGCAGGCTGTAGTCCCTCCCTAAGTTAGTTTACATCTCTGTAATTCTCTCGTGGTGCTGTCATGGGAGTCCGAATAAAGTATTAAGTTACGTACCGGTAACGGTATTTTTCGGAGGCCCATGACCGCACCCTTAGTTCCCTCCCTTGTTCACATATAGGGGTGCACTCCTTAGAAGATTGTTCATAGAATCACCTTATGTGGGAGATGGTATGAAATAATTCTGTTAAATAGGGTAGATAGGTTGTATATATCATATGTTGTGTACTAACCATGGTAGCCTCTCAAGCTCTGTAATCCAACTGATGCGTGGGAGAGGTGCCGCCCTTTTGTATCTGTAGGTTTCCTGTTCCTATAGGGCGGATCCCCTCTCTCGTGGTGCTGTCATGGGCCTCCGAAAAATACCGTTACCGGTACGTAACTTAATACTTTTGTAACCTTAATACAGTCTTGTACTTAAGATCTATAAAATCTTATAAAACAGTGGCTGGACCGTAAATAAAAAGTACCTATTGTGTCCCCCTTTATCCTTATAGAGTGCACGTAGGGTCCTCACTCCTCCTGTAACTGTTGCGATGTGTTGCATTGTATTGTTTCTGTCCATGTCCCTACCTTATTGTAAAGTGCTTTGGAATATGTTGGTACTATATAAACAAAAATGATTCTAATCCTGCATTGCAATCTGTGCTGCTCGGTGCAGTCCCATACCGCCCCTGTACGTCATGATACTCTTGCCCATTTTTAGTCTATGGGTGCACAGTAACATGTATAGGTCATGCTTTCAGACCGCATAACTCTCTAATCTTGTTTCCAGGTATTTGCATTTGGGCAGAATTGCAGTAATTGTCTGGGAACTGGTGATAATCAAAGCACAATGGCTCCAAGAAGACTTGATATACTTTGTGGCAAGAAAATAACTGGCATTTGCTATGGCAGCGGCCCCCATGTACTGGTCTGTACTGAAGGTATGTAAAGTAATTTATTACCTTTCCTTCCTTTCTGTGCAGGTGTGGGGGGGTATCACCAACTATGCCAATGTCGGCTGCCTCATCCAATGTTTAACTATGGTCACCAGCAGGGGTGGGAGGGTAGATGTGGCTGCTGCAGCATGGAGTGATTCTTTCTCTTTTCCTGTACACATTTCGGCATTTCAGGAAGTAGTCGTCCCTTTATCAGATTTTAGATGTATTGCCATAAAAAGCACGAGTCCTATTGATATGAATCTTTTGGTGCTACAAATTCTTTGCGTTGACTGCATGCAGTGAAATCTGGTAGTGTTATGGAAGCTGCAACTCCCTTATAGGAGGAGATGGCAATAACCGTGGCTATGCTTTGAGCCTTCTGGTTGTATTTTGCCATCCTGCTATATCTGGGCCCCTAGCAGTATGTGAGCTCTCAAGCACACACCCTGCACGGAGAATGAGATCTGACTCTGCCCCAGTCTACACGGCCAAGGAAGCTGCATACATCGTACACCTGCCTGCTTCTTGTTTATACTTTTGAAACTTTTAATATGAATATACAAAAGTTAACAATAAGAATATTGAAACCTTTTTAATAGACCTAATTGAAATGTAATTTCTAGAATTGGGCATTTGCTGCAGTATTCACCCTCCCCAAAACAGCAGTTCCACCTTTCATTTTTCACAACACAAGCGATCTCCCAAGTAGTCACAGCTTCTAATGCTCCATTTTTGTAGTACAAACTGTCTTGAGTTATGAAACTTAATCTTGCCTTTTGTCTTGGTCTGTGCAGCTGTTAGTAATTCTACCCTTTTTTTATTGCTTTGTTTTCTAGATGGGGAGCTTTATGCTTGGGGGCACAATGGGTACAACCAGCTTGGGAATGGTAACACTGTCCAAGGTACCGTCCCTGTTGAGATCTGCGTTGAAGCGCTTACAAAAAAAGTGGTGCAAGTGGCGTGTGGCTCCCATCACTCAATGGCTTTAACATCCGATGGAGAGGTAATGTTTCATGGAGAAACACAGGCTCAAAGATTGCTAAACAAATTGCCTAAACTTGCTGAGCAGAATCCACACATTCAGTTTAAATGTCTTATTGATTTAGTGATCTGAAGACTTGTTAGTTCCTTTCACGTGTTGTGTTTGGGATATTCTTGCACACTTGCCAGACATGGCAGCGTAGGGTCACAAATGGAGAACTGCAGTTGTATATTTTATCTTGTAAGACTTAATTTGAGCCAGCGAATATGTTGATATAAGTGCAATGCATAGGTGAGTATTCACACTGGCCATGAGCAAATACCATGTAATGAGTAAATGGTAATGGTGCATGGGAACTTAACATTGTTTTGATTAAAAAAGCAAGCCATATCACGCCAAGGTGTACTTAACTCTCATAGTTCACATCACTTTGTCAGACAAATGGGTAATGGCAGAGCAGGACCTGGATCTCGACTGTTAGACACCTTCTGTTAACGCTAGGCAGGGTGGCCATCCCTTTAAAGAGGGAACCTGTCAGTAGTTGGGGCTGATGTAGATAAGGCAGTGGCCAGATCTTATAGCATTCTATAATGCTGCAGATAAGCCCCCGATCCAACCTTAAAGATAAACTTATTTCTCTTTATTATGCTCACCTGGGGGCGGTCCAGTCCGATGGGTGTCGTGCGTCCAGTGCCTCCCATCTTCTTGAGATGGCACCTTCCAGCTTGGTTCATGGCGCCCTGGCATCATCGCTCCTGCACAGGCATACTCATCTGCCCTGTTGAGGGCAGAGCAAAGTACTGCAGTGCGTGGTGCCAGGAAAGGTCAAAGAGGAATGGCGCCTGCACGCTTGAGTACTTTGCTCTGCCCTCAACAGGGCATAGAAGTACACCTGCACTGGAGCACAATGCTGGGGAGCCATGAACCAAGCAGGAAGGCAGCATTGCAAGAAGATGGGAGGCACCAGACCTGTGACACTCATCGGACTGCATCGCCCCACCCCGGGTGAGTATAACTTATTTTTCTTATCTTTCAGGTCGGACCAGGGGCTTATGTGCAGCATTATAGAATGCTGTAGAGAAGCCCTGAAAAGCAGTGGCCGCATATATCGGCCGGAAGTGCTGACAGGTTCCCATTAACCAGCTTTTCTTGCTTTCTCTCTGAAGGTGTTACTTGAAATTTAAAGCAATTGCGCTTGAAAATTTACCAAAATTGTGTAACTTGAACAGTGCAAATTTACACTAGACAGCCGTAAAATGCACCAGGCATATTTTGGGTGCAGATTAGTATATGTGCTGCGCTGTGCAGTCTTTTGAGGATGATCTTTCGATTGTCATGTTTGTCTTTTCACCACTTAGGTGTTTGCCTGGGGATACAATAACTGTGGACAAATTGGTTCTGGCACCACAGCGAACCAGCCAACTCCTCGCCGAGTGTGTGCACAGCCTAAAGAGGGCTTGGGAGGTCTCTGTGGCGGTTATGAAGACAAACATAGCCGCCACATCGGTTGCCAGATCAATGCATCTATGGATCGACAGAGCACCAATTAAAAGCGAAAACCCCTAGAGGTGGGATCTTAGAGGGCCTTCCCCTGTTGAGAATTGCAACCGGATTCCTGGCGGATGCTTCAGCTGATTGGTGCGTCGAGGCCAGGAATAATTCTTTATCCAATGCGGCTCGCCAAGCCATATAGATGAAGACCTGGTCAGGGGATTACCAGCTGAAAAATAAGTTGTGCGATACCTTTCTCAGGTGGAAAGGTATTAGTACTGGGCTTAGATAAAATACTGGAGAAGGGTTCCCCGAGGAAAAAACAAGATATTTTCCCTTCTGAGATCCCGTCCTTCCCAAAGGCAGGAGTATAGAGGGAAAGGGAGATCAGCTTGCTGGGAATACCTGAAGGGGGGGGGGGGGGGATATAGGGGGGCCCCCCCCTTCTCGCTCCAGACCAAGTTCCAGGAGCAGGAGACAATGACTTCATACCAGTAGGGGGTCGCCTCAAACACTTCTCGGAGGCATGGGGGCTCATTTCCCAGAACCAGTGGATCCAGAATAGCTTCCCAGGGCTATACCCTTGAATTCACAAAGCCCCCCCCCCCCCCCCCAGCACGGTTTGTAGTTACAAATCCCCAGTCCAAAACCCTTATAGACCCTATATGGGCAGATGTAAAAGATCTGCTAAGATCAGAAGTAGTGGTTCAGGTTCCAGAAGCAGAGAGGTCAGGGCCACTTCAACTCTCTTCACAGTAAAAAAAAAAAAAAAAAACCCCTTCGGGGTAGAGTCAGACCATTATAAATTTAAAATCCCTAAACCAATGGTGGACCAGTCACAAGAACATCAGCCAGGGGGTGCCTTGGATCATATCGCCATGCGTGACTAGCATCCTGGATGCCAGCAGGAAAGGATGGGAGGCCTATCTGGAAGGAAGGTACCTTCAAGGAACATGGCCCAGAAACATCAGTTCACAGTCCTCAAACTACAGAAAGCTACGAGCAGTTTGGCTAAAACTAAGCCGGTCGAGTCTACAAGGCCAACATATAAAGGTCATGTCAGACGCGTAACCACAGTATCTTTCCTACTCCACCAGGAGGGCCCAAGACATTGAAAGCTTCAGGACCTGACGGCCCGCATCTTCACATGGGCGAAGAACAATGTTCGCTCCATATCAGCGGTACACCTACAAGGCTCCATGAACAACATAGCCGACTATTTGAGCAGACCAGAAGTCCGAGCCACCGAGTGGGAATTGAAAAAAAAAGATATTCATAGACTTGTGCCATCAGTGGGGAACCCCCCCCCCCCAGCTGGACCTTCTTTACGACAAAAAAGAACATCAAGCTACAGAGATTCTTCTCCCTCAATCCAGCGGACCATCCAGAAGGGGTCGACGCCTTGAATCAGAGATGGGAAGGGGGACTGCTTTACGGCTCCCCCCCCCATTGCTATAATACCGAGAGTCCTCAAAGAGCCAGGAGGAAGGAGCATGGGTAATGCTAGTGGCACCCTTCTGGCCCAGGCGAAGTTGGTTCCCCCTCCTGGAGAAGATGGCTCAGGAGGTCTCGCACCATCTACCAACAGCAGACGACCTGCTTTCCCAGGGCCCAGTTCTGCACCCAGATCAGGAAAACCTACAGTTGGCAGCAGGGATCCTGAGAGGGAGATCCTAAAATCCAGAGGCCTCTGACAGTGATCTCAATGATGCAGGCCAGCCGTAAGCCCGTTACGAGTGCAATCTATCGTAAGATTCGGAGGAAGTTCTTGCTCAGGTGGTAGGTCCATGGGGGTACTAGCTTGCCCAGATATCCCACAAATCCTTGACTTCCTCCAGGCAGTATTTAATAAAGGTCTGAGTCCAAGCACACTGAAAGTTCAGATAGCAGCTTTAAGTACTTTCTTTGATTTCTCCTTGGCCTCTCATCCATGGATAGCGTGTTTTGCAAAGTCCATCCAGAGATTGAGGCCCCTTTAAGGAAAACAGTTCCCCTGTGGGACCTAAATCTGGTACTTAACACTCTATGCAGAACCCCCTTACAAGCCAACATCTGAGATGGGCGTCATAAAGCTTACACAAACGTCATGTATTTTTTTTTTTTTTGTAACCATCTCCTCAGCCAAATGGCTGGTTGAGATTCAGGCTCTGTCAGTCCAGAACCCCTACACTCAAATTTTTGAGGACCGCATAATAAAACTAAACCCAGGATTCCTCCCTAATATAGTATCTCCCCAGAATCTAAACCAGGAGATGGTCCTACCCTCATTCTGCCCATCCCCGAAAAACAAAGATTCTTTCACTCATTGGGCGTCAAACGAGCGATCACGCGCTACTTAGAGGCTACCCGAGAGTGGCGACAGGACACAATTTTGTCCAATACAAGGGGTAGAAATAAGGGTAAAGGAGCATCTAGCAGGATGGATAATGTCAACTATCTCCTCAGCAGACGAGGCTGAGGGATTACCTATACCAGAAGGGCTTAGAGTGCATTCCACTAGGGTGATGGTGTCGAGGTAGCTATTTAGGGAGGGCTAAATTAACCCTTCACGGTTGAGCCAGTGATGTCCAAATTATTCCAGTGTTGCTAGAAACTCAAATGACCACACGGAGACTGGGGTCTCTGTACGGGAGGATCGAGGCAGATCACTAAGCCCCTTTATTTTAGTCACATCTTTTATAATCTTTTGCTTAATTATGCAAAGTTCTCGAGTACCAATATCATCATTTCACTTTGTAAGCCAATAATATTGCAAGAATACCGGAAACTACATATATGTCCGTATCCAAATAGATAGTATAATGACATATTCTTCAGAGTTTTACACTCCCGCCTCCCTTATCTTTGTACCTGATGAGAACAGTCTGGTTTCATGACAGCCCATGCCAATTATAAAAATTTATCTTACAGCAACAAAAACGGAGAAACGAAACCTTCAGAGAATGGCTAAAACGAAACTTCAACTCTGATTTTAGTATTAACCCTTCACAATGTCAATGTCATGGGCAGAGAGGGCAGAAGCCTCAGTAGAGCAAATATGCAGGACCGCCACCTGGTCTACTCTAAACACTTTCTGTAGACACTATAAATTGGACACGTTAGCAGCTAGCCAGACAGACCTTTGGTTGTAAAGTGCTACAAGCAGTGGTCCCACCCAAAGCAATTCCTACTTTGGTATTCTCCATGGTGCGGTCAGGAGGAACTTCCTGGAAAACTGAGATTAGACCTACCGGTAATATTTCCATCAGTCATCCTGACAGCACTGGTAGTTCCCTCCTGAAGATTTGTATTTGTAATGATTTGCTTGTACAAAATCTCAATAAATTGCATCCATACTGGTGTGGTACTTGAAAAAATCACTGGAGTGTGGAAGTGGGAGGGGACCTTTTAACCTCTTGTGCATTTCCTGTCCCTGTAAGGATGAAGGAAGGACAACCTCCATGGTGCTGTCAGGATGGACTACTGGAAATAACATTACCGGTAGGTCTAATCTCCATTTTTGGTCAAAGCATAAAGCTATCCCACCGTGACAAGACGTACCCCATCGGGACAGACCTAAACTGTCATGTTAAAACCTACTTGGTGTGAATAGTGTAAGTTGCTGTGTCTCAACTGGACACCCAGCTATGGAGGGACTATACAACAAATCAGGATACAAATCCAGCTCACCAGATACGGCATTCCAACATCGGAGCATGAGACCGCTGTGTCAAAGCGCACAATCCAAGGCAATGAGAAAAAACTTTGTCCAGCTCCACGATGTAGTGAAAAATATTCTTTATTCACTCAATAGAAATGAGGTTTAAAAGCCAGCATGAGTTAACAGGCATGCGATCGATCTACGCGTTTCGAGTGGCTAGGCACTCTTAATCATGATACGCAGCTTTGTCCATGGGTAGATCTTATATACTCTATCCGGTCTACACACCGGTTAAATAATTAAAACAAATATAAAACAAATAGTTTTCTCTCTAACAATCACAATTACATATAACAATTTGATTCATTAAGATACAATATTATCGCCTTTAGTAGTATTTTATCTTTATTTTATTTCTTAATTTTTATTCATTATTCTCTTGTTATCCATGCAAAAATGAAGCAAACTTCTGAAATAGAAGAAAAACATAACAGATCTCAATGTTGCAACCATTCACAACAGTAAAATTCACATAGATACAATTTTTCAAAATGCATGCGGTTTTCAATTACATGTCAACTTTTTATTTTTTGCGCAATGTTAATTTTAGCACAACAGAACATTTTTTAGTATAGACATGTATACAAAGAAGGGGGAGAAGAAGAAAAAAAAACTTTTTGAAAAAAAAAAAATGTTAAAATTGAAAATTTTTTTTCAGGGATTATTTCAATTAGCGCACCAAATGTGCACACAGCCATAATACGTTCGTTTAAAGGGGAAATAAAAAAACTCCAATTTGCACTGTTCTAAAGAATTTTTTAAAGTGTATATGATTTTTTGGGTTATATGCACAGCCAAAAAACATTTAATTCTTTTATTCCCCATCATACACCAATCATAAAAATCCGTTCTGATGCACTTATTGAAAAGTCGTTATCATAAACTTTTTTTTGTTATATTTAATTTTTAGTTTATATCTGGGAAAAAAAAACAAAACTTCATGCACTGAAAAAAACCGTTCTAATGCATATATAGAGAGATTGTCATACACTTTCCCAAATAAATGAAGTATTTCTTAAGTAACTGTACAACATAAAACTATGTTGAATATTTTGGTTTTTATATTTTAAACATGCAGATTCGAAAAACTGCATGAAAATACAGTTCTGTGCACAAAAAATACCCCATGAAAAACCTAGCAAAAAAACTCTGCCATATTTCCACATATTTTAGTATATGTTTAATCAGAACATGAAGATTCATTATAAATGTGATAAGATAGATGTTTCAAAGAGGAAAGGGTTAATAAGTGCTAGTCTAATAAAAGAGCATGGTGTCTTTTCTTTTATTCAAGCCTCGTGGCATACTAGTGTTTAATTTGAACATCCACCACGCCTCCCTATTCCTAAGCACAGGTTCTAAGTCCCCACCTCTGATCCGACTGTGGACTTTCTCAATCCCATATACTTTTAATGAGTCCAGTTTTTTACTATGAGTCTCAATAAAATGTCGGGAGAGCTGTGATATGTTTCTATTCATATTAGCATTCTCTATATCAAGAATGTGCTCTCTAATCCTAGTTTTTAACGTGCGTTTTGTGCTACCCACATATTTTAGTCGGCAAGAAGTACATTCCATGATATAAACTACATTTTTGGTGTTGCAGTTTATAAAATCTTTGATGTCAAATAGGTTACTGTCATCAAAATCTCCAAATTTATCACACCTTTTGGTATAGGTACACATCTTGCACTGACTAGCAGCACATTTGAAAAAGCCTCTAGTTTTCAACCCTTTCCTCTTTGAAACATCTATCTTATCACATTTATAATGAATCTTCATGTTCTGATTAAACATATACTAAAATATGTGGAAATATGGCAGAGTTTTTTTGCTAGGTTTTTCATGGGGTATTTTTTGTGCACAGAACTGTATTTTCATGCCGTTTTTCGAATCTGCAGGTTTAACCCCTTAATGACCGCCGATACGCCTTTTAACGGCGGTAATTGAGGGTACTAAGGGTGGTTTCACATTAGCGCTTTTTAAGCGCACGCACGGCCGGGGGTAGCTCCGCCCCCGAGCCGGCTCTCTGCCCGGCGTGCCCGCCCCTTGCTTGTAGCGCCGCCTCCTAGCGCACAGCGGCGCCTGCGATCGGCGCACCCTATCTTTAGCATAGGGTGCGCAGATCGTGCGCAGGCCGTGCGCTAGTTGCGCTTTGACCTGCGCTGCGCACTTTTGACGATGCGCCGTGCGCGGCAAAATCCGAAAAGTTTGATTTTGGCGCGCACGGCGCACCGTCAAAAGTGCGCAGTGCAGGTCAAAGCGCAACTAGCGCACGGCCTGCGCACGATCTGCGCACCCTATGCTAAAGATGGGGTGCGCCACTAGGAGGCGGCGCTACAAGCAAGGGGCGGGCACGCCGGGCAGAGAGCCGGCTCGGGGGCGGAGCTACCCCCGGCCGTGCGTGCGCTTAAAAAGCGCTAATGTGAAACCGCCCTAAAACCACAGCGCCGTTAATTCACGGCGCTGTGATTTAAGTGAATAGCGCCCCCCCAGTGTCGGATTTTCTCCGGGGTCTCGGCTGCCAGGGGTAGCCGAGACCCCAGAGAACATGAATCGGTCGGTTTTTACCGACCCCCGCTTTTGCGATCGCCGTTATTAACCCTATAACGGCGACCGCAAAAAAAAACTGCGATTTTACATTTAATTTCTCTCTCCTCTGATGTGATCGCACATCAGAGGAGAGAGAAATAGGGTCCCCGGTACCCCTCCGTGGCCCTCCGTCCCCTCCCGGTGGTCCCACGTCCCGCCGGCATCCTCCGATGGGCGCCGCCATCTTGAAAATGGCGGGCGCATGCGCAGTGCGCCCGCCGGGAATCTGCCGGCTCCGGCTGGCAGATTCCATTCATTATTTTGATCACTATGATAAACGATCATAGTGATCAAAATAAAAAAAATAGTACATAACCCCCCCATTTATCACTCCCTTATATAGGCCAATATAATGGAATTAAGAAAATATTTTTTTTTTTTTTCAGTTAGGGTTGGGCTAGGGTTAGGGTTAGGGTTGGGCTAGGGCTAGGGTTAGGGCTCGGGTCCCGACTAGGGTTAGGGCGAACTAGAATAAGGGTTGGGATTAGGGTTAGGGGTGTGTTGGGGTTAGGGTTGGAGCAAGAATTGAGGGGTTTCCACTATTTTTGCCAACTTTGGGGGTCTAAAAATTGGGGTCTAAAAAATAACTTTTGTGGAAATAAAAAAAGACTTTTTATTTTCACGGCTCTGCGTTTATAAACTTTTGTGAAGCGATTGGGGGTTCAAAGTGCTCACCACACATCTAGATAAGTTCATTAGGGGGTCTAATTTCCAAAATGGGGTCACTTGTGGGGGGTTTCCACTGTTTAGGCCCATCAGGGGCTCTGCAAGCGCAACATGATGCCCGCAGACCATTCCATCAAAGTCTGCATTCCAAAATGGCACTCCTTCCCTTCCGAGCTCTCCCATGCGCACAAACAGTGGTTCCCCCCCACATATGGGGTATCGGCGTACTCAGGACAAATCGCATAACAACTGTGCGGGTATGATTTCTCCTGTTAGGCTTGTAAAAATAAAAATTTGGGGGCGAAAAGATCTTTTTTGTGGAAAAAAAATGGATTTTTTATTTTTACGGCTCTACGTTATAAACTTCTGTGAAGCCCTTGGGGGTTCAAAGTGCTCACCACACATCTAGATAAGTTCCTTAATGGGTCTAGTTTCCAAAATGGGGTCACTTGTTGGAGGTTTCCACTGTTTAGGCACATTAAGGGCTCTCCGAACGCAACATGGCATCCGATCTCAATTCCAGCCAATTCTGCGTTGAAAAAGTCAAACGGCGCTCCATCCCTTGCGAGCTCTGCCGTGTGCTGAAATAGTGGTTTACCCCCACATATAGGGTATCGGCGTATTCAGGAGAAATTGTACAACAAATTTTGTGGTTGATTTTCTCTTTTAACACTTGTGAAAATAAAAAAAATTGGTTCTGAAGTAAATTTTTTGCAAAAAAAAGTTAAATATTAATTTTTTCCTTCCACATTGCTTTAGTTCCTGTGAAGCACTTAAAGGGTTAATAAACTTCTTGAATGTGGTTTTGAGCACATGAGGGGTCTAATGTTTAGAATGGTGCCACTTTTGGTTATTTTCTGTCATGTGCACCCCTCAAAATGACTTTAAATATGATGTGGTCCCTAAAAAAAAAAAAAAAAAAATGGTTTTGGAAATTTTGTTGTAAAAATGAGAAATCGCTGGTCAACTTTTAACCCTTATAACTTCCTAACAAAAAAATTTTGCTTCCAAAATTGTGCTGATGTAAAGTAGACATGTGGGAAATGTTATTTATTAAGAAATTTGTGTGACACATCTCTGATTTGAGGGCATAAAAATTTAAAGTTTTAAAATTGCAAAATTTTCGCCAGATTTCCATTTTTTTCATAAATAAACACAAGACTTATCGAAGAAATTTTACCACTAATATGAAGTACAATATGTCACGAAAAAACAGTCTTAGAATCAGCGGGATCCATTAAAGCGTTCCAGAGTTATAACCTCATAAAGGGACAGTGGTCAGAATTGTAAAAATTGGCCTAGTCATTAAGCTGCAAACTGGCTCTGTCGCTAAGGGGTTAAAATATAAAAACCAAAATATTCGACATAGTTTTATGTTGTACAGTTACTTAAGAAATATTTCATTTATTTGGGAAAGTGTATGACAATTATCTTTCTATATAAGCATTAGAACAGTTTTTTTTTCAGTACATTAAGTTTTTTTTGTTTTTTTTTTTCCAGATATAAACTAAAAATTAAATAGAACAAAAAAAAGTTTATGAAAACGACTTTTCATTAAATGCATCAGAACGGATTTTTATGATTGGTGTATGATGGGGTAATAAAAGAATTAAATGTTTTTTGGCTGTGCATATAACCACAAAAATCATATACCCTGAAAAAATTTTTTTTTAAATTTTTTTTTTTTTTTTCTCTCCCCCTTCTTTGTATACATGTGTATACTAAAAAATGTTCTGTTGTGCTAAAATTAACATTGCACAAAAAAGAAATAAAAATTTGACATGTAATTGAAAACCGCATGCATTTTGAAAAAAATTGTATCTATGTGAATTTTACTGTTGTGAATGGTTGCAACATTGAGATCTGTTATGTTTTTCTTCTATTTCAGAAGTTTGCTTCATCTTTTCATGGATAATAACAAGAGAATAATGAATAAAAATTATGAAATAAAATACTACTAAAGGCGATAATATTGTATCTTAATGAATCAAATTGTTATATGTAATTGTGATTGTTGGAGAGAAAACTATTTGTTTTAATTAATTATTTAACCGGTGTGTAGACCGGATAGAGTATATAAGATCTACCCATGGACAAAGCTGCGTATCATGATTAAGAGTGCCTAGCAACTCGAAACGCGTAGATCGATCGCATGCCTTGTAACTCATGCTGGCTTTTAAACCTCATTTCTATTGAGTGAATAAAGAATATTTTTCACTACATCGTGGAGCTGGACAAAGTTTTTTCTCATTGCCAGGGACTGTACAAACCCTGGCAAAAAATTATGGAATCACTGGCCTTGAGGATGTTCATTCAGTTTAATTTTGTAGAAAAAAAACAGATCAGACATGGCACAAAACTAATGGCAACTTTCTGGCTTTAAGAAACACTAAAAGAAATCAAGAACAAAAAATGTAGTCTGTAATGGTTACTTTTTTTAAACCAAGCATAGGGAAAAAATCATGGAATCCACTCAATTCTGAAATAAAAAAATATGGAATCATGGAAAACAATCCAACAAAAAACACTCCAACACATCACTAGTATTTTGTTGCACTACCTCTGGCTTTTATAACAGCTTGCAGTCTCTAAGGCATGGACTTAATGAATGTCAAACAGTACTCTTCATCAATCTGGCTCCAACTTTCTCTGATTGCTGTTGCCAGATCAGCTTTGCAGGTTGGAGCCTTGTCATGGACCATTTTCTTCAACTTCCACCAAAGATTTTCTATTGGATTGAGAGCTGGACTATTTGCAGGCCATGACTTTGACCTTGTGTCTTTTTCAAGGAATGTTTGCACAGTTCCTGCTCTATGGCAGGATGCATTATCTTGAAAAATAATTTCATCATCCCCAAACATCCTTTCAATTGATGGGATGATAAGCAAAGTGTCCAAAATATCAACATAAACTTGTGCATTTATTGATGTAATGACAGCCATCTCCCCATTGCCTTTACCTGACATGCAACCCCAAACAAAAGTTCCAGCATCACCTTGCAGAATGCAGATTTGTGATTCATCACTGAATATGACTTTCATCCACAGTCCACGATTGCTTTTCCTTAGCCCATTGTAACCTTGTTTTTTTTTCTGTTAAGGTGTTAATGATGGCTTTTGTTTAGCTTTTCTGTATGTAAATCCCATTTCCTTTAGGCGGTTTCTTAGTTTGGTCAGACATTGACGCCAGTTTCCTCCCATTCGTTTCTCATTTATTTTGTGAATTTCCTGTTTTGGAGACCTATTGCTTTAACCCCTTAACGACCAAGCCATTTTATAGGTAAAAGACCAGGCCTTAATTGTGAAATCAGACCACTGTCATTTATGTGCTTATAACTCTACAACACTTTAACGGATCCTGCCGATTCTGAGACTGTCTTTTTTTTTTTCGTGACATGTTAGTGCACCCTTCAAGGTGTTCAAAAAACAAATTCAAGAAGTGTATTAGCCTTTTAGGTACTTCACAAGAATTGAAGCAATGTGGAAGGAAAAAAATGAACATTTAAATCTTTTTTCCCCCAAAATTTATCTTTGGACACCGTTTTTTTTTCTTACTTTTTTTGTCAAGGGTTTCAGGACAAAATAAATCACAATATTGGTTGTGCAATTTCTCCTGAGTACACAGATACCCCATGTGTGTAGAGCAGTGCTCAGAAGGGAAGGAGCATCGTTTGAGATTTTGAATGTCAAATTGGCTGGAATCGAGAGCGGATGCCATTTTGCGTTTGGAGAGCCCCTGATGTACCTAAACAGTGGAAACCCCCCACAAATGACACCAGTTTGGAAACTAGACCCCCCCCCCCCCCCCCAAGGAACTTATCTAGATGTGTGGTGAGCACTTTGAACCCCCAATGGCTTCACAGAAGTTTATAATGCCCGGGCATGAAAATAAAAAAAATCGTATTTTTTCCACAAACATGATCTTTTAGTCACCAATTTTTTTTTTTTTTTATTTTCCCAAGGGTACCAGGAGAAATTGGACCCCAAAAGTTGTCCAATTTGTACTGAGTACACTGACATCCCATATGTGGGAGAAAACTACTGTATGGGCACACGTCGGGGCTCGGAAGGGAAGTAGTGACGTTTTGGAATGCAGACTTTGATGGAATGGTCTGCGGGTGTCATGTTGCCTTTGGAGAGCCCCTTATGTACCTAAACAGTGGAAACCCCCCACAAGTGACCCCATTTTGGAAACTAGACCCCCTAAGGAACTTATCTAGATGTGTGGTGAGCACTTTGAACCCCCAAGTGCTTCACAGAAGTTTATAACGCCCGGGCGTGAAAATAAAAAAATCATATTTTTCCACAAAAATGATATTTTTGCCCCCAATTGTTTATTTTCCTAAGGGTAACAGGAGAAATTGGACCCCAAAAGTTGTTTTGCAATTTGTCTTGAGTAGGCTGATACCCCATATGTGGGGGTAAAACACTGTTTGGGCGCTTGGCAGAGCTTGGAAGGGAAGGAGCACCATTTGACTTTTTCAACTCCGAATTGGCTGGAATTGAGATCAGATGCCATGTTGCATTTGGAGAGCACCGGATGTGCCCAAACAGTGGAAACCCCCCAATTCTAACCCTAGCCCTGGCCCTAACCCTAGCCCTGGCCCTAACGGGAAAATGGAAATAAATACATTTTCTTTTAATTTTATTATTTTTCCCTAACTAAGGGGGTGAAAATGGGGGGCTTGATTTACTATTTATGGTGGGTTTTTGTTTGGCAGCTGTCACATGCTAAAAGACGCTTTTTATTGTAAAAATAGTTTTTGCATCACCACATATTGAGAGCTATAATTTTTCTGTATTTTGACCCACCGAGTCATGTGAGGTCTTATTTTTTGCGTGACGAGTTGACGTTTTTATCGGTGCCATTTTCGGGCACGTGACATTTTTTGATCGCTTTTTATTCCAATTTTTGGGACGCAGAATGAACAAAAAACAGGGTTTCATGAATTTCTTTTGGGGGGGTGCGTTTACACCGTTCCGCGTGCGATAAAATTGATAAAGCGGCTTTATTCTTCGGGTCAGTACGGTTACAGCGATACCTCATTTAGGTCGTTTTTTTGTTTTGTCGGTTTTATGCAATGAAAATAATTTTATATAAAAAAAATATTTTTCATCGCTTTATTCTGCGATATATAACTTTTTTATATTTTCGCTGATGTTGTATGGCAGCTCGTTTTTTGCGGGACAAGATGACGTTTTCAGCGGTACCATGGACATTTATATGCTTCTTTTTGATCGCGTTTTATAGCAGTTTTTGTTTGGCGGTATGATAATAAATCTTTTTTTTTATTTTTTTTAAGGGGGTTCGCTAAAGGGTTTAACTGATGGGACAGTTTTATAGGGCAGGTCGTTACGGACGCGGCGATACCTAATATGTGTACTTTTTATTGTTTTTTTTTTTTCCAAAAAATGAATTTATTGGGGGAATTTTTGTTTTTTCTTTCTAATTTATTTGGCGATTTTTTTTATTTTTTTATTTTTTTTAAACTTTATTACATTGTCCCAGGTGGGACATCACTGTCCTGTGACAGATCGCTGATCTGTCACATCACAGATCACTGTGACAGATCAGCGGTCTGTCACAGGCAGTGCAGCAGGCTTCTTCGTGCCTGCGCTGTGCAGGCACTGAGGAAGCCGGATCCCTGCAGGCCCCCGAAGGTCCCCGTCGCCATCTTGGATTCGGGGACCTGCAGGGAAGGAGCCCCCCGCAGCAGCGCTACACATTGCGCTGCCGTGGGGGGCTCAGGGAAGCACTGAGGGAGCCCCCTCCCTGCCGATACTTCCCTTTAACCCCTGGTACACCGCGAACCTGTTTGATCGCGGTGTGCAAGGGGTTAACGTGTCGGGGGCGGTCCGTGACCGCCCCTGACACCCGGCACAGTGTGTCAGCTGTGATAATCCTCCGGTTCTCCGGTGGGCCATTCCGACCCTGTATGTGCACACAATGTCTTTTACAAGCAGAGCTACCTGATGAAATTTGCAAACAGAAGGTGCTTTCTGAAAACGCTGGTTGTGTCTTTCTTTAAGCATCTTTTGTGTCATCTTTTCAGTTGCCTCTTGTTGCAGCTTTGGCACTGACATTTTTATTTGCCTTGTATGTAGAAAATAATGAGCGAATCCCAAGCGGAAGCCTCTTGAATAATTGTCAGTCCGCTTCTTTTAACAGTTTAATGTCTTTATAAACGTGATACAGTTAAAAGAAGCTCAAAAGACTAGAACCCTGAACAAATAGCACAGCAAGTCTTTTTTTTACAGTGCAATACACTAAGGAACTAGACAAGAGAGTATCTCATATGGAAATTAAAATGGGAGACTTTGCCAAATCACACAACAAGCTGATAGATGCACATAATGAACTCTCAGATGAATTGGAAGTCATTCAAACTAAACTTGTGGATGTAGAGGATGGCTCTTGGCGAAACAAGGTAAAATTGCGAGGGATACCAGAATGTTCCTCCTCAAGAACTGAGGGGATTCCTTCAAGGTTTGATTAAAGCAGCTATCCCTAACTGCTCCCCATTAGACACAATCATTGACAGAATCCATAGGGTACAACGCCCCAAAAATATACCTGAACCAATGCCCAGAGATGTCTTTGCTCGTATCCATTTCTTTCATATAAAAGAAGACCTACTACTCTTTTCTAGAAAAAGGGAGAACTCCCACACACTTATCAACAAATTAAAATATTCGTGGATGTATCGGCAGTGACTCACATTTTCTGCAGATTATTGAATCCTATCACTTTCACTCTGAGAGAAAAGAAAGTGACATATAGATGGGGTTTCCAACTGAAGCTTCTCATACATTACAGAGGAGAGTGGGACACGGTTACCTCCTTGGAAGAGGGAGAAAACCTCATGCGTAACTGTAACCTTACACTAATAGAACCCACTTGCCCTCACAGAACCCACACACAATTCGAGGAAGCTGGCTGTCAACTTTCTTCAACTAAAAACAAGTCTGTGCTGAATGATAGAATTTTCTTCGTCTGGGTAGAGAGGGAATCGTGTAGCCTTTTCGGCCAATCGGGCAGAACTTTTCCCCCTTCTTCTGGGATACTGACTAGTCAGTCGCACAGAATAAGTAGATCCAGTGTCGGACTGAGGTGCCAAGGGCCCACTAGTAACATTGACTTTGGGGGCCCACTTTTTGCCTGCAAGCAAATATTACATGACCCTGGTTCCCAAATATACCTATACCTCTATATAATAAACTGGATACTTTAGTTAATGAATGAGATGCTGCTTTTTTTTCTGTACAAAGTGAATTAGGACTATTACTGCCCATACAGTAAGGTTGGGGGTCCAGATTTGCACAAGGGCCCACCGGGGGATTGCCCTGTTACCCTATGTGCCAGTCCAAGCCTGAGTAGATCTTTTAGTTGGTCTGCTAATTGTTTATGTTGGTCAAATTAATGTTTTGTATATTTATGTTCTCTTTTACATACAGGATAATTCTGAAAGCTTGGTGGATTTGGTAACGATGGAGTTGATGTTGCACATCTGTATATTATTATTATTATTTATTATTATAGCGCCATTTATTCCATGGCGCTTTACATGTGAGGAGGGGTATACATAATACATACAAGTACAGTAATCTTAAACAATACAAGTCACGACTGGTACAGGATGCGAGAGGACCCTGCCCGCGAGGGCTCACAATCTACAATGGGATGGGTGAGGATACAGTAGGCGAGGGTAGAGCTGGTCGTGCAGCGGTTTGTTGGATCGGTGGTTACTGCAAGTTGTAGGCTTGTCGGAAGAGGTAGGTCTTCAAGTTCTTTTTGAAGGTTTCCATGGTAGGCGAGAGTCTGATATGTTGTGGTAGAGAGTTCCAGAGTAGAGGGGATGCGCGGGAGAAATCTTGTATGCGATTGTGGGAAGAGGAGATAAGAGGGGAGTACAGAAGGAGATCTTGTGAGGATCGGAGGTTTCGTGCAGGTAAGTACCAGGAGACTAGGTCACAGATGTACGGAGGACTCAGGTTGTGGATGGCTTTGTATGTCATGGTTAGGGTTTTGAACTGGATTCTTTGGGTAATGGGGAGAGGCCGGGGAATAGCGGGGGGACAGGTGGATTAGTCGGGCAGCAGAGTTAAGAATAGATTGGAGGGGTGCGAGAGTGTTAGAGGGGAGGCCACAGAGCAGGAGGTTGCAGTTTTTGGAGATTCTTGGTTGAGGAATGTACGGATCCATGAAATATTTTTGAGTTGAAGTCGGCAGGAAACGGAAAGGGCTTGGATATGTGGTTTGAAAGAGAGATCAGTGTCAAAGATAACCCCGAGTCAGCAAGCTTGTGGGACTGGAGAGAGTGGGCAGCCGTTTAATGGATAGGTCCGTTGGGGGGTGGGGGGGGGGTCACGTGAGATGGGCGAAAGATGATTAATTCTGTTTTGTCCATATTAAGTTTTAGAAATCTAGCGGAGAAGAAGGATGAAATGGCACAGACATTGAGGGATTTTGTTTAGTAGGGAGGTGATATCTGGTCCAGAGATGTAGATCTGTGTGTCATCAACATAGAATCTCATGGCTTTCAGTATCATCTCTATGAGCTGTCCGAGGCCGAAGGTGTAAACTGAGAAGAGCAGGGTCCCTAGGACTGAACCTTGCGGGACTCCGACGGATAGGTGGTGCGGTGAGGAGGTGGTGTGCGAGTGGGAGACGCTGAATGTCCGGTCTGCTAGATATGACGCAATCCAAGATAGGGCCAAGTCTGTGATACCAAGAGATGAGAGGGTCTGTAGTAATAGGGAATGGTCCACTGTGTCAAAGGCAGAGGACAGGTCCAGGAGGAGGAGGACAGAGTAGTGTCGCTTGGCCTTGGCGGCTAGTAGGTCATTGGTGACCTTAGTTAGGGCAGTTTCAGTGGAGTGGTGTGGCCGGAAGCCAGATTGCAAGTGGTCAAGGAGGGAGCAAGAAGAGAGGTGGGAGGATAGTTCAAGATGGACGTGTTCTTCCAGTAGTTTTGAGGCATAGGGGAGAAGTGATATAGGGCGATAGCTAGATACAGAGGATGGGTCAAGAGAGGGCTTTTTGAGGATAGGTGTGATTGAGGCATGTTTAAAGCTTGAGGGGAAAACACCAGTTAGTGATAGGTTGAAGAGATGGGTTAGGGTTGGGATGAAGACTGTGGTGAGGTTTGGGATGAAGTGAGATGGCATCGGGTCAAGTGCACAGGTAGTGAGATGTGATCTTGAGAGTAGAGTGGAGAGTCAATCTTCTGTAATGGTGGAGAAGTTGGTTTTGGGGGAGGAGGGCAGGGCAGGTAGGAAGAAGGGCACTGGGGGTTGTTGACCAAAACTGTCTCTGATGTTATCAATCTTCTCCTTGAAAAATGAGGCAAAGTCTTCAGCTGAGATGAGTGGAGAGGGAGGAAGTGCTGGGGGGGCGGAGGAGAGAATTGATGGTGTTGAATAACTGCTTAGGGTTGTGAGACAGGATATGAGAGATGAGAAGTAGGTTTGTTTTGCTGCAGCGAATGTGGCCTTGAAAGTAGTGAGGGACTGTTTGAATGTGATGAAGTCCTCATTGGAGTGGGATTTTTTCCAACTCCGCTCAGCAGCCCTGGAAGCCCGCCTCAGTTCTTTGGTCAGACTGGTGTGCCAGGGCTGTCTGTTGATTTTGCGAGCTTTGGTATGTTTGAGAGGGGCAACTGATTCCAAAGCTACAGCTATTGTGGTGTTATATAGAGCGGCATCCGCATTGTGTAGGGAACTTTGTCTGAATCTCTCCTCCCTCTTACAGACATGTGAGTGTAGATCGAGGTGTTGAAGAAGGTGGTGGCTGACCCTGGAGCGGCAGTATCTGACAGCTAGTTGGAGGGGGAGTAGATGCGCACAGAGTGCACCTCGAAGGAAGGGAGGGCAACAGGGCGGCAGTGGGATTGGGGTCAAGGAGCAGTTATCTGACAGGAGAAAACCAACTCCTCCACCATGCTTGCAGCTGGGGGCGAGGGGGTGTGGGAAAGGTGGAATCCACCATATGAGAGTGCAGCAGGAGAGGCTCTGTCAGAGGAGGTGAGCCAGGTTTCGGTGATGGCGAGGAAGGAAAGTTTGCTGGTAATAAAATGATGATGAAAGAAAGTTTGTTGCACACAGAGCGAGCGTTCCACAGAGCTCCTGTTAGTGGGACTGGGGAAGCTGGGGCTGGGCGAATGTGTATAAGGTTGGAGTGGTTACGGGAAGTTGTGATTGGGTGTGGATGGGAGGTAGAAATGACTGTGGGAATGTGGTGACGAGGATCAGGATTTGGAGAGATATCGCCAGCAGTGAGGGGGAGCAGAGAGGGTATGAGAGGGCTGTCTGTGTTTGGAGACAGAGGATTGTATGTTGAGGAACAGATCTGAGGAAGAGGCGAGATGGATTGGAAGGATTGAAGAAGAGATGAACAGTTCCTTGCTTGGTGTAGGGATTAGTGGGGTTATCAGAAAGTGAAGGATTATAGGGGTTAGAGTGGAAACAAACAAAAACATTGTTTACAGTGACTCTTTCCAGTTACCTTCTGTTCCCTTCTGGTTCAATTCTGGATTAATTAATATTTTCATATGGATGGTCACAGATTTTATCAGGCTTCAGCATTTTCCTAAGTATAAAAAAGGTGATTAAGATATGTTCAATTAATGTTAATGGTCTTAACAGTCCACAGAAAAGATCTTTTATGTGGAAGGTCGTGGTTTCCTCTAAATGCGATATCTTTTGTGCCCAGGAAACTCCTATTATCCATAAAGATGCTGGCAGATTGCGACACCCCCTTTATCCACATGTGTTACAAGACAATTATAAGAAAAAACAGGTGTAATGCTAGCTATCAGAAACTCTGTGGCTTTCTCTCCAATATGCTTGGATTCTCTCACAAGGGAGATACATAATTCAAGTACCGTTTATACTCGCGAATAAGCCGAGATTTTCAGCCCATTTTTTTTGGGCTGAAAGTCCCCCTCTCTGCTTATACGCAAGTCATTTACGCCTGTCACGATCCATGCGGGATCATGTCAGATGAGCACTGGTAACCTTTTTTTTTTTCTTCCTCTCTCTAAGCTTTGTGCTTAGAGATAGTTTTGCCCCCGGTGGCCAGTATGGTCATTGCACTGGTGTGCTTAGAGATAGTTTTGCCCCCGGTGGTGGTTAGTGTAATTGCATGGGAATCACTAACCGGTGTGTTTACTCAATAAAGGTGTGTCAGTTGTGCTCACTCACATTGGTGATATTATTGTTGGTCTTTTCCAACCATCCTGGGTGAAGGAGGGAGCTGGAGGAGAGACCAGGGTAGCTCGTCCAGAGTCCTGGAGTGGCAGATATGGTGTCAGCGAGGAGTTCGTGTAAAGCATGGTGGAGTGGCAGCAATGGTGTCAGTGAAGAATTCTTGCAAAGCTTGGTGGAGTGGCAGCTATGGTGTAGAGCTGCACTCAGGTGCTGGACTCGGTTGCTGGACACTGTTGCTGGACAGCTGTACTCAGGTGCTGGATTCTGTTGCTCCAAGGCGGCTCTCGGGTGCTGGACACGGTGGGAGGAAGATGCACTCAGGTGTTGGACTCTGTTGCCAGGAGCAAGTGCATCAGAGCAAAGCTAAGTGTTTCCCTGTTAGTCACTTTTCCTCATGTTGGTGTTAGTACAGCAGTGGGGCCAGTGCCTGCACCACCCAGCTCCCTAGTAAGGAATAGGTGTAGGGTTTGCTAGGGTGACAGGTTCCTGATCGGCGACAGGTGAGGAGCCTGTATAGGGCACGTTAGGAGTGTTAGGGACACTGACTCAGGGGAGTGCAGAAGGTCTCCACGTCCCCCGTTCCCTATCGGCTGGCCCACCGTTGAAAATGTTTCCTTATCCCCTTTGTCTTGTATTAGTTACCGGCCTGCGGGCCGCGTCACACTGGACAATTACACAGGCCGTGTCCTGTTGTATTAGTTACCGGCCTGCTGGCCGTGTCACACAGGACGGTGCACGTGACAACGCCAGGGTGTCGGTGGGGGAGCACGGGTGTCAGGTCATGCTGACCCCCCTGATGCGTCTCTGCAGCCCCCATGCTTGTTTCACGGTCTCAGGCTCCTTCCTTCAGCGGTCACGTGGTACCGCTCATTAAAGTCATGAATATGCGCTGCCGGAAACCGTGAGAGAAGCGCGGCTGCAGAGACTGCGTCAGGAGGGGTAAGTATATGCGATATTCACCTGTCTCTGGTCCATCGCTGCTCACCGCTGTCTGCTGCGTCCTTTGTCAGTGATGCTCAGACAGATGAGGGTGCGATGACGTGGTTAGTGCGTGCCCTCTGCTGAACGTCACTGCAGAGGACCTGGAAGACAGCGGCGATGCACCCGGGACAGGTGAATATCGCAGGTGTCTGGTTCTGAGCCAGCGTCGACCATGGCAACTGGCTCCCATAGCGCGCCAGTGTCTCCGCCTGCTCAGGACCCAGCACCTGTCCCTCAGCGATGGAGAGGTGAGTATGCCATTCTTTTTTTTAATTTGCAGCAGCAGCATATGGGGTATAATCTATGGATTATCTTACGGGGGCATAATGTGTGGGGTATAATCTATGGAGCATCTTATGGGGGTATAATCTATGGAGCATCTTATGGGGGTATAATCTATGGAGCATCTTATGGGTCAGCATATGGGGCATACTCATGATATCCAATCCTAAGGAAGCCATTTCCTCTATAATGGATGCCTTTAATGATTTTGGAGCAGTTTCGGGATTTCGTATAAACTTTAATAAAACTCATGCTTTAGCTATTTTTAAAATTGCTCAGAAACGGTGGCCGTTCCCTTTCAGTGGAGGAGAAATTCTTTACCTTATCTTGGCGTTGACCTACCATCAAATCCTCATGATATCTATAAATTAAATGTTCAGCCTCTTATTTCTGTAGTTATACAAGAAAGTCAATCCTGGAAATCCCTTAAATTATCCTTTGCAGGTAAAGCCCATCTAATTAAAATGATCTCTTTCCCTAAAATACTCTTTCTTTTACAGACGCTCCCGGTTCTACTTTCTAAAGCTGATAGGCTACTGCCACAAGCCTTCTGCCAATTTATTTGGGGCTCAGAAGGGGGCTCTAGAATTAGTGTTTTTAAGCTACAGCAAACCAAATCTTTGGGTGGACTTAATCTCCCAAATTTACGCCTCTACAGTATAGCGGCTGCTTTTCGCCATTCCCTTGATTGGATACATGCCTTTAATCGCTTCACTAATACCCCAATAGATGAGGCCATGTGTAGACCCTTCAGCCTCCCAGCATTGCTTCACCTACGAAATGCTGAAATTCCAGTGGAGGTTAGAGATAATCCTCTATTGCGGTCGGTAATCTTGGGATGGCGTCAAGCTAGACGAGTTAGCGGTCTTGACCCCCACATCTCAATGTTTCTTCCCTTTCAAGGTAACCCCTCTTTTCTACAAGGCAAGTCACCTCCCATTTACAAGGTGCTTGGAAACAATGGGTCTAGACTGGTCCGAGATACGTTAACAAATAATCAATGCCTTCTTACCTTAGAGCAGTGGTCCCCAACCTTTTTTGCAGCAGGGACTGGTTTCAAGCAAGACCATTCTTCCATGGCCCGGCAGGGCGGGGATGGAGGTGTGGCAGGGGCGGGGCTTTGGTCATAAGGGGGCGAGGCTATGGACGCAGTTGTAGTGTAGCAGTGCATACTTATAATTAAATAACATTTATAATGTGACTCAACTCACCATAGGTTTTGAATGAGTGCTCCATCACTCCCCTCTCCCCATCATTGCCTTCACCCCATCACTCCCCTCTCCCCATCATTGCCTTCACCCCATCACTGCCGTCTCCCCATCATTGCCTTCACCCCATCACTCCCCTCTCCCCATCATTGCCTTCACCCCATCACTCCCCTCTCCCCATCATTGCCTTCACCCCATCACTCCCCTCTCCCCATCATTGCCTTCACCCCATCACTCCCCTCACCCCATCACTCCCCTCACCCCATCATTGCCTTTACCCCATCATTGCCTTCACCCCATCACTGCCGTCTCTCCATCATTGCCTTCACCCCATCACTCCCCTCTCCCCATCACTGCCTTCACCCCATCACTGCCGTCTCTCCATCACTGCCGTCTCTCCATCACTGCCGTCTCTCCATCACTGCCGTCTCTCCATCACTGCCGTCTCTCCATCACTGCCGTCTCTCCATCACTGCCGTCTCCCCATCCTTCACACACGGCCAGGCTACACACACACACACACACCACCTCTCTCCTGTCGCAGCATCGCCTGCGCTTCCTCGCTCTGACACAGCAGCGGCCGCGCTCTCCTCTCTGTGTCAGTCAGAGACAGGAAGCGCGGGCGACGGGCAGGAAGCAGGACGGGTCTTTGCAGCTCCGCTCCTGCCATTCCCTCTTGCAGGCAGCGGAGCTGCTTGGATCGCTCCCTGGCCGCCGCTAAGAACTGCTGCGCGCCGCCCCAGCCCCCGCTACGCCACTGACCGCCCCTGGCTCCCCTTGTGTCCGCGGACCGGCAAGGGCACTGCAGCGACCCGGTGGTTGGGGACCCCTGCCTTAGAGGACATGATTTTCAAATACCCAATCCTTACAGAAGACAATTTTACGATCTCTCCAATTAGACATTACGTAAGCTCAATATTGCGAGACATACCGGATGATGCTAGAACACACCCTCTAAATTTAATATCCATTAAAGCCCAAATGGGAACTTATTCTATGAGTCTTCTATATAAATCATTAAAGCCTTCTATACATTGGTCAGACTCTTCACCAGGCCCTGGAAAATGGGTTGCTCAATTAACAAACTGTCGGGTAAATGACCTTTTGAAAGCCACTCTGCATATTAACTTTATATTACCATATGACAGTTACATAACCATGTCTCTTATGATATTTTATAGAGCATATATCTCCACGGAGGTCAAGTAAAAATGTCCCCCTCAGGGGACTATCCCTTCCCTAAATGCTTACACTCTCCAGCTGATATTTTCCATTGCCTTTGGGACTGCCCAAAAATGAGGTGTGGGATACACTTCTGCAACATCTCATCAACATCTCATCAACACCTTTGACATATCTATCTCTCTCTCTCCTCAGAGTGGGCCATATTTAATATTCTCGCACAGGACCAGTTGGTGAGGCTTTCTGTCCAGCAGCGCCGCATCTTGTTCATATGGGCGGCAGCCACACGTAAAAGCATTCTCCATTTGTGGACGCAGGATGCAACACCTTCTTTAAGCCTAATTACTACAAAAGTAACATATCACTTCTAAATAGATTGGATAGAGGCCTTACTTAAGAAAAAGACACTGAACGTTTTTTTTTCCACATGGTCCTCTTTTATCTATACTCAGACATCTTCCACACGCCAGGCGATACATAGTTGTTTCCAGCTCACCAACTGGTATATGAGAGACACACAAGCCAAAAAGAAACGATCACTAAGTCCAAAGTTAATATGAAAAATTCATAAAAAAATCCTTTATTATATGAAAGCATACAGGTGAGGCTAAAACACCATATTGTGAAAACAGCAAGAAAAACTACCGACGCTGACACATCACACTGAAAACTCATCCATATAATACATTATAGAAAATATGACCTAGCATAAATAGTCTCCCCTGCGTCTATCTCTGCATCAAATACCATAGTGTTAACCAAGATCACTATCTAAATCGTGTGCCATAATATTAATCAAAGTGAGCATCCTCTAGCACATTGATTGTGTACCTGCACCAGAGGGCACTCACAGCGATAGCAAGTAAATAATAAAGAGACAATCATTCCTAATTAAATGAACCGCAGCAGGAGGCAAGAGACAACAGCGTTCAGTGTCCAAGCATCACCCCGACGCGCGTTTCGGAGCGCTTGCTCCTTCCTCAGGGGGGCGTGGTTAAGGAACACAATGTGCACATCTATATAGCGCGCCTACCGGAAGTTCCATGAACGCGGCAGCTGCTGGTCCATTCTAGACCGTGCCTCCCATCCAATGAGCGCCGGAAACATGCGGCCCCACATGATCAGACGTCATTAGGATATGGAGAGCACCATCAGAGTGACTCACAGCGCGCGTGCGCAGAACAAGAATTATACTCGGCGCCATATTAAAAGAGGGCAAGTGTGTGGGAAAACACATACAAGATGTAACAGCATAGAAAATTAGTAGCTCCATGTATAAATACAAAGAGGCACATAATTATAACGCTAGCCAACATAAAAATCAACATTGACTTTACAACATTGAAGGGACAAATGACAAAAAAATATAACACATAAATAGATGAAATGATCAGGCTACGTGACCAAACAGAATTAGCACCTAAAGAGGTGGAATGAGCGTACTAGATGGCGAAATACAATATCAGACAGTATATATGTACAAAAACGCATCTATCCATATCTCTCTCGCTAGTCAAAACTACGGCACACGATATTATGTCTATCTATATATAATATTCCACCCAAAAAGGTTTGACTACAGCATAGTAAAATATCCATCATAAACAATATAAATATTCATATACATATATAACTAATGATGATGTACCCGAAAGTGCATATATTGCAAAATACAATATATAACGTATAAAGAGATACGAAACAGCCAAAATGACTGTATATTGCACATAAAACAATGTAAACACTGTCCAGCAAATATAGGCCTCTATCACTGTTCAGGGACATCCACGTAGTTTCACAGTAGCTGTCATTTTGCAAGATGTTAAACCTCCATGAAATGCACAAGTGATAACACAAAAATAAGTAGACTCCAAAGACCACCTAAAAAATCAACATAAAATAAGTATTAAAAACAAAGCTATTAACACAGATGGAACCTAACTCAAATACCGCCATCTAGGTCATAAAAAGGGAGCAAAGCTATTATATTCGTTAAGCCCATGGGGATGAAGTGTATTAAGAGTCCAAATCCAGCGGGATTCTAGCTGGGCCAACTTCTGCGACGTTCTACCCCCTCGCAGAGTGGCCTCAATACAATCAATGCCCCTCATACGAAGAAGGGAGGCATCGCAAGAGTGACACAGCCAAAAATGCCACGGTATAGTTTTTAGGGAGGATGCCTCCTTGTGGTCGACTGCTGCCAAAATGCCAAGAACATGTTCTCTCACGCGAACCTTAAAGGGACGCGTGGTCAAACCAACATAAATAAGTCCACAAGGACATGTTGCAAAATAAATGACATTACGAGTATTACATGTAATACTTTTCCTTATGTCATAGGTACTTGATCTATCTGCATTGTAAAAGGTATTACACCTTTCTATATTAGGACAAGCTACACATCGACTACAAGGAGTACAACCTCGCCTACAACCTGTTCCACTATCCAAAAACGTTGGTTTAGAACTACCCAAATGATGACTTCTAACCAGATAATCGCATAGATTCTTAGTGCGTCTGGTAGAGATAGCTGGTCTTTCAGGAATATATTTCAAAAGAATTGGATCAGCCCTAAATATGGGCCACGATTGATAAGAACATCCCTTACTCGAGCCAATTGGGCATGGTAATCAGTGACAAACCTTAGTTTGTCATCAGTTAGTCGCACCTCCGATTTATATAATAGATCATATGCCGCAGAGAATGTTTAGCGCGATTATAGGCACGTTTCACCATGCGACGGCTATAGCCACGTTCGTAAAACCTCTTTTTCAGATCCTCTACTTGAAGTTCAAAATCCAAATTAGTTGCATATATTCTGCGAAGACGCAGAAACTGTCCTGTGGGCACGGACTGAATCACGTGTCTCGGGTGTGCAGAAGAGGCATGTAACAGAGTATTTGTTGAAGTAGATTTCCTGAAAATATCTGTTTGTAATACATCCTTATCATCCCGTCTGAGTGTGACGTCCAAAAACTCGACCTTATTAACATCAAAATAGTAGGTAATGCGGATATTCAAATTATTAGTATTCAGAGATTGCATAAAATCCTCAAGTAGAGTAATTGACCCCTGCCAGATCATGAAAATGTCGTCGATGTACCGCGCCCAGAGGAGGACGCGGTCCATCGACGAACCACGATCTGGCAGGGAGAGAGCAGCTTGCCGGTAATATCCCTGTTAGATTGGATCGAAATTGTGTTACAAATTTATGGAGTTTGCCTGGGGGAGAGGATGGGGGGTTATAGTTGAAAAAATGTCGTCTAATGTTAATAATATTGCATAAATGTTCTTCTGTTATGTTATTGGACATTATATGTATACTTTGTATTACACTCAATAAAGACGGTTAAAAAAAAAAAAGAAAGGGGAAAGACCGCTGCATGACCAGCTCTATCCTCGCCTACTATATTCTCACCCATCCCTTGTAGATTGTGAGCCTTCGCGGGCAGGGTCCTCTCTCCTCCTGTACCAGTTATGACTTGTATTGTTTAACATTATTGTACTTGTTTTTATTATGTATACCCCTCCTTACATGTAAAGCACCATGAAATAAATGGCGCTATAACAATAAATAATAATAAAGAAAGAACAGAGAGAAAAGGGAAAGAAAGAAAGAAAGAGAACAGAGAAAAAGAATACAGAGAGAAAGAAAGAGGGGACAGAAAATAGAAAGAGGTGAAAGAAAGGGGTAGACACTTTGGCACAGAAATGGAACATGGGTCTCGCTTATGCCTTTCTACCACTTGCTCTTATACCAAGAGTCTGAAGGAAGATCCAAGAAAGCAGAACATCAGTAATCTTGATTGTCCCTTAATGGCCCAAAAGGAGCTGTTTCTCCCTACTAAGTTGGATGGCGCTGGAAGATCCAATTCTACTACCAGCAAGACTGGACCTACTAACCCAGGGACCTCTAGTACATCAGAGACCAAAAATTGTTATTATTATTTATTTATATGGCACCATTGATTCCATGGTGCTGTACATAAGAAGGGGTTACATACAAATTACAGATTTCACTTACAGTAAACAAACTTACAATGACAGACTGATACAGAGGGGAGAGGACCCTGCCCTTTCGGGCTTACATGCTACAGGATGGTGGGGAAGGAGACAGTAGGTTGGCGGGTTGCAGCAGTTCTGGTGTTGATTGAGGTTATATTTCCAGTAGTGGTGAGGAGGTAGCGGAGTCATTGCAGGCTGTAGGCTTTCTTGAAGAGGTGGGTTTTCAGGTTCCGTCTGAAGGATCCGAATGTGGTTGATAGTCGGACATGTTGGGGCAAAGAATTCCAGAGTATGGGGGGTATTCGGGAGAAGTCTTGGAGGCGGTTGGGTGAGGAGCGAATAAGTGTGTAGGAGAGAAGGAGGTCTTGGGATGACTGTAGACTACGTGAGGGAAGGTATCAGGAGATTAGTTCAGAGACATATGGAGGAGACAGGTTATAGATGGCCTTGTAGGTCAGTATTAGTAATTTGAACTGGATACGCTGAGGGAATGGAAGCCAGTGAAGAGATTTGCAGAGGGGAGAAGCGGAGGAGTAGCGAGGAGAGAGATGAATTAGTCGGGCAGCAGAGTTAAGGATGGACTGGAGAGGGGCGAGGGTGTTAGCAGGGAGACCACAGAAAAGGATGTTGCAGTAGTCAAGGTGGGAGATGATGAGGGCAGGCACAAGCATTTTAGTAGATTGAAGGTTGAGCAAAGGACGGATTCTGGAAATATTTTTGAGCTGGAGGCGACAGGAGGTAGAAAGAGCTTGGATGTGTGGTTTGAAGGACAGGGCAGAATCAAGGGTTACTCCGAGGCAGCGGACTTCCGGTACTGGGGAAAGCATGATGTCATTAATTGTGCTAGATAGGTCAGGTAAGGAAGATCTGTGAGATGGAGGAAAGATGATGAGTTCAGATTTGTCCACAGTGAGCTTGAGGAAGCGAGAGGAGAAGGAGGATATGGCTGATAGACACTCCGGGATTCTGGACAGCAAAGAGGTGATGTCTGGGCCAGAGAGGTAGATCTGAGTGTCATCAGCATAAAGGTGATACTGGAATCCATGGGACTTTGAGTTGACCCAGGCCAAGGGTATAAATTGAGAAGAGTAGGGGTCCTAGAACAGAGCCTTGGGGGACTCCAACAGAGAGAGGGTGGGATGAGGAGGTAGTGTGTGAGTGGGAGACGCTGAATGTGCAGTTTAAAAGGTATGAGAAGATCCAGGATAGGGTGAGGTCTTTGATGCCAAAGGAGGAGAGGATCTGTAGTAGGAGGCAGTGGTCAACTGTGTTGAATGCAGAGGACAGGTCTAGAAGGAAGAGTATAGAATATTGTCTGTTTGCTTTGGCTGTAAGTAAGTCAGTAGTAATTTTAGTCAGGGCTGTCTCAGTGGAGTGATCGGGGCGGAAACCAGATTGTAGATTGTCAAAGAGCAAGTTAGATGAGAAGTGGGAGGAAAGTTCAGCATGGACGTGCAGCTCCAGGAGTTTGGAAGCGAATGGGAGCAGTGATATTGGGCGATATTGGGCGATAGCTGGATATAGCCGTTGGGTCGGGGTTGGCTTTTTAAGGATAGGCGTGATTGTGGCATGTTTAAATGCAGAAGGGAAGGTACCGGACGGTAGCGATAGGTTGAAGAGGTGGGTTAGGGATGGGATAAGTGTGGTGGTGAGGTTGGGGAGGAGGTGGGATGGTCAAATGCACAGGTTGTGAGGTGCGATTTGGAGAAGAGGCGATTAAGCTCCTCTTCAGTGATGTTGGAGAGGGAGGTTATGGGGTTTGGGCATTGGCCTGGTATACAAAGGGGTTGTGGTGGTTGAACAATGAAGACTTGCCTTGTTTGGTCGATCTTATTTTTGAAGTGTGTGGCAAAGTCCTCAGCAGAGATGAGGGAGGTTGGAGGGGGCAGTGGTGGGCGGAGGAGGGAGTTGAAAGTTTTGAATAACTGTTTGGGATTGTAGGATAGGGAAGATACAAGGGTTATGAAGTAGGCCTGTTTAGCAGAGGTGAGGGCAGATTTGAAAGCGAGTCTTCTCTGTTTGAATGCAGTGAAGTCATCTTGCGAATTTGTTTTCTTCCAATGCCGCTCTGCAGCCCTGGACGCTTGCCGGAGCTTTTTAGTGGTGTTATTGTGCCAGAGTTGTCTGTTGGTACATCGCATTCTGCCATGAACGAGAGGGGTGACCGTGTCAATAGCTGATGTGAGAGTGGCATTGTAGAAAGCAGTGGCACCGTCTGTGTCTTGGAGTGAGGATATGGATGTCAGTGGTAGAATAGAGTCAGAGAGCGCGTGGGTGTCTAGGTGTGCAAGGTTTCTGCAGGGGTGCGCATGTTGCTGGACATGGGTGCCAGGAGAGGAGGATGGGGATGAGAAAGTGAGTAGATGGTGGTCAGAGAGAGGGAGAGGGGAGGTGGTGAAGTTAGAAAGAGAGCAGAGGTGGGTGAAGACCAGGTCTAATGTGTGTCCGTCTGTGTGGGTGGCTGAGGAGAACCACTGTGTAAGTCCAAAGGATGAAGTAAGGGACAGGAGTTTGGAGGCTGCTGACTGAAGGGTATCAGAAATGCTACAGCTATCAGCCTGGATCCAGAGGCGGAGATCCTAAAATCAAAGGGGCTCTCCGAACTAATGATATCTACTATGCAAAGTAGGAAACCAGTCACCTCAGCAATATATTGGAAAATCTGGAAGAAGTTCTGTTCTCAATGTACAGTACCAGTATCTAATGTCCAAATATCCCCCACATTCTCGGCTTGCTCCAAGCAGGCTTTGACAAGGGCCTGAGACCTAGTACGCTAGGTTTATATTTCAATTATCTTCTAGCAAATCATCCCTGGGTGGTGAGGTTCAAAAAAGCCACACAGCGTATGAGACCCACAAGCCGTAGCTCAATACCACCCTGGGATCTCAGCCTACTCCTAAATGAACTACGCAAGGATCCATATGAATCACTAGAGCCGGCCTTCCTAAGGTCAGTAACGTTCAAGGCTCTTTTTCTCATAGCAATAGCTACTGCGAGACACATAGGGGAGATCCTGGCCCTATCCATAGAACACCTATATTTAAAAATACAGGAGGACTGCATTGTCTTAAAATTAAATCCGGCCTTTCTTCCCAAAGTGATTTCCGGTTTAGACAGGAATCAGGAAATAGTATTACCTACTTTCTGCCAGAATTACAGCAACGAGAAAGAACACTCTCTCCACCTCTTGGAGGTTAAAAGAACCGTTCTTCAATGCTTAACCCCTTAGTGACGGAGCTAAATTTTTTAAATCTGACCAGTGTCACTTTATGTGGTAATAACTCTGGAACGCTTCAACAAATCTGTCACTGTTTTTTCGTGACACATTGTACTTTATGATAATGGTAAATTTAGGTCAATACGTTTTTTCCCTTTTAATCCAGATAGTCATACCACACAAAAACATTCATAAATAACATTTTCCGCATGTCTGCTTTACATGAGCACCATTTGTAAAATGTTCTTTTATTTTGCTAGCATTTCAGGAGGTTTAAAAATGCAGCAGTAATTTTTCTTTTTATCAAGGAAATTTATCAAATTAATTTTTTCGGGACCTATCCAGGTTTGAAGTGACTCTGGGGGTCCTATATATTGGAAAACCCCCAAAAGTAAAACCATTTTAAAAACAGCACCCCCTGACATATTGAAAACTGCAGTCAGGTAGTTTATTAACCCTTCAGGTGATTTTCAGAAATTAATGCAAAGTGGCATGACAGAAATGAAAAAGTGTATTATTACCATCTAAATGTCGCTGACTTCTGAACAGGTTACAACAGCCGTCAGACTCTGAGGCCGCTATTTGGTCCTGAATTGCCATGGCAAACATCAGGACCACACAATCATGATCTTAGGGTGCGGATTGGGATAAAGAGGAAGCCCCCACACTCTCTGTTAACCATTTATATGATGTTGTCACTATTGACAGCAGCATCTAAGGGGTTAAAAAGATTTGGAGGGTGCAAACACTGATCGTGGCTGTTGCAGCAAGTGGTCAGCTATAGTGTGCAGCCGACAGCTGCTGGATTGTCACCTGTATGGGGATGCTATTCTCTTATATCTCACGTCAGTTAAAAGACGTATTGGCGGTCATTGAGGGGTTAAAACTCACAGAACACTGGAGAGTGGACTCTAACCTTTTTATCCAAATGGCAGGCAAAAACAAAGGGAAGAAGGCATCGAAAGCTGCCCTGGCCAGATGTTTGAAGTCAACTATTGGCGCAGCATATGTGTCGGCAAGGAATCCTCCGCCAGAAAACCTCATGGCCCATTTACTGAGAGCCGTTTCTGCCTCATGGGCAGAGAGCGCAGGAGCGTCCAAATCTGCAGGGCCGCAACCTGGTCTAAATTTAATACCTTTTGTAAACATTACAAATTAGAAGTTATGACAAATCATCAAACGGCCTTTGGGAGGAAAGTCCTTCAGGCTGTAATCCTGCCCTAGTTGGAGTAATTTGGTAATTCTCCTGGTGATGCTATCAGGAGGGAATTAGTCCTACCGGTAATGGTATTTACAAGAGTCCATCATGACAGCACCCCTTATATACCCTCCCTTGAATTTCCAGTCTGATATGTGATGTAACATGTGTAGAAGGAAGTTCAATAAAATCGCGTTGCATCCATCCTGGTGTGGTACTTAGAAAATCACTGAAGGGTGTTAGCGGGGAGGGGCTATTTAACCTCTTCTGTGTTCCTGTCCCTACCAAGGATAAGGACAACCTCCTGGTGGTGCTGTCATGATGGACTCCTGGAAATACCATTACCGGTAGGACTAATTCCTACTTTTGTGCATATTTATTTTATTTACTTTGATCTTTATGCAATTTATCATCATGTTGTTTAGTCTCTGTTAGGCCACGTTCACACGTTCAGTATTTGGTCAGTATTTTAGCTCAGTGTTTTTAAGCTAAAACCAGAAGTGGGTGATAAATACTGAAGTGGTGACGTGTTTGTTTTAGACTTTTCCTCTGAGGCTGTGTGAACACGCTGCGGATTAGGTGCGGATTCATCCGCGCGGATTTTGTAAAATCCGCAGGTGAAACTGCAGGTTAAAAGACCTGCGGTTTTACCTGCGGATTGCTCTGCGGTTTTGCCCTGCGGTTTTTTATCTTCTCAATGGAGGAGATGGCAAACCGCAGGGGAATCCGCAGAAAGAATTGACATGTCAATTCTTTCTGCGGATTGAAAACCGCAGATAATCCGCGCGGAAAATTCCGCACCATCTGCATTGCGGTTTTTGATTCCCATAGGGAATCATTGTACTGTACACCGCAGCAGCCAAAACCGCTGCGGAACCGCAGCAAAATCCGCAGCGTGTGCACACAGCCTGATAGTTCCTCTCCTGTTTTTTTTCTTACAAATACTGATGTAAAATACTGACCAAATACTGATCATGTGAACGCGGCCTTATTGTATATATTTTATAGGCTGTGACCAAGGTCTGTGGACGAAACGTTGGCCCTTTTTCTGTTATACAGACGTACTGCTGCATTTACTTCAAATAAATGTAAATCAATTGGACTTTTTGAGTGTTGTGGTATTGTACAATAAACAGTGGGATTCTGTGATTTTTTTTTTTTTTCAGAGCCATAGACTTATATTGCAACTTTCCTATCTGTGATGCTTATAAAGAAACGCACGTCTCTATAATTTTTGCTTGGACACAAAAAAACATGAACATGTGAACAGCCCCATAGACTATAATGCGTTTATGTTCTATCCGTGAAAATAACAGCAAGCAGATGTCTGAATGATGCTTAATTAAAGGGTCGTAAACATTCAGTATATGCAGGGTCGGTCTGGCCTGGTGGGGTACCGGGGATTGTGGTAGTGGGAAGGAGAGGGGGAAAAGAAGAAAAAAAAGTCTGCGCTTTTTAGGGGCTCGGCCCTTTAAAAGTGCAGGCCGCGTATGTGCAGTGGCGCTCTCACGCAGCGTTCATTACCTGAACCACTGCGTCGCATGTCCCAATAGATACTGGCAAGTATGTGCCTGTCGTCTCCGGCGTATGACGTCAGTGTCATGCGTGCTCACACATTCACCGCCGGCCTCTGCTATGTCGGCGGTCATGTTACTATGAGCGCGCCGTACTTGCAGAGGAGGAGGAGGAGGACGCACCGGGAGCTCAGGTAGGTAAGAGCAGTATTTTTTTCTTCTCATATGGGAGGGGCCATGATGGATGCACATACAGGGGGCCATGATGGATGCACGTACGGGGGGGGCAGTATGGATGCACATATGGAGGAGCCAGGATGGATGCAAATACGGGAGGACAGGATGGATGCAAATAAGGGGGGGGGCCAGGATGGATGCAAATAAGGGGGGGGGGCTGGATGGATGCAAATAAGAGGGGGTGCCAGGATGCATACAAATACGGGGAAGCCAAGATGGATACAAATGAGAGAGGGGGTCAGGATAGATGCAAATATGGAGGAGGGCCAGGATAGATGCATATATGGGGGGGCCAGGATGGATACACATATGGGGGGGGGGGGAATGATGGATGCACAGAAGGGGGGCTAGGATGGATGCAAATAAGAGGGGGGCCAGGTTGGATGCACATACGGGGGGGCCAGGATAGATGCACATAAAGGGGGGCCAGGATGGATGCACATACGGTGGGACCAGGATGGATACAAATACGGGGAAGCCAAGATGGATGCAAATGAGAGGGGGGGTCAGGATGGATGCAAATATGGAGGGGGGGGGCCAGGATGGATGCACATACGGTGGGGCCAGGATGGATGCACATATGGGGGAGCCAGGATGGATCTACATACGGGAGGGACAGGATAGATGTATATATGGGGGGCCAGGATGGATACACATACGGGGGGGCCATGATGGATGCACAGAAGGGGAGCTAGGATGGATGCAAATAAGAGGGGGGCCAGGATGGATGCACATACGGGGAAGCCAAGATGGATGCAAATATGGAGGGGGGCCAGGATGGATGCACATACGGGGGGGGCCAGGATGGATGCACATACGGGGGGCCAGGATGGATGCACATATGGGGGAGCCAGGATGGATCTACATACGGGGGGGGGGGGCAGGATAGATGCATATACACGGGGGTCCAGGATGGATACACATACGGGGGTCCATGATGGATGCACAGAAGGGGGGCCAGGATGGATGCACATAATGGGGGGGGGGGCAGGATGGATACACATACGGGGGTCCATGATGGATGCACAGAAGGGGGGCCAGGATGGATGCACATAATGGGGGGGGGCCAGGATGAATGCACATACGTGAGGGGCCCGGATGGATACATGTGGGGGGCCCGGATGGAGATATGGGGAAGGACAAGGGGTTGGATGGATACATATGGGGGGCCAGGATGGATATATGGGGTGGGCAGGCCAAGGGACCAGGATGGATATATGGGGGAACCAGTATGCATATATATCGGGGCCAGGATGGATTTATTGGGGTGCAGGACAAGGGACCAAGATGCATATATATATGTGGGGCCAGGATGCATTTATGGGGGGGAGGATGGATATATATTAGGGGGCCAGAATGCAGATATGGGGCGGCTTGGATGGATATATGGGGAATGGGGCCAGGATGGATTTATATGAGGGGGCCAGAATGCATATACGGGGGCCAGCATGGATATATGCGGGAGGGGTAGGACATGGGACCAGGATGGATACATGGGGAGCTAGGATGCATATACATTATACAGCTAGGATGCATATATATGGGGGACCAAGATGGATTTATGGGGGATGGGGGCAGGACAAGGGACCAGGATGCATATACTGTATATGGAGAGGCCAAGATGCATATACATGGCAGGCCAGGGTGCATATATGGGATGGCTAGGATGGATATATGGGGGGTGGCCAGGATAGATATATATGAGGGGGCCAGAATGTATGTATGGGGGACCAGGATGGATATATGGGGGAGGGGCAGGAGGAGGGACCAGGATGGATATATGGGCAGTATGCATACATATGGTACAGCCAGGATGCATATATATGGAGGGTCTAGATGGATTTATGAGGGAGGGGGGGCAGGACAAGGGACCTGGATGCATATATATGGGGGGGGGGGGCAGGATGGATATATATGGGGGGCCAGGTTACATATATGTGAGGCCAGTATGGCTATATGGGGGGGGCAGGATGCATATACAGTGGGGCAAAAAAGTATTTAATCAGTCAGCAATAGTGCAAGTTCCACCACTTAAAAAGATGAGAAGCGTCTGTAATTTACATCATAGGTAGACCTCAACTATGGGAGACAAACTGAGAAAAAAAAATCCAGAAAATCACATTGTCTGTTTTTGTTTCATTTTATTTGCATATTATGGTGGAAAATAAGTATTTGGTCAGAAACAAAATTTCATCTCAATACTTTGTGATATATCCTTTGTTGGCAATGACAGAGGTCAAACGTTTTCTGTAAGTCTTCACAAGGTTGCCACACACTGTTGTTGGTATGTTGGCCCATTCCTCCATGCAGATCTCCTCTAGAGCAGTGATGTTTTTGGCTTTTCGCTTGGCAACACGGACTTTCAACTCCCTCCAAAGGTTTTCTATAGGGTTGAGATCTGGAGACTGGCTAGGCCACTCCAGGACCTTGAAATGCTTCTTACGAAGCCACTCCTTCGTTGCCCTGGTGGTGTGCTTTGGATCATTGTCATGTTGAAAGACCCAGCCACGTTTCATCTTCAGTGCCCTTGCTGATGGAAGGAGGTTTGCACTCAAAATCTCACGATACATGGCCCCATTCATTCTTTCATGTACCCGGATCAGTCGTCCTGGCCCCTTTGCAGAGAAACAGCCCCAAAGCATGATGTTTCCACCACCATGCTTTACAGTAGGTATGGTGTTTGATGGATGCAACTCAGTATTCTTTTTCCTCCAAACACGACAAGTTGTGTTTCTACCAAACAGTTCCAGTTTGGTTTCATCAGACCATAGGACATTCTCCCAAAACTCCTCTGGATCATCCAAATGCTCTCTAGCAAACTTCAGACAGCCCGGACATGTACAGGCTTAAGCAGTGGGACACGTCTGGCACTGCAGGATCTGAGTCCATGGTGGCGTAGTGTGTTACTTATGGTAGGCCTTGTTACATTGGTCCCAGCTCTCTGCAGTTCATTCACTAGGTCCCCCCGCGTGGTTCTGGGATTTTTGCTCACCGTTCTTGTGATCATTCTGACCCCACGGGGTGGGATTTTGCGTGGAGCACCAGATCGAGGGAGATTATCAGTGGTCTTGTATGTCTTCCATTTTCTAATTATTGCTCCCACCGTTGATTTCTTCACTCCAAGCTGGTTGGCTATTGCAGATTCAGTCTTCCCAGCCTGGTGCAGGGCTACAATTTTGTTTCTGGTGTCCTTTGACAGCTCTTTGGTCTTCACCATAGTGGAGTTTGGAGTCAGACTGTTTGAGGGTGTGCACAGGTGTCTTTTTATACTGATAACAAGTTTAAACAGATGCCATTACTACAGGTAATGAGTGGAGGAAAGAGGAGACTCTTAAAGAAGAAGTTACAGGTCTGTGAGAGCCAGAAATCTTGATTGCTTGTTTCTGACCAAATACTTATTTTCCACCATAATATGCAAATAAAATGAAACAAAAACAGACAATGTGATTTTCTGGATTTTTTTTTCTCAGTTTGTCTCCCATAGTTGAGGTCTACCTATGATGTAAATTACAGACGCCTCTCATCTTTTTAAGTGGTGGAACTTGCACTATTGCTGACTGACTAAATACTTTTTTGCCCCACTGTAAATGGGGGGCCAAGATGGATATATGGGGAGCCAGGACAAGGGACCGGGAAGGATATATGGGCGTCCAGGAGAGATAAATGATGGGGCAGGACAAGGGACATATGAGGGCCAGTATGTATAGCTGGGGAAGCGGGATGGATATCAGGGGGCCAGGCTGAGGCATAAGATAAAATATAGGGGGTCAGGCTGGGTGAAATTATTGAATAAAGGAGGCCAGGATGAGGGACTTAATTTCTGTTCGAGGGCCAGAATAAGGAACATGCTAGATTAGTTTATGATGACAAGTGGGGAACATAATTTCTTTAGGGTCCAATTAGGGACATTATTATTACTGTAATATAATTTACTTTTTAGGAAACAGTTTTCCACGGAAGGAACCAAAGGTAGGTCCTGTGACTGTGCAGGGCGGCACTAAGTCGCTTTTCTTCATCTGACGTAGTGTAGAAGTCAGGGAAAGAGTGGGGAAAGTCCTCTGGAAGCAATCAGCTATTGATGTTGATGATTTTGTGTTATTTTTTGCAGGGACGAGTCCTGGCTGGAAGAAGTGACGGCGGTCTGTGCTGGTTGAAGGAAAACAAAGATGAAGGACTTCAACTACAGACGTCACTGGTGAGTCACTGTATTACATGTACACGCACGCTATACACTATATACTGTGTACAGAGCTCCTGTGTATAATGTCACCAGTGATCACAGAATTAACTGTACACTGACACTATATACAGATCTCCTGTGTATAATGTCACTGGTGATCTCTATTACCTGTGCACTGAAACTGTATCCAGAGCTTCTGTGTATAATGTCACCGGTGATCACTGCATTATCTGTACACTGACACTATACATGGAGCGTCTGTGTATAATGTAATTGGTGATCCCTCTATTACATACTGCATATACTGACACTATATACAGGGTTCCTTTGTATAATATCACTGGTGATCCCTGTTTTACCTGTACACTGACACTATATACAGAGCTCCTGTGTATAATATCACTGGTGATCCCTGTATTACCTGTACACTGACACTACATGCAGATCTCCTGAGCATGTCACTGGTGATCCCTGTATTACCTATACACTGACAGTATATACAGAGCTCCTGTGTATAATGTCACTGGTAATCCCTGTATTACCTGTACACTGACACTATATTCAGAGCGTCTGTGTATAATGTCACCGGTGATCCCTGTATTACCTGTACACTGACACCATATACAGAGCTCCTGTGTATAATGTCACCAGTGAACACTGTATTACCTGTACACTGACACTAAATACAGAGATCCTGTTTATAATGAAACTAGTGATCACTGTATTACCTATATCCTGACACTATATACATGTTTCCTGTGTATAATATCACTGGTGATCCCTGTATTACCTATACACTGACACTATATACCAAGATACCTATACACTGACACTATATACAGAGCTTCTGTGTATAATATCACTAGTGATCCCTGTATTACCTGTACACTGACACTATATACAGATCTCCTGTGTGTAATGTCACCGGTGATCCCTGTATTTCCTGTACACTGATACTAAATACCGAGATCCTGTTTATAATAAGCAGGCTCCTGGCATCTTCTCGCCCAACAGCTTGCACCAGTGACCCATTTCCCTCACATCTCCTCCAGTCCCTTTGCCCTGCTGTCACCCCTCACCTAACTAAAATATTTAACCTCTCTCTCTCTTCTGGTATCTTTCCCTCCTCATTTAAGCATGCCATCATACATCCACTACTTAAAAAACCATCTCTCGACCAAAACTGTGTCGCTAACTATAGACCTGTCTCTAATCTTCCCTTCATCTCTAAACTCCTGGAACGCCTGGTCCACTCCCGCCTTATCCGCTATCTTTGATAACTCTCTTCTCGACCCTCTCCAATCCGGTTTCCGCTCTTTACACTCTACTGAAACTGCCCTCACTAAAGCCTCTAATGATCTACTAACAGCTAAATCAAATGGTGATTACTACATGCTAATTCTCTTGGATCTCTCTGCAGCATTCTACACTGTGGATCATCAGCTCCTCACTATGCTCCGTTCCATTGGCCTCAAGGACACCGTTCTCTCCTGGTTTTCCTCCTATCTCTCTGACCGCTCCTTTACTGTATCTTTTGCCGGTTCCTCCTCCTCTCACCTTCCCCTTACTCTTGGGGTTCCTCAAGGATCGGTTCTAGGCTCCCTCCTCTTCTCCTTGTACACTACACCTATTGGTCAAAGAATCAGATTTGGTTTCCAGTACCATCTCTATGCTGATGACACCCAATTATATGCTTCTTCTCCTGACATCACGCCAGCCTTTCTAGAAAACACCAGCGATTGTCTAAATGCTGTGTCTAACATCATGTCCTCACTATATCTGAAACTGAACCTGTCAAAGACTGAACTCCTTGTGTTTCCTCCCTCTACAAATGTACCTATACCCGACATTGCCATTTCTGTGTGTGGTTCCACCATTACTCCCCAGCAACATGCCCGCTGTCTTGGGGTCATACTTGACCCTGAGCTTTCCTTTGCCCCCACATTCGATCACTGGCTCGCTCTTGTCATCTGCACCTCAAAAACATTTATAGAATTCGACCTTTTCTTACTTTTGACTCTGCAAAAACTCTTACTGTTTCTCTTATTCATTCTCGTCTCGACTATTGTAACTCTCTTCTAATCGGTCTCCCTCTTACCAAACTCTCCCCTCTCCAATCTGTCTTGAATGCTGCAGCCAGGATCATATTCCTCACCAATCGTTACACCGATGCCTCTACCTTGTGCCAGTCATTACACTGGCTACCCATCCACTCCAGAATTCAGTATAAACTTATTACCCTCACCCACAAAGCCCTCCATGGCTCAGCACCACCCTACATCTCCCTTGTTTCAGTATACTACCCTACCCGCGCCCTCCGTTCTGCTGATGACCTGAGGTTAGCATCCTCAATAATCAGAACCTCCCACTCCCGTCTCCATGATTTTACATGTGCTGTGCCAATTCTTTGGAAAGATTTCCCAGGTCAATACGATTAGTCCCCAATCCCCACAATTTTAAGCGTGCCCTGAAAACGCATTTGTTCAGAATGGCCTACCGCCTCAACACATTAACCTAATCTATCCCTGGGTGGCACAGCCAAAAGTTTTACCATAACCAGGTTCCCCGCATCATGTTCCCACATGCTTTATGCATCCATTAGCCCTCTGTGTCTGTACTGTTACACAATTAACATTATGGCTGGTCTAAACAATCAGGGCAACTGTTACCACCCACCTTTCGTGTCTACCTCTTTCCGCATAGACTGTAAGCTTGCGAGCAGGGCCCTCATTCCTCTTGGTATTTGTTATTATCTATGTGATTATTGTTATGCTGTAATGTCTATTGTCTGTACAAATCCACTCTGAAATGTAAAGTGCTGCGGAATATGTCGGCGCTATAGAAATAAAATGTATTATTTTTATTATTATTATATAATGAAACTATAGTGATCAGTTTATTATCTGTACACTGACACTATATAGTAACATAGTTTTTATGGTTGAAGGAAGACTTAATTATAATAAGCTTTATTTCTATAGCGCTGACATATTCCGCAGCACTTTACATTTCAGAGGGGACTTGTACAGACAATAGACATTACAGCATAACAATAGTCACATAGATTATAACAAATACCAAGAGGAATGAGGGCCCTGCTCGCAAGCTTACAGTCTATGAGGAAAGAGGTAGACACGAAAGGTGGGTGGTAACAATTGCCCTGATTGTTTGGACCAGCCATAATGTAAAGTGTGTAGAGTACAGACACAGAGGGCTAATGGATGCATAAAGCATGTGGGAACATGATGCGGGGAACCTGGTTACGGTAAAACTTTTGACTGTGCCACCCAGGGATAGATTAGGTTAATGTGTTGAGGCGGTAGGCCAGTCTGAATAAATGCGTGTTCAGGGCACGCTTAAAATTGTGGGGATTGGGGACTAATCGTATTGACCTGGGAAGTGCATTCCAAAGAATTGGCGCAGCACGTGTAAAGTCTTGGAGACGGGAGTGGGAGGTTCTGATTATTGAGGATGCTAACCTCAGGTCATCAGCAGAACGGAGGGCGCGGGTAGGGTAGTATACTGAAACAAGGGAGGAGATGTAGGGTGGTGCTGAGCCATGGAGGGCTTTGTGGATAAGGGTAATAAGTTTATACTGAATTCTGGAGTGGATGGGTAGCCAGTGTAATGACTGGCACAAGGTAGAGGCATCGGTGTAACGATTGGTGAGGAATATGATCCTGGCTGCAGCATTCAAGACAGATTGGAGAGGGGAGAGTTTGGTAAGAGGGAGACTGATTAGAAGAGAGTTACAATAGTCGAGATGAGAATGAATAGGAGAAACAGTAAGAGTTTTTGCAGAGTCAAAAGTAAGAAAAGGTCGAATTCTAGAAACGTTTTTGAGGTGCAGATGACAAGAGCGAGCCAGTGATCGAATGTGGGGGGGCAAAGGAAAGCTCGGAGTCAAGTATGACCCCAAGACAGCGTCCATGTTGCTGGGGAGCAATAGTGGAACCACACACGGAAATGGCAATGTCGGGTATAGGTACATTAGTAGCGGGAGGAAACACAAGGAGTTCAGTCTTTGACAGGTTCAGTTTCAGATATAGTGAGGACATGATGTTAGACACAGCGTTTAGACAATCGCCGGTGTTTTCTAGAAAGGCTGGTGTGATGTCAGGAGAAGAAGCGTATAATTGGGTGTCATCATCATAGAGATGGTACTGGAAACCAAATCTACTGATTGACCAATAGGAGCAGTGTACAAAGAGAAGAGGAGGGGCCTAAGACTGATCCTTGAGGAACCCCAAGAGTAAGGGAAAGGTGAGAGGAGGAGGAACCGGCAAAAGATACAGTAAAGGAGCGGTCAGAGAGATAGGAGAACCAGGAGAGAATCGTGTCCTTGAGGCCAATGGAACGGAGCATAGTGAAGAGGAGCTGATGATCCACAATGTCGAATGCTGCAGAGAGATCCAAGAGAATTAGCATGGAGTAATGACCATTTGATTTAGCTGTTAGTAGATCATTAGAGACTTTAGTGAGGGCAATTTCAGTAGAGTGTAAAGAGCGGATACCGGATTGGAAAGGGTCGAGAAGAGAGTTATAAAAGAGATAGCGGATAACACGGGAGTGGACCAGGCGTTCCAGGAGTTTAGAGATGAAGGGAAGATTAGAGACAGGTCTATAGTTAGCGGCACAGTTTTAGTCGAGGGATGGTTTTTTAAGTAGTGGATGTATGATGGCATGCTTAAATGAGGAGGGAAAGATACCAGAAGAGAGAGAGAGAGGTTAAATATTTTAGTTAGGTGAGGGGTGACAGCAGGGGAAAGGGACTGGAGGAGATGTGACGGAAATGGGTCACTGGTGCAAGTGGTTGGGCGAGAAGATGCAAGGAGCCTGTTTACTTCTGTGACTGGTTCAAAATCAGAGAGTGAGCTAGATGCAGTGGGGGAGGGAGGACAGTGCATGGTATGAGGTGATTGGGAGATAATTTCCTGTCGGATCTGGTCAATTTTTTCTTTGAAGTAATTGGCCAGATCGTCAGCTCAGAGCTCCGTGGTTGGGGCCTGTACTCTTGGGTTGAGTAGAGAATGAAAAGTGTCATAGTGTCACTTTAGGTCCATCTAGTTCAACCCATATCCTATCCTAACCTGCCCTAACATGTTGATCCAGAGGAAGGCAAAAAAAACCCATATGGCAAACAGTAAGCTTCACAGTGGGGAAAAAAATTCTTTCCGGCTACACATAGGGCAATCAGACTAGCTCCCTGATCAACACAATATCAAGGAAACTAGTGTACATAACCTGTAATATTATACTTTTCAAGAAAGGCATCCAGGCCTTTCTTAAATTTTAGTAGGGAATCACTCATTACAACATCATATAGCAGAGAGTTCCATAGTCTCACTGCCAGCGTCTGACTGGAGCACCTTGGGCCCACCAGAGAAAATCATTCTTGGGGCCCACTATGTAGCTACATAGAAATAAATACAAGACAACCAATTGTGTGGTAAAACACACTAATATCAGGGTATAATATAAGGTAGTACACGTCTTAATTATGTAGCAGGGGTTGGGGTAGAATCATAGAGGGGTAGCCCCCTCATAGAATATAATGTAGCCGCTCTCATAGATTATAATGTAGCCTCCATCATAGGGTATAATGCAGCACCCCACAAAATATAATGCAACCCCCTCATAAGGTATATCACAGTCCCCACCATAGAATATAATGTAGCACCCTCATAGGGCATAATGCAGCCCCCCTCATATAGTATAATACAGCACCAACACAGAATATAATGCAGCCTCCCCATAGAGTATACTGTAGCCCCCTAATAGGGCATAATGCTGCCTCCTCATATAGTATGATGTAGCCCCCCCAGAATATAATGTAGTCCCCTGAGAGAATAATGCAGCCCCACCACAGAATGTAATGCAGCCCCCCATAGAGTATACTGTAGCCCCCTCATATAGTATGATGTAGCCCCCCCAGAATATAATGTTGTCCCCTGAGAGAATAATGCTGCCCCACCAAAGAATATAATGCAGCCCCCCATAGAGTATACTGTAGCCCCCTCATATAGTATGATGTAGCCCCCCAGAATATAATGTAGTCCCCTAATAATGCAGTCCCCATCAGAATATAATGTAGCCCCCTCATAAAGTATAATGCAGCCCCTCACCACCTCCATCGATGCCTTCTCCCCAACCACCCCTATCATTCTCCCCCACCACCCCATCACTCCCAATTCCATCACCTCAATCATTGCCTCCTCCCCACCATCATTGTCCATTTCATCACCTCCATCATTGCCTCCGCCCACCACCATCATTGCCCATCACCTCCATCATTGTCTCCCCCACTGCCATCATTGCCTCCCCCCACCAATATTGCCCATTACCTCCATCATTGCTTCCCCCACCAATATTGCCCACCACCTCCATCATTGTCTCCTCCACTGCCATCATTGCCCGTTACCTCCATCATTACCCATCACCTCCATCATTGCCCACCACCATCATTGCCCATCACCTCCATTATTGCATCACCACCAATATCATTGTCCATCACCTCCATCATTGCCCATTACCTCCATCATTGTCCATCACCTCCATCATTACCCATCACCTCCATCGTTGCCCATCACCTCCATCGCCTTCCCACTGCAATCATTGCCCATCACCTCCATTATTGCCTCCCACCACCATCATTGCCCATCACCTCCATTATTGCCTCCTCCCTCCAATATCATTGCCCATTACCTCCATCATTGTCTCCCCACTACCATCATTGCCTCCCCCCACCAATATCATTGCCCATCACCATCATTGCTTTCCCCACCAATAACATTGCCCATCACCTCCATCATTGTCTCCCCCACTGCCATCATTGCTTCCCCCACCAATATCATTGCCCATCACCTCCATCATTGCCTCCCCCACTGCCATAATTGCCCATCACATCCATCATTGCCTCCCACCACCAATATCATTGTCCTTCCCCACCACCCCCTCACACACACACACAGCACCGGTCCACATAATCTCTCACTCACATAGCAACTCATCACAAGAGAGCACCGCATCACATCTCTCACACACACAGCACCACATACACACGCAGACACACAGCACAACTCTCCTCCCCGCAGCCGCAGCACATCCCGGAAGCCTCTTTCTCTCCTGCAGCTTTCTCTCTGAGACAGCACGCTGGATGATGACGTCATCCAGCTGGGCTGTCAGACAGGAAACGCCCAGAAAGCAGGAAGCCGGGATGTGCTGCGGCTGCGGGGAGGTGAGGTGTACTGTGTGTCTGCGTGTGTATGTGGAGCTGTGTGTGAGTGTGAGTGATGCGGTGCTGTGTGTGTGGTGCGGTGCTGGGGATGGGCTGCCCGCTATTAAAGAGGAATGGTATTCACGCCTCTCCACACCCATAGAGGCGTGGAGAAGCGTGAATATTCATTTCGCTTTAGCAGCGGGGACAGAAACTTATCTCCTGCTGCTGCTAGCTGGCACAGGGCAGGCCCCCTTGACTCAGGGGCCCCATACCCACTGACTTGGGGGCCCTTGGAGCAGTGGGGGCCCTAGGCACTTGCTGGCCAGTATGCCAGCAGTTGTCAGTGCCCGGGCCCACCGGAGAATACTCCGGTTCTCCGGTGGGCCAGTCCGAGCCTGCTCGCTTTACAGTAAAGAATCCGCATCTGTGATTATGCTTAAACCTTCTTTCCTCCAGACGTAGAGGATACCCCCTTGTCCCTGTCACAGGTCTAAGAGTAAAAAGATCACTAGAAATGTCTTTGTACTGTCCCCGCATCACCCCTAAGCCTTCGATTTTCCAAACTAAATAACCCCAAGTGTAATAACCTGTCTTGGTATTGCAGACCCCCAGTTCCCTAATAACCTTTGTCGCTCTTCTCTGCACCCGCTCCAGTTCAGCTGTGTCTTTCTTATACACCGGAGACCGGAACTGTACACAGTATTCTAAGTGTGGTCGCACTAGTGACTTATGTAGAAATAAAATTATGTTCTCCTCATGAGCATCTATGCCTCTATTAATGCATCCCATTATTTTATTTGCCTTTGCAGCAGCTGCCTGACACTGGCCACTAAATGTGAGTTTGTCGTTCAACCACACAACCAGGTCTTTTTCAGTGACAGTTTTGCCCAGTGTTTTACAATTAAGCAGAATTATACATCTTGTTTGTTCTACCCAAGTGCATGACTGTTATGAATGGGTCACCGAGGAGGATAGAAGGCCAGGCTAAGCCACAGAAAACCAAAGAGGTTGGTAACTAAGCGGATGCAGACCCCTGATCCTGTCCACACAACTAGCAGTAGCCGTGGAGCGTACCTATGATGATCCTAGACGCCTCGGCACAGCCGGAGAGCTAACTAAGCCTAAAGCAAGAAAGGGTAAATCTAAACTGCCCAGGACCAGACCCCCAAAGGATTAGATAGCCCCCAAACATATATTGTCGGTGAGACAAGATGAAAACACAAACGCAGGCAGATAAATAGACTGAGCAAACGATGGGGCCCACACTGACTAGACAGGACAGGAAAGGAAAGACTTTGTCTGCAATCACTCAAAATACCCTGCAAAAAGTCCAACACGTCTGATGCACAAAAACACTGAAGTCGCATGACTTCGCCCCCCCACTATATCAGCACTCCGGTATATTCTGAAAGCAAAGCAAAAAGAGATCAATATAAAAGGGGACAAAACAAACTGGCACATGCAGTAACATATGGGCGGTGATTCAGCACAGCCCCAGCCGGAGCTAGTTGACCCACACAAAGCAGAGATAAACAAAACCAGATCAAATACAAAAAGAATAGCAAATTAACCTTTTAGCTGAACATGCAGGGAAAGAGCAGGAGACATCAGACCTCAGGAGGTACAGGAAAAAAATCAATAGCAGGGATAGAGGGAGTCAGCTCCCAATCAGAAACCCCAGATCTCCAATTGTCTACCTCAATATCAGGTGGTAAGCTTCTGTCAATCAAATCAGCTCCACTACCTCCAGTAACCACCAGAGGGAGCCCAGAAAGAGAACTCTCAATCTGACCAGCTCCACTATCTTCAGTAATGACCAGGGGGAAGCCAGAGAGAGAATTCACAACACATGACCTTACATTTATCCCCATTGAAGCTCATTTGCTATTTATCAGCCCAAGCTTCTAGTTTACATAAATCCTCCTGTAATATAAAATTGTCTTCCTCTGTATTGATTACCCTGCAGAGTTTAGTGTCATCTGCAAATATTGAAATTCTACTCTATGCCCCCTACAAGGTCATTAATAAATATATTAAAAAGAAGCGGGCCCAATACCGACCCCTGTGGTACCCCACTGCTAACCGTGACCCAGTCTGAGTGTGCTCCATTAATAACCACCCTTTGTTTCCTATCCCTGAGCCAGCTCTTAACCCACTTACACATATTTTCCCCTACCCCTATTGTTCTCATTTTATGTATCAACCTTTTGTGTTGCACCCTATCAAAAGCTTTTGAAAAATCCATGTACACCACGCCCATTGCATTTCCTTGGTCCAGTCCGGAACTTACCTCTTCATAAAAGCTTATCAGATTAGTCTGACTGGAACGGTCCATGTAAATCTATGTTGATATTGGGTCATGAGGTTATTCTTCCGATACTCCAGTATAGAATCTCTTACAAAACCCTCCAGGATTTTACCCACAGTTGAGGTTAAGCTCACTGGCCTATAATTTCCAAGTTCAGTTTTTGTCCCCTTTTTGAATATTGGCACCACATTTGCTATATGCCAGTCCTGTGGTACAGACCCTGTTATTATGGAATCTTTAGGCTATGTGCCCACATTAGCGTTTTTAAACGCTCAGGAAACGGGTCTCCTTCCCAGAAAATGCACGTTTTTGCAGCGCATTTTTGATGCGTTTTTTTCCCGCGCGTCTTTTGGACTAAAGGAAATAGCCAAAAACGCGGACCTAAGCGGAAATTAATGAACATGCTGCGTTTTTTACCGCTAAGCGTTTCCTTAGCGGTAAAAAACGCATCCATTTGCACGAAAAGGCCAAAATGTGTTAAAATGAATGGGATGCTTCTTTTAGGCGTTTTTTATGCGGTTTGACCCCGAAAAACGCATCAAAAACGCTTAAAAAAACGCAACGTGGGCACACAGCCTTAAGGATTAAAAATAATGGTCTATCTATGACTGTGCTTAATTCCTGCAGTACTCGGGGGTGTATCCCATCCGGGCCTGGGGATTTGTCAATTTTAGTGATTTTTAGACGCCGCCGTACTTCCTGCTGGGTTAAGCAGGTGACATTTAATGGAGAATTTTTATCCCTGATCATGTTATCTGTCATGGGATTTTCTTGTGTAAATACTGTTGAAAAAAAGTCATTTAGCATATTGGCTTTTTCCTCATCCACCATTTCACCCAGACTATTTTTGAAAGGGCCAACACTATCATTTTTTAGTTTCTTACTATTTACAGTATGTAGTTAAATAATATTTTAGGATTATTTTTACTTTCTCTGGCAAAGAGTCTCCCTGGCTCAATCTTTGCTGCCTTGATTTGCGTTTTACAGAATTTATTTAGTCTTCTGTATTGATTTAATGCCTCATCACTACCTCCTTGCTTTAATTCTCTAAATTCTTTCTTTTTGTCACTTATTGCGCCCCTTACAGCTCTATTTAGCCATAGTGGTCTCCTCCTATTTCTCACATGTTTATTCCCATACGGTATATATTGTGCACAGGTCCTATTCAGGATGCTAATAAACGTCTCCCATTTTCTTTGTGTATTTTTATGTCTCTGGATATTTTCCCAGTTAATTGCACCAAGAGAATCTCTCATCCATTGGAAATTTCCTTTCCTGAAGTTTAGTGTCCTTGTAACCCCTCTACGACACATCTTATTAAAGGATACATGAAAACTTATTATCTGGTGATCACTATTACCCAAGTGACCCCCAACCCTTACATTTGATATGCGGTCTGGCCTGTTGGTTAATATTAGGTCTAGCAGTGCCCCCCCTCTTGTTGGGTCCTGAACCAGTTGTGAAAGGTAATTGTCTCTCATAGTTTTCAAAACCCCATTACCTTTGCTGGAACTGCAGGTTTCGGTTCCCCAATGTATTTCAGGGTAGTTGAAGTCCCCCATAATAATGACTTCTCCTTGAGTCGCTGCTTCATCTATTTGCTTGATGAGGATATTCTCTATTGCTTCCATTATTTTTGGAGACTTATAACAAACCCCTATCAGTAATTTATTATTTTTCCCCCCTCCCCTTATATCCACCCACAGGGACTCTACATTTTCATTAGATTCACATGTATTATCACGCAGGATGTGTTTTAAGGATGATTTTACATATAAACAGACATCCCCCCTCGCTTATTTGTACGGTCATTTCTGAACAGACTATAGCCCTGTAAATTAACCGCCCAGTCATGGCAATCATCCAGCCATGTCTCAGATATCCCCATGTCATAATTATGCTCCAACAAAATTAATTCTAATTCCTCCATTTTGTTGGCGAGGCTTCTGGCATTTGTATATATGCACTTTATGTATGTCTGTACCTCTATTTCATTATTAACTGTTCTAACCCCAGCTCCATGCCACCCCCACTTTCATTATTTGTGCCCAAGTCTCTATCTGCACAGTCTTCCCCTCCTATAAAATGAATACCCTTCCCTCCCACTTCCTAGTTTAAACACTCCTCCACCCTTCTAGCCATTTTTTCCCCCAGCACAGATGCACCCTCCCCATTGAGGTGCAGCCCGTCCCTAGCGTAGAACCTGTAGCCAACTGAGAAGTCGGCCCAGTTCTGCAGGAACCCAAACCCCTCCTTCCTACACCAATTCCTGAGCCACTTATTAACCTCCCTAATCTCCCGTTGCCTCTCTGGTGTGGCACGTGGTAGAGGAAGTATTTCCGAAAATACCACCTTGGAGGATCTTGCTTTAAGCTTACAGCCTAATTCCCTGAAATCATCTTTAAGGACCTTCCACCTACCTCTAGCTTTGTCATTTGTGCCAATGTGCACCATGACCGCTGGATCCTCACCAGCCCCTCCCAGTAATCTGTCAACCCGATCAGCGGTGTGTCGGACTCGAGCGCCAGGTAGGAAGCACACCGTTCGACGATCCCTATCTGTTCCCCTAATAATTGAGTCCCCCATTACCAGCACCTTCCTGGCCTGCCCTGCTTTCCTATTTCTCCCCTTACTGGAGCAGACACTCCTCCAGCTTTCAGAGGGCATGCCTTGCTGCAGTAGTGCTACCCCTGCACTGACACTCCCCTCATCTGCCAACTTGGCAAACTTATTGGGTTGTGCCAGATCAGGACTAGCCTCCCTGGCACTCTTCCGTCTACCCCACCTTCTAACTGTCACCCATCTTACTGCTTCACTGTCCTGCAGCTCCAACCTAGCATCCCCCCCTCATCTATCTCATTGAGCGTCTGCTCAGTGAGTAGAAGTCTCCTTTCCATATTGTCTATTGAGCTCAGTGTTGTCAGCTGCATATTTAAATCCAGTATCTGGGCTTCCAAATGCACAATGTGCTCACATCTCGCACAGCGGTATGCACCCTCGACTGGCTGGTCAAGGATTGCGTACATGCGGCAAGACGTACACTGGATGGCATTGGCAATAGTGGAGCACATTCCTAATGGGGATTGAACCAGACAGAAAGATAAGTAAAAATAAATAAAAAGTATTAATAAAATATAACAGCAATTCAATAATACCTCCTTTGCAAACTCCCTGAATCCAAAGTCACTGAATCACAAGTCACACACCACCATTCGCACTTACGCTCAGGTCACACTCAGCTCGTTCACACTCGCTAAGGCAGAAGATTTAAAGAGATTTTTTCCCTTCACCAGCAAACCACCCTGCTGCTCAATGCACTTCCAAAAGCTCCTGTGTATAATGTCACTGGTGGTCACTGTATTACACTGACACTATATACAGATCTTCTGTGTTAAATATCAGGATCCTGTCAGCCCCGGCGAACTGCCATGGCTGAGCAGGGTGACTCACCAATACAGAGGGAGGGCCCGGGGTCCGATACCGCAGGGAAAGTTCAGGCAGACGGGACCTGCGACGCTGAAGGTAGTAAGAAGTACAAGGACCTACGATCATGTGACTACAGGGGGCGGGGCTTAGTGTCACACTGCTGGAGATGATTGTAGGACTCTACTACAGGAATCCTGGAGTAGAAGCGAGGGGAACTCTGGTCAGACAAACAGGCGGTCATACTTGGAGAGGGCGGCGCGATAACAGAGGGGCGAGCAGAGAGTAGTCAGAACGTAAGCAATGAGTCATACATGGAGATAGCTGCACAGTACAAGAGGGGAAATCAGAATAGTCAGGTCATAGGCAATGAGTCATACACAGAGATAGCAACGCAGTACAAGAGGGACAGGCAGAACTCGTAACAGGGACAGAACCAGATCAAAACCAAACAAGCATAAAGTATCACAGTCACAAAGCACACCAGGGTCACACACACTCGGCCAAGGGTCTGAGTATAAGCGATGAGGAATGAGCCCACAATGAGGCTTTAAAAAGCCTCCCAGAATCTCAGAGTGAGGCCATCCACATTAACCTCTGAACTACCTAATCCCACAAGCTGAGCAAACCTTGACAGTAATGTTGCCAGTGATCACTGAGCTCCTGTGTATAATGTCACTGGTAATCACTGTATTACCTGTACACTGACACTATATACAGAGCTCCTGTGTATAATGTCACTGGTGGTAATAACAGTGTTGTTATTATTGTGGTTTGTATTCATAATCAGTATTGTAGTATTCCATCAATAAGTGGTGGTAATTTGTGGACTGTTCACAGTGTGGAAGTTATTATTTGGTCCCTATATGCTGGTAATATGTCATATTATTTGGTCACTATGTGGTGGTAATATGTGGTCTGGTCATGGTGTGGTTGTATTTGTGCCTTTTATGTGATATGATGCGGGTACTATGTGGTCTGGTCATGGTGTGGTGGTATTTCTCCCCTGTATGTGGTATTATTGGTCTTGGTACAGTGGATTGTGTTGTGTATGACGGTCATTAGTTCTCTCTGATATTAATTAGGAGAATATTCTTTATTTCCATTAGAGATTAAATACTTTGTAAACAGCGGCAGAGATGCACTTACAGGGGTTTCCTGTGGAAAAACGTAATCTCCTATTCACAGGACAAGTGATAACGTATTGATTGGGGGGGTCAACTACTTGGACCCATTCAGCAAAATGTGGAACTTTTTATCCCCATTAGACTGGAGTGGCATGTCCGACTTGACCACTGATCCATTCATTCCCTCAGTGGCTGCACTTGTATTTTTATAGAAGCCCCAAAGAGAATGAATGCAGCTTCGGTCAGATATCTAACATGCTGCTCCATTTTAAAATGGGGATAAGTGTCCTATCAACGATAAAACTTTCTCATTCTTCCGGTCGGTGCAGTTTCTAATGGTCGGACGTATGCGATCAGCTATCCTATAGAGCCCATGGATCGGTGACAAATTGTTTTAACCAAAGAACCACATTAATGTAAACTACCGTAATTATACATTCCAGTTATGGGGGTGCACAGTAGATGTGCAGGAGCCGCCTGTGTTTTACAGCCGAGGCTCCACTATAATGGGGAAAACGACTGACAGATATTAGCATATAGCTGTAGCATGGGGCCCTAGAGTCCATTCCCCTGGTGGGCCCCAGACACCCCAGTTCGACCCTGAATATACGTCATTGTGGATTATCAGATACCGAATTTAGGGAAATTTCACTGTAATATGGAAGGCAATGACATGAATAGATAGCAAAATCAGGTTTGTCTACAATCTTTTTTATTTGTTAGGTTCTTTCCTGTTACAGCACTTCTGTTCTGTAGTATAAACCTTCTCTCACACTAGTGCTAGCGCTAAACCTTGGTTTGCCTTCTTCTAAAGTCTCTGTTGTCCCTGCAGACTAGGACCTTCTCTCTTTACTCCTTGGGTATCCGCTGTCCTAGCAGGAAGTGAGAAACGTTCTCGTAAATCACAAGGATGGTACAGCAAGCGGGGTCGCTCAAAATAACTTGGGGGCAATTTTCTTTAGAAGTCTGTATATACTCGTGTATAAGCCGACCCATGTATAAGCCGACCCCCCTAATTTTGTCACAAAAAACTGGGAAAACTTATTGACTCACGTAAAAGCCTAGGTTGAAAAATGCCGAAGCTACTGGTAAATTTAAAAAAAAAATGGGCCCCATAAGATGCTCCATAAAGTTTATGATGGCCCCATATAATGCTCCATAAAGTTCATGATGGGTTCCATAAGATGCTCCATACAAAAATATGCCTAATAATGCTGCACAGTGAATAATGGTGGCCCTATAACATGGTCCATAATAACATATGCCCCATATAATGCTGCACAGTGATTGGTGGCCCCTTGTAATGCTGCACAGTGATTGGTGGCCCCTTATAATGCTGCGCAGTGATTAGTGGCCCCTTATAATGCTGCACAGTGATTAGTGGCCCCTTGTAATGCTGCACGGTGAGTGGCCAATTTTAATGCTGCACAGTGATTAGTGGCCCCTTATAATGCTGCACAGTGATTAGTGGCACCTTATAATGCTGCACATTGATTAGTGGCCCCTTACAATACTGCACGGTGATTAGTGGCACTCACCGTCCATTAGGGTAGATATCCGCAGAATATGGATATAGTAGATGGATACTCCCCTCTCAGGAAACCTTCCCTCATATGAGCTATGATGACTACATACCACTGCAAACAGCAGATGAAACTTGAGGCGCACTATTTAGAAGAGGAGTTTTCCCAAACATTTATGTGTTATCCATAAAATATTCTATAAATGTCTGATAGGCAGAGGTCCCGGACGTGAAACCCGCATCTGTCTACAGACCTGGGGGAACTATGAATGGAGAGATGGCCATTCACTATTTGGGAGGTTCCTATAAGATCTGAGTACTCAGCCTTGTGTTTGGTTATTTTCATAGACCTTGACATGAGCGGCAGGGTACATATGAAACCAGTGCTCCACCCAATTCTTCCTGAAGCAATTTTTTGGCTGATTCAAGACCCCTGTACTATTGATTTGAGGGTTCCTAAATGGTTGGAGACCCACACCAGTCTATTGTATTTGAGATGTTGTACCCTCTTAACGAAAGTTCAGAGGAAAATGCCTTCAACAAAACTGCTGGTTGGGTCGGATGTGGTATTCTGAGCCATTTGGTTTGTTGTCTCATATGTTTATGCTTAAAGTTCTTTATGGTTTGTACTTGTTGAGTTTATGGGACCTTTGTCTATACTGTACTGTTCCTTTATCAATTTTTTAGATAAGAATTCCATACTGTTAGGTGAAGAACTGGTGCTACCCTTCTTCACATTGAGGCATCATCCTACCATTGTGATCAGAAGCCCTATAACCCGGCTTCATTGTTAGGATGCAGGATTTATATAAATTAGCTCTACTGGGGTCTTACCAGTGCAGGCATTGAGGAAGAAGTACAAAATCAGCAGGCAAATGAGTAGTCAGAAACAAGCAAAGGTCAGGGCAGGCAGCAGTGCAGAAACATTACCGGAAACAAGCAGAGGTCAGGGCAGGCAGCAGTGCAAAAACATAACCGGAAACAACCATAAAACCAAAGAAAAAAAACGACCCACAGTCCATATAGTGCAGAATAATATACATTTTTATTAGTATCACAGATTAATAACCGGAAACAAGCAGAAGTCAGGGCAGGCGGCAGTGCAGAAACATAATCCATTGAGCAAGCTGAGGTCAGGGCAGGCGGCAGTGCAGAAACATAATCCATTGAGCAAGCTGAGGTCAGGGCAGGCGGCAGTTCAAAAACATAATCCATTGAGCAAGCAGAGGTCAGGCGGCAGTGCAGAAACATAATCCATTGAGCAAGCAGAGGTCAGGGCAGGCGGCAGTTCAAAAACATTATCCATTGAGCAAGCAGAGGTCAGGGAAGGCGGCAGTTCAAAAACATTATCCATTGAGCAAGCAGAGGTCAGGGCAGGCGGCAGTTCAAAAACATAATCCATTGAGCAAGCAGAGGTCAGGGCAGGTGGCAGTTCAAAAACATAATCCATTGAGCAAGCAGAGGTCAAGGCAGGCGACAGTGCAGAAACAATCCATTGAGCAAGCAGAGGTCAAGCAGGCGGCAGTTCAAAAACATAATCCATTGAGCAAGCAAAGGTCAGGGCAGGCGGCAGTGTAGATGCATAACTTTAAACAAGCAGAGGTCAGGGCAGGCGGCAGTATAGAAACATAATCCATTGATCAAGCCATAGTCAAAACCGGAAAATCTGTCTGAGAAGCAGCTGTGCAGAAGATGGTATGTGCTCGCCACTACATTTTCCACCGGCTAAATCAAAGTGCCGCGGAATTCTCTTCTCGGGAGAATGATCTTCCTAGGACTTGGAAGGAAACCCAAATCTCTCTTGTAGGCACGTTGTACATCTTGTGGGCTCATCAGCATTACTTGCATGATCTTTCCAGTGGTATAGCTGACTGGCAGGTGTGGTGTAGGATTGTAGCCTTGTTTAGCAGTCACCTTAATACGCGGTTGATGGTCGTAAGGCATACTGAGGAGTATACGTGCTTGAGAGGGAGTTAACTCCATCCAGGTGCATGGGGATGGGCTCCTGGGCAATGTGGCTGTTGTCTCTTCCTCATCTACTGTTCTGGTGAGTATCAGGCGTTCCTTCATACCCTCTGGCTCTGCGCTGATGTTTGCTGCAGGTTGTACGAATCGGCCTATTTCGGGCATTGTAGGATATGGTGGTGGACTTTTCAGTCTGGAATATCGGTCCTTTGCCTTTTCCGGTGTTTTGAACAGGCATTTAATAAATGACACGATATAATAAAGCACTGCCATCACATACCCCGTGAAGCCAGTTGGCCTTTGGTGGTGTTCAGGCCTCTGACTGTAAAGGGATGTCCTGGCATGTGGGAGACGTCTCCGTGGTTGGAACTTTCCTCCAGCTACGGGTGCAGCCATTGGGCTGCCTTCCCCTCCACACACACAAAAGTGTGTGCGGATGGTAGAAAACACTCCCAAAAAAAAGAAATAAAAGTTAAAAAAAAATAAACAAAACAAGTAAAAAGTGATTTACAAGTCGCTCTGGGTTAGTGTTCAGCTCTCCTCTCTATCTCTGCTTGCCTCGCACTGACCGTTCTTGCGGAACATTCCATGACTCGTGGACAACGCTTCTGTGATGTCATAAAGACGAACATGGCAATGGGTCTAATATAGGAGAACTAGTTATGTTACCCATGGCAGACCATCCAATACCAGCTGCCACTGTACGGATAGGGGTTAGCTGGATTGGGATGAGATCTATAAAAACTTACCGGTACAATAGCGCAAGTCATTGCTTTATTTACTGTTTTTGCTTTTTTACCTGTTTACAGGCAAATCTTTCTATTTGATATTTTCAAACCTGTATAATTCTGTATCCTCATACGTGAGATAATGTGATGTATCTATTGTCAGCTTCTTCCAGGAATGTCTCCTCCTCTCTTCCCGGTAACACGGATCACCGGTGATGGGCACAGACCATTGCTGTAGTCGGAATTATTTCATATAGCTTCAGAATAAATGTTAAATAATATTGTATTTTTTCCATATAATTGGCTCAGATCACTTTTTTTAATTTGTCTGTAATTCTAAGTAGTGATAAAAAAATAAATAATCCCAAGTGTGAACCTGGTGTAGAACATACAAATTGTCCAGAGTCTCTCCTGGGCCATGTTCACACGTGCAGAAGTGCTGCATTGTTTCCATAGGTATTCGCACTAAAGCAATCAAAACTTTTTATTGTATTTTTTTGTGGCAGTTTTTTCGAATGCATTTTTTTTAGTAGAGGAATGCTTCAGTTCCACAATTGGAGACTTCATTGGAATTTTGCATGCGTTTTTTATGCTCTCCATATAATATAGTGGAAAATATTAAACAAAAGCATCAAAAAGTTCACACTTCTGCTGCACCATTAGCCCCTGTATGTAGTACAGCTTAGGCCTCTTTCACACTTCAGTTTTTTGCATCAGTTCAAATCCGCCAAAAAGGCAGACAAGCGGATCCGTTCTGAACTGATGTGAACGGATGGCACAGGATCCTGAAAATGAGGAAATTTAAAGGAAACGCTGGTCGGGAAGGAGAGAGAGAGAGAGAGTAACGTTTAGCGGATCCTCAAAAAAAACGGATGAAACGGACAGCCATCCGTCACAATCCGCCATTAATGCAAGTCAATGGGGAAAAAACGGATCCTCAAAAAAAAATTGAGGATCCGTTTTTGTCAAAACCTGACGGATTGTGACTGATTGCAAAAAACTGAAGTGTGAAAGGGGCCTTAGGGAGCGATAAATGAAGTGAAAAGAAAAGTAAAACAACAAAAAAAGATTTAAACAAATATGAAAAAAAAACTCATAAAAGTTCAATTTTCCTCCATTGAAAATGAACATAAAAAAAAATGTCAAGTGATATCGCCACATCCAGCAAAGTCCGAGCTATCAAAATATAAAAATAATTAACCCAATTGGTAAACACAAAAAATTTAAAAACGCCAACATTGCGGTATTTTTTGGTCGCTGCAATACCACTTAAAATACGTAACAAGCAACTAAAATGTCATATCTATCCCAAAGTAATATCCATAATAACGTCTCGCCTTATGAAAAAATAATCCCTCTCATAGCTCTATTGAACGAAAAAGTAAAACTACGGGTCTCGGAAAATGGCAACACAAACTCCAACATATTTTTTATTTCAAAGTCTTGATTTTTTTCTACCACTAAAATAATTTAAAAATCTGGGCTCGTTTAGTATCTCTGTAATCATACTGATGAGGAGAATCATATTACATGGTCATTTTTACCACATAATGTACGCCGTAAACATAATTAAGGTCAGAATTGCCTTTTTTTTCACAATTTTCCCATTTCCCTGTACATTGTGTGTCAGGATAAGTCACAACCACTGTCACCAATATTTCTTGAACACCACTTGCTCACGACACACCTGCCCTGGGATGTTACTATAAAGGTGAACCTCCCATATTCTTTTGTCCACTCACCTAAGCGCACCCCGCAGACAGTTCTCACATCACCATCACACTGTTTGCTGCTATCGGTCACTGTTTTGATAGGCCAGTGAGACACCTGCGCTGGGTCACACACTAGCACACATGCCACCCAGCTTTTCTGAGCCCCTGATAGGTGCTCTTCTTGTACTTTTGTATACACATACAGCAAAACACAACCAAGGTATACTCGCCGTCCTCAGGGTTTGGGGGACGTTTAGCGCAGAAAAGAACAAACTTATTAAAATTTAGATTTAAAGGGATCCTGTCAGCAGGATTGTGAACAGTAAAGTACAGACAGTGTCAGGTCTACGCTGTTATACTGATTAAAATGAGGTGACCTGGGTGATGAAATGCATCTTGTGGTTGTTGTGTAATCTGTATTTGTAAATTTCAGTTATTGAGATTCTGGTGCTCCGGGTGTTTGTGGGGTTACAAAAAAAAGGTTTGCATTCATCAAAATGGTGCCTGTGCTGTGGTATAATACATGACTAATATCATATGTATACATGTGTAAGGGGTTGAGAGTCTTACCCCTTTAAACCCCCATGTTGCTGTTGTACTTGTATATATATTTATATATATGTTATACCATTGTTGCGCATTATCGTATATTTCATGTTGCTGTATTATTTATATAGCATAAGCTATGTTTCTGCACCTTGTACTTGGTAGGGACAGTGCAGTCTGGGCTATGGTCACTAGATGGGGCACTGAGCTCATTGCACAGTAGATGTAGCTGTAGGACATATAGGATTTAACTGTAGGAGGGGATAGCTGGAGAATAAGCCAGGATGGTCTTCCAGTTTCAGGCAGTCAGAGGCCTGACCCCTTTGTGCTCGGGTGGGCTATATGCCTGAGCTGCCTAACTACCCCGTGATGTTAAAGCTGATGCCCAGCCATCTAGAGAATAACACGGTACAGCAGAACCAGCAGTAAAGTGGAAAAGAGTGTAAGTAAACAGAGGAAGATTGAAGGTTACCGTAAAAGGGTACTGGCAGGTCACTCCAGAATGTGGTGGAAAGCTACGTGGGCTGAATCTCTGATGTCCGGGGCGAAACATGCTGGAGAGCGCTTCACCGTGGTGACGCTATACAGGGAGGACACTGAGGAGCCATCTGAGACGCTTCGTCAAACGGAAACACTGCAAGGAACAGTGAAGGGAAAGATGAAGTAATGTGCTGTCTTTACTGTGATGAAAATGCTGGAAACTATGTGGATGTGCTGTGTCCTGAAGTAAATAAATTTGCTCAGTTAAGAGTTGCCCTGGACTGTGTCTCTATTCATTGGGATCAAGGATCAGCATCAAGTCGGCGTAGCAAAGGGGACGCTGACGGCACGGTGAGTATTCACCGTACCATGCAAGAGAAGAGGTACCGTTTTCCTGTAGAGGGAGGTCAGGGTATACAATGTCCGAACCCGAAATACTCAGCCACGACTACTGCCCTGGCTGACCTTTACACATAAAGTGTAGAAGTCGGGGGGGAAAGTGGGGAATGTGGTCTAGAAGTGATCAAGTATAGTGTGTTATTTTCTGCAGCAAACGTGTCCTGGCTGGAAGAGGAAGAAAAGCGAAGATGAATCGCTACAAATACAGAGGTCACTGGTAAGTCAGTGATTTACCTGGACACTTACATTATATAGTATATACAGAGCTCCTGTGTATAATGTCACTGGTGATCCTTGTATTACCTGTACGCTGACTATATGCAGAGCTCCTGTGTATAATGTTACTGGTGAGTCACTGTATTACCTGTACACTATACACTATATACAGAACTCCTGTGTATGTCTCCAGTGATCATTCTATTACTTGTACACTGACATTATATATACAGACAGGTAGCGTCGGACTGATTCTCCGGTGGGCCCTGGCATCTGGTGGGCCCTGGCACCTCTACTGGTATACAGGGACAGCAGTTGCCTAGGGCCCCCACTGCTCCAGGGGCCCCCAGCCAGTGCCACACAGCTGCTATGGGGGCCCTGCCAGCGGAGCAGCAGCGGGTGTCAGGAGGCAGGAGCCACTGTCCCCACTACTAAAGAGAAATGAATATTCATTCACTCTCGGCCTCCACTCACCCCGGGGCCCCGCTCCCCAACCTAGGCAGCCGGCGCCGCGCTCAATTGCAGTGGAAGAGAGAGCATCTCTCTCCCATCAGTCCCCTCTGCTCCTGACTCACAGCCGATGCGCGATGACGTCACTTCATCGCGCACCCGCTGTGTGTCTGGCAGACGGGTCAGCTGCTGACACTGAAGCCGTCATCAGCGTGGGAGCAGGAGGAGAGGTGAGTATTGTGGTTTGTTTTTTATATATCTCTATATCTATCTATATCTATCTCTATATCTATCTGTCTCTATATCTATATATCTCTATATCTATCTATTTCTATCTGTATATCTATATCTCTATCTCTATATCTATCTGTCTCTATCTTAGATATAGAGATAGATATAGATAGATAGATAGATATAGAGGTAGATATAGATAGATATAAATAGTCTATATCCATCTATCTCTATACCTATCTATATCTATCTCTATCTATTATCTTTATATCTATCCATCTATATATCATCTATCCATAGATCTATCTATTTATCCCCTATCTATCTATCTATATACCTATCTATAGCTATCACTATCTATTATCTTTATATCTATCTATCTATCTTTCTATCTATCTATCCATATATCTATTTATCCCCTATCTATCTATTTATCTATCTATATCTATCTAGGTCTATCTATCTCTATAGCTACCTATATCTTTCACTATCTATTATCTTTATATCTTTATATCTATCTGTCTATCCATAGATCTATCTATCTATTATCTATCTATACATCTAATTATCACATATCTATCTATCTATCTATCTAGTGTTATACCCTATGATGGGGCAGCATTATACCCTATGAGGGGGTGCATTATACCCTATGAGGGGGGAGAAGCATTATACCCTATGAGGGGGCAGCCTTATACCCTATGAGGGGGTGCAATATACCTTATCTTCCAACAAAATTAATTCTAAGTCCTCCATTTTGTTGGCGAGGCTTCTGGCATTTGTATACATGCACTTTATGTATGTCTGTACCTCTATTTCTTAAATTATTAACTGTTCTAACCTCACCCCCCATGCCACTACCACCTCCAATTTCATTATTTGTGCCCAGGTCTCTATCTACACAGTCTTCCCCTCTTATAAAATGAATACCCTCCCCTAGTTCCAAGTTTAAACACTCCTCCACCCTTCTAGCCATTTTTTTCCCCAGCACAGCTGCACCCTCCCCATTGAGGTGCAGCCCGTCCCTAGCGTAGAACCTGTAGCCAACTGAGAAGTCGGCCCAGTTCTCCAGTAACCCAAACCCCTCCTTCCTACACTAATTCTTGAACCACTTATTAACTTCCCTAATCTCCTCTCTGGCGTGGCACGTGGTACAGGAAATATTTCCAAAAATACCACCTTGGAAGTCCTTGCCTTAAGATTGCAGCCTAATTCCCTGAAATCATCTTTAAGGACCTTCCACCTACCTCTGTGTCATTTGTACCAATGTGCACCATGACCGCTGGATCCTCACCAGCCCCTCCCAGTAATCTGTCAACCCGGTCAGCGATGTGTCAGACTTGCGCGCCAGATAGGCAGCACACCGTTCGACGATCCCTTTCTTTGTGACAGATTGCCCTATCTGTTCCCCTAATAATTGAGTCCCCCACTACCAGCACCTGTCTGGCCTGCCCTGCTCTCCTATTTCTCCCCTTACTGGAGCATATACTCCTCTGGCTTTCAGAGGACATGCCTTGCTGCAGCAGTGCTACCCCTGCACTGACACTCCCCTCATCTGCCAACTTGGCAAACTTATTGGGTTGTGCCAGATCAGGACTAGCCTCCCTGGCACTCTTCTGTCTACCCCACCTTCTAACTGTCACCCATCTTACTGCTTCACTGTCCTGCAGCTCCAACCTAGCATCCCCCCCTCATCTATCTCATTGAGCGTCTGCTCAGTGAGTAGAAGTCTCCTTTCCATATTGTCTATTGATCTCAGTGTTGCCAGCTGCACATTTAAATCCAGTATCTGGGCTTCCAAATGCACAATGTGCTCACATCTCGCACAGCAGTATGCACCCTCGACTGGCTGGTCAAGGATTGCGTACATGCGTCAAGACGTACACTGGATGGCATTGGCAATAGTGGAGCACATTCCTAATGGGGATTGCACCAGACAGAAAAGCTAAGTAAAAATAAATAAAAAGTATTAATAAAATATAACAGCAATTCAGTAATACCTCCTTTGCAAACTCCCTGAATCCAAAGTCACTGAATCACAAGTCACACACTTACCACCGTTCGCACTGACGCTCAGGTCACACTCAGCTCGCTTACACTCGCTCAGGCAGAAGATTTAAAGAGATTTTTTTTCCCTTCACCAGCAAACCACCCTGCTGCTCAATGCACTTCCAAAAGCTCCTGTGTATAATTTCACTGGTGGTCACTGTATTACACTGACACTGTATGCAGATCTTCTGTGTATAAATATCAGGATCCTGTCAGCGTCGGCGAACTGCCATGGCTGAGCAGCGTGACTCACCCCTACTGCGGGAGGGCCCGGGGTCCGATACTGCAGGGAAAGTTGAGGCAGACGGGACCTGCGATGCTGAAGGTAGTAAGAAGTACAAGGACCTACGATCATGTGACCACAGGGGGCGGGGCTTAGTGTCCCACTTCTGAAGATGATTGTAGGACTCTACTACAGGAATCCTGGAGTAGAGGCGAGGGGAACTCAGGTCAGACAAACGGGCGGTCATACATGGAGAGGGCGGCGCGATACCAGAGGGGCGAGCAGAGAGTAGTCAGAACGTAAGCAATGAGTCATACATGGAGATAGCTGCACAGTACAAGAGGGGCAATCAGAGAATAGTCAGGTCATAGGCAATGAGTCATACACAGAGATAGCAACGCAGTACAAGAGGGACAGGCAGAACTCGTAACAGGGACAGAACCAGATCAAAACCAAACAAGCATAAAGTATTACAGTCACAAAGCACACCAGGGTCACACACACTCGGCCAAGGGTCTGAGTATAAACGATGAGGAATGAGCCCACAATGAGGCTTTAAAAAGCCTCCCAGAATCTCAGAGTGAGGCCATCCACATTAACCTCTGAACTACCTAATCCCACAAGCTGAGCAAACCTTGACAATAATGTTGCCAGTGATCACTGAGCTCCTGTGTATAATGTCACTGGTAATCACTATATTACCTGTACACTGACACTATATACAGAGGTACTGTGTATAATGTCACTGGTGGTAATAACAGTGTTGTTATTATTGTGGTTTGTATTCATAATCAGTACTGTAGTATTCCATCAATAAGTGGTGGTAATTTGTGGACTGTTCACAGTGTGGAAGTATTTCTCCGTGTATGAATTATTATTTGGTCCCTATATGCTGGTAATATGTCATATTATTCGGTCACTATGTGGTGGTAATATGTGGTCTGGTCATGGTGTGGTTGTATTTGTGCCTTTTATGTGATATGATGCGGGTACTATGTGGTCTGGTCATGGTGTGGTGGTATTTCTCCCCTGTATGTGGTATTATTGGTCTTGGTACAGTGGATTGTGTTGTGTTTGACGGTCATTAGTCTTCTCTGATATTAATTAGGAGAATATTCTTTATTTCCATTAGAGATTAAATACTTTGTAAACAGCGGCAGAGATGCACTTACAGGGGTTTCCTGTGGAAAAACGTAATCTCCTATTCACAGGACAAGTGATAACGTATTGATTGGGGGGGTCTAACTACTTGGACCCATTCAGCAAAATGTGGAACTTTTTATCCCCATTAGACTGGAGTGGCATGTCCGACTTGACCACTGATCCATTCATTCCCTCAGTGGCTGCACTTGTATTTTTATAGAAGCTCCAAAGAGAATGAATGAAGCTTCGGTCAGATATCTAACCTGCTGCTCCATTTTAAAATGGGGATAAGTGTCCTATCAACTTTAAAACTTTCTCATTCTTCCGGTCGGTGCAGTTTCTAATGGTCGGACGTATGCGATCAGCTATCCTATAGAGCCCATGGATCGGTGATAAATTGTTTTAACCAAAGAACCACATTAATGTAAACTACCGTAATTATACATCCCAGTTATGGGGATGCACAGTAGATGTACAGGAGCCGCCTGTGTTTTACAGCCGATGCTCCACTATAATGGGGATAACGACTGACAGATATTAGCATATAGCTGTAGGATGGGGCCCTAGAGTCCATTCCCCTGGTGGGCCCCAGACACCCCAGTTCGACCCTGAATATACATCATTGTGGATTATCAGATACCGGATTTAGGGAAATTTCTCTGTAATATGGAAGGCAATGACATGAATAGATAGCAAAATCTGGTTTGTCTACAATCTTTTTTATTTGTTAGGTTCTTTCCTGTTACAGCACTTCTGTCCTGTAGTATAAACCTTCTCTCACACTAGTGCTAGCACTAAACCTTGGTTTGCCTTCTTCTAAAGTCTCTGTTGTCCCCGCAGACTTAGAGATTTCCAGCATTACTCCATGCAGCCATAAGGACCTTCTCTCTTTACTCCTTGGGTTTCCGCTGTCCTAGCAGGAAGTGAGAAACGTTCTCGTAAATCACAAGGATGGTACAGCAGGCGGGGTCGCTCAAAATAACTTGGGGGCAATTTTCTTTAGAAGTCCGTATATACTCGTGTATAAGCCGACCCATGTATAAGCCGACCACCCTAATTTTGTCACAAAAAACTGGGAAAACTTATTGACTCGCCTATAAACCTAGGGTGGAAAATGCCGAAGCTACTGGTAAATTTCAAAAATAAAATGGGCCCCATAAGATGCTCCATAAAGTTCATGATGGCCCCATATAATGCTCCATAAAGTTCATGATGGGTTCCATAAGATGCTCCATACAAAAATATGCCTAATAATGCTGCACAGTGAATAATGGTAGCCCTATAACATGGTCCATAATAACATATGCCCCATATAATGCTGCACAGTGATTGGTGGCCCCTTATAATGCTGCATGGAGAGTGGACCCTTATAATGCTGCACAATGATTACTGGCCCCTTATAATGCTGCACAGTGATTAGTGGCCCCTTATAATGCTGCACAGTGATTAGTGGCCCCTTATAATGCTGCACATTGATTAGTGGCCCCTTACAATGCTGCACGGTGATTAGTGGCCACTTATAATGCTGCACAGTGATTAGTGGCCCCTTGAAATGCAGTGATTAGTGGCCCCTTATGCTGCACGGTGATTAGTGGCCCTTTGTAATGCTGCACAGTGATTAGTGGCCCCGTATAATGCTGCACAGTGATGAGAGGCCCCCTTATAATGCTGCACAGTGATGAGTGGCCTCTTATAATGCAGCACAGTGATGAGTGGCCCCATATAATGCTGCACAGTGATTACTGGCCCTATATAATGCTGCACAGTGATTACTGGCCCCATATAATGCTGCACAGTGATTAGTGGCCCCTTGTAATGCTGCACAGTGATTAGTGGCCCCTTGTAATGCTGCACAGTGATTAGTGGCCCCTTGTAATGCTGCACAGTTATTAGTGGCCCCTTGTAATGCTGCACAGTGATGAGTGGCCCCTTGTAATGCTGCACAGTGATGAGTGGCCCCTTATAATGCTGCACAGTGATTAGTGGCCCCTTGAAATGCTGCAGTGATTAGTGGCTCCTTATTATGCTGCACGGTGATTAGTGGCCCCTTATTATGCTGCACGGTGATGAGTGGCCCCTTATAATGCTGCAAGGTGATGAGTGGCCCCTTATAATGCTGCACAGTGATGAGTGGCCCCTTATAATGCTGCACAGTGATGAGTGGCCCCTTATAATGCTGCACAGTGATGAGTGGCCCCTTATAATGCTGCACAGTGATGAGTGGCCCCTTGTATTGCTGCACAGTGATTAGTGGCCCCTTACAATGCTGCTGCCGCAGCCTCAATTAAAAAAATGAAAAAAAAAACTATATACTCACCTTGTCACTGCTGCAGCTGCTGCTCCTCAGCGTTGCTGGCTCTGCAGTGACTGTTCAGGCAGAGGGCGCCTGCTAACTACGTCATGGCACCCTCTGACCTTAACGTCACTGCCAGAGGAAGCAAGACAGCAGAGCGATGCGCAGCGGTGGAATGGGGCACAGGTGAATATGGCTCCCCCCGTTATACTCACCTCTCCTGGCATGTCTCTGCAGCCCCCCGTGCTTGTTCCATCTTCTCAGTGCTGTTCTTCCTGCTTTCTGCGGTCACGTGGTGCCGCTCATTACATATGTGCATATTAATGAGGGTAATGAGCGTACCACGTGACCGCTGAAAGCAGGAAGAACAGCGCCGAGAAGATGGAATAAGCACGGGGGGCTGCAGAAACATGCCAGGAGAGGTGAGTATGATCTCCGACACCCCCCCCCGCTCCCCCTCCCTGGCCGACCCCCGGTATATGACTCGCGTATAAGCCGAGAGGGGGACTTTCAGCCCCAAAAAATGGGCTGAAAATCTCGACTTATACGCGAGTATATACTGTAAGCCTTTTTTGTCCTTTAAGACAGAAGAAACAAAACTATTAACTCTTCTTCTAAGGTCTGACTGTGAGCTCGGACCCTCCCCAGCTATTTGTTAGGGCACTCCAGGCTAAGGGGTTGTACTGCTATGCTCTGTTATTGCAGACTTCATCATCCCAATCATAGTTCATCATCAGCACATCAGCCCCATCATAGTCCATCATCAGCACATCAACCCCATCATAGTCCATCATCAGCACATCAGCCCCATCATAGTCCATCATCAGCACATCAGCCCCATCATAGTCCATCATCAGCATATCAGCCCCATCATTGTCCCATAATGAAAGAAGTGTTGTTGCGCATTCTTAACAGCCGCTTGTTCCAGACACCCTGTTCTTAGGATTGGTGGGGGTCCTGGCAGTGAAACACCCGTAATCAGCAAGTTATGATCTACCAATGGCTAGGGGATAACTTGCTGAGGAGGCAGAAGTTGGGGACTACTGTTTTTAAAGACCGCAATACCTATATCAGGAGCTGTAAAGAAATATATGTTTCTAAGCTTTATCTTGAGTCCATTTTCCTTGTCGATAATTCTTAGATAATTCTGGGAAAAAAAGTATTTTAATACATATAACAAACTTAAATTGTCTTTGGAGAATAAAGTCTATCGGCGGTCAGTGCAGTGTACTACATTAGTTTGTGGGACAGAACATGTTGATAAAGGGTCGGTCTCATCACTGCACTCACCGTCCATAAGCTTTATTAGGGTAGATATCCACAGAATATGGATATAGTAGATGTATACCCCCTCTCAGGAATCCTTCCCTCATATTAGCTATGATGACTACATTCCACTGCAAACAGCAGAAGAAACTTGAGGCGCACTATTTACAAGAGGAGTTTTCCCATACATTTATGTGTTATCCATAAAATATTCTATAAATGTCTGATAGGCAGAGGTCCCGGACGTGAAACCCGCATCTGTCTACAGACCTGGGGAACTATGAATGTACAGATGGCCATTCACTATTGGGGAGGTTCCTATAAGATCTGAGTACTCAGCCTTGTGTTTGGTTATTTTCATAGACCTTGACATGAGCGGCAGGGTACATATGAAACCAGTGCTCCACCCAATTCTTCCTGAAGCAATTTTGTGGCTGATTCAAGACCCCTGTACTATTGATTTGAGGGTTCCTAAATGGTTGGAGACCCACACCAGTCTAATGTATTTGAGATGTTGTACCCTCTTAACGAAAGATCAGAGGAAAATACCTTCAACAAAACGGCTGGTTGGGTCGGATGTGGTATTCTGAGCCACTTGGTTTGTTGTCTCACATGTTTATGCTTAAAGTTCTTAATGGTTTGTTCTTGTTGAGTTTATGGGACCTTTGTCTATACTGTACTGTTCCTTTTTCATTTTTTTAGATAAGCATTCCATACTGTTAGGTGAAGAACTGGTGCTACCCTTCTTCACATTGAGGCATCATCCTACCATTGTGATCAGAAGCCCTATAACCCGGCTTCATTGTTAGGATGCAGGATTTATATAAATTAGCTCTACTGGGGTCTTAAAAGTGCAGGCATTGAGGAAGAAGTACAAAATCAGCAGGCAAATGAGTTGTCAGAAACAAGCAAAGGTCAGGGCAGGCAGCAGTGCAGAAACATAACCGGAAACAAGCAGAGGTCAGGGCAGGCAGCAGTGCAAAAACATAACCGGAAACAACCATAAAACCAAAGAAAAAAAACGACCCACAGTCCATATAGTGCAGAATAATATACATTTTTATTAGTATCACAGATTAATAACCGGAAACAAGCAGAGGTCAGGGCAGGCGGCAGTGCAGAAGCATAATCCATTGAGCAAGCTGAGGTCAGGGCAGGCGGCAGTGCAGAAACATAATCCATTGAGCAAGCTGAGGTCAGGGCAGGCGGCAGTTCAAAAACATAATCCATTGAGCAAGCAGAGGTCAGGCAGGCGGCAGTGCAGAAACATAATCCATTGAGCAAGCAGAGGTCAGGGCAGGCGTCAGTTCAAAAACATAATCCATTGAGCAAGCAGAGGTCAGGGCAGGCGGCAGTTCAAAAACATAATCCACTGAGCAAGCAGAGGTCAAGGCAGGCGGCAGTGCAGAAACATAATCCATTGAGCAAGCAGAGGTCAGGGTAGGCGGCAGTTCAAAAACATAATCCATTGAGCAAGCAGAGGTGAAGGCAGGCGGCAGTGCAGAAACAATCCATTGAGCAAGCAGAGGTCAGGCAGGCGGCAGTTCAAAAACATAATCCATTGAGCAAGCAAAGGTCAGGGCAGGCGGCAGTGTAGATGCATAACTTTAAACAAGCAGAGGTCAGGGCAGGCGGCAGTATAGAAACATGATCCATTGATCAAGCCATAGTCAAAACCGGAAAATCTGTCTAAGAAGCAGCTGTGCAGAAGATGGTATGTGCTTGCTGCAAGCAACTCGCCACTACATTTTCCGCCGGCTAAATCAAAGTGCCGCGGAATTCTCTTCTCGGGAGAATGATCTTCCTAGGACTTGGAAGGAAACCCAAATCTCTCTTGTAGGCACGTTGTACATCCTGTGGGCTCATCAGCATTACTTGCATGATCTTTCCAGTGGTATAGCTGACTGGCAGGTGTGGTGTAGGATTGTAGCCTTGTTTAGCAGTCACCTTAATACGCGGTTGATGGTCGTAAGGCATACTGAGGAGTATACGTGCTTGAGAGGGAGTTAGCTCCATCCAGGTGCATGGGGATGGGCTCCTGGGCAATGTGGCTGTTGTCTCTTCCTCATCTACTGTTCTGGTGAGTATCAGGCGTTCCTTCATACCCTCTGGCTCTGCGCTGATGTTTGCTGCAGGTTGTACGAATCGGCCTATTTCGGGCATTGTAGGATATGGTGGTGGACTTTTCAGTCTGGAATATCGGTCCTTTGCCTTTTCTGGTGTTTTGAACAGGCATTTAATAATTGACACGATATAATAAAGCACTGCCATCACATACCCCGTGAAGCCAGTTGGCCTTTGGTGGTGTTCAGGCCTCTGACTGTATAGGGATGTCCTGGCATGTGGGAGACGTCTCCGTGGTTGGAACTTTCCTCCAGCTACGGGTGCAGCCATTAGGCTGCCTTCCCCTCCACACACACAAAAGTGTGTGCGGATGGTAGAAAACACTCCCAAAAAAAAGAAATAAAAGTAAAAAAAATAAACAAAACAAGTAAAAAGTGATTTACAAGTCGCTCTGGGTTAGTGTTCAGCTCTCCTCTCTATCTCTGCTTGCCTCGCACTGACCGTTCTTGCGGAACATTCCATGACTCGTGGACAACGCTTCTGTGATGTCATAAAGACGAACATGGCAATGGGTCTAATATAGGAGAACTAGTTATGTTACCCATGGCAGACCATCCAATACCAGCTGCCACTGTACGGATAGGGGTTAGCTGGATTGGGATGAGATGTATAAAAACTTACCGGTACAATAGCGCAAGTCATTGCTTTATTTACTGTTTTTGCTTTTTTACCTGTTTACAGGCAAATCTTTCTATTTGATATTTTCAAACCTGTATAATTCTGTATCCTCATATGTGAGATAATGTGATGTATCTATTGTCAGCTCCTTGTAGGAATGTCTCCTCCTCTCTTCCCGGTAACACGGATCACCCGTGATGGGCACAGACCATTGCTGTAGTCGGAATTATTTCATATAGCTTCAGAATAAATGTTAAATAATATTGTATTCTTTCCATATAATTGGCTCAGATCACTTTTTTTAATTTGTCTGTAATTCTAAGTAGTGATAAAAAAATAAATAACCCCAAGTGTGAACCTGGTGTAGAACATACAAATTGTCCAGAGTCTCTCCTGGGCCATGTTCACACGTGCAGAAGTGCTGCATTGTTTCCATAGGTATTCGCACTAAAGCAATCAAAACTTTTTATTGTATTTTTTTGTGGCAGTTTTTTCGAATGCATTTTTTTTAGTAGAGGAATGCTTCAGTTCCACAATTGGAGACTTCATTGGAATTTTGCATGCGTTTTTTATGCTCTCCATATAATATAGTGGAAAATATTAAACAAAAGCATCAAAAAGTTCACACTTCTGCTGCACCATTAGCCCCTGTATGTAGTACAGCTTAGGCCTCTTTCACACTTCAGTTTTTTGCATCAGTTCAAATCCGCCAAAAAGGCAGACAAGCGGATCCGTTCTGAACTGATGTGAACGGATGGCACAGGATCCTGAAAATGAGGAAATTTAAAGGAAATGCTGGTCGGGAAGGAGAGAGAGAGAGAGTTTTGTTGCAAGCTCCGTTTTGAAATCTTTGAGGATGGTGACGGACAGCAACTTTTGGCGGATCCTCAAAAAAAAAACGGATGAAACGGACAGCCATCCGTCACAATCCGCCATTAATGCAAGTCAATGGGGAAAAAACGGATCCTCCAAAAAAAATTGAGGATCCGTTTTTGTCAAAACCTGACGGATTGTGACTGATTGCAAAAAACTGAAGTGTGAAAGGGGCCTTAGGGAGCGATAAATGAAGTGAAAAGAAAAGTAAAACAACAAAAAAAGATTTAAACAAATCTGAAAAAAAACTCATAAAAGTTCAATTTTCCTCCATTGAAAATGAACATAAAAAAAAATGTCAAGTGATATCGCCACATCCAGCAAAGTCCGAGCTATCAAAATATAAAAATAATTAACCCAATTGGTAAACACAAAAAATTTAAAAACGCCAACATTGCGGTATTTTTTGGTCGCTGCAATACCACTTAAAATACGTAACAAGCAACTAAAATGTCATATGTATCCCAAAGTAATATCCATAATAACGTCTCGCCTTATGAAAAAATAATCCCTCTCATAGCTCTATTGAACGAAAAAGTAAAACTACGGGTCTCGGAAAATGGCAACACAAACTCCAACATATTTTTTATTTCAAAGTCTTGATTTTTTTTCTACCACTAAAATAATTTAAAAATCTGGGCACGTTTAGTATCTCTGTAATCATACTGATGAGGAGAATCATATTACATGGTCATTTTTACCACATAATGTACGCCGTAAACATAATTAAGGTCAGAATTGCGTTTTTTTTCACAATTTTCCCATTTCCCTGTACATTGTGTGTCAGGATAAGTCACAACCACTGCCACCAATATTTCTTGAACACCACTTGCTCACGACACACCTGCCCTGGGATGTTACTATAAAGGTGAACCTCCCATATTCTTTTGTCCACTCACCTAAGCGCACCCCGCAGACAGTTCTCACATCCACATCACACTGTTTGCTGCTATCGGTCACTGTTTTGATAGGCCAGTGAGACACCTGCGCTGGGTCACACACTAGCACACATGCCACCCAGCTTTTCTGAGCCCCTGATAGGTGCTCTTCTTTTACTTTTGTATACACATACAGCAAAACACAACCAAGGTATACTCGCCGTCCTCAGGGTTTGGGGGACGTTTAGCGCAGAAAAGAACAAACTTATTAAAATTTAGATTTAAAGGGATCCTGTCAGCAGGATTGTGAACAGTAAAGTACAGACAGTGTCAGGTCTACGCTGTTATACTGATTAAAATGAGGTGACCTGGGTGATGAAATGCATCTTGTGGTTGTTGTGTAATCTGTATTTGTAAATTTCAGTTATTGAGATTCTGGTGCTCCGGGTGTTTGTGGGGTTACAAAAAAAAGGTTTGCATTCATCAAAATGGTGCCTGTGCTGTAGTATAATACATGACTAATATCAATATGTAGACATGTGTAAGGGGTTGAGAGTCTTACCCCTTTAAACCCCCATGTTGCTGTTGTACTTGTATATATATTTATATATATGTTATACCATTGTTGCGCATTATCGTATATTTCATGTTGCTGTATTATTTATATAGCATAAGCTATGTTTCTGCACCTTGTACTTGGTAGGGACAGTGCAGTCTGGGCTATGGTCACTAGATGGGGCACTGAGCTCATTGCACAGTAGATGTAGCTGTAGGACATATAGGAGTTAACTGTAGGAGGGGATAGCTGGAGAATAAGCCAGGATGGTCTTCCAGTTTCAGGCAGTCAGAGGCCTGACCCCTTTGTGCTCGGGTGGGCTATATGCCTGAGCTGCCTAACTACCCCGTGATGTTAAAGCTGATGCCCAGCCATCTAGAGAAGAACACGGTACTGCAGAATCAGCAATAAAGTGGAAAAGAGTGTAAGTAAACAGAGGAAGATTGAAGGTTACCGTAAAAGGGTACGGGCAGGTCACTCCAGAATGTGGTGGAAAGCTACGTGGGCTGAATCTCTGATGTCCGGGGCGAAACATGCTGGAGAGCGCTTCACCGTGGTGACGCTATACAGGGAGGACACTGAGGAGCCATCTGAGACGCTTCGTCAAACGGAAACACTGCAAGGAACAGTGAAGGGAAAGATGAAGTAATGTGCTGTCTTTACTGTGATGAAAATGCTGGAAACTATGTGGATGTGCTGTGTCCTGAAGAAAATAAATTTGCTCAGTTAAGAGTTGCCCTGGACTGTGTCTCTATTCATTGGGATCAAGGATCAGCATCAAGTCGGCGTAGCAAAGGGGACGCTGACGGCACGGTGAGTATTCACCGTACCATGCAAGAGAAGAGGTACCGTTTTCCTGTAGAGGGAGGTCAGGGTATACAATGCCCGAACCCGAAATACTCAGCCACGACTACTGCCCTGGCTGACCTTTACACATAAAGTGTAGAAGTCGGGGGGGAAAGTGGGGAATGTGGTCTAGAAGTGATCAAGTATAGTGTGTTATTTTCTGCAGCAAACGTGTCCTGGCTGGAAGAGGAAGAAAAGCGAAGATGAATCGCTACAAATACAGAGGTCACTGGTAAGTCAGTGATTTACCTGGACACTTACATTATATAGTATATACAGAGCTCCTGTGTATAATGTCACTGGTGATCCTTGTATTACCTGTACGCTGACTATATGCAGAGCTCCTGTGTATAATGTTACTGGTGAGTCACTGTATTACCTGTACACTATACACTATATACAGAACTCCTGTGTATGTCTCCAGTGATCATTCTATTACTTGTACACTGACATTATATATACAGACAGGTAGCGTCGGACTGATTCTCCGGTGGGCCCTGGCATCTGGTGGGCCCTGGCACCTCTACTGGTATACAGGGACAGCAGTTGCCTAGGGCCCCCACTGCTCCAGGGGCCCCCAGCCAGTGCCACACAGCTGCTATGGGGGCCCTGCCAGCGGAGCAGCAGCGGGTGTCAGGAGGCAGGAGCCACTGTCCCCACTACTAAAGAGAAATGAATATTCATTCACTCTCGGCCTTCACTCACCCCGGGGCCCCGCTCCCCAACCTAGGCAGCCGGCGCCGCGCTCAATTGCAGTGGAAGAGAGAGCATCTCTCTCCCATCAGTCCCCTCTGCTCCTGACTCACAGCCGATGCGCGATGACGTCACTTCATCGCGCACCCGCTGTGTGTCTGGCAGACGGGTCAGCTGCTGACACTGAAGCCGTCATCAGCGTGGGAGCAGGAGGAGAGGTGAGTATTGTGGTTTGTTTTTTATATATCTCTATATCTATCTCTATATCTATCTGTCTCTATATCTATATATCTCTATATCTATCTATTTCTATCTGTATATCTATATCTCTATCTCTATATCTATCTGTCTCTATCTTAGATATAGAGATAGATATAGATAGATAGATAGATATAGAGGTAGATATAGATAGATATAAATAGTCTATATCCATCTATCTCTATACCTATCTATATCTATCTCTATCTATTATCTTTATATCTATCCATCTATATATCATCTATCCATAGATCTATCTATTTATCCCCTATCTATCTATCTATATACCTATCTATAGCTATCACTATCTATTATCTTTATATCTATCTATCTATCTATCTATCTATCTTTCTATCTATCTATCCATATATCTATTTATCCCCTATCTATCTATTTATCTATCTATATCTATCTAGGTCTATCTATCTCTATAGCTACCTATATCTTTCACTATCTATTATCTTTATATCTTTATATCTATCTGTCTATCCATAGATCTATCTATCTATTATCTATCTATACATCTAATTATCACATATCTATCTATCTATCTATCTAGTGTTATACCCTATGAGGGGGCAGCATTATACCCTATGAGGGGGTGCATTATACCCTATGAGGGGGGAGAAGCATTATACCCTATGAGGGGGCAGCCTTATACCCTATGAGGGGGTGCAATATACCTTATCTTCCAACAAAATTAATTCTAAGTCCTCCATTTTGTTGGCGAGGCTTCTGGCATTTGTATACATGCACTTTATGTATGTCTGTACCTCTATTTCTTAAATTATTAACTGTTCTAACCTCACCCCCCATGCCACTACCACCCCCAATTTCATTATTTGTGCCCAGGTCTCTATCTACACAGTCTTCCCCTCTTATAAAATGAATACCCTCCCCTAGTTCCAAATTTAAACACTCCTCCACCCTTCTAGCCATTTTTTTCCCCAGCACAGCTGCACCCTCCCCATTGAGGTGCAGCCCGTCCCTAGCGTAGAACCTGTAGCCAACTGAGAAGTCGGCCCAGTTCTCCAGGAACCCAAACCCCTCCTTCCTACACTAATTCTTGAACCACTTATTAACTTCCCTAATCTCCTCTCTGGCGTGGCACGTGGTACAGGAAATATTTCCAAAAATACCACCTTGGAGGTCCTTGCCTTAAGATTGCAGCCTAATTCCCTGAAATCATCTTTAAGGACCTTCCACCTACCTCTGTGTCATTTGTACCAATGTGCACCATGACCGCTGGATCCTCACCAGCCCCTCCCAGTAATCTGTCAACCCGGTCAGCGATGTGTCAGACTTGCGCGCCAGATAGGCAGCACACCGTTCGACGATCCCTTTCTTTGTGACAGATTGCCCTATCTGTTCCCCTAATAATTGAGTCCCCCACTACCAGCACCTGTCTGGCCTGCCCTGCTCTCCTATTTCTCCCCTTACTGGAGCATATACTCCTCTGGCTTTCAGAGGACATGCCTTGCTGCAGCAGTGCTACCCCTGCACTGACACTCCCCTCATCTGCCAACTTGGCAAACTTATTGGGTTGTGCCAGATCAGGACTAGCCTCCCTGGCACTCTTCTGTCTACCCCACCTTCTAACTGTCACCCATCTTACTGCTTCACTGTCCTGCAGCTCCAACCTAGCATCCCCCCCTCATCTATCTCATTGAGCGTCTGCTCAGTGAGTAGAAGTCTCCTTTCCATATTGTCTATTGATCTCAGTGTTGCCAGCTGCACATTTAAATCCAGTATCTGGGCTTCCAAATGCACAATGTGCTCACATCTCGCACAGCAGTATGCACCCTCGACTGGCTGGTCAAGGATTGCGTACATGCGGCAAGACGTACACTGGATGGCATTGGCAATAGTGGAGCACATTCCTAATGGGGATTGCACCAGACAGAAAAGATAAGTAAAAATAAATAAAAAGTATTAATAAAATATAACAGCAATTCAGTAATACCTCCTTTGCAAACTCCCTGAATCCAAAGTCACTGAATCACAAGTCACACACTTACCACCGTTCGCACTTACGCTCAGGTCACACTCAGCTCGTTTACACTCGCTCAGGCAGAAGATTTAAAGAGATTTTTTTTCCCTTCACCAGCAAACCACCCTGCTGCTCAATGCACTTCCAAAAGCTCCTGTGTATAATTTCACTGGTGGTCACTGTATTACACTGACACTGTATGCAGATCTTCTGTGTATAAATATCAGGATCCTGTCAGCGTCGGCGAACTGCCACGGCTGAGCAGCGTGACTCACCCCTACTGCGGGAGGGCCCGGGGTCCGATACTGCAGGGAAAGTTGAGGCAGACGGGACCTGCGATGCTGAAGGTAGTAAGAAGTACAAGGACCTACGATCATGTGACCACAGGGGGCGGGGCTTAGTGTCCCACTTCTGAAGATGATTGTAGGACTCTACTACAGGAATCCTGGAGTAGAGGCGAGGGGAACTCAGGTCAGACAAACGGGCGGTCATACATGGAGAGGGCGGCGCGATACCAGAGGGGCGAGCAGAGAGTAGTCAGAACGTAAGCAATGAGTCATACATGGAGATAGCTGCACAGTACAAGAGGGGCAATCAGAGAATAGTCAGGTCATAGGCAATGAGTCATACACAGAGATAGCAACGCAGTACAAGAGGGACAGGCAGAACTCGTAACAGGGACAGAACCAGATCAAAACCAAACAAGCATAAAGTATTACAGTCACAAAGCACACCAGGGTCACACACACTCGGCCAAGGGTCTGAGTATAAACGATGAGGAATGAGCCCACAATGAGGCTTTAAAAAGCCTCCCAGAATCTCAGAGTGAGGCCATCCACATTAACCTCTGAACTACCTAATCCCACAAGCTGAGCAAACCTTGACAATAATGTTGCCAGTGATCACTGAGCTCCTGTGTATAATGTCACTGGTAATCACTGTATTACCTGTACACTGACACTATATACAGAGGTACTGTGTATAATGTCACTGGTGGTAATAACAGTGTTGTTATTATTGTGGTTTGTATTCATAATCAGTACTGTAGTATTCCATCAATAAGTGGTGGTAATTTGTGGACTGTTCACAGTGTGGAAGTATTTCTCCGTGTATGAATTATTATTTGGTCCCTATATGCTGGTAATATGTCATATTATTCGGTCACTATGTGGTGGTAATATGTGGTCTGGTCATGGTGTGGTTGTATTTGTGCCTTTTATGTGTTATGATGCGGGTACTATGTGGTCTGGTCATGGTGTGGTGGTATTTCTCCCCTGTATGTGGTATTATTGGTCTCGGTACAGTGGATTGTGTTGTGTTTGACGGTCATTAGTCTTCTCTGATATTAATTAGGAGAATATTCTTTATTTCCATTAGAGATTAAATACTTTGTAAACAGCGGCAGAGATGCACTTACAGGGGTTTCCTGTGGAAAAACGTAATCTCCTATTCACAGGACAAGTGATAACGTATTGATTGGGGGGGTCTAACTACTTGGACCCATTCAGCAAAATGTGGAACTTTTTATCCCCATTAGACTGGAGTGGCATGTCCGACTTGACAACTGATCCATTCATTCCCTCAGTGGCTGCACTTGTATTTTTATAGAAGCTCCAAAGAGAATGAATGAAGCTTCGGTCAGATATCTAACCTGCTGCTCCATTTTAAAATGGGGATAAGTGTCCTATCAACGATAAAACTTTCTCATTCTTCCGGTCGGTGCAGTTTCTAATGGTCGGACGTATGCGATCAGCTATCCTATAGAGCCCATGGATCGGTGATAAATTGTTTTAACCAAAGAACCACATTAATGTAAACTACCGTAATTATACATCCCAGTTATGGGGGTGCACAGTAGATGTGCAGGAGCCGCCTGTGTTTTACAGCCGATGCTCCACTATAATGGGGATAACGACTGACAGATATTAGCATATAGCTGTAGGATGGGGCCCTAGAGTCCATTCCCCTGGTGGGCCCCAGACACCCCAGTTCGACCCTGAATATACATCATTGTGGATTATCAGATACCGGATTTAGGGAAATTTCTCTGTAATATGGAAGGCAATGACATGAATAGATAGCAAAATCTGGTTTGTCTACAATCTTTTTTATTTGTTAGGTTCTTTCCTGTTACAGCACTTCTCTCCTGTAGTATAAACCTTCTCTCACACTAGTGCTAGCACTAAACCTTGGTTTGCCTTCTTCTAAAGTCTCTGTTGTCCCCGCAGACTTAGAGATTTCCAGCATTACTCCATGCAGCCATAAGGACCTTCTCTCTTTACTCCTTGGGTTTCCGCTGTCCTAGCAGGAAGTGAGAAACGTTCTCGTAAATCACAAGGATGGTACAGCAGGCGGGGTCGCTCAAAATAACTTGGGGGCAATTTTCTTTAGAAGTCCGTATATACTCGCGTATAAGCCGACCCATGTATAAGCCGACCACCCTAATTTTGTCACAAAAAACTGGGAAAACTTATTGACTCGCCTATAAACCTAGGGTGGAAAATGCCGAAGCTACTGGTAAATTTCAAAAATAAAATGGGCCCCATAAGATGCTCCATAAAGTTCATGATGGCCCCATATAATGCTCCATAAAGTTCATGATGGGTTCCATAAGATGCTCCATACAAAAATATGCCTAATAATGCTGCACAGTGAATAATGGTAGCCCTATTACATGGTCCATAATAACATATGCCCCATATAATGCTTCACAGTGATTGGTGGCCCCTTATAATGCTGCATGGAGAGTGGCCCCTTATAATGCTGCACAATGATTAGTGGCCCCTTATAATGCTGCACAGTGATTAGTGGCCCCTTATAATGCTGCACAGTGATTAGTGGCCCCTTATAATGCTGCACATTGATTAGTGGCCCCTTACAATGCTGCACGGTGATTAGTGGCCACTTATAATGCTGCACAGTGATTAGTGGCCCCTTGAAATGCTGCAGTGATTAGTGGCCCCTTATGCTGCACGGTGATTAGTGGCCCTTTGTAATGCTGCACAGTGATTAGTGGCCCCGTATAATGCTGCACAGTAATGAGAGGCCCCCTTATAATGCTGCACAGTAATGAGTGGCCTCTTATAATGCAGCACAGTGATGAGTGGCCCCATATAATGCTGCACAGTGATTACTGGCCCCATATAATGCTGCACAGTGATTACTGGCCCCATATAATGCTGCACAGTGATTAGTGGCCCCTTGTAATGCTGCACAGTGATTAGTGGCCCCTTGTAATGCTGCACAGTGATTAGTGGCCCCTTGTAATGCTGCACAGTTATTAGTGGCCCCTTGTAATGCTGCACAGTGATGAGTGGCCCCTTGTAATGCTGCACAGTGATGAGTGGCCCCTTATAATGCTGCACAGTGATTAGTGGCCCCTTGAAATGCTGCAGTGATTAGTGGCTCCTTATTATGCTGCACGGTGATTAGTGGCCCCTTATTATGCTGCACGGTGATGAGTGGCCCCTTATAATGCTGCAAGGTGATGAGTGGCCCCTTATAATGCTGCACAGTGATGAGTGGCCCCTTATAATGCTGCACAGTGATGAGTGGCCCCTTATAATGCTGCACAGTGATGAGTGGCCCCTTATAATGCTGCACAGTGATGAGTGGCCCCTTGTATTGCTGCACAGTGATTAGTGGCCCCTTACAATGCTGCTGCCGCAGCCTCAATTAAAAAAATGAAAAAAAAAACTATATACTCACCTTGTCACTGCTGCAGCTGCTGCTCCTCAGCGTTGCTGGCTCTGCAGTGACTGTTCAGGCAGAGGGCGCCTGCTAACTACGTCATGGCACCCTCTGACCTTAACGTCACTGCCAGAGGAAGCAAGACAGCAGAGCGATGCGCAGCGGTGGAATGGGGCACAGGTGAATATGGCTCCCCCCGTTATACTCACCTCTCCTGGCATGTCTCTGCAGCCCCCCGTGCTTGTTCCATCTTCTCAGTGCTGTTCTTCCTGCTTTCTGCGGTCACGTGGTGCCGCTCATTACATATGTGCATATTAATGAGGGTAATGAGCGTACCACGTGACCGCTGAAAGCAGGAAGAACAGCGCCGAGAAGATGGAATAAGCACGGGGGGCTGCAGAAACATGCCAGGAGAGGTGAGTATGATCTCCGACACCCCCCGCTCCCCCTCCCTGGCCGACCCCCGGTATATGACTCGCGTATAAGCCGAGAGGGGGACTTTCAGCCCCAAAAAATGGGCTGAAAATCTCGACTTATACGCGAGTATATACTGTAAGCCTTTTTTGTCCTTTAAGACAGAAGAAACAAAACTATTAACTCTTCTTCTAAGGTCTGACTGTGAGCTCGGACCCTCCCCAGCTATTTGTTAGGGCACTCCAGGCTAAGGGGTTGTACTGCTATGCTCTGTTATTGCAGACTTCATCATCCCAATCATAGTTCATCATCAGCACATCAGCCCCATCATAGTCCATCATCAGCACATCAACCCCATCATAGTCCATCATCAGCACATCAGCCCCATCATAGTCCATCATCAGCACATCAGCCCCATCATAGTCCATCATCAGCATATCAGCCCCATCATTGTCCCATAATGAAAGAAGTGTTGTTGCGCATTCTTAACAGCCGCTTGTTCCAGACACCCTGTTCTTAGGATTGGTAGGGGTCCTGGCAGTGAAACACCCGTAATCAGCAAGTTATGATCTACCAATGGCTAGGGGATAACTTGCTGAGGAGGCAGAAGTTGGGGACTACTGTTTTTAAAGACCGCAATACCTATATCAGGAGCTGTAAAGAAATATATGTTTCTAAGCTTTATCTTGAGTCCATTTTCCTTGTCGATAATTCTTAGATAATTCTGGGAAAAAAAGTATTTTAATACATATAACAAACTTAAATTGTCTTTGGAGAATAAAGTCTATCGGCGGTCAGTGCAGTGTACTACATTAGTTTGTGGGACAGAACATGTTGATAAAGGGTCGGTCTCATCACTGCACTCACCGTCCATAAGCTTTATTAGGGTAGATATCCACAGAATATGGATATAGTAGATGTATACCCCCTCTCAGGAATCCTTCCCTCATATTAGCTATGATGACTACATTCCACTGCAAACAGCAGAAGAAACTTGAGGCGCACTATTTACAAGAGGAGTTTTCCCATACATTTATGTGTTATCCATAAAATATTCTATAAATGTCTGATAGGCAGAGGTCCCGGACGTGAAACCCGCATCTGTCTACAGACCTGGGGAACTATGAATATACAGATGGCCATTCACTATTGGGGAGGTTCCTATAAGATCTGAGTACTCAGCCTTGTGTTTGGTTATTTTCATAGACCTTGACATGAGCGGCAGGGTACATATGAAACCAGTGCTCCACCCAATTCTTCCTGAAGCAATTTTGTGGCTGATTCAAGACCCCTGTACTATTGATTTGAGGGTTCCTAAATGGTTGGAGACCCACACCAGTCTAATGTATTTGAGATGTTGTACCCTCTTAACGAAAGATCAGAGGAAAATACCTTCAACAAAACTGCTGGTTGGGTCGGATGTGGTATTCTGAGCCACTTGGTTTGTTGTCTCATATGTTTATGCTTAAAGTTCTTAATGGTTTGTTCTTGTTGAGTTTATGGGACCTTTGTCTATACTGTACTGTTCCTTTTTCATTTTTTTAGATAAGCATTCCATACTGTTAGGTGAAGAACTGGTGCTACCCTTCTTCACATTGAGGCATCATCCTACCATTGTGATCAGAAGCCCTATAACCCGGCTTCATTGTTAGGATGCAGGATTTATATAAATTAGCTCTACTGGGGTCTTAAAAGTGCAGGCATTGAGGAAGAAGTACAAAATCAGCAGGCAAATGAGTAGTCAGAAACAAGCAAAGGTCAGGGCAGGCAGCAGTGCAGAAACATAACCGGAAACAAGCAGAGGTCAGGGCAGGCAGCAGTGCAAAAACATAACCGGAAACAACCATAAAACCAAAGAAAAAAAACGACCCACAGTCCATATAGTGCAGAATAATATACATTTTTATTAGTATCACAGATTAATAACCGGAAACAAGCAGAGGTCAGGGCAGGCGGCAGTGCAGAAGCATAATCCATTGAGCAAGCTGAGGTCAGGGCAGGCGGCAGTGCAGAAACATAATCCATTGAGCAAGCTGAGGTCAGGGCAGGCGGCAGTTCAAAAACATAATCCATTGAGCAAGCAGAGGTCAGGCAGGCGGCAGTGCAGAAACATAATCCATTGAGCAAGCAGAGGTCAGGGCAGGCGTCAGTTCAAAAACATAATCCATTGAGCAAGCAGAGGTCAGGGCAGGCGGCAGTTCAAAAACATAATCCACTGAGCAAGCAGAGGTCAAGGCAGGCGGCAGTGCAGAAACATAATCCATTGAGCAAGCAGAGGTCAGGGTAGGCGGCAGTTCAAAAACATAATCCATTGAGCAAGCAGAGGTCAAGGCAGGCGGCAGTGCAGAAACAATCCATTGAGCAAGCAGAGGTCAGGCAGGCGGCAGTTCAAAAACATAATCCATTGAGCAAGCAAAGGTCAGGGCAGGCGGCAGTGTAGATGCATAACTTTAAACAAGCAGAGGTCAGGGCAGGCGGCAGTATAGAAACATGATCCATTGATCAAGCCATAGTCAAAACCGGAAAATCTGTCTAAGAAGCAGCTGTGCAGAAGATGGTATGTGCTTGCTGCAAGCAACTCGCCACTACATTTTCCGCCGGCTAAATCAAAGTGCCGCGGAATTCTCTTCTCGGGAGAATGATCTTCCTAGGACTTGGAAGGAAACCCAAATCTCTCTTGTAGGCACGTTGTACATCCTGTGGGCTCATCAGCATTACTTGCATGATCTTTCCAGTGGTATAGCTGACTGGCAGGTGTGGTGTAGGATTGTAGCCTTGTTTAGCAGTCACCTTAATACGCGGTTGATGGTCGTAAGGCATACTGAGGAGTATACGTGCTTGAGAGGGAGTTAGCTCCATCCAGGTGCATGGGGATGGGCTCCTGGGCAATGTGGCTGTTGTCTCTTCCTCATCTACTGTTCTGGTGAGTATCAGGCGTTCCTTCATACCCTCTGGCTCTGCGCTGATGTTTGCTGCAGGTTGTACGAATCGGCCTATTTCGGGCATTGTAGGATATGGTGGTGGACTTTTCAGTCTGGAATATCGGTCCTTTGCCTTTTCTGGTGTTTTGAACAGGCATTTAATAATTGACACGATATAATAAAGCACTGCCATCACATACCCCGTGAAGCCAGTTGGCCTTTGGTGGTGTTCAGGCCTCTGACTGTATAGGGATGTCCTGGCATGTGGGAGACGTCTCCGTGGTTGGAACTTTCCTCCAGCTACGGGTGCAGCCATTAGGCTGCCTTCCCCTCCACACACACAAAAGTGTGTGCGGATGGTAGAAAACACTCCCAAAAAAAAGAAATAAAAGTAAAAAAAATAAACAAAACAAGTAAAAAGTGATTTACAAGTCGCTCTGGGTTAGTGTTCAGCTCTCCTCTCTATCTCTGCTTGCCTCGCACTGACCGTTCTTGCGGAACATTCCATGACTCGTGGACAACGCTTCTGTGATGTCATAAAGACGAACATGGCAATGGGTCTAATATAGGAGAACTAGTTATGTTACCCATGGCAGACCATCCAATACCAGCTGCCACTGTACGGATAGGGGTTAGCTGGATTGGGATGAGATGTATAAAAACTTACCGGTACAATAGCGCAAGTCATTGCTTTATTTACTGTTTTTGCTTTTTTACCTGTTTACAGGCAAATCTTTCTATTTGATATTTTCAAACCTGTATAATTCTGTATCCTCATATGTGAGATAATGTGATGTATCTATTGTCAGCTTCTTCCAGGAATGTCTCCTCCTCTCTTCCCGGTAACACGGATCACCCGTGATGGGCACAGACCATTGCTGTAGTCAGAATTATTTCATATAGCTTCAGAATAAATGTTAAATAATATTGTATTTTTTCCATATAATTGGCTCAGATCACTTTTTTTAATTTGTCTGTAATTCTAAGTAGTGATAAAAAAATAAATAACCCCAAGTGTGAACCTGGTGTAGAACGTACAAATTGTCCAGAGTCTCTCCTGGGCCATGTTCACACGTGCAGAAGTGCTGCATTGTTTCCATAGGTATTCGCACTAAAGCAATCAAAACTTTTTATTGTATTTTTTTGTGGCAGTTTTTTCGAATGCATTTTTTTTAGTAGAGGAATGCTTCAGTTCCACAATTGGAGACTTCATTGGAATTTTGCATGCGTTTTTTATGCTCTCCATATACTATAGTGGAAAATATTAAACAAAAGCATCAAAAAGTTCACACTTCTGCTGCACCATTAGCCCCTGTATGTAGTACAGCTTAGGCCTCTTTCACACTTCAGTTTTTTGCATCAGTTCAAATCCGCCAAAAAGGCAGACAAGCGGATCCGTTCTGAACTGATGTGAACGGATGGCACAGGATCCTGAAAATGAGGAAATTTAAAGGAAACGCTGGTCGGGAAGGAGAGAGAGAGAGAGAGAGTTTTGTTGCAAGCTCCGTTTTGAAATCTTTGAGGATGGTGACGGACAGCAACTTTTGGCGGATCCTCAAAAAAAAAACTGATGAAACGGACAGCCATCCGTCACAATCCGCCATTAATGCAAGTCAATGGGGAAAAAACGGATCCTCAAAAAAAAACTGAGGATCCGTTTTTGTCAAAACCTGACGGATTGTGACTGATTGCAAAAAACTGAAGTGTGAAAGGGGCCTTAGGGAGCGATAAATGAAGTGAAAAGAAAAGTAAAACAACAAAAAAAGATTTAAACAAATCTGAAAAAAAAACTCATAAAAGTTCAATTTTCCTCCATTGAAAATGAACATAAAAAAAAATGTCAAGTGATATCGCCACATCCAGCAAAGTCCGAGCTATCAAAATATAAAAATAATTAACCCAATTGGTAAACACAAAAAATTTAAAAACGCCAACATTGCGGTATTTTTTGGTCGCTGCAATACCACTTAAAATACGTAACAAGCAACTAAAATGTCATATCTATCCCAAAGTAATATCCATAATAATGTCTCGCCTTATAAAAAAATAATCCCTCTCATAGCTCTATTGAACGAAAAAGTAAAACTACGGGTCTCGGAAAATGGCAACACAAACTCCAACATATTTTTTATTTCAAAGTCTTGATTTTTTTTCTACCACTAAAATAATTTAAAAATCTGGGCACGTTTAGTATCTCTGTAATCATACTGATGAGGAGAATCATATTACATGGTCATTTTTACCACATAATGTACGCCGTAAACATAATTAAGGTCAGAATTGCGTTTTTTTTCACAATTTTCCCATTTCCCTGTACATTGTGTGTCAGGATAAGTCACAACCACTGCCACCAATATTTCTTGAACACCACTTGCTCACGACACACCTGCCCTGGGATGTTACTATAAAGGTGAACCTCCCATATTCTTTTGTCCACTCACCTAAGCGCACCCCGCAGACAGTTCTCACATCCACATCACACTGTTTGCTGCTATCGGTCACTGTTTTGATAGGCCAGTGAGACACCTGCGCTGGGTCACACACTAGCACACATGCCACCCAGCTTTTCTGAGCCCCTGATAGGTGCTCTTCTTTTACTTTTGTATACACATACAGCAAAACACAACCAAGGTATACTCGCCGTCCTCAGGGTTTGGGGGACGTTTAGCGCAGAAAAGAACAAACTTATTAAAATTTAGATTTAAAGGGATCCTGTCAGCAGGATTGTGAACAGTAAAGTACAGACAGTGTCAGGTCTACGCTGTTATACTGATTAAAATGAGGTGACCTGGGTGATGAAATGCATCTTGTGGTTGTTGTGTAATCTGTATTTGTAAATTTCAGTTATTGAGATTCTGGTGCTCCGGGTGTTTGTGGGGTTACAAAAAAAAGGTTTGCATTCATCAAAATGGTGCCTGTGCTGTAGTATAATACATGACTAATATCAATATGTAGACATGTGTAAGGGGTTGAGAGTCTTACCCCTTTAAACCCCCATGTTGCTGTTGTACTTGTATATATATTTATATATATGTTATACCATTGTTGCGCATTATCGTATATTTCATGTTGCTGTATTATTTATATAGCATAAGCTATGTTTCTGCACCTTGTACTTGGTAGGGACAGTGCAGTCTGGGCTATGGTCACTAGATGGGGCACTGAGCTCATTGCACAGTAGATGTAGCTGTAGGACATATAGGAGTTAACTGTAGGAGGGGATAGCTGGAGAATAAGCCAGGATGGTCTTCCAGTTTCAGGCAGTCAGAGGCCTGACCCCTTTGTGCTCGGGTGGGCTATATGCCTGAGCTGCCTAACTACCCCGTGATGTTAAAGCTGATGCCCAGCCATCTAGAGAAGAACACGGTACTGCAGAATCAGCAATAAAGTGGAAAAGAGTGTAAGTAAACAGAGGAAGATTGAAGGTTACCGTAAAAGGGTACGGGCAGGTCACTCCAGAATGTGGTGGAAAGCTACGTGGGCTGAATCTCTGATGTCCGGGGCGAAACATGCTGGAGAGCGCTTCACCATGGTGACGCTATACAGGGAGGACACTGAGGAGCCATCTGAGACGCTTCGTCAAACGGAAACACTGCAAGGAACAGTGAAGGGAAAGATGAAGTAATGTGCTGTCTTTACTGTGATGAAAATGCTGGAAACTATGTGGATGTGCTGTGTCCTGAAGAAAATAAATTTGCTCAGTTAAGAGTTGCCCTGGACTGTGTCTCTATTCATTGGGATCAAGGATCAGCATCAAGTCGGCGTAGCAAAGGGGACGCTGACGGCACGGTGAGTATTCACCGTACCATGCAAGAGAAGAGGTACCGTTTTCCTGTAGAGGGAGGTCAGGGTATACAATGCCCGAACCCGAAATACTCAGCCACGACTACTGCCCTGGCTGACCTTTACACATAAAGTGTAGAAGTCGGGGGGGAAAGTGGGGAATGTGGTCTAGAAGTGATCAAGTATAGTGTGTTATTTTCTGCAGCAAACGTGTCCTGGCTGGAAGAGGAAGAAAAGCGAAGATGAATCGCTACAAATACAGAGGTCACTGGTAAGTCAGTGATTTACCTGGACACTTACATTATATAGTATATACAGAGCTCCTGTGTATAATGTCACTGGTGATCCTTGTATTACCTGTACGCTGACTATATGCAGAGCTCCTGTGTATAATGTTACTGGTGAGTCACTGTATTACCTGTACACTATACACTATATACAGAACTCCTGTGTATGTCTCCAGTGATCATTCTATTACTTGTACACTGACATTATATATACAGACAGGTAGCGTCGGACTGATTCTCCGGTGGGCCCTGGCATCTGGTGGGCCCTGGCACCTCTACTGGTATACAGGGACAGCAGTTGCCTAGGGCCCCCACTGCTCCAGGGGCCCCCAGCCAGTGCCACACAGCTGCTATGGGGGCCCTGCCAGCGGAGCAGCAGCGGGTGTCAGGAGGCAGGAGCCACTGTCCCCACTACTAAAGAGAAATGAATATTCATTCACTCTCGGCCTCCACTCACCCCGGGGCCCCGCTCCCCAACCTAGGCAGCCGGCGCTGCGCTCAATTTCAGTGGAATAGAGAGCATCTCTCTCCCATCAGTCCCCTCTGCTCCTGACTCACAGCCGATGCGCGATGACGTCACTTCATCGCGCACCCGCTGTGTGTCTGGCAGACGGGTCAGCTGCTGACACTGAAGCCGTCATCAGCGTGGGAGCAGGAGGAGAGGTGAGTATTGTGGTTTGTTTTTTATATATCTCTATATCTATCTATATCTATCTCTATATCTATCTGTCTCTATATCTATATATATCTCTATATCTATCTATTTCTATCTGTATATCTATATCTCTATCTCTATATCTATCTGTCTCTATCTTAGAGATAGATATAGATATAGATAGATAGATAGATAGATATAGAGGTAGATATAGATAGATATAAATAGTCTATATCCATCTATCTCTATACCTATCTATATCTATCTCTATCTATTATCTTTATATCTATCCATCTATATATCATCTATCCATAGATCTATCTATTTATCCCCTATCTATCTATCTATATACCTATCTATAGCTATCACTATCTATTATCTTTATATCTATCTATCTATCTATCCATATATCTATTTATCCCCTATCTATCTATTTATCTATCTATATCTATCTAGGTCTATCTATCTATCTCTATAGCTACCTATATCTTTCACTATCTATTATCTTTATATCTTTATTTCTATCTGTCTATCCATAGATCTATCTATCTATTATCTATCTATACATCTAATTATCACATATCTATCTATCTATCTATTGTTATACCCTATGAGGGGGCAGCATTATACCCTATGAGGGGGTGCATTATACCCTATGAGGGGGGAGAAGCTTTATACCCTATGAGGGGGCAGCCTTATACCCTATGAGGGGGTGCAATATACCTTATCTTCCAACAAAATTAATTCTAAGTCCTCCATTTTGTTGGCGAGGCTTCTGGCATTTGTATACATGCACTTTATGTATGTCTGTACCTCTATTTCTTAAATTATTAACTGTTCTAACCTCACCCCCCATGCCACTACCACCTCCAATTTCATTATTTGTGCCCAGGTCTCTATCTACACAGTCTTCCCCTCTTATAAAATGAATACCCTCCCCTAGTTCCAAGTTTAAACACTCCTCCACCCTTCTAGCCATTTTTTTCCCCAGCACAGCTGCACCCTCCCCATTGAGGTGCAGCCCGTCCCTAGCGTAGAACCTGTAGCCAACTGAGAAGTCAGCCCAGTTCTCCAGGAACCCAAACCCCTCCTTCCTACACTAATTCTTGAACCACTTATTAACTTCCCTAATCTCCTCTCTGGCGTGGCACGTGGTACAGGAAATATTTCCAAAAATACCACCTTGGAAGTCCTTGCCTTAAGATTGCAGCCTAATTCCCTGAAATCATCTTTAAGGACCTTCCACCTACCTCTGTGTCATTTGTACCAATGTGCACCATGACCGCTGGATCCTCACCAGCCCCTCCCAGTAATCTGTCAACCCGGTCAGCGATGTGTCAGACTTGCGCGCCAGATAGGCAGCACACCGTTCGACGATCCCTTTCTTTGTGACAGATTGCCCTATCTGTTCCCCTAATAATTGAGTCCCCCACTACCAGCACCTGTCTGGCCTGCCCTGCTCTCCTATTTCTCCCCTTACTGGAGCATATACTCCTCTGGCTTTCAGAGGACATGCCTTGCTGCAGCAGTGCTACCCCTGCACTGACACTCCCCTCATCTGCCAACTTGGCAAACTTATTGGGTTGTGCCAGATCAGGACTAGCCTCCCTGGCACTCTTCTGTCTACCCCACCTTCTAACTGTCACCCATCTTACTGCTTCACTGTCCTGCAGCTCCAACCTAGCATCCCCCCCTCATCTATCTCATTGAGCGTCTGCTCAGTGAGTAGAAGTCTCCTTTCCATATTGTCTATTGATCTCAGTGTTGCCAGCTGCACATTTAAATCCAGTATCTGGGCTTCCAAATGCACAATGTGCTCACATCTCGCACAGCAGTATGCACCCTCGACTGGCTGGTCAAGGATTGCGTACATGCGTCAAGACGTACACTGGATGGCATTGGCAATAGTGGAGCACATTCCTAATGGGGATTGCACCAGACAGAAAAGCTAAGTAAAAATAAATAAAAAGTATTAATAAAATATAACAGCAATTCAGTAATACCTCCTTTGCAAACTCCCTGAATCCAAAGTCACTGAATCACAAGTCACACACTTACCACCGTTCGCACTGACGCTCAGGTCACACTCAGCTCGCTTACACTCGCTCAGGCAGAAGATTTAAAGAGATTTTTTTTCCCTTCACCAGCAAACCACCCTGCTGCTCAATGCACTTCCAAAAGCTCCTGTGTATAATTTCACTGGTGGTCACTGTATTACACTGACACTGTATGCAGATCTTCTGTGTATAAATATCAGGATCCTGTCAGCGTCGGCGAACTGCCATGGCTGAGCAGCGTGACTCACCCCTACTGCGGGAGGGCCCGGGGTCCGATACTGCAGGGAAAGTTGAGGCAGACGGGACCTGCGATGCTGAAGGTAGTAAGAAGTACAAGGACCTACGATCATGTGACCACAGGGGGCGGGGCTTAGTGTCCCACTTCTGAAGATGATTGTAGGACTCTACTACAGGAATCCTGGAGTAGAGGCGAGGGGAACTCAGGTCAGACAAACGGGCGGTCATACATGGAGAGGGCGGCGCGATACCAGAGGGGCGAGCAGAGAGTAGTCAGAACGTAAGCAATGAGTCATACATGGAGATAGCTGCACAGTACAAGAGGGGCAATCAGAATAGTCAGGTCATAGGCAATGAGTCATACACAGAGATAGCAACGCAGTACAAGAGGGACAGGCAGAACTCGTAACAGGGACAGAACCAGATCAAAACCAAACAAGCATAAAGTATTACAGTCACAAAGCACACCAGGGTCACACACACTCGGCCAAGGGTCTGAGTATAAACGATGAGGAATGAGCCCACAATGAGGCTTTAAAAAGCCTCCCAGAATCTCAGAGTGAGGCCATCCACATTAACCTCTGAACTACCTAATCCCACAAGCTGAGCAAACCTTGACAATAATGTTGCCAGTGATCACTGAGCTCCTGTGTATAATGTCACTGGTAATCACTATATTACCTGTACACTGACACTATATACAGAGGTACTGTGTATAATGTCACTGGTGGTAATAACAGTGTTGTTATTATTGTGGTTTGTATTCATAATCAGTACTGTAGTATTCCATCAATAAGTGGTGGTAATTTGTGGACTGTTCACAGTGTGGAAGTATTTCTCCGTGTATGAATTATTATTTGGTCCCTATATGCTGGTAATATGTCATATTATTCGGTCACTATGTGGTGGTAATATGTGGTCTGGTCATGGTGTGGTTGTATTTGTGCCTTTTATGTGATATGATGCGGGTACTATGTGGTCTGGTCATGGTGTGGTATTTCTCCCCTGTATGTGGTATTATTGGTCTTGGTACAGTGGATTGTGTTGTGTTTGACGGTCATTAGTCTTCTCTGATATTAATTAGGAGAATATTCTTTATTTCCATTAGAGATTAAATACTTTGTAAACAGCGGCAGAGATGCACTTACAGGGGTTTCCTGTGGAAAAACGTAATCTCCTATTCACAGGACAAGTGATAACGTATTGATTGGGGGGGTCTAACTACTTGGACCCATTCAGCAAAATGTGGAACTTTTTATCCCCATTAGACTGGAGTGGCATGTCCGACTTGACCACTGATCCATTCATTCCCTCAGTGGCTGCACTTGTATTTTTATAGAAGCTCCAAAGAGAATGAATGAAGCTTCGGTCAGATATCTAACCTGCTGCTCCATTTTAAAATGGGGATAAGTGTCCTATCAACGATAAAACTTTCTCATTCTTCCGGTCGGTGCAGTTTCTAATGGTCGGACGTATGCGATCAGCTATCCTATAGAGCCCATGGATCGGTGATAAATTGTTTTAACCAAAGAACCACATTAATGTAAACTACCGTAATTATACATCCCAGTTATGGGGATGCACAGTAGATGTACAGGAGCCGCCTGTGTTTTACAGCCGATGCTCCACTATAATGGGGATAACGACTGACAGATATTAGCATATAGCTGTAGGATGGGGCCCTAGAGTCCATTCCCCTGGTGGGCCCCAGACACCCCAGTTCGACCCTGAATATACATCATTGTGGATTATCAGATACCGGATTTAGGGAAATTTCTCTGTAATATGGAAGGCAATGACATGAATAGATAGCAAAATCTGGTTTGTCTACAATCTTTTTTATTTGTTAGGTTCTTTCCTGTTACAGCACTTCTGTCCTGTAGTATAAACCTTCTCTCACACTAGTGCTAGCACTAAACCTTGGTTTGCCTTCTTCTAAAGTCTCTGTTGTCCCCGCAGACTTAGAGATTTCCAGCATTACTCCATGCAGCCATAAGGACCTTCTCTCTTTACTCCTTGGGTTTCCGCTGTCCTAGCAGGAAGTGAGAAACGTTCTCGTAAATCACAAGGATGGTACAGCAGGCGGGGTCGCTCAAAATAACTTGGGGGCAATTTTCTTTAGAAGTCCGTATATACTCGTGTATAAGCCGACCCATGTATAAGCCGACCACCCTAATTTTGTCACAAAAAACTGGGAAAACTTATTGACTCGCCTATAAACCTAGGGTGGAAAATGCCGAAGCTACTGGTAAATTTCAAAAATAAAATGGGCCCCATAAGATGCTCCATAAAGTTCATGATGGCCCCATATAATGCTCCATAAAGTTCATGATGGGTTCCATAAGATGCTCCATACAAAAATATGCCTAATAATGCTGCACAGTGAATAATGGTAGCCCTATAACATGGTCCATAATAACATATGCCCCATATAATGCTGCACAGTGATTGGTGGCCCCTTATAATGCTGCATGGAGAGTGGACCCTTATAATGCTGCACAATGATTAGTGGCCCCTTATAATGCTGCACAGTGATTAGTGGCCCCTTATAATGCTGCACAGTGATTAGTGGCCCCTTATAATGCTGCACATTGATTAGTGGCCCCTTACAATGCTGCACGGTGATTAGTGGCCACTTATAATGCTGCACAGTGATTAGTGGCCCCTTGAAATGCAGTGATTAGTGGCCCCTTATGCTGCACGGTGATTAGTGGCCCTTTGTAATGCTGCACAGTGATTAGTGGCCCCGTATAATGCTGCACAGTGATGAGAGGCCCCCTTATAATGCTGCACAGTGATGAGTGGCCTCTTATAATGCAGCACAGTGATGAGTGGCCCCATATAATGCTGCACAGTGATTACTGGCCCTATATAATGCTGCACAGTGATTACTGGCCCCATATAATGCTGCACAGTGATTAGTGGCCCCTTGTAATGCTGCACAGTGATTAGTGGCCCCTTGTAATGCTGCACAGTGATTAGTGGCCCCTTGTAATGCTGCACAGTTATTAGTGGCCCCTTGTAATGCTGCACAGTGATGAGTGGCCCCTTGTAATGCTGCACAGTGATGAGTGGCCCCTTATAATGCTGCACAGTGATTAGTGGCCCCTTGAAATGCTGCAGTGATTAGTGGCTCCTTATTATGCTGCACGGTGATTAGTGGCCCCTTATTATGCTGCACGGTGATGAGTGGCCCCTTATAATGCTGCAAGGTGATGAGTGGCCCCTTATAATGCTGCACAGTGATGAGTGGCCCCTTATAATGCTGCACAGTGATGAGTGGCCCCTTATAATGCTGCACAGTGATGAGTGGCCCCTTATAATGCTGCACAGTGATGAGTGGCCCCTTGTATTGCTGCACAGTGATTAGTGGCCCCTTACAATGCTGCTGCCGCAGCCTCAATTAAAAAAATGAAAAAAAAAAACTATATACTCACCTTGTCACTGCTGCAGCTGCTGCTCCTCAGCGTTGCTGGCTCTGCAGTGACTGTTCAGGCAGAGGGCGCCTGCTAACTACGTCATGGCACCCTCTGACCTTAACGTCACTGCCAGAGGAAGCAAGACAGCAGAGCGATGCGCAGCGGTGGAATGGGGCACAGGTGAATATGGCTCCCCCCGTTATACTCACCTCTCCTGGCATGTCTCTGCAGCCCCCCGTGCTTGTTCCATCTTCTCAGTGCTGTTCTTCCTGCTTTCTGCGGTCACGTGGTGCCGCTCATTACATATGTGCATATTAATGAGGGTAATGAGCGTACCACGTGACCGCTGAAAGCAGGAAGAACAGCGCCGAGAAGATGGAATAAGCACGGGGGGCTGCAGAAACATGCCAGGAGAGGTGAGTATGATCTCCGACACCCCCCCCCGCTCCCCCTCCCTGGCCGACCCCCGGTATATGACTCGCGTATAAGCCGAGAGGGGGACTTTCAGCCCCAAAAAATGGGCTGAAAATCTCGACTTATACGCGAGTATATACTGTAAGCCTTTTTTGTCCTTTAAGACAGAAGAAACAAAACTATTAACTCTTCTTCTAAGGTCTGACTGTGAGCTCGGACCCTCCCCAGCTATTTGTTAGGGCACTCCAGGCTAAGGGGTTGTACTGCTATGCTCTGTTATTGCAGACTTCATCATCCCAATCATAGTTCATCATCAGCACATCAGCCCCATCATAGTCCATCATCAGCACATCAACCCCATCATAGTCCATCATCAGCACATCAGCCCCATCATAGTCCATCATCAGCACATCAGCCCCATCATAGTCCATCATCAGCATATCAGCCCCATCATTGTCCCATAATGAAAGAAGTGTTGTTGCGCATTCTTAACAGCCGCTTGTTCCAGACACCCTGTTCTTAGGATTGGTGGGGGTCCTGGCAGTGAAACACCCGTAATCAGCAAGTTATGATCTACCAATGGCTAGGGGATAACTTGCTGAGGAGGCAGAAGTTGGGGACTACTGTTTTTAAAGACCGCAATACCTATATCAGGAGCTGTAAAGAAATATATGTTTCTAAGCTTTATCTTGAGTCCATTTTCCTTGTCGATAATTCTTAGATAATTCTGGGAAAAAAAGTATTTTAATACATATAACAAACTTAAATTGTCTTTGGAGAATAAAGTCTATCGGCGGTCAGTGCAGTGTACTACATTAGTTTGTGGGACAGAACATGTTGATAAAGGGTCGGTCTCATCACTGCACTCACCGTCCATAAGCTTTATTAGGGTAGATATCCACAGAATATGGATATAGTAGATGTATACCCCCTCTCAGGAATCCTTCCCTCATATTAGCTATGATGACTACATTCCACTGCAAACAGCAGAAGAAACTTGAGGCGCACTATTTACAAGAGGAGTTTTCCCATACATTTATGTGTTATCCATAAAATATTCTATAAATGTCTGATAGGCAGAGGTCCCGGACGTGAAACCCGCATCTGTCTACAGACCTGGGGAACTATGAATGTACAGATGGCCATTCACTATTGGGGAGGTTCCTATAAGATCTGAGTACTCAGCCTTGTGTTTGGTTATTTTCATAGACCTTGACATGAGCGGCAGGGTACATATGAAACCAGTGCTCCACCCAATTCTTCCTGAAGCAATTTTGTGGCTGATTCAAGACCCCTGTACTATTGATTTGAGGGTTCCTAAATGGTTGGAGACCCACACCAGTCTAATGTATTTGAGATGTTGTACCCTCTTAACGAAAGATCAGAGGAAAATACCTTCAACAAAACTGCTGGTTGGGTCGGATGTGGTATTCTGAGCCACTTGGTTTGTTGTCTCACATGTTTATGCTTAAAGTTCTTAATGGTTTGTTCTTGTTGAGTTTATGGGACCTTTGTCTATACTGTACTGTTCCTTTTTCATTTTTTTAGATAAGCATTCCATACTGTTAGGTGAAGAACTGGTGCTACCCTTCTTCACATTGAGGCATCATCCTACCATTGTGATCAGAAGCCCTATAACCCGGCTTCATTGTTAGGATGCAGGATTTATATAAATTAGCTCTACTGGGGTCTTAAAAGTGCAGGCATTGAGGAAGAAGTACAAAATCAGCAGGCAAATGAGTAGTCAGAAACAAGCAAAGGTCAGGGCAGGCAGCAGTGCAGAAACATAACCGGAAACAAGCAGAGGTCAGGGCAGGCAGCAGTGCAAAAACATAACCGGAAACAACCATAAAACCAAAGAAAAAAAACGACCCACAGTCCATATAGTGCAGAATAATATACATTTTTATTAGTATCACAGATTAATAACCGGAAACAAGCAGAGGTCAGGGCAGGCGGCAGTGCAGAAGCATAATCCATTGAGCAAGCTGAGGTCAGGGCAGGCGGCAGTGCAGAAACATAATCCATTGAGCAAGCTGAGGTCAGGGCAGGCGGCAGTTCAAAAACATAATCCATTGAGCAAGCAGAGGTCAGGCAGGCGGCAGTGCAGAAACATAATCCATTGAGCAAGCAGAGGTCAGGGCAGGCGTCAGTTCAAAAACATAATCCATTGAGCAAGCAGAGGTCAGGGCAGGCGGCAGTTCAAAAACATAATCCACTGAGCAAGCAGAGGTCAAGGCAGGCGGCAGTGCAGAAACAATCCATTGAGCAAGCAGAGGTCAGGCAGGCGGCAGTTCAAAAACATAATCCATTGAGCAAGCAAAGGTCAGGGCAGGCGGCAGTGTAGATGCATAACTTTAAACAAGCAGAGGTCAGGGCAGGCGGCAGTATAGAAACATGATCCATTGATCAAGCCATAGTCAAAACCGGAAAATCTGTCTAAGAAGCAGCTGTGCAGAAGATGGTATGTGCTTGCTGCAAGCAACTCGCCACTACATTTTCCGCCGGCTAAATCAAAGTGCCGCGGAATTCTCTTCTCGGGAGAATGATCTTCCTAGGACTTGGAAGGAAACCCAAATCTCTCTTGTAGGCACGTTGTACATCCTGTGGGCTCATCAGCATTACTTGCATGATCTTTCCAGTGGTATAGCTGACTGGCAGGTGTGGTGTAGGATTGTAGCCTTGTTTAGCAGTCACCTTAATACGCGGTTGATGGTCGTAAGGCATACTGAGGAGTATACGTGCTTGAGAGGGAGTTAGCTCCATCCAGGTGCATGGGGATGGGCTCCTGGGCAATGTGGCTGTTGTCTCTTCCTCATCTACTGTTCTGGTGAGTATCAGGCGTTCCTTCATACCCTCTGGCTCTGCGCTGATGTTTGCTGCAGGTTGTACGAATCGGCCTATTTCGGGCATTGTAGGATATGGTGGTGGACTTTTCAGTCTGGAATATCGGTCCTTTGCCTTTTCTGGTGTTTTGAACAGGCATTTAATAATTGACACGATATAATAAAGCACTGCCATCACATACCCCGTGAAGCCAGTTGGCCTTTGGTGGTGTTCAGGCCTCTGACTGTATAGGGATGTCCTGGCATGTGGGAGACGTCTCCGTGGTTGGAACTTTCCTCCAGCTACGGGTGCAGCCATTAGGCTGCCTTCCCCTCCACACACACAAAAGTGTGTGCGGATGGTAGAAAACACTCCCAAAAAAAAGAAATAAAAGTAAAAAAAATAAACAAAACAAGTAAAAAGTGATTTACAAGTCGCTCTGGGTTAGTGTTCAGCTCTCCTCTCTATCTCTGCTTGCCTCGCACTGACCGTTCTTGCGGAACATTCCATGACTCGTGGACAACGCTTCTGTGATGTCATAAAGACGAACATGGCAATGGGTCTAATATAGGAGAACTAGTTATGTTACCCATGGCAGACCATCCAATACCAGCTGCCACTGTACGGATAGGGGTTAGCTGGATTGGGATGAGATGTATAAAAACTTACCGGTACAATAGCGCAAGTCATTGCTTTATTTACTGTTTTTGCTTTTTTACCTGTTTACAGGCAAATCTTTCTATTTGATATTTTCAAACCTGTATAATTCTGTATCCTCATACGTGAGATAATGTGATGTATCTATTGTCAGCTCCTTGTAGGAATGTCTCCTCCTCTCTTCCCGGTAACACGGATCACCCGTGATGGGCACAGACCATTGCTGTAGTCGGAATTATTTCATATAGCTTCAGAATAAATGTTAAATAATATTGTATTTTTTCCATATAATTGGCTCAGATCACTTTTTTTAATTTGTCTGTAATTCTAAGTAGTGATAAAAAAATAAATAACCCCAAGTGTGAACCTGGTGTAGAACGTACAAATTGTCCAGAGTCTCTCCTGGGCCATGTTCACACGTGCAGAAGTGCTGCATTGTTTCCATAGGTATTCGCACTAAAGCAATCAATACTTTTTATTGTATTTTTTTGTGGCAGTGTTTTCGAATGCATTTTTTTTAGTAGAGGAATGCTTCAGTTCCACAATTGGAGACTTCATTGGAATTTTGCATGCGTTTTTTATGCTCTCCATATACTATAGTGGAAAATATTAAACAAAAGCATCAAAAAGTTCACACTTCTGCTGCACCATTAGCCCCTGTATGTAGTACAGCTTAGGCCTCTTTCACACTTCAGTTTTTTGCATCAGTTCAAATCCGCCAAAAAGGCAGACAAGCGGATCCGTTCTGAACTGATGTGAACGGATGGCACAGGATCCTGAAAATGAGGAAATTTAAAGGAAACGCTGGTCGGGAAGGAGAGAGAGAGAGAGAGTTTTGTTGCAAGCTCCGTTTTGAAATCTTTGAGGATGGTGACGGACAGCAACTTTTGGCGGATCCTCAAAAAAAAAACTGATGAAACGGACAGCCATCCGTCACAATCCGCCATTAATGCAAGTCAATGGGGAAAAAACGGATCCTCAAAAAAAAACTGAGGATCCGTTTTTGTCAAAACCTGACGGATTGTGACTGATTGCAAAAAACTGAAGTGTGAAAGGGGCCTTAGGGAGCGATAAATGAAGTGAAAAGAAAAGTAAAACAACAAAAAAAGATTTAAACAAATCTGAAAAAAAAACTCATAAAAGTTCAATTTTCCTCCATTGAAAATGAACATAAAAAAAAATGTCAAGTGATATCGCCACATCCAGCAAAGTCCGAGCTATCAAAATATAAAAATAATTAACCCAATTGGTAAACACAAAAAATTTAAAAACGCCAACATTGCGGTATTTTTTGGTCGCTGCAATACCACTTAAAATACGTAACAAGCAACTAAAATGTCATATCTATCCCAAAGTAATATCCATAATAACGTCTCGCCTTATAAAAAAATAATCCCTCTCATAGCTCTATTGAACGAAAAAGTAAAACTACGGGTCTCGGAAAATGGCAACACAAACTCCAACATATTTTTTATTTCAAAGTCTTGATTTTTTTTCTACCACTAAAATAATTTAAAAATCTGGGCACGTTTAGTATCTCTGTAATCATACTGATGAGGAGAATCATATTACATGGTCATTTTTACCACATAATGTACGCCGTAAACATAATTAAGGTCAGAATTGCGTTTTTTTTCACAATTTTCCCATTTCCCTGTACATTGTGTGTCAGGATAAGTCACAACCACTGCCACCAATATTTCTTGAACACCACTTGCTCACGACACACCTGCCCTGGGATGTTACTATAAAGGTGAACCTCCCATATTCTTTTGTCCACTCACCTAAGCGCACCCCGCAGACAGTTCTCACATCCACATCACACTGTTTGCTGCTATCGGTCACTGTTTTGATAGGCCAGTGAGACACCTGCGCTGGGTCACACACTAGCACACATGCCACCCAGCTTTTCTGAGCCCCTGATAGGTGCTCTTCTTTTACTTTTGTATACACATACAGCAAAACACAACCAAGGTATACTCGCCGTCCTCAGGGTTTGGGGGACGTTTAGCGCAGAAAAGAACAAACTTATTAAAATTTAGATTTAAAGGGATCCTGTCAGCAGGATTGTGAACAGTAAAGTACAGACAGTGTCAGGTCTACGCTGTTATACTGATTAAAATGAGGTGACCTGGGTGATGAAATGCATCTTGTGGTTGTTGTGTAATCTGTATTTGTAAATTTCAGTTATTGAGATTCTGGTGCTCCGGGTGTTTGTGGGGTTACAAAAAAAAGGTTTGCATTCATCAAAATGGTGCCTGTGCTGTAGTATAATACATGACTAATATCAATATGTAGACATGTGTAAGGGGTTGAGAGTCTTACCCCTTTAAACCCCCATGTTGCTGTTGTACTTGTATATATATTTATATATATGTTATACCATTGTTGCGCATTATCGTATATTTCATGTTGCTGTATTATTTATATAGCATAAGCTATGTTTCTGCACCTTGTACTTGGTAGGGACAGTGCAGTCTGGGCTATGGTCACTAGATGGGGCACTGAGCTCATTGCACAGTAGATGTAGCTGTAGGACATATAGGAGTTAACTGTAGGAGGGGATAGCTGGAGAATAAGCCAGGATGGTCTTCCAGTTTCAGGCAGTCAGAGGCCTGACCCCTTTGTGCTCGGGTGGGCTATATGCCTGAGCTGCCTAACTACCCCGTGATGTTAAAGCTGATGCCCAGCCATCTAGAGAAGAACACGGTACTGCAGAATCAGCAATAAAGTGGAAAAGAGTGTAAGTAAACAGAGGAAGATTGAAGGTTACCGTAAAAGGGTACGGGCAGGTCACTCCAGAATGTGGTGGAAAGCTACGTGGGCTGAATCTCTGATGTCCGGGGCGAAACATGCTGGAGAGCGCTTCACCATGGTGACGCTATACAGGGAGGACACTGAGGAGCCATCTGAGACGCTTCGTCAAACGGAAACACTGCAAGGAACAGTGAAGGGAAAGATGAAGTAATGTGCTGTCTTTACTGTGATGAAAATGCTGGAAACTATGTGGATGTGCTGTGTCCTGAAGAAAATAAATTTGCTCAGTTAAGAGTTGCCCTGGACTGTGTCTCTATTCATTGGGATCAAGGATCAGCATCAAGTCGGCGTAGCAAAGGGGACGCTGACGGCACGGTGAGTATTCACCGTACCATGCAAGAGAAGAGGTACCGTTTTCCTGTAGAGGGAGGTCAGGGTATACAATGCCCGAACCCGAAATACTCAGCCACGACTACTGCCCTGGCTGACCTTTACACATAAAGTGTAGAAGTCGGGGGGGAAAGTGGGGAATGTGGTCTAGAAGTGATCAAGTATAGTGTGTTATTTTCTGCAGCAAACGTGTCCTGGCTGGAAGAGGAAGAAAAGCGAAGATGAATCGCTACAAATACAGAGGTCACTGGTAAGTCAGTGATTTACCTGGACACTTACATTATATAGTATATACAGAGCTCCTGTGTATAATGTCACTGGTGATCCTTGTATTACCTGTACGCTGACTATATGCAGAGCTCCTGTGTATAATGTTACTGGTGAGTCACTGTATTACCTGTACACTATACACTATATACAGAACTCCTGTGTATGTCTCCAGTGATCATTCTATTACTTGTACACTGACATTATATATACAGACAGGTAGCGTCGGACTGATTCTCCGGTGGGCCCTGGCATCTGGTGGGCCCTGGCACCTCTACTGGTATACAGGGACAGCAGTTGCCTAGGGCCCCCACTGCTCCAGGGGCCCCCAGCCAGTGCCACACAGCTGCTATGGGGGCCCTGCCAGCGGAGCAGCAGCGGGTGTCAGGAGGCAGGAGCCACTGTCCCCACTACTAAAGAGAAATGAATATTCATTCACTCTCGGCCTCCACTCACCCCGGGGCCCCGCTCCCCAACCTAGGCAGCCGGCGCTGCGCTCAATTTCAGTGGAATAGAGAGCATCTCTCTCCCATCAGTCCCCTCTGCTCCTGACTCACAGCCGATGCGCGATGACGTCACTTCATCGCGCACCCGCTGTGTGTCTGGCAGACGGGTCAGCTGCTGACACTGAAGCCGTCATCAGCGTGGGAGCAGGAGGAGAGGTGAGTATTGTGGTTTGTTTTTTATATATCTCTATATCTAGCTATATCTATCTCTATATCTATCTGTCTCTATATCTATATATCTCTATATCTATCTATTTCTATCTGTATATCTATATCTCTATCTCTATATCTATCTGTCTCTATCTTAGATATAGAGATAGATATAGATAGATAGATAGATAGATAGATATAGAGGTAGATATAGATAGATATAAATAGTCTATATCCATCTATCTCTATACCTATCTATATCTATCTCTATCTATTATCTTTATATCTATCCATCTATATATCATGTATCCATAGATCTATCTATTTATCCCCTATCTATCTATCTATATACCTATCTATAGCTATCACTATCTATTATCTTTATATCTATCTATCTATCTATCCATATATCTATTTATCCCCTATCTATCTATTTATCTATCTATATCTATCTAGGTCTATCTATCTATCTCTATAGCTACCTATATCTTTCACTATCTATTATCTTTATATCTTTATTTCTATCTGTCTATCCATAGATCTATCTATCTATTATCTATCTATACATCTAATTATCACATATCTATCTATCTATCTAGTGTTATACCCTATGAGGGGGCAGCATTATACCCTATGAGGGGGTGCATTATACCCTATGAGGGGGGAGAAGCATTATACCCTATGAGGGGGCAGCCTTATACCCTATGAGGGGGTGCAATATACCTTATCTTCCAACAAAATTAATTCTAAGTCCTCCATTTTGTTGGCGAGGCTTCTGGCATTTGTATACATGCACTTTATGTATGTCTGTACCTCTATTTCTTAAATTATTAACTGTTCTAACCTCACCCCCCATGCCACTACCACCCCCAATTTCATTATTTGTGCCCAGGTCTCTATCTACACAGTCTTCCCCTCTTATAAAATGAATACCCTCCCCTAGTTCCAAATTTAAACACTCCTCCACCCTTCTAGCCATTTTTTTCCCCAGCACAGCTGCACCCTCCCCATTGAGGTGCAGCCCGTCCCTAGCGTAGAACCTGTAGCCAACTGAGAAGTCGGCCCAGTTCTCCAGGAACCCAAACCCCTCCTTCCTACACTAATTCTTGAACCACTTATTAACTTCCCTAATCTCCTCTCTGGCGTGGCACGTGGTACAGGAAATATTTCCAAAAATACCACCTTGGAGGTCCTTGCCTTAAGATTGCAGCCTAATTCCCTGAAATCATCTTTAAGGACCTTCCACCTACCTCTGTGTCATTTGTACCAATGTGCACCATGACCGCTGGATCCTCACCAGCCCCTCCCAGTAATCTGTCAACCCGGTCAGCGATGTGTCAGACTTGCGCGCCAGATAGGCAGCACACCGTTCGACGATCCCTTTCTTTGTGACAGATTGCCCTATCTGTTCCCCTAATAATTGAGTCCCCCACTACCAGCACCTGTCTGGCCTGCCCTGCTCTCCTATTTCTCCCCTTACTGGAGCATATACTCCTCTGGCTTTCAGAGGACATGCCTTGCTGCAGCAGTGCTACCCCTGCACTGACACTCCCCTCATCTGCCAACTTGGCAAACTTATTGGGTTGTGCCAGATCAGGACTAGCCTCCCTGGCACTCTTCTGTCTACCCCACCTTCTAACTGTCACCCATCTTACTGCTTCACTGTCCTGCAGCTCCAACCTAGCATCCCCCCCTCATCTATCTCATTGAGCGTCTGCTCAGTGAGTAGAAGTCTCCTTTCCATATTGTCTATTGATCTCAGTGTTGCCAGCTGCACATTTAAATCCAGTATCTGGGCTTCCAAATGCACAATGTGCTCACATCTCGCACAGCAGTATGCACCCTCGACTGGCTGGTCAAGGATTGCGTACATGCGGCAAGACGTACACTGGATGGCATTGGCAATAGTGGAGCACATTCCTAATGGGGATTGCACCAGACAGAAAAGATAAGTAAAAATAAATAAAAAGTATTAATAAAATATAACAGCAATTCAGTAATACCTCCTTTGCAAACTCCCTGAATCCAAAGTCACTGAATCACAAGTCACACACTTACCACCGTTCGCACTTACGCTCAGGTCACACTCAGCTCGTTTACACTCGCTCAGGCAGAAGATTTAAAGAGATTTTTTTTCCCTTCACCAGCAAACCACCCTGCTGCTCAATGCACTTCCAAAAGCTCCTGTGTATAATTTCACTGGTGGTCACTGTATTACACTGACACTGTATGCAGATCTTCTGTGTATAAATATCAGGATCCTGTCAGCGTCGGCGAACTGCCACGGCTGAGCAGCGTGACTCACCCCTACTGCGGGAGGGCCCGGGGTCCGATACTGCAGGGAAAGTTGAGGCAGACGGGACCTGCGATGCTGAAGGTAGTAAGAAGTACAAGGACCTACGATCATGTGACCACAGGGGGCGGGGCTTAGTGTCCCACTTCTGAAGATGATTGTAGGACTCTACTACAGGAATCCTGGAGTAGAGGCGAGGGGAACTCAGGTCAGACAAACGGGCGGTCATACATGGAGAGGGCGGCGCGATACCAGAGGGGCGAGCAGAGAGTAGTCAGAACGTAAGCAATGAGTCATACATGGAGATAGCTGCACAGTACAAGAGGGGCAATCAGAGAATAGTCAGGTCATAGGCAATGAGTCATACACAGAGATAGCAACGCAGTACAAGAGGGACAGGCAGAACTCGTAACAGGGACAGAACCAGATCAAAACCAAACAAGCATAAAGTATTACAGTCACAAAGCACACCAGGGTCACACACACTCGGCCAAGGGTCTGAGTATAAACGATGAGGAATGAGCCCACAATGAGGCTTTAAAAAGCCTCCCAGAATCTCAGAGTGAGGCCATCCACATTAACCTCTGAACTACCTAATCCCACAAGCTGAGCAAACCTTGACAATAATGTTGCCAGTGATCACTGAGCTCCTGTGTATAATGTCACTGGTAATCACTGTATTACCTGTACACTGACACTATATACAGAGGTACTGTGTATAATGTCACTGGTGGTAATAACAGTGTTGTTATTATTGTGGTTTGTATTCATAATCAGTACTGTAGTATTCCATCAATAAGTGGTGGTAATTTGTGGACTGTTCACAGTGTGGAAGTATTTCTCCGTGTATGAATTATTATTTGGTCCCTATATGCTGGTAATATGTCATATTATTCGGTCACTATGTGGTGGTAATATGTGGTCTGGTCATGGTGTGGTTGTATTTGTGCCTTTTATGTGATATGATGCGGGTACTATGTGGTCTGGTCATGGTGTGGTGGTATTTCTCCCCTGTATGTGGTATTATTGGTCTTGGTACAGTGGATTGTGTTGTGTTTGACGGTCATTAGTCTTCTCTGATATTAATTAGGAGAATATTCTTTATTTCCATTAGAGATTAAATACTTTGTAAACAGCGGCAGAGATGCACTTACAGGGGTTTCCTGTGGAAAAACGTAATCTCCTATTCACAGGACAAGTGATAACGTATTGATTGGGGGGGTCTAACTACTTGGACCCATTCAGCAAAATGTGGAACTTTTTATCCCCATTAGACTGGAGTGGCATGTCCGACTTGACAACTGATCCATTCATTCCCTCAGTGGCTGCACTTGTATTTTTATAGAAGCTCCAAAGAGAATGAATGAAGCTTCGGTCAGATATCTAACCTGCTGCTCCATTTTAAAATGGGGATAAGTGTCCTATCAACGATAAAACTTTCTCATTCTTCCGGTCGGTGCAGTTTCTAATGGTCGGACGTATGCGATCAGCTATCCTATAGAGCCCATGGATCGGTGATAAATTGTTTTAACCAAAGAACCACATTAATGTAAACTACCGTAATTATACATCCCAGTTATGGGGGTGCACAGTAGATGTGCAGGAGCCGCCTGTGTTTTACAGCCGATGCTCCACTATAATGGGGATAACGACTGACAGATATTAGCATATAGCTGTAGGATGGGGCCCTAGAGTCCATTCCCCTGCTGGGCCCCAGACACCCCAGTTCGACCCTGAATATACATCATTGTGGATTATCAGATACCGGATTTAGGGAAATTTCTCTGTAATATGGAAGGCAATGACATGAATAGATAGCAAAATCTGGTTTGTCTACAATCTTTTTTATTTGTTAGGTTCTTTCCTGTTACAGCACTTCTCTCCTGTAGTATAAACCTTCTCTCACACTAGTGCTAGCACTAAACCTTGGTTTGCCTTCTTCTAAAGTCTCTGTTGTCCCCGCAGACTTAGAGATTTCCAGCATTACTCCATGCAGCCATAAGGACCTTCTCTCTTTACTCCTTGGGTTTCCGCTGTCCTAGCAGGAAGTGAGAAACGTTCTCGTAAATCACAAGGATGGTACAGCAGGCGGGGTCGCTCAAAATAACTTGGGGGCAATTTTCTTTAGAAGTCCGTATATACTCGCGTATAAGCCGACCCATGTATAAGCCGACCACCCTAATTTTGTCACAAAAAACTGGGAAAACTTATTGACTCGCCTATAAACCTAGGGTGGAAAATGCCGAAGCTACTGGTAAATTTCAAAAATAAAATGGGCCCCATAAGATGCTCCATAAAGTTCATGATGGCCCCATATAATGCTCCATAAAGTTCATGATGGGTTCCATAAGATGCTCCATACAAAAATATGCCTAATAATGCTGCACAGTGAATAATGGTAGCCCTATTACATGGTCCATAATAACATATGCCCCATATAATGCTTCACAGTGATTGGTGGCCCCTTATAATGCTGCATGGAGAGTGGCCCCTTATAATGCTGCACAATGATTAGTGGCCCCTTATAATGCTGCACAGTGATTAGTGGCCCCTTATAATGCTGCACAGTGATTAGTGGCCCCTTATAATGCTGCACAGTGATTAGTGGCCCCTTATAATGCTGCACATTGATTAGTGGCCCCTTACAATGCTGCACGGTGATTAGTGGCCACTTATAATGCTGCACAGTGATTAGTGGCCCCTTGAAATGCTGCAGTGATTAGTGGCCCCTTATGCTGCACGGTGATTAGTGGCCCTTTGTAATGCTGCACAGTGATTAGTGGCCCCGTATAATGCTGCACAGTAATGAGAGGCCCCCTTATAATGCTGCACAGTAATGAGTGGCCTCTTATAATGCAGCACAGTGATGAGTGGCCCCATATAATGCTCCACAGTGATTACTGGCCCCATATAATGCTGCACAGTGATTACTGGCCCCATATAATGCTGCACAGTGATTAGTGGCCCCTTGTAATGCTGCACAGTGATTAGTGACCCCTTGTAATGCTGCACAGTTATTAGTGGCCCCTTGTAATGCTGCACAGTGATGAGTGGCCCCTTGTAATGCTGCACAGTGATGAGTGGCCCCTTATAATGCTGCACAGTGATTAGTGGCCCCTTGAAATGCTGCAGTGATTAGTGGCTCCTTATTATGCTGCACGGTGATTAGTGGCCCCTTATTATGCTGCACGGTGATGAGTGGCCCCTTATAATGCTGCAAGGTGATGAGTGGCCCCTTATAATGCTGCACAGTGATGAGTGGCCCCTTATAATGCTGCACAGTGATGAGTGGCCCCTTATAATGCTGCACAGTGATGAGTGGCCCCTTATAATGCTGCACAGTGATGAGTGGCCCCTTGTATTGCTGCACAGTGATTAGTGGCCCCTTACAATGCTGCTGCCGCAGCCTCAATTAAAAAAATGAAAAAAAAAACTATATACTCACCTTGTCACTGCTGCAGCTGCTGCTCCTCAGCGTTGCTGGCTCTGCAGTGACTGTTCAGGCAGAGGGCGCCTGCTAACTACGTCATGGCACCCTCTGACCTTAACGTCACTGCCAGAGGAAGCAAGACAGCAGAGCGATGCGCAGCGGTGGAATGGGGCACAGGTGAATATGGCTCCCCCCGTTATACTCACCTCTCCTGGCATGTCTCTGCAGCCCCCCGTGCTTGTTCCATCTTCTCAGTGCTGTTCTTCCTGCTTTCTGCGGTCACGTGGTGCCGCTCATTACATATGTGCATATTAATGAGGGTAATGAGCGTACCACGTGACCGCTGAAAGCAGGAAGAACAGCGCCGAGAAGATGGAATAAGCACGGGGGGCTGCAGAAACATGCCAGGAGAGGTGAGTATGATCTCCGACACCCCCCGCTCCCCCTCCCTGGCCGACCCCCGGTATATGACTCGCGTATAAGCCGAGAGGGGGACTTTCAGCCCCAAAAAATGGGCTGAAAATCTCGACTTATACGCGAGTATATACTGTAAGCCTTTTTTGTCCTTTAAGACAGAAGAAACAAAACTATTAACTCTTCTTCTAAGGTCTGACTGTGAGCTCGGACCCTCCCCAGCTATTTGTTAGGGCACTCCAGGCTAAGGGGTTGTACTGCTATGCTCTGTTATTGCAGACTTCATCATCCCAATCATAGTTCATCATCAGCACATCAGCCCCATCATAGTCCATCATCAGCACATCAACCCCATCATAGTCCATCATCAGCACATCAGCCCCATCATAGTCCATCATCAGCACATCAGCCCCATCATAGTCCATCATCAGCATATCAGCCCCATCATTGTCCCATAATGAAAGAAGTGTTGTTGCGCATTCTTAACAGCCGCTTGTTCCAGACACCCTGTTCTTAGGATTGGTGGGGGTCCTGGCAGTGAAACACCCGTAATCAGCAAGTTATGATCTACCAATGGCTAGGGGATAACTTGCTGAGGAGGCAGAAGTTGGGGACTACTGTTTTTAAAGACCGCAATACCTATATCAGGAGCTGTAAAGAAATATATGTTTCTAAGCTTTATCTTGAGTCCATTTTCCTTGTCGATAATTCTTAGATAATTCTGGGAAAAAAAGTATTTTAATACATATAACAAACTTAAATTGTCTTTGGAGAATAAAGTCTATCGGCGGTCAGTGCAGTGTACTACATTAGTTTGTGGGACAGAACATGTTGATAAAGGGTCGGTCTCATCACTGCACTCACCGTCCATAAGCTTTATTAGGGTAGATATCCACAGAATATGGATATAGTAGATGTATACCCCCTCTCAGGAATCCTTCCCTCATATTAGCTATGATGACTACATTCCACTGCAAACAGCAGAAGAAACTTGAGGCGCACTATTTACAAGAGGAGTTTTCCCATACATTTATGTGTTATCCATAAAATATTCTATAAATGTCTGATAGGCAGAGGTCCCGGACGTGAAACCCGCATCTGTCTACAGACCTGGGGAACTATGAATATACAGATGGCCATTCACTATTGGGGAGGTTCCTATAAGATCTGAGTACTCAGCCTTGTGTTTGGTTATTTTCATAGACCTTGACATGAGCGGCAGGGTACATATGAAACCAGTGCTCCACCCAATTCTTCCTGAAGCAATTTTGTGGCTGATTCAAGACCCCTGTATTATTGATTTGAGGGTTCCTAAATGGTTGGAGACCCACACCAGTCTAATGTATTTGAGATGTTGTACCCTCTTAACGAAAGATCAGAGGAAAATACCTTCAACAAAACTGCTGGTTGGGTCGGATGTGGTATTCTGAGCCACTTGGTTTGTTGTCTCATATGTTTATGCTTAAAGTTCTTAATGGTTTGTTCTTGTTGAGTTTATGGGACCTTTGTCTATACTGTACTGTTCCTTTTTCATTTTTTTAGATAAGCATTCCATACTGTTAGGTGAAGAACTGGTGCTACCCTTCTTCACATTGAGGCATCATCCTACCATTGTGATCAGAAGCCCTATAACCCGGCTTCATTGTTAGGATGCAGGATTTATATAAATTAGCTCTACTGGGGTCTTAAAAGTGCAGGCATTGAGGAAGAAGTACAAAATCAGCAGGCAAATGAGTAGTCAGAAACAAGCAAAGGTCAGGGCAGGCAGCAGTGCAGAAACATAACCGGAAACAAGCAGAGGTCAGGGCAGGCAGCAGTGCAAAAACATAACCGGAAACAACCATAAAACCAAAGAAAAAAAACGACCCACAGTCCATATAGTGCAGAATAATATACATTTTTATTAGTATCACAGATTAATAACCGGAAACAAGCAGAGGTCAGGGCAGGCGGCAGTGCAGAAGCATAATCCATTGAGCAAGCTGAGGTCAGGGCAGGCGGCAGTGCAGAAACATAATCCATTGAGCAAGCTGAGGTCAGGGCAGGCGGCAGTTCAAAAACATAATCCATTGAGCAAGCAGAGGTCAGGCAGGCGGCAGTGCAGAAACATAATCCATTGAGCAAGCAGAGGTCAGGGCAGGCGTCAGTTCAAAAACATAATCCATTGAGCAAGCAGAGGTCAGGGCAGGCGGCAGTTCAAAAACATAATCCACTGAGCAAGCAGAGGTCAAGGCAGGCGGCAGTGCAGAAACATAATCCATTGAGCAAGCAGAGGTCAGGGTAGGCGGCAGTTCAAAAACATAATCCATTGAGCAAGCAGAGGTCAAGGCAGGCGGCAGTGCAGAAACAATCCATTGAGCAAGCAGAGGTCAGGCAGGCGGCAGTTCAAAAACATAATCCATTGAGCAAGCAAAGGTCAGGGCAGGCGGCAGTGTAGATGCATAACTTTAAACAAGCAGAGGTCAGGGCAGGCGGCAGTATAGAAACATGATCCATTGATCAAGCCATAGTCAAAACCGGAAAATCTGTCTAAGAAGCAGCTGTGCAGAAGATGGTATGTGCTTGCTGCAAGCAACTCGCCACTACATTTTCCGCCGGCTAAATCAAAGTGCCGCGGAATTCTCTTCTCGGGAGAATGATCTTCCTAGGACTTGGAAGGAAACCCAAATCTCTCTTGTAGGCACGTTGTACATCCTGTGGGCTCATCAGCATTACTTGCATGATCTTTCCAGTGGTATAGCTGACTGGCAGGTGTGGTGTAGGATTGTAGCCTTGTTTAGCAGTCACCTTAATACGCGGTTGATGGTCGTAAGGCATACTGAGGAGTATACGTGCTTGAGAGGGAGTTAGCTCCATCCAGGTGCATGGGGATGGGCTCCTGGGCAATGTGGCTGTTGTCTCTTCCTCATCTACTGTTCTGGTGAGTATCAGGCGTTCCTTCATACCCTCTGGCTCTGCGCTGATGTTTGCTGCAGGTTGTACGAATCGGCCTATTTCGGGCATTGTAGGATATGGTGGTGGACTTTTCAGTCTGGAATATCGGTCCTTTGCCTTTTCTGGTGTTTTGAACAGGCATTTAATAATTGACACGATATAATAAAGCACTGCCATCACATACCCCGTGAAGCCAGTTGGCCTTTGGTGGTGTTCAGGCCTCTGACTGTATAGGGATGTCCTGGCATGTGGGAGACGTCTCCGTGGTTGGAACTTTCCTCCAGCTACGGGTGCAGCCATTAGGCTGCCTTCCCCTCCACACACACAAAAGTGTGTGCGGATGGTAGAAAACACTCCCAAAAAAAAGAAATAAAAGTAAAAAAAATAAACAAAACAAGTAAAAAGTGATTTACAAGTCGCTCTGGGTTAGTGTTCAGCTCTCCTCTCTATCTCTGCTTGCCTCGCACTGACCGTTCTTGCGGAACATTCCATGACTCGTGGACAACGCTTCTGTGATGTCATAAAGACGAACATGGCAATGGGTCTAATATAGGAGAACTAGTTATGTTACCCATGGCAGACCATCCAATACCAGCTGCCACTGTACGGATAGGGGTTAGCTGGATTGGGATGAGATGTATAAAAACTTACCGGTACAATAGCGCAAGTCATTGCTTTATTTACTGTTTTTGCTTTTTTACCTGTTTACAGGCAAATCTTTCTATTTGATATTTTCAAACCTGTATAATTCTGTATCCTCATACGTGAGATAATGTGATGTATCTATTGTCAGCTTCTTCCAGGAATGTCTCCTCCTCTCTTCCCGGTAACACGGATCACCCGTGATGGGCACAGACCATTGCTGTAGTCGGAATTATTTCATATAGCTTCAGAATAAATGTTAAATAATATTGTATTTTTTCCATATAATTGGCTCAGATCACTTTTTTTAATTTGTCTGTAATTCTAAGTAGTGATAAAAAAATAAATAACCCCAAGTGTGAACCTGGTGTAGAACGTACAAATTGTCCAGAGTCTCTCCTGGGCCATGTTCACACGTGCAGAAGTGCTGCATTGTTTCCATAGGTATTCGCACTAAAGCAATCAAAACTTTTTATTGTATTTTTTTGTGGCAGTTTTTTCGAATGCATTTTTTTTAGTAGAGGAATGCTTCAGTTCCACAATTGGAGACTTCATTGGAATTTTACATGCGTTTTTTATGCTCTCCATATACTATAGTGGAAAATATTAAACAAAAGCATCAAAAAGTTCACACTTCTGCTGCACCATTAGCCCCTGTATGTAGTACAGCTTAGGCCTCTTTCACACTTCAGTTTTTTGCATCAGTTCAAATCCGCCAAAAAGGCAGACAAGCGGATCCGTTCTGAACTGATGTGAACGGATGGCACAGGATCCTGAAAATGAGGAAATTTAAAGGAAACGCTGGTCGGGAAGGAGAGAGAGAGAGAGAGTTTTGTTGCAAGCTCCGTTTTGAAATCTTTGAGGATGGTGACGGACAGCAACTTTTGGCGGATCCTCAAAAAAAAAACTGATGAAACGGACAGCCATCCGTCACAATCCGCCATTAATGCAAGTCAATGGGGAAAAAACGGATCCTCAAAAAAAAACTGAGGATCCGTTTTTGTCAAAACCTGACGGATTGTGACTGATTGCAAAAAACTGAAGTGTGAAAGGGGCCTTAGGGAGCGATAAATGAAGTGAAAAGAAAAGTAAAACAACAAAAAAAGATTTAAACAAATCTGAAAAAAAAACTCATAAAAGTTCAATTTTCCTCCATTGAAAATGAACATAAAAAAAAATGTCAAGTGATATCGCCACATCCAGCAAAGTCCGAGCTATCAAAATATAAACATAATTAACCCAATTGGTAAACACAAAAAATTTAAAAACGCCAACATTGCGGTATTTTTTGGTCGCTGCAATACCACTTAAAATACGTAACAAGCAACTAAAATGTCATATGTATCCCAAAGTAATATCCATAATAACGTCTCGCCTTATGAAAAAATAATCCCTCTCATAGCTCTATTGAACGAAAAAGTAAAACTACGGGTCTCGGAAAATGGCAACACAAACTCCAACATATTTTTTATTTCAAAGTCTTGATTTTTTTTCTACCACTAAAATAATTTAAAAATCTGGGCACGTTTAGTATCTCTGTAATCATACTGATGAGGAGAATCATATTACATGGTCATTTTTACCACATAATGTACGCCGTAAACATAATTAAGGTCAGAATTGCGTTTTTTTTCACAATTTTCCCATTTCCCTGTACATTGTGTGTCAGGATAAGTCACAACCACTGCCACCAATATTTCTTGAACACCACTTGCTCACGACACACCTGCCCTGGGATGTTACTATAAAGGTGAACCTCCCATATTCTTTTGTCCACTCACCTAAGCGCACCCCGCAGACAGTTCTCACATCCACATCACACTGTTTGCTGCTATCGGTCACTGTTTTGATAGGCCAGTGAGACACCTGCGCTGGGTCACACACTAGCACACATGCCACCCAGCTTTTCTGAGCCCCTGATAGGTGCTCTTCTTTTACTTTTGTATACACATACAGCAAAACACAACCAAGGTATACTCGCCGTCCTCAGGGTTTGGGGGACGTTTAGCGCAGAAAAGAACAAACTTATTAAAATTTAGATTTAAAGGGATCCTGTCAGCAGGATTGTGAACAGTAAAGTACAGACAGTGTCAGGTCTACGCTGTTATACTGATTAAAATGAGGTGACCTGGGTGATGAAATGCATCTTGTGGTTGTTGTGTAATCTGTATTTGTAAATTTCAGTTATTGAGATTCTGGTGCTCCGGGTGTTTGTGGGGTTACAAAAAAAAGGTTTGCATTCATCAAAATGGTGCCTGTGCTGTAGTATAATACATGACTAATATCAATATGTAGACATGTGTAAGGGGTTGAGAGTCTTACCCCTTTAAACCCCCATGTTGCTGTTGTACTTGTATATATATTTATATATATGTTATACCATTGTTGCGCATTATCGTATATTTCATGTTGCTGTATTATTTATATAGCATAAGCTATGTTTCTGCACCTTGTACTTGGTAGGGACAGTGCAGTCTGGGCTATGGTCACTAGATGGGGCACTGAGCTCATTGCACAGTAGATGTAGCTGTAGGACATATAGGAGTTAACTGTAGGAGGGGATAGCTGGAGAATAAGCCAGGATGGTCTTCCAGTTTCAGGCAGTCAGAGGCCTGACCCCTTTGTGCTCGGGTGGGCTATATGCCTGAGCTGCCTAACTACCCCGTGATGTTAAAGCTGATGCCCAGCCATCTAGAGAAGAACACGGTACTGCAGAATCAGCAATAAAGTGGAAAAGAGTGTAAGTAAACAGAGGAAGATTGAAGGTTACCGTAAAAGGGTACGGGCAGGTCACTCCAGAATGTGGTGGAAAGCTACGTGGGCTGAATCTCTGATGTCCGGGGCGAAACATGCTGGAGAGCGCTTCACCGTGGTGACGCTATACAGGGAGGACACTGAGGAGCCATCTGAGACGCTTCGTCAAACGGAAACACTGCAAGGAACAGTGAAGGGAAAGATGAAGTAATGTGCTGTCTTTACTGTGATGAAAATGCTGGAAAATATGTGGATGTGCTGTGTCCTGAAGAAAATAAATTTGCTCAGTTAAGAGTTGCCCTGGACTGTGTCTCTATTCATTGGGATCAAGGATCAGCATCAAGTCGGCGTAGCAAAGGGGACGCTGACGGCACGGTGAGTATTCACCGTACCATGCAAGAGAAGAGGTACCGTTTTCCTGTAGAGGGAGGTCAGGGTATACAATGCCCGAACCCGAAATACTCAGCCACGACTACTGCCCTGGCTGACCTTTACACATAAAGTGTAGAAGTCGGGGGGGAAAGTGGGGAATGTGGTCTAGAAGTGATCAAGTATAGTGTGTTATTTTCTGCAGCAAACGTGTCCTGGCTGGAAGAGGAAGAAAAGCGAAGATGAATCGCTACAAATACAGAGGTCACTGGTAAGTCAGTGATTTACCTGGACACTTACATTATATAGTATATACAGAGCTCCTGTGTATAATGTCACTGGTGATCCTTGTATTACCTGTACGCTGACTATATGCAGAGCTCCTGTGTATAATGTTACTGGTGAGTCACTGTATTACCTGTACACTATACACTATATACAGAACTCCTGTGTATGTCTCCAGTGATCATTCTATTACTTGTACACTGACATTATATATACAGACAGGTAGCGTCGGACTGATTCTCCGGTGGGCCCTGGCATCTGGTGGGCCCTGGCACCTCTACTGGTATACAGGGACAGCAGTTGCCTAGGGCCCCCACTGCTCCAGGGGCCCCCAGCCAGTGCCACACAGCTGCTATGGGGGCCCTGCCAGCGGAGCAGCAGCGGGTGTCAGGAGGCAGGAGCCACTGTCCCCACTACTAAAGAGAAATGAATATTCATTCACTCTCGGCCTTCACTCACCCCGGGGCCCCGCTCCCCAACCTAGGCAGTCGGCGCCGCGCTCAATTGCAGTGGAAGAGAGAGCATCTCTCTCCCATCAGTCCCCTCTGCTCCTGACTCACAGCCGATGCGCGATGACGTCACTTCATCGCGCACCCGCTGTGTGTCTGGCAGACGGGTCAGCTGCTGACACTGAAGCCGTCATCAGCGTGGGAGCAGGAGGAGAGGTGAGTATTGTGGTTTGTTTTTTATATATCTCTATATCTATCTATATCTATCTCTATATCTATCTGTCTCTATATCTATATATCTCTATATCTATCTATTTCTATCTGTATATCTATATCTCTATCTCTATATCTATCTGTCTCTATCTTAGATATAGAGATAGATATAGATAGATAGATAGATATAGAGGTAGATATAGATAGATATAAATAGTCTATATCCATCTATCTCTATACCTATCTATATCTATCTCTATCTATTATCTTTATATCTATCCATCTATATATCATCTATCCATAGATCTATCTATTTATCCCCTATCTATCTATCTATATACCTATCTATAGCTATCACTATCTATTATCTTTATATCTATCTATCTATCTATCTATCTTTCTATCTATCTATCCATATATCTATTTATCCCCTATCTATCTATTTATCTATCTATATCTATCTAGGTCTATCTATCTCTATAGCTACCTATATCTTTCACTATCTATTATCTTTATATCTTTATATCTATCTGTCTATCCATAGATCTATCTATCTATTATCTATCTATACATCTAATTATCACATATCTATCTATCTATCTATCTAGTGTTATACCCTATGAGGGGGCAGCATTATACCCTATGAGGGGGTGCATTATACCCTATGAGGGGGGAGAAGCATTATACCCTATGAGGGGGCAGCCTTATACCCTATGAGGGGGTGCAATATACCTTATCTTCCAACAAAATTAATTCTAAGTCCTCCATTTTGTTGGCGAGGCTTCTGGCATTTGTATACATGCACTTTATGTATGTCTGTACCTCTATTTCTTAAATTATTAACTGTTCTAACCTCACCCCCCATGCCACTACCACCCCCAATTTCATTATTTGTGCCCAGGTCTCTATCTACACAGTCTTCCCCTCTTATAAAATGAATACCCTCCCCTAGTTCCAAATTTAAACACTCCTCCACCCTTCTAGCCATTTTTTTCCCCAGCACAGCTGCACCCTCCCCATTGAGGTGCAGCCCGTCCCTAGCGTAGAACCTGTAGCCAACTGAGAAGTCGGCCCAGTTCTCCAGGAACCCAAACCCCTCCTTCCTACACTAATTCTTGAACCACTTATTAACTTCCCTAATCTCCTCTCTGGCGTGGCACGTGGTACAGGAAATATTTCCAAAAATACCACCTTGGAGGTCCTTGCCTTAAGATTGCAGCCTAATTCCCTGAAATCATCTTTAAGGACCTTCCACCTACCTCTGTGTCATTTGTACCAATGTGCACCATGACCGCTGGATCCTCACCAGCCCCTCCCAGTAATCTGTCAACCCGGTCAGCGATGTGTCAGACTTGCGCGCCAGATAGGCAGCACACCGTTCGACGATCCCTTTCTTTGTGACAGATTGCCCTATCTGTTCCCCTAATAATTGAGTCCCCCACTACCAGCACCTGTCTGGCCTGCCCTGCTCTCCTATTTCTCCCCTTACTGGAGCATATACTCCTCTGGCTTTCAGAGGACATGCCTTGCTGCAGCAGTGCTACCCCTGCACTGACACTCCCCTCATCTGCCAACTTGGCAAACTTATTGGGTTGTGCCAGATCAGGACTAGCCTCCCTGGCACTCTTCTGTCTACCCCACCTTCTAACTGTCACCCATCTTACTGCTTCACTGTCCTGCAGCTCCAACCTAGCATCCCCCCCTCATCTATCTCATTGAGCGTCTGCTCAGTGAGTAGAAGTCTCCTTTCCATATTGTCTATTGATCTCAGTGTTGCCAGCTGCACATTTAAATCCAGTATCTGGGCTTCCAAATGCACAATGTGCTCACATCTCGCACAGCAGTATGCACCCTCGACTGGCTGGTCAAGGATTGCGTACATGCGGCAAGACGTACACTGGATGGCATTGGCAATAGTGGAGCACATTCCTAATGGGGATTGCACCAGACAGAAAAGATAAGTAAAAATAAATAAAAAGTATTAATAAAATATAACAGCAATTCAGTAATACCTCCTTTGCAAACTCCCTGAATCCAAAGTCACTGAATCACAAGTCACACACTTACCACCGTTCGCACTTACGCTCAGGTCACACTCAGCTCGTTTACACTCGCTCAGGCAGAAGATTTAAAGAGATTTTTTTTCCCTTCACCAGCAAACCACCCTGCTGCTCAATGCACTTCCAAAAGCTCCTGTGTATAATTTCACTGGTGGTCACTGTATTACACTGACACTGTATGCAGATCTTCTGTGTATAAATATCAGGATCCTGTCAGCGTCGGCGAACTGCCACGGCTGAGCAGCGTGACTCACCCCTACTGCGGGAGGGCCCGGGGTCCGATACTGCAGGGAAAGTTGAGGCAGACGGGACCTGCGATGCTGAAGGTAGTAAGAAGTACAAGGACCTACGATCATGTGACCACAGGGGGCGGGGCTTAGTGTCCCACTTCTGAAGATGATTGTAGGACTCTACTACAGGAATCCTGGAGTAGAGGCGAGGGGAACTCAGGTCAGACAAACGGGCGGTCATACATGGAGAGGGCGGCGCGATACCAGAGGGGCGAGCAGAGAGTAGTCAGAACGTAAGCAATGAGTCATACATGGAGATAGCTGCACAGTACAAGAGGGGCAATCAGAGAATAGTCAGGTCATAGGCAATGAGTCATACACAGAGATAGCAACGCAGTACAAGAGGGACAGGCAGAACTCGTAACAGGGACAGAACCAGATCAAAACCAAACAAGCATAAAGTATTACAGTCACAAAGCACACCAGGGTCACACACACTCGGCCAAGGGTCTGAGTATAAACGATGAGGAATGAGCCCACAATGAGGCTTTAAAAAGCCTCCCAGAATCTCAGAGTGAGGCCATCCACATTAACCTCTGAACTACCTAATCCCACAAGCTGAGCAAACCTTGACAATAATGTTGCCAGTGATCACTGAGCTCCTGTGTATAATGTCACTGGTAATCACTGTATTACCTGTACACTGACACTATATACAGAGGTACTGTGTATAATGTCACTGGTGGTAATAACAGTGTTGTTATTATTGTGGTTTGTATTCATAATCAGTACTGTAGTATTCCATCAATAAGTGGTGGTAATTTGTGGACTGTTCACAGTGTGGAAGTATTTCTCCGTGTATGAATTATTATTTGGTCCCTATATGCTGGTAATATGTCATATTATTCGGTCACTATGTGGTGGTAATATGTGGTCTGGTCATGGTGTGGTTGTATTTGTGCCTTTTATGTGATATGATGCGGGTACTATGTGGTCTGGTCATGGTGTGGTGGTATTTCTCCCCTGTATGTGGTATTATTGGTCTTGGTACAGTGGATTGTGTTGTGTTTGACGGTCATTAGTCTTCTCTGATATTAATTAGGAGAATATTCTTTATTTCCATTAGAGATTAAATACTTTGTAAACAGCGGCAGAGATGCACTTACAGGGGTTTCCTGTGGAAAAACGTAATCTCCTATTCACAGGACAAGTGATAACGTATTGATTGGGGGGGTCTAACTACTTGGACCCATTCAGCAAAATGTGGAACTTTTTATCCCCATTAGACTGGAGTGGCATGTCCGACTTGACAACTGATCCATTCATTCCCTCAGTGGCTGCACTTGTATTTTTATAGAAGCTCCAAAGAGAATGAATGAAGCTTCGGTCAGATATCTAACCTGCTGCTCCATTTTAAAATGGGGATAAGTGTCCTATCAACGATAAAACTTTCTCATTCTTCCGGTCGGTGCAGTTTCTAATGGTCGGACGTATGCGATCAGCTATCCTATAGAGCCCATGGATCGGTGATAAATTGTTTTAACCAAAGAACCACATTAATGTAAACTACCGTAATTATACATCCCAGTTATGGGGGTGCACAGTAGATGTGCAGGAGCCGCCTGTGTTTTACAGCCGATGCTCCACTATAATGGGGATAACGACTGACAGATATTAGCATATAGCTGTAGGATGGGGCCCTAGAGTCCATTCCCCTGGTGGGCCCCAGACACCCCAGTTCGACCCTGAATATACATCATTGTGGATTATCAGATACCGGATTTAGGGAAATTTCTCTGTAATATGGAAGGCAATGACATGAATAGATAGCAAAATCTGGTTTGTCTACAATCTTTTTTATTTGTTAGGTTCTTTCCTGTTACAGCACTTCTCTCCTGTAGTATAAACCTTCTCTCACACTAGTGCTAGCACTAAACCTTGGTTTGCCTTCTTCTAAAGTCTCTGTTGTCCCCGCAGACTTAGAGATTTCCAGCATTACTCCATGCAGCCATAAGGACCTTCTCTCTTTACTCCTTGGGTTTCCGCTGTCCTAGCAGGAAGTGAGAAACGTTCTCGTAAATCACAAGGATGGTACAGCAGGCGGGGTCGCTCAAAATAACTTGGGGGCAATTTTCTTTAGAAGTCCGTATATACTCGCGTATAAGCCGACCCATGTATAAGCCGACCACCCTAATTTTGTCACAAAAAACTGGGAAAACTTATTGACTCGCCTATAAACCTAGGGTGGAAAATGCCGAAGCTACTGGTAAATTTCAAAAATAAAATGGGCCCCATAAGATGCTCCATAAAGTTCATGATGGCCCCATATAATGCTCCATAAAGTTCATGATGGGTTCCATAAGATGCTCCATACAAAAATATGCCTAATAATGCTGCACAGTGAATAATGGTAGCCCTATTACATGGTCCATAATAACATATGCCCCATATAATGCTTCACAGTGATTGGTGGCCCCTTATAATGCTGCATGGAGAGTGGCCCCTTATAATGCTGCACAATGATTAGTGGCCCCTTATAATGCTGCACAGTGATTAGTGGCCCCTTATAATGCTGCACAGTGATTAGTGGCCCCTTATAATGCTGCACAGTGATTAGTGGCCCCTTATAATGCTGCACATTGATTAGTGGCCCCTTACAATGCTGCACGGTGATTAGTGGCCACTTATAATGCTGCACAGTGATTAGTGGCCCCTTGAAATGCTGCAGTGATTAGTGGCCCCTTATGCTGCACGGTGATTAGTGGCCCTTTGTAATGCTGCACAGTGATTAGTGGCCCCGTATAATGCTGCACAGTAATGAGAGGCCCCCTTATAATGCTGCACAGTAATGAGTGGCCTCTTATAATGCAGCACAGTGATGAGTGGCCCCATATAATGCTGCACAGTGATTACTGGCCCCATATAATGCTGCACAGTGATTACTGGCCCCATATAATGCTGCACAGTGATTAGTGGCCCCTTGTAATGCTGCACAGTGATTAGTGGCCCCTTGTAATGCTGCACAGTTATTAGTGGCCCCTTGTAATGCTGCACAGTGATGAGTGGCCCCTTGTAATGCTGCACAGTGATGAGTGGCCCCTTATAATGCTGCACAGTGATTAGTGGCCCCTTGAAATGCTGCAGTGATTAGTGGCTCCTTATTATGCTGCACGGTGATTAGTGGCCCCTTTTTATGCTGCACGGTGATGAGTGGCCCCTTATAATGCTGCAAGGTGATGAGTGGCCCCTTATAATGCTGCACAGTGATGAGTGGCCCCTTATAATGCTGCACAGTGATGAGTGGCCCCTTATAATGCTGCACAGTGATGAGTGGCCCCTTATAATGCTGCACAGTGATGAGTGGCCCCTTGTATTGCTGCACAGTGATTAGTGGCCCCTTACAATGCTGCTGCCGCAGCCTCAATTAAAAAAATGAAAAAAAAAACTATATACTCACCTTGTCACTGCTGCAGCTGCTGCTCCTCAGCGTTGCTGGCTCTGCAGTGACTGTTCAGGCAGAGGGCGCCTGCTAACTACGTCATGGCACCCTCTGACCTTAACGTCACTGCCAGAGGAAGCAAGACAGCAGAGCGATGCGCAGCGGTGGAATGGGGCACAGGTGAATATGGCTCCCCCCTTTATACTCACCTCTCCTGGCATGTCTCTGCAGCCCCCCGTGCTTGTTCCATCTTCTCAGTGCTGTTCTTCCTGCTTTCTGCGGTCACGTGGTGCCGCTCATTACATATGTGCATATTAATGAGGGTAATGAGCGTACCACGTGACCGCTGAAAGCAGGAAGAACAGCGCCGAGAAGATGGAATAAGCACGGGGGGCTGCAGAAACATGCCAGGAGAGGTGAGTATGATCTCCGACACCCCCCGCTCCCCCTCCCTGGCCGACCCCCGGTATATGACTCGCGTATAAGCCGAGAGGGGGACTTTCAGCCCCAAAAAATGGGCTGAAAATCTCGACTTATACGCGAGTATATACTGTAAGCCTTTTTTGTCCTTTAAGACAGAAGAAACAAAACTATTAACTCTTCTTCTAAGGTCTGACTGTGAGCTCGGACCCTCCCCAGCTATTTGTTAGGGCACTCCAGGCTAAGGGGTTGTACTGCTATGCTCTGTTATTGCAGACTTCATCATCCCAATCATAGTTCATCATCAGCACATCAGCCCCATCATAGTCCATCATCAGCACATCAACCCCATCATAGTCCATCATCAGCACATCAGCCCCATCATAGTCCATCATCAGCACATCAGCCCCATCATAGTCCATCATCAGCATATCAGCCCCATCATTGTCCCATAATGAAAGAAGTGTTGTTGCGCATTCTTAACAGCCGCTTGTTCCAGACACCCTGTTCTTAGGATTGGTGGGGGTCCTGGCAGTGAAACACCCGTAATCAGCAAGTTATGATCTACCAATGGCTAGGGGATAACTTGCTGAGGAGGCAGAAGTTGGGGACTACTGTTTTTAAAGACCGCAATACCTATATCAGGAGCTGTAAAGAAATATATGTTTCTAAGCTTTATCTTGAGTCCATTTTCCTTGTCGATAATTCTTAGATAATTCTGGGAAAAAAAGTATTTTAATACATATAACAAACTTAAATTGTCTTTGGAGAATAAAGTCTATCGGCGGTCAGTGCAGTGTACTACATTAGTTTGTGGGACAGAACATGTTGATAAAGGGTCGGTCTCATCACTGCACTCACCGTCCATAAGCTTTATTAGGGTAGATATCCACAGAATATGGATATAGTAGATGTATACCCCCTCTCAGGAATCCTTCCCTCATATTAGCTATGATGACTACATTCCACTTCAAACAGCAGAAGAAACTTGAGGCGCACTATTTACAAGAGGAGTTTTCCCATACATTTATGTGTTATCCATAAAATATTCTATAAATGTCTGATAGGCAGAGGTCCCGGACGTGAAACCCGCATCTGTCTACAGACCTGGGGAACTATGAATATACAGATGGCCATTCACTATTGGGGAGGTTCCTATAAGATCTGAGTACTCAGCCTTGTGTTTGGTTATTTTCATAGACCTTGACATGAGCGGCAGGGTACATATGAAACCAGTGCTCCACCCAATTCTTCCTGAAGCAATTTTGTGGCTGATTCAAGACCCCTGTATTATTGATTTGAGGGTTCCTAAATGGTTGGAGACCCACACCAGTCTAATGTATTTGAGATGTTGTACCCTCTTAACGAAAGATCAGAGGAAAATACCTTCAACAAAACTGCTGGTTGGGTCGGATGTGGTATTCTGAGCCACTTGGTTTGTTGTCTCATATGTTTATGCTTAAAGTTCTTAATGGTTTGTTCTTGTTGAGTTTATGGGACCTTTGTCTATACTGTACTGTTCCTTTTTCATTTTTTTAGATAAGCATTCCATACTGTTAGGTGAAGAACTGGTGCTACCCTTCTTCACATTGAGGCCTCATCCTACCATTGTGATCAGAAGCCCTATAACCCGGCTTCATTGTTAGGATGCAGGATTTATATAAATTAGCTCTACTGGGGTCTTAAAAGTGCAGGCATTGAGGAAGAAGTACAAAATCAGCAGGCAAATGAGTAGTCAGAAACAAGCAAAGGTCAGGGCAGGCAGCAGTGCAGAAACATAACCGGAAACAAGCAGAGGTCAGGGCAGGCAGCAGTGCAAAAACATAACCGGAAACAACCATAAAACCAAAGAAAAAAAACGACCCACAGTCCATATAGTGCAGAATAATATACATTTTTATTAGTATCACAGATTAATAACCGGAAACAAGCAGAGGTCAGGGCAGGCGGCAGTGCAGAAGCATAATCCATTGAGCAAGCTGAGGTCAGGGCAGGCGGCAGTGCAGAAACATAATCCATTGAGCAAGCTGAGGTCAGGGCAGGCGGCAGTTCAAAAACATAATCCATTGAGCAAGCAGAGGTCAGGCAGGCGGCAGTGCAGAAACATAATCCATTGAGCAAGCAGAGGTCAGGGCAGGCGTCAGTTCAAAAACATAATCCATTGAGCAAGCAGAGGTCAGGGCAGGCGGCAGTTCAAAAACATAATCCACTGAGCAAGCAGAGGTCAAGGCAGGCGGCAGTGCAGAAACATAATCCATTGAGCAAGCAGAGGTCAGGGTAGGCGGCAGTTCAAAAACATAATCCATTGAGCAAGCAGAGGTCAAGGCAGGCGGCAGTGCAGAAACAATCCATTGAGCAAGCAGAGGTCAGGCAGGCGGCAGTTCAAAAACATAATCCATTGAGCAAGCAAAGGTCAGGGCAGGCGGCAGTGTAGATGCATAACTTTAAACAAGCAGAGGTCAGGGCAGGCGGCAGTATAGAAACATGATCCATTGATCAAGCCATAGTCAAAACCGGAAAATCTGTCTAAGAAGCAGCTGTGCAGAAGATGGTATGTGCTTGCTGCAAGCAACTCGCCACTACATTTTCCGCCGGCTAAATCAAAGTGCCGCGGAATTCTCTTCTCGGGAGAATGATCTTCCTAGGACTTGGAAGGAAACCCAAATCTCTCTTGTAGGCACGTTGTACATCCTGTGGGCTCATCAGCATTACTTGCATGATCTTTCCAGTGGTATAGCTGACTGGCAGGTGTGGTGTAGGATTGTAGCCTTGTTTAGCAGTCACCTTAATACGCGGTTGATGGTCGTAAGGCATACTGAGGAGTATACGTGCTTGAGAGGGAGTTAGCTCCATCCAGGTGCATGGGGATGGGCTCCTGGGCAATGTGGCTGTTGTCTCTTCCTCATCTACTGTTCTGGTGAGTATCAGGCGTTCCTTCATACCCTCTGGCTCTGTGCTGATGTTTGCTGCAGGTTGTACGAATCGGCCTATTTCGGGCATTGTAGGATATGGTGGTGGACTTTTCAGTCTGGAATATCGGTCCTTTGCCTTTTCTGGTGTTTTGAACAGGCATTTAATAATTGACACGATATAATAAAGCACTGCCATCACATACCCCGTGAAGCCAGTTGGCCTTTGGTGGTGTTCAGGCCTCTGACTGTATAGGGATGTCCTGGCATGTGGGAGACGTCTCCGTGGTTGGAACTTTCCTCCAGCTACGGGTGCAGCCATTAGGCTGCCTTCCCCTCCACACACACAAAAGTGTGTGCGGATGGTAGAAAACACTCCCAAAAAAAAGAAATAAAAGTAAAAAAAATAAACAAAACAAGTAAAAAGTGATTTACAAGTCGCTCTGGGTTAGTGTTCAGCTCTCCTCTCTATCTCTGCTTGCCTCGCACTGACCGTTCTTGCGGAACATTCCATGACTCGTGGACAACGCTTCTGTGATGTCATAAAGACGAACATGGCAATGGGTCTAATATAGGAGAACTAGTTATGTTACCCATGGCAGACCATCCAATACCAGCTGCCACTGTACGGATAGGGGTTAGCTGGATTGGGATGAGATGTATAAAAACTTACCGGTACAATAGCGCAAGTCATTGCTTTATTTACTGTTTTTGCTTTTTTACCTGTTTACAGGCAAATCTTTCTATTTGATATTTTCAAACCTGTATAATTCTGTATCCTCATACGTGAGATAATGTGATGTATCTATTGTCAGCTTCTTCCAGGAATGTCTCCTCCTCTCTTCCCGGTAACACGGATCACCCGTGATGGGCACAGACCATTGCTGTAGTCGGAATTATTTCATATAGCTTCAGAATAAATGTTAAATAATATTGTATTTTTTCCATATAATTGGCTCAGATCACTTTTTTTAATTTGTCTGTAATTCTAAGTAGTGATAAAAAAATAAATAACCCCAAGTGTGAACCTGGTGTAGAACGTACAAATTGTCCAGAGTCTCTCCTGGGCCATGTTCACACGTGCAGAAGTGCTGCATTGTTTCCATAGGTATTCGCACTAAAGCAATCAAAACTTTTTATTGTATTTTTTTGTGGCAGTTTTTTCGAATGCATTTTTTTTAGTAGAGGAATGCTTCAGTTCCACAATTGGAGACTTCATTGGAATTTTACATGCGTTTTTTATGCTCTCCATATACTATAGTGGAAAATATTAAACAAAAGCATCAAAAAGTTCACACTTCTGCTGCACCATTAGCCCCTGTATGTAGTACAGCTTAGGCCTCTTTCACACTTCAGTTTTTTGCATCAGTTCAAATCCGCCAAAAAGGCAGACAAGCGGATCCGTTCTGAACTGATGTGAACGGATGGCACAGGATCCTGAAAATGAGGAAATTTAAAGGAAACGCTGGTCGGGAAGGAGAGAGAGAGAGAGAGTTTTGTTGCAAGCTCCGTTTTGAAATCTTTGAGGATGGTGACGGACAGCAACTTTTGGCGGATCCTCAAAAAAAAAACTGATGAAACGGACAGCCATCCGTCACAATCCGCCATTAATGCAAGTCAATGGGGAAAAAACGGATCCTCAAAAAAAAACTGAGGATCCGTTTTTGTCAAAACCTGACGGATTGTGACTGATTGCAAAAAACTGAAGTGTGAAAGGGGCCTTAGGGAGCGATAAATGAAGTGAAAAGAAAAGTAAAACAACAAAAAAAGATTTAAACAAATCTGAAAAAAAAACTCATAAAAGTTCAATTTTCCTCCATTGAAAATGAACATAAAAAAAAATGTCAAGTGATATCGCCACATCCAGCAAAGTCCGAGCTATCAAAATATAAAAATAATTAACCCAATTGGTAAACACAAAAAATTTAAAAACGCCAACATTGCGGTATTTTTTGGTCGCTGCAATACCACTTAAAATACGTAACAAGCAACTAAAATGTCATATCTATCCCAAAGTAATATCCATAATAACGTCTCGCCTTATAAAAAAATAATCCCTCTCATAGCTCTATTGAACGAAAAAGTAAAACTACGGGTCTCGGAAAATGGCAACACAAACTCCAACATATTTTTTATTTCAAAGTCTTGATTTTTTTTCTACCACTAAAATAATTTAAAAATCTGGGCACGTTTAGTATCTCTGTAATCATACTGATGAGGAGAATCATATTACATGGTCATTTTTACCACATAATGTACGCCGTAAACATAATTAAGGTCAGAATTGCGTTTTTTTTCACAATTTTCCCATTTCCCTGTACATTGTGTGTCAGGATAAGTCACAACCACTGCCACCAATATTTCTTGAACACCACTTGCTCACGACACACCTGCCCTGGGATGTTACTATAAAGGTGAACCTCCCATATTCTTTTGTCCACTCACCTAAGCGCACCCCGCAGACAGTTCTCACATCCACATCACACTGTTTGCTGCTATCGGTCACTGTTTTGATAGGCCAGTGAGACACCTGCGCTGGGTCACACACTAGCACACATGCCACCCAGCTTTTCTGAGCCCCTGATAGGTGCTCTTCTTTTACTTTTGTATACACATACAGCAAAACACAACCAAGGTATACTCGCCGTCCTCAGGGTTTGGGGGACGTTTAGCGCAGAAAAGAACAAACTTATTAAAATTTAGATTTAAAGGGATCCTGTCAGCAGGATTGTGAACAGTAAAGTACAGACAGTGTCAGGTCTACGCTGTTATACTGATTAAAATGAGGTGACCTGGGTGATGAAATGCATCTTGTGGTTGTTGTGTAATCTGTATTTGTAAATTTCAGTTATTGAGATTCTGGTGCTCCGGGTGTTTGTGGGGTTACAAAAAAAAGGTTTGCATTCATCAAAATGGTGCCTGTGCTGTAGTATAATACATGACTAATATCAATATGTAGACATGTGTAAGGGGTTGAGAGTCTTACCCCTTTAAACCCCCATGTTGCTGTTGTACTTGTATATATATTTATATATATGTTATACCATTGTTGCGCATTATCGTATATTTCATGTTGCTGTATTATTTATATAGCATAAGCTATGTTTCTGCACCTTGTACTTGGTAGGGACAGTGCAGTCTGGGCTATGGTCACTAGATGGGGCACTGAGCTCATTGCACAGTAGATGTAGCTGTAGGACATATAGGAGTTAACTGTAGGAGGGGATAGCTGGAGAATAAGCCAGGATGGTCTTCCAGTTTCAGGCAGTCAGAGGCCTGACCCCTTTGTGCTCGGGTGGGCTATATGCCTGAGCTGCCTAACTACCCCGTGATGTTAAAGCTGATGCCCAGCCATCTAGAGAAGAACACGGTACTGCAGAATCAGCAATAAAGTGGAAAAGAGTGTAAGTAAACAGAGGAAGATTGAAGGTTACCGTAAAAGGGTACGGGCAGGTCACTCCAGAATGTGGTGGAAAGCTACGTGGGCTGAATCTCTGATGTCCGGGGCGAAACATGCTGGAGAGCGCTTCACCGTGGTGACGCTATACAGGGAGGACACTGAGGAGCCATCTGAGACGCTTCGTCAAACGGAAACACTGCAAGGAACAGTGAAGGGAAAGATGAAGTAATGTGCTGTCTTTACTGTGATGAAAATGCTGGAAACTATGTGGATGTGCTGTGTCCTGAAGAAAATAAATTTGCTCAGTTAAGAGTTGCCCTGGACTGTGTCTCTATTCATTGGGATCAAGGATCAGCATCAAGTCGGCGTAGCAAAGGGGACGCTGACGGCACGGTGAGTATTCACCGTACCATGCAAGAGAAGAGGTACCGTTTTCCTGTAGAGGGAGGTCAGGGTATACAATGCCCGAACCCGAAATACTCAGCCACGACTACTGCCCTGGCTGACCTTTACACATAAAGTGTAGAAGTCGGGGGGGAAAGTGGGGAATGTGGTCTAGAAGTGATCAAGTATAGTGTGTTATTTTCTGCAGCAAACGTGTCCTGGCTGGAAGAGGAAGAAAAGCGAAGATGAATCGCTACAAATACAGAGGTCACTGGTAAGTCAGTGATTTACCTGGACACTTACATTATATAGTATATACAGAGCTCCTGTGTATAATGTCACTGGTGATCCTTGTATTACCTGTACGCTGACTATATGCAGAGCTCCTGTGTATAATGTTACTGGTGAGTCACTGTATTACCTGTACACTATACACTATATACAGAACTCCTGTGTATGTCTCCAGTGATCATTCTATTACTTGTACACTGACATTATATATACAGACAGGTAGCGTCGGACTGATTCTCCGGTGGGCCCTGGCATCTGGTGGGCCCTGGCACCTCTACTGGTATACAGGGACAGCAGTTGCCTAGGGCCCCCACTGCTCCAGGGGCCCCCAGCCAGTGCCACACAGCTGCTATGGGGGCCCTGCCAGCGGAGAAGCAGCGGGTGTCAAAAGGCAGGAGCCACTGTCCCCACTACTAAAGAGAAATGAATATTCATTCACTCTCGGCCTCCACTCACCCCGGGGCCCCGCTCCCCAACCTAGGCAGCCGGCGCTGCGCTCAATTTCAGTGGAATAGAGAGCATCTCTCTCCCATCAGTCCCCTCTGCTCCTGACTCACAGCCGATGCGCGATGACGTCACTTCATCGCGCACCCGCTGTGTGTCTGGCAGACGGGTCAGCTGCTGACACTGAAGCCGTCATCAGCGTGGGAGCAGGAGGAGAGGTGAGTATTGTGGTTTGTTTTTTATATATCTCTATATCTATCTATATCTATCTCTATATCTATCTGTCTCTATATCTATATATCTCTATATCTATCTATTTCTATCTGTATATCTATATCTCTATCTCTATATCTATCTGTCTCTATCTTAGATATAGAGATAGATATAGATAGATAGATAGATAGATACTGTAGATATAGAGGTAGATATAGATAGATATAAATAGTCTATATCCATCTATCTCTATACCTATCTATATCTATCTCTATCTATTATCTTTATATCTATCCATCTATATATCATGTATCCATAGATCTATCTATTTATCCCCTATCTATCTATCTATCTATCTATCTATATACCTATCTATAGCTATCACTATCTATTATCTTTATATCTATCTATCTATCTATCTATCTATCTATCCATATATCTATTTATCCCCTATCTATCTATTTATCTATCTATATCTATCTAGGTCTATCTATCTATCTCTATAGCTACCTATATCTTTCACTATCTATTATCTTTATATCTTTATTTCTATCTGTCTATCCATAGATCTATCTATCTATTATCTATCTATACATCTAATTATCACATATCTATCTATCTATCTAGTGTTATACCCTATGAGGGGGCAGCATTATACCCTATGAGGGGGTGCATTATACCCTATGAGGGGGGAGAAGCATTATACCCTATGAGGGGGCAGCCTTATACCCTATGAGGGGGTGCAATATACCTTATCTTCCAACAAAATTAATTCTAAGTCCTCCATTTTGTTGGCGAGGCTTCTGGCATTTGTATACATGCACTTTATGTATGTCTGTACCTCTATTTCTTAAATTATTAACTGTTCTAACCTCACCCCCCATGCCACTACCACCTCCAATTTCATTATTTGTGCCCAGGTCTCTATCTACACAGTCTTCCCCTCTTATAAAATGAATACCCTCCCCTAGTTCCAAGTTTAAACACTCCTCCACCCTTCTAGCAATTTTTTTCCCCAGCACAGCTGCACCCTCCCCATTGAGGTGCAGCCCGTCCCTAGCGTAGAACCTGTAGCCAACTGAGAAGTCGGCCCAGTTCTCCAGGAACCCAAACCCCTCCTTCCTACACTAATTCTTGAACCACTTATTAACTTCCCTAATCTCCTCTCTGGCGTGGCACGTGGTACAGGAAATATTTCCAAAAATACCACCTTGGAAGTCCTTGCCTTAAGATTGCAGCCTAATTCCCTGAAATCATCTTTAAGGACCTTCCACCTACCTCTGTGTCATTTGTACCAATGTGCACCATGACCGCTGGATCCTCACCAGCCCCTCCCAGTAATCTGTCAACCCGGTCAGCGATGTGTCAGACTTGCGCGCCAGATAGGCAGCACACCGTTCGACGATCCCTTTCTTTGTGACAGATTGCCCTATCTGTTCCCCTAATAATTGAGTCCCCCACTACCAGCACCTGTCTGGCCTGCCCTGCTCTCCTATTTCTCCCCTTACTGGAGCATATACTCCTCTGGCTTTCAGAGGACATGCCTTGCTGCAGCAGTGCTACCCCTGCACTGACACTCCCCTCATCTGCCAACTTGGCAAACTTATTGGGTTGTGCCAGATCAGGACTAGCCTCCCTGGCACTCTTCTGTCTACCCCACCTTCTAACTGTCACCCATCTTACTGCTTCACTGTCCTGCAGCTCCAACCTAGCATCCCCCCCTCATCTATCTCATTGAGCGTCTGCTCAGTGAGTAGAAGTCTCCTTTCCATATTGTCTATTGATCTCAGTGTTGCCAGCTGCACATTTAAATCCAGTATCTGGGCTTCCAAATGCACAATGTGCTCACATCTCGCACAGCAGTATGCACCCTCGACTGGCTGGTCAAGGATTGCGTACATGCGTCAAGACGTACACTGGATGGCATTGGCAATAGTGGAGCACATTCCTAATGGGGATTGCACCAGACAGAAAAGCTAAGTAAAAATAAATAAAAAGTATTAATAAAATATAACAGCAATTCAGTAATACCTCCTTTGCAAACTCCCTGAATCCAAAGTCACTGAATCACAAGTCACACACTTACCACCGTTCGCACTGACGCTCAGGTCACACTCAGCTCGCTTACACTCGCTCATGCAGAAGATTTAAAGAGATTTTTTTTCCCTTCACCAGCAAACCACCCTGCTGCTCAATGCACTTCCAAAAGCTCCTGTGTATAATTTCACTGGTGGTCACTGTATTACACTGACACTGTATGCAGATCTTCTGTGTATAAATATCAGGATCCTGTCAGCGTCGGCGAACTGCCATGGCTGAGCAGCGTGACTCACCCCTACTGCGGGAGGGCCCGGGGTCCGATACTGCAGGGAAAGTTGAGGCAGACGGGACCTGCGATGCTGAAGGTAGTAAGAAGTACAAGGACCTACGATCATGTGACCACAGGGGGCGGGGCTTAGTGTCCCACTTCTGAAGATGATTGTAGGACTCTACTACAGGAATCCTGGAGTAGAGGCGAGGGGAACTCAGGTCAGACAAACGGGCGGTCATACATGGAGAGGGCGGCGCGATACCAGAGGGGCGAGCAGAGAGTAGTCAGAACGTAAGCAATGAGTCATACATGGAGATAGCTGCACAGTACAAGAGGGGCAATCAGAGAATAGTCAGGTCATAGGCAATGAGTCATACACAGAGATAGCAACGCAGTACAAGAGGGACAGGCAGAACTCGTAACAGGGACAGAACCAGATCAAAACCAAACAAGCATAAAGTATTACAGTCACAAAGCACACCAGGGTCACACACACTCGGCCAAGGGTCTGAGTATAAACGATGAGGAATGAGCCCACAATGAGGCTTTAAAAAGCCTCCCAGAATCTCAGAGTGAGGCCATCCACATTAACCTCTGAACTACCTAATCCCACAAGCTGAGCAAACCTTGACAATAATGTTGCCAGTGATCACTGAGCTCCTGTGTATAATGTCACTGGTAATCACTATATTACCTGTACACTGACACTATATACAGAGGTACTGTGTATAATGTCACTGGTGGTAATAACAGTGTTGTTATTATTGTGGTTTGTATTCATAATCAGTACTGTAGTATTCCATCAATAAGTGGTGGTAATTTGTGGACTGTTCACAGTGTGGAAGTATTTCTCTGTGTATGAATTATTATTTGGTCCCTATATGCTGGTAATATGTCATATTATTCGGTCACTATGTGGTGGTAATATGTGGTCTGGTCATGGTGTGGTTGTATTTGTGCCTTTTATGTGATATGATGCGGGTACTATGTGGTCTGGTCATGGTGTGGTGGTATTTCTCCCCTGTATGTGGTATTATTGGTCTTGGTACAGTGGATTGTGTTGTGTTTGACGGTCATTAGTCTTCTCTGATATTAATTAGGAGAATATTCTTTATTTCCATTAGAGATTAAATACTTTGTAAACAGCGGCAGAGATGCACTTACAGGGGTTTCCTGTGGAAAAACGTAATCTCCTATTCACAGGACAAGTGATAACGTATTGATTGGGGGGGTCTAACTACTTGGACCCATTCAGCAAAATGTGGAACTTTTTATCCCCATTAGACTGGAGTGGCATGTCCGACTTGACCACTGATCCATTCATTCCCTCAGTGGCTGCACTTGTATTTTTATAGAAGCTCCAAAGAGAATGAATGAAGCTTCGGTCAGATATCTAACCTGCTGCTCCATTTTAAAATGGGGATAAGTGTCCTATCAACGATAAAACTTTCTCATTCTTCCGGTCGGTGCAGTTTCTAATGGTCGGACGTATGCGATCAGCTATCCTATAGAGCCCATGGATCGGTGATAAATTGTTTTAACCAAAGAACCACATTAATGTAAACTACCGTAATTATACATCCCAGTTATGGGGATGCACAGTAGATGTACAGGAGCCGCCTGTGTTTTACAGCCGATGCTCCACTATAATGGGGATAACGACTGACAGATATTAGCATATAGCTGTAGGATGGGGCCCTAGAGTCCATTCCCCTGGTGGGCCCCAGACACCCCAGTTCGACCCTGAATATACATCATTGTGGATTATCAGATACCGGATTTAGGGAAATTTCTCTGTAATATGGAAGGCAATGACATGAATAGATAGCAAAATCTGGTTTGTCTACAATCTTTTTTATTTGTTAGGTTCTTTCCTGTTACAGCACTTCTGTCCTGTAGTATAAACCTTCTCTCACACTAGTGCTAGCACTAAACCTTGGTTTGCCTTCTTCTAAAGTCTCTGTTGTCCCCGCAGACTTAGAGATTTCCAGCATTACTCCATGCAGCCATAAGGACCTTCTCTCTTTACTCCTTGGGTTTCCGCTGTCCTAGCAGGAAGTGAGAAACGTTCTCGTAAATCACAAGGATGGTACAGCAGGCGGGGTCGCTCAAAATAACTTGGGGGCAATTTTCTTTAGAAGTCCGTATATACTCGTGTATAAGCCGACCCATGTATAAGCCGACCACCCTAATTTTGTCACAAAAAACTGGGAAAACTTATTGACTCGCCTATAAACCTAGGGTGGAAAATGCCGAAGCTACTGGTAAATTTCAAAAATAAAATGGGCCCCATAAGATGCTCCATAAAGTTCATGATGGCCCCATATAATGCTCCATAAAGTTCATGATGGGTTCCATAAGATGCTCCATACAAAAATATGCCTAATAATGCTGCACAGTGAATAATGGTAGCCCTATAACATGGTCCATAATAACATATGCCCCATATAATGCTGCACAGTGATTGGTGGCCCCTTATAATGCTGCATGGAGAGTGGACCCTTATAATGCTGCACAATGATTAGTGGCCCCTTATAATGCTGCACAGTGATTAGTGGCCCCTTATAATGCTGCACAGTGATTAGTGGCCCCTTATAATGCTGCACAGTGATTAGTGGCCCCTTATAATGCTGCACATTGATTAGTGGCCCCTTACAATGCTGCACGGTGATTAGTGGCCACTTATAATGCTGCACAGTGATTAGTGGCCCCTTGAAATGCAGTGATTAGTGGCCCCTTATGCTGCACGGTGATTAGTGGCCCTTTGTAATGCTGCACAGTGATTAGTGGCCCCGTATAATGCTGCACAGTGATGAGAGGCCCCCTTATAATGCTGCACAGTGATGAGTGGCCTCTTATAATGCAGCACAGTGATGAGTGGCCCCATATAATGCTGCACAGTGATTACTGGCCCTATATAATGCTGCACAGTGATTACTGGCCCCATATAATGCTGCACAGTGATTAGTGGCCCCTTGTAATGCTGCACAGTGATTAGTGGCCCCTTGTAATGCTGCACAGTGATTAGTGGCCCCTTGTAATGCTGCACAGTTATTAGTGGCCCCTTGTAATGCTGCACAGTGATGAGTGGCCCCTTGTAATGCTGCACAGTGATGAGTGGCCCCTTATAATGCTGCACAGTGATTAGTGGCCCCTTGAAATGCTGCAGTGATTAGTGGCTCCTTATTATGCTGCACGGTGATTAGTGGCCCCTTATTATGCTGCACGGTGATGAGTGGCCCCTTATAATGCTGCAAGGTGATGAGTGGCCCCTTATAATGCTGCACAGTGATGAGTGGCCCCTTATAATGCTGCACAGTGATGAGTGGCCCCTTATAATGCTGCACAGTGATGAGTGGCCCCTTATAATGCTGCACAGTGATGAGTGGCCCCTTGTATTGCTGCACAGTGATTAGTGGCCCCTTACAATGCTGCTGCCGCAGCCTCAATTAAAAAAATGAAAAAAAAAACTATATACTCACCTTGTCACTGCTGCAGCTGCTGCTCCTCAGCGTTGCTGGCTCTGCAGTGACTGTTCAGGCAGAGGGCGCCTGCTAACTACGTCATGGCACCCTCTGACCTTAACGTCACTGCCAGAGGAAGCAAGACAGCAGAGCGATGTGCAGCGGTGGAATGGGGCACAGGTGAATATGGCTCCCCCCGTTATACTCACCTCTCCTGGCATGTCTCTGCAGCCCCCCGTGCTTGTTCCATCTTCTCAGTGCTGTTCTTCCTGCTTTCTGCGGTCACGTGGTGCCGCTCATTACATATGTGCATATTAATGAGGGTAATGAGCGTACCACGTGACCGCTGAAAGCAGGAAGAACAGCGCCGAGAAGATGGAATAAGCACGGGGGGCTGCAGAAACATGCCAGGAGAGGTGAGTATGATCTCCGACACCCCCCCCCGCTCCCCCTCCCTGGCCGACCCCCGGTATATGACTCGCGTATAAGCCGAGAGGGGGACTTTCAGCCCCAAAAAATGGGCTGAAAATCTCGACTTATACGCGAGTATATACTGTAAGCCTTTTTTGTCCATTAAGACAGAAGAAACAAAACTATTAACTCTTCTTCTAAGGTCTGACTGTGAGCTCGGACCCTCCCCAGCTATTTGTTAGGGCACTCCAGGCTAAGGGGTTGTACTGCTATGCTCTGTTATTGCAGACTTCATCATCCCAATCATAGTTCATCATCAGCACATCAGCCCCATCATAGTCCATCATCAGCACATCAACCCCATCATAGTCCATCATCAGCACATCAGCCCCATCATAGTCCATCATCAGCACATCAGCCCCATCATAGTCCATCATCAGCATATCAGCCCCATCATTGTCCCATAATGAAAGAAGTGTTGTTGCGCATTCTTAACAGCCGCTTGTTCCAGACACCCTGTTCTTAGGATTGGTGGGGGTCCTGGCAGTGAAACACCCGTAATCAGCAAGTTATGATCTACCAATGGCTAGGGGATAACTTGCTGAGGAGGCAGAAGTTGGGGACTACTGTTTTTAAAGACCGCAATACCTATATCAGGAGCTGTAAAGAAATATATGTTTCTAAGCTTTATCTTGAGTCCATTTTCCTTGTCGATAATTCTTAGATAATTCTGGGAAAAAAAGTATTTTAATACATATAACAAACTTAAATTGTCTTTGGAGAATAAAGTCTATCGGCGGTCAGTGCAGTGTACTACATTAGTTTGTGGGACAGAACATGTTGATAAAGGGTCGGTCTCATCACTGCACTCACCGTCCATAAGCTTTATTAGGGTAGATATCCACAGAATATGGATATAGTAGATGTATACCCCCTCTCAGGAATCCTTCCCTCATATTAGCTATGATGACTACATTCCACTGCAAACAGCAGAAGAAACTTGAGGCGCACTATTTACAAGAGGAGTTTTCCCATACATTTATGTGTTATCCATAAAATATTCTATAAATGTCTGATAGGCAGAGGTCCCGGACGTGAAACCCGCATCTGTCTACAGACCTGGGGAACTATGAATGTACAGATGGCCATTCACTATTGGGGAGGTTCCTATAAGATCTGAGTACTCAGCCTTGTGTTTGGTTATTTTCATAGACCTTGACATGAGCGGCAGGGTACATATGAAACCAGTGCTCCACCCAATTCTTCCTGAAGCAATTTTGTGGCTGATTCAAGACCCCTGTACTATTGATTTGAGGGTTCCTAAATGGTTGGAGACCCACACCAGTCTAATGTATTTGAGATGTTGTACCCTCTTAACGAAAGATCAGAGGAAAATACCTTCAACAAAACTGCTGGTTGGGTCGGATGTGGTATTCTGAGCCACTTGGTTTGTTGTCTCACATGTTTATGCTTAAAGTTCTTAATGGTTTGTTCTTGTTGAGTTTATGGGACCTTTGTCTATACTGTACTGTTCCTTTTTCATTTTTTTAGATAAGCATTCCATACTGTTAGGTGAAGAACTGGTGCTACCCTTCTTCACATTGAGGCATCATCCTACCATTGTGATCAGAAGCCCTATAACCCGGCTTCATTGTTAGGATGCAGGATTTATATAAATTAGCTCTACTGGGGTCTTAAAAGTGCAGGCATTGAGGAAGAAGTACAAAATCAGCAGGCAAATGAGTAGTCAGAAACAAGCAAAGGTCAGGGCAGGCAGCAGTGCAGAAACATAACCGGAAACAAGCAGAGGTCAGGGCAGGCAGCAGTGCAAAAACATAACCGGAAACAACCATAAAACCAAAGAAAAAAAACGACCCACAGTCCATATAGTGCAGAATAATATACATTTTTATTAGTATCACAGATTAATAACCGGAAACAAGCAGAGGTCAGGGCAGGCGGCAGTGCAGAAGCATAATCCATTGAGCAAGCTGAGGTCAGGGCAGGCGGCAGTGCAGAAACATAATCCATTGAGCAAGCTGAGGTCAGGGCAGGCGGCAGTTCAAAAACATAATCCATTGAGCAAGCAGAGGTCAGGCAGGCGGCAGTGCAGAAACATAATCCATTGAGCAAGCAGAGGTCAGGGCAGGCGTCAGTTCAAAAACATAATCCATTGAGCAAGCAGAGGTCAGGGCAGGCGGCAGTTCAAAAACATAATCCACTGAGCAAGCAGAGGTCAAGGCAGGCGGCAGTGCAGAAACATAATCCATTGAGCAAGCAGAGGTCAGGGTAGGCGGCAGTTCAAAAACATAATCCATTGAGCAAGCAGAGGTCAAGGCAGGCGGCAGTTCAAAAACATAATCCATTGAGCAAGCAAAGGTCAGGGCAGGCGGCAGTGTAGATGCATAACTTTAAACAAGCAGAGGTCAGGGCAGGCGGCAGTATAGAAACATGATCCATTGATCAAGCCATAGTCAAAACCGGAAAATCTGTCTAAGAAGCAGCTGTGCAGAAGATGGTATGTGCTTGCTGCAAGCAACTCGCCACTACATTTTCCGCCGGCTAAATCAAAGTGCCGCGGAATTCTCTTCTCGGGAGAATGATCTTCCTAGGACTTGGAAGGAAACCCAAATCTCTCTTGTAGGCACGTTGTACATCCTGTGGGCTCATCAGCATTACTTGCATGATCTTTCCAGTGGTATAGCTGACTGGCAGGTGTGGTGTAGGATTGTAGCCTTGTTTAGCAGTCACCTTAATACGCGGTTGATGGTCGTAAGGCATACTGAGGAGTATACGTGCTTGAGAGGGAGTTAGCTCCATCCAGGTGCATGGGGATGGGCTCCTGGGCAATGTGGCTGTTGTCTCTTCCTCATCTACTGTTCTGGTGAGTATCAGGCGTTCCTTCATACCCTCTGGCTCTGCGCTGATGTTTGCTGCAGGTTGTACGAATCGGCCTATTTCGGGCATTGTAGGATATGGTGGTGGACTTTTCAGTCTGGAATATCGGTCCTTTGCCTTTTCTGGTGTTTTGAACAGGCATTTAATAATTGACACGATATAATAAAGCACTGCCATCACATACCCCGTGAAGCCAGTTGGCCTTTGGTGGTGTTCAGGCCTCTGACTGTATAGGGATGTCCTGGCATGTGGGAGACGTCTCCGTGGTTGGAACTTTCCTCCAGCTACGGGTGCAGCCATTAGGCTGCCTTCCCCTCCACACACACAAAAGTGTGTGCGGATGGTAGAAAACACTCCCAAAAAAAAGAAATAAAAGTAAAAAAAATAAACAAAACAAGTAAAAAGTGATTTACAATCGCTCTGGGTTAGTGTTCAGCTCTCCTCTCTATCTCTGCTTGCCTCGCACTGACCGTTCTTGCGGAACATTCCATGACTCGTGGACAACGCTTCTGTGATGTCATAAAGACGAACATGGCAATGGGTCTAATATAGGAGAACTAGTTATGTTACCCATGGCAGACCATCCAATACCAGCTGCCACTGTACGGATAGGGGTTAGCTGGATTGGGATGAGATGTATAAAAACTTACCGGTACAATAGCGCAAGTCATTGCTTTATTTACTGTTTTTGCTTTTTTACCTGTTTACAGGCAAATCTTTCTATTTGATATTTTCAAACCTGTATAATTCTGTATCCTCATACGTGAGATAATGTGATGTATCTATTGTCAGCTTCTTCCAGGAATGTCTCCTCCTCTCTTCCCGGTAACACGGATCACCCGTGATGGGCACAGAGCATTGCTGTAGTCAGAATTATTTCATATAGCTTCAGAATAAATGTTAAATAATATTGTATTTTTTTCCATATAATTGGCTCAGATCACTTTTTTTAATTTGTCTGTAATTCTAAGTAGTGATAAAAAAATAAATAACCCCAAGTGTGAACCTGGTGTAGAACGTACAAATTGTCCAGAGTCTCTCCTGGGCCATGTTCACACGTGCAGAAGTGCTGCATTGTTTCCATAGGTATTCGCACTAAAGCAATCAAAACTTTTTATTGTATTTTTTTGTGGCAGTTTTTTCGAATGCATTTTTTTTAGTAGAGGAATGCTTCAGTTCCACAATTGGAGACTTCATTGGAATTTTGCATGCGTTTTTTATGCTCTCCATATACTATAGTGGAAAATATTAAACAAAAGCATCAAAAAGTTCACACTTCTGCTGCACCATTAGCCCCTGTATGTAGTACAGCTTAGGCCTCTTTCACACTTCAGTTTTTTGCATCAGTTCAAATCCGCCAAAAAGGCAGACAAGCGGATCCGTTCTGAACTGATGTGAACGGATGGCACAGGATCCTGAAAATGAGGAAATTTAAAGGAAACGCTGGTCGGGAAGGAGAGAGAGAGAGAGAGAGTTTTGTTGCAAGCTCCGTTTTGAAATCTTTGAGGATGGTGACGGACAGCAACTTTTGGCGGATCCTCAAAAAAAAAACTGATGAAACGGACAGCCATCCGTCACAATCCGCCATTAATGCAAGTCAATGGGGAAAAAACGGATCCTCAAAAAAAAACTGAGGATCCGTTTTTGTCAAAACCTGACGGATTGTGACTGATTGCAAAAAACTGAAGTGTGAAAGGGGCCTTAGGGAGCGATAAATGAAGTGAAAAGAAAAGTAAAACAACAAAAAAAGATTTAAACAAATCTGAAAAAAAAACTCATAAAAGTTCAATTTTCCTCCATTGAAAATGAACATAAAAAAAAATGTCAAGTGATATCGCCACATCCAGCAAAGTCCGAGCTATCAAAATATAAAAATAATTAACCCAATTGGTAAACACAAAAAATTTAAAAACGCCAACATTGCGGTATTTTTTGGTCGCTGCAATACCACTTAAAATACGTAACAAGCAACTAAAATGTCATATGTATCCCAAAGTAATATCCATAATAACGTCTCGCCTTATAAAAAAATAATCCCTCTCATAGCTCTATTGAACGAAAAAGTAAAACTACGGGTCTCGGAAAATGGCAACACAAACTCCAACATATTTTTTATTTCAAAGTCTTGATTTTTTTTCTACCACTAAAATAATTTAAAAATCTGGGCACGTTTAGTATCTCTGTAATCATACTGATGAGGAGAATCATATTACATGGTCATTTTTACCACATAATGTACGCCGTAAACATAATTAAGGTCAGAATTGCGTTTTTTTTCACAATTTTCCCATTTCCCTGTACATTGTGTGTCAGGATAAGTCACAACCACTGCCACCAATATTTCTTGAACACCACTTGCTCACGACACACCTGCCCTGGGATGTTACTATAAAGGTGAACCTCCCATATTCTTTTGTCCACTCACCTAAGCGCACCCCGCAGACAGTTCTCACATCCACATCACACTGTTTGCTGCTATCGGTCACTGTTTTGATAGGCCAGTGAGACACCTGCGCTGGGTCACACACTAGCACACATGCCACCCAGCTTTTCTGAGCCCCTGATAGGTGCTCTTCTTTTACTTTTGTATACACATACAGCAAAACACAACCAAGGTATACTCGCCGTCCTCAGGGTTTGGGGGACGTTTAGCGCAGAAAAGAACAAACTTATTAAAATTTAGATTTAAAGGGATCCTGTCAGCAGGATTGTGAACAGTAAAGTACAGACAGTGTCAGGTCTACGCTGTTATACTGATTAAAATGAGGTGACCTGGGTGATGAAATGCATCTTGTGGTTGTTGTGTAATCTGTATTTGTAAATTTCAGTTATTGAGATTCTGGTGCTCCGGGTGTTTGTGGGGTTACAAAAAAAAGGTTTGCATTCATCAAAATGGTGCCTGTGCTGTAGTATAATACATGACTAATATCAATATGTAGACATGTGTAAGGGGTTGAGAGTCTTACCCCTTTAAACCCCCATGTTGCTGTTGTACTTGTATATATATTTATATATATGTTATACCATTGTTGCGCATTATCGTATATTTCATGTTGCTGTATTATTTATATAGCATAAGCTATGTTTCTGCACCTTGTACTTGGTAGGGACAGTGCAGTCTGGGCTATGGTCACTAGATGGGGCACTGAGCTCATTGCACAGTAGATGTAGCTGTAGGACATATAGGAGTTAACTGTAGGAGGGGATAGCTGGAGAATAAGCCAGGATGGTCTTCCAGTTTCAGGCAGTCAGAGGCCTGACCCCTTTGTGCTCGGGTGGGCTATATGCCTGAGCTGCCTAACTACCCCGTGATGTTAAAGCTGATGCCCAGCCATCTAGAGAAGAACACGGTACTGCAGAATCAGCAATAAAGTGGAAAAGAGTGTAAGTAAACAGAGGAAGATTGAAGGTTACCGTAAAAGGGTACGGGCAGGTCACTCCAGAATGTGGTGGAAAGCTACGTGGGCTGAATCTCTGATGTCCGGGGCGAAACATGCTGGAGAGCGCTTCACCATGGTGACGCTATACAGGGAGGACACTGAGGAGCCATCTGAGACGCTTCGTCAAACGGAAACACTGCAAGGAACAGTGAAGGGAAAGATGAAGTAATGTGCTGTCTTTACTGTGATGAAAATGCTGGAAACTATGTGGATGTGCTGTGTCCTGAAGAAAATAAATTTGCTCAGTTAAGAGTTGCCCTGGACTGTGTCTCTATTCATTGGGATCAAGGATCAGCATCAAGTCGGCGTAGCAAAGGGGACGCTGACGGCACGGTGAGTATTCACCGTACCATGCAAGAGAAGAGGTACCGTTTTCCTGTAGAGGGAGGTCAGGGTATACAATGCCCGAACCCGAAATACTCAGCCACGACTACTGCCCTGGCTGACCTTTACACATAAAGTGTAGAAGTCGGGGGGGAAAGTGGGGAATGTGGTCTAGAAGTGATCAAGTATAGTGTGTTATTTTCTGCAGCAAACGTGTCCTGGCTGGAAGAGGAAGAAAAGCGAAGATGAATCGCTACAAATACAGAGGTCACTGGTAAGTCAGTGATTTACCTGGACACTTACATTATATAGTATATACAGAGCTCCTGTGTATAATGTCACTGGTGATCCTTGTATTACCTGTACGCTGACTATATGCAGAGCTCCTGTGTATAATGTTACTGGTGAGTCACTGTATTACCTGTACACTATACACTATATACAGAACTCCTGTGTATGTCTCCAGTGATCATTCTATTACTTGTACACTGACATTATATATACAGACAGGTAGGGTCGGACTGATTCTCCGGTGGGCCCTGGCATCTGGTGGGCCCTGGCACCTCTACTGGTATACAGGGACAGCAGTTGCCTAGGGCCCCCACTGCTCCAGGGGCCCCCAGCCAGTGCCACACAGCTGCTATGGGGGCCCTGCCAGCGGAGCAGCAGCGGGTGTCAGGAGGCAGGAGCCACTGTCCCCACTACTAAAGAGAAATGAATATTCATTCACTCTCGGCCTCCACTCACCCCGGGGCCCCGCTCCCCAACCTAGGCAGCCGGCGCTGCGCTCAATTTCAGTGGAATAGAGAGCATCTCTCTCCCATCAGTCCCCTCTGCTCCTGACTCACAGCCGATGCGCGATGACGTCACTTCATCGCGCACCCGCTGTGTGTCTGGCAGACGGGTCAGCTGCTGACACTGAAGCCGTCATCAGCGTGGGAGCAGGAGGAGAGGTGAGTATTGTGGTTTGTTTTTTATATATCTCTATATCTATCTATATCTATCTCTATATCTATCTGTCTCTATATCTATATATCTCTATATCTATCTATTTCTATCTGTATATCTATATCTCTATCTCTATATCTATCTGTCTCTATCTTAGCTATAGAGATAGATATAGATAGATAGATAGATAGATAGATATAGAGGTAGATATAGATAGATATAAATAGTCTATATCCATCTATCTCTATACCTATCTATATCTATCTCTATCTATTATCTTTATATCTATCCATCTATATATCATGTATCCATAGATCTATCTATTTATCCCCTATCTATCTATCTATATACCTATCTATAGCTATCACTATCTATTATCTTTATATCTATCTATCTATCTATCCATATATCTATTTATCCCCTATCTATCTATTTATCTATCTATATCTATCTAGGTCTATCTATCTATCTCTATAGCTACCTATATCTTTCACTATCTATTATCTTTATATCTTTATTTCTATCTGTCTATCCATAGATCTATCTATCTATTATCTATCTATACATCTAATTATCACATATCTATCTATCTATCTAGTGTTATACCCTATGAGGGGGCAGCATTATACCCTATGAGGGGGTGCATTATACCCTATGACGGGGGAGAAGCATTATACCCTATGAGGGGGCAGCCTTATACCCTATGAGGGGGTGCAATATACCTTATCTTCCAACAAAATTAATTCTAAGTCCTCCATTTTGTTGGCGAGGCTTCTGGCATTTGTATACATGCACTTTATGTATGTCTGTACCTCTATTTCTTAAATTATTAACTGTTCTAACCTCACCCCCCATGCCACTACCACCTCCAATTTCATTATTTGTGCCCAGGTCTCTATCTACACAGTCTTCCCCTCTTATAAAATGAATACCCTCCCCTAGTTCCAAGTTTAAACACTCCTCCACCCTTCTAGCCATTTTTTTCCCCAGCACAGCTGCACCCTCCCCATTGAGGTGCAGCCCGTCCCTAGCGTAGAACCTGTAGCCAACTGAGAAGTCGGCCCAGTTCTCCAGGAACCCAAACCCCTCCTTCCTACACTAATTCTTGAACCACTTATTAACTTCCCTAATCTCCTCTCTGGCGTGGCACGTGGTACAGGAAATATTTCCAAAAATACCACCTTGGAAGTCCTTGCCTTAAGATTGCAGCCTAATTCCCTGAAATCATCTTTAAGGACCTTCCACCTACCTCTGTGTCATTTGTACCAATGTGCACCATGACCGCTGGATCCTCACCAGCCCCTCCCAGTAATCTGTCAACCCGGTCAGCGATGTGTCAGACTTGCGCGCCAGATAGGCAGCACACCGTTCGACGATCCCTTTCTTTGTGACAGATTGCCCTATCTGTTCCCCTAATAATTGAGTCCCCCACTACCAGCACCTGTCTGGCCTGCCCTGCTCTCCTATTTCTCCCCTTACTGGAGCATATACTCCTCTGGCTTTCAGAGGACATGCCTTGCTGCAGCAGTGCTACCCCTGCACTGACACTCCCCTCATCTGCCAACTTGGCAAACTTATTGGGTTGTGCCAGATCAGGACTAGCCTCCCTGGCACTCTTCTGTCTACCCCACCTTCTAACTGTCACCCATCTTACTGCTTCACTGTCCTGCAGCTCCAACCTAGCATCCCCCCCTCATCTATCTCATTGAGCGTCTGCTCAGTGAGTAGAAGTCTCCTTTCCATATTGTCTATTGATCTCAGTGTTGCCAGCTGCACATTTAAATCCAGTATCTGGGCTTCCAAATGCACAATGTGCTCACATCTCGCACAGCAGTATGCACCCTCGACTGGCTGGTCAAGGATTGCGTACATGCGTCAAGACGTACACTGGATGGCATTGGCAATAGTGGAGCACATTCCTAATGGGGATTGCACCAGACAGAAAAGCTAAGTAAAAATAAATAAAAAGTATTAATAAAATATAACAGCAATTCAGTAATACCTCCTTTGCAAACTCCCTGAATCCAAAGTCACTGAATCACAAGTCACACACTTACCACCGTTCGCACTGACGCTCAGGTCACACTCAGCTCGCTTACACTCGCTCAGGCAGAAGATTTAAAGAGATTTTTTTTCCCTTCACCAGCAAACCACCCTGCTGCTCAATGCACTTCCAAAAGCTCCTGTGTATAATTTCACTGGTGGTCACTGTATTACACTGACACTGTATGCAGATCTTCTGTGTATAAATATCAGGATCCTGTCAGTGTCGGCGAACTGCCATGGCTGAGCAGCGTGACTCACCCCTACTGCGGGAGGGCCCGGGGTCCGATACTGCAGGGAAAGTTGAGGCAGACGGGACCTGCGATGCTGAAGGTAGTAAGAAGTACAAGGACCTACGATCATGTGACCACAGGGGGCGGGGCTTAGTGTCCCACTTCTGAAGATGATTGTAGGACTCTACTACAGGAATCCTGGAGTAGAGGCGAGGGGAACTCAGGTCAGACAAACGGGCGGTCATACATGGAGAGGGCGGCGCGATACCAGAGGGGCGAGCAGAGAGTAGTCAGAACGTAAGCAATGAGTCATACATGGAGATAGCTGCACAGTACAAGAGGGGCAATCAGAGAATAGTCAGGTCATAGGCAATGAGTCATACACAGAGATAGCAACGCAGTACAAGAGGGACAGGCAGAACTCGTAACAGGGACAGAACCAGATCAAAACCAAACAAGCATAAAGTATTACAGTCACAAAGCACACCAGGGTCACACACACTCGGCCAAGGGTCTGAGTATAAACGATGAGGAATGAGCCCACAATGAGGCTTTAAAAAGCCTCCCGGAATCTCAGAGTGAGGCCATCCACATTAACCTCTGAACTACCTAATCCCACAAGCTGAGCAAACCTTGACAATAATGTTGCCAGTGATCACTGAGCTCCTGTGTATAATGTCACTGGTAATCACTATATTACCTGTACACTGACACTATATACAGAGGTACTGTGTATAATGTCACTGGTGGTAATAACAGTGTTGTTATTATTGTGGTTTGTATTCATAATCAGTACTGTAGTATTCCATCAATAAGTGGTGGTAATTTGTGGACTGTTCACAGTGTGGAAGTATTTCTCCGTGTATGAATTATTATTTGGTCCCTATATGCTGGTAATATGTCATATTATTCGGTCACTATGTGGTGGTAATATGTGGTCTGGTCATGGTGTGGTTGTATTTGTGCCTTTTATGTGATATGATGCGGGTACTATGTGGTCTGGTCATGGTGTGGTGGTATTTCTCCCCTGTATGTGGTATTATTGGTCTTGGTACAGTGGATTGTGTTGTGTTTGACGGTCATTAGTCTTCTCTGATATTAATTAGGAGAATATTCTTTATTTCCATTAGAGATTAAATACTTTGTAAACAGCGGCAGAGATGCACTTACAGGGGTTTCCTGTGGAAAAACGTAATCTCCTATTCACAGGACAAGTGATAACGTATTGATTGGGGGGGTCTAACTACTTGGACCCATTCAGCAAAATGTGGAACTTTTTATCCCCATTAGACTGGAGTGGCATGTCCGACTTGACCACTGATCCATTCATTCCCTCAGTGGCTGCACTTGTATTTTTATAGAAGCTCCAAAGAGAATGAATGAAGCTTCGGTCAGATATCTAACCTGCTGCTCCATTTTAAAATGGGGATAAGTGTCCTATCAACGATAAAACTTTCTCATTCTTCCGGTCGGTGCAGTTTCTAATGGTCGGACGTATGCGATCAGCTATCCTATAGAGCCCATGGATCGGTGATAAATTGTTTTAACCAAAGAACCACATTAATGTAAACTACCGTAATTATACATCCCAGTTATGGGGATGCACAGTAGATGTACAGGAGCCGCCTGTGTTTTACAGCCGATGCTCCACTATAATGGGGATAACGACTGACAGATATTAGCATATAGCTGTAGGATGGGGCCCTAGAGTCCATTCCCCTGGTGGGCCCCAGACACCCCAGTTCGACCCTGAATATACATCATTGTGGATTATCAGATACCGGATTTAGGGAAATTTCTCTGTAATATGGAAGGCAATGACATGAATAGATAGCAAAATCTGGTTTGTCTACAATCTTTTTTATTTGTTAGGTTCTTTCCTGTTACAGCACTTCTGTCCTGTAGTATAAACCTTCTCTCACACTAGTGCTAGCACTAAACCTTGGTTTGCCTTCTTCTAAAGTCTCTGTTGTCCCCGCAGACTTAGAGATTTCCAGCATTACTCCATGCAGCCATAAGGACCTTCTCTCTTTACTCCTTGGGTTTCCGCTGTCCTAGCAGGAAGTGAGAAACGTTCTCGTAAATCACAAGGATGGTACAGCAGGCGGGGTCGCTCAAAATAACTTGGGGGCATAAAGTTCATGATGGCCCCATATAATGCTCCATAAAGTTCATGATGGGTTCCATAAGATGCTCCATACAAAAATATGCCTAATAATGCTGCACAGTGAATAATGGTAGCCCTATAACATGGTCCATAATAACATATGCCCCATATAATGCTGCACAGTGATTGGTGGCCCCTTATAATGCTGCATGGAGAGTGGACCCTTATAATGCTGCACAATGATTAGTGGCCCCTTATAATGCTGCACAGTGATTAGTGGCCCCTTATAATGCTGCACAGTGATTAGTGGCCCCTTATAATGCTGCACAGTGATTAGTGGCCCCTTATAATGCTGCATGGAGAGTGGACCCTTATAATGCTGCACAGTGATTAGTGGCCCCTTATAATGCTGCACAGTGATTAGTGGCCCCTTATAATGCTGCACATTGATTAGTGGCCCCTTACAATGCTGCACGGTGATTAGTGGCCACTTATAATGCTGCACAGTGATTAGTGGCCCCTTGAAATGCAGTGATTAGTGGCCCCTTATGCTGCACGGTGATTAGTGGCCCTTTGTAATGCTGCACAGTGATTAGTGGCCCCGTATAATGCTGCACAGTGATGAGAGGCCCCCTTATAATGCTGCACAGTGATGAGTGGCCTCTTATAATGCAGCACAGTGATGAGTGGCCCCATATAATGCTGCACAGTGATTACTGGCCCTATATAATGCTGCACAGTGATTACTGGCCCCATATAATGCTGCACAGTGATTAGTGGCCCCTTGTAATGCTGCACAGTGATTAGTGGCCCCTTGTAATGCTGCACAGTGATTAGTGGCCCCTTGTAATGCTGCACAGTTATTAGTGGCCCCTTGTAATGCTGCACAGTGATGAGTGGCCCCTTGTAATGCTGCACAGTGATGAGTGGCCCCTTATAATGCTGCACAGTGATTAGTGGCCCCTTGAAATGCTGCAGTGATTAGTGGCTCCTTATTATGCTGCACGGTGATTAGTGGCCCCTTATTATGCTGCACAGTGATGAGTGGCCCCTTATAATGCTGCAAGGTGATGAGTGGCCCCTTATAATGCTGCACAGTGATGAGTGGCCCCTTATAATGCTGCACAGTGATGAGTGGCCCCTTATAATGCTGCACAGTGATGAGTGGCCCCTTGTATTGCTGCACAGTGATTAGTGGCCCCTTACAATGCTGCTGCCGCAGCCTCAATTAAAAAAATGAAAAAAAAAACTATATACTCACCTTGTCACTGCTGCAGCTGCTGCTCCTCAGCGTTGCTGGCTCTGCAGTGACTGTTCAGGCAGAGGGCGCCTGCTAACTACGTCATGGCACCCTCTGACCTTAACGTCACTGCCAGAGGAAGCAAGACAGCAGAGCGATGCGCAGCGGTGGAATGGGGCACAGGTGAATATGGCTCCCCCCGTTATACTCACCTCTCCTGGCATGTCTCTGCAGCCCCCCGTGCTTGTTCCATCTTCTCAGTGCTGTTCTTCCTGCTTTCTGCGGTCACGTGGTGCCGCTCATTACATATGTGCATATTAATGAGGGTAATGAGCGTACCACGTGACCGCTGAAAGCAGGAAGAACAGCGCCGAGAAGATGGAATAAGCACGGGGGGCTGCAGAAACATGCCAGGAGAGGTGAGTATGATCTCCGACACCCCCCCCCGCTCCCCCTCCCTGGCCGACCCCCGGTATATGACTCGCGTATAAGCCGAGAGGGGGACTTTCAGCCCCAAAAAATGGGCTGAAAATCTCGACTTATACGCGAGTATATACTGTAAGCCTTTTTTGTCCTTTAAGACAGAAGAAACAAAACTATTAACTCTTCTTCTAAGGTCTGACTGTGAGCTCGGACCCTCCCCAGCTATTTGTTAGGGCACTCCAGGCTAAGGGGTTGTACTGCTATGCTCTGTTATTGCAGACTTCATCATCCCAATCATAGTTCATCATCAGCACATCAGCCCCATCATAGTCCATCATCAGCACATCAACCCCATCATAGTCCATCATCAGCACATCAGCCCCATCATAGTCCATCATCAGCACATCAGCCCCATCATAGTCCATCATCAGCATATCAGCCCCATCATTGTCCCATAATGAAAGAAGTGTTGTTGCGCATTCTTAACAGCCGCTTGTTCCAGACACCCTGTTCTTAGGATTGGTGGGGGTCCTGGCAGTGAAACACCCGTAATCAGCAAGTTATGATCTACCAATGGCTAGGGGATAACTTGCTGAGGAGGCAGAAGTTGGGGACTACTGTTTTTAAAGACCGCAATACCTATATCAGGAGCTGTAAAGAAATATATGTTTCTAAGCTTTATCTTGAGTCCATTTTCCTTGTCGATAATTCTTAGATAATTCTGGGAAAAAAAGTATTTTAATACATATAACAAACTTAAATTGTCTTTGGAGAATAAAGTCTATCGGCGGTCAGTGCAGTGTACTACATTAGTTTGTGGGACAGAACATGTTGATAAAGGGTCGGTCTCATCACTGCACTCACCGTCCATAAGCTTTATTAGGGTAGATATCCACAGAATATGGATATAGTAGATGTATACCCCCTCTCAGGAATCCTTCCCTCATATTAGCTATGATGACTACATTCCACTGCAAACAGCAGAAGAAACTTGAGGCGCACTATTTACAAGAGGAGTTTTCCCATACATTTATGTGTTATCCATAAAATATTCTATAAATGTCTGATAGGCAGAGGTCCCGGACGTGAAACCCGCATCTGTCTACAGACCTGGGGAACTATGAATGTACAGATGGCCATTCACTATTGGGGAGGTTCCTATAAGATCTGAGTACTCAGCCTTGTGTTTGGTTATTTTCATAGACCTTGACATGAGCGGCAGGGTACATATGAAACCAGTGCTCCACCCAATTCTTCCTGAAGCAATTTTGTGGCTGATTCAAGACCCCTGTACTATTGATTTGAGGGTTCCTAAATGGTTGGAGACCCACACCAGTCTAATGTATTTGAGATGTTGTACCCTCTTAACGAAAGATCAGAGGAAAATACCTTCAACAAAACTGCTGGTTGGGTCGGATGTGGTATTCTGAGCCACTTGGTTTGTTGTCTCACATGTTTATGCTTAAAGTTCTTAATGGTTTGTTCTTGTTGAGTTTATGGGACCTTTGTCTATACTGTACTGTTCCTTTTTCATTTTTTTAGATAAGCATTCCATACTGTTAGGTGAAGAACTGGTGCTACCCTTCTTCACATTGAGGCATCATCCTACCATTGTGATCAGAAGCCCTATAACCCGGCTTCATTGTTAGGATGCAGGATTTATATAAATTAGCTCTACTGGGGTCTTAAAAGTGCAGGCATTGAGGAAGAAGTACAAAATCAGCAGGCAAATGAGTAGTCAGAAACAAGCAAAGGTCAGGGCAGGCAGCAGTGCAGAAACATAACCGGAAACAAGCAGAGGTCAGGGCAGGCAGCAGTGCAAAAACATAACCGGAAACAACCATAAAACCAAAGAAAAAAAACGACCCACAGTCCATATAGTGCAGAATAATATACATTTTTATTAGTATCACAGATTAATAACCGGAAACAAGCAGAGGTCAGGGCAGGCGGCAGTGCAGAAGCATAATCCATTGAGCAAGCTGAGGTCAGGGCAGGCGGCAGTGCAGAAACATAATCCATTGAGCAAGCTGAGGTCAGGGCAGGCGGCAGTTCAAAAACATAATCCATTGAGCAAGCAGAGGTCAGGCAGGCGGCAGTGCAGAAACATAATCCATTGAGCAAGCAGAGGTCAGGGCAGGCGTCAGTTCAAAAACATAATCCATTGAGCAAGCAGAGGTCAGGGCAGGCGGCAGTTCAAAAACATAATCCACTGAGCAAGCAGAGGTCAAGGCAGGCGGCAGTGCAGAAACATAATCCATTGAGCAAGCAGAGGTCAGGGTAGGCGGCAGTTCAAAAACATAATCCATTGAGCAAGCAGAGGTCAAGGCAGGCGGCAGTGCAGAAACAATCCATTGAGCAAGCAGAGGTCAGGCAGGCGGCAGTTCAAAAACATAATCCATTGAGCAAGCAAAGGTCAGGGCAGGCGGCAGTGTAGATGCATAACTTTAAACAAGCAGAGGTCAGGGCAGGCGGCAGTATAGAAACATGATCCATTGATCAAGCCATAGTCAAAACCGGAAAATCTGTCTAAGAAGCAGCTGTGCAGAAGATGGTATGTGCTTGCTGCAAGCAACTCGCCACTACATTTTCCGCCGGCTAAATCAAAGTGCCGCGGAATTCTCTTCTCGGGAGAAAGATCTTCCTAGGACTTGGAAGGAAACCCAAATCTCTCTTGTAGGCACGTTGTACATCCTGTGGGCTCATCAGCATTACTTGCATGATCTTTCCAGTGGTATAGCTGACTGGCAGGTGTGGTGTAGGATTGTAGCCTTGTTTAGCAGTCACCTTAATACGCGGTTGATGGTCGTAAGGCATACTGAGGAGTATACGTGCTTGAGAGGGAGTTAGCTCCATCCAGGTGCATGGGGATGGGCTCCTGGGCAATGTGGCTGTTGTCTCTTCCTCATCTACTGTTCTGGTGAGTATCAGGCGTTCCTTCATACCCTCTGGCTCTGCGCTGATGTTTGCTGCAGGTTGTACGAATCGGCCTATTTCGGGCATTGTAGGATATGGTGGTGGACTTTTCAGTCTGGAATATCGGTCCTTTGCCTTTTCTGGTGTTTTGAACAGGCATTTAATAATTGACACGATATAATAAAGCACTGCCATCACATACCCCGTGAAGCCAGTTGGCCTTTGGTGGTGTTCAGGCCTCTGACTGTATAGGGATGTCCTGGCATGTGGGAGACGTCTCCGTGGTTGGAACTTTCCTCCAGCTACGGGTGCAGCCATTAGGCTGCCTTCCCCTCCACACACACAAAAGTGTGTGCGGATGGTAGAAAACACTCCCAAAAAAAAGAAATAAAAGTAAAAAAAATAAACAAAACAAGTAAAAAGTGATTTACAAGTCGCTCTGGGTTAGTGTTCAGCTCTCCTCTCTATCTCTGCTTGCCTCGCACTGACCGTTCTTGCGGAACATTCCATGACTCGTGGACAACGCTTCTGTGATGTCATAAAGACGAACATGGCAATGGGTCTAATATAGGAGAACTAGTTATGTTACCCATGGCAGACCATCCAATACCAGCTGCCACTGTACGGATAGGGGTTAGCTGGATTGGGATGAGATGTATAAAAACTTACCGGTACAATAGCGCAAGTCATTGCTTTATTTACTGTTTTTGCTTTTTTACCTGTTTACAGGCAAATCTTTCTATTTGATATTTTCAAACCTGTATAATTCTGTATCCTCATATGTGAGATAATGTGATGTATCTATTGTCAGCTCCTTCTAGGAATGTCTCCTCCTCTCTTCCCGGTAACACGGATCACCCGTGATGGGCACAGACCATTGCTGTAGTCGGAATTATTTCATATAGCTTCAGAATAAATGTTAAATAATATTGTATTTTTTCCATATAATTGGCTCAGATCACTTTTTTTAATTTGTCTGTAATTCTAAGTAGTGATAAAAAAATAAATAACCCCAAGTGTGAACCTGGTGTAGAACGTACAAATTGTCCAGAGTCTCTCCTGGGCCATGTTCACACGTGCAGAAGTGCTGCATTGTTTCCATAGGTATTCGCACTAAAGCAATCAAAACTTTTTATTGTATTTTTTTGTGGCAGTTTTTTCGAATGCATTTTTTTTAGTAGAGGAATGCTTCAGTTCCACAATTGGAGACTTCATTGGAATTTTGCATGAGTTTTTTATGCTCTCCATATAATATAGTGGAAAATATTAAACAAAAGCATCAAAAAGTTCACACTTCTGCTGCACCATTAGCCCCTGTATGTAGTACAGCTTAGGCCTCTTTCACACTTCAGTTTTTTGCATCAGTTCAAATCCGCCAAAAAGGCAGACAAGCGGATCCGTTCTGAACTGATGTGAACGGATGGCACAGGATCCTGAAAATGAGGAAATTTAAAGGAAATGCTGGTCGGGAAGGAGAGAGAGAGAGAGTTTTGTTGCAAGCTCCGTTTTGAAATCTTTGAGGATGGTGACGGACAGCAACTTTTGGCGGATCCTCAAAAAAAAAACGGATGAAACGGACAGCCATCCGTCACAATCCGCCATTAATGCAAGTCAATGGGGAAAAAACGGATCCTCCAAAAAAAATTGAGGATCCGTTTTTGTCAAAACCTGACGGATTGTGACTGATTGCAAAAAACTGAAGTGTGAAAGGGGCCTTAGGGAGCGATAAATGAAGTGAAAAGAAAAGTAAAACAACAAAAAAAGATTTAAACAAATCTGAAAAAAAACTCATAAAAGTTCAATTTTCCTCCATTGAAAATGAACATAAAAAAAAATGTCAAGTGATATCGCCACATCCAGCAAAGTCCGAGCTATCAAAATATAAAAATAATTAACCCAATTGGTAAACACAAAAAATTTAAAAACGCCAACATTGCGGTATTTTTTGGTCGCTGCAATACCACTTAAAATACGTAACAAGCAACTAAAATGTCATATGTATCCCAAAGTAATATCCATAATAACGTCTCGCCTTATGAAAAAATAATCCCTCTCATAGCTCTATTGAACGAAAAAGTAAAACTACGGGTCTCGGAAAATGGCAACACAAACTCCAACATATTTTTTATTTCAAAGTCTTGATTTTTTTTCTACCACTAAAATAATTTAAAAATCTGGGCACGTTTAGTATCTCTGTAATCATACTGATGAGGAGAATCATATTACATGGTCATTTTTACCACATAATGTACGCCGTAAACATAATTAAGGTCAGAATTGCGTTTTTTTTCACAATTTTCCCATTTCCCTGTACATTGTGTGTCAGGATAAGTCACAACCACTGCCACCAATATTTCTTGAACACCACTTGCTCACGACACACCTGCCCTGGGATGTTACTATAAAGGTGAACCTCCCATATTCTTTTGTCCACTCACCTAAGCGCACCCCGCAGACAGTTCTCACATCCACATCACACTGTTTGCTGCTATCGGTCACTGTTTTGATAGGCCAGTGAGACACCTGCGCTGGGTCACACACTAGCACACATGCCACCCAGCTTTTCTGAGCCCCTGATAGGTGCTCTTCTTTTACTTTTGTATACACATACAGCAAAACACAACCAAGGTATACTCGCCGTCCTCAGGGTTTGGGGGACGTTTAGCGCAGAAAAGAACAAACTTATTAAAATTTAGATTTAAAGGGATCCTGTCAGCAGGATTGTGAACAGTAAAGTACAGACAGTGTCAGGTCTACGCTGTTATACTGATTAAAATGAGGTGACCTGGGTGATGAAATGCATCTTGTGGTTGTTGTGTAATCTGTATTTGTAAATTTCAGTTATTGAGATTCTGGTGCTCCGGGTGTTTGTGGGGTTACAAAAAAAAGGTTTGCATTCATCAAAATGGTGCCTGTGCTGTAGTATAATACATGACTAATATCAATATGTAGACATGTGTAAGGGGTTGAGAGTCTTACCCCTTTAAACCCCCATGTTGCTGTTGTACTTGTATATATATTTATATATATGTTATACCATTGTTGCGCATTATCGTATATTTCATGTTGCTGTATTATTTATATAGCATAAGCTATGTTTCTGCACCTTGTACTTGGTAGGGACAGTGCAGTCTGGGCTATGGTCACTAGATGGGGCACTGAGCTCATTGCACAGTAGATGTAGCTGTAGGACATATAGGAGTTAACTGTAGGAGGGGATAGCTGGAGAATAAGCCAGGATGGTCTTCCAGTTTCAGGCAGTCAGAGGCCTGACCCCTTTGTGCTCGGGTGGGCTATATGCCTGAGCTGCCTAACTACCCCGTGATGTTAAAGCTGATGCCCAGCCATCTAGAGAAGAACACGGTACTGCAGAATCAGCAATAAAGTGGAAAAGAGTGTAAGTAAACAGAGGAAGATTGAAGGTTACCGTAAAAGGGTACGGGCAGGTCACTCCAGAATGTGGTGGAAAGCTACGTGGGCTGAATCTCTGATGTCCGGGGCGAAACATGCTGGAGAGCGCTTCACCGTGGTGACGCTATACAGGGAGGACACTGAGGAGCCATCTGAGACGCTTCGTCAAACGGAAACACTGCAAGGAACAGTGAAGGGAAAGATGAAGTAATGTGCTGTCTTTACTGTGATGAAAATGCTGGAAACTATGTGGATGTGCTGTGTCCTGAAGAAAATAAATTTGCTCAGTTAAGAGTTGCCCTGGACTGTGTCTCTATTCATTGGGATCAAGGATCAGCATCAAGTCGGCGTAGCAAAGGGGACGCTGACGGCACGGTGAGTATTCACCGTACCATGCAAGAGAAGAGGTACCGTTTTCCTGTAGAGGGAGGTCAGGGTATACAATGCCCGAACCCGAAATACTCAGCCACGACTACTGCCCTGGCTGACCTTTACACATAAAGTGTAGAAGTCGGGGGGGAAAGTGGGGAATGTGGTCTAGAAGTGATCAAGTATAGTGTGTTATTTTCTGCAGCAAACGTGTCCTGGCTGGAAGAGGAAGAAAAGCGAAGATGAATCGCTACAAATACAGAGGTCACTGGTAAGTCAGTGATTTACCTGGACACTTACATTATATAGTATATACAGAGCTCCTGTGTATAATGTCACTGGTGATCCTTGTATTACCTGTACGCTGACTATATGCAGAGCTCCTGTGTATAATGTTACTGGTGAGTCACTGTATTACCTGTACACTATACACTATATACAGAACTCCTGTGTATGTCTCCAGTGATCATTCTATTACTTGTACACTGACATTATATATACAGACAGGTAGCGTCGGACTGATTCTCCGGTGGGCCCTGGCATCTGGTGGGCCCTGGCACCTCTACTGGTATACAGGGACAGCAGTTGCCTAGGGCCCCCACTGCTCCAGGGGCCCCCAGCCAGTGCCACACAGCTGCTATGGGGGCCCTGCCAGCGGAGCAGCAGCGGGTGTCAGGAGGCAGGAGCCACTGTCCCCACTACTAAAGAGAAATGAATATTCATTCACTCTCGGCCTTCACTCACCCCGGGGCCCCGCTCCCCAACCTAGGCAGCCGGCGCCGCGCTCAATTGCAGTGGAAGAGAGAGCATCTCTCTCCCATCAGTCCCCTCTGCTCCTGACTCACAGCCGATGCGCGATGACGTCACTTCATCGCGCACCCGCTGTGTGTCTGGCAGACGGGTCAGCTGCTGACACTGAAGCCGTCATCAGCGTGGGAGCAGGAGGAGAGGTGAGTATTGTGGTTTGTTTTTTATATATCTCTATATCTATCTATATCTATCTCTATATCTATCTGTCTCTATATCTATATATCTCTATATCTATCTATTTCTATCTGTATATCTATATCTCTATCTCTATATCTATCTGTCTCTATCTTAGATATAGAGATAGATATAGATAGATAGATAGATATAGAGGTAGATATAGATAGATATAAATAGTCTATATCCATCTATCTCTATACCTATCTATATCTATCTCTATCTATTATCTTTATATCTATCCATCTATATATCATCTATCCATAGATCTATCTATTTATCCCCTATCTATCTATCTATATACCTATCTATAGCTATCACTATCTATTATCTTTATATCTATCTATCTATCTTTCTATCTATCTATCCATATATCTATTTATCCCCTATCTATCTATTTATCTATCTATATCTATCTAGGTCTATCTATCTCTATAGCTACCTATATCTTTCACTATCTATTATCTTTATATCTTTATATCTATCTGTCTATCCATAGATCTATCTATCTATTATCTATCTATACATCTAATTATCACATATCTATCTATCTATCTATCTATCTAGTGTTATACCCTATGAGGGGGCAGCATTATACCCTATGAGGGGGTGCATTATACCCTATGAGGGGGGAGAAGCATTATACCCTATGAGGGGGCAGCCTTATACCCTATGAGGGGGTGCAATATACCTTATCTTCCAACAAAATTAATTCTAAGTCCTCCATTTTGTTGGCGAGGCTTCTGGCATTTGTATACATGCACTTTATGTATGTCTGTACCTCTATTTCTTAAATTATTAACTGTTCTAACCTCACCCCCCATGCCACTACCACCCCCAATTTCATTATTTGTGCCCAGGTCTCTATCTACACAGTCTTCCCCTCTTATAAAATGAATACCCTCCCCTAGTTCCAAATTTAAACACTCCTCCACCCTTCTAGCCATTTTTTTCCCCAGCACAGCTGCACCCTCCCCATTGAGGTGCAGCCCGTCCCTAGCGTAGAACCTGTAGCCAACTGAGAAGTCGGCCCAGTTCTCCAGGAACCCAAACCCCTCCTTCCTACACTAATTCTTGAACCACTTATTAACTTCCCTAATCTCCTCTCTGGCGTGGCACGTGGTACAGGAAATATTTCCAAAAATACCACCTTGGAGGTCCTTGCCTTAAGATTGCAGCCTAATTCCCTGAAATCATCTTTAAGGACCTTCCACCTACCTCTGTGTCATTTGTACCAATGTGCACCATGACCGCTGGATCCTCACCAGCCCCTCCCAGTAATCTGTCAACCCGGTCAGCGATGTGTCAGACTTGCGCGCCAGATAGGCAGCACACCGTTCGACGATCCCTTTCTTTGTGACAGATTGCCCTATCTGTTCCCCTAATAATTGAGTCCCCCACTACCAGCACCTGTCTGGCCTGCCCTGCTCTCCTATTTCTCCCCTTACTGGAGCATATACTCCTCTGGCTTTCAGAGGACATGCCTTGCTGCAGCAGTGCTACCCCTGCACTGACACTCCCCTCATCTGCCAACTTGGCAAACTTATTGGGTTGTGCCAGATCAGGACTAGCCTCCCTGGCACTCTTCTGTCTACCCCACCTTCTAACTGTCACCCATCTTACTGCTTCACTGTCCTGCAGCTCCAACCTAGCATCCCCCCCTCATCTATCTCATTGAGCGTCTGCTCAGTGAGTAGAAGTCTCCTTTCCATATTGTCTATTGATCTCAGTGTTGCCAGCTGCACATTTAAATCCAGTATCTGGGCTTCCAAATGCACAATGTGCTCACATCTCGCACAGCAGTATGCACCCTCGACTGGCTGGTCAAGGATTGCGTACATGCGGCAAGACGTACACTGGATGGCATTGGCAATAGTGGAGCACATTCCTAATGGGGATTGCACCAGACAGAAAAGATAAGTAAAAATAAATAAAAAGTATTAATAAAATATAACAGCAATTCAGTAATACCTCCTTTGCAAACTCCCTGAATCCAAAGTCACTGAATCACAAGTCACACACTTACCACCGTTCGCACTTACGCTCAGGTCACACTCAGCTCGTTTACACTCGCTCAGGCAGAAGATTTAAAGAGATTTTTTTTTTCCCTTCACCAGCAAACCACCCTGCTGCTCAATGCACTTCCAAAAGCTCCTGTGTATAATTTCACTGGTGGTCACTGTATTACACTGACACTGTATGCAGATCTTCTGTGTATAAATATCAGGATCCTGTCAGCGTCGGCGAACTGCCACGGCTGAGCAGCGTGACTCACCCCTACTGCGGGAGGGCCCGGGGTCCGATACTGCAGGGAAAGTTGAGGCAGACGGGACCTGCGATGCTGAAGGTAGTAAGAAGTACAAGGACCTACGATCATGTGACCACAGGGGGCGGGGCTTAGTGTCCCACTTCTGAAGATGATTGTAGGACTCTACTACAGGAATCCTGGAGTAGAGGCGAGGGGAACTCAGGTCAGACAAACGGGCGGTCATACATGGAGAGGGCGGCGCGATACCAGAGGGGCGAGCAGAGAGTAGTCAGAACGTAAGCAATGAGTCATACATGGAGATAGCTGCACAGTACAAGAGGGGCAATCAGAGAATAGTCAGGTCATAGGCAATGAGTCATACACAGAGATAGCAACGCAGTACAAGAGGGACAGGCAGAACTCGTAACAGGGACAGAACCAGATCAAAACCAAACAAGCATAAAGTATTACAGTCACAAAGCACACCAGGGTCACACACACTCGGCCAAGGGTCTGAGTATAAACGATGAGGAATGAGCCCACAATGAGGCTTTAAAAAGCCTCCCAGAATCTCAGAGTGAGGCCATCCACATTAACCTCTGAACTACCTAATCCCACAAGCTGAGCAAACCTTGACAATAATGTTGCCAGTGATCACTGAGCTCCTGTGTATAATGTCACTGGTAATCACTGTATTACCTGTACACTGACACTATATACAGAGGTACTGTGTATAATGTCACTGGTGGTAATAACAGTGTTGTTATTATTGTGGTTTGTATTCATAATCAGTACTGTAGTATTCCATCAATAAGTGGTGGTAATTTGTGGACTGTTCACAGTGTGGAAGTATTTCTCCGTGTATGAATTATTATTTGGTCCCTATATGCTGGTAATATGTCATATTATTCGGTCACTATGTGGTGGTAATATGTGGTCTGGTCATGGTGTGGTTGTATTTGTGCCTTTTATGTGATATGATGCGGGTACTATGTGGTCTGGTCATGGTGTGGTGGTATTTCTCCCCTGTATGTGGTATTATTGGTCTTGGTACAGTGGATTGTGTTGTGTTTGACGGTCATTAGTCTTCTCTGATATTAATTAGGAGAATATTCTTTATTTCCATTAGAGATTAAATACTTTGTAAACAGCGGCAGAGATGCACTTACAGGGGTTTCCTGTGGAAAAACGTAATCTCCTATTCACAGGACAAGTGATAACGTATTGATTGGGGGGGTCTAACTACTTGGACCCATTCAGCAAAATGTGGAACTTTTTATCCCCATTAGACTGGAGTGGCATGTCCGACTTGACAACTGATCCATTCATTCCCTCAGTGGCTGCACTTGTATTTTTATAGAAGCTCCAAAGAGAATGAATGAAGCTTCGGTCAGATATCTAACCTGCTGCTCCATTTTAAAATGGGGATAAGTGTCCTATCAACGATAAAACTTTCTCATTCTTCCGGTCGGTGCAGTTTCTAATGGTCGGACGTATGCGATCAGCTATCCTATAGAGCCCATGGATCGGTGATAAATTGTTTTAACCAAAGAACCACATTAATGTAAACTACCGTAATTATACATCCCAGTTATGGGGGTGCACAGTAGATGTGCAGGAGCCGCCTGTGTTTTACAGCCGATGCTCCACTATAATGGGGATAACGACTGACAGATATTAGCATATAGCTGTAGGATGGGGCCCTAGAGTCCATTCCCCTGGTGGGCCCCAGACACCCCAGTTCGACCCTGAATATACATCATTGTGGATTATCAGATACCGGATTTAGGGAAATTTCTCTGTAATATGGAAGGCAATGACATGAATAGATAGCAAAATCTGGTTTGTCTACAATCTTTTTTATTTGTTAGGTTCTTTCCTGTTACAGCACTTCTCTCCTGTAGTATAAACCTTCTCTCACACTAGTGCTAGCACTAAACCTTGGTTTGCCTTCTTCTAAAGTCTCTGTTGTCCCCGCAGACTTAGAGATTTCCAGCATTACTCCATGCAGCCATAAGGACCTTCTCTCTTTACTCCTTGGGTTTCCGCTGTCCTAGCAGGAAGTGAGAAACGTTCTCGTAAATCACAAGGATGGTACAGCAGGCGGGGTCGCTCAAAATAACTTGGGGGCAATTTTCTTTAGAAGTCCGTATATACTCGCGTATAAGCCGACCCATGTATAAGCCGACCACCCTAATTTTGTCACAAAAAACTGGGAAAACTTATTGACTCGCCTATAAACCTAGGGTGGAAAATGCCGAAGCTACTGGTAAATTTCAAAAATAAAATGGGCCCCATAAGATGCTCCATAAAGTTCATGATGGCCCCATATAATGCTCCATAAAGTTCATGATGGGTTCCATAAGATGCTCCATACAAAAATATGCCTAATAATGCTGCACAGTGAATAATGGTAGCCCTATTACATGGTCCATAATAACATATGCCCCATATAATGCTTCACAGTGATTGGTGGCCCCTTATAATGCTGCATGGAGAGTGGCCCCTTATAATGCTGCACAATGATTAGTGGCCCCTTATAATGCTGCACAGTGATTAGTGGCCCCTTATAATGCTGCACAGTGATTAGTGGCCCCTTATAATGCTGCACAGTGATTAGTGGCCCCTTATAATGCTGCACATTGATTAGTGGCCCCTTACAATGCTGCACGGTGATTAGTGGCCACTTATAATGCTGCACAGTGATTAGTGGCCCCTTGAAATGCTGCAGTGATTAGTGGCCCCTTATGCTGCACGGTGATTAGTGGCCCTTTGTAATGCTGCACAGTGATTAGTGGCCCCGTATAATGCTGCACAGTAATGAGAGGCCCCCTTATAATGCTGCACAGTAATGAGTGGCCTCTTATAATGCAGCACAGTGATGAGTGGCCCCATATAATGCTGCACAGTGATTACTGGCCCCATATAATGCTGCACAGTGATTACTGGCCCCATATAATGCTGCACAGTGATTAGTGGCCCCTTGTAATGCTGCACAGTGATTAGTGGCCCCTTGTAATGCTGCACAGTGATTAGTGGCCCCTTGTAATGCTGCACAGTTATTAGTGGCCCCTTGTAATGCTGCACAGTGATGAGTGGCCCCTTGTAATGCTGCACAGTGATGAGTGGCCCCTTATAATGCTGCACAGTGATTAGTGGCCCCTTGAAATGCTGCAGTGATTAGTGGCTCCTTATTATGCTGCACGGTGATTAGTGGCCCCTTATTATGCTGCACGGTGATGAGTGGCCCCTTATAATGCTGCAAGGTGATGAGTGGCCCCTTATAATGCTGCACAGTGATGAGTGGCCCCTTATAATGCTGCACAGTGATGAGTGGCCCCTTATAATGCTGCACAGTGATGAGTGGCCCCTTATAATGCTGCACAGTGATGAGTGGCCCCTTGTATTGCTGCACAGTGATTAGTGGCCCCTTACAATGCTGCTGCCGCAGCCTCAATTAAAAAAATGAAAAAAAAAACTATATACTCACCTTGTCACTGCTGCAGCTGCTGCTCCTCAGCGTTGCTGGCTCTGCAGTGACTGTTCAGGCAGAGGGCGCCTGCTAACTACGTCATGGCACCCTCTGACCTTAACGTCACTGCCAGAGGAAGCAAGACAGCAGAGCGATGCGCAGCGGTGGAATGGGGCACAGGTGAATATGGCTCCCCCCGTTATACTCACCTCTCCTGGCATGTCTCTGCAGCCCCCCGTGCTTGTTCCATCTTCTCAGTGCTGTTCTTCCTGCTTTCTGCGGTCACGTGGTGCCGCTCATTACATATGTGCATATTAATGAGGGTAATGAGCGTACCACGTGACCGCTGAAAGCAGGAAGAACAGCGCCGAGAAGATGGAATAAGCACGGGGGGCTGCAGAAACATGCCAGGAGAGGTGAGTATGATCTCCGACACCCCCCCCCGCTCCCCCTCCCTGGCCGACCCCCGGTATATGACTCGCGTATAAGCCGAGAGGGGGACTTTCAGCCCCAAAAAATGGGCTGAAAATCTCGACTTATACGCGAGTATATACTGTAAGCCTTTTTTGTCCTTTAAGACAGAAGAAACAAAACTATTAACTCTTCTTCTAAGGTCTGACTGTGAGCTCGGACCCTCCCCAGCTATTTGTTAGGGCACTCCAGGCTAAGGGGTTGTACTGCTATGCTCTGTTATTGCAGACTTCATCATCCCAATCATAGTTCATCATCAGCACATCAGCCCCATCATAGTCCATCATCAGCACATCAACCCCATCATAGTCCATCATCAGCACATCAGCCCCATCATAGTCCATCATCAGCACATCAGCCCCATCATAGTCCATCATCAGCATATCAGCCCCATCATTGTCCCATAATGAAAGAAGTGTTGTTGCGCATTCTTAACAGCCGCTTGTTCCAGACACCCTGTTCTTAGGATTGGTGGGGGTCCTGGCAGTGAAACACCCGTAATCAGCAAGTTATGATCTACCAATGGCTAGGGGATAACTTGCTGAGGAGGCAGAAGTTGGGGACTACTGTTTTTAAAGACCGCAATACCTATATCAGGAGCTGTAAAGAAATATATGTTTCTAAGCTTTATCTTGAGTCCATTTTCCTTGTCGATAATTCTTAGATAATTCTGGGAAAAAAAGTATTTTAATACATATAACAAACTTAAATTGTCTTTGGAGAATAAAGTCTATCGGCGGTCAGTGCAGTGTACTACATTAGTTTGTGGGACAGAACATGTTGATAAAGGGTCGGTCTCATCACTGCACTCACCGTCCATAAGCTTTATTAGGGTAGATATCCACAGAATATGGATATAGTAGATGTATACCCCCTCTCAGGAATCCTTCCCTCATATTAGCTATGATGACTACATTCCACTGCAAACAGCAGAAGAAACTTGAGGCGCACTATTTACAAGAGGAGTTTTCCCATACATTTATGTGTTATCCATAAAATATTCTATAAATGTCTGATAGGCAGAGGTCCCGGACGTGAAACCCGCATCTGTCTACAGACCTGGGGAACTATGAATATACAGATGGCCATTCACTATTGGGGAGGTTCCTATAAGATCTGAGTACTCAGCCTTGTGTTTGGTTATTTTCATAGACCTTGACATGAGCGGCAGGGTACATATGAAACCAGTGCTCCACCCAATTCTTCCTGAAGCAATTTTGTGGCTGATTCAAGACCCCTGTACTATTGATTTGAGGGTTCCTAAATGGTTGGAGACCCACACCAGTCTAATGTATTTGAGATGTTGTACCCTCTTAACGAAAGATCAGAGGAAAATACCTTCAACAAAACTGCTGGTTGGGTCGGATGTGGTATTCTGAGCCACTTGGTTTGTTGTCTCATATGTTTATGCTTAAAGTTCTTAATGGTTTGTTCTTGTTGAGTTTATGGGACCTTTGTCTATACTGTACTGTTCCTTTTTCATTTTTTTAGATAAGCATTCCATACTGTTAGGTGAAGAACTGGTGCTACCCTTCTTCACATTGAGGCATCATCCTACCATTGTGATCAGAAGCCCTATAACCCGGCTTCATTGTTAGGATGCAGGATTTATATAAATTAGCTCTACTGGGGTCTTAAAAGTGCAGGCATTGAGGAAGAAGTACAAAATCAGCAGGCAAATGAGTAGTCAGAAACAAGCAAAGGTCAGGGCAGGCAGCAGTGCAGAAACATAACCGGAAACAAGCAGAGGTCAGGGCAGGCAGCAGTGCAAAAACATAACCGGAAACAACCATAAAACCAAAGAAAAAAAACGACCCACAGTCCATATAGTGCAGAATAATATACATTTTTATTAGTATCACAGATTAATAACCGGAAACAAGCAGAGGTCAGGGCAGGCGGCAGTGCAGAAGCATAATCCATTGAGCAAGCTGAGGTCAGGGCAGGCGGCAGTGCAGAAACATAATCCATTGAGCAAGCTGAGGTCAGGGCAGGCGGCAGTTCAAAAACATAATCCATTGAGCAAGCAGAGGTCAGGCAGGCGGCAGTGCAGAAACATAATCCATTGAGCAAGCAGAGGTCAGGGCAGGCGTCAGTTCAAAAACATAATCCATTGAGCAAGCAGAGGTCAGGGCAGGCGGCAGTTCAAAAACATAATCCACTGAGCAAGCAGAGGTCAAGGCAGGCGGCAGTGCAGAAACAATCCATTGAGCAAGCAGAGGTCAGGCAGGCGGCAGTTCAAAAACATAATCCATTGAGCAAGCAAAGGTCAGGGCAGGCGGCAGTGTAGATGCATAACTTTAAACAAGCAGAGGTCAGGGCAGGCGGCAGTATAGAAACATGATCCATTGATCAAGCCATAGTCAAAACCGGAAAATCTGTCTAAGAAGCAGCTGTGCAGAAGATGGTATGTGCTTGCTGCAAGCAACTCGCCACTACATTTTCCGCCGGCTAAATCAAAGTGCGCGGAATTCTCTTCTCGGGAGAATGATCTTCCTAGGACTTGGAAGGAAACCCAAATCTCTCTTGTAGGCACGTTGTACATCCTGTGGGCTCATCAGCATTACTTGCATGATCTTTCCAGTGGTATAGCTGACTGGCAGGTGTGGTGTAGGATTGTAGCCTTGTTTAGCAGTCACCTTAATACGCGGTTGATGGTCGTAAGGCATACTGAGGAGTATACGTGCTTGAGAGGGAGTTAGCTCCATCCAGGTGCATGGGGATGGGCTCCTGGGCAATGTGGCTGTTGTCTCTTCCTCATCTACTGTTCTGGTGAGTATCAGGCGTTCCTTCATACCCTCTGGCTCTGCGCTGATGTTTGCTGCAGGTTGTACGAATCGGCCTATTTCGGGCATTGTAGGATATGGTGGTGGACTTTTCAGTCTGGAATATCGGTCCTTTGCCTTTTCTGGTGTTTTGAACAGGCATTTAATAATTGACACGATATAATAAAGCACTGCCATCACATACCCCGTGAAGCCAGTTGGCCTTTGGTGGTGTTCAGGCCTCTGACTGTATAGGGATGTCCTGGCATGTGGGAGACGTCTCCGTGGTTGGAACTTTCCTCCAGCTACGGGTGCAGCCATTAGGCTGCCTTCCCCTCCACACACACAAAAGTGTGTGCGGATGGTAGAAAACACTCCCAAAAAAAAGAAATAAAAGTAAAAAAAATAAACAAAACAAGTAAAAAGTGATTTACAAGTCGCTCTGGGTTAGTGTTCAGCTCTCCTCTCTATCTCTGCTTGCCTCGCACTGACCGTTCTTGCGGAACATTCCATGACTCGTGGACAACGCTTCTGTGATGTCATAAAGACGAACATGGCAATGGGTCTAATATAGGAGAACTAGTTATGTTACCCATGGCAGACCATCCAATACCAGCTGCCACTGTACGGATAGGGGTTAGCTGGATTGGGATGAGATGTATAAAAACTTACCGGTACAATAGCGCAAGTCATTGCTTTATTTACTGTTTTTGCTTTTTTACCTGTTTACAGGCAAATCTTTCTATTTGATATTTTCAAACCTGTATAATTCTGTATCCTCATACGTGAGATAATGTGATGTATCTATTGTCAGCTTCTTCCAGGAATGTCTCCTCCTCTCTTCCCGGTAACACGGATCACCCGTGATGGGCACAGACCATTGCTGTAGTCAGAATTATTTCATATAGCTTCAGAATAAATGTTAAATAATATTGTATTTTTTCCATATAATTGGCTCAGATCACTTTTTTTAATTTGTCTGTAATTCTAAGTAGTGATAAAAAAATAAATAACCCCAAGTGTGAACCTGGTGTAGAACGTACAAATTGTCCAGAGTCTCTCCTGGGCCATGTTCACACGTGCAGAAGTGCTGCATTGTTTCCATAGGTATTCGCACTAAAGCAATCAAAACTTTTTATTGTATTTTTTTGTGGCAGTTTTTTCGAATGCATTTTTTTTAGTAGAGGAATGCTTCAGTTCCACAATTGGAGACTTCATTGGAATTTTGCATGCGTTTTTTATGCTCTCCATATACTATAGTGGAAAATATTAAACAAAAGCATCAAAAAGTTCACACTTCTGCTGCACCATTAGCCCCTGTATGTAGTACAGCTTAGGCCTCTTTCACACTTCAGTTTTTTGCATCAGTTCAAATCCGCCAAAAAGGCAGACAAGCGGATCCGTTCTGAACTGATGTGAACGGATGGCACAGGATCCTGAAAATGAGGAAATTTAAAGGAAACGCTGGTCGGGAAGGAGAGAGAGAGAGAGAGAGTTTTGTTGCAAGCTCCGTTTTGAAATCTTTGAGGATGGTGACGGACAGCAACTTTTGGCGGATCCTCAAAAAAAAAACGGATGAAACGGACAGCCATCCGTCACAATCCGCCATTAATGCAAGTCAATGGGGAAAAAACGGATCCTCCAAAAAAAATTGAGGATCCGTTTTTGTCAAAACCTGACGGATTGTGACTGATTGCAAAAAACTGAAGTGTGAAAGGGGCCTTAGGGAGCGATAAATGAAGTGAAAAGAAAAGTAAAACAACAAAAAAAGATTTAAACAAATCTGAAAAAAAACTCATAAAAGTTCAATTTTCCTCCATTGAAAATGAACATAAAAAAAAATGTCAAGTGATATCGCCACATCCAGCAAAGTCCGAGCTATCAAAATATAAAAATAATTAACCCAATTGGTAAACACAAAAAATTTAAAAACGCCAACATTGCGGTATTTTTTGGTCGCTGCAATACCACTTAAAATACGTAACAAGCAACTAAAATGTCATATGTATCCCAAAGTAATATCCATAATAACGTCTCGCCTTATGAAAAAATAATCCCTCTCATAGCTCTATTGAACGAAAAAGTAAAACTACGGGTCTCGGAAAATGGCAACACAAACTCCAACATATTTTTTATTTCAAAGTCTTGATTTTTTTTCTACCACTAAAATAATTTAAAAATCTGGGCACGTTTAGTATCTCTGTAATCATACTGATGAGGAGAATCATATTACATGGTCATTTTTACCACATAATGTACGCCGTAAACATAATTAAGGTCAGAATTGCGTTTTTTTTCACAATTTTCCCATTTCCCTGTACATTGTGTGTCAGGATAAGTCACAACCACTGCCACCAATATTTCTTGAACACCACTTGCTCACGACACACCTGCCCTGGGATGTTACTATAAAGGTGAACCTCCCATATTCTTTTGTCCACTCACCTAAGCGCACCCCGCAGACAGTTCTCACATCCACATCACACTGTTTGCTGCTATCGGTCACTGTTTTGATAGGCCAGTGAGACACCTGCGCTGGGTCACACACTAGCACACATGCCACCCAGCTTTTCTGAGCCCCTGATAGGTGCTCTTCTTTTACTTTTGTATACACATACAGCAAAACACAACCAAGGTATACTCGCCGTCCTCAGGGTTTGGGGGACGTTTAGCGCAGAAAAGAACAAACTTATTAAAATTTAGATTTAAAGGGATCCTGTCAGCAGGATTGTGAACAGTAAAGTACAGACAGTGTCAGGTCTACGCTGTTATACTGATTAAAATGAGGTGACCTGGGTGATGAAATGCATCTTGTGGTTGTTGTGTAATCTGTATTTGTAAATTTCAGTTATTGAGATTCTGGTGCTCCGGGTGTTTGTGGGGTTACAAAAAAAAGGTTTGCATTCATCAAAATGGTGCCTGTGCTGTAGTATAATACATGACTAATATCAATATGTAGACATGTGTAAGGGGTTGAGAGTCTTACCCCTTTAAACCCCCATGTTGCTGTTGTACTTGTATATATATTTATATATATGTTATACCATTGTTGCGCATTATCGTATATTTCATGTTGCTGTATTATTTATATAGCATAAGCTATGTTTCTGCACCTTGTACTTGGTAGGGACAGTGCAGTCTGGGCTATGGTCACTAGATGGGGCACTGAGCTCATTGCACAGTAGATGTAGCTGTAGGACATATAGGAGTTAACTGTAGGAGGGGATAGCTGGAGAATAAGCCAGGATGGTCTTCCAGTTTCAGGCAGTCAGAGGCCTGACCCCTTTGTGCTCGGGTGGGCTATATGCCTGAGCTGCCTAACTACCCCGTGATGTTAAAGCTGATGCCCAGCCATCTAGAGAAGAACACGGTACTGCAGAATCAGCAATAAAGTGGAAAAGAGTGTAAGTAAACAGAGGAAGATTGAAGGTTACCGTAAAAGGGTACGGGCAGGTCACTCCAGAATGTGGTGGAAAGCTACGTGGGCTGAATCTCTGATGTCCGGGGCGAAACATGCTGGAGAGCGCTTCACCGTGGTGACGCTATACAGGGAGGACACTGAGGAGCCATCTGAGACGCTTCGTCAAACGGAAACACTGCAAGGAACAGTGAAGGGAAAGATGAAGTAATGTGCTGTCTTTACTGTGATGAAAATGCTGGAAACTATGTGGATGTGCTGTGTCCTGAAGAAAATAAATTTGCTCAGTTAAGAGTTGCCCTGGACTGTGTCTCTATTCATTGGGATCAAGGATCAGCATCAAGTCGGCGTAGCAAAGGGGACGCTGACGGCACGGTGAGTATTCACCGTACCATGCAAGAGAAGAGGTACCGTTTTCCTGTAGAGGGAGGTCAGGGTATACAATGCCCGAACCCGAAATACTCAGCCACGACTACTGCCCTGGCTGACCTTTACACATAAAGTGTAGAAGTCGGGGGGGAAAGTGGGGAATGTGGTCTAGAAGTGATCAAGTATAGTGTGTTATTTTCTGCAGCAAACGTGTCCTGGCTGGAAGAGGAAGAAAAGCGAAGATGAATCGCTACAAATACAGAGGTCACTGGTAAGTCAGTAATTTACCTGGACACTTACATTATATAGTATATACAGAGCTCCTGTGTATAATGTCACTGGTGATCCTTGTATTACCTGTACGCTGACTATATGCAGAGCTCCTGTGTATAATGTTACTGGTGAGTCACTGTATTACCTGTACACTATACACTATATACAGAACTCCTGTGTATGTCTCCAGTGATCATTCTATTACTTGTACACTGACATTATATATACAGACAGGTAGCGTCGGACTGATTCTCCGGTGGGCCCTGGCATCTGGTGGGCCCTGGCACCTCTACTGGTATACAGGGACAGCAGTTGCCTAGGGCCCCCACTGCTCCAGGGGCCCCCAGCCAGTGCCACACAGCTGCTATGGGGGCCCTGCCAGCGGAGCAGCAGCGGGTGTCAGGAGGCAGGAGCCACTGTCCCCACTACTAAAGAGAAATGAATATTCATTCACTCTCGGCCTTCACTCACCCCGGGGCCCCGCTCCCCAACCTAGGCAGCCGGCGCCGCGCTCAATTGCAGTGGAAGAGAGAGCATCTCTCTCCCATCAGTCCCCTCTGCTCCTGACTCACAGCCGATGCGCGATGACGTCACTTCATCGCGCACCCGCTGTGTGTCTGGCAGACGGGTCAGCTGCTGACACTGAAGCCGTCATCAGCGTGGGAGCAGGAGGAGAGGTGAGTATTGTGGTTTGTTTTTTATATATCTCTAAATCTATCTATATCTATCTCTATATCTATCTGTCTCTATATCTATATATCTCTATATCTATCTATTTCTATCTGTATATCTATATCTCTATCTCTATATCTATCTGTCTCTATCTTAGATATAGAGATAGATATAGATAGATAGATAGATATAGAGGTAGATATAGATAGATATAAATAGTCTATATCCATCTATCTCTATACCTATCTATATCTATCTCTATCTATTATCTTTATATCTATCCATCTATATATCATCTATCCATAGATCTATCTATTTATCCCCTATCTATCTATCTATATACCTATCTATAGCTATCACTATCTATTATCTTTATATCTATCTATCTATCTATCTATCTTTCTATCTATCTATCCATATATCTATTTATCCCCTATCTATCTATTTATCTATCTATATCTATCTAGGTCTATCTATCTCTATAGCTACCTATATCTTTCACTATCTATTATCTTTATATCTTTATATCTATCTGTCTATCCATAGATCTATCTATCTATTATCTATCTATACATCTAATTATCACATATCTATCTATCTATCTATCTATCTAGTGTTATACCCTATGAGGGGGCAGCATTATACCCTATGAGGGGGTGCATTATACCCTATGAGGGGGGAGAAGCATTATACCCTATGAGGGGGCAGCCTTATACCCTATGAGGGGGTGCAATATACCTTATCTTCCAACAAAATTAATTCTAAGTCCTCCATTTTGTTGGCGAGGCTTCTGGCATTTGTATACATGCACTTTATGTATGTCTGTACCTCTATTTCTTAAATTATTAACTGTTCTAACCTCACCCCCCATGCCACTACCACCCCCAATTTCATTATTTGTGCCCAGGTCTCTATCTACACAGTCTTCCCCTCTTATAAAATGAATACCCTCCCCTAGTTCCAAATTTAAACACTCCTCCACCCTTCTAGCCATTTTTTTCCCCAGCACAGCTGCACCCTCCCCATTGAGGTGCAGCCCGTCCCTAGCGTAGAACCTGTAGCCAACTGAGAAGTCGGCCCAGTTCTCCAGGAACCCAAACCCCTCCTTCCTACACTAATTCTTGAACCACTTATTAACTTCCCTAATCTCCTCTCTGGCGTGGCACGTGGTACAGGAAATATTTCAAAAAATACCACCTTGGAGGTCCTTGCCTTAAGATTGCAGCCTAATTCCCTGAAATCATCTTTAAGGACCTTCCACCTACCTCTGTGTCATTTGTACCAATGTGCACCATGACCGCTGGATCCTCACCAGCCCCTCCCAGTAATCTGTCAACCCGGTCAGCGATGTGTCAGACTTGCGCGCCAGATAGGCAGCACACCGTTCGACGATCCCTTTCTTTGTGACAGATTGCCCTATCTGTTCCCCTAATAATTGAGTCCCCCACTACCAGCACCTGTCTGGCCTGCCCTGCTCTCCTATTTCTCCCCTTACTGGAGCATATACTCCTCTGGCTTTCAGAGGACATGCCTTGCTGCAGCAGTGCTACCCCTGCACTGACACTCCCCTCATCTGCCAACTTGGCAAACTTATTGGGTTGTGCCAGATCAGGACTAGCCTCCCTGGCACTCTTCTGTCTACCCCACCTTCTAACTGTCACCCATCTTACTGCTTCACTGTCCTGCAGCTCCAACCTAGCATCCCCCCCTCATCTATCTCATTGAGCGTCTGCTCAGTGAGTAGAAGTCTCCTTTCCATATTGTCTATTGATCTCAGTGTTGCCAGCTGCACATTTAAATCCAGTATCTGGGCTTCCAAATGCACAATGTGCTCACATCTCGCACAGCAATATGCACCCTCGACTGGCTGGTCAAGGATTGCGTACATGCGGCAAGACGTACACTGGATGGCATTGGCAATAGTGGAGCACATTCCTAATGGGGATTGCACCAGACAGAAAAGATAAGTAAAAATAAATAAAAAGTATTAATAAAATATAACAGCAATTCAGTAATACCTCCTTTGCAAACTCCCTGAATCCAAAGTCACTGAATCACAAGTCACACACTTACCACCGTTCGCACTTACGCTCAGGTCACACTCAGCTCGTTTACACTCGCTCAGGCAGAAGATTTAAAGAGATTTTTTTTCCCTTCACCAGCAAACCACCCTGCTGCTCAATGCACTTCCAAAAGCTCCTGTGTATAATTTCACTGGTGGTCACTGTATTACACTGACACTGTATGCAGATCTTCTGTGTATAAATATCAGGATCCTGTCAGCGTCGGCGAACTGCCACGGCTGAGCAGCGTGACTCACCCCTACTGCGGGAGGGCCCGGGGTCCGATACTGCAGGGAAAGTTGAGGCAGACGGGACCTTCGATGCTGAAGGTAGTAAGAAGTACAAGGACCTACGATCATGTGACCACAGGGGGCGGGGCTTAGTGTCCCACTTCTGAAGATGATTGTAGGACTCTACTACAGGAATCCTGGAGTAGAGGCGAGGGGAACTCAGGTCAGACAAACGGGCGGTCATACATGGAGAGGGCGGCGCGATACCAGAGGGGCGAGCAGAGAGTAGTCAGAACGTAAGCAATGAGTCATACATGGAGATAGCTGCACAGTACAAGAGGGGCAATCAGAGAATAGTCAGGTCATAGGCAATGAGTCATACACAGAGATAGCAACGCAGTACAAGAGGGACAGGCAGAACTCGTAACAGGGACAGAACCAGATCAAAACCAAACAAGCATAAAGTATTACAGTCACAAAGCACACCAGGGTCACACACACTCGGCCAAGGGTCTGAGTATAAACGATGAGGAATGAGCCCACAATGAGGCTTTAAAAAGCCTCCCAGAATCTCAGAGTGAGGCCATCCACATTAACCTCTGAACTACCTAATCCCACAAGCTGAGCAAACCTTGACAATAATGTTGCCAGTGATCACTGAGCTCCTGTGTATAATGTCACTGGTAATCACTGTATTACCTGTACACTGACACTATATACAGAGGTACTGTGTATAATGTCACTGGTGGTAATAACAGTGTTGTTATTATTGTGGTTTGTATTCATAATCAGTACTGTAGTATTCCATCAATAAGTGGTGGTAATTTGTGGACTGTTCACAGTGTGGAAGTATTTCTCCGTGTATGAATTATTATTTGGTCCCTATATGCTGGTAATATGTCATATTATTCGGTCACTATGTGGTGGTAATATGTGGTCTGGTCATGGTGTGGTTGTATTTATGCCTTTTATGTGATATGATGCGGGTACTATGTGGTCTGGTCATGGTGTGGTGGTATTTCTCCCCTGTATGTGGTATTATTGGTCTTGGTACAGTGGATTGTGTTGTGTTTGACGGTCATTAGTCTTCTCTGATATTAATTAGGAGAATATTCTTTATTTCCATTAGAGATTAAATACTTTGTAAACAGCGGCAGAGATGCACTTACAGGGGTTTCCTGTGGAAAAACGTAATCTCCTATTCACAGGACAAGTGATAACGTATTGATTGGGGGGGTCTAACTACTTGGACCCATTCAGCAAAATGTGGAACTTTTTATCCCCATTAGACTGGAGTGGCATGTCCGACTTGACAACTGATCCATTCATTCCCTCAGTGGCTGCACTTGTATTTTTATAGAAGCTCCAAAGAGAATGAATGAAGCTTCGGTCAGATATCTAACCTGCTGCTCCATTTTAAAATGGGGATAAGTGTCCTATCAACGATAAAACTTTCTCATTCTTCCGGTCGGTGCAGTTTCTAATGGTCGGACGTATGCGATCAGCTATCCTATAGAGCCCATGGATCGGTGATAAATTGTTTTAACCAAAGAACCACATTAATGTAAACTACCGTAATTATACATCCCAGTTATGGGGGTGCACAGTAGATGTGCAGGAGCCGCCTGTGTTTTACAGCCGATGCTCCACTATAATGGGGATAACGACTGACAGATATTAGCATATAGCTGTAGGATGGGGCCCTAGAGTCCATTCCCCTGGTGGGCCCCAGACACCCCAGTTCGACCCTGAATATACATCATTGTGGATTATCAGATACCGGATTTAGGGAAATTTCTCTGTAATATGGAAGGCAATGACATGAATAGATAGCAAAATCTGGTTTGTCTACAATCTTTTTTATTTGTTAGGTTCTTTCCTGTTACAGCACTTCTCTCCTGTAGTATAAACCTTCTCTCACACTAGTGCTAGCACTAAACCTTGGTTTGCCTTCTTCTAAAGTCTCTGTTGTCCCCGCAGACTTAGAGATTTCCAGCATTACTCCATGCAGCCATAAGGACCTTCTCTCTTTACTCCTTGGGTTTCCGCTGTCCTAGCAGGAAGTGAGAAACGTTCTCGTAAATCACAAGGATGGTACAGCAGGCGGGGTCGCTCAAAATAACTTGGGGGCAATTTTCTTTAGAAGTCCGTATATACTCGCGTATAAGCCGACCCATGTATAAGCCGACCACCCTAATTTTGTCACAAAAAACTGGGAAAACTTATTGACTCGCCTATAAACCTAGGGTGGAAAATGCCGAAGCTACTGGTAAATTTCAAAAATAAAATGGGCCCCATAAGATGCTCCATAAAGTTCATGATGGCCCCATATAATGCTCCATAAAGTTCATGATGGGTTCCATAAGATGCTCCATACAAAAATATGCCTAATAATGCTGCACAGTGAATAATGGTAGCCCTATTACATGGTCCATAATAACATATGCCCCATATAATGCTTCACAGTGATTGGTGGCCCCTTATAATGCTGCATGGAGAGTGGCCCCTTATAATGCTGCACAATGATTAGTGGCCCCTTATAATGCTGCACAGTGATTAGTGGCCCCTTATAATGCTGCACAGTGATTAGTGGCCCCTTATAATGCTGCACAGTGATTAGTGGCCCCTTATAATGCTGCACAGTGATTAGTGGCCCCTTATAATGCTGCACATTGATTAGTGGCCCCTTACAATGCTGCACGGTGATTAGTGGCCACTTATAATGCTGCACAGTGATTAGTGGCCCCTTGAAATGCTGCAGTGATTAGTGGCCCCTTATGCTGCACGGTGATTAGTGGCCCTTTGTAATGCTGCACAGTGATTAGTGGCCCCGTATAATGCTGCACAGTAATGAGAGGCCCCCTTATAATGCTGCACAGTAATGAGTGGCCTCTTATAATGCAGCACAGTGATGAGTGGCCCCATATAATGCTGCACAGTGATTACTGGCCCCATATAATGCTGCACAGTGATTACTGGCCCCATATAATGCTGCACAGTGATTAGTGGCCCCTTGTAATGCTGCACAGTGATTAGTGGCCCCTTGTAATGCTGCACAGTGATTAGTGGCCCCTTGTAATGCTGCACAGTTATTAGTGGCCCCTTGTAATGCTGCACAGTGATGAGTGGCCCCTTGTAATGCTGCACAGTGATGAGTGGCCCCTTATAATGCTGCACAGTGATTAGTGGCCCCTTGAAATGCTGCAGTGATTAGTGGCTCCTTATTATGCTGCACGGTGATTAGTGGCCCCTTATTATGCTGCACGGTGATGAGTGGCCCCTTATAATGCTGCAAGGTGATGAGTGGCCCCTTATAATGCTGCACAGTGATGAGTGGCCCCTTATAATGCTGCACAGTGATGAGTGGCCCCTTATAATGCTGCACAGTGATGAGTGGCCCCTTATAATGCTGCACAGTGATGAGTGGCCCCTTGTATTGCTGCACAGTGATTAGTGGCCCCTTACAATGCTGCTGCCGCAGCCTCAATTAAAAAAATGAAAAAAAAAACTATATACTCACCTTGTCACTGCTGCAGCTGCTGCTCCTCAGCGTTGCTGGCTCTGCAGTGACTGTTCAGGCAGAGGGCGCCTGCTAACTACGTCATGGCACCCTCTGACCTTAACGTCACTGCCAGAGGAAGCAAGACAGCAGAGCGATGCGCAGCGGTGGAATGGGGCACAGGTGAATATGGCTCCCCCCGTTATACTCACCTCTCCTGGCATGTCTCTGCAGCCCCCCGTGCTTGTTCCATCTTCTCAGTGCTGTTCTTCCTGCTTTCTGCGGTCACGTGGTGCCGCTCATTACATATGTGCATATTAATGAGGGTAATGAGCGTACCACGTGACCGCTGAAAGCAGGAAGAACAGCGCCGAGAAGATGGAATAAGCACGGGGGGCTGCAGAAACATGCCAGGAGAGGTGAGTATGATCTCCGACACCCCCCGCTCCCCCTCCCTGGCCGACCCCCGGTATATGACTCGCGTATAAGCCGAGAGGGGGACTTTCAGCCCCAAAAAATGGGCTGAAAATCTCGACTTATACGCGAGTATATACTGTAAGCCTTTTTTGTCCTTTAAGACAGAAGAAACAAAACTATTAACTCTTCTTCTAAGGTCTGACTGTGAGCTCGGACCCTCCCCAGCTATTTGTTAGGGCACTCCAGGCTAAGGGGTTGTACTGCTATGCTCTGTTATTGCAGACTTCATCATCCCAATCATAGTTCATCATCAGCACATCAGCCCCATCATAGTCCATCATCAGCACATCAACCCCATCATAGTCCATCATCAGCACATCAGCCCCATCATAGTCCATCATCAGCACATCAGCCCCATCATAGTCCATCATCAGCATATCAGCCCCATCATTGTCCCATAATGAAAGAAGTGTTGTTGCGCATTCTTAACAGCCGCTTGTTCCAGACACCCTGTTCTTAGGATTGGTGGGGGTCCTGGCAGTGAAACACCCGTAATCAGCAAGTTATGATCTACCAATGGCTAGGGGATAACTTGCTGAGGAGGCAGAAGTTGGGGACTACTGTTTTTAAAGACCGCAATACCTATATCAGGAGCTGTAAAGAAATATATGTTTCTAAGCTTTATCTTGAGTCCATTTTCCTTGTCGATAATTCTTAGATAATTCTGGGAAAAAAAGTATTTTAATACATATAACAAACTTAAATTGTCTTTGGAGAATAAAGTCTATCGGCGGTCAGTGCAGTGTACTACATTAGTTTGTGGGACAGAACATGTTGATAAAGGGTCGGTCTCATCACTGCACTCACCGTCCATAAGCTTTATTAGGGTAGATATCCACAGAATATGGATATAGTAGATGTATACCCCCTCTCAGGAATCCTTCCCTCATATTAGCTATGATGACTACATTCCACTGCAAACAGCAGAAGAAACTTGAGGCGCACTATTTACAAGAGGAGTTTTCCCATACATTTATGTGTTATCCATAAAATATTCTATAAATGTCTGATAGGCAGAGGTCCCGGACGTGAAACCCGCATCTGTCTACAGACCTGGGGAACTATGAATATACAGATGGCCATTCACTATTGGGGAGGTTCCTATAAGATCTGAGTACTCAGCCTTGTGTTTGGTTATTTTCATAGACCTTGACATGAGCGGCAGGGTACATATGAAACCAGTGCTCCACCCAATTCTTCCTGAAGCAATTTTGTGGCTGATTCAAGACCCCTGTACTATTGATTTGAGGGTTCCTAAATGGTTGGAGACCCACACCAGTCTAATGTATTTGAGATGTTGTACCCTCTTAACGAAAGATCAGAGGAAAATACCTTCAACAAAACTGCTGGTTGGGTCGGATGTGGTATTCTGAGCCATTTGGTTTGTTGTCTCACATGTTTATGCTTAAAGTTCTTAATGGTTTGTTCTTGTTGAGTTTATGGGACCTTTGTCTATACTGTACTGTTCCTTTTTCATTTTTTTAGATAAGCATTCCATACTGTTAGGTGAAGAACTGGTGCTACCCTTCTTCACATTGAGGCATCATCCTACCATTGTGATCAGAAGCCCTATAACCCGGCTTCATTGTTAGGATGCAGGATTTATATAAATTAGCTCTACTGGGGTCTTAAAAGTGCAGGCATTGAGGAAGAAGTACAAAATCAGCAGGCAAATGAGTAGTCAGAAACAAGCAAAGGTCAGGGCAGGCAGCAGTGCAGAAACATAACCGGAAACAAGCAGAGGTCAGGGCAGGCAGCAGTGCAAAAACATAACCGGAAACAACCATAAAACCAAAGAAAAAAAACGACCCACAGTCCATATAGTGCAGAATAATATACATTTTTATTAGTATCACAGATTAATAACCGGAAACAAGCAGAGGTCAGGGCAGGCGGCAGTGCAGAAGCATAATCCATTGAGCAAGCTGAGGTCAGGGCAGGCGGCAGTGCAGAAACATAATCCATTGAGCAAGCTGAGGTCAGGGCAGGCGGCAGTTCAAAAACATAATCCATTGAGCAAGCAGAGGTCAGGCAGGCGGCAGTGCAGAAACATAATCCATTGAGCAAGCAGAGGTCAGGGCAGGCGTCAGTTCAAAAACATAATCCATTGAGCAAGCAGAGGTCAGGGCAGGCGGCAGTTCAAAAACATAATCCACTGAGCAAGCAGAGGTCAAGGCAGGCGGCAGTGCAGAAACAATCCATTGAGCAAGCAGAGGTCAGGCAGGCGGCAGTTCAAAAACATAATCCATTGAGCAAGCAAAGGTCAGGGCAGGCGGCAGTGTAGATGCATAACTTTAAACAAGCAGAGGTCAGGGCAGGCGGCAGTATAGAAACATGATCCATTGATCAAGCCATAGTCAAAACCGGAAAATCTGTCTAAGAAGCAGCTGTGCAGAAGATGGTATGTGCTTGCTGCAAGCAACTCGCCACTACATTTTCCGCCGGCTAAATCAAAGTGCGCGGAATTCTCTTCTCGGGAGAATGATCTTCCTAGGACTTGGAAGGAAACCCAAATCTCTCTTGTAGGCACGTTGTACATCCTGTGGGCTCATCAGCATTACTTGCATGATCTTTCCAGTGGTATAGCTGACTGGCAGGTGTGGTGTAGGATTGTAGCCTTGTTTAGCAGTCACCTTAATACGCGGTTGATGGTCGTAAGGCATACTGAGGAGTATACGTGCTTGAGAGGGAGTTAGCTCCATCCAGGTGCATGGGGATGGGCTCCTGGGCAATGTGGCTGTTGTCTCTTCCTCATCTACTGTTCTGGTGAGTATCAGGCGTTCCTTCATACCCTCTGGCTCTGCGCTGATGTTTGCTGCAGGTTGTACGAATCGGCCTATTTCGGGCATTGTAGGATATGGTGGTGGACTTTTCAGTCTGGAATATCGGTCCTTTGCCTTTTCTGGTGTTTTGAACAGGCATTTAATAATTGACACGATATAATAAAGCACTGCCATCACATACCCCGTGAAGCCAGTTGGCCTTTGGTGGTGTTCAGGCCTCTGACTGTATAGGGATGTCCTGGCATGTGGGAGACGTCTCCGTGGTTGGAACTTTCCTCCAGCTACGGGTGCAGCCATTAGGCTGCCTTCCCCTCCACACACACAAAAGTGTGTGCGGATGGTAGAAAACACTCCCAAAAAAAAGAAATAAAAGTAAAAAAAATAAACAAAACAAGTAAAAAGTGATTTACAAGTCGCTCTGGGTTAGTGTTCAGCTCTCCTCTCTATCTCTGCTTGCCTCGCACTGACCGTTCTTGCGGAACATTCCATGACTCGTGGACAACGCTTCTGTGATGTCATAAAGACGAACATGGCAATGGGTCTAATATAGGAGAACTAGTTATGTTACCCATGGCAGACCATCCAATACCAGCTGCCACTGTACGGATAGGGGTTAGCTGGATTGGGATGAGATGTATAAAAACTTACCGGTACAATAGCGCAAGTCATTGCTTTATTTACTGTTTTTGCTTTTTTACCTGTTTACAGGCAAATCTTTCTATTTGATATTTTCAAACCTGTATAATTCTGTATCCTCATACGTGAGATAATGTGATGTATCTATTGTCAGCTTCTTCCAGGAATGTCTCCTCCTCTCTTCCCGGTAACACGGATCACCCGTGATGGGCACAGACCATTGCTGTAGTCAGAATTATTTCATATAGCTTCAGAATAAATGTTAAATAATATTGTATTTTTTCCATATAATTGGCTCAGATCACTTTTTTTAATTTGTCTGTAATTCTAAGTAGTGATAAAAAAATAAATAACCCCAAGTGTGAACCTGGTGTAGAACGTACAAATTGTCCAGAGTCTCTCCTGGGCCATGTTCACACGTGCAGAAGTGCTGCATTGTTTCCATAGGTATTCGCACTAAAGCAATCAATACTTTTTATTGTATTTTTTTGTGGCAGTTTTTTCGAATGCATTTTTTTTAGTAGAGGAATGCTTCAGTTCCACAATTGGAGACTTCATTGGAATTTTGCATGCGTTTTTTATGCTCTCCATATACTATAGTGGAAAATATTAAACAAAAGCATCAAAAAGTTCACACTTCTGCTGCACCATTAGCCCCTGTATGTAGTACAGCTTAGGCCTCTTTCACACTTCAGTTTTTTGCATCAGTTCAAATCCGCCAAAAAGGCAGACAAGCGGATCCGTTCTGAACTGATGTGAACGGATGGCACAGGATCCTGAAAATGAGGAAATTTAAAGGAAACGCTGGTCGGGAAGGAGAGAGAGAGAGAGAGAGTTTTGTTGCAAGCTCCGTTTTGAAATCTTTGAGGATGGTGACGGACAGCAACTTTTGGCGGATCCTCAAAAAAAAAACGGATGAAACGGACAGCCATCCGTCACAATCCGCCATTAATGCAAGTCAATGGGGAAAAAACGGATCCTCAAAAAAAAACTGAGGATCCGTTTTTGTCAAAACCTGACGGATTGTGACTGATTGCAAAAAACTGAAGTGTGAAAGGGGCCTTAGGGAGCGATAAATGAAGTGAAAAGAAAAGTAAAACAACAAAAAAAGATTTAAACAAATCTGAAAAAAAAACTCATAAAAGTTCAATTTTCCTCCATTGAAAATGAACATAAAAAAAAATGTCAAGTGATATCGCCACATCCAGCAAAGTCCGAGCTATCAAAATATAAAAATAATTAACCCAATTGGTAAACACAAAAAATTTAAAAACGCCAACATTGCGGTATTTTTTGGTCGCTGCAATACCACTTAAAATACGTAACAAGCAACTAAAATGTCATATCTATCCCAAAGTAATATCCATAATAACGTCTCGCCTTATGAAAAAATAATCCCTCTCATAGCTCTATTGAACGAAAAAGTAAAACTACGGGTCTCGGAAAATGGCAACACAAACTCCAACATATTTTTTATTTCAAAGTCTTGATTTTTTTTCTACCACTAAAATAATTTAAAAATCTGGGCACGTTTAGTATCTCTGTAATCATACTGATGAGGAGAATCATATTACATGGTCATTTTTACCACATAATGTACGCCGTAAACATAATTAAGGTCAGAATTGCGTTTTTTTTCACAATTTTCCCATTTCCCTGTACATTGTGTGTCAGGATAAGTCACAACCACTGCCACCAATATTTCTTGAACACCACTTGCTCACGACACACCTGCCCTGGGATGTTACTATAAAGGTGAACCTCCCATATTCTTTTGTCCACTCACCTAAGCGCACCCCGCAGACAGTTCTCACATCCACATCACACTGTTTGCTGCTATCGGTCACTGTTTTGATAGGCCAGTGAGACACCTGCGCTGGGTCACACACTAGCACACATGCCACCCAGCTTTTCTGAGCCCCTGATAGGTGCTCTTCTTTTACTTTTGTATACACATACAGCAAAACACAACCAAGGTATACTCGCCGTCCTCAGGGTTTGGGGGACGTTTAGCGCAGAAAAGAACAAACTTATTAAAATTTAGATTTAAAGGGATCCTGTCAGCAGGATTGTGAACAGTAAAGTACAGACAGTGTCAGGTCTACGCTGTTATACTGATTAAAATGAGGTGACCTGGGTGATGAAATGCATCTTGTGGTTGTTGTGTAATCTGTATTTGTAAATTTCAGTTATTGAGATTCTGGTGCTCCGGGTGTTTGTGGGGTTACAAAAAAAAGGTTTGCATTCATCAAAATGGTGCCTGTGCTGTAGTATAATACATGACTAATATCAATATGTAGACATGTGTAAGGGGTTGAGAGTCTTACCCCTTTAAACCCCCATGTTGCTGTTGTACTTGTATATATATTTATATATATGTTATACCATTGTTGCGCATTATCGTATATTTCATGTTGCTGTATTATTTATATAGCATAAGCTATGTTTCTGCACCTTGTACTTGGTAGGGACAGTGCAGTCTGGGCTATGGTCACTAGATGGGGCACTGAGCTCATTGCACAGTAGATGTAGCTGTAGGACATATAGGAGTTAACTGTAGGAGGGGATAGCTGGAGAATAAGCCAGGATGGTCTTCCAGTTTCAGGCAGTCAGAGGCCTGACCCCTTTGTGCTCGGGTGGGCTATATGCCTGAGCTGCCTAACTACCCCGTGATGTTAAAGCTGATGCCCAGCCATCTAGAGAAGAACACGGTACTGCAGAATCAGCAATAAAGTGGAAAAGAGTGTAAGTAAACAGAGGAAGATTGAAGGTTACCGTAAAAGGGTACGGGCAGGTCACTCCAGAATGTGGTGGAAAGCTACGTGGGCTGAATCTCTGATGTCCGGGGCGAAACATGCTGGAGAGCGCTTCACCATGGTGACGCTATACAGGGAGGACACTGAGGAGCCATCTGAGACGCTTCGTCAAACGGAAACACTGCAAGGAACAGTGAAGGGAAAGATGAAGTAATGTGCTGTCTTTACTGTGATGAAAATGCTGGAAACTATGTGGATGTGCTGTGTCCTGAAGAAAATAAATTTGCTCAGTTAAGAGTTGCCCTGGACTGTGTCTCTATTCATTGGGATCAAGGATCAGCATCAAGTCGGCGTAGCAAAGGGGACGCTGACGGCACGGTGAGTATTCACCGTACCATGCAAGAGAAGAGGTACCGTTTTCCTGTAGAGGGAGGTCAGGGTATACAATGCCCGAACCCGAAATACTCAGCCACGACTACTGCCCTGGCTGACCTTTACACATAAAGTGTAGAAGTCGGGGGGGAAAGTGGGGAATGTGGTCTAGAAGTGATCAAGTATAGTGTGTTATTTTCTGCAGCAAACGTGTCCTGGCTGGAAGAGGAAGAAAAGCGAAGATGAATCGCTACAAATACAGAGGTCACTGGTAAGTCAGTGATTTACCTGGACACTTACATTATATAGTATATACAGAGCTCCTGTGTATAATGTCACTGGTGATCCTTGTATTACCTGTACGCTGACTATATGCAGAGCTCCTGTGTATAATGTTACTGGTGAGTCACTGTATTACCTGTACACTATACACTATATACAGAACTCCTGTGTATGTCTCCAGTGATCATTCTATTACTTGTACACTGACATTATATATACAGACAGGTAGCGTCGGACTGATTCTCCGGTGGGCCCTGGCATCTGGTGGGCCCTGGCACCTCTACTGGTATACAGGGACAGCAGTTGCCTAGGGCCCCCACTGCTCCAGGGGCCCCCAGCCAGTGCCACACAGCTGCTATGGGGGCCCTGCCAGCGGAGCAGCAGCGGGTGTCAGGAGGCAGGAGCCACTGTCCCCACTACTAAAGAGAAATGAATATTCATTCACTCTCGGCCTTCACTCACCCCGGGGCCCCGCTCCCCAACCTAGGCAGCCGGCGCTGCGCTCAATTTCAGTGGAATAGAGAGCATCTCTCTCCCATCAGTCCCCTCTGCTCCTGACTCACAGCCGATGCGCGATGACGTCACTTCATCGCGCACCCGCTGTGTGTCTGGCAGACGGGTCAGCTGCTGACACTGAAGCCGTCATCAGCGTGGGAGCAGGAGGAGAGGTGAGTATTGTGGTTTGTTTTTTATATATCTCTATATCTATCTATATCTATCTCTATATCTATCTGTCTCTATATCTATATATCTCTATATCTATCTATTTCTATCTGTATATCTATATCTCTATCTCTATATCTATCTGTCTCTATCTTAGATATAGAGATAGATATAGATAGATAGATAGATAGATAGATATAGAGGTAGATATAGATAGATATAAATAGTCTATATCCATCTATCTCTATACCTATCTATATCTATCTCTATCTATTATCTTTATATCTATCCATCTATATATCATGTATCCATAGATCTATCTATTTATCCCCTATCTATCTATCTATATACCTATCTATAGCTATCACTATCTATTATCTTTATATCTATCTATCTATCTATCTATCCATATATCTATTTATCCCCTATCTATCTATTTATCTATCTATATCTATCTAGGTCTATCTATCTATCTCTATAGCTACCTATATCTTTCACTATCTATTATCTTTATATCTTTATTTCTATCTGTCTATCCATAGATCTATCTATCTATTATCTATCTATACATCTAATTATCACATATCTATCTATCTATCTATCTATCTATCTAGTGTTATACCCTATGAGGGGGCAGCATTATACCCTATGAGGGGGTGCATTATACCCTATGAGGGGGGAGAAGCATTATACCCTATGAGGGGGCAGCCTTATACCCTATGAGGGGGTGCAATATACCTTATCTTCCAACAAAATTAATTCTAAGTCCTCCATTTTGTTGGCGAGGCTTCTGGCATTTGTATACATGCACTTTATGTATGTCTGTACCTCTATTTCTTAAATTATTAACTGTTCTAACCTCACCCCCCATGCCACTACCACCTCCAATTTCATTATTTGTGCCCAGGTCTCTATCTACACAGTCTTCCCCTCTTATAAAATGAATACCCTCCCCTAGTTCCAAGTTTAAACACTCCTCCACCCTTCTAGCCATTTTTTTCCCCAGCACAGCTGCACCCTCCCCATTGAGGTGCAGCCCGTCCCTAGCGTAGAACCTGTAGCCAACTGAGAAGTCGGCCCAGTTCTCCAGGAACCCAAACCCCTCCTTCCTACACTAATTCTTGAACCACTTATTAACTTCCCTAATCTCCTCTCTGGCGTGGCACGTGGTACAGGAAATATTTCCAAAAATACCACCTTGGAAGTCCTTGCCTTAAGATTGCAGCCTAATTCCCTGAAATCATCTTTAAGGACCTTCCACCTACCTCTGTGTCATTTGTACCAATGTGCACCATGACCGCTGGATCCTCACCAGCCCCTCCCAGTAATCTGTCAACCCGGTCAGCGATGTGTCAGACTTGCGCGCCAGATAGGCAGCACACCGTTCGACGATCCCTTTCTTTGTGACAGATTGCCCTATCTGTTCCCCTAATAATTGATTCCCCCACTACCAGCACCTGTCTGGCCTGCCCTGCTCTCCTATTTCTCCCCTTACTGGAGCATATACTCCTCTGGCTTTCAGAGGACATGCCTTGCTGCAGCAGTGCTACCCCTGCACTGACACTCCCCTCATCTGCCAACTTGGCAAACTTATTGGGTTGTGCCAGATCAGGACTAGCCTCCCTGGCACTCTTCTGTCTACCCCACCTTCTAACTGTCACCCATCTTACTGCTTCACTGTCCTGCAGCTCCAACCTAGCATCCCCCCCTCATCTATCTCATTGAGCGTCTGCTCAGTGAGTAGAAGTCTCCTTTCCATATTGTCTATTGATCTCAGTGTTGCCAGCTGCACATTTAAATCCAGTATCTGGGCTTCCAAATGCACAATGTGCTCACATCTCGCACAGCAGTATGCACCCTCGACTGGCTGGTCAAGGATTGCGTACATGCGGCAAGACGTACACTGGATGGCATTGGCAATAGTGGAGCACATTCCTAATGGGGATTGCACCAGACAGAAAAGCTAAGTAAAAATAAATAAAAAGTATTAATAAAATATGACAGCAATTCAGTAATACCTCCTTTGCAAACTCCCTGAATCCAAAGTCACTGAATCACAAGTCACACACTTACCACCGTTCGCACTGACGCTCAGGTCACACTCAGCTCGCTTACACTCGCTCAGGCAGAAGATTTAAAGAGATTTTTTTTCCCTTCACCAGCAAACCACCCTGCTGCTCAATGCACTTCCAAAAGCTCCTGTGTATAATTTCACTGGTGGTCACTGTATTACACTGACACTGTATGCAGATCTTCTGTGTATAAATATCAGGATCCTGTCAGCGTCGGCGAACTGCCATGGCTGAGCAGCGTGACTCACCCCTACTGCGGGAGGGCCCGGGGTCCGATACTGCAGGGAAAGTTGAGGCAGACGGGACCTGCGATGCTGAAGGTAGTAAGAAGTACAAGGACCTACGATCATGTGACCACAGGGGGCGGGGCTTAGTGTCCCACTTCTGAAGATGATTGTAGGACTCTACTACAGGAATCCTGGAGTAGAGGCGAGGGGAACTCAGGTCAGACAAACGGGCGGTCATACATGGAGAGGGCGGCGCGATACCAGAGGGGCGAGCAGAGAGTAGTCAGAACGTAAGCAATGAGTCATACATGGAGATAGCTGCACAGTACAAGAGGGGCAATCAGAGAATAGTCAGGTCATAGGCAATGAGTCATACACAGAGATAGCAACGCAGTACAAGAGGGACAGGCAGAACTCGTAACAGGGACAGAACCAGATCAAAACCAAACAAGCATAAAGTATTACAGTCACAAAGCACACCAGGGTCACACACACTCGGCCAAGGGTCTGAGTATAAACGATGAGGAATGAGCCCACAATGAGGCTTTAAAAAGCCTCCCAGAATCTCAGAGTGAGGCCATCCACATTAACCTCTGAACTACCTAATCCCACAAGCTGAGCAAACCTTGACAATAATGTTGCCAGTGATCACTGAGCTCCTGTGTATAATGTCACTGGTAATCACTATATTACCTGTACACTGACACTATATACAGAGGTACTGTGTATAATGTCACTGGTGGTAATAACAGTGTTGTTATTATTGTGGTTTGTATTCATAATCAGTACTGTAGTATTCCATCAATAAGTGGTGGTAATTTGTGGACTGTTCACAGTGTGGAAGTATTTCTCCGTGTATGAATTATTATTTGGTCCCTATATGCTGGTAATATGTCATATTATTCGGTCACTATGTGGTGGTAATATGTGGTCTGGTCATGGTGTGGTTGTATTTGTGCCTTTTATGTGATATGATGCGGGTACTATGTGGTCTGGTCATGGTGTGGTGGTATTTCTCCCCTGTATGTGGTATTATTGGTCTTGGTACAGTGGATTGTGTTGTGTTTGACGGTCATTAGTCTTCTCTGATATTAATTAGGAGAATATTCTTTATTTCCATTAGAGATTAAATACTTTGTAAACAGCGGCAGAGATGCACTTACAGGGGTTTCCTGTGGAAAAACGTAATCTCCTATTCACAGGACAAGTGATAACGTATTGATTGGGGGGGTCTAACTACTTGGACCCATTCAGCAAAATGTGGAACTTTTTATCCCCATTAGACTGGAGTGGCATGTCCGACTTGACCACTGATCCATTCATTCCCTCAGTGGCTGCACTTGTATTTTTATAGAAGCTCCAAAGAGAATGAATGAAGCTTCGGTCAGATATCTAACCTGCTGCTCCATTTTAAAATGGGGATAAGTGTCCTATCAACGATAAAACTTTCTCATTCTTCCGGTCGGTGCAGTTTCTAATGGTCGGACGTATGCGATCAGCTATCCTATAGAGCCCATGGATCGGTGATAAATTGTTTTAACCAAAGAACCACATTAATGTAAACTACCGTAATTATACATCCCAGTTATGGGGATGCACAGTAGATGTACAGGAGCCGCCTGTGTTTTACAGCCGATGCTCCACTATAATGGGGATAACGACTGACAGATATTAGCATATAGCTGTAGGATGGGGCCCTAGAGTCCATTCCCCTGGTGGGCCCCAGACACCCCAGTTCAACCCTGAATATACATCATTGTGGATTATCAGATACCGGATTTAGGGAAATTTCTCTGTAATATGGAAGGCAATGACATGAATAGATAGCAAAATCTGGTTTGTCTACAATCTTTTTTATTTGTTAGGTTCTTTCCTGTTACAGCACTTCTGTCCTGTAGTATAAACCTTCTCTCACACTAGTGCTAGCACTAAACCTTGGTTTGCCTTCTTCTAAAGTCTCTGTTGTCCCCGCAGACTTAGAGATTTCCAGCATTACTCCATGCAGCCATAAGGACCTTCTCTCTTTACTCCTTGGGTTTCCGCTGTCCTAGCAGGAAGTGAGAAACGTTCTCGTAAATCACAAGGATGGTACAGCAGGCGGGGTCGCTCAAAATAACTTGGGGGCAATTTTCTTTAGAAGTCCGTATATACTCGTGTATAAGCCGACCCATGTATAAGCCGACCACCCTAATTTTGTCACAAAAAACTGGGAAAACTTATTGACTCGCCTATAAACCTAGGGTGGAAAATGCCGAAGCTACTGGTAAATTTCAAAAATAAAATGGGCCCCATAAGATGCTCCATAAAGTTCATGATGGCCCCATATAATGCTCCATAAAGTTCATGATGGGTTCCATAAGATGCTCCATACAAAAATATGCCTAATAATGCTGCACAGTGAATAATGGTAGCCCTATAACATGGTCCATAATAACATATGCCCCATATAATGCTGCACAGTGATTGGTGGCCCCTTATAATGCTGCATGGAGAGTGGACCCTTATAATGCTGCACAATGATTAGTGGCCCCTTATAATGCTGCACAGTGATTAGTGGCCCCTTATAATGCTGCACAGTGATTAGTGGCCCCTTATAATGCTGCACATTGATTAGTGGCCCCTTACAATGCTGCACGGTGATTAGTGGCCACTTATAATGCTGCACAGTGATTAGTGGCCCCTTGAAATGCAGTGATTAGTGGCCCCTTATGCTGCACGGTGATTAGTGGCCCTTTGTAATGCTGCACAGTGATTAGTGGCCCCGTATAATGCTGCACAGTGATGAGAGGCCCCCTTATAATGCTGCACAGTGATGAGTGGCCTCTTATAATGCAGCACAGTGATGAGTGGCCCCATATAATGCTGCACAGTGATTACTGGCCCTATATAATGCTGCACAGTGATTACTGGCCCCATATAATGCTGCACAGTGATTAGTGGCCCCTTGTAATGCTGCACAGTGATTAGTGGCCCCTTGTAATGCTGCACAGTGATTAGTGGCCCCTTGTAATGCTGCACAGTTATTAGTGGACCCTTGTAATGCTGCACAGTGATGAGTGGCCCCTTGTAATGCTGCACAGTGATGAGTGGCCCCTTATAATGCTGCACAGTGATTAGTGGCCCCTTGAAATGCTGCAGTGATTAGTGGCTCCTTATTATGCTGCACGGTGATTAGTGGCCCCTTATTATGCTGCACGGTGATGAGTGGCCCCTTATAATGCTGCAAGGTGATGAGTGGCCCCTTATAATGCTGCACAGTGATGAGTGTCCCCTTATAATGCTGCACAGTGATGAGTGGCCCCTTATAATGCTGCACAGTGATGAGTGGCCCCTTATAATGCTGCACAGTGATGAGTGGCCCCTTGTATTGCTGCACAGTGATTAGTGGCCCCTTACAATGCTGCTGCCGCAGCCTCAATTAAAAAAATGAAAAAAAAAACTATATACTCACCTTGTCACTGCTGCAGCTGCTGCTCCTCAGCGTTGCTGGCTCTGCAGTGACTGTTCAGGCAGAGGGCGCCTGCTAACTACGTCATGGCACCCTCTGACCTTAACGTCACTGCCAGAGGAAGCAAGACAGCAGAGCGATGCGCAGCGGTGGAATGGGGCACAGGTGAATATGGCTCCCCCCGTTATACTCACCTCTCCTGGCATGTCTCTGCAGCCCCCCGTGCTTGTTCCATCTTCTCAGTGCTGTTCTTCCTGCTTTCTGCGGTCACGTGGTGCCGCTCATTACATATGTGCATATTAATGAGGGTAATGAGCGTACCACGTGACCGCTGAAAGCAGGAAGAACAGCGCCGAGAAGATGGAATAAGCACGGGGGGCTGCAGAAACATGCCAGGAGAGGTGAGTATGATCTCCGACACCCCCCCCCCCGCTCCCCCTCCCTGGCCGACCCCCGGTATATGACTCGCGTATAAGCCGAGAGGGGGACTTTCAGCCCCAAAAAATGGGCTGAAAATCTCGACTTATACGCGAGTATATACTGTAAGCCTTTTTTGTCCTTTAAGACAGAAGAAACAAAACTATTAACTCTTCTTCTAAGGTCTGACTGTGAGCTCGGACCCTCCCCAGCTATTTGTTAGGGCACTCCAGGCTAAGGGGTTGTACTGCTATGCTCTGTTATTGCAGACTTCATCATCCCAATCATAGTTCATCATCAGCACATCAGCCCCATCATAGTCCATCATCAGCACATCAACCCCATCATAGTCCATCATCAGCACATCAGCCCCATCATAGTCCATCATCAGCACATCAGCCCCATCATAGTCCATCATCAGCATATCAGCCCCATCATTGTCCCATAATGAAAGAAGTGTTGTTGCGCATTCTTAACAGCCGCTTGTTCCAGACACCCTGTTCTTAGGATTGGTGGGGGTCCTGGCAGTGAAACACCCGTAATCAGCAAGTTATGATCTACCAATGGCTAGGGGATAACTTGCTGAGGAGGCAGAAGTTGGGGACTACTGTTTTTAAAGACCGCAATACCTATATCAGGAGCTGTAAAGAAATATATGTTTCTAAGCTTTATCTTGAGTCCATTTTCCTTGTCGATAATTCTTAGATAATTCTGGGAAAAAAAGTATTTTAATACATATAACAAACTTAAATTGTCTTTGGAGAATAAAGTCTATCGGCGGTCAGTGCAGTGTACTACATTAGTTTGTGGGACAGAACATGTTGATAAAGGGTCGGTCTCATCACTGCACTCACCGTCCATAAGCTTTATTAGGGTAGATATCCACAGAATATGGATATAGTAGATGTATACCCCCTCTCAGGAATCCTTCCCTCATATTAGCTATGATGACTACATTCCACTGCAAACAGCAGAAGAAACTTGAGGCGCACTATTTACAAGAGGAGTTTTCCCATACATTTATGTGTTATCCATAAAATATTCTATAAATGTCTGATAGGCAGAGGTCCCGGACGTGAAACCCGCATCTGTCTACAGACCTGGGGAACTATGAATATACAGATGGCCATTCACTATTGGGGAGGTTCCTATAAGATCTGAGTACTCAGCCTTGTGTTTGGTTATTTTCATAGACCTTGACATGAGCGGCAGGGTACATATGAAACCAGTGCTCCACCCAATTCTTCCTGAAGCAATTTTGTGGCTGATTCAAGACCCCTGTACTATTGATTTGAGGGTTCCTAAATGGTTGGAGACCCACACCAGTCTAATGTATTTGAGATGTTGTACCCTCTTAACGAAAGATCAGAGGAAAATACCTTCAACAAAACTGCTGGTTGGGTCGGATGTGGTATTCTGAGCCACTTGGTTTGTTGTCTCATATGTTTATGCTTAAAGTTCTTAATGGTTTGTTCTTGTTGAGTTTATGGGACCTTTGTCTATACTGTACTGTTCCTTTTTCATTTTTTTAGATAAGCATTCCATACTGTTAGGTGAAAAACTGGTGCTACCCTTCTTCACATTGAGGCATCATCCTACCATTGTGATCAGAAGCCCTATAACCCGGCTTCATTGTTAGGATGCAGGATTTATATAAATTAGCTCTACTGGGGTCTTAAAAGTGCAGGCATTGAGGAAGAAGTACAAAATCAGCAGGCAAATGAGTAGTCAGAAACAAGCAAAGGTCAGGGCAGGCAGCAGTGCAGAAACATAACCGGAAACAAGCAGAGGTCAGGGCAGGCAGCAGTGCAAAAACATAACCGGAAACAAGCAGAGGTCAGGGCAGGCAGCAGTGCAGAAACATAACCGGAAACAAGCAGAGGTCAGGGCAGGCAGCAGTGCAGAAACATAACCGGAAACAAGCAGAGGTCAGGGCAGGCAGCAGTGCAGAAACATAACCGGAAACAAGCAGAGGTCAGGGCAGGCAGCAGTGCAAAAACATAACCGGAAACAACCATAAAACCAAAGAAAAAAAACGACCCACAGTCCATATAGTGCAGAATAATATACATTTTTATTAGTATCACAGATTAATAACCGGAAACAAGCAGAGGTCAGGGCAGGCGGCAGTGCAGAAGCATAATCCATTGAGCAAGCTGAGGTCAGGGCAGGCGGCAGTGCAGAAACATAATCCATTGAGCAAGCTGAGGTCAGGGCAGGCGGCAGTTCAAAAACATAATCCATTGAGCAAGCAGAGGTCAGGCAGGCGGCAGTGCAGAAACATAATCCATTGAGCAAGCAGAGGTCAGGGCAGGCGTCAGTTCAAAAACATAATCCATTGAGCAAGCAGAGGTCAGGGCAGGCGGCAGTTCAAAAACATAATCCACTGAGCAAGCAGAGGTCAAGGCAGGCGGCAGTGCAGAAACAATCCATTGAGCAAGCAGAGGTCAGGCAGGCGGCAGTTCAAAAACATAATCCATTGAGCAAGCAAAGGTCAGGGCAGGCGGCAGTGTAGATGCATAACTTTAAACAAGCAGAGGTCAGGGCAGGCGGCAGTATAGAAACATGATCCATTGATCAAGCCATAGTCAAAACCGGAAAATCTGTCTAAGAAGCAGCTGTGCAGAAGATGGTATGTGCTTGCTGCAAGCAACTCGCCACTACATTTTCCGCCGGCTAAATCAAAGTGCGCGGAATTCTCTTCTCGGGAGAATGATCTTCCTAGGACTTGGAAGGAAACCCAAATCTCTCTTGTAGGCACGTTGTACATCCTGTGGGCTCATCAGCATTACTTGCATGATCTTTCCAGTGGTATAGCTGACTGGCAGGTGTGGTGTAGGATTGTAGCCTTGTTTAGCAGTCACCTTAATACGCGGTTGATGGTCGTAAGGCATACTGAGGAGTATACGTGCTTGAGAGGGAGTTAGCTCCATCCAGGTGCATGGGGATGGGCTCCTGGGCAATGTGGCTGTTGTCTCTTCCTCATCTACTGTTCTGGTGAGTATCAGGCGTTCCTTCATACCCTCTGGCTCTGCGCTGATGTTTGCTGCAGGTTGTACGAATCGGCCTATTTCGGGCATTGTAGGATATGGTGGTGGACTTTTCAGTCTGGAATATCGGTCCTTTGCCTTTTCTGGTGTTTTGAACAGGCATTTAATAATTGACACGATATAATAAAGCACTGCCATCACATACCCCGTGAAGCCAGTTGGCCTTTGGTGGTGTTCAGGCCTCTGACTGTATAGGGATGTCCTGGCATGTGGGAGACGTCTCCGTGGTTGGAACTTTCCTCCAGCTACGGGTGCAGCCATTAGGCTGCCTTCCCCTCCACACACACAAAAGTGTGTGCGGATGGTAGAAAACACTCCCAAAAAAAAGAAATAAAAGTAAAAAAAATAAACAAAACAAGTAAAAAGTGATTTACAAGTCGCTCTGGGTTAGTGTTCAGCTCTCCTCTCTATCTCTGCTTGCCTCGCACTGACCGTTCTTGCGGAACATTCCATGACTCGTGGACAACGCTTCTGTGATGTCATAAAGACGAACATGGCAATGGGTCTAATATAGGAGAACTAGTTATGTTACCCATGGCAGACCATCCAATACCAGCTGCCACTGTACGGATAGGGGTTAGCTGGATTGGGATGAGATGTATAAAAACTTACCGGTACAATAGCGCAAGTCATTGCTTTATTTACTGTTTTTGCTTTTTTACCTGTTTACAGGCAAATCTTTCTATTTGATATTTTCAAACCTGTATAATTCTGTATCCTCATACGTGAGATAATGTGATGTATCTATTGTCAGCTTCTTCCAGGAATGTCTCCTCCTCTCTTCCCGGTAACATGGATCACCCGTGATGGGCACAGACCATTGCTGTAGTCAGAATTATTTCATATAGCTTCAGAATAAATGTTAAATAATATTGTATTTTTTCCATATAATTGGCTCAGATCACTTTTTTTAATTTGTCTGTAATTCTAAGTAGTGATAAAAAAATAAATAACCCCAAGTGTGAACCTGGTGTAGAACGTACAAATTGTCCAGAGTCTCTCCTGGGCCATGTTCACACGTGCAGAAGTGCTGCATTGTTTCCATAGGTATTCGCACTAAAGCAATCAATACTTTTTATTGTATTTTTTTGTGGCAGTTTTTTCGAATGCATTTTTTTTAGTAGAGGAATGCTTCAGTTCCACAATTGGAAACTTCATTGGAATTTTGCATGCGTTTTTTATGCTCTCCATATAATATAGTGGAAAATATTAAACAAAAGCATCAAAAAGTTCACACTTCTGCTGCACCATTAGCCCCTGTATGTAGTACAGCTTAGGCCTCTTTCACACTTCAGTTTTTTGCATCAGTTCAAATCCGCCAAAAAGGCAGACAAGCGGATCCGTTCTGAACTGATGTGAACGGATGGCACAGGATCCTGAAAATGAGGAAATTTAAAGGAAATGCTGGTCGGGAAGGAGAGAGAGAGAGAGAGAGTTTTGTTGCAAGCTCCGTTTTGAAATCTTTGAGGATGGTGACGGACAGCAACTTTTGGCGGATCCTCAAAAAAAAAACTGATGAAACGGACAGCCATCCGTCACAATCCGCCATTAATGCAAGTCAATGGGGAAAAAACGGATCCTCAAAAAAAAACTGAGGATCCGTTTTTGTCAAAACCTGACGGATTGTGACTGATTGCAAAAAACTGAAGTGTGAAAGGGGCCTTAGGGAGCGATAAATGAAGTGAAAAGAAAAGTAAAACAACAAAAAAAGATTTAAACAAATCTGAAAAAAAAACTCATAAAAGTTCAATTTTCCTCCATTGAAAATGAACATAAAAAAAAATGTCAAGTGATATCGCCACATCCAGCAAAGTCCGAGCTATCAAAATATAAAAATAATTAACCCAATTGGTAAACACAAAAAATTTAAAAACGCCAACATTGCGGTATTTTTTGGTCGCTGCAATACCACTTAAAATACGTAACAAGCAACTAAAATGTCATATCTATCCCAAAGTAATATCCATAATAACGTCTCGCCTTATAAAAAAATAATCCCTCTCATAGCTCTATTGAACGAAAAAGTAAAACTACGGGTCTCGGAAAATGGCAACACAAACTCCAACATATTTTTTATTTCAAAGTCTTGATTTTTTTTCTACCACTAAAATAATTTAAAAATCTGGGCACGTTTAGTATCTCTGTAATCATACTGATGAGGAGAATCATATTACATGGTCATTTTTACCACATAATGTACGCCGTAAACATAATTAAGGTCAGAATTGCGTTTTTTTTCACAATTTTCCCATTTCCCTGTACATTGTGTGTCAGGATAAGTCACAACCACTGCCACCAATATTTCTTGAACACCACTTGCTCACGACACACCTGCCCTGGGATGTTACTATAAAGGTGAACCTCCCATATTCTTTTGTCCACTCACCTAAGCGCACCCCGCAGACAGTTCTCACATCCACATCACACTGTTTGCTGCTATCGGTCACTGTTTTGATAGGCCAGTGAGACACCTGCGCTGGGTCACACACTAGCACACATGCCACCCAGCTTTTCTGAGCCCCTGATAGGTGCTCTTCTTTTACTTTTGTATACACATACAGCAAAACACAACCAAGGTATACTCGCCGTCCTCAGGGTTTGGGGGACGTTTAGCGCAGAAAAGAACAAACTTATTAAAATTTAGATTTAAAGGGATCCTGTCAGCAGGATTGTGAACAGTAAAGTACAGACAGTGTCAGGTCTACGCTGTTATACTGATTAAAATGAGGTGACCTGGGTGATGAAATGCATCTTGTGGTTGTTGTGTAATCTGTATTTGTAAATTTCAGTTATTGAGATTCTGGTGCTCCGGGTGTTTGTGGGGTTACAAAAAAAAGGTTTGCATTCATCAAAATGGTGCCTGTGCTGTAGTATAATACATGACTAATATCAATATGTAGACATGTGTAAGGGGTTGAGAGTCTTACCCCTTTAAACCCCCATGTTGCTGTTGTACTTGTATATATATTTATATATATGTTATACCATTGTTGCGCATTATCGTATATTTCATGTTGCTGTATTATTTATATAGCATAAGCTATGTTTCTGCACCTTGTACTTGGTAGGGACAGTGCAGTCTGGGCTATGGTCACTAGATGGGGCACTGAGCTCATTGCACAGTAGATGTAGCTGTAGGACATATAGGAGTTAACTGTAGGAGGGGATAGCTGGAGAATAAGCCAGGATGGTCTTCCAGTTTCAGGCAGTCAGAGGCCTGACCCCTTTGTGCTCGGGTGGGCTATATGCCTGAGCTGCCTAACTACCCCGTGATGTTAAAGCTGATGCCCAGCGATCTAGAGAAGAACACGGTACTGCAGAATCAGCAATAAAGTGGAAAAGAGTGTAAGTAAACAGAGGAAGATTGAAGGTTACCGTAAAAGGGTACGGGCAGGTCACTCCAGAATGTGGTGGAAAGCTACGTGGGCTGAATCTCTGATGTCCGGGGCGAAACATGCTGGAGAGCGCTTCACCATGGTGACGCTATACAGGGAGGACACTGAGGAGCCATCTGAGACGCTTCGTCAAACGGAAACACTGCAAGGAACAGTGAAGGGAAAGATGAAGTAATGTGCTGTCTTTACTGTGATGAAAATGCTGGAAACTATGTGGATGTGCTGTGTCCTGAAGAAAATAAATTTGCTCAGTTAAGAGTTGCCCTGGACTGTGTCTCTATTCATTGGGATCAAGGATCAGCATCAAGTCGGCGTAGCAAAGGGGACGCTGACGGCACGGTGAGTATTCACCGTACCATGCAAGAGAAGAGGTACCGTTTTCCTGTAGAGGGAGGTCAGGGTATACAATGCCCGAACCCGAAATACTCAGCCACGACTACTGCCCTGGCTGACCTTTACACATAAAGTGTAGAAGTCGGGGGGGAAAGTGGGGAATGTGGTCTAGAAGTGATCAAGTATAGTGTGTTATTTTCTGCAGCAAACGTGTCCTGGCTGGAAGAGGAAGAAAAGCGAAGATGAATCGCTACAAATACAGAGGTCACTGGTAAGTCAGTGATTTACCTGGACACTTACATTATATAGTATATACAGAGCTCCTGTGTATAATGTCACTGGTGATCCTTGTATTACCTGTACGCTGACTATATGCAGAGCTCCTGTGTATAATGTTACTGGTGAGTCACTGTATTACCTGTACACTATACACTATATACAGAACTCCTGTGTATGTCTCCAGTGATCATTCTATTACTTGTACACTGACATTATATATACAGACAGGTAGCGTCGGACTGATTCTCCGGTGGGCCCTGGCATCTGGTGGGCCCTGGCACCTCTACTGGTATACAGGGACAGCAGTTGCCTAGGGCCCCCACTGCTCCAGGGGCCCCCAGCCAGTGCCACACAGCTGCTATGGGGGCCCTGCCAGCGGAGCAGCAGCGGGTGTCAGGAGGCAGGAGCCACTGTCCCCACTACTAAAGAGAAATGAATATTCATTCACTCTCGGCCTCCACTCACCCCGGGGCCCCGCTCCCCAACCTAGGCAGCCGGCGCTGCGCTCAATTTCAGTGGAATAGAGAGCATCTCTCTCCCATCAGTCCCCTCTGCTCCTGACTCACAGCCGATGCGCGATGACGTCACTTCATCGCGCACCCGCTGTGTGTCTGGCAGACGGGTCAGCTGCTGACACTGAAGCCGTCATCAGCGTGGGAGCAGGAGGAGAGGTGAGTATTGTGGTTTGTTTTTTATATATCTCTATATCTATCTATATCTATCTCTATATCTATCTGTCTCTATATCTATATATCTCTATATCTATCTATTTCTATCTGTATATCTATATCTCTATCTCTATATCTATCTGTCTCTATCTTAGATATAGAGATAGATATAGATAGATAGATAGATAGATATAGAGGTAGATATAGATAGATATAAATAGTCTATATCCATCTATCTCTATACCTATCTATATCTATCTCTATCTATTATCTTTATATCTATCCATCTATATATCATGTATCCATAGATCTATCTATTTATCCCCTATCTATCTATCTATATACCTATCTATAGCTATCACTATCTATTATCTTTATATCTATCTATCTATCTATCCATATATCTATTTATCCCCTATCTATCTATTTATCTATCTATATCTATCTAGGTCTATCTATCTATCTCTATAGCTACCTATATCTTTCACTATCTATTATCTTTATATCTTTATTTCTATCTGTCTATCCATAGATCTATCTATCTATTATCTATCTATACATCTAATTATCACATATCTATCTATCTATCTATCTATCTAGTGTTATACCCTATGAGGGGGCAGCATTATACCCTATGAGGGGGTGCATTATACCCTATGAGGGGGGAGAAGCATTATACCCTATAAGGGGGCAGCCTTATACCCTATGAGGGGGTGCAATATACCTTATCTTCCAACAAAATTAATTCTAAGTCCTCCATTTTGTTGGCGAGGCTTCTGGCATTTGTATACATGCACTTTATGTATGTCTGTACCTCTATTTCTTAAATTATTAACTGTTCTAACCTCACCCCCCATGCCACTACCACCTCCAATTTCATTATTTGTGCCCAGGTCTCTATCTACACAGTCTTCCCCTCTTATAAAATGAATACCCTCCCCTAGTTCCAAGTTTAAACACTCCTCCACCCTTCTAGCCATTTTTTTCCCCAGCACAGCTGCACCCTCCCCATTGAGGTGCAGCCCGTCCCTAGCGTAGAACCTGTAGCCAACTGAGAAGTCGGCCCAGTTCTCCAGGAACCCAAACCCCTCCTTCCTACACTAATTCTTGAACCACTTATTAACTTCCCTAATCTCCTCTCTGGCGTGGCACGTGGTACAGGAAATATTTCCAAAAATACCACCTTGGAAGTCCTTGCCTTAAGATTGCAGCCTAATTCCCTGAAATCATCTTTAAGGACCTTCCACCTACCTCTGTGTCATTTGTACCAATGTGCACCATGACCGCTGGATCCTCACCAGCCCCTCCCAGTAATCTGTCAACCCGGTCAGCGATGTGTCAGACTTGCGCGCCAGATAGGCAGCACACCGTTCGACGATCCCTTTCTTTGTGACAGATTGCCCTATCTGTTCCCCTAATAATTGAGTCCCCCACTACCAGCACCTGTCTGGCCTGCCCTGCTCTCCTATTTCTCCCCTTACTGGAGCATATACTCCTCTGGCTTTCAGAGGACATGCCTTGCTGCAGCAGTGCTACCCCTGCACTGACACTCCCCTCATCTGCCAACTTGGCAAACTTATTGGGTTGTGCCAGATCAGGACTAGCCTCCCTGGCACTCTTCTGTCTACCCCACCTTCTAACTGTCACCCATCTTACTGCTTCACTGTCCTGCAGCTCCAACCTAGCATCCCCCCCTCATCTATCTCATTGAGCGTCTGCTCAGTGAGTAGAAGTCTCCTTTCCATATTGTCTATTGATCTCAGTGTTGCCAGCTGCACATTTAAATCCAGTATCTGGGCTTCCAAATGCACAATGTGCTCACATCTCGCACAGCAGTATGCACCCTCGACTGGCTGGTCAAGGATTGCGTACATGCGTCAAGACGTACACTGGATGGCATTGGCAATAGTGGAGCACATTCCTAATGGGGATTGCACCAGACAGAAAAGCTAAGTAAAAATAAATAAAAAGTATTAATAAAATATAACAGCAATTCAGTAATACCTCCTTTGCAAACTCCCTGAATCCAAAGTCACTGAATCACAAGTCACACACTTACCACCGTTCGCACTGACGCTCACGTCACACTCAGCTCGCTTACACTCGCTCAGGCAGAAGATTTAAAGAGATTTTTTTTCCCTTCACCAGCAAACCACCCTGCTGCTCAATGCACTTCCAAAAGCTCCTGTGTATAATTTCACTGGTGGTCACTGTATTACACTGACACTGTATGCAGATCTTCTGTGTATAAATATCAGGATCCTGTCAGCGTCGGCGAACTGCCATGGCTGAGCAGCGTGACTCACCCCTACTGCGGGAGGGCCCGGGGTCCGATACTGCAGGGAAAGTTGAGGCAGACGGGACCTGCGATGCTGAAGGTAGTAAGAAGTACAAGGACCTACGATCATGTGACCACAGGGGGCGGGGCTTAGTGTCCCACTTCTGAAGATGATTGTAGGACTCTACTACAGGAATCCTGGAGTAGAGGCGAGGGGAACTCAGGTCAGACAAACGGGCGGTCATACATGGAGAGGGCGGCGCGATACCAGAGGGGCGAGCAGAGAGTAGTCAGAACGTAAGCAATGAGTCATACATGGAGATAGCTGCACAGTACAAGAGGGGCAATCAGAGAATAGTCAGGTCATAGGCAATGAGTCATACACAGAGATAGCAACGCAGTACAAGAGGGACAGGCAGAACTCGTAACAGGGACAGAACCAGATCAAAACCAAACAAGCATAAAGTATTACAGTCACAAAGCACACCAGGGTCACACACACTCGGCCAAGGGTCTGAGTATAAACGATGAGGAATGAGCCCACAATGAGGCTTTAAAAAGCCTCCCAGAATCTCAGAGTGAGGCCATCCACATTAACCTCTGAACTACCTAATCCCACAAGCTGAGCAAACCTTGACAATAATGTTGCCAGTGATCACTGAGCTCCTGTGTATAATGTCACTGGTAATCACTATATTACCTGTACACTGACACTATATACAGAGGTACTGTGTATAATGTCACTGGTGGTAATAACAGTGTTGTTATTATTGTGGTTTGTATTCATAATCAGTACTGTAGTATTCCATCAATAAGTGGTGGTAATTTGTTGACTGTTCACAGTGTGGAAGTATTTCTCCGTGTATGAATTATTATTTGGTCCCTATATGCTGGTAATATGTCATATTATTCGGTCACTATGTGGTGGTAATATGTGGTCTGGTCATGGTGTGGTTGTATTTGTGCCTTTCATGTGATATGATGCGGGTACTATGTGGTCTGGTCATGGTGTGGTGGTATTTCTCCCCTGTATGTGGTATTATTGGTCTTGGTACAGTGGATTGTGTTGTGTTTGACGGTCATTAGTCTTCTCTGATATTAATTAGGAGAATATTCTTTATTTCCATTAGAGATTAAATACTTTGTAAACAGCGGCAGAGATGCACTTACAGGGGTTTCCTGTGGAAAAACGTAATCTCCTATTCACAGGACAAGTGATAACGTATTGATTGGGGGGGTCTAACTACTTGGACCCATTCAGCAAAATGTGGAACTTTTTATCCCCATTAGACTGGAGTGGCATGTCCGACTTGACCACTGATCCATTCATTCCCTCAGTGGCTGCACTTGTATTTTTATAGAAGCTCCAAAGAGAATGAATGAAGCTTCGGTCAGATATCTAACCTGCTGCTCCATTTTAAAATGGGGATAAGTGTCCTATCAACGATAAAACTTTCTCATTCTTCCGGTCGGTGCAGTTTCTAATGGTCGGACGTATGCGATCAGGTATCCTATAGAGCCCATGGATCGGTGATAAATTGTTTTAACCAAAGAACCACATTAATGTAAACTACCGTAATTATACATCCCAGTTATGGGGATGCACAGTAGATGTACAGGAGCCGCCTGTGTTTTACAGCCGATGCTCCACTATAATGGGGATAACGACTGACAGATATTAGCATATAGCTGTAGGATGGGGCCCTAGAGTCCATTCCCCTGGTGGGCCCCAGACACCCCAGTTCAACCCTGAATATACATCATTGTGGATTATCAGATACCGGATTTAGGGAAATTTCTCTGTAATATGGAAGGCAATGACATGAATAGATAGCAAAATCTGGTTTGTCTACAATCTTTTTTATTTGTTAGGTTCTTTCCTGTTACAGCACTTCTGTCCTGTAGTATAAACCTTCTCTCACACTAGTGCTAGCACTAAACCTTGGTTTGCCTTCTTCTAAAGTCTCTGTTGTCCCCGCAGACTTAGAGATTTCCAGCATTACTCCATGCAGCCATAAGGACCTTCTCTCTTTACTCCTTGGGTTTCCGCTGTCCTAGCAGGAAGTGAGAAACGTTCTCGTAAATCACAAGGATGGTACAGCAGGCGGGGTCGCTCAAAATAACTTGGGGGCAATTTTCTTTAGAAGTCCGTATATACTCGTGTATAAGCCGACCCATGTATAAGCCGACCACCCTAATTTTGTCACAAAAAACTGGGAAAACTTATTGACTCGCCTATAAACCTAGGGTGGAAAATGCCGAAGCTACTGGTAAATTTCAAAAATAAAATGGGCCCCATAAGATGCTCCATAAAGTTCATGATGGCCCCATATAATGCTCCATAAAGTTCATGATGGGTTCCATAAGATGCTCCATACAAAAATATGCCTAATAATGCTGCACAGTGAATAATGGTAGCCCTATAACATGGTCCATAATAACATATGCCCCATATAATGCTGCACAGTGATTGGTGGCCCCTTATAATGCTGCATGGAGAGTGGACCCTTATAATGCTGCACAATGATTAGTGGCCCCTTATAATGCTGCACAGTGATTAGTGGCCCCTTATAATGCTGCACAGTGATTAGTGGCCCCTTATAATGCTGCACATTGATTAGTGGCCCCTTACAATGCTGCACGGTGATTAGTGGCCACTTATAATGCTGCACAGTGATTAGTGGCCCCTTGAAATGCAGTGATTAGTGGCCCCTTATGCTGCACGGTGATTAGTGGCCCTTTGTAATGCTGCACAGTGATTAGTGGCCCCGTATAATGCTGCACAGTGATGAGAGGCCCCCTTATAATGCTGCACAGTGATGAGTGGCCTCTTATAATGCAGCACAGTGATGAGTGGCCCCATATAATGCTGCACAGTGATTACTGGCCCTATATAATGCTGCACAGTGATTACTGGCCCCATATAATGCTGCACAGTGATTAGTGGCCCCTTGTAATGCTGCACAGTGATTAGTGGCCCCTTGTAATGCTGCACAGTGATTAGTGGCCCCTTGTAATGCTGCACAGTTATTAGTGGCCCCTTGTAATGCTGCACAGTGATGAGTGGCCCCTTGTAATGCTGCACAGTGATGAGTGGCCCCTTATAATGCTGCACAGTGATTAGTGGCCCCTTGAAATGCTGCAGTGATTAGTGGCTCCTTATTATGCTGCACGGTGATTAGTGGCCCCTTATTATGCTGCACGGTGATGAGTGGCCCCTTATAATGCTGCAAGGTGATGAGTGGCCCCTTATAATGCTGCACAGTGATGAGTGTCCCCTTATAATGCTGCACAGTGATGAGTGGCCCCTTATAATGCTGCACAGTGATGAGTGGCCCCTTATAATGCTGCACAGTGATGAGTGGCCCCTTGTATTGCTGCACAGTGATTAGTGGCCCCTTACAATGCTGCTGCCGCAGCCTCAATTAAAAAAATGAAAAAAAAAACTATATACTCACCTTGTCACTGCTGCAGCTGCTGCTCCTCAGCGTTGCTGGCTCTGCAGTGACTGTTCAGGCAGAGGGCGCCTGCTAACTACGTCATGGCACCCTCTGACCTTAACGTCACTGCCAGAGGAAGCAAGACAGCAGAGCGATGCGCAGCGGTGGAATGGGGCACAGGTGAATATGGCTCCCCCCGTTATACTCACCTCTCCTGGCATGTCTCTGCAGCCCCCCGTGCTTGTTCCATCTTCTCAGTGCTGTTCTTCCTGCTTTCTGCGGTCACGTGGTGCCGCTCATTACATATGTGCATATTAATGAGGGTAATGAGCGTACCACGTGACCGCTGAAAGCAGGAAGAACAGCGCCGAGAAGATGGAATAAGCACGGGGGGCTGCAGAAACATGCCAGGAGAGGTGAGTATGATCTCCGACACCCCCCCCCCGCTCCCCCTCCCTGGCCGACCCCCGGTATATGACTCGCGTATAAGCCGAGAGGGGGACTTTCAGCCCCAAAAAATGGGCTGAAAATCTCGACTTATACGCGAGTATATACTGTAAGCCTTTTTTGTCCTTTAAGACAGAAGAAACAAAACTATTAACTCTTCTTCTAAGGTCTGACTGTGAGCTCGGACCCTCCCCAGCTATTTGTTAGGGCACTCCAGGCTAAGGGGTTGTACTGCTATGCTCTGTTATTGCAGACTTCATCATCCCAATCATAGTTCATCATCAGCACATCAGCCCCATCATAGTCCATCATCAGCACATCAACCCCATCATAGTCCATCATCAGCACATCAGCCCCATCATAGTCCATCATCAGCACATCAGCCCCATCATAGTCCATCATCAGCATATCAGCCCCATCATTGTCCCATAATGAAAGAAGTGTTGTTGCGCATTCTTAACAGCCGCTTGTTCCAGACACCCTGTTCTTAGGATTGGTGGGGGTCCTGGCAGTGAAACACCCGTAATCAGCAAGTTATGATCTACCAATGGCTAGGGGATAACTTGCTGAGGAGGCAGAAGTTGGGGACTACTGTTTTTAAAGACCGCAATACCTATATCAGGAGCTGTAAAGAAATATATGTTTCTAAGCTTTATCTTGAGTCCATTTTCCTTGTCGATAATTCTTAGATAATTCTGGGAAAAAAAGTATTTTAATACATATAACAAACTTAAATTGTCTTTGGAGAATAAAGTCTATCGGCGGTCAGTGCAGTGTACTACATTAGTTTGTGGGACAGAACATGTTGATAAAGGGTCGGTCTCATCACTGCACTCACCGTCCATAAGCTTTATTAGGGTAGATATCCACAGAATATGGATATAGTAGATGTATACCCCCTCTCAGGAATCCTTCCCTCATATTAGCTATGATGACTACATTCCACTGCAAACAGCAGAAGAAACTTGAGGCGCACTATTTACAAGAGGAGTTTTCCCATACATTTATGTGTTATCCATAAAATATTCTATAAATGTCTGATAGGCAGAGGTCCCGGACGTGAAACCCGCATCTGTCTACAGACCTGGGGAACTATGAATATACAGATGGCCATTCACTATTGGGGAGGTTCCTATAAGATCTGAGTACTCAGCCTTGTGTTTGGTTATTTTCATAGACCTTGACATGAGCGGCAGGGTACATATGAAACCAGTGCTCCACCCAATTCTTCCTGAAGCAATTTTGTGGCTGATTCAAGACCCCTGTACTATTGATTTGAGGGTTCCTAAATGGTTGGAGACCCACACCAGTCTAATGTATTTGAGATGTTGTACCCTCTTAACGAAAGATCAGAGGAAAATACCTTCAACAAAACTGCTGGTTGGGTCGGATGTGGTATTCTGAGCCACTTGGTTTGTTGTCTCATATGTTTATGCTTAAAGTTCTTAATGGTTTGTTCTTGTTGAGTTTATGGGACCTTTGTCTATACTGTACTGTTCCTTTTTCATTTTTTTAGATAAGCATTCCATACTGTTAGGTGAAAAACTGGTGCTACCCTTCTTCACATTGAGGCATCATCCTACCATTGTGATCAGAAGCCCTATAACCCGGCTTCATTGTTAGGATGCAGGATTTATATAAATTAGCTCTACTGGGGTCTTAAAAGTGCAGGCATTGAGGAAGAAGTACAAAATCAGCAGGCAAATGAGTAGTCAGAAACAAGCAAAGGTCAGGGCAGGCAGCAGTGCAGAAACATAACCGGAAACAAGCAGAGGTCAGGGCAGGCAGCAGTGCAAAAACATAACCGGAAACAACCATAAAACCAAAGAAAAAAAACGACCCACAGTCCATATAGTGCAGAATAATATACATTTTTATTAGTATCACAGATTAATAACCGGAAACAAGCAGAGGTCAGGGCAGGCGGCAGTGCAGAAGCATAATCCATTGAGCAAGCTGAGGTCAGGGCAGGCGGCAGTGCAGAAACATAATCCATTGAGCAAGCTGAGGTCAGGGCAGGCGGCAGTTCAAAAACATAATCCATTGAGCAAGCAGAGGTCAGGCAGGCGGCAGTGCAGAAACATAATCCATTGAGCAAGCAGAGGTCAGGGCAGGCGTCAGTTCAAAAACATAATCCATTGAGCAAGCAGAGGTCAGGGCAGGCGGCAGTTCAAAAACATAATCCACTGAGCAAGCAGAGGTCAAGGCAGGCGGCAGTGCAGAAACAATCCATTGAGCAAGCAGAGGTCAGGCAGGCGGCAGTTCAAAAACATAATCCATTGAGCAAGCAAAGGTCAGGGCAGGCGGCAGTGTAGATGCATAACTTTAAACAAGCAGAGGTCAGGGCAGGCGGCAGTATAGAAACATGATCCATTGATCAAGCCATAGTCAAAACCGGAAAATCTGTCTAAGAAGCAGCTGTGCAGAAGATGGTATGTGCTTGCTGCAAGCAACTCGCCACTACATTTTCCGCCGGCTAAATCAAAGTGCGCGGAATTCTCTTCTCGGGAGAATGATCTTCCTAGGACTTGGAAGGAAACCCAAATCTCTCTTGTAGGCACGTTGTACATCCTGTGGGCTCATCAGCATTACTTGCATGATCTTTCCAGTGGTATAGCTGACTGGCAGGTGTGGTGTAGGATTGTAGCCTTGTTTAGCAGTCACCTTAATACGCGGTTGATGGTCGTAAGGCATACTGAGGAGTATACGTGCTTGAGAGGGAGTTAGCTCCATCCAGGTGCATGGGGATGGGCTCCTGGGCAATGTGGCTGTTGTCTCTTCCTCATCTACTGTTCTGGTGAGTATCAGGCGTTCCTTCATACCCTCTGGCTCTGCGCTGATGTTTGCTGCAGGTTGTACGAATCGGCCTATTTCGGGCATTGTAGGATATGGTGGTGGACTTTTCAGTCTGGAATATCGGTCCTTTGCCTTTTCTGGTGTTTTGAACAGGCATTTAATAATTGACACGATATAATAAAGCACTGCCATCACATACCCCGTGAAGCCAGTTGGCCTTTGGTGGTGTTCAGGCCTCTGACTGTATAGGGATGTCCTGGCATGTGGGAGACGTCTCCGTGGTTGGAACTTTCCTCCAGCTACGGGTGCAGCCATTAGGCTGCCTTCCCCTCCACACACACAAAAGTGTGTGCGGATGGTAGAAAACACTCCCAAAAAAAAGAAATAAAAGTAAAAAAAATAAACAAAACAAGTAAAAAGTGATTTACAAGTCGCTCTGGGTTAGTGTTCAGCTCTCCTCTCTATCTCTGCTTGCCTCGCACTGACCGTTCTTGCGGAACATTCCATGACTCGTGGACAACGCTTCTGTGATGTCATAAAGACGAACATGGCAATGGGTCTAATATAGGAGAACTAGTTATGTTACCCATGGCAGACCATCCAATACCAGCTGCCACTGTACGGATAGGGGTTAGCTGGATTGGGATGAGATGTATAAAAACTTACCGGTACAATAGCGCAAGTCATTGCTTTATTTACTGTTTTTGCTTTTTTACCTGTTTACAGGCAAATCTTTCTATTTGATATTTTCAAACCTGTATAATTCTGTATCCTCATATGTGAGATAATGTGATGTATCTATTGTCAGCTCCTTGTAGGAATGTCTCCTCCTCTCTTCCCGGTAACACGGATCACCCGTGATGGGCACAGACCATTGCTGTAGTCGGAATTATTTCATATAGCTTCAGAATAAATGTTAAATAATATTGTATTTTTTCCATATAATTGGCTCAGATCACTTTTTTTAATTTGTCTGTAATTCTAAGTAGTGATAAAAAAATAAATAACCCCAAGTGTGAACCTGGTGTAGAACGTACAAATTGTCCAGAGTCTCTCCTGGGCCATGTTCACACGTGCAGAAGTGCTGCATTGTTTCCATAGGTATTCGCACTAAAGCAATCAAAACTTTTTATTGTATTTTTTTGTGGCAGTTTTTTCGAATGCATTTTTTTTAGTAGAGGAATGCTTCAGTTCCACAATTGGAGACTTCATTGGAATTTTGCATGCGTTTTTTATGCTCTCCATATAATATAGTGGAAAATATTAAACAAAAGCATCAAAAAGTTCACACTTCTGCTGCACCATTAGCCCCTGTATGTAGTACAGCTTAGGCCTCTTTCACACTTCAGTTTTTTGCATCAGTTCAAATCCGCCAAAAAGGCAGACAAGCGGATCCGTTCTGAACTGATGTGAACGGATGGCACAGGATCCTGAAAATGAGGAAATTTAAAGGAAATGCTGGTCGGGAAGGAGAGAGAGAGAGAGTTTTGTTGCAAGCTCCGTTTTGAAATCTTTGAGGATGGTGACGGACAGCAACTTTTGGCGGATCCTCAAAAAAAAAACGGATGAAACGGACAGCCATCCGTCACAATCCGCCATTAATGCAAGTCAATGGGGAAAAAACGGATCCTCCAAAAAAAATTGAGGATCCGTTTTTGTCAAAACCTGACGGATTGTGACTGATTGCAAAAAACTGAAGTGTGAAAGGGGCCTTAGGGAGCGATAAATGAAGTGAAAAGAAAAGTAAAACAACAAAACAAGATTTAAACAAATCTGAAAAAAAACTCATAAAAGTTCAATTTTCCTCCATTGAAAATGAACATAAAAAAAAATGTCAAGTGATATCGCCACATCCAGCAAAGTCCGAGCTATCAAAATATAAAAATAATTAACCCAATTGGTAAACACAAAAAATTTAAAAACGCCAACATTGCGGTATTTTTTGGTCGCTGAATACGTAACAAGCAACTAAAATGTCATATCTATCCCAAAGTAATATCCATAATAACGTCTCGCCTTATGAAAAAATAATCCCTCTCATAGCTCTATTGAACGAAAAAGTAAAACTACGGGTCTCGGAAAATGGCAACACAAACTCCAACATATTTTTTATTTCAAAGTCTTGATTTTTTTTCTACCACTAAAATAATTTAAAAATCTGGGCACGTTTAGTATCTCTGTAATCATACTGATGAGGAGAATCATATTACATGGTCATTTTTACCACATAATGTACGCCGTAAACATAATTAAGGTCAGAATTGCGTTTTTTTTCACAATTTTCCCATTTCCCTGTACATTGTGTGTCAGGATAAGTCACAACCACTGCCACCAATATTTCTTGAACACCACTTGCTCACGACACACCTGCCCTGGGATGTTACTATAAAGGTGAACCTCCCATATTCTTTTGTCCACTCACCTAAGCGCACCCCGCAGACAGTTCTCACATCCACATCACACTGTTTGCTGCTATCGGTCACTGTTTTGATAGGCCAGTGAGACACCTGCGCTGGGTCACACACTAGCACACATGCCACCCAGCTTTTCTGAGCCCCTGATAGGTGCTCTTCTTTTACTTTTGTATACACATACAGCAAAACACAACCAAGGTATACTCGCCGTCCTCAGGGTTTGGGGGACGTTTAGCGCAGAAAAGAACAAACTTATTAAAATTTAGATTTAAAGGGATCCTGTCAGCAGGATTGTGAACAGTAAAGTACAGACAGTGTCAGGTCTACGCTGTTATACTGATTAAAATGAGGTGACCTGGGTGATGAAATGCATCTTGTGGTTGTTGTGTAATCTGTATTTGTAAATTTCAGTTATTGAGATTCTGGTGCTCCGGGTGTTTGTGGGGTTACAAAAAAAAGGTTTGCATTCATCAAAATGGTGCCTGTGCTGTAGTATAATACATGACTAATATCAATATGTAGACATGTGTAAGGGGTTGAGAGTCTTACCCCTTTAAACCCCCATGTTGCTGTTGTACTTGTATATATATTTATATATATGTTATACCATTGTTGCGCATTATCGTATATTTCATGTTGCTGTATTATTTATATAGCATAAGCTATGTTTCTGCACCTTGTACTTGGTAGGGACAGTGCAGTCTGGGCTATGGTCACTAGATGGGGCACTGAGCTCATTGCACAGTAGATGTAGCTGTAGGACATATAGGAGTTAACTGTAGGAGGGGATAGCTGGAGAATAAGCCAGGATGGTCTTCCAGTTTCAGGCAGTCAGAGGCCTGACCCCTTTGTGCTCGGGTGGGCTATATGCCTGAGCTGCCTAACTACCCCGTGATGTTAAAGCTGATGCCCAGCCATCTAGAGAAGAACACGTTACTGCAGAATCAGCAATAAAGTGGAAAAGAGTGTAAGTAAACAGAGGAAGATTGAAGGTTACCGTAAAAGGGTACGGGCAGGTCACTCCAGAATGTGGTGGAAAGCTACGTGGGCTGAATCTCTGATGTCCGGGGCGAAACATGCTGGAGAGCGCTTCACCGTGGTGACGCTATACAGGGAGGACACTGAGGAGCCATCTGAGACGCTTCGTCAAACGGAAACACTGCAAGGAACAGTGAAGGGAAAGATGAAGTAATGTGCTGTCTTTACTGTGATGAAAATGCTGGAAACTATGTGGATGTGCTGTGTCCTGAAGAAAATAAATTTGCTCAGTTAAGAGTTGCCCTGGACTGTGTCTCTATTCATTGGGATCAAGGATCAGCATCAAGTCGGCGTAGCAAAGGGGACGCTGACGGCACGGTGAGTATTCACCGTACCATGCAAGAGAAGAGGTACCGTTTTCCTGTAGAGGGAGGTCAGGGTATACAATGCCCGAACCCGAAATACTCAGCCACGACTACTGCCCTGGCTGACCTTTACACATAAAGTGTAGAAGTCGGGGGGGAAAGTGGGGAATGTGGTCTAGAAGTGATCAAGTATAGTGTGTTATTTTCTGCAGCAAACGTGTCCTGGCTGGAAGAGGAAGAAAAGCGAAGATGAATCGCTACAAATACAGAGGTCACTGGTAAGTCAGTGATTTACCTGGACACTTACATTATATAGTATATACAGAGCTCCTGTGTATAATGTCACTGGTGATCCTTGTATTACCTGTACGCTGACTATATGCAGAGCTCCTGTGTATAATGTTACTGGTGAGTCACTGTATTACCTGTACACTATACACTATATACAGAACTCCTGTGTATGTCTCCAGTGATCATTCTATTACTTGTACACTGACATTATATATACAGACAGGTAGCGTCGGACTGATTCTCCGGTGGGCCCTGGCATCTGGTGGGCCCTGGCACCTCTACTGGTATACAGGGACAGCAGTTGCCTAGGGCCCCCACTGCTCCAGGGGCCCCCAGCCAGTGCCACACAGCTGCTATGGGGGCCCTGCCAGCGGAGCAGCAGCGGGTGTCAGGAGGCAGGAGCCACTGTCCCCACTACTAAAGAGAAATGAATATTCATTCACTCTCGGCCTTCACTCACCCCGGGGCCCCGCTCCCCAACCTAGGCAGCCGGCGCCGCGCTCAATTGCAGTGGAAGAGAGAGCATCTCTCTCCCATCAGTCCCCTCTGCTCCTGACTCACAGCCGATGCGCGATGACGTCACTTCATCGCGCACCCGCTGTGTGTCTGGCAGACGGGTCAGCTGCTGACACTGAAGCCGTCATCAGCGTGGGAGCAGGAGGAGAGGTGAGTATTGTGGTTTGTTTTTTATATATCTCTATATCTATCTATATCTATCTCTATATCTATCTGTCTCTATATCTATATATCTCTATATCTATCTATTTCTATCTGTATATCTATATCTCTATCTCTATATCTATCTGTCTCTATCTTAGATATAGAGATAGATATAGATAGATAGATAGATATAGAGGTAGATATAGATAGATATAAATAGTCTATATCCATCTATCTCTATACCTATCTATATCTATCTCTATCTATTATCTTTATATCTATCCATCTATATATCATCTATCCATAGATCTATCTATTTATCCCCTATCTATCTATCTATATACCTATCTATAGCTATCACTATCTATTATCTTTATATCTATCTATCTATCTATCTTTCTATCTATCTATCCATATATCTATTTATCCCCTATCTATCTATTTATCTATCTATATCTATCTAGGTCTATCTATCTCTTTAGCTACCTATATCTTTCACTATCTATTATCTTTATATCTTTATATCTATCTGTCTATCCATAGATCTATCTATCTATTATCTATCTATACATCTAATTATCACATATCTATCTATCTATCTATCTAGTGTTATACCCTATGAGGGGGCAGCATTATACCCTATGAGGGGGTGCATTATACCCTATGAGGGGGGAGAAGCATTATACCCTATGAGGGGGCAGCCTTATACCCTATGAGGGGGTGCAATATACCTTATCTTCCAACAAAATTAATTCTAAGTCCTCCATTTTGTTGGCGAGGCTTCTGGCATTTGTATACATGCACTTTATGTATGTCTGTACCTCTATTTCTTAAATTATTAACTGTTCTAACCTCACCCCCCATGCCACTACCACCCCCAATTTCATTATTTGTGCCCAGGTCTCTATCTACACAGTCTTCCCCTCTTATAAAATGAATACCCTCCCCTAGTTCCAAATTTAAACACTCCTCCACCCTTCTAGCCATTTTTTTCCCCAGCACAGCTGCACCCTCCCCATTGAGGTGCAGCCCGTCCCTAGCGTAGAACCTGTAGCCAACTGAGAAGTCGGCCCAGTTCTCCAGGAACCCAAACCCCTCCTTCCTACACTAATTCTTGAACCACTTATTAACTTCCCTAATCTCCTCTCTGGCGTGGCACGTGGTACAGGAAATATTTCCAAAAATACCACCTTGGAGGTCCTTGCCTTAAGATTGCAGCCTAATTCCCTGAAATCATCTTTAAGGACCTTCCACCTACCTCTGTGTCATTTGTACCAATGTGCACCATGACCGCTGGATCCTCACCAGCCCCTCCCAGTAATCTGTCAACCCGGTCAGCGATGTGTCAGACTTGCGCGCCAGATAGGCAGCACACCGTTCGACGATCCCTTTCTTTGTGACAGATTGCCCTATCTGTTCCCCTAATAATTGAGTCCCCCACTACCAGCACCTGTCTGGCCTGCCCTGCTCTCCTATTTCTCCCCTTACTGGAGCATATACTCCTCTGGCTTTCAGAGGACATGCCTTGTTGCAGCAGTGCTACCCCTGCACTGACACTCCCCTCATCTGCCAACTTGGCAAACTTATTGGGTTGTGCCAGATCAGGACTAGCCTCCCTGGCACTCTTCTGTCTACCCCACCTTCTAACTGTCACCCATCTTACTGCTTCACTGTCCTGCAGCTCCAACCTAGCATCCCCCCCTCATCTATCTCATTGAGCGTCTGCTCAGTGAGTAGAAGTCTCCTTTCCATATTGTCTATTGATCTCAGTGTTGCCAGCTGCACATTTAAATCCAGTATCTGGGCTTCCAAATGCACAATGTGCTCACATCTCGCACAGCAGTATGCACCCTCGACTGGCTGGTCAAGGATTGCGTACATGCGGCAAGACGTACACTGGATGGCATTGGCAATAGTGGAGCACATTCCTAATGGGGATTGCACCAGACAGAAAAGATAAGTAAAAATAAATAAAAAGTATTAATAAAATATAACAGCAATTCAGTAATACCTCCTTTGCAAACTCCCTGAATCCAAAGTCACTGAATCACAAGTCACACACTTACCACCGTTCGCACTTACGCTCAGGTCACACTCAGCTCGTTTACACTCGCTCAGGCAGAAGATTTAAAGAGATTTTTTTTCCCTTCACCAGCAAACCACCCTGCTGCTCAATGCACTTCCAAAAGCTCCTGTGTATAATTTCACTGGTGGTCACTGTATTACACTGACACTGTATGCAGATCTTCTGTGTATAAATATCAGGATCCTGTCAGCGTCGGCGAACTGCCACGGCTGAGCAGCGTGACTCACCCCTACTGCGGGAGGGCACGGGGTCCGATACTGCAGGGAAAGTTGAGGCAGACGGGACCTGCGATGCTGAAGGTAGTAAGAAGTACAAGGACCTACGATCATGTGACCACAGGGGGCGGGGCTTAGTGTCCCACTTCTGAAGATGATTGTAGGACTCTACTACAGGAATCCTGGAGTAGAGGCGAGGGGAACTCAGGTCAGACAAACGGGCGGTCATACATGGAGAGGGCGGCGCGATACCAGAGGGGCGAGCAGAGAGTAGTCAGAACGTAAGCAATGAGTCATACATGGAGATAGCTGCACAGTACAAGAGGGGCAATCAGAGAATAGTCAGGTCATAGGCAATGAGTCATACACAGAGATAGCAACGCAGTACAAGAGGGACAGGCAGAACTCGTAACAGGGACAGAACCAGATCAAAACCAAACAAGCATAAAGTATTACAGTCACAAAGCACACCAGGGTCACACACACTCGGCCAAGGGTCTGAGTATAAACGATGAGGAATGAGCCCACAATGAGGCTTTAAAAAGCCTCCCAGAATCTCAGAGTGAGGCCATCCACATTAACCTCTGAACTACCTAATCCCACAAGCTGAGCAAACCTTGACAATAATGTTGCCAGTGATCACTGAGCTCCTGTGTATAATGTCACTGGTAATCACTGTATTACCTGTACACTGACACTATATACAGAGGTACTGTGTATAATGTCACTGGTGGTAATAACAGTGTTGTTATTATTGTGGTTTGTATTCATAATCAGTACTGTAGTATTCCATCAATAAGTGGTGGTAATTTGTGGACTGTTCACAGTGTGGAAGTATTTCTCCGTGTATGAATTATTATTTGGTCCCTATATGCTGGTAATATGTCATGTTATTCGGTCACTATGTGGTGGTAATATGTGGTCTGGTCATGGTGTGGTTGTATTTGTGCCTTTTATGTGATATGATGCGGGTACTATGTGGTCTGGTCATGGTGTGGTGGTATTTCTCCCCTGTATGTGGTATTATTGGTCTTGGTACAGTGGATTGTGTTGTGTTTGACGGTCATTAGTCTTCTCTGATATTAATTAGGAGAATATTCTTTATTTCCATTAGAGATTAAATACTTTGTAAACAGCGGCAGAGATGCACTTACAGGGGTTTCCTGTGGAAAAACGTAATCTCCTATTCACAGGACAAGTGATAACGTATTGATTGGGGGGGTCTAACTACTTGGACCCATTCAGCAAAATGTGGAACTTTTTATCCCCATTAGACTGGAGTGGCATGTCCGACTTGACAACTGATCCATTCATTCCCTCAGTGGCTGCACTTGTATTTTTATAGAAGCTCCAAAGAGAATGAATGAAGCTTCGGTCAGATATCTAACCTGCTGCTCCATTTTAAAATGGGGATAAGTGTCCTATCAACGATAAAACTTTCTCATTCTTCCGGTCGGTGCAGTTTCTAATGGTCGGACGTATGCGATCAGCTATCCTATAGAGCCCATGGATCGGTGATAAATTGTTTTAACCAAAGAACCACATTAATGTAAACTACCGTAATTATACATCCCAGTTATGGGGGTGCACAGTAGATGTGCAGGAGCCGCCTGTGTTTTACAGCCGATGCTCCACTATAATGGGGATAACGACTGACAGATATTAGCATATAGCTGTAGGATGGGGCCCTAGAGTCCATTCCCCTGGTGGGCCCCAGACACCCCAGTTCGACCCTGAATATACATCATTGTGGATTATCAGATACCGGATTTAGGGAAATTTCTCTGTAATATGGAAGGCAATGACATGAATAGATAGCAAAATCTGGTTTGTCTACAATCTTTTTTATTTGTTAGGTTCTTTCCTGTTACAGCACTTCTCTCCTGTAGTATAAACCTTCTCTCACACTAGTGCTAGCACTAAACCTTGGTTTGCCTTCTTCTAAAGTCTCTGTTGTCCCCGCAGACTTAGAGATTTCCAGCATTACTCCATGCAGCCATAAGGACCTTCTCTCTTTACTCCTTGGGTTTCCGCTGTCCTAGCAGGAAGTGAGAAACGTTCTCGTAAATCACAAGGATGGTACAGCAGGCGGGGTCGCTCAAAATAACTTGGGGGCAATTTTCTTTAGAAGTCCGTATATACTCGCGTATAAGCCGACCCATGTATAAGCCGACCACCCTAATTTTGTCACAAAAAACTGGGAAAACTTATTGACTCGCCTATAAACCTAGGGTGGAAAATGCCGAAGCTACTGGTAAATTTCAAAAATAAAATGGGCCCCATAAGATGCTCCATAAAGTTCATGATGGCCCCATATAATGCTCCATAAAGTTCATGATGGGTTCCATAAGATGCTCCATACAAAAATATGCCTAATAATGCTGCACAGTGAATAATGGTAGCCCTATTACATGGTCCATAATAACATATGCCCCATATAATGCTTCACAGTGATTGGTGGCCCCTTATAATGCTGCATGGAGAGTGGCCCCTTATAATGCTGCACAATGATTAGTGGCCCCTTATAATGCTGCACAGTGATTAGTGGCCCCTTATAATGCTGCACAGTGATTAGTGGCCCCTTATAATGCTGCACAGTGATTAGTGGCCCCTTATAATGCTGCACATTGATTAGTGGCCCCTTACAATGCTGCACGGTGATTAGTGGCCACTTATAATGCTGCACAGTGATTAGTGGCCCCTTGAAATGCTGCAGTGATTAGTGGCCCCTTATGCTGCACGGTGATTAGTGGCCCTTTGTAATGCTGCACAGTGATTAGTGGCCCCGTATAATGCTGCACAGTAATGAGAGGCCCCCTTATAATGCTGCACAGTAATGAGTGGCCTCTTATAATGCAGCACAGTGATGAGTGGCCCCATATAATGCTGCACAGTGATTACTGGCCCCATATAATGCTGCACAGTGATTACTGGCCCCATATAATGCTGCACAGTGATTAGTGGCCCCTTGTAATGCTGCACAGTGATTAGTGGCCCCTTGTAATGCTGCACAGTGATTAGTGGCCCCTTGTAATGCTGCACAGTTATTAGTGGCCCCTTGTAATGCTGCACAGTGATGAGTGGCCCCTTGTAATGCTGCACAGTGATGAGTGGCCCCTTATAATGCTGCACAGTGATTAGTGGCCCCTTGAAATGCTGCAGTGATTAGTGGCTCCTTATTATGCTGCACGGTGATTAGTGGCCCCTTATTATGCTGCACGGTGATGAGTGGCCCCTTATAATGCTGCAAGGTGATGAGTGGCCCCTTATAATGCTGCACAGTGATGAGTGGCCCCTTATAATGCTGCACAGTGATGAGTGGCCCCTTATAATGCTGCACAGTGATGAGTGGCCCCTTATAATGCTGCACAGTGATGAGTGGCCCCTTGTATTGCTGCACAGTGATTAGTGGCCCCTTACAATGCTGCTGCCGCAGCCTCAATTAAAAAAATGAAAAAAAAAACTATATACTCACCTTGTCACTGCTGCAGCTGCTGCTCCTCAGCGTTGCTGGCTCTGCAGTGACTGTTCAGGCAGAGGGCGCCTGCTAACTACGTCATGGCAGCCTCTGACCTTAACGTCACTGCCAGAGGAAGCAAGACAGCAGAGCGATGCGCAGCGGTGGAATAGGGCACAGGTGAATATGGCTCCCCCCGTTATACTCACCTCTCCTGGCATGTCTCTGCAGCCCCCCGTGCTTGTTCCATCTTCTCAGTGCTGTTCTTCCTGCTTTCTGCGGTCACGTGGTGCCGCTCATTACATATGTGCATATTAATGAGGGTAATGAGCGTACCACGTGACCGCTGAAAGCAGGAAGAACAGCGCCGAGAAGATGGAATAAGCACGGGGGGCTGCAGAAACATGCCAGGAGAGGTGAGTATGATCTCCGACACCCCCCGCTCCCCCTCCCTGGCCGACCCCCGGTATATGACTCGCGTATAAGCCGAGAGGGGGACTTTCAGCCCCAAAAAATGGGCTGAAAATCTCGACTTATACGCGAGTATATACTGTAAGCCTTTTTTGTCCTTTAAGACAGAAGAAACAAAACTATTAACTCTTCTTCTAAGGTCTGACTGTGAGCTCGGACCCTCCCCAGCTATTTGTTAGGGCACTCCAGGCTAAGGGGTTGTACTGCTATGCTCTGTTATTGCAGACTTCATCATCCCAATCATAGTTCATCATCAGCACATCATCCCCATCATAGTCCATCATCAGCACATCAACCCCATCATAGTCCATCATCAGCACATCAGCCCCATCATAGTCCATCATCAGCACATCAGCCCCATCATAGTCCATCATCAGCATATCAGCCCCATCATTGTCCCATAATGAAAGAAGTGTTGTTGCGCATTCTTAACAGCCGCTTGTTCCAGACACCCTGTTCTTAGGATTGGTGGGGGTCCTGGCAGTGAAACACCCGTAATCAGCAAGTTATGATCTACCAATGGCTAGGGGATAACTTGCTGAGGAGGCAGAAGTTGGGGACTACTGTTTTTAAAGACCGCAATACCTATATCAGGAGCTGTAAAGAAATATATGTTTCTAAGCTTTATCTTGAGTCCATTTTCCTTGTCGATAATTCTTAGATAATTCTGGGAAAAAAAGTATTTTAATACATATAACAAACTTAAATTGTCTTTGGAGAATAAAGTCTATCGGCGGTCAGTGCAGTGTACTACATTAGTTTGTGGGACAGAACATGTTGATAAAGGGTCGGTCTCATCACTGCACTCACCGTCCATAAGCTTTATTAGGGTAGATATCCACAGAATATGGATATAGTAGATGTATACCCCCTCTCAGGAATCCTTCCCTCATATTAGCTATGATGACTACATTCCACTGCAAACAGCAGAAGAAACTTGAGGCGCACTATTTACAAGAGGAGTTTTCCCATACATTTATGTGTTATCCATAAAATATTCTATAAATGTCTGATAGGCAGAGGTCCCGGACGTGAAACCCGCATCTGTCTACAGACCTGGGGAACTATGAATATACAGATGGCCATTCACTATTGGGGAGGTTCCTATAAGATCTGAGTACTCAGCCTTGTGTTTGGTTATTTTCATAGACCTTGACATGAGCGGCAGGGTACATATGAAACCAGTGCTCCACCCAATTCTTCCTGAAGCAATTTTGTGGCTGATTCAAGACCCCTGTACTATTGATTTGAGGGTTCCTAAATGGTTGGAGACCCACACCAGTCTAATGTATTTGAGATGTTGTACCCTCTTAACGAAAGATCAGAGGAAAATACCTTCAACAAAACTGCTGGTTGGGTCGGATGTGGTATTCTGAGCCACTTGGTTTGTTGTCTCATATGTTTATGCTTAAAGTTCTTAATGGTTTGTTCTTGTTGAGTTTATGGGACCTTTGTCTATACTGTACTGTTCCTTTTTCATTTTTTTAGATAAGCATTCCATACTGTTAGGTGAAGAACTGGTGCTACCCTTCTTCACATTGAGGCATCATCCTACCATTGTGATCAGAAGCCCTATAACCCGGCTTCATTGTTAGGATGCAGGATTTATATAAATTAGCTCTACTGGGGTCTTAAAAGTGCAGGCATTGAGGAAGAAGTACAAAATCAGCAGGCAAATGAGTAGTCAGAAACAAGCAAAGGTCAGGGCAGGCAGCAGTGCAGAAACATAACCGGAAACAAGCAGAGGTCAGGGCAGGCAGCAGTGCAAAAACATAACCGGAAACAACCATAAAACCAAAGAAAAAAAACGACCCACAGTCCATATAGTGCAGAATAATATACATTTTTATTAGTATCACAGATTAATAACCGGAAACAAGCAGAGGTCAGGGCAGGCGGCAGTGCAGAAGCATAATCCATTGAGCAAGCTGAGGTCAGGGCAGGCGGCAGTGCAGAAACATAATCCATTGAGCAAGCTGAGGTCAGGGCAGGCGGCAGTTCAAAAACATAATCCATTGAGCAAGCAGAGGTCAGGCAGGCGGCAGTGCAGAAACATAATCCATTGAGCAAGCAGAGGTCAGGGCAGGCGTCAGTTCAAAAACATAATCCATTGAGCAAGCAGAGGTCAGGGCAGGCGGCAGTTCAAAAACATAATCCACTGAGCAAGCAGAGGTCAAGGCAGGCGGCAGTGCAGAAACAATCCATTGAGCAAGCAGAGGTCAGGCAGGCGGCAGTTCAAAAACATAATCCATTGAGCAAGCAAAGGTCAGGGCAGGCGGCAGTGTAGATGCATAACTTTAAACAAGCAGAGGTCAGGGCAGGCGGCAGTATAGAAACATGATCCATTGATCAAGCCATAGTCAAAACCGGAAAATCTGTCTAAGAAGCAGCTGTGCAGAAGATGGTATGTGCTTGCTGCAAGCAACTCGCCACTACATTTTCCGCCGGCTAAATCAAAGTGCGCGGAATTCTCTTCTCGGGAGAATGATCTTCCTAGGACTTGGAAGGAAACCCAAATCTCTCTTGTAGGCACGTTGTACATCCTGTGGGCTCATCAGCATTACTTGCATGATCTTTCCAGTGGTATAGCTGACTGGCAGGTGTGGTGTAGGATTGTAGCCTTGTTTAGCAGTCACCTTAATACGCGGTTGATGGTCGTAAGGCATACTGAGGAGTATACGTGCTTGAGAGGGAGTTAGCTCCATCCAGGTGCATGGGGATGGGCTCCTGGGCAATGTGGCTGTTGTCTCTTCCTCATCTACTGTTCTGGTGAGTATCAGGCGTTCCTTCATACCCTCTGGCTCTGCGCTGATGTTTGCTGCAGGTTGTACGAATCGGCCTATTTCGGGCATTGTAGGATATGGTGGTGGACTTTTCAGTCTGGAATATCGGTCCTTTGCCTTTTCTGGTGTTTTGAACAGGCATTTAATAATTGACACGATATAATAAAGCACTGCCATCACATACCCCGTGAAGCCAGTTGGCCTTTGGTGGTGTTCAGGCCTCTGACTGTATAGGGATGTCCTGGCATGTGGGAGACGTCTCCGTGGTTGGAACTTTCCTCCAGCTACGGGTGCAGCCATTAGGCTGCCTTCCCCTCCACACACACAAAAGTGTGTGCGGATGGTAGAAAACACTCCCAAAAAAAAGAAATAAAAGTAAAAAAAATAAACAAAACAAGTAAAAAGTGATTTACAAGTCGCTCTGGGTTAGTGTTCAGCTCTCCTCTCTATCTCTGCTTGCCTCGCACTGACCGTTCTTGCGGAACATTCCATGACTCGTGGACAACGCTTCTGTGATGTCATAAAGACGAACATGGCAATGGGTCTAATATAGGAGAACTAGTTATGTTACCCATGGCAGACCATCCAATACCAGCTGCCACTGTACGGATAGGGGTTAGCTGGATTGGGATGAGATGTATAAAAACTTACCGGTACAATAGCGCAAGTCATTGCTTTATTTACTGTTTTTGCTTTTTTACCTGTTTACAGGCAAATCTTTCTATTTGATATTTTCAAACCTGTATAATTCTGTATCCTCATACGTGAGATAATGTGATGTATCTATTGTCAGCTTCTTCCAGGAATGTCTCCTCCTCTCTTCCCGGTAACACGGATCACCCGTGATGGGCACAGACCATTGCTGTAGTCAGAATTATTTCATATAGCTTCAGAATAAATGTTAAATAATATTGTATTTTTTCCATATAATTGGCTCAGATCACTTTTTTTAATTTGTCTGTAATTCTAAGTAGTGATAAAAAAATAAATAACCCCAAGTGTGAACCTGGTGTAGAACGTACAAATTGTCCAGAGTCTCTCCTGGGCCATGTTCACACGTGCAGAAGTGCTGCATTGTTTCCATAGGTATTCGCACTAAAGCAATCAATACTTTTTATTGTATTTTTTTGTGGCAGTTTTTTCGAATGCATTTTTTTTAGTAGAGGAATGCTTCAGTTCCACAATTGGAGACTTCATTGGAATTTTGCATGCGTTTTTTATGCTCTCCATATACTATAGTGGAAAATATTAAACAAAAGCATCAAAAAGTTCACACTTCTGCTGCACCATTAGCCCCTGTATGTAGTACAGCTTAGGCCTCTTTCACACTTCAGTTTTTTGCATCAGTTCAAATCCGCCAAAAAGGCAGACAAGCGGATCCGTTCTGAACTGATGTGAACGGATGGCACAGGATCCTGAAAATGAGGAAATTTAAAGGAAACGCTGGTCGGGAAGGAGAGAGAGAGAGAGAGAGTTTTGTTGCAAGCTCCGTTTTGAAATCTTTGAGGATGGTGACGGACAGCAACTTTTGGCGGATCCTCAAAAAAAAAACTGATGAAACGGACAGCCATCCGTCACAATCCGCCATTAATGCAAGTCAATGGGGAAAAAACGGATCCTCAAAAAAAAACTGAGGATCCGTTTTTGTCAAAACCTGACGGATTGTGACTGATTGCAAAAAACTGAAGTGTGAAAGGGGCCTTAGGGAGCGATAAATGAAGTGAAAAGAAAAGTAAAACAACAAAAAAAGATTTAAACAAATCTGAAAAAAAAACTCATAAAAGTTCAATTTTCCTCCATTGAAAATGAACATAAAAAAAAATGTCAAGTGATATCGCCACATCCAGCAAAGTCCGAGCTATCAAAATATAAAAATAATTAACCCAATTGGTAAACACAAAAAATTTCAAAACGCCAACATTGCGGTATTTTTTGGTCGCTGCAATACCACTTAAAATACGTAACAAGCAACTAAAATGTCATATGTATCCCAAAGTAATATCCATAATAACGTCTCGCCTTATAAAAAAATAATCCCTCTCATAGCTCTATTGAACGAAAAAGTAAAACTACGGGTCTCGGAAAATGGCAACACAAACTCCAACATATTTTTTATTTCAAAGTCTTGATTTTTTTTCTACCACTAAAATAATTTAAAAATCTGGGCACGTTTAGTATCTCTGTAATCATACTGATGAGGAGAATCATATTACATGGTCATTTTTACCACATAATGTACGCCGTAAACATAATTAAGGTCAGAATTGCGTTTTTTTTCACAATTTTCCCATTTCCCTGTACATTGTGTGTCAGGATAAGTCACAACCACTGCCACCAATATTTCTTGAACACCACTTGCTCACGACACACCTGCCCTGGGATGTTACTATAAAGGTGAACCTCCCATATTCTTTTGTCCACTCACCTAAGCGCACCCCGCAGACAGTTCTCACATCCACATCACACTGTTTGCTGCTATCGGTCACTGTTTTGATAGGCCAGTGAGACACCTGCGCTGGGTCACACACTAGCACACATGCCACCCAGCTTTTCTGAGCCCCTGATAGGTGCTCTTCTTTTACTTTTGTATACACATACAGCAAAACACAACCAAGGTATACTCGCCGTCCTCAGGGTTTGGGGGACGTTTAGCGCAGAAAAGAACAAACTTATTAAAATTTAGATTTAAAGGGATCCTGTCAGCAGGATTGTGAACAGTAAAGTACAGACAGTGTCAGGTCTACGCTGTTATACTGATTAAAATGAGGTGACCTGGGTGATGAAATGCATCTTGTGGTTGTTGTGTAATCTGTATTTGTAAATTTCAGTTATTGAGATTCTGGTGCTCCGGGTGTTTGTGGGGTTACAAAAAAAAGGTTTGCATTCATCAAAATGGTGCCTGTGCTGTAGTATAATACATGACTAATATCAATATGTAGACATGTGTAAGGGGTTGAGAGTCTTACCCCTTTAAACCCCCATGTTGCTGTTGTACTTGTATATATATTTATATATATGTTATACCATTGTTGCGCATTATCGTATATTTCATGTTGCTGTATTATTTATATAGCATAAGCTATGTTTCTGCACCTTGTACTTGGTAGGGACAGTGCAGTCTGGGCTATGGTCACTAGATGGGGCACTGAGCTCATTGCACAGTAGATGTAGCTGTAGGACATATAGGAGTTAACTGTAGGAGGGGATAGCTGGAGAATAAGCCAGGATGGTCTTCCAGTTTCAGGCAGTCAGAGGCCTGACCCCTTTGTGCTCGGGTGGGCTATATGCCTGAGCTGCCTAACTACCCCGTGATGTTAAAGCTGATGCCCAGCCATCTAGAGAAGAACACGGTACTGCAGAATCAGCAATAAAGTGGAAAAGAGTGTAAGTAAACAGAGGAAGATTGAAGGTTACCGTAAAAGGGTACGGGCAGGTCACTCCAGAATGTGGTGGAAAGCTACGTGGGCTGAATCTCTGATGTCCGGGGCGAAACATGCTGGAGAGCGCTTCACCGTGGTGACGCTATACAGGGAGGACACTGAGGAGCCATCTGAGACGCTTCGTCAAACGGAAACACTGCAAGGAACAGTGAAGGGAAAGATGAAGTAATGTGCTGTCTTTACTGTGATGAAAATGCTGGAAACTATGTGGATGTGCTGTGTCCTGAAGAAAATAAATTTGCTCAGTTAAGAGTTGCCCTGGACTGTGTCTCTATTCATTGGGATCAAGGATCAGCATCAAGTCGGCGTAGCAAAGGGGACGCTGACGGCACGGTGAGTATTCACCGTACCATGCAAGAGAAGAGGTACCGTTTTCCTGTAGAGGGAGGTCAGGGTATACAATGCCCGAACCCGAAATACTCAGCCACGACTACTGCCCTGGCTGACCTTTACACATAAAGTGTAGAAGTCGGGGGGGAAAGTGGGGAATGTGGTCTAGAAGTGATCAAGTATAGTGTGTTATTTTCTGCAGCAAACGTGTCCTGGCTGGAAGAGGAAGAAAAGCGAAGATGAATCGCTACAAATACAGAGGTCACTGGTAAGTCAGTGATTTACCTGGACACTTACATTATATAGTATATACAGAGCTCCTGTGTATAATGTCACTGGTGATCCTTGTATTACCTGTACGCTGACTATATGCAGAGCTCCTGTGTATAATGTTACTGGTGAGTCACTGTATTACCTGTACACTATACACTATATACAGAACTCCTGTGTATGTCTCCAGTGATCATTCTATTACTTGTACACTGACATTATATATACAGACAGGTAGCGTCGGACTGATTCTCCGGTGGGCCCTGGCATCTGGTGGGCCCTGGCACCTCTACTGGTATACAGGGACAGCAGTTGCCTAGGGCCCCCACTGCTCCAGGGGCCCCCAGCCAGTGCCACACAGCTGCTATGGGGGCCCTGCCAGCGGAGCAGCAGCGGGTGTCAGGAGGCAGGAGCCACTGTCCCCACTACTAAAGAGAAATGAATATTCATTCACTCTCGGCCTTCACTCACCCCGGGGCCCCGCTCCCCAACCTAGGCAGCCGGCGCCGCGCTCAATTGCAGTGGAAGAGAGAGCATCTCTCTCCCATCAGTCCCCTCTGCTCCTGACTCACAGCCGATGCGCGATGACGTCACTTCATCGCGCACCCGCTGTGTGTCTGGCAGACGGGTCAGCTGCTGACACTGAAGCCGTCATCAGCGTGGGAGCAGGAGGAGAGGTGAGTATTGTGGTTTGTTTTTTATATATCTCTATATCTATCTATATCTATCTCTATATCTATCTGTCTCTATATCTATATATCTCTATATCTATCTATTTCTATCTGTATATCTATATCTCTATCTCTATATCTATCTGTCTCTATCTTAGATATAGAGATAGATATAGATAGATAGATAGATATAGAGGTAGATATAGATAGATATAAATAGTCTATATCCATCTATCTCTATACCTATCTATATCTATCTCTATCTATTATCTTTATATCTATCCATCTATATATCATCTATCCATAGATCTATCTATTTATCCCCTATCTATCTATATACCTATCTATAGCTATCACTATCTATTATCTTTATATCTATCTATCTATCTATCTTTCTATCTATCTATCCATATATCTATTTATCCCCTATCTATTTATCTATCTATATCTATCTAGGTCTATCTATCTCTATAGCTACCTATATCTTTCACTATCTATTATCTTTATATCTTTATATCTATCTGTCTATCCATAGATCTATCTATCTATTATCTATCTATACATCTAATTATCACATATCTATCTATCTAGTGTTATACCCTATGAGGGGGCAGCATTATACCCTATGAGGGGGTGCATTATACCCTATGAGGGGGGAGAAGCATTATACCCTATGAGGGGGCAGCCTTATACCCTATGAGGGGGTGCAATATACCTTATCTTCCAACAAAATTAATTCTAAGTCCTCCATTTTGTTGGCGAGGCTTCTGGCATTTGTATACATGCACTTTATGTATGTCTGTACCTCTATTTCTTAAATTATTAACTGTTCTAACCTCACCCCCCATGCCACTACCACCCCCAATTTCATTATTTGTGCCCAGGTCTCTATCTACACAGTCTTCCCCTCTTATAAAATGAATACCCTCCCCTAGTTCCAAATTTAAACACTCCTCCACCCTTCTAGCCATTTTTTTCCCCAGCACAGCTGCACCCTCCCCATTGAGGTGCAGCCCGTCCCTAGCGTAGAACCTGTAGCCAACTGAGAAGTCGGCCCAGTTCTCCAGGAACCCAAACCCCTCCTTCCTACACTAATTCTTGAACCACTTATTAACTTCCCTAATCTCCTCTCTGGCGTGGCACGTGGTACAGGAAATATTTCCAAAAATACCACCTTGGAGGTCCTTGCCTTAAGATTGCAGCCTAATTCCCTGAAATCATCTTTAAGGACCTTCCACCTACCTCTGTGTCATTTGTACCAATGTGCACCATGACCGCTGGATCCTCACCAGCCCCTCCCAGTAATCTGTCAACCCGGTCAGCGATGTGTCAGACTTGCGCGCCAGATAGGCAGCACACCGTTCGACGATCCCTTTCTTTGTGACAGATTGCCCTATCTGTTCCCCTAATAATTGAGTCCCCCACTACCAGCACCTGTCTGGCCTGCCCTGCTCTCCTATTTCTCCCCTTACTGGAGCATATACTCCTCTGGCTTTCAGAGGACATGCCTTGCTGCAGCAGTGCTACCCCTGCACTGACACTCCCCTCATCTGCCAACTTGGCAAACTTATTGGGTTGTGCCAGATCAGGACTAGCCTCCCTGGCACTCTTCTGTCTACCCCACCTTCTAACTGTCACCCATCTTACTGCTTCACTGTCCTGCAGCTCCAACCTAGCATCCCCCCCTCATCTATCTCATTGAGCGTCTGCTCAGTGAGTAGAAGTCTCCTTTCCATATTGTCTATTGATCTCAGTGTTGCCAGCTGCACATTTAAATCCAGTATCTGGGCTTCCAAATGCACAATGTGCTCACATCTCGCACAGCAGTATGCACCCTCGACTGGCTGGTCAAGGATTGCGTACATGCGGCAAGACGTACACTGGATGGCATTGGCAATAGTGGAGCACATTCCTAATGGGGATTGCACCAGACAGAAAAGATAAGTAAAAATAAATAAAAAGTATTAATAAAATATAACAGCAATTCAGTAATACCTCCTTTGCAAACTCCCTGAATCCAAAGTCACTGAATCACAAGTCACACACTTACCACCGTTCGCACTTACGCTCAGGTCACACTCAGCTCGTTTACACTCGCTCAGGCAGAAGATTTAAAGAGATTTTTTTTCCCTTCACCAGCAAACCACCCTGCTGCTCAATGCACTTCCAAAAGCTCCTGTGTATAATTTCACTGGTGGTCACTGTATTACACTGACACTGTATGCAGATCTTCTGTGTATAAATATCAGGATCCTGTCAGCGTCGGCGAACTGCCACGGCTGAGCAGCGTGACTCACCCCTACTGCGGGAGGGCCCGGGGTCCGATACTGCAGGGAAAGTTGAGGCAGACGGGACCTGCGATGCTGAAGGTAGTAAGAAGTACAAGGACCTACGATCATGTGACCACAGGGGGCGGGGCTTAGTGTCCCACTTCTGAAGATGATTGTAGGACTCTACTACAGGAATCCTGGAGTAGAGGCGAGGGGAACTCAGGTCAGACAAACGGGCGGTCATACATGGAGAGGGCGGCGCGATACCAGAGGGGCGAGCAGAGAGTAGTCAGAACGTAAGCAATGAGTCATACATGGAGATAGCTGCACAGTACAAGAGGGGCAATCAGAGAATAGTCAGGTCATAGGCAATGAGTCATACACAGAGATAGCAACGCAGTACAAGAGGGACAGGCAGAACTCGTAACAGGGACAGAACCAGATCAAAACCAAACAAGCATAAAGTATTACAGTCACAAAGCACACCAGGGTCACACACACTCGGCCAAGGGTCTGAGTATAAACGATGAGGAATGAGCCCACAATGAGGCTTTAAAAAGCCTCCCAGAATCTCAGAGTGAGGCCATCCACATTAACCTCTGAACTACCTAATCCCACAAGCTGAGCAAACCTTGACAATAATGTTGCCAGTGATCACTGAGCTCCTGTGTATAATGTCACTGGTAATCACTGTATTACCTGTACACTGACACTATATACAGAGGTACTGTGTATAATGTCACTGGTGGTAATAACAGTGTTGTTATTATTGTGGTTTGTATTCATAATCAGTACTGTAGTATTCCATCAATAAGTGGTGGTAATTTGTGGACTGTTCACAGTGTGGAAGTATTTCTCCGTGTATGAATTATTATTTGGTCCCTATATGCTGGTAATATGTCATATTATTCGGTCACTATGTGGTGGTAATATGTGGTCTGGTCATGGTGTGGTTGTATTTGTGCCTTTTATGTGATATGATGCGGGTACTATGTGGTCTGGTCATGGTGTGGTGGTATTTCTCCCCTGTATGTGGTATTATTGGTCTTGGTACAGTGGATTGTGTTGTGTTTGACGGTCATTAGTCTTCTCTGATATTAATTAGGAGAATATTCTTTATTTCCATTAGAGATTAAATACTTTGTAAACAGCGGCAGAGATGCACTTACAGGGGTTTCCTGTGGAAAAACGTAATCTCCTATTCACAGGACAAGTGATAACGTATTGATTGGGGGGGTCTAACTACTTGGACCCATTCAGCAAAATGTGGAACTTTTTATCCCCATTAGACTGGAGTGGCATGTCCGACTTGACAACTGATCCATTCATTCCCTCAGTGGCTGCACTTGTATTTTTATAGAAGCTCCAAAGAGAATGAATGAAGCTTCGGTCAGATATCTAACCTGCTGCTCCATTTTAAAATGGGGATAAGTGTCCTATCAACGATAAAACTTTCTCATTCTTCCGCTCGGTGCAGTTTCTAATGGTCGGACGTATGCGATCAGCTATCCTATAGAGCCCATGGATCGGTGATAAATTGTTTTAACCAAAGAACCACATTAATGTAAACTACCGTAATTATACATCCCAGTTATGGGGGTGCACAGTAGATGTGCAGGAGCCGCCTGTGTTTTACAGCCGATGCTCCACTATAATGGGGATAATGACTGACAGATATTAGCATATAGCTGTAGGATGGGGCCCTAGAGTCCATTCCCCTGGTGGGCCCCAGACACCCCAGTTCGACCCTGAATATACATCATTGTGGATTATCAGATACCGGATTTAGGGAAATTTCTCTGTAATATGGAAGGCAATGACATGAATAGATAGCAAAATCTGGTTTGTCTACAATCTTTTTTATTTGTTAGGTTCTTTCCTGTTACAGCACTTCTCTCCTGTAGTATAAACCTTCTCTCACACTAGTGCTAGCACTAAACCTTGGTTTGCCTTCTTCTAAAGTCTCTGTTGTCCCCGCAGACTTAGAGATTTCCAGCATTACTCCATGCAGCCATAAGGACCTTCTCTCTTTACTCCTTGGGTTTCCGCTGTCCTAGCAGGAAGTGAGAAACGTTCTCGTAAATCACAAGGATGGTACAGCAGGCGGGGTCGCTCAAAATAACTTGGGGGCAATTTTCTTTAGAAGTCCGTATATACTCGCGTATAAGCCGACCCATGTATAAGCCGACCACCCTAATTTTGTCACAAAAAACTGGGAAAACTTATTGACTCGCCTATAAACCTAGGGTGGAAAATGCCGAAGCTACTGGTAAATTTCAAAAATAAAATGGGCCCCATAAGATGCTCCATAAAGTTCATGATGGCCCCATATAATGCTCCATAAAGTTCATGATGGGTTCCATAAGATGCTCCATACAAAAATATGCCTAATAATGCTGCACAGTGAATAATGGTAGCCCTATTACATGGTCCATAATAACATATGCCCCATATAATGCTTCACAGTGATTGGTGGCCCCTTATAATGCTGCATGGAGAGTGGCCCCTTATAATGCTGCACAATGATTAGTGGCCCCTTATAATGCTGCACAGTGATTAGTGGCCCCTTATAATGTTGCACAGTGATTAGTGGCCCCTTATAATGCTGCACAGTGATTAGTGGCCCCTTATAATGCTGCACATTGATTAGTGGCCCCTTACAATGCTGCACGGTGATTAGTGGCCACTTATAATGCTGCACAGTGATTAGTGGCCCCTTGAAATGCTGCAGTGATTAGTGGCCCCTTATGCTGCACGGTGATTAGTGGCCCTTTGTAATGCTGCACAGTGATTAGTGGCCCCGTATAATGCTGCACAGTAATGAGAGGCCCCCTTATAATGCTGCACAGTAATGAGTGGCCTCTTATAATGCAGCACAGTGATGAGTGGCCCCATATAATGCTGCACAGTGATTACTGGCCCCATATAATGCTGCACAGTGATTACTGGCCCCATATAATGCTGCACAGTGATTAGTGGCCCCTTGTAATGCTGCACAGTGATTAGTGGCCCCTTGTAATGCTGCACAGTGATTAGTGGCCCCTTGTAATGCTGCACAGTTATTAGTGGCCCCTTGTAATGCTGCACAGTGATGAGTGGCCCCTTGTAATGCTGCACAGTGATGAGTGGCCCCTTATAATGCTGCACAGTGATTAGTGGCCCCTTGAAATGCTGCAGTGATTAGTGGCTCCTTATTATGCTGCACGGTGATTAGTGGCCCCTTATTATGCTGCACGGTGATGAGTGGCCCCTTATAATGCTGCAAGGTGATGAGTGGCCCCTTATAATGCTGCACAGTGATGAGTGGCCCCTTATAATGCTGCACAGTGATGAGTGGCCCCTTATAATGCTGCACAGTGATGAGTGGCCCCTTATAATGCTGCACAGTGATGAGTGGCCCCTTGTATTGCTGCACAGTGATTAGTGGCCCCTTACAATGCTGCTGCCGCAGCCTCAATTAAAAAAATGAAAAAAAAAACTATATACTCACCTTGTCACTGCTGCAGCTGCTGCTCCTCAGCGTTGCTGGCTCTGCAGTGACTGTTCAGGCAGAGGGCGCCTGCTAACTACGTCATGGCACCCTCTGACCTTAACGTCACTGCCAGAGGAAGCAAGACAGCAGAGCGATGCGCAGCGGTGGAATGGGGCACAGGTGAATATGGCTCCCCCCGTTATACTCACCTCTCCTGGCATGTCTCTGCAGCCCCCCGTGCTTGTTCCATCTTCTCAGTGCTGTTCTTCCTGCTTTCTGCGGTCACGTGGTGCCGCTCATTACATATGTGCATATTAATGAGGGTAATGAGCGTACCACGTGACCGCTGAAAGCAGGAAGAACAGCGCCGAGAAGATGGAATAAGCACGGGGGGCTGCAGAAACATGCCAGGAGAGGTGAGTATGATCTCCGACACCCCCCGCTCCCCCTCCCTGGCCGACCCCCGGTATATGACTCGCGTATAAGCCGAGAGGGGGACTTTCAGCCCCAAAAAATGGGCTGAAAATCTCGACTTATACGCGAGTATATACTGTAAGCCTTTTTTGTCCTTTAAGACAGAAGAAACAAAACTATTAACTCTTCTTCTAAGGTCTGACTGTGAGCTCGGACCCTCCCCAGCTATTTGTTAGGGCACTCCAGGCTAAGGGGTTGTACTGCTATGCTCTGTTATTGCAGACTTCATCATCCCAATCATAGTTCATCATCAGCACATCAGCCCCATCATAGTCCATCATCAGCACATCAACCCCATCATAGTCCATCATCAGCACATCAGCCCCATCATAGTCCATCATCAGCACATCAGCCCCATCATAGTCCATCATCAGCATATCAGCCCCATCATTGTCCCATAATGAAAGAAGTGTTGTTGCGCATTCTTAACAGCCGCTTGTTCCAGACACCCTGTTCTTAGGATTGGTGGGGGTCCTGGCAGTGAAACACCCGTAATCAGCAAGTTATGATCTACCAATGGCTAGGGGATAACTTGCTGAGGAGGCAGAAGTTGGGGACTACTGTTTTTAAAGACCGCAATACCTATATCAGGAGCTGTAAAGAAATATATGTTTCTAAGCTTTATCTTGAGTCCATTTTCCTTGTCGATAATTCTTAGATAATTCTGGGAAAAAAAGTATTTTAATACATATAACAAACTTAAATTGTCTTTGGAGAATAAAGTCTATCGGCGGTCAGTGCAGTGTACTACATTAGTTTGTGGGACAGAACATGTTGATAAAGGGTCGGTCTCATCACTGCACTCACCGTCCATAAGCTTTATTAGGGTAGATATCCACAGAATATGGATATAGTAGATGTATACCCCCTCTCAGGAATCCTTCCCTCATATTAGCTATGATGACTACATTCCACTGCAAACAGCAGAAGAAACTTGAGGCGCACTATTTACAAGAGGAGTTTTCCCATACATTTATGTGTTATCCATAAAATATTCTATAAATGTCTGATAGGCAGAGGTCCCGGACGTGAAACCCGCATCTGTCTACAGACCTGGGGAACTATGAATGTACAGATGGCCATTCACTATTGGGGAGGTTCCTATAAGATCTGAGTACTCAGCCTTGTGTTTGGTTATTTTCATAGACCTTGACATGAGCGGCAGGGTACATATGAAACCAGTGCTCCACCCAATTCTTCCTGAAGCAATTTTGTGGCTGATTCAAGACCCCTGTACTATTGATTTGAGGGTTCCTAAATGGTTGGAGACCCACACCAGTCTAATGTATTTGAGATGTTGTACCCTCTTAACGAAAGATCAGAGGAAAATACCTTCAACAAAACTGCTGGTTGGGTCGGATGTGGTATTCTGAGCCATTTGGTTTGTTGTCTCACATGTTTATGCTTAAAGTTCTTAATGGTTTGTTCTTGTTGAGTTTATGGGACCTTTGTCTATACTGTACTGTTCCTTTTTCATTTTTTTAGATAAGCATTCCATACTGTTAGGTGAAGAACTGGTGCTACCCTTCTTCACATTGAGGCATCATCCTACCATTGTGATCAGAAGCCCTATAACCCGGCTTCATTGTTAGGATGCAGGATTTATATAAATTAGCTCTACTGGGGTCTTAAAAGTGCAGGCATTGAGGAAGAAGTACAAAATCAGCAGGCAAATGAGTAGTCAGAAACAAGCAAAGGTCAGGGCAGGCAGCAGTGCAGAAACATAACCGGAAACAAGCAGAGGTCAGGGCAGGCAGCAGTGCAAAAACATAACCGGAAACAACCATAAAACCAAAGAAAAAAAACGACCCACAGTCCATATAGTGCAGAATAATATACATTTTTATTAGTATCACAGATTAATAACCGGAAACAAGCAGAGGTCAGGGCAGGCGGCAGTGCAGAAGCATAATCCATTGAGCAAGCTGAGGTCAGGGCAGGCGGCAGTGCAGAAACATAATCCATTGAGCAAGCTGAGGTCAGGGCAGGCGGCAGTTCAAAAACATAATCCATTGAGCAAGCAGAGGTCAGGCAGGCGGCAGTGCAGAAACATAATCCATTGAGCAAGCAGAGGTCAGGGCAGGCGTCAGTTCAAAAACATAATCCATTGAGCAAGCAGAGGTCAGGGCAGGCGGCAGTTCAAAAACATAATCCACTGAGCAAGCAGAGGTCAAGGCAGGCGGCAGTGCAGAAACAATCCATTGAGCAAGCAGAGGTCAGGCAGGCGGCAGTTCAAAAACATAATCCATTGAGCAAGCAAAGGTCAGGGCAGGCGGCAGTGTAGATGCATAACTTTAAACAAGCAGAGGTCAGGGCAGGCGGCAGTATAGAAACATGATCCATTGATCAAGCCATAGTCAAAACCGGAAAATCTGTCTAAGAAGCAGCTGTGCAGAAGATGGTATGTGCTTGCTGCAAGCAACTCGCCACTACATTTTCCGCCGGCTAAATCAAAGTGCGCGGAATTCTCTTCTCGGGAGAATGATCTTCCTAGGACTTGGAAGGAAACCCAAATCTCTCTTGTAGGCACGTTGTACATCCTGTGGGCTCATCAGCATTACTTGCATGATCTTTCCAGTGGTATAGCTGACTGGCAGGTGTGGTGTAGGATTGTAGCCTTGTTTAGCAGTCACCTTAATACGCGGTTGATGGTCGTAAGGCATACTGAGGAGTATACGTGCTTGAGAGGGAGTTAGCTCCATCCAGGTGCATGGGGATGGGCTCCTGGGCAATGTGGCTGTTGTCTCTTCCTCATCTACTGTTCTGGTGAGTATCAGGCGTTCCTTCATACCCTCTGGCTCTGCGCTGATGTTTGCTGCAGGTTGTACGAATCGGCCTATTTCGGGCATTGTAGGATATGGTGGTGGACTTTTCAGTCTGGAATATCGGTCCTTTGCCTTTTCTGGTGTTTTGAACAGGCATTTAATAATTGACACGATATAATAAAGCACTGCCATCACATACCCCGTGAAGCCAGTTGGCCTTTGGTGGTGTTCAGGCCTCTGACTGTATAGGGATGTCCTGGCATGTGGGAGACGTCTCCGTGGTTGGAACTTTCCTCCAGCTACGGGTGCAGCCATTAGGCTGCCTTCCCCTCCACACACACAAAAGTGTGTGCGGATGGTAGAAAACACTCCCAAAAAAAAGAAATAAAAGTAAAAAAAATAAACAAAACAAGTAAAAAGTGATTTACAAGTCGCTCTGGGTTAGTGTTCAGCTCTCCTCTCTATCTCTGCTTGCCTCGCACTGACCGTTCTTGCGGAACATTCCATGACTCGTGGACAACGCTTCTGTGATGTCATAAAGACGAACATGGCAATGGGTCTAATATAGGAGAACTAGTTATGTTACCCATGGCAGACCATCCAATACCAGCTGCCACTGTACGGATAGGGGTTAGCTGGATTGGGATGAGATGTATAAAAACTTACCGGTACAATAGCGCAAGTCATTGCTTTATTTACTGTTTTTGCTTTTTTACCTGTTTACAGGCAAATCTTTCTATTTGATATTTTCAAACCTGTATAATTCTGTATCCTCATACGTGAGATAATGTGATGTATCTATTGTCAGCTTCTTCCAGGAATGTCTCCTCCTCTCTTCCCGGTAACACGGATCACCCGTGATGGGCACAGACCATTGCTGTAGTCAGAATTATTTCATATAGCTTCAGAATAAATGTTAAATAATATTGTATTTTTTCCATATAATTGGCTCAGATCACTTTTTTTAATTTGTCTGTAATTCTAAGTAGTGATAAAAAAATAAATAACCCCAAGTGTGAACCTGGTGTAGAACGTACAAATTGTCCAGAGTCTCTCCTGGGCCATGTTCACACGTGCAGAAGTGCTGCATTGTTTCCATAGGTATTCGCACTAAAGCAATCAATACTTTATATTGTATTTTTTTGTGGCAGTTTTTTCGAATGCATTTTTTTTAGTAGAGGAATGCTTCAGTTCCACAATTGGAGACTTCATTGGAATTTTGCATGCGTTTTTTATGCTCTCCATATACTATAGTGGAAAATATTAAACAAAAGCATCAAAAAGTTCACACTTCTGCTGCACCATTAGCCCCTGTATGTAGTACAGCTTAGGCCTCTTTCACACTTCAGTTTTTTGCATCAGTTCAAATCCGCCAAAAAGGCAGACAAGCGGATCCGTTCTGAACTGATGTGAACGGATGGCACAGGATCCTGAAAATGAGGAAATTTAAAGGAAATGCTGGTCGGGAAGGAGAGAGAGAGAGAGTTTTGTTGCAAGCTCCGTTTTGAAATCTTTGAGGATGGTGACGGACAGCAACTTTTGGCGGATCCTCAAAAAAAAAACGGATGAAACGGACAGCCATCCGTCACAATCCGCCATTAATGCAAGTCAATGGGGAAAAAACGGATCCTCCAAAAAAAATTGAGGATCCGTTTTTGTCAAAACCTGACGGATTGTGACTGATTGCAAAAAACTGAAGTGTGAAAGGGGCCTTAGGGAGCGATAAATGAAGTGAAAAGAAAAGTAAAACAACAAAAAAAGATTTAAACAAATCTGAAAAAAAACTCATAAAAGTTCAATTTTCCTCCATTGAAAATGAACATAAAAAAAAATGTCAAGTGATATCGCCACATCCAGCAAAGTCCGAGCTATCAAAATATAAAAATAATTAACCCAATTGGTAAACACAAAAAATTTAAAAACGCCAACATTGCGGTATTTTTTGGTCGCTGCAATACCACTTAAAATACGTAACAAGCAACTAAAATGTCATATGTATCCCAAAGTAATATCCATAATAACGTCTCGCCTTATGAAAAAATAATCCCTCTCATAGCTCTATTGAACGAAAAAGTAAAACTACGGGTCTCGGAAAATGGCAACACAAACTCCAACATATTTTTTATTTCAAAGTCTTGATTTTTTTTCTACCACTAAAATAATTTAAAAATCTGGGCACGTTTAGTATCTCTGTAATCATACTGATGAGGAGAATCATATTACATGGTCATTTTTACCACATAATGTACGCCGTAAACATAATTAAGGTCAGAATTGCGTTTTTTTTCACAATTTTCCCATTTCCCTGTACATTGTGTGTCAGGATAAGTCACAACCACTGCCACCAATATTTCTTGAACACCACTTGCTCACGACACACCTGCCCTGGGATGTTACTATAAAGGTGAACCTCCCATATTCTTTTGTCCACTCACCTAAGCGCACCCCGCAGACAGTTCTCACATCCACATCACACTGTTTGCTGCTATCGGTCACTGTTTTGATAGGCCAGTGAGACACCTGCGCTGGGTCACACACTAGCACACATGCCACCCAGCTTTTCTGAGCCCCTGATAGGTGCTCTTCTTTTACTTTTGTATACACATACAGCAAAACACAACCAAGGTATACTCGCCGTCCTCAGGGTTTGGGGGACGTTTAGCGCAGAAAAGAACAAACTTATTAAAATTTAGATTTAAAGGGATCCTGTCAGCAGGATTGTGAACAGTAAAGTACAGACAGTGTCAGGTCTACGCTGTTATACTGATTAAAATGAGGTGACCTGGGTGATGAAATGCATCTTGTGGTTGTTGTGTAATCTGTATTTGTAAATTTCAGTTATTGAGATTCTGGTGCTCCGGGTGTTTGTGGGGTTACAAAAAAAAGGTTTGCATTCATCAAAATGGTGCCTGTGCTGTAGTATAATACATGACTAATATCAATATGTAGACATGTGTAAGGGGTTGAGAGTCTTACCCCTTTAAACCCCCATGTTGCTGTTGTACTTGTATATATATTTATATATATGTTATACCATTGTTGCGCATTATCGTATATTTCATGTTGCTGTATTATTTATATAGCATAAGCTATGTTTCTGCACCTTGTACTTGGTAGGGACAGTGCAGTCTGGGCTATGGTCACTAGATGGGGCACTGAGCTCATTGCACAGTAGATGTAGCTGTAGGACATATAGGAGTTAACTGTAGGAGGGGATAGCTGGAGAATAAGCCAGGATGGTCTTCCAGTTTCAGGCAGTCAGAGGCCTGACCCCTTTGTGCTCGGGTGGGCTATATGCCTGAGCTGCCTAACTACCCCGTGATGTTAAAGCTGATGCCCAGCCATCTAGAGAAGAACACGGTACTGCAGAATCAGCAATAAAGTGGAAAAGAGTGTAAGTAAACAGAGGAAGATTGAAGGTTACCGTAAAAGGGTACGGGCAGGTCACTCCAGAATGTGGTGGAAAGCTACGTGGGCTGAATCTCTGATGTCCGGGGCGAAACATGCTGGAGAGCGCTTCACCGTGGTGACGCTATACAGGGAGGACACTGAGGAGCCATCTGAGACGCTTCGTCAAACGGAAACACTGCAAGGAACAGTGAAGGGAAAGATGAAGTAATGTGCTGTCTTTACTGTGATGAAAATGCTGGAAACTATGTGGATGTGCTGTGTCCTGAAGAAAATAAATTTGCTCAGTTAAGAGTTGCCCTGGACTGTGTCTCTATTCATTGGGATCAAGGATCAGCATCAAGTCGGCGTAGCAAAGGGGACGCTGACGGCACGGTGAGTATTCACCGTACCATGCAAGAGAAGAGGTACCGTTTTCCTGTAGAGGGAGGTCAGGGTATACAATGCCCGAACCCGAAATACTCAGCCACGACTACTGCCCTGGCTGACCTTTACACATAAAGTGTAGAAGTCGGGGGGGAAAGTGGGGAATGTGGTCTAGAAGTGATCAAGTATAGTGTGTTATTTTCTGCAGCAAACGTGTCCTGGCTGGAAGAGGAAGAAAAGCGAAGATGAATCGCTACAAATACAGAGGTCACTGGTAAGTCAGTGATTTACCTGGACACTTACATTATATAGTATATACAGAGCTCCTGTGTATAATGTCACTGGTGATCCTTGTATTACCTGTACGCTGACTATATGCAGAGCTCCTGTGTATAATGTTACTGGTGAGTCACTGTATTACCTGTACACTATACACTATATACAGAACTCCTGTGTATGTCTCCAGTGATCATTCTATTACTTGTACACTGACATTATATATACAGACAGGTAGCGTCGGACTGATTCTCCGGTGGGCCCTGGCATCTGGTGGGCCCTGGCACCTCTACTGGTATACAGGGACAGCAGTTGCCTAGGGCCCCCACTGCTCCAGGGGCCCCCAGCCAGTGCCACACAGCTGCTATGGGGGCCCTGCCAGCGGAGCAGCAGCGGGTGTCAGGAGGCAGGAGCCACTGTCCCCACTACTAAAGAGAAATGAATATTCATTCACTCTCGGCCTCCACTCACCCCGGGGCCCCGCTCCCCAACCTAGGCAGCCGGCGCTGCGCTCAATTTCAGTGGAATAGAGAGCATCTCTCTCCCATCAGTCCCCTCTGCTCCTGACTCACAGCCGATGCGCGATGACGTCACTTCATCGCGCACCCGCTGTGTGTCTGGCAGACGGGTCAGCTGCTGACACTGAAGCCGTCATCAGCGTGGGAGCAGGAGGAGAGGTGAGTATTGTGGTTTGTTTTTTATATATCTCTATATCTATCTATATCTATCTCTATATCTATCTGTCTCTATATCTATATATCTCTATATCTATCTATTTCTATCTGTATATCTATATCTCTATCTCTATATCTATCTGTCTCTATCTTAGATATAGAGATAGATATAGATAGATAGATAGATAGATAGATAGATATAGAGGTAGATATAGATAGATATAAATAGTCTATATCCATCTATCTCTATACCTATCTATATCTATCTCTATCTATTATCTTTATATCTATCCATCTATATATCATGTATCCATAGATCTATCTATTTATCCCCTATCTATCTATCTATATACCTATCTATAGCTATCACTATCTATTATCTTTATATCTATCTATCTATCTATCCATATATCTATTTATCCCCTATCTATCTATTTATCTATCTATATCTATCTAGGTCTATCTATCTATCTCTATAGCTACCTATATCTTTCACTATCTATTATCTTTATATCTTTATTTCTATCTGTCTATCCATAGATCTATCTATCTATTATCTATCTATACATCTAATTATCACATATCTATCTATCTATCTAGTGTTATACCCTATGAGGGGGCAGCATTATACCCTATGAGGGGGTGCATTATACCCTATGAGGGGGGAGAAGCATTATACCCTATGAGGGGGCAGCCTTATACCCTATGAGGGGGTGCAATATACCTTATCTTCCAACAAAATTAATTCTAAGTCCTCCATTTTGTTGGCGAGGCTTCTGGCATTTGTATACATGCACTTTATGTATGTCTGTACCTCTATTTCTTAAATTATTAACTGTTCTAACCTCACCCCCCATGCCACTACCACCTCCAATTTCATTATTTGTGCCCAGGTCTCTATCTACACAGTCTTCCCCTCTTATAAAATGAATACCCTCCCCTAGTTCCAAGTTTAAACACTCCTCCACCCTTCTAGCCATTTTTTTCCCCAGCACAGCTGCACCCTCCCCATTGAGGTGCAGCCCGTCCCTAGCGTAGAACCTGTAGCCAACTGAGAAGTCGGCCCAGTTCTCCAGGAACCCAAACCCCTCCTTCCTACACTAATTCTTGAACCACTTATTAACTTCCCTAATCTCCTCTCTGGCGTGGCACGTGGTACAGGAAATATTTCCAAAAATACCACCTTGGAAGTCCTTGCCTTAAGATTGCAGCCTAATTCCCTGAAATCATCTTTAAGGACCTTCCACCTACCTCTGTGTCATTTGTACCAATGTGCACCATGACCGCTGGATCCTCACCAGCCCCTCCCAGTAATCTGTCAACCCGGTCAGCGATGTGTCAGACTTGCGCGCCAGATAGGCAGCACACCGTTCGACGATCCCTTTCTTTGTGACAGATTGCCCTATCTGTTCCCCTAATAATTGAGTCCCCCACTACCAGCACCTGTCTGGCCTGCCCTGCTCTCCTATTTCTCCCCTTACTGGAGCATATACTCCTCTGGCTTTCAGAGGACATGCCTTGCTGCAGCAGTGCTACCCCTGCACTGACACTCCCCTCATCTGCCAACTTGGCAAACTTATTGGGTTGTGCCAGATCAGGACTAGCCTCCCTGGCACTCTTCTGTCTACCCCACCTTCTAACTGTCACCCATCTTACTGCTTCACTGTCCTGCAGCTCCAACCTAGCATCCCCCCCTCATCTATCTCATTGAGCGTCTGCTCAGTGAGTAGAAGTCTCCTTTCCATATTGTCTATTGATCTCAGTGTTGCCAGCTGCACATTTAAATCCAGTATCTGGGCTTCCAAATGCACAATGTGCTCACATCTCGCACAGCAGTATGCACCCTCGACTGGCTGGTCAAGGATTGCGTACATGCGTCAAGACGTACACTGGATGGCATTGGCAATAGTGGAGCACATTCCTAATGGGGATTGCACCAGACAGAAAAGCTAAGTAAAAATAAATAAAAAGTATTAATAAAATATAACAGCAATTCAGTAATACCTCCTTTGCAAACTCCCTGAATCCAAAGTCACTGAATCACAAGTCACACACTTACCACCGTTCGCACTGACGCTCAGGTCACACTCAGCTCGCTTACACTCGCTCAGGCAGAAGATTTAAAGAGATTTTTTTTCCCTTCACCAGCAAACCACCCTGCTGCTCAATGCACTTCCAAAAGCTCCTGTGTATAATTTCACTGGTGGTCACTGTATTACACTGACACTGTATGCAGATCTTCTGTGTATAAATATCAGGATCCTGTCAGCGTCGGCGAACTGCCATGGCTGAGCAGCGTGACTCACCCCTACTGCGGGAGGGCCCGGGGTCCGATACTGCAGGGAAAGTTGAGGCAGACGGGACCTGCGATGCTGAAGGTAGTAAGAAGTACAAGGACCTACGATCATGTGACCACAGGGGGCGGGGCTTAGTGTCCCACTTCTGAAGATGATTGTAGGACTCTACTACAGGAATCCTGGAGTAGAGGCGAGGGGAACTCAGGTCAGACAAACGGGCGGTCATACATGGAGAGGGCGGCGCGATACCAGAGGGGCGAGCAGAGAGTAGTCAGAACGTAAGCAATGAGTCATACATGGAGATAGCTGCACAGTACAAGAGGGGCAATCAGAGAATAGTCAGGTCATAGGCAGTGAGTCATACACAGAGATAGCAACGCAGTACAAGAGGGACAGGCAGAACTCGTAACAGGGACAGAACCAGATCAAAACCAAACAAGCATAAAGTATTACAGTCACAAAGCACACCAGGGTCACACACACTCGGCCAAGGGTCTGAGTATAAACGATGAGGAATGAGCCCACAATGAGGCTTTAAAAAGCCTCCCAGAATCTCAGAGTGAGGCCATCCACATTAACCTCTGAACTACCTAATCCCACAAGCTGAGCAAACCTTGACAATAATGTTGCCAGTGATCACTGAGCTCCTGTGTATAATGTCACTGGTAATCACTATATTACCTGTACACTGACACTATATACAGAGGTACTGTGTATAATGTCACTGGTGGTAATAACAGTGTTGTTATTATTGTGGTTTGTATTCATAATCAGTACTGTAGTATTCCATCAATAAGTGGTGGTAATTTGTGGACTGTTCACAGTGTGGAAGTATTTCTCCGTGTATGAATTATTATTTGGTCCCTATATGCTGGTAATATGTCATATTATTCGGTCACTATGTGGTGGTAATATGTGGTCTGGTCATGGTGTGGTTGTATTTGTGCCTTTTATGTGATATGATGCGGGTACTATGTGGTCTGGTCATGGTGTGGTGGTATTTCTCCCCTGTATGTGGTATTATTGGTCTTGGTACAGTGGATTGTGTTGTGTTTGACGGTCATTAGTCTTCTCTGATATTAATTAGGAGAATATTCTTTATTTCCATTAGAGATTAAATACTTTGTAAACAGCGGCAGAGATGCACTTACAGGGGTTTCCTGTGGAAAAACGTAATCTCCTATTCACAGGACAAGTGATAACGTATTGATTGGGGGGGTCTAACTACTTGGACCCATTCAGCAAAATATGGAACTTTTTATCCCCATTAGACTGGAGTGGCATGTCCGACTTGACCACTGATCCATTCATTCCCTCAGTGGCTGCACTTGTATTTTTATAGAAGCTCCAAAGAGAATGAATGAAGCTTCGGTCAGATATCTAACCTGCTGCTCCATTTTAAAATGGGGATAAGTGTCCTATCAACGATAAAACTTTCTCATTCTTCCGGTCGGTGCAGTTTCTAATGGTCGGACGTATGCGATCAGCTATCCTATAGAGCCCATGGATCGGTGATAAATTGTTTTAACCAAAGAACCACATTAATGTAAACTACCGTAATTATACATCCCAGTTATGGGGATGCACAGTAGATGTACAGGAGCCGCCTGTGTTTTACAGCCGATGCTCCACTATAATGGGGATAACGACTGACAGATATTAGCATATAGCTGTAGGATGGGGCCCTAGAGTCCATTCCCCTGGTGGGCCCCAGACACCCCAGTTCGACCCTGAATATACATCATTGTGGATTATCAGATACCGGATTTAGGGAAATTTCTCTGTAATATGGAAGGCAATGACATGAATAGATAGCAAAATCTGGTTTGTCTACAATCTTTTTTATTTGTTAGGTTCTTTCCTGTTACAGCACTTCTGTCCTGTAGTATAAACCTTCTCTCACACTAGTGCTAGCACTAAACCTTGGTTTGCCTTCTTCTAAAGTCTCTGTTGTCCCCGCAGACTTAGAGATTTCCAGCATTACTCCATGCAGCCATAAGGACCTTCTCTCTTTACTCCTTGGGTTTCCGCTGTCCTAGCAGGAAGTGAGAAACGTTCTCGTAAATCACAAGGATGGTACAGCAGGCGGGGTCGCTCAAAATAACTTGGGGGCAATTTTCTTTAGAAGTCCGTATATACTCGTGTATAAGCCGACCCATGTATAAGCCGACCACCCTAATTTTGTCACAAAAAACTGGGAAAACTTATTGACTCGCCTATAAACCTAGGGTGGAAAATGCCGAAGCTACTGGTAAATTTCAAAAATAAAATGGGCCCCATAAGATGCTCCATAAAGTTCATGATGGCCCCATATAATGCTCCATAAAGTTCATGATGGGTTCCATAAGATGCTCCATACAAAAATATGCCTAATAATGCTGCACAGTGAATAATGGTAGCCCTATAACATGGTCCATAATAACATATGCCCCATATAATGCTGCACAGTGATTGGTGGCCCCTTATAATGCTGCATGGAGAGTGGACCCTTATAATGCTGCACAATGATTAGTGGCCCCTTATAATGCTGCACAGTGATTAGTGGCCCCTTATAATGCTGCACAGTGATTAGTGGCCCCTTATAATGCTGCACATTGATTAGTGGCCCCTTGAAATGCAGTGATTAGTGGCCCCTTATGCTGCACGGTGATTAGTGGCCCCGTATAATGCTGCACAGTGATGAGAGGCCCCCTTATAATGCTGCACAGTGATGAGTGGCCTCTTATAATGCAGCACAGTGATGAGTGGCCCCATATAATGCTGCACAGTGATTACTGGCCCTATATAATGCTGCACAGTGATTACTGGCCCCATATAATGCTGCACAGTGATTAGTGGCCCCTTGTAATGCTGCACAGTGATTAGTGGCCCCTTGTAATGCTGCACAGTGATTAGTGGCCCCTTGTAATGCTGCACAGTTATTAGTGGCCCCTTGTAATGCTGCACAGTGATGAGTGGCCCCTTGTAATGCTGCACAGTGATGAGTGGCCCCTTATAATGCTGCACAGTGATTAGTGGCCCCTTGAAATGCTGCAGTGATTAGTGGCTCCTTATTATGCTGCACGGTGATTAGTGGCCCCTTATTATGCTGCACGGTGATGAGTGGCCCCTTATAATGCTGCAAGGTGATGAGTGGCCCCTTATAATGCTGCACAGTGATGAGTGGCCCCTTATAATGCTGCACAGTGATGAGTGGCCCCTTATAATGCTGCACAGTGATGAGTGGCCCCTTATAATGCTGCACAGTGATGAGTGGCCCCTTGTATTGCTGCACAGTGATTAGTGGCCCCTTACAATGCTGCTGCCACAGCCTCAATTAAAAAAATGAAAAAAAAAACTATATACTCACCTTGTCACTGCTGCAGCTGCTGCTCCTCAGCGTTGCTGGCTCTGCAGTGACTGTTCAGGCAGAGGGCGCCTGCTAACTACGTCATGGCACCCTCTGACCTTAACGTCACTGCCAGAGGAAGCAAGACAGCAGAGCGATGCGCAGCGGTGGAATGGGGCACAGGTGAATATGGCTCCCCCCGTTATACTCACCTCTCCTGGCATGTCTCTGCAGCCCCCCGTGCTTGTTCCATCTTCTCAGTGCTGTTCTTCCTGCTTTCTGCGGTCACATGGTGCCGCTCATTACATATGTGCATATTAATGAGGGTAATGAGCGTACCACGTGACCGCTGAAAGCAGGAAGAACAGCGCCGAGAAGATGGAATAAGCACGGGGGGCTGCAGAAACATGCCAGGAGAGGTGAGTATGATCTCCGACACCCCCCCCCGCTCCCCCTCCCTGGCCGACCCCCGGTATATGACTCGCGTATAAGCCGAGAGGGGGACTTTCAGCCCCAAAAAATGGGCTGAAAATCTCGACTTATACGCGAGTATATACTGTAAGCCTTTTTTGTCCTTTAAGACAGAAGAAACAAAACTATTAACTCTTCTTCTAAGGTCTGACTGTGAGCTCGGACCCTCCCCAGCTATTTGTTAGGGCACTCCAGGCTAAGGGGTTGTACTGCTATGCTCTGTTATTGCAGACTTCATCATCCCAATCATAGTTCATCATCAGCACATCAGCCCCATCATAGTCCATCATCAGCACATCAACCCCATCATAGTCCATCATCAGCACATCAGCCCCATCATAGTCCATCATCAGCACATCAGCCCCATCATAGTCCATCATCAGCATATCAGCCCCATCATTGTCCCATAATGAAAGAAGTGTTGTTGCGCATTCTTAACAGCCGCTTGTTCCAGACACCCTGTTCTTAGGATTGGTGGGGGTCCTGGCAGTGAAACACCCGTAATCAGCAAGTTATGATCTACCAATGGCTAGGGGATAACTTGCTGAGGAGGCAGAAGTTGGGGACTACTGTTTTTAAAGACCGCAATACCTATATCAGGAGCTGTAAAGAAATATATGTTTCTAAGCTTTATCTTGAGTCCATTTTCCTTGTCGATAATTCTTAGATAATTCTGGGAAAAAAAGTATTTTAATACATATAACAAACTTAAATTGTCTTTGGAGAATAAAGTCTATCGGCGGTCAGTGCAGTGTACTACATTAGTTTGTGGGACAGAACATGTTGATAAAGGGTCGGTCTCATCACTGCACTCACCGTCCATAAGCTTTATTAGGGTAGATATCCACAGAATATGGATATAGTAGATGTATACCCCCTCTCAGGAATCCTTCCCTCATATTAGCTATGATGACTACATTCCACTGCAAACAGCAGAAGAAACTTGAGGCGCACTATTTACAAGAGGAGTTTTCCCATACATTTATGTGTTATCCATAAAATATTCTATAAATGTCTGATAGGCAGAGGTCCCGGACGTGAAACCCGCATCTGTCTACAGACCTGGGGAACTATGAATGTACAGATGGCCATTCACTATTGGGGAGGTTCCTATAAGATCTGAGTACTCAGCCTTGTGTTTGGTTATTTTCATAGACCTTGACATGAGCGGCAGGGTACATATGAAACCAGTGCTCCACCCAATTCTTCCTGAAGCAATTTTGTGGCTGATTCAAGACCCCTGTACTATTGATTTGAGGGTTCCTAAATGGTTGGAGACCCACACCAGTCTAATGTATTTGAGATGTTGTACCCTCTTAACGAAAGATCAGAGGAAAATACCTTCAACAAAACTGCTGGTTGGGTCGGATGTGGTATTCTGAGCCACTTGGTTTGTTGTCTCACATGTTTATGCTTAAAGTTCTTAATGGTTTGTTCTTGTTGAGTTTATGGGACCTTTGTCTATACTGTACTGTTCCTTTTTCATTTTTTTAGATAAGCATTCCATACTGTTAGGTGAAGAACTGGTGCTACCCTTCTTCACATTGAGGCATCATCCTACCATTGTGATCAGAAGCCCTATAACCCGGCTTCATTGTTAGGATGCAGGATTTATATAAATTAGCTCTACTGGGGTCTTAAAAGTGCAGGCATTGAGGAAGAAGTACAAAATCAGCAGGCAAATGAGTAGTCAGAAACAAGCAAAGGTCAGGGCAGGCAGCAGTGCAGAAACATAACCGGAAACAAGCAGAGGTCAGGGCAGGCAGCAGTGCAAAAACATAACCGGAAACAACCATAAAACCAAAGAAAAAAAACGACCCACAGTCCATATAGTGCAGAATAATATACATTTTTATTAGTATCACAGATTAATAACCGGAAACAAGCAGAGGTCAGGGCAGGCGGCAGTGCAGAAGCATAATCCATTGAGCAAGCTGAGGTCAGGGCAGGCGGCAGTGCAGAAACATAATCCATTGAGCAAGCTGAGGTCAGGGCAGGCGGCAGTTCAAAAACATAATCCATTGAGCAAGCAGAGGTCAGGCAGGCGGCAGTGCAGAAACATAATCCATTGAGCAAGCAGAGGTCAGGGCAGGCGTCAGTTCAAAAACATAATCCATTGAGCAAGCAGAGGTCAGGGCAGGCGGCAGTTCAAAAACATAATCCACTGAGCAAGCAGAGGTCAAGGCAGGCGGCAGTGCAGAAACATAATCCATTGAGCAAGCAGAGGTCAGGGTAGGCGGCAGTTCAAAAACATAATCCATTGAGCAAGCAGAGGTCAAGGCAGGCGGCAGTGCAGAAACAATCCATTGAGCAAGCAGAGGTCAGGCAGGCGGCAGTTCAAAAACATAATCCATTGAGCAAGCAAAGGTCAGGGCAGGCGGCAGTGTAGATGCATAACTTTAAACAAGCAGAGGTCAGGGCAGGCGGCAGTATAGAAACATGATCCATTGATCAAGCCATAGTCAAAACCGGAAAATCTGTCTAAGAAGCAGCTGTGCAGAAGATGGTATGTGCTTGCTGCAAGCAACTCGCCACTACATTTTCCGCCGGCTAAATCAAAGTGCCGCGGAATTCTCTTCTCGGGAGAATGATCTTCCTAGGACTTGGAAGGAAACCCAAATCTCTCTTGTAGGCACGTTGTACATCCTGTGGGCTCATCAGCATTACTTGCATGATCTTTCCAGTGGTATAGCTGACTGGCAGGTGTGGTGTAGGATTGTAGCCTTGTTTAGCAGTCACCTTAATACGCGGTTGATGGTCGTAAGGCATACTGAGGAGTATACGTGCTTGAGAGGGAGTTAGCTCCATCCAGGTGCATGGGGATGGGCTCCTGGGCAATGTGGCTGTTGTCTCTTCCTCATCTACTGTTCTGGTGAGTATCAGGCGTTCCTTCATACCCTCTGGCTCTGCGCTGATGTTTGCTGCAGGTTGTACGAATCGGCCTATTTCGGGCATTGTAGGATATGGTGGTGGACTTTTCAGTCTGGAATATCGGTCCTTTGCCTTTTCTGGTGTTTTGAACAGGCATTTAATAATTGACACGATATAATAAAGCACTGCCATCACATACCCCGTGAAGCCAGTTGGCCTTTGGTGGTGTTCAGGCCTCTGACTGTATAGGGATGTCCTGGCATGTGGGAGACGTCTCCGTGGTTGGAACTTTCCTCCAGCTACGGGTGCAGCCATTAGGCTGCCTTCCCCTCCACACACACAAAAGTGTGTGCGGATGGTAGAAAACACTCCCAAAAAAAAGAAATAAAAGTAAAAAAAATAAACAAAACAAGTAAAAAGTGATTTACAAGTCGCTCTGGGTTAGTGTTCAGCTCTCCTCTCTATCTCTGCTTGCCTCGCACTGACCGTTCTTGCGGAACATTCCATGACTCGTGGACAACGCTTCTGTGATGTCATAAAGACGAACATGGCAATGGGTCTAATATAGGAGAACTAGTTATGTTACCCATGGCAGACCATCCAATACCAGCTGCCACTGTACGGATAGGGGTTAGCTGGATTGGGATGAGATGTATAAAAACTTACCGGTACAATAGCGCAAGTCATTGCTTTATTTACTGTTTTTGCTTTTTTACCTGTTTACAGGCAAATCTTTCTATTTGATATTTTCAAACCTGTATAATTCTGTATCCTCATATGTGAGATAATGTGATGTATCTATTGTCAGCTCCTTGTAGGAATGTCTCCTCCTCTCTTCCCGGTAACACGGATCACCCGTGATGGGCACAGACCATTGCTGTAGTCGGAATTATTTCATATAGCTTCAGAATAAATGTTAAATAATATTGTATTTTTTCCATATAATTGGCTCAGATCACTTTTTTTAATTTGTCTGTAATTCTAAGTAGTGATAAAAAAATAAATAACCCCAAGTGTGAACCTGGTGTAGAACGTACAAATTGTCCAGAGTCTCTCCTGGGCCATGTTCACACGTGCAGAAGTGCTGCATTGTTTCCATAGGTATTCGCACTAAAGCAATCAAAACTTTTTATTGTATTTTTTTGTGGCAGTTTTTTCGAATGCATTTTTTTTAGTAGAGGAATGCTTCAGTTCCACAATTGGAGACTTCATTGGAATTTTGCATGCGTTTTTTATGCTCTCCATATAATATAGTGGAAAATATTAAACAAAAGCATCAAAAAGTTCACACTTCTGCTGCACCATTAGCCCCTGTATGTAGTACAGCTTAGGCCTCTTTCACACTTCAGTTTTTTGCATCAGTTCAAATCCGCCAAAAAGGCAGACAAGCGGATCCGTTCTGAACTGATGTGAACGGATGGCACAGGATCCTGAAAATGAGGAAATTTAAAGGAAATGCTGGTCGGGAAGGAGAGAGAGAGAGAGAGAGTTTTGTTGCAAGCTCCGTTTTGAAATCTTTGAGGATGGTGACGGACAGCAACTTTTGGCGGATCCTCAAAAAAAAAACGGATGAAACGGACAGCCATCCGTCACAATCCGCCATTAATGCAAGTCAATGGGGAAAAAACGGATCCTCCAAAAAAAATTGAGGATCCGTTTTTGTCAAAACCTGACGGATTGTGACTGATTGCAAAAAACTGAAGTGTGAAAGGGGCCTTAGGGAGCGATAAATGAAGTGAAAAGAAAAGTAAAACAAAAAAAGATTTAAACAAATCTGAAAAAAAACTCATAAAAGTTCAATTTTCCTCCATTGAAAATGAACATAAAAAAAAATGTCAAGTGATATCGCCACATCCAGCAAAGTCCGAGCTATCAAAATATAAAAATAATTAACCCAATTGGTAAACACAAAAAATTTAAAAACGCCAACATTGCGGTATTTTTTGGTCGCTGCAATACCACTTAAAATACGTAACAAGCAACTAAAATGTCATATGTATCCCAAAGTAATATCCATAATAACGTCTCGCCTTATGAAAAAATAATCCCTCTCATAGCTCTATTGAACGAAAAAGTAAAACTACGGGTCTCGGAAAATGGCAACACAAACTCCAACATATTTTTTATTTCAAAGTCTTGATTTTTTTTCTACCACTAAAATAATTTAAAAATCTGGGCACGTTTAGTATCTCTGTAATCATACTGATGAGGAGAATCATATTACATGGTCATTTTTATCACATAATGTACGCCGTAAACATAATTAAGGTCAGAATTGCGTTTTTTTTCACAATTTTCCCATTTCCCTGTACATTGTGTGTCAGGATAAGTCACAACCACTGCCACCAATATTTCTTGAACACCACTTGCTCACGACACACCTGCCCTGTGATGTTACTATAAAGGTGAACCTCCCATATTCTTTTGTCCACTCACCTAAGCGCACCCCGCAGACAGTTCTCACATCCACATCACACTGTTTGCTGCTATCGGTCACTGTTTTGATAGGCCAGTGAGACACCTGCGCTGGGTCACACACTAGCACACATGCCACCCAGCTTTTCTGAGCCCCTGATAGGTGCTCTTCTTTTACTTTTGTATACACATACAGCAAAACACAACCAAGGTATACTCGCCGTCCTCAGGGTTTGGGGGACGTTTAGCGCAGAAAAGAACAAACTTATTAAAATTTAGATTTAAAGGGATCCTGTCAGCAGGATTGTGAACAGTAAAGTACAGACAGTGTCAGGTCTACGCTGTTATACTGATTAAAATGAGGTGACCTGGGTGATGAAATGCATCTTGTGGTTGTTGTGTAATCTGTATTTGTAAATTTCAGTTATTGAGATTCTGGTGCTCCGGGTGTTTGTGGGGTTACAAAAAAAAGGTTTGCATTCATCAAAATGGTGCCTGTGCTGTAGTATAATACATGACTAATATCAATATGTAGACATGTGTAAGGGGTTGAGAGTCTTACCCCTTTAAACCCCCATGTTGCTGTTGTACTTGTATATATATTTATATATATGTTATACCATTGTTGCGCATTATCGTATATTTCATGTTGCTGTATTATTTATATAGCATAAGCTATGTTTCTGCACCTTGTACTTGGTAGGGACAGTGCAGTCTGGGCTATGGTCACTAGATGGGGCACTGAGCTCATTGCACAGTAGATGTAGCTGTAGGACATATAGGAGTTAACTGTAGGAGGGGATAGCTGGAGAATAAGCCAGGATGGTCTTCCAGTTTCAGGCAGTCAGAGGCCTGACCCCTTTGTGCTCGGGTGGGCTATATGCCTGAGCTGCCTAACTACCCCGTGATGTTAAAGCTGATGCCCAGCCATCTAGAGAAGAACACGGTACTGCAGAATCAGCAATAAAGTGGAAAAGAGTGTAAGTAAACAGAGGAAGATTGAAGGTTACCGTAAAAGGGTACGGGCAGGTCACTCCAGAATGTGGTGGAAAGCTACGTGGGCTGAATCTCTGATGTCCGGGGCGAAACATGCTGGAGAGCGCTTCACCGTGGTGACGCTATACAGGGAGGACACTGAGGAGCCATCTGAGACGCTTCGTCAAACGGAAACACTGCAAGGAACAGTGAAGGGAAAGATGAAGTAATGTGCTGTCTTTACTGTGATGAAAATGCTGGAAACTATGTGGATGTGCTGTGTCCTGAAGAAAATAAATTTGCTCAGTTAAGAGTTGCCCTGGACTGTGTCTCTATTCATTGGGATCAAGGATCAGCATCAAGTCGGCGTAGCAAAGGGGACGCTGACGGCACGGTGAGTATTCACCGTACCATGCAAGAGAAGAGATACCGTTTTCCTGTAGAGGGAGGTCAGGGTATACAATGCCCGAACCCGAAATACTCAGCCACGACTACTGCCCTGGCTGACCTTTACACATAAAGTGTAGAAGTCGGGGGGGAAAGTGGGGAATGTGGTCTAGAAGTGATCAAGTATAGTGTGTTATTTTCTGCAGCAAACGTGTCCTGGCTGGAAGAGGAAGAAAAGCGAAGATGAATCGCTACAAATACAGAGGTCACTGGTAAGTCAGTGATTTACCTGGACACTTACATTATATAGTATATACAGAGCTCCTGTGTATAATGTCACTGGTGATCCTTGTATTACCTGTACGCTGACTATATGCAGAGCTCCTGTGTATAATGTTACTGGTGAGTCACTGTATTACCTGTACACTATACACTATATACAGAACTCCTGTGTATGTCTCCAGTGATCATTCTATTACTTGTACACTGACATTATATATACAGACAGGTAGCGTCGGACTGATTCTCCGGTGGGCCCTGGCATCTGGTGGGCCCTGGCACCTCTACTGGTATACAGGGACAGCAGTTGCCTAGGGCCCCCACTGCTCCAGGGGCCCCCAGCCAGTGCCACACAGCTGCTATGGGGGCCCTGCCAGCGGAGCAGCAGCGGGTGTCAGGAGGCAGGAGCCACTGTCCCCACTACTAAAGAGAAATGAATATTCATTCACTCTCGGCCTTCACTCACCCCGGGGCCCCGCTCCCCAACCTAGGCAGCCGGCGCCGCGCTCAATTGCAGTGGAAGAGAGAGCATCTCTCTCCCATCAGTCCCCTCTGCTCCTGACTCACAGCCGATGCGCGATGACGTCACTTCATCGCGCACCCGCTGTGTGTCTGGCAGACGGGTCAGCTGCTGACACTGAAGCCGTCATCAGCGTGGGAGCAGGAGGAGAGGTGAGTATTGTGGTTTGTTTTTTATATATCTCTATATCTATCTATATCTATCTCTATATCTATCTGTCTCTATATCTATATATCTCTATATCTATCTATTTCTATCTGTATATCTATATCTCTATCTCTATATCTATCTGTCTCTATCTTAGATATAGAGATAGATATAGATAGATAGATAGATAGATATAGAGGTAGATATAGATAGATATAAATAGTCTATATCCATCTATCTCTATACCTATCTATATCTATCTCTATCTATTATCTTTATATCTATCCATCTATATATCATCTATCCATAGATCTATCTATTTATCCCCTATCTATCTATATACCTATCTATAGCTATCACTATCTATTATCTTTATATCTATCTATCTATCTATCTTTCTATCTATCTATCTATCCATATATCTATTTATCCCCTATCTATCTATTTATCTATCTATATCTATCTAGGTCTATCTATCTCTATAGCTACCTATATCTTTCACTATCTATTATCTTTATATCTTTATATCTATCTGTCTATCCATAGATCTATCTATTATCTATCTATACATCTAATTATCACATATCTATCTATCTATCTATCTATCTATCTATCTATCTAGTGTTATACCCTATGAGGGGGCAGCATTATACCCTATGAGGGGGTGCATTATACCCTATGAGGGGGGAGAAGCATTATACCCTATGAGGGGGCAGCCTTATACCCTATGAGGGGGTGCAATATACCTTATCTTCCAACAAAATTAATTCTAAGTCCTCCATTTTGTTGGCGAGGCTTCTGGCATTTGTATACATGCACTTTATGTATGTCTGTACCTCTATTTCTTAAATTATTAACTGTTCTAACCTCACCCCCCATGCCACTACCACCCCCAATTTCATTATTTGTGCCCAGGTCTCTATCTACACAGTCTTCCCCTCTTATAAAATGAATACCCTCCCCTAGTTCCAAATTTAAACACTCCTCCACCCTTCTAGCCATTTTTTTCCCCAGCACAGCTGCACCCTCCCCATTGAGGTGCAGCCCGTCCCTAGCGTAGAACCTGTAGCCAACTGAGAAGTCGGCCCAGTTCTCCAGGAACCCAAACCCCTCCTTCCTACACTAATTCTTGAACCACTTATTAACTTCCCTAATCTCCTCTCTGGCGTGGCACGTGGTACAGGAAATATTTCCAAAAATACCACCTTGGAGGTCCTTGCCTTAAGATTGCAGCCTAATTCCCTGAAATCATCTTTAAGGACCTTCCACCTACCTCTGTGTCATTTGTACCAATGTGCACCATGACCGCTGGATCCTCACCAGCCCCTCCCAGTAATCTGTCAACCCGGTCAGCGATGTGTCAGACTTGCGCGCCAGATAGGCAGCACACCGTTCGACGATCCCTTTCTTTGTGACAGATTGCCCTATCTGTTCCCCTAATAATTGAGTCCCCCACTACCAGCACCTGTCTGGCCTGCCCTGCTCTCCTATTTCTCCCCTTACTGGAGCATATACTCCTCTGGCTTTCAGAGGACATGCCTTGCTGCAGCAGTGCTACCCCTGCACTGACACTCCCCTCATCTGCCAACTTGGCAAACTTATTGGGTTGTGCCAGATCAGGACTAGCCTCCCTGGCACTCTTCTGTCTACCCCACCTTCTAACTGTCACCCATCTTACTGCTTCACTGTCCTGCAGCTCCAACCTAGCATCCCCCCCTCATCTATCTCATTGAGCGTCTGCTCAGTGAGTAGAAGTCTCCTTTCCATATTGTCTATTGATCTCAGTGTTGCCAGCTGCACATTTAAATCCAGTATCTGGGCTTCCAAATGCACAATGTGCTCACATCTCACACAGCAGTATGCACCCTCGACTGGCTGGTCAAGGATTGCGTACATGCGGCAAGACGTACACTGGATGGCATTGGCAATAGTGGAGCACATTCCTAATGGGGATTGCACCAGACAGAAAAGATAAGTAAAAATAAATAAAAAGTATTAATAAAATATAACAGCAATTCAGTAATACCTCCTTTGCAAACTCCCTGAATCCAAAGTCACTGAATCACAAGTCACACACTTACCACCGTTCGCACTTACGCTCAGGTCACACTCAGCTCGTTTACACTCGCTCAGGCAGAAGATTTAAAGAGATTTTTTTTCCCTTCACCAGCAAACCACCCTGCTGCTCAATGCACTTCCAAAAGCTCCTGTGTATAATTTCACTGGTGGTCACTGTATTACACTGACACTGTATGCAGATCTTCTGTGTATAAATATCAGGATCCTGTCAGCGTCGGCGAACTGCCACGGCTGAGCAGCGTGACTCACCCCTACTGCGGGAGGGCCCGGGGTCCGATACTGCAGGGAAAGTTGAGGCAGACGGGACCTGCGATGCTGAAGGTAGTAAGAAGTACAAGGACCTACGATCATGTGACCACAGGGGGCGGGGCTTAGTGTCCCACTTCTGAAGATGATTGTAGGACTCTACTACAGGAATCCTGGAGTAGAGGCGAGGGGAACTCAGGTCAGACAAATGGGCGGTCATACATGGAGAGGGCGGCGCGATACCAGAGGGGCGAGCAGAGAGTAGTCAGAACGTAAGCAATGAGTCATACATGGAGATAGCTGCACAGTACAAGAGGGGCAATCAGAGAATAGTCAGGTCATAGGCAATGAGTCATACACAGAGATAGCAACGCAGTACAAGAGGGACAGGCAGAACTCGTAACAGGGACAGAACCAGATCAAAACCAAACAAGCATAAAGTATTACAGTCACAAAGCACACCAGGGTCACACACACTCGGCCAAGGGTCTGAGTATAAACGATGAGGAATGAGCCCACAATGAGGCTTTAAAAAGCCTCCCAGAATCTCAGAGTGAGGCCATCCACATTAACCTCTGAACTACCTAATCCCACAAGCTGAGCAAACCTTGACAATAATGTTGCCAGTGATCACTGAGCTCCTGTGTATAATGTCACTGGTAATCACTGTATTACCTGTACACTGACACTATATACAGAGGTACTGTGTATAATGTCACTGGTGGTAATAACAGTGTTGTTATTATTGTGGTTTGTATTCATAATCAGTACTGTAGTATTCCATCAATAAGTGGTGGTAATTTGTGGACTGTTCACAGTGTGGAAGTATTTCTCCGTGTATGAATTATTATTTGGTCCCTATATGCTGGTAATATGTCATATTATTCGGTCACTATGTGGTGGTAATATGTGGTCTGGTCATGGTGTGGTTGTATTTGTGCCTTTTATGTGATATGATGCGGGTACTATGTGGTCTGGTCATGGTGTGGTGGTATTTCTCCCCTGTATGTGGTATTATTGGTCTTGGTACAGTGGATTGTGTTGTGTTTGACGGTCATTAGTCTTCTCTGATATTAATTAGGAGAATATTCTTTATTTCCATTAGAGATTAAATACTTTGTAAACAGCGGCAGAGATGCACTTACAGGGGTTTCCTGTGGAAAAACGTAATCTCCTATTCACAGGACAAGTGATAACGTATTGATTGGGGGGGTCTAACTACTTGGACCCATTCAGCAAAATGTGGAACTTTTTATCCCCATTAGACTGGAGTGGCATGTCCGACTTGACAACTGATCCATTCATTCCCTCAGTGGCTGCACTTGTATTTTTATAGAAGCTCCAAAGAGAATGAATGAAGCTTCGGTCAGATATCTAACCTGCTGCTCCATTTTAAAATGGGGATAAGTGTCCTATCAACGATAAAACTTTCTCATTCTTCCGGTCGGTGCAGTTTCTAATGGTCGGATGTATGCGATCAGCTATCCTATAGAGCCCATGGATCGGTGATAAATTGTTTTAACCAAAGAACCACATTAATGTAAACTACCGTAATTATACATTCCAGTTATGGGGGTGCACAGTAGATGTGCAGGAGCCGCCTGTGTTTTACAGCCGATGCTCCACTATAATGGGGATAACGACTGACAGATATTAGCATATAGCTGTAGGATGGGGCCCTAGAGTCCATTCCCCTGGTGGGCCCCAGACACCCCAGTTCGACCCTGAATATACATCATTGTGGATTATCAGATACCGGATTTAGGGAAATTTCTCTGTAATATGGAAGGCAATGACATGAATAGATAGCAAAATCTGGTTTGTCTACAATCTTTTTTATTTGTTAGGTTCTTTCCTGTTACAGCACTTCTGTCCTGTAGTATAAACCTTCTCTCACACTAGTGCTAGCACTAAACCTTGGTTTGCCTTCTTCTAAAGTCTCTGTTGTCCCCGCAGACTTAGAGATTTCCAGCATTACTCCATGCAGCCATAAGGACCTTCTCTCTTTACTCCTTGGGTTTCCGCTGTCCTAGCAGGAAGTGAGAAACGTTCTCGTAAATCACAAGGATGGTACAGCAGGCGGGGTCGCTCAAAATAACTTGGGGGCAATTTTCTTTAGAAGTCCGTATATACTCGCGTATAAGCCGACCCATGTATAAGCCGACCACCCTAATTTTGTCACAAAAAACTGGGAAAACTTATTGACTCGCCTATAAACCTAGGGTGGAAAATGCCGAAGCTACTGGTAAATTTCAAAAATAAAATGGGCCCCATAAGATGCTCCATAAAGTTCATGATGGCCCCATATAATGCTCCATAAAGTTCATGATGGGTTCCATAAGATGCTCCATACAAAAATATGCCTAATAATGCTGCACAGTGAATAATGGTAGCCCTATTACATGGTCCATAATAACATATGCCCCATATAATGCTTCACAGTGATTGGTGGCCCCTTATAATGCTGCATGGAGAGTGGCCCCTTATAATGCTGCACAATGATTAGTGGCCCCTTATAATGCTGCACAGTGATTAGTGGCCCCTTATAATGCTGCACAGTGATTAGTGGCCCCTTATAATGCTGCACAGTGATTAGTGGCCCCTTACAATGCTGCACGGTGATTAGTGGCCACTTATAATGCTGCACAGTGATTAGTGGCCCCTTGAAATGCTGCAGTGATTAGTGGCCCCTTATGCTGCACGGTGATTAGTGGCCCTTTGTAATGCTGCACAGTGATTAGTGGCCCCGTATAATGCTGCACAGTAATGAGAGGCCCCCTTATAATGCTGCACAGTAATGAGTGGCCTCTTATAATGCAGCACAGTGATGAGTGGCCCCATATAATGCTGCACAGTGATTACTGGCCCCATATAATGCTGCACAGTGATTACTGGCCCCATATAATGCTGCACAGTGATTAGTGGCCCCTTGTAATGCTGCACAGTGATTAGTGGCCCCTTGTAATGCTGCACAGTGATTAGTGGCCCCTTGTAATGCTGCACAGTTATTAGTGGCCCCTTGTAATGCTGCACAGTGATGAGTGGCCCCTTGTAATGCTGCACAGTGATGAGTGGCCCCTTATAATGCTGCACAGTGATTAGTGGCCCCTTGAAATGCTGCAGTGATTAGTGGCTCCTTATTATGCTGCACGGTGATTAGTGGCCCCTTATTATGCTGCACGGTGATGAGTGGCCCCTTATAATGCTGCAAGGTGATGAGTGGCCCCTTATAATGCTGCACAGTGATGAGTGGCCCCTTATAATGCTGCACAGTGATGAGTGGCCCCTTATAATGCTGCACAGTGATGAGTGGCCCCTTATAATGCTGCACAGTGATGAGTGGCCCCTTGTATTGCTGCACAGTGATTAGTGGCCCCTTACAATGCTGCTGCCGCAGCCTCAATTAAAAAAATGAAAAAAAAAACTATATACTCACCTTGTCACTGCTGCAGCTGCTGCTCCTCAGCGTTGCTGGCTCTGCAGTGACTGTTCAGGCAGAGGGCGCCTGCTAACTACGTCATGGCACCCTCTGACCTTAACGTCACTGCCAGAGGAAGCAAGACAGCAGAGCGATGCGCAGCGGTGGAATGGGGCACAGGTGAATATGGCTCCCCCCGTTATACTCACCTCTCCTGGCATGTCTCTGCAGCCCCCGTGCTTGTTCCATCTTCTCAGTGCTGTTCTTCCTGCTTTCTGCGGTCACGTGGTGCCGCTCATTACATATGTGCATATTAATGAGGGTAATGAGCGTACCACGTGACCGCTGAAAGCAGGAAGAACAGCGCCGAGAAGATGGAATAAGCACGGGGGGCTGCAGAAACATGCCAGGAGAGGTGAGTATGATCTCCGACACCCCCCGCTCCCCCTCCCTGGCCGACCCCCGGTATATGACTCGCGTATAAGCCGAGAGGGGGACTTTCAGCCCCAAAAAATGGGCTGAAAATCTCGACTTATACGCGAGTATATACTGTAAGCCTTTTTTGTCCTTTAAGACAGAAGAAACAAAACTATTAACTCTTCTTCTAAGGTCTGACTGTGAGCTCGGACCCTCCCCAGCTATTTGTTAGGGCACTCCAGGCTAAGGGGTTGTACTGCTATGCTCTGTTATTGCAGACTTCATCATCCCAATCATAGTTCATCATCAGCACATCAGCCCCATCATAGTCCATCATCAGCACATCAACCCCATCATAGTCCATCATCAGCACATCAGCCCCATCATAGTCCATCATCAGCACATCAGCCCCATCATAGTCCATCATCAGCATATCAGCCCCATCATTGTCCCATAATGAAAGAAGTGTTGTTGCGCATTCTTAACAGCCGCTTGTTCCAGACACCCTGTTCTTAGGATTGGTGGGGGTCCTGGCAGTGAAACACCCGTAATCAGCAAGTTATGATCTACCAATGGCTAGGGGATAACTTGCTGAGGAGGCAGAAGTTGGGGACTACTGTTTTTAAAGACCGCAATACCTATATCAGGAGCTGTAAAGAAATATATGTTTCTAAGCTTTATCTTGAGTCCATTTTCCTTGTCGATAATTCTTAGATAATTCTGGGAAAAAAAGTATTTTAATACATATAACAAACTTAAATTGTCTTTGGAGAATAAAGTCTATCGGCGGTCAGTGCAGTGTACTACATTAGTTTGTGGGACAGAACATGTTGATAAAGGGTCGGTCTCATCACTGCACTCACCGTCCATAAGCTTTATTAGGGTAGATATCCACAGAATATGGATATAGTAGATGTATACCCCCTCTCAGGAATCCTTCCCTCATATTAGCTATGATGACTACATTCCACTGCAAACAGCAGAAGAAACTTGAGGCGCACTATTTACAAGAGGAGTTTTCCCATACATTTATGTGTTATCCATAAAATATTCTATAAATGTCTGATAGGCAGAGGTCCCGGACGTGAAACCCGCATCTGTCTACAGACCTGGGGAACTATGAATATACAGATGGCCATTCACTATTGGGGAGGTTCCTATAAGATCTGAGTACTCAGCCTTGTGTTTGGTTATTTTCATAGACCTTGACATGAGCGGCAGGGTACATATGAAACCAGTGCTCCACCCAATTCTTCCTGAAGCAATTTTGTGGCTGATTCAAGACCCCTGTACTATTGATTTGAGGGTTCCTAAATGGTTGGAGACCCACACCAGTCTAATGTATTTGAGATGTTGTACCCTCTTAACGAAAGATCAGAGGAAAATACCTTCAACAAAACTGCTGGTTGGGTCGGATGTGGTATTCTGAGCCACTTGGTTTGTTGTCTCATATGTTTATGCTTAAAGTTCTTAATGGTTTGTTCTTGTTGAGTTTATGGGACCTTTGTCTATACTGTACTGTTCCTTTTTCATTTTTTTAGATAAGCATTCCATACTGTTAGGTGAAGAACTGGTGCTACCCTTCTTCACATTGAGGCATCATCCTACCATTGTGATCAGAAGCCCTATAACCCGGCTTCATTGTTAGGATGCAGGATTTATATAAATTAGCTCTACTGGGGTCTTAAAAGTGCAGGCATTGAGGAAGAAGTACAAAATCAGCAGGCAAATGAGTAGTCAGAAACAAGCAAAGGTCAGGGCAGGCAGCAGTGCAGAAACATAACCGGAAACAAGCAGAGGTCAGGGCAGGCAGCAGTGCAAAAACATAACCGGAAACAACCATAAAACCAAAGAAAAAAAACGACCCACAGTCCATATAGTGCAGAATAATATACATTTTTATTAGTATCACAGATTAATAACCGGAAACAAGCAGAGGTCAGGGCAGGCGGCAGTGCAGAAGCATAATCCATTGAGCAAGCTGAGGTCAGGGCAGGGGGCAGTGCAGAAACATAATCCATTGAGCAAGCTGAGGTCAGGGCAGGCGGCAGTTCAAAAACATAATCCATTGAGCAAGCAGAGGTCAGGCAGGCGGCAGTGCAGAAACATAATCCATTGAGCAAGCAGAGGTCAGGGCAGGCGTCAGTTCAAAAACATAATCCATTGAGCAAGCAGAGGTCAGGGCAGGCGGCAGTTCAAAAACATAATCCACTGAGCAAGCAGAGGTCAAGGCAGGCGGCAGTGCAGAAACAATCCATTGAGCAAGCAGAGGTCAGGCAGGCGGCAGTTCAAAAACATAATCCATTGAGCAAGCAAAGGTCAGGGCAGGCGGCAGTGTAGATGCATAACTTTAAACAAGCAGAGGTCAGGGCAGGCGGCAGTATAGAAACATGATCCATTGATCAAGCCATAGTCAAAACCGGAAAATCTGTCTAAGAAGCAGCTGTGCAGAAGATGGTATGTGCTTGCTGCAAGCAACTCGCCACTACATTTTCCGCCGGCTAAATCAAAGTGCCGCGGAATTCTCTTCTCGGGAGAATGATCTTCCTAGGACTTGGAAGGAAACCCAAATCTCTCTTGTAGGCACGTTGTACATCCTGTGGGCTCATCAGCATTACTTGCATGATCTTTCCAGTGGTATAGCTGACTGGCAGGTGTGGTGTAGGATTGTAGCCTTGTTTAGCAGTCACCTTAATACGCGGTTGATGGTCGTAAGGCATACTGAGGAGTATACGTGCTTGAGAGGGAGTTAGCTCCATCCAGGTGCATGGGGATGGGCTCCTGGGCAATGTGGCTGTTGTCTCTTCCTCATCTACTGTTCTGGTGAGTATCAGGCGTTCCTTCATACCCTCTGGCTCTGCGCTGATGTTTGCTGCAGGTTGTACGAATCGGCCTATTTCGGGCATTGTAGGATATGGTGGTGGACTTTTCAGTCTGGAATATCGGTCCTTTGCCTTTTCTGGTGTTTTGAACAGGCATTTAATAATTGACACGATATAATAAAGCACTGCCATCACATACCCCGTGAAGCCAGTTGGCCTTTGGTGGTGTTCAGGCCTCTGACTGTATAGGGATGTCCTGGCATGTGGGAGACGTCTCCGTGGTTGGAACTTTCCTCCAGCTACGGGTGCAGCCATTAGGCTGCCTTCCCCTCCACACACACAAAAGTGTGTGCGGATGGTAGAAAACACTCCCAAAAAAAAGAAATAAAAGTAAAAAAAATAAACAAAACAAGTAAAAAGTGATTTACAAGTCGCTCTGGGTTAGTGTTCAGCTCTCCTCTCTATCTCTGCTTGCCTCGCACTGACCGTTCTTGCGGAACATTCCATGACTCGTGGACAACGCTTCTGTGATGTCATAAAGACGAACATGGCAATGGGTCTAATATAGGAGAACTAGTTATGTTACCCATGGCAGACCATCCAATACCAGCTGCCACTGTACGGATAGGGGTTAGCTGGATTGGGATGAGATGTATAAAAACTTACCGGTACAATAGCGCAAGTCATTGCTTTATTTACTGTTTTTGCTTTTTTACCTGTTTACAGGCAAATCTTTCTATTTGATATTTTCAAACCTGTATAATTCTGTATCCTCATACGTGAGATAATGTGATGTATCTATTGTCAGCTTCTTCCAGGAATGTCTCCTCCTCTCTTCCCGGTAACACGGATCACCCGTGATGGGCACAGACCATTGCTGTAGTCAGAATTATTTCATATAGCTTCAGAATAAATGTTAAATAATATTGTATTTTTTCCATATAATTGGCTCAGATCACTTTTTTTAATTTGTCTGTAATTCTAAGTAGTGATAAAAAAATAAATAACCCCAAGTGTGAACCTGGTGTAGAACGTACAAATTGTCCAGAGTCTCTCCTGGGCCATGTTCACACGTGCAGAAGTGCTGCATTGTTTCCATAGGTATTCGCACTAAAGCAATCAAAACTTTTTATTGTATTTTTTTGTGGCAGTTTTTTCGAATGCATTTTTTTTAGTAGAGGAATGCTTCAGTTCCACAATTGGAGACTTCATTGGAATTTTGCATGCGTTTTTTATGCTCTCCATATACTATAGTGGAAAATATTAAACAAAAGCATCAAAAAGTTCACACTTCTGCTGCACCATTAGCCCCTGTATGTAGTACAGCTTAGGCCTCTTTCACACTTCAGTTTTTTGCATCAGTTCAAATCCGCCAAAAAGGCAGACAAGCGGATCCGTTCTGAACTGATGTGAACGGATGGCACAGGATCCTGAAAATGAGGAAATTTAAAGGAAACGCTGGTCGGGAAGGAGAGAGAGAGAGAGAGAGTTTTGTTGCAAGCTCCGTTTTGAAATCTTTGAGGATGGTGACGGACAGCAACTTTTGGCGGATCCTCAAAAAAAAAACTGATGAAACGGACAGCCATCCGTCACAATCCGCCATTAATGCAAGTCAATGGGGAAAAAACGGATCCTCAAAAAAAAACTGAGGATCCGTTTTTGTCAAAACCTGACGGATTGTGACTGATTGCAAAAAACTGAAGTGTGAAAGGGGCCTTAGGGAGCGATAAATGAAGTGAAAAGAAAAGTAAAACAACAAAAAAAGATTTAAACAAATCTGAAAAAAAAACTCATAAAAGTTCAATTTTCCTCCATTGAAAATGAACATAAAAAAAAATGTCAAGTGATATCGCCACATCCAGCAAAGTCCGAGCTATCAAAATATAAAAATAATTAACCCAATTGGTAAACACAAAAAATTTAAAAACGCCAACATTGCGGTATTTTTTGGTCGCTGCAATACCACTTAAAATACGTAACAAGCAACTAAAATGTCATATCTATCCCAAAGTAATATCCATAATAACGTCTCGCCTTATAAAAAAATAATCCCTCTCATAGCTCTATTGAACGAAAAAGTAAAACTACGGGTCTCGGAAAATGGCAACACAAACTCCAACATATTTTTTATTTCAAAGTCTTGATTTTTTTTCTACCACTAAAATAATTTAAAAATCTGGGCACGTTTAGTATCTCTGTAATCATACTGATGAGGAGAATCATATTACATGGTCATTTTTACCACATAATGTACGCCGTAAACATAATTAAGGTCAGAATTGCGTTTTTTTTCACAATTTTCCCATTTCCCTGTACATTGTGTGTCAGGATAAGTCACAACCACCGCCACCAATATTTCTTGAACACCACTTGCTCACGACACACCTGCCCTGGGATGTTACTATAAAGGTGAACCTCCCATATTCTTTTGTCCACTCACCTAAGCGCACCCCGCAGACAGTTCTCACATCCACATCACACTGTTTGCTGCTATCGGTCACTGTTTTGATAGGCCAGTGAGACACCTGCGCTGGGTCACACACTAGCACACATGCCACCCAGCTTTTCTGAGCCCCTGATAGGTGCTCTTCTTTTACTTTTGTATACACATACAGCAAAACACAACCAAGGTATACTCGCCGTCCTCAGGGTTTGGGGGACGTTTAGCGCAGAAAAGAACAAACTTATTAAAATTTAGATTTAAAGGGATCCTGTCAGCAGGATTGTGAACAGTAAAGTACAGACAGTGTCAGGTCTACGCTGTTATACTGATTAAAATGAGGTGACCTGGGTGATGAAATGCATCTTGTGGTTGTTGTGTAATCTGTATTTGTAAATTTCAGTTATTGAGATTCTGGTGCTCCGGGTGTTTGTGGGGTTACAAAAAAAAGGTTTGCATTCATCAAAATGGTGCCTGTGCTGTAGTATAATACATGACTAATATCAATATGTAGACATGTGTAAGGGGTTGAGAGTCTTACCCCTTTAAACCCCCATGTTGCTGTTGTACTTGTATATATATTTATATATATGTTATACCATTGTTGCGCATTATCGTATATTTCATGTTGCTGTATTATTTATATAGCATAAGCTATGTTTCTGCACCTTGTACTTGGTAGGGACAGTGCAGTCTGGGCTATGGTCACTAGATGGGGCACTGAGCTCATTGCACAGTAGATGTAGCTGTAGGACATATAGGAGTTAACTGTAGGAGGGGATAGCTGGAGAATAAGCCAGGATGGTCTTCCAGTTTCAGGCAGTCAGAGGCCTGACCCCTTTGTGCTCGGGTGGGCTATATGCCTGAGCTGCCTAACTACCCCGTGATGTTAAAGCTGATGCCCAGCCATCTAGAGAAGAACACGGTACTGCAGAATCAGCAATAAAGTGGAAAAGAGTGTAAGTAAACAGAGGAAGATTGAAGGTTACCGTAAAAGGGTACGGGCAGGTCACTCCAGAATGTGGTGGAAAGCTACGTGGGCTGAATCTCTGATGTCCGGGGCGAAACATGCTGGAGAGCGCTTCACCATGGTGACGCTATACAGGGAGGACACTGAGGAGCCATCTGAGACGCTTCGTCAAACGGAAACACTGCAAGGAACAGTGAAGGGAAAGATGAAGTAATGTGCTGTCTTTACTGTGATGAAAATGCTGGAAACTATGTGGATGTGCTGTGTCCTGAAGAAAATAAATTTGCTCAGTTAAGAGTTGCCCTGGACTGTGTCTCTATTCATTGGGATCAAGGATCAGCATCAAGTCGGCGTAGCAAAGGGGACGCTGACGGCACGGTGAGTATTCACCGTACCATGCAAGAGAAGAGGTACCGTTTTCCTGTAGAGGGAGGTCAGGGTATACAATGCCCGAACCCGAAATACTCAGCCACGACTACTGCCCTGGCTGACCTTTACACATAAAGTGTAGAAGTCGGGGGGGAAAGTGGGGAATGTGGTCTAGAAGTGATCAAGTATAGTGTGTTATTTTCTGCAGCAAACGTGTCCTGGCTGGAAGAGGAAGAAAAGCGAAGATGAATCGCTACAAATACAGAGGTCACTGGTAAGTCAGTGATTTACCTGGACACTTACATTATATAGTATATACAGAGCTCCTGTGTATAATGTCACTGGTGATCCTTGTATTACCTGTACGCTGACTATATGCAGAGCTCCTGTGTATAATGTTACTGGTGAGTCACTGTATTACCTGTACACTATACACTATATACAGAACTCCTGTGTATGTCTCCAGTGATCATTCTATTACTTGTACACTGACATTATATATACAGACAGGTAGCGTCGGACTGATTCTCCGGTGGGCCCTGGCATCTGGTGGGCCCTGGCACCTCTACTGGTATACAGGGACAGCAGTTGCCTAGGGCCCCCACTGCTCCAGGGGCCCCCAGCCAGTGCCACACAGCTGCTATGGGGGCCCTGCCAGCGGAGCAGCAGCGGGTGTCAGGAGGCAGGAGCCACTGTCCCCACTACTAAAGAGAAATGAATATTCATTCACTCTCGGCCTCCACTCACCCCGGGGCCCCGCTCCCCAACCTAGGCAGCCGGCGCTGCGCTCAATTTCAGTGGAATAGAGAGCATCTCTCTCCCATCAGTCCCCTCTGCTCCTGACTCACAGCCGATGCGCGATGACGTCACTTCATCGCGCACCCGCTGTGTGTCTGGCAGACGGGTCAGCTGCTGACACTGAAGCCGTCATCAGCGTGGGAGCAGGAGGAGAGGTGAGTATTGTGGTTTGTTTTTTATATATCTCTATATCTATCTATATCTATCTCTATATCTATCTGTCTCTATATCTATATATCTCTATATCTATCTATTTCTATCTGTATATCTATATCTCTATCTCTATATCTATCTGTCTCTATCTTAGATATAGAGATAGATATAGATAGATAGATAGATAGATATAGAGGTAGATATAGATAGATATAAATAGTCTATATCCATCTATCTCTATACCTATCTATATCTATCTCTATCTATTATCTTTATATCTATCCATCTATATATCATGTATCCATAGATCTATCTATTTATCCCCTATCTATCTATCTATATACCTATCTATAGCTATCACTATCTATTATCTTTATATCTATCTATCTATCTATCCATATATCTATTTATCCCCTATCTATCTATTTATCTATCTATATCTATCTAGGTCTATCTATCTATCTCTATAGCTACCTATATCTTTCACTATCTATTATCTTTATATCTTTATTTCTATCTGTCTATCCATAGATCTATCTATCTATTATCTATCTATACATCTAATTATCACATATCTATCTATCTATCTAGTGTTATACCCTATGAGGGGGCAGCATTATACCCTATGAGGGGGTGCATTATACCCTATGAGGGGGGAGAAGCATTATACCCTATGAGGGGGCAGCCTTATACCCTATGAGGGGGTGCAATATACCTTATCTTCCAACAAAATTAATTCTAAGTCCTCCATTTTGTTGGCGAGGCTTCTGGCATTTGTATACATGCACTTTATGTATGTCTGTACCTCTATTTCTTAAATTATTAACTGTTCTAACCTCACCCCCCATGCCACTACCACCTCCAATTTCATTATTTGTGCCCAGGTCTCTATCTACACAGTCTTCCCCTCTTATAAAATGAATACCCTCCCCTAGTTCCAAGTTTAAACACTCCTCCACCCTTCTAGCCATTTTTTTCCCCAGCACAGCTGCACCCTCCCCATTGAGGTGCAGCCCGTCCCTAGCGTAGAACCTGTAGCCAACTGAGAAGTCGGCCCAGTTCTCCAGGAACCCAAACCCCTCCTTCCTACACTAATTCTTGAACCACTTATTAACTTCCCTAATCTCCTCTCTGGCGTGGCACGTGGTACAGGAAATATTTCCAAAAATACCACCTTGGAAGTCCTTGCCTTAAGATTGCAGCCTAATTCCCTGAAATCATCTTTAAGGACCTTCCACCTACCTCTGTGTCATTTGTACCAATGTGCACCATGACCGCTGGATCCTCACCAGCCCCTCCCAGTAATCTGTCAACCCGGTCAGCGATGTGTCAGACTTGCGCGCCAGATAGGCAGCACACCGTTCGACAATCCCTTTCTTTGTGACAGATTGCCCTATCTGTTCCCCTAATAATTGAGTCCCCCACTACCAGCACCTGTCTGGCCTGCCCTGCTCTCCTATTTCTCCCCTTACTGGAGCATATACTCCTCTGGCTTTCAGAGGACATGCCTTGCTGCAGCAGTGCTACCCCTGCACTGACACTCCCCTCATCTGCCAACTTGGCAAACTTATTGGGTTGTGCCAGATCAGGACTAGCCTCCCTGGCACTCTTCTGTCTACCCCACCTTCTAACTGTCACCCATCTTACTGCTTCACTGTCCTGCAGCTCCAACCTAGCATCCCCCCCTCATCTATCTCATTGAGCGTCTGCTCAGTGAGTAGAAGTCTCCTTTCCATATTGTCTATTGATCTCAGTGTTGCCAGCTGCACATTTAAATCCAGTATCTGGGCTTCCAAATGCACAATGTGCTCACATCTCGCACAGCAGTATGCACCCTCGACTGGCTGGTCAAGGATTGCGTACATGCGTCAAGACGTACACTGGATGGCATTGGCAATAGTGGAGCACATTCCTAATGGGGATTGCACCAGACAGAAAAGCTAAGTAAAAATAAATAAAAAGTATTAATAAAATATAACAGCAATTCAGTAATACCTCCTTTGCAAACTCCCTGAATCCAAAGTCACTGAATCACAAGTCACACACTTACCACCGTTCGCACTGACGCTCAGGTCACACTCAGCTCGCTTACACTCGCTCAGGCAGAAGATTTAAAGAGATTTTTTTTCCCTTCACCAGCAAACCACCCTGCTGCTCAATGCACTTCCAAAAGCTCCTGTGTATAATTTCACTGGTGGTCACTGTATTACACTGACACTGTATGCAGATCTTCTGTGTATAAATATCAGGATCCTGTCAGCGTCGGCGAACTGCCATGGCTGAGCAGCGTGACTCACCCCTACTGCGGGAGGGCCCGGGGTCCGATACTGCAGGGAAAGTTGAGGCAGACGGGACCTGCGATGCTGAAGGTAGTAAGAAGTACAAGGACCTACGATCATGTGACCACAGGGGGCGGGGCTTAGTGTCCCACTTCTGAAGATGATTGTAGGACTCTACTACAGGAATCCTGGAGTAGAGGCGAGGGGAACTCAGGTCAGACAAACGGGCGGTCATACATGGAGAGGGCGGCGCGATACCAGAGGGGCGAGCAGAGAGTAGTCAGAACGTAAGCAATGAGTCATACATGGAGATAGCTGCACAGTACAAGAGGGGCAATCAGAGAATAGTCAGGTCATAGGCAATGAGTCATACACAGAGATAGCAACGCAGTACAAGAGGGACAGGCAGAACTCGTAACAGGGACAGAACCAGATCAAAACCAAACAAGCATAAAGTATTACAGTCACAAAGCACACCAGGGTCACACACACTCGGCCAAGGAAAAAAGAGGGGGAGAAGCCAGCGCTGCTTGTGGTCAGAACGTAATACAAGAAGTGTGAAAACACACATAGGTTTCAATCTGTATTCAAAAATGAGACATTTAGCAAAAAATTGATCAATTGTTTGAGCTACCCCGCCACGTCAAGGCAGTCTCGTATGGGGAGTCCTACTCTACGTTTTTTATATTCGCTGTGCCATAACGGCCTCCTAAATGTATAAAAGCAAGACCTCATTACATGCACACTGTACCTCAAGCATTTCAGAATCGCTCCTATGGCACCAGAGAGGACGTGGCGGGGTAGCTCAAACAATTGATCAATTTTTTGCTAAATGTCTCATTTTTGAATACAGATAGAAACCAATGTGTGTTTTCACACTTTATGTATTACGTTCTGACCACAAGCAGCGCTGGCTTCTCCCCCTCTTTTTTCTTGATATTGGTTTTGTGGCTGACCACCACTCTAGCCGTGCGCGCTGGGTCATGTACGCTATTCTTTCTGTTTTCTTAGTGATTGATCTAGGCTGCTGTTCACATTAACAGCGGCCCTGCCTTGCCCTAGGCTTTATTTGATTACGCACCTGTATCTGGGCCTGGATCGTCCTTTATCTGTGGTGCTGGTCAGGCAGTGTGGAGGTTGGACCTGAAATGTCTGCATGGACCTGGCTAACCTTTATCTGCGCTTGTCCTCTGGTGCCATAGGAACGATTTTGAAATGCTTGAGGTACAGTGTGCATGTAATGAGGTCTTGCTTTTATACATTTAGGAGGCCGCAATGGCACAGCGAACATAAAAAATGTAGAGTAGGACTCCCCATACGAGACTGCCTTGACGTGGCGGGGTAGCTCAAACAATTGATCAATTTTTTGCTAAATGTCTCATTTTTGAATACAGATAGAAACCATTGTGTGTTTTCACACTTTATGTATTACGTTCTGACCACAAGCAGCGCTGGCTTCTCCCCCTCTTTTTTCTTGACACTCGGCCAAGGGTCTGAGTATAAACGATGAGGAATGAGCCCACAATGAGGCTTTAAAAAGCCTCCCAGAATCTCAGAGTGAGGCCATCCACATTAACCTCTGAACTACCTAATCCCACAAGCTGAGCAAACCTTGACAATAATGTTGCCAGTGATCACTGAGCTCCTGTGTATAATGTCACTGGTAATCACTATATTACCTGTACACTGACACTATATACAGAGGTACTGTGTATAATGTCACTGGTGGTAATAACAGTGTTGTTATTATTGTGGTTTGTATTCATAATCAGTACTGTAGTATTCCATCAATAAGTGGTGGTAATTTGTGGACTGTTCACAGTGTGGAAGTATTTCTCCGTGTATGAATTATTATTTGGTCCCTATATGCTGGTAATATGTCATATTATTCGGTCACTATGTGGTGGTAATATGTGGTCTGGTCATGGTGTGGTTGTATTTGTGCCTTTTATGTGATATGATGCGGGTACTATGTGGTCTGGTCATGGTGTGGTGGTATTTCTCCCCTGTATGTGGTATTATTGGTCTTGGTACAGTGGATTGTGTTGTGTTTGACGGTCATTAGTCTTCTCTGATATTAATTAGGAGAATATTCTTTATTTCCATTAGAGATTAAATACTTTGTAAACAGCGGCAGAGATGCACTTACAGGGGTTTCCTGTGGAAAAACGTAATCTCCTATTCACAGGACAAGTGATAACGTATTGATTGGGGGGGTCTAACTACTTGGACCCATTCAGCAAAATGTGGAACTTTTTATCCCCATTAGACTGGAGTGGCATGTCCGACTTGACCACTGATCCATTCATTCCCTCAGTGGCTGCACTTGTATTTTTATAGAAGCTCCAAAGAGAATGAATGAAGCTTCGGTCAGATATCTAACCTGCTGCTCCATTTTAAAATGGGGATAAGTGTCCTATCAACGATAAAACTTTCTCATTCTTCCGGTCGGTGCAGTTTCTAATGGTCGGACGTATGCGATCAGCTATCCTATAGAGCCCATGGATCGGTGATAAATTGTTTTAACCAAAGAACCACATTAATGTAAACTACCGTAATTATACATCCCAGTTATGGGGATGCACAGTAGATGTACAGGAGCCGCCTGTGTTTTACAGCCGATGCTCCACTATAATGGGGATAACGACTGACAGATATTAGCATATAGCTGTAGGATGGGGCCCTAGAGTCCATTCCCCTGGTGGGCCCCAGACACCCCAGTTCGACCCTGAATATACATCATTGTGGATTATCAGATACCGGATTTAGGGAAATTTCTCTGTAATATGGAAGGCAATGACATGAATAGATAGCAAAATCTGGTTTGTCTACAATCTTTTTTATTTGTTAGGTTCTTTCCTGTTACAGCACTTCTGTCCTGTAGTATAAACCTTCTCTCACACTAGTGCTAGCACTAAACCTTGGTTTGCCTTCTTCTAAAGTCTCTGTTGTCCCCGCAGACTTAGAGATTTCCAGCATTACTCCATGCAGCCATAAGGACCTTCTCTCTTTACTCCTTGGGTTTCCGCTGTCCTAGCAGGAAGTGAGAAACGTTCTCGTAAATCACAAGGATGGTACAGCAGGCGGGGTCGCTCAAAATAACTTGGGGGCAATTTTCTTTAGAAGTCCGTATATACTCGTGTATAAGCCAACCCATGTATAAGCCGACCACCCTAATTTTGTCACAAAAAACTGGGAAAACTTATTGACTCGCCTATAAACCTAGGGTGGAAAATGCCGAAGCTACTGGTAAATTTCAAAAATAAAATGGGCCCCATAAGATGCTCCATAAAGTTCATGATGGCCCCATATAATGCTCCATAAAGTTCATGATGGGTTCCATAAGATGCTCCATACAAAAATATGCCTAATAATGCTGCACAGTGAATAATGGTAGCCCTATAACATGGTCCATAATAACATATGCCCCATATAATGCTGCACAGTGATTGGTGGCCCCTTATAATGCTGCATGGAGAGTGGACCCTTATAATGCTGCACAATGATTAGTGGCCCCTTATAATGCTGCACAGTGATTAGTGGCCCCTTATAATGCTGCACAGTGATTAGTGGCCCCTTATAATGCTGCACATTGATTAGTGGCCCCTTACAATGCTGCACGGTGATTAGTGGCCACTTATAATGCTGCACAGTGATTAGTGGCCCCTTGAAATGCAGTGATTAGTGGCCCCTTATGCTGCACGGTGATTAGTGGCCCTTTGTAATGCTGCACAGTGATTAGTGGCCCCGTATAATGCTGCACTGTGATGAGAGGCCCCCTTATGATGCTGCACAGTGATGAGTGGCCTCTTATAATGCAGCACAGTGATGAGTGGCCCCATATAATGCTGCACAGTGATTACTGGCCCTATATAATGCTGCACAGTGATTACTGGCCCCATATAATGCTGCACAGTGATTAGTGGCCCCTTGTAATGCTGCACAGTGATTAGTGGCCCCTTGTAATGCTGCACAGTGATTAGTGGCCCCTTGTAATGCTGCACAGTGATGAGTGGCCCCTTGTAATGCTGCACAGTGATGAGTGGCCCCTTATAATGCTGCACAGTGATTAGTGGCCCCTTGAAATGCTGCAGTGATTAGTGGCTCCTTATTATGCTGCACGGTGATTAGTGGCCCCTTATTATGCTGCACGGTGATGAGTGGCCCCTTATAATGCTGCAAGGTGATGAGTGGCCCCTTATAATGCTGCACAGTGATGAGTGGCCCCTTATAATGCTGCACAGTGATGAGTGGCCCCTTATAATGCTGCACAGTGATGAGTGGCCCCTTATAATGCTGCACAGTGATGAGTGGCCCCTTGTATTGCTGCACAGTGATTAGTGGCCCCTTACAATGCTGCTGCCGCAGCCTCAATTAAAAAAATGAAAAAAAAAACTATATACTCACCTTGTCACTGCAGCAGCTGCTGCTCCTCAGCGTTGCTGGCTCTGCAGTGACTGTTCAGGCAGAGGGCGCCTGCTAACTACGTCATGGCACCCTCTGACCTTAACGTCACTGCCAGAGGAAGCAAGACAGCAGAGCGATGCGCAGCGGTGGAATGGGGCACAGGTGAATATGGCTCCCCCCGTTATACTCACCTCTCCTGGCATGTCTCTGCAGCCCCCCGTGCTTGTTCCATCTTCTCAGTGCTGTTCTTCCTGCTTTCTGCGGTCACGTGGTGCCGCTCATTACATATGTGCATATTAATGAGGGTAATGAGCGTACCACGTGACCGCTGAAAGCAGGAAGAACAGCGCCGAGAAGATGGAATAAGCACGGGGGGCTGCAGAAACATGCCAGGAGAGGTGAGTATGATCTCCGACACCCCCCCCCGCTCCCCCTCCCTGGCCGACCCCCGGTATATGACTCGCGTATAAGCCGAGAGGGGGACTTTCAGCCCCAAAAAATGGGCTGAAAATCTCGACTTATACGCGAGTATATACTGTAAGCCTTTTTTGTCCTTTAAGACAGAAGAAACAAAACTATTAACTCTTCTTCTAAGGTCTGACTGTGAGCTCGGACCCTCCCCAGCTATTTGTTAGGGCACTCCAGGCTAAGGGGTTGTACTGCTATGCTCTGTTATTGCAGACTTCATCATCCCAATCATAGTTCATCATCAGCACATCAGCCCCATCATAGTCCATCATCAGCACATCAACCCCATCATAGTCCATCATCAGCACATCAGCCCCATCATAGTCCATCATCAGCACATCAGCCCCATCATAGTCCATCATCAGCATATCAGCCCCATCATTGTCCCATAATGAAAGAAGTGTTGTTGCGCATTCTTAACAGCCGCTTGTTCCAGACACCCTGTTCTTAGGATTGGTGGGGGTCCTGGCAGTGAAACACCCGTAATCAGCAAGTTATGATCTACCAATGGCTAGGGGATAACTTGCTGAGGAGGCAGAAGTTGGGGACTACTGTTTTTAAAGACCGCAATACCTATATCAGGAGCTGTAAAGAAATATATGTTTCTAAGCTTTATCTTGAGTCCATTTTCCTTGTCGATAATTCTTAGATAATTCTGGGAAAAAAAGTATTTTAATACATATAACAAACTTAAATTGTCTTTGGAGAATAAAGTCTATCGGCGGTCAGTGCAGTGTACTACATTAGTTTGTGGGACAGAACATGTTGATAAAGGGTCGGTCTCATCACTGCACTCACCGTCCATAAGCTTTATTAGGGTAGATATCCACAGAATATGGATATAGTAGATGTATACCCCCTCTCAGGAATCCTTCCCTCATATTAGCTATGATGACTACATTCCACTGCAAACAGCAGAAGAAACTTGAGGCGCACTATTTACAAGAGGAGTTTTCCCATACATTTATGTGTTATCCATAAAATATTCTATAAATGTCTGATAGGCAGAGGTCCCGGACGTGAAACCCGCATCTGTCTACAGACCTGGGGAACTATGAATGTACAGATGGCCATTCACTATTGGGGAGGTTCCTATAAGATCTGAGTACTCAGCCTTGTGTTTGGTTATTTTCATAGACCTTGACATGAGCGGCAGGGTACATATGAAACCAGTGCTCCACCCAATTCTTCCTGAAGCAATTTTGTGGCTGATTCAAGACCCCTGTACTATTGATTTGAGGGTTCCTAAATGGTTGGAGACCCACACCAGTCTAATGTATTTGAGATGTTGTACCCTCTTAACGAAAGATCAGAGGAAAATACCTTCAACAAAACTGCTGGTTGGGTCGGATGTGGTATTCTGAGCCACTTGGTTTGTTGTCTCACATGTTTATGCTTAAAGTTCTTAATGGTTTGTTCTTGTTGAGTTTATGGGACCTTTGTCTATACTGTACTGTTCCTTTTTCATTTTTTTAGATAAGCATTCCATACTGTTAGGTGAAGAACTGGTGCTACCCTTCTTCACATTGAGGCATCATCCTACCATTGTGATCAGAAGCCCTATAACCCGGCTTCATTGTTAGGATGCAGGATTTATATAAATTAGCTCTACTGGGGTCTTAAAAGTGCAGGCATTGAGGAAGAAGTACAAAATCAGCAGGCAAATGAGTAGTCAGAAACAAGCAAAGGTCAGGGCAGGCAGCAGTGCAGAAACATAACCGGAAACAAGCAGAGGTCAGGGCAGGCAGCAGTGCAAAAACATAACCGGAAACAACCATAAAACCAAAGAAAAAAAACGACCCACAGTCCATATAGTGCAGAATAATATACATTTTTATTAGTATCACAGATTAATAACCGGAAACAAGCAGAGGTCAGGGCAGGCGGCAGTGCAGAAGCATAATCCATTGAGCAAGCTGAGGTCAGGGCAGGCGGCAGTGCAGAAACATAATCCATTGAGCAAGCTGAGGTCAGGGCAGGCGGCAGTTCAAAAACATAATCCATTGAGCAAGCAGAGGTCAGGCAGGCGGCAGTGCAGAAACATAATCCATTGAGCAAGCAGAGGTCAGGGCAGGCGTCAGTTCAAAAACATAATCCATTGAGCAAGCAGAGGTCAGGGCAGGCGGCAGTTCAAAAACATAATCCACTGAGCAAGCAGAGGTCAAGGCAGGCGGCAGTGCAGAAACATAATCCATTGAGCAAGCAGAGGTCAGGGTAGGCGGCAGTTCAAAAACATAATCCATTGAGCAAGCAGAGGTGAAGGCAGGCGGCAGTGCAGAAACAATCCATTGAGCAAGCAGAGGTCAGGCAGGCGGCAGTTCAAAAACATAATCCATTGAGCAAGCAAAGGTCAGGGCAGGCGGCAGTGTAGATGCATAACTTTAAACAAGCAGAGGTCAGGGCAGGCGGCAGTATAGAAACATGATCCATTGATCAAGCCATAGTCAAAACCGGAAAATCTGTCTAAGAAGCAGCTGTGCAGAAGATGGTATGTGCTTGCTGCAAGCAACTCGCCACTACATTTTCCGCCGGCTAAATCAAAGTGCCGCGGAATTCTCTTCTCGGGAGAATGATCTTCCTAGGACTTGGAAGGAAACCCAAATCTCTCTTGTAGGCACGTTGTACATCCTGTGGGCTCATCAGCATTACTTGCATGATCTTTCCAGTGGTATAGCTGACTGGCAGGTGTGGTGTAGGATTGTAGCCTTGTTTAGCAGTCACCTTAATACGCGGTTGATGGTCGTAAGGCATACTGAGGAGTATACGTGCTTGAGAGGGAGTTAGCTCCATCCAGGTGCATGGGGATGGGCTCCTGGGCAATGTGGCTGTTGTCTCTTCCTCATCTACTGTTCTGGTGAGTATCAGGCGTTCCTTCATACCCTCTGGCTCTGCGCTGATGTTTGCTGCAGGTTGTACGAATCGGCCTATTTCGGGCATTGTAGGATATGGTGGTGGACTTTTCAGTCTGGAATATCGGTCCTTTGCCTTTTCTGGTGTTTTGAACAGGCATTTAATAATTGACACGATATAATAAAGCACTGCCATCACATACCCCGTGAAGCCAGTTGGCCTTTGGTGGTGTTCAGGCCTCTGACTGTATAGGGATGTCCTGGCATGTGGGAGACGTCTCCGTGGTTGGAACTTTCCTCCAGCTACGGGTGCAGCCATTAGGCTGCCTTCCCCTCCACACACACAAAAGTGTGTGCGGATGGTAGAAAACACTCCCAAAAAAAAGAAATAAAAGTAAAAAAAATAAACAAAACAAGTAAAAAGTGATTTACAAGTCGCTCTGGGTTAGTGTTCAGCTCTCCTCTCTATCTCTGCTTGCCTCGCACTGACCGTTCTTGCGGAACATTCCATGACTCGTGGACAACGCTTCTGTGATGTCATAAAGACGAACATGGCAATGGGTCTAATATAGGAGAACTAGTTATGTTACCCATGGCAGACCATCCAATACCAGCTGCCACTGTACGGATAGGGGTTAGCTGGATTGGGATGAGATGTATAAAAACTTACCGGTACAATAGCGCAAGTCATTGCTTTATTTACTGTTTTTGCTTTTTTACCTGTTTACAGGCAAATCTTTCTATTTGATATTTTCAAACCTGTATAATTCTGTATCCTCATATGTGAGATAATGTGATGTATCTATTGTCAGCTCCTTGTAGGAATGTCTCCTCCTCTCTTCCCGGTAACACGGATCACCCGTGATGGGCACAGACCATTGCTGTAGTCGGAATTATTTCATATAGCTTCAGAATAAATGTTAAATAATATTGTATTTTTTCCATATAATTGGCTCAGATCACTTTTTTTAATTTGTCTGTAATTCTAAGTAGTGATAAAAAAATAAATAACCCCAAGTGTGAACCTGGTGTAGAACGTACAAATTGTCCAGAGTCTCTCCTGGGCCATGTTCACACGTGCAGAAGTGCTGCATTGTTTCCATAGGTATTCGCACTAAAGCAATCAATACTTTTTATTGTATTTTTTTGTGGCAGTTTTTTCGAATGCATTTTTTTTAGTAGAGGAATGCTTCAGTTCCACAATTGGAGACTTCATTGGAATTTTGCATGCGTTTTTTATGCTCTCCATATAATATAGTGGAAAATATTAAACAAAAGCATCAAAAAGTTCACACTTCTGCTGCACCATTAGCCCCTGTATGTAGTACAGCTTAGGCCTCTTTCACACTTCAGTTTTTTGCATCAGTTCAAATCCGCCAAAAAGGCAGACAAGCGGATCCGTTCTGAACTGATGTGAACGGATGGCACAGGATCCTGAAAATGAGGAAATTTAAAGGAAATGCTGGTCGGGAAGGAGAGAGAGAGAGAGAGAGTTTTGTTGCAAGCTCCGTTTTGAAATCTTTGAGGATGGTGACGGACAGCAACTTTTGGCGGATCCTCAAAAAAAAAACGGATGAAACGGACAGCCATCCGTCACAATCCGCCATTAATGCAAGTCAATGGGGAAAAAACGGATCCTCCAAAAAAAATTGAGGATCCGTTTTTGTCAAAACCTGACGGATTGTGACTGATTGCAAAAAACTGAAGTGTGAAAGGGGCCTTAGGGAGCGATAAATGAAGTGAAAAGAAAAGTAAAACAACAAAAAAAGATTTAAACAAATCTGAAAAAAAACTCATAAAAGTTCAATTTTCCTCCATTGAAAATGAACATAAAAAAAAATGTCAAGTGATATCGCCACATCCAGCAAAGTCCGAGCTATCAAAATATAAAAATAATTAACCCAATTGGTAAACACAAAAAATTTAAAAACGCCAACATTGCGGTATTTTTTGGTCGCTGCAATACCACTTAAAATACGTAACAAGCAACTAAAATGTCATATGTATCCCAAAGTAATATCCATAATAACGTCTCGCCTTATGAAAAAATAATCCCTCTCATAGCTCTATTGAACGAAAAAGTAAAACTACGGGTCTCGGAAAATGGCAACACAAACTCCAACATATTTTTTATTTCAAAGTCTTGATTTTTTTTCTACCACTAAAATAATTTAAAAATCTGGGCACGTTTAGTATCTCTGTAATCATACTGATGAGGAGAATCATATTACATGGTCATTTTTACCACATAATGTACGCCGTAAACATAATTAAGGTCAGAATTGCGTTTTTTTTCACAATTTTCCCATTTCCCTGTACATTGTGTGTCAGGATAAGTCACAACCACTGCCACCAATATTTCTTGAACACCACTTGCTCACGACACACCTGCCCTGGGATGTTACTATAAAGGTGAACCTCCCATATTCTTTTGTCCACTCACCTAAGCGCACCCCGCAGACAGTTCTCACATCCACATCACACTGTTTGCTGCTATCGGTCACTGTTTTGATAGGCCAGTGAGACACCTGCGCTGGGTCACACACTAGCACACATGCCACCCAGCTTTTCTGAGCCCCTGATAGGTGCTCTTCTTTTACTTTTGTATACACATACAGCAAAACACAACCAAGGTATACTCGCCGTCCTCAGGGTTTGGGGGACGTTTAGCGCAGAAAAGAACAAACTTATTAAAATTTAGATTTAAAGGGATCCTGTCAGCAGGATTGTGAACAGTAAAGTACAGACAGTGTCAGGTCTACGCTGTTATACTGATTAAAATGAGGTGACCTGGGTGATGAAATGCATCTTGTGGTTGTTGTGTAATCTGTATTTGTAAATTTCAGTTATTGAGATTCTGGTGCTCCGGGTGTTTGTGGGGTTACAAAAAAAAGGTTTGCATTCATCAAAATGGTGCCTGTGCTGTAGTATAATACATGACTAATATCAATATGTAGACATGTGTAAGGGGTTGAGAGTCTTACCCCTTTAAACCCCCATGTTGCTGTTGTACTTGTATATATATTTATATATATGTTATACCATTGTTGCGCATTATCGTATATTTCATGTTGCTGTATTATTTATATAGCATAAGCTATGTTTCTGCACCTTGTACTTGGTAGGGACAGTGCAGTCTGGGCTATGGTCACTAGATGGGGCACTGAGCTCATTGCACAGTAGATGTAGCTGTAGGACATATAGGAGTTAACTGTAGGAGGGGATAGCTGGAGAATAAGCCAGGATGGTCTTCCAGTTTCAGGCAGTCAGAGGCCTGACCCCTTTGTGCTCGGGTGGGCTATATGCCAGAGCTGCCTAACTACCCCGTGATGTTAAAGCTGATGCCCAGCCATCTAGAGAAGAACACGGTACTGCAGAATCAGCAATAAAGTGGAAAAGAGTGTAAGTAAACAGAGGAAGATTGAAGGTTACCGTAAAAGGGTACGGGCAGGTCACTCCAGAATGTGGTGGAAAGCTACGTGGGCTGAATCTCTGATGTCCGGGGCGAAACATGCTGGAGAGCGCTTCACCGTGGTGACGCTATACAGGGAGGACACTGAGGAGCCATCTGAGACGCTTCGTCAAACGGAAACACTGCAAGGAACAGTGAAGGGAAAGATGAAGTAATGTGCTGTCTTTACTGTGATGAAAATGCTGGAAACTATGTGGATGTGCTGTGTCCTGAAGAAAATAAATTTGCTCAGTTAAGAGTTGCCCTGGACTGTGTCTCTATTCATTGGGATCAAGGATCAGCATCAAGTCGGCGTAGCAAAGGGGACGCTGACGGCACGGTGAGTATTCACCGTACCATGCAAGAGAAGAGGTACCGTTTTCCTGTAGAGGGAGGTCAGGGTATACAATGCCCGAACCCGAAATACTCAGCCACGACTACTGCCCTGGCTGACCTTTACACATAAAGTGTAGAAGTCGGGGGGGAAAGTGGGGAATGTGGTCTAGAAGTGATCAAGTATAGTGTGTTATTTTCTGCAGCAAACGTGTCCTGGCTGGAAGAGGAAGAAAAGCGAAGATGAATCGCTACAAATACAGAGGTCACTGGTAAGTCAGTGATTTACCTGGACACTTACATTATATAGTATATACAGAGCTCCTGTGTATAATGTCACTGGTGATCCTTGTATTACCTGTACGCTGACTATATGCAGAGCTCCTGTGTATAATGTTACTGGTGAGTCACTGTATTACCTGTACACTATACACTATATACAGAACTCCTGTGTATGTCTCCAGTGATCATTCTATTACTTGTACACTGACATTATATATACAGACAGGTAGCGTCGGACTGATTCTCCGGTGGGCCCTGGCATCTGGTGGGCCCTGGCACCTCTACTGGTATACAGGGACAGCAGTTGCCTAGGGCCCCCACTGCTCCAGGGGCCCCCAGCCAGTGCCACACAGCTGCTATGGGGGCCCTGCCAGCGGAGCAGCAGCGGGTGTCAGGAGGCAGGAGCCACTGTCCCCACTACTAAAGAGAAATGAATATTCATTCACTCTCGGCCTCCACTCACCCCGGGGCCCCGCTCCCCAACCTAGGCAGCCGGCGCTGCGCTCAATTTCAGTGGAATAGAGAGCATCTCTCTCCCATCAGTCCCCTCTGCTCCTGACTCACAGCCGATGCGCGATGACGTCACTTCATTGCGCACCCGCTGTGTGTCTGGCAGACGGGTCAGCTGCTGACACTGAAGCCGTCATCAGCGTGGGAGCAGGAGGAGAGGTGAGTATTGTGGTTTGTTTTTTATATATCTCTATATCTATCTATATCTATCTCTATATCTATCTGTCTCTATATCTATATATCTCTATATCTATCTATTTCTATCTGTATATCTATATCTCTATCTCTATATCTATCTGTCTCTATCTTAGATATAGAGATAGATATAGATAGATAGATAGATAGATAGATAGATAGATAGATAGATAGATATAGAGGTAGATATAGATAGATATAAATAGTCTATATCCATCTATCTCTATACCTATCTATATCTATCTCTATCTATTATCTTTATATCTATCCATCTATATATCATGTATCCATAGATCTATCTATTTATCCCCTATCTATCTATCTATATACCTATCTATAGCTATCACTATCTATTATCTTTATATCTATCTATCTATCTATCCATATATCTATTTATCCCCTATCTATCTATTTATCTATCTATATATTTCTAGGTCTATCTATCTATCTCTATAGCTACCTATATCTTTCACTATCTATTATCTTTATATCTTTATTTCTATCTGTCTATCCATAGATCTATCTATCTATTATCTATCTATACATCTAATTATCACATATCTATCTATCTATCTAGTGTTATACCCTATGAGGGGGCAGCATTATACCCTATGAGGGGGTGCATTATACCCTATGAGGGGGGAGAAGCATTATACCCTATGAGGGGGCAGCCTTATACCCTATGAAGGGGTGCAATATACCTTAGCTTCCAACAAAATTAATTCTAAGTCCTCCATTTTGTTGGCGAGGCTTCTGGCATTTGTATACATGCACTTTATGTATGTCTGTACCTCTATTTCTTAAATTATTAACTGTTCTAACCTCACCCCCCATGCCACTACCACCTCCAATTTCATTATTTGTGCCCAGGTCTCTATCTACACAGTCTTCCCCTCTTATAAAATGAATACCCTCCCCTAGTTCCAAGTTTAAACACTCCTCCACCCTTCTAGCCATTTTTTTCCCCAGCACAGCTGCACCCTCCCCATTGAGGTGCAGCCCGTCCCTAGCGTAGAACCTGTAGCCAACTGAGAAGTCGGCCCAGTTCTCCAGGAACCCAAACCCCTCCTTCCTACACTAATTCTTGAACCACTTATTAACTTCCCTAATCTCCTCTCTGGCGTGGCACGTGGTACAGGAAATATTTCCAAAAATACCACCTTGGAAGTCCTTGCCTTAAGATTGCAGCCTAATTCCCTGAAATCATCTTTAAGGACCTTCCACCTACCTCTGTGTCATTTGTACCAATGTGCACCATGACCGCTGGATCCTCACCATCCCCTCCCAGTAATCTGTCAACCCGGTCAGCGATGTGTCAGACTTGCGCGCCAGATAGGCAGCACACCGTTCGACGATCCCTTTCTTTGTGACAGATTGCCCTATCTGTTCCCCTAATAATTGAGTCCCCCACTACCAGCACCTGTCTGGCCTGCCCTGCTCTCCTATTTCTCCCCTTACTGGAGCATATACTCCTCTGGCTTTCAGAGGACATGCCTTGCTGCAGCAGTGCTACCCCTGCACTGACACTCCCCTCATCTGCCAACTTGGCAAACTTATTGGGTTGTGCCAGATCAGGACTAGCCTCCCTGGCACTCTTCTGTCTACCCCACCTTCTAACTGTCACCCATCTTACTGCTTCACTGTCCTGCAGCTCCAACCTAGCATCCCCCCCTCATCTATCTCATTGAGCGTCTGCTCAGTGAGTAGAAGTCTCCTTTCCATATTGTCTATTGATCTCAGTGTTGCCAGCTGCACATTTAAATCCAGTATCTGGGCTTCCAAATGCACAATGTGCTCACATCTCGCACAGCAGTATGCACCCTCGACTGGCTGGTCAAGGATTGCGTACATGCGTCAAGACGTACACTGGATGGCATTGGCAATAGTGGAGCACATTCCTAATGGGGATTGCACCAGACAGAAAAGCTAAGTAAAAATAAATAAAAAGTATTAATAAAATATAACAGCAATTCAGTAATACCTCCTTTGCAAACTCCCTGAATCCAAAGTCACTGAATCACAAGTCACACACTTACCACCGTTCGCACTGACGCTCAGGTCACACTCAGCTCGCTTACACTCGCTCAGGCAGAAGATTTAAAGAGATTTTTTTTCCCTTCACCAGCAAACCACCCTGCTGCTCAATGCACTTCCAAAAGCTCCTGTGTATAATTTCACTGGTGGTCACTGTATTACACTGACACTGTATGCAGATCTTCTGTGTATAAATATCAGGATCCTGTCAGCGTCGGCGAACTGCCATGGCTGAGCAGCGTGACTCACCCCTACTGCGGGAGGGCCCGGGGTCCGATACTGCAGGGAAAGTTGAGGCAGACGGGACCTGCGATGCTGAAGGTAGTAAGAAGTACAAGGACCTACGATCATGTGACCACAGGGGGCGGGGCTTAGTGTCCCACTTCTGAAGATGATTGTAGGACTCTACTACAGGAATCCTGGAGTAGAGGCGAGGGGAACTCAGGTCAGACAAACGGGCGGTCATACATGGAGAGGGCGGCGCGATACCAGAGGGGCGAGCAGAGAGTAGTCAGAACGTAAGCAATGAGTCATACATGGAGATAGCTGCACAGTACAAGAGGGGCAATCAGAGAATAGTCAGGTCATAGGCAATGAGTCATACACAGAGATAGCAACGCAGTACAAGAGGGACAGGCAGAACTCGTAACAGGGACAGAACCAGATCAAAACCAAACAAGCATAAAGTATTACAGTCACAAAGCACACCAGGGTCACACACACTCGGCCAAGGGTCTGAGTATAAACGATGAGGAATGAGCCCACAATGAGGCTTTAAAAAGCCTCCCAGAATCTCAGAGTGAGGCCATCCACATTAACCTCTGAACTACCTAATCCCACAAGCTGAGCAAACCTTGACAATAATGTTGCCAGTGATCACTGAGCTCCTGTGTATAATGTCACTGGTAATCACTATATTACCTGTACACTGACACTATATACAGAGGTACTGTGTATAATGTCACTGGTGGTAATAACAGTGTTGTTATTATTGTGGTTTGTATTCATAATCAGTACTGTAGTATTCCATCAATAAGTGGTGGTAATTTGTGGACTGTTCACAGTGTGGAAGTATTTCTCCGTGTATGAATTATTATTTGGTCCCTATATGCTGGTAATATGTCATATTATTCGGTCACTATGTGGTGGTAATATGTGGTCTGGTCATGGTGTGGTTGTATTTGTGCCTTTTATGTGATATGATGCGGGTACTATGTGGTCTGGTCATGGTGTGGTGGTATTTCTCCCCTGTATGTGGTATTATTGGTCTTGGTACAGTGGATTGTGTTGTGTTTGACGGTCATTAGTCTTCTCTGATATTAATTAGGAGAATATTCTTTATTTCCATTAGAGATTAAATACTTTGTAAACAGCGGCAGAGATGCACTTACAGGGGTTTCCTGTGGAAAAACGTAATCTCCTATTCACAGGACAAGTGATAACGTATTGATTGGGGGGGTCTAACTACTTGGACCCATTCAGCAAAATGTGGAACTTTTTATCCCCATTAGACTGGAGTGGCATGTCCGACTTGACCACTGATCCATTCATTCCCTCAGTGGCTGCACTTGTATTTTTATAGAAGCTCCAAAGAGAATGAATGAAGCTTCGGTCAGATATCTAACCTGCTGCTCCATTTTAAAATGGGGATAAGTGTCCTATCAACGATAAAACTTTCTCATTCTTCCGGTCGGTGCAGTTTCTAATGGTCGGACGTATGCGATCAGCTATCCTATAGAACCCATGGATCGGTGATAAATTGTTTTAACCAAAGAACCACATTAATGTAAACTACCGTAATTATACATCCCAGTTATGGGGATGCACAGTAGATGTACAGGAGCCGCCTGTGTTTTACAGCCGATGCTCCACTATAATGGGGATAACGACTGACAGATATTAGCATATAGCTGTAGGATGGGGCCCTAGAGTCCATTCCCCTGGTGGGCCCCAGACACCCCAGTTCGACCCTGAATATACATCATTGTGGATTATCAGATACCGGATTTAGGGAAATTTCTCTGTAATATGGAAGGCAATGACATGAATAGATAGCAAAATCTGGTTTGTCTACAATCTTTTTTATTTGTTAGGTTCTTTCCTGTTACAGCACTTCTGTCCTGTAGTATAAACCTTCTCTCACACTAGTGCTAGCACTAAACCTTGGTTTGCCTTCTTCTAAAGTCTCTGTTGTCCCCGCAGACTTAGAGATTTCCAGCATTACTCCATGCAGCCATAAGGACCTTCTCTCTTTACTCCTTGGGTTTCCGCTGTCCTAGCAGGAAGTGAGAAACGTTCTCGTAAATCACAAGGATGGTACAGCAGGCGGGGTCGCTCAAAATAACTTGGGGGCAATTTTCTTTAGAAGTCCGTATATACTCGTGTATAAGCCGACCCATGTATAAGCCGACCACCCTAATTTTGTCACAAAAAACTGGGAAAACTTATTGACTCGCCTATAAACCTAGGGTGGAAAATGCCGAAGCTACTGGTAAATTTCAAAAATAAAATGGGCCCCATAAGATGCTCCATAAAGTTCATGATGGCCCCATATAATGCTCCATAAAGTTCATGATGGGTTCCATAAGATGCTCCATACAAAAATATGCCTAATAATGCTGCACAGTGAATAATGGTAGCCCTATAACATGGTCCATAATAACATATGCCCCATATAATGCTGCACAGTGATTGGTGGCCCCTTATAATGCTGCATGGAGAGTGGACCCTTATAATGCTGCACAATGATTAGTGGCCCCTTATAATGCTGCACAGTGATTAGTGGCCCCTTATAATGCTGCACAGTGATTAGTGGCCCCTTATAATGCTGCACATTGATTAGTGGCCCCTTGAAATGCAGTGATTAGTGGCCCCTTATGCTGCACGGTGATTAGTGGCCCCGTATAATGCTGCACAGTGATGAGAGGCCCCCTTATAATGCTGCACAGTGATGAGTGGCCTCTTATAATGCAGCACAGTGATGAGTGGCCCCATATAATGCTGCACAGTGATTACTGGCCCTATATAATGCTGCACAGTGATTACTGGCCCCATATAATGCTGCACAGTGATTAGTGGCCCCTTGTAATGCTGCACAGTGATTAGTGGCCCCTTGTAATGCTGCTCAGTGATTAGTGGCCCCTTGTAATGCTGCACAGTTATTAGTGGCCCCTTGTAATGCTGCACAGTGATGAGTGGCCCCTTGTAATGCTGCACAGTGATGAGTGGCCCCTTATAATGCTGCACAGTGATTAGTGGCCCCTTGAAATGCTGCAGTGATTAGTGGCTCCTTATTATGCTGCACGGTGATTAGTGGCCCCTTATTATGCTGCACGGTGATGAGTGGCCCCTTATAATGCTGCAAGGTGATGAGTGGCCCCTTATAATGCTGCACAGTGATGAGTGGCCCCTTATAATGCTGCACAGTGATGAGTGGCCCCTTATAATGCTGCACAGTGATGAGTGGCCCCTTATAATGCTGCACAGTGATGAGTGGCCCCTTGTATTGCTGCACAGTGATTAGTGGCCCCTTACAATGCTGCTGCCGCAGCCTCAATTAAAAAAATGAAAAAAAAAACTATATACTCACCTTGTCACTGCTGCAGCTGCTGCTCCTCAGCGTTGCTGGCTCTGCAGTGACTGTTCAGGCAGAGGGCGCCTGCTAACTACGTCATGGCACCCTCTGACCTTAACGTCACTGCCAGAGGAAGCAAGACAGCAGAGCGATGCGCAGCGGTGGAATGGGGCACAGGTGAATATGGCTCCCCCCGTTATACTCACCTCTCCTGGCATGTCTCTGCAGCCCCCCGTGCTTGTTCCATCTTCTCAGTGCTGTTCTTCCTGCTTTCTGCGGTCACATGGTGCCGCTCATAACATATGTGCATATTAATGAGGGTAATGAGCGTACCACGTGACCGCTGAAAGCAGGAAGAACAGCGCCGAGAAGATGGAATAAGCACGGGGGGCTGCAGAAACATGCCAGGAGAGGTGAGTATGATCTCCGACACCCCCCCCCGCTCCCCCTCCCTGGCCGACCCCCGGTATATGACTCGCGTATAAGCCGAGAGGGGGACTTTCAGCCCCAAAAAATGGGCTGAAAATCTCGACTTATACGCAAGTATATACTGTAAGCCTTTTTTGTCCTTTAAGACAGAAGAAACAAAACTATTAACTCTTCTTCTAAGGTCTGACTGTGAGCTCGGACCCTCCCCAGCTATTTGTTAGGGCACTCCAGGCTAAGGGGTTGTACTGCTATGCTCTGTTATTGCAGACTTCATCATCCCAATCATAGTTCATCATCAGCACATCAGCCCCATCATAGTCCATCATCAGCACATCAACCCCATCATAGTCCATCATCAGCACATCAGCCCCATCATAGTCCATCATCAGCACATCAGCCCCATCATAGTCCATCATCAGCATATCAGCCCCATCATTGTCCCATAATGAAAGAAGTGTTGTTGCGCATTCTTAACAGCCGCTTGTTCCAGACACCCTGTTCTTAGGATTGGTGGGGGTCCTGGCAGTGAAACACCCGTAATCAGCAAGTTATGATCTACCAATGGCTAGGGGATAACTTGCTGAGGAGGCAGAAGTTGGGGACTACTGTTTTTAAAGACCGCAATACCTATATCAGGAGCTGTAAAGAAATATATGTTTCTAAGCTTTATCTTGAGTCCATTTTCCTTGTCGATAATTCTTAGATAATTCTGGGAAAAAAAGTATTTTAATACATATAACAAACTTAAATTGTCTTTGGAGAATAAAGTCTATCGGCGGTCAGTGCAGTGTACTACATTAGTTTGTGGGACAGAACATGTTGATAAAGGGTCGGTCTCATCACTGCACTCACCGTCCATAAGCTTTATTAGGGTAGATATCCACAGAATATGGATATAGTAGATGTATACCCCCTCTCAGGAATACTTCCCTCATATTAGCTATGATGACTACATTCCACTGCAAACAGCAGAAGAAACTTGAGGCGCACTATTTACAAGAGGAGTTTTCCCATACATTTATGTGTTATCCATAAAATATTCTATAAATGTCTGATAGGCAGAGGTCCCGGACGTGAAACCCGCATCTGTCTACAGACCTGGGGAACTATGAATGTACAGATGGCCATTCACTATTGGGGAGGTTCCTATAAGATCTGAGTACTCAGCCTTGTGTTTGGTTATTTTCATAGACCTTGACATGAGCGGCAGGGTACATATGAAACCAGTGCTCCACCCAATTCTTCCTGAAGCAATTTTGTGGCTGATTCAAGACCCCTGTACTATTGATTTGAGGGTTCCTAAATGGTTGGAGACCCACACCAGTCTAATGTATTTGAGATGTTGTACCCTCTTAACGAAAGATCAGAGGAAAATACCTTCAACAAAACTGCTGGTTGGGTCGGATGTGGTATTCTGAGCCACTTGGTTTGTTGTCTCACATGTTTATGCTTAAAGTTCTTAATGGTTTGTTCTTGTTGAGTTTATGGGACCTTTGTCTATACTGTACTGTTCCTTTTTCATTTTTTTAGATAAGCATTCCATACTGTTAGGTGAAGAACTGGTGCTACCCTTCTTCACATTGAGGCATCATCCTACCATTGTGATCAGAAGCCCTATAACCCGGCTTCATTGTTAGGATGCAGGATTTATATAAATTAGCTCTACTGGGGTCTTAAAAGTGCAGGCATTGAGGAAGAAGTACAAAATCAGCAGGCAAATGAGTAGTCAGAAACAAGCAAAGGTCAGGGCAGGCAGCAGTGCAGAAACATAACCGGAAACAAGCAGAGGTCAGGGCAGGCAGCAGTGCAAAAACATAACCGGAAACAACCATAAAACCAAAGAAAAAAAACGACCCACAGTCCATATAGTGCAGAATAATATACATTTTTATTAGTATCACAGATTAATAACCGGAAACAAGCAGAGGTCAGGGCAGGCGGCAGTGCAGAAGCATAATCCATTGAGCAAGCTGAGGTCAGGGCAGGCGGCAGTGCAGAAACATAATCCATTGAGCAAGCTGAGGTCAGGGCAGGCGGCAGTTCAAAAACATAATCCATTGAGCAAGCAGAGGTCAGGCAGGCGGCAGTGCAGAAACATAATCCATTGAGCAAGCAGAGGTCAGGGCAGGCGTCAGTTCAAAAACATAATCCATTGAGCAAGCAGAGGTCAGGGCAGGCGGCAGTTCAAAAACATAATCCACTGAGCAAGCAGAGGTCAAGGCAGGCGGCAGTGCAGAAACATAATCCATTGAGCAAGCAGAGGTCAGGGTAGGCGGCAGTTCAAAAACATAATCCATTGAGCAAGCAGAGGTCAAGGCAGGCGGCAGTGCAGAAACAATCCATTGAGCAAGCAGAGGTCAGGCAGGCGGCAGTTCAAAAACATAATCCATTGAGCAAGCAAAGGTCAGGGCAGGCGGCAGTGTAGATGCATAACTTTAAACAAGCAGAGGTCAGGGCAGGCGGCAGTATAGAAACATGATCCATTGATCAAGCCATAGTCAAAACCGGAAAATCTGTCTAAGAAGCAGCTGTGCAGAAGATGGTATGTGCTTGCTGCAAGCAACTCGCCACTACATTTTCCGCCGGCTAAATCAAAGTGCCGCGGAATTCTCTTCTCGGGAGAATGATCTTCCTAGGACTTGGAAGGAAACCCAAATCTCTCTTGTAGGCACGTTGTACATCCTGTGGGCTCATCAGCATTACTTGCATGATCTTTCCAGTGGTATAGCTGACTGGCAGGTGTGGTGTAGGATTGTAGCCTTGTTTAGCAGTCACCTTAATACGCGGTTGATGGTCGTAAGGCATACTGAGGAGTATACGTGCTTGAGAGGGAGTTAGCTCCATCCAGGTGCATGGGGATGGGCTCCTGGGCAATGTGGCTGTTGTCTCTTCCTCATCTACTGTTCTGGTGAGTATCAGGCGTTCCTTCATACCCTCTGGCTCTGCGCTGATGTTTGCTGCAGGTTGTACGAATCGGCCTATTTCGGGCATTGTAGGATATGGTGGTGGACTTTTCAGTCTGGAATATCGGTCCTTTGCCTTTTCTGGTGTTTTGAACAGGCATTTAATAATTGACACGATATAATAAAGCACTGCCATCACATACCCCGTGAAGCCAGTTGGCCTTTGGTGGTGTTCAGGCCTCTGACTGTATAGGGATGTCCTGGCATGTGGGACGTCTCCGTGGTTGGAACTTTCCTCCAGCTACGGGTGCAGCCATTAGGCTGCCTTCCCCTCCACACACACAAAAGTGTGTGCGGATGGTAGAAAACACTCCCAAAAAAAAGAAATAAAAGTAAAAAAAATAAACAAAACAAGTAAAAAGTGATTTACAAGTCGCTCTGGGTTAGTGTTCAGCTCTCCTCTCTATCTCTGCTTGCCTCGCACTGACCGTTCTTGCGGAACATTCCATGACTCGTGGACAACGCTTCTGTGATGTCATAAAGACGAACATGGCAATGGGTCTAATATAGGAGAACTAGTTATGTTACCCATGGCAGACCATCCAATACCAGCTGCCACTGTACGGATAGGGGTTAGCTGGATTGGGATGAGATGTATAAAAACTTACCGGTACAATAGCGCAAGTCATTGCTTTATTTACTGTTTTTGCTTTTTTACCTGTTTACAGGCAAATCTTTCTATTTGATATTTTCAAACCTGTATAATTCTGTATCCTCATATGTGAGATAATGTGATGTATCTATTGTCAGCTCCTTGTAGGAATGTCTCCTCCTCTCTTCCCGGTAACACGGATCACCCGTGATGGGCACAGACCATTGCTGTAGTCGGAATTATTTCATATAGCTTCAGAATAAATGTTAAATAATATTGTATTTTTTCCATATAATTGGCTCAGATCACTTTTTTTAATTTGTCTGTAATTCTAAGTAGTGATAAAAAAATAAATAACCCCAAGTGTGAACCTGGTGTAGAACGTACAAATTGTCCAGAGTCTCTCCTGGGCCATGTTCACACGTGCAGAAGTGCTGCATTGTTTCCATAGGTATTCGCACTAAAGCAATCAAAACTTTTTATTGTATTTTTTTGTGGCAGTTTTTTCGAATGCATTTTTTTTAGTAGAGGAATGCTTCAGTTCCACAATTGGAGACTTCATTGGAATTTTGCATGCGTTTTTTATGCTCTCCATATAATATAGTGGAAAATATTAAACAAAAGCATCAAAAAGTTCACACTTCTGCTGCACCATTAGCCCCTGTATGTAGTACAGCTTAGGCCTCTTTCACACTTCAGTTTTTTGCATCAGTTCAAATCCGCCAAAAAGGCAGACAAGCGGATCCGTTCTGAACTGATGTGAACGGATGGCACAGGATCCTGAAAATGAGGAAATTTAAAGGAAATGCTGGTCGGGAAGGAGAGAGAGAGAGAGTTTTGTTGCAAGCTCCGTTTTGAAATCTTTGAGGATGGTGACGGACAGCAACTTTTGGCGGATCCTCAAAAAAAAACCGGATGAAACGGACAGCCATCCGTCACAATCCGCCATTAATGCAAGTCAATGGGGAAAAAACGGATCCTCCAAAAAAAATTGAGGATCCGTTTTTGTCAAAACCTGACGGATTGTGACTGATTGCAAAAAACTGAAGTGTGAAAGGGGCCTTAGGGAGCGATAAATGAAGTGAAAAGAAAAGTAAAACAAAAAAAGATTTAAACAAATCTGAAAAAAAACTCATAAAAGTTCAATTTTCCTCCATTGAAAATGAACATAAAAAAAAATGTCAAGTGATATCGCCACATCCAGCAAAGTCCGAGCTATCAAAATATAAAAATAATTAACCCAATTGGTAAACACAAAAAATTTAAAAACGCCAACATTGCGGTATTTTTTGGTCGCTGCAATACCACTTAAAATACGTAACAAGCAACTAAAATGTCATATGTATCCCAAAGTAATATCCATAATAACGTCTCGCCTTATGAAAAAATAATCCCTCTCATAGCTCTATTGAACGAAAAAGTAAAACTACGGGTCTCGGAAAATGGCAACACAAACTCCAACATATTTTTTATTTCAAAGTCTTGATTTTTTTTCTACCACTAAAATAATTTAAAAATCTGGGCACGTTTAGTATCTCTGTAATCATACTGATGAGGAGAATCATATTACATGGTCATTTTTATCACATAATGTACGCCGTAAACATAATTAAGGTCAGAATTGCGTTTTTTTTCACAATTTTCCCATTTCCCTGTACATTGTGTGTCAGGATAAGTCACAACCACTGCCACCAATATTTCTTGAACACCACTTGCTCACGACACACCTGCCCTGTGATGTTACTATAAAGGTGAACCTCCCATATTCTTTTGTCCACTCACCTAAGCGCACCCCGCAGACAGTTCTCACATCCACATCACACTGTTTGCTGCTATCGGTCACTGTTTTGATAGGCCAGTGAGACACCTGCGCTGGGTCACACACTAGCACACATGCCACCCAGCTTTTCTGAGCCCCTGATAGGTGCTCTTCTTTTACTTTTGTATACACATACAGCAAAACACAACCAAGGTATACTCGCCGTCCTCAGGGTTTGGGGGACGTTTAGCGCAGAAAAGAACAAACTTATTAAAATTTAGATTTAAAGGGATCCTGTCAGCAGGATTGTGAACAGTAAAGTACAGACAGTGTCAGGTCTACGCTGTTATACTGATTAAAATGAGGTGACCTGGGTGATGAAATGCATCTTGTGGTTGTTGTGTAATCTGTATTTGTAAATTTCAGTTATTGAGATTCTGGTGCTCCGGGTGTTTGTGGGGTTACAAAAAAAAGGTTTGCATTCATCAAAATGGTGCCTGTGCTGTAGTATAATACATGACTAATATCAATATGTATACATGTGTAAGGGGTTGAGAGTCTTACCCCTTTAAACCCCCATGTTGCTGTTGTACTTGTATATATATTTATATATATGTTATACCATTGTTGCGCATTATCGTATATTTCATGTTGCTGTATTATTTATATAGCATAAGCTATGTTTCTGCACCTTGTACTTGGTAGGGACAGTGCAGTCTGGGCTATGGTCACTAGATGGGGCACTGAGCTCATTGCACAGTAGATGTAGCTGTAGGACATATAGGAGTTAACTGTAGGAGGGGATAGCTGGAGAATAAGCCAGGATGGTCTTCCAGTTTCAGGCAGTCAGAGGCCTGACCCCTTTGTGCTCGGGTGGGCTATATGCCTGAGCTGCCTAACTACCCCGTGATGTTAAAGCTGATGCCCAGCCATCTAGAGAAGAACACGGTACTGCAGAATCAGCAATAAAGTGGAAAAGAGTGTAAGTAAACAGAGGAAGATTGAAGGTTACCGTAAAAGGGTACGGGCAGGTCACTCCAGAATGTGGTGGAAAGCTACGTGGGCTGAATCTCTGATGTCCGGGGCGAAACATGCTGGAGAGCGCTTCACCGTGGTGACGCTATACAGGGAGGACACTGAGGAGCCATCTGAGACGCTTCGTCAAACGGAAACACTGCAAGGAACAGTGAAGGGAAAGATGAAGTAATGTGCTGTCTTTACTGTGATGAAAATGCTGGAAACTATGTGGATGTGCTGTGTCCTGAAGAAAATAAATTTGCTCAGTTAAGAGTTGCCCTGGACTGTGTCTCTATTCATTGGGATCAAGGATCAGCATCAAGTCGGCGTAGCAAAGGGGACGCTGACGGCACGGTGAGTATTCACCGTACCATGCAAGAGAAGAGATACCGTTTTCCTGTAGAGGGAGGTCAGGGTATACAATGCCCGAACCCGAAATACTCAGCCACGACTACTGCCCTGGCTGACCTTTACACATAAAGTGTAGAAGTCGGGGGGGAAAGTGGGGAATGTGGTCTAGAAGTGATCAAGTATAGTGTGTTATTTTCTGCAGCAAACGTGTCCTGGCTGGAAGAGGAAGAAAAGCGAAGATGAATCGCTACAAATACAGAGGTCACTGGTAAGTCAGTGATTTACCTGGACACTTACATTATATAGTATATACAGAGCTCCTGTGTATAATGTCACTGGTGATCCTTGTATTACCTGTACGCTGACTATATGCAGAGCTCCTGTGTATAATGTTACTGGTGAGTCACTGTATTACCTGTACACTATACACTATATACAGAACTCCTGTGTATGTCTCCAGTGATCATTCTATTACTTGTACACTGACATTATATATACAGACAGGTAGCGTCGGACTGATTCTCCGGTGGGCCCTGGCATCTGGTGGGCCCTGGCACCTCTACTGGTATACAGGGACAGCAGTTGCCTAGGGCCCCCACTGCTCCAGGGGCCCCCAGCCAGTGCCACACAGCTGCTATGGGGGCCCTGCCAGCGGAGCAGCAGCGGGTGTCAGGAGGCAGGAGCCACTGTCCCCACTACTAAAGAGAAATGAATATTCATTCACTCTCGGCCTTCACTCACCCCGGGGCCCCGCTCCCCAACCTAGGCAGCCGGCGCCGCGCTCAATTGCAGTGGAAGAGAGAGCATCTCTCTCCCATCAGTCCCCTCTGCTCCTGACTCACAGCCGATGCGCGATGACGTCACTTCATCGCGCACCCGCTGTGTGTCTGGCAGACGGGTCAGCTGCTGACACTGAAGCCGTCATCAGCGTGGGAGCAGGAGGAGAGGTGAGTATTGTGGTTTGTTTTTTATATATCTCTATATCTATCTATATCTATCTCTATATCTATCTGTCTCTATATCTATATATCTCTATATCTATCTATTTCTATCTGTATATCTATATCTCTATCTCTATATCTATCTGTCTCTATCTTAGATATAGAGATAGATATAGATAGATAGATAGATATAGAGGTAGATATAGATAGATATAAATAGTCTATATCCATCTATCTCTATACCTATCTATATCTATCTCTATCTATTATCTTTATATCTATCCATCTATATATCATCTATCCATAGATCTATCTATTTATCCCCTATCTATCTATCTATATACCTATCTATAGCTATCACTATCTATTATCTTTATATCTATCTATCTATCTATCTATCTTTCTATCTATCTATATATCCATATATCTATTTATCCCCTATCTATCTATTTATCTATCTATATCTATCTAGGTCTATCTATCTCTATAGCTACCTATATCTTTCACTATCTATTATCTTTATATCTTTATATCTATCTGTCTATCCATAGATCTATCTATCTATTATCTATCTATACATCTAATTATCACATATCTATCTATCTATCTATCTATCTATCTATCTAGTGTTATACCCTATGAGGGGGCAGCATTATACCCTATGAGGGGGTGCATTATACCCTATGAGGGGGGAGAAGCATTATACCCTATGAGGGGGCAGCCTTATACCCTATGAGGGGGTGCAATATACCTTATCTTCCAACAAAATTAATTCTAAGTCCTCCATTTTGTTGGCGAGGCTTCTGGCATTTGTATACATGCACTTTATGTATGTCTGTACCTCTATTTCTTAAATTATTAACTGTTCTAACCTCACCCCCCATGCCACTACCACCCCCAATTTCATTATTTGTGCCCAGGTCTCTATCTACACAGTCTTCCCCTCTTATAAAATGAATACCCTCCCCTAGTTCCAAATTTAAACACTCCTCCACCCTTCTAGCCATTTTTTTCCCCAGCACAGCTGCACCCTCCCCATTGAGGTGCAGCCCGTCCCTAGCGTAGAACCTGTAGCCAACTGAGAAGTCGGCCCAGTTCTCCAGGAACCCAAACCCCTCCTTCCTACACTAATTCTTGAACCACTTATTAACTTCCCTAATCTCCTCTCTGGCGTGGCACGTGGTACAGGAAATATTTCCAAAAATACCACCTTGGAGGTCCTTGCCTTAAGATTGCAGCCTAATTCCCTGAAATCATCTTTAAGGACCTTCCACCTACCTCTGTGTCATTTGTACCAATGTGCACCATGACCGCTGGATCCTCACCAGCCCCTCCCAGTAATCTGTCAACCCGGTCAGCGATGTGTCAGACTTGCGCGCCAGATAGGCAGCACACCGTTCGACGATCCCTTTCTTTGTGACAGATTGCCCTATCTGTTCCCCTAATAATTGAGTCCCCCACTACCAGCACCTGTCTGGCCTGCCCTGCTCTCCTATTTCTCCCCTTACTGGAGCATATACTCCTCTGGCTTTCAGAGGACATGCCTTGCTGCAGCAGTGCTACCCCTGCACTGACACTCCCCTCATCTGCCAACTTGGCAAACTTATTGGGTTGTGCCAGATCAGGACTAGCCTCCCTGGCACTCTTCTGTCTACCCCACCTTCTAACTGTCACCCATCTTACTGCTTCACTGTCCTGCAGCTCCAACCTAGCATCCCCCCCTCATCTATCTCATTGAGCGTCTGCTCAGTGAGTAGAAGTCTCCTTTCCATATTGTCTATTGATCTCAGTGTTGCCAGCTGCACATTTAAATCCAGTATCTGGGCTTCCAAATGCACAATGTGCTCACATCTCACACAGCAGTATGCACCCTCGACTGGCTGGTCAAGGATTGCGTACATGCGGCAAGACGTACACTGGATGGCATTGGCAATAGTGGAGCACATTCCTAATGGGGATTGCACCAGACAGAAAAGATAAGTAAAAATAAATAAAAAGTATTAATAAAATATAACAGCAATTCAGTAATACCTCCTTTGCAAACTCCCTGAATCCAAAGTCACTGAATCACAAGTCACACACTTACCACCGTTCGCACTTACGCTCAGGTCACACTCAGCTCGTTTACACTCGCTCAGGCAGAAGATTTAAAGAGATTTTTTTTCCCTTCACCAGCAAACCACCCTGCTGCTCAATGCACTTCCAAAAGCTCCTGTGTATAATTTCACTGGTGGTCACTGTATTACACTGACACTGTATGCAGATCTTCTGTGTATAAATATCAGGATCCTGTCAGCGTCGGCGAACTGCCACGGCTGAGCAGCGTGACTCACCCCTACTGCGGGAGGGCCCGGGGTCCGATACTGCAGGGAAAGTTGAGGCAGACGGGACCTGCGATGCTGAAGGTAGTAAGAAGTACAAGGACCTACGATCATGTGACCACAGGGGGCGGGGCTTAGTGTCCCACTTCTGAAGATGATTGTAGGACTCTACTACAGGAATCCTGGAGTAGAGGCGAGGGGAACTCAGGTCAGACAAATGGGCGGTCATACATGGAGAGGGCGGCGCGATACCAGAGGGGCGAGCAGAGAGTAGTCAGAACGTAAGCAATGAGTCATACATGGAGATAGCTGCACAGTACAAGAGGGGCAATCAGAGAATAGTCAGGTCATAGGCAATGAGTCATACACAGAGATAGCAACGCAGTACAAGAGGGACAGGCAGAACTCGTAACAGGGACAGAACCAGATCAAAACCAAACAAGCATAAAGTATTACAGTCACAAAGCACACCAGGGTCACACACACTCGGCCAAGGGTCTGAGTATAAACGATGAGGAATGAGCCCACAATGAGGCTTTAAAAAGCCTCCCAGAATCTCAGAGTGAGGCCATCCACATTAACCTCTGAACTACCTAATCCCACAAGCTGAGCAAACCTTGACAATAATGTTGCCAGTGATCACTGAGCTCCTGTGTATAATGTCACTGGTAATCACTGTATTACCTGTACACTGACACTATATACAGAGGTACTGTGTATAATGTCACTGGTGGTAATAACAGTGTTGTTATTATTGTGGTTTGTATTCATAATCAGTACTGTAGTATTCCATCAATAAGTGGTGGTAATTTGTGGACTGTTCACAGTGTGGAAGTATTTCTCCGTGTATGAATTATTATTTGGTCCCTATATGCTGGTAATATGTCATATTATTCGGTCACTATGTGGTGGTAATATGTGGTCTGGTCATGGTGTGGTTGTATTTGTGCCTTTTATGTGATATGATGCGGGTACTATGTGGTCTGGTCATGGTGTGGTGGTATTTCTCCCCTGTATGTGGTATTATTGGTCTTGGTACAGTGGATTGTGTTGTGTTTGACGGTCATTAGTCTTCTCTGATATTAATTAGGAGAATATTCTTTATTTCCATTAGAGATTAAATACTTTGTAAACAGCGGCAGAGATGCACTTACAGGGGTTTCCTGTGGAAAAACGTAATCTCCTATTCACAGGACAAGTGATAACGTATTGATTGGGGGGGTCTAACTACTTGGACCCATTCAGCAAAATGTGGAACTTTTTATCCCCATTAGACTGGAGTGGCATGTCCGACTTGACAACTGATCCATTCATTCCCTCAGTGGCTGCACTTGTATTTTTATAGAAGCTCCAAAGAGAATGAATGAAGCTTCGGTCAGATATCTAACCTGCTGCTCCATTTTAAAATGGGGATAAGTGTCCTATCAACGATAAAACTTTCTCATTCTTCCGGTCGGTGCAGTTTCTAATGGTCGGACGTATGCGATCAGCTATCCTATAGAGCCCATGGATCGGTGATAAATTGTTTTAACCAAAGAACCACATTAATGTAAACTACCGTAATTATACATCCCAGTTATGGGGGTGCACAGTAGATGTGCAGGAGCCGCCTGTGTTTTACAGCCGATGCTCCACTATAATGGGGATAACGACTGACAGATATTAGCATATAGCTGTAGGATGGGGCCCTAGAGTCCATTCCCCTGGTGGGCCCCAGACACCCCAGTTCGACCCTGAATATACATCATTGTGGATTATCAGATACCGGATTTAGGGAAATTTCTCTGTAATATGGAAGGCAATGACATGAATAGATAGCAAAATCTGGTTTGTCTACAATCTTTTTTATTTGTTAGGTTCTTTCCTGTTACAGCACTTCTGTCCTGTAGTATAAACCTTCTCTCACACTAGTGCTAGCACTAAACCTTGGTTTGCCTTCTTCTAAAGTCTCTGTTGTCCCCGCAGACTTAGAGATTTCCAGCATTACTCCATGCAGCCATAAGGACCTTCTCTCTTTACTCCTTGGGTTTCCGCTGTCCTAGCAGGAAGTGAGAAACGTTCTCGTAAATCACAAGGATGGTACAGCAGGCGGGGTCGCTCAAAATAACTTGGGGGCAATTTTCTTTAGAAGTCCGTATATACTCGCGTATAAGCCGACCCATGTATAAGCCGACCACCCTAATTTTGTCACAAAAAACTGGGAAAACTTATTGACTCGCCTATAAACCTAGGGTGGAAAATGCCGAAGCTACTGGTAAATTTCAAAAATAAAATGGGCCCCATAAGATGCTCCATAAAGTTCATGATGGCCCCATATAATGCTCCATAAAGTTCATGATGGGTTCCATAAGATGCTCCATACAAAAATATGCCTAATAATGCTGCACAGTGAATAATGGTAGCCCTATTACATGGTCCATAATAACATATGCCCCATATAATGCTTCACAGTGATTGGTGGCCCCTTATAATGCTGCATGGAGAGTGGCCCCTTATAATGCTGCACAATGATTAGTGGCCCCTTATAATGCTGCACAGTGATTAGTGGCCCCTTATAATGCTGCACAGTGATTAGTGGCCCCTTATAATGCTGCACAGTGATTAGTGGCCCCTTATAATGCTGCACATTGATTAGTGGCCCCTTACAATGCTGCACGGTGATTAGTGGCCACTTATAATGCTGCACAGTGATTAGTGGCCCCTTGAAATGCTGCAGTGATTAGTGGCCCCTTATGCTGCACGGTGATTAGTGGCCCTTTGTAATGCTGCACAGTGATTAGTGGCCCCGTATAATGCTGCACAGTAATGAGAGGCCCCCTTATAATGCTGCACAGTAATGAGTGGCCTCTTATAATGCAGCACAGTGATGAGTGGCCCCATATAATGCTGCACAGTGATTACTGGCCCCATATAATGCTGCACAGTGATTACTGGCCCCATATAATGCTGCACAGTGATTAGTGGCCCCTTGTAATGCTGCACAGTGATTAGTGGCCCCTTGTAATGCTGCACAGTGATTAGTGGCCCCTTGTAATGCTGCACAGTTATTAGTGGCCCCTTGTAATGCTGCACAGTGATGAGTGGCCCCTTGTAATGCTGCACAGTGATGAGTGGCCCCTTATAATGCTGCACAGTGATTAGTGGCCCCTTGAAATGCTGCAGTGATTAGTGGCTCCTTATTATGCTGCACGGTGATTAGTGGCCCCTTATTATGCTGCACGGTGATGAGTGGCCCCTTATAATGCTGCAAGGTGATGAGTGGCCCCTTATAATGCTGCACAGTGATGAGTGGCCCCTTATAATGCTGCACAGTGATGAGTGGCCCCTTATAATGCTGCACAGTGATGAGTGGCCCCTTATAATGCTGCACAGTGATGAGTGGCCCCTTGTATTGCTGCACAGTGATTAGTGGCCCCTTACAATGCTGCTGCCGCAGCCTCAATTAAAAAAATGAAAAAAAAAACTATATACTCACCTTGTCACTGCTGCAGCTGCTGCTCCTCAGCGTTGCTGGCTCTGCAGTGACTGTTCAGGCAGAGGGCGCCTGCTAACTACGTCATGGCACCCTCTGACCTTAACGTCACTGCCAGAGGAAGCAAGACAGCAGAGCGATGCGCAGCGGTGGAATGGGGCACAGGTGAATATGGCTCCCCCCGTTATACTCACCTCTCCTGGCATGTCTCTGCAGCCCCCGTGCTTGTTCCATCTTCTCAGTGCTGTTCTTCCTGCTTTCTGCGGTCACGTGGTGCCGCTCATTACATATGTGCATATTAATGAGGGTAATGAGCGTACCACGTGACCGCTGAAAGCAGGAAGAACAGCGCCGAGAAGATGGAATAAGCACGGGGGGCTGCAGAAACATGCCAGGAGAGGTGAGTATGATCTCCGACACCCCCCGCTCCCCCTCCCTGGCCGACCCCCGGTATATGACTCGCGTATAAGCCGAGAGGGGGACTTTCAGCCCCAAAAAATGGGCTGAAAATCTCGACTTATACGCGAGTATATACTGTAAGCCTTTTTTGTCCTTTAAGACAGAAGAAACAAAACTATTAACTCTTCTTCTAAGGTCTGACTGTGAGCTCGGACCCTCCCCAGCTATTTGTTAGGGCACTCCAGGCTAAGGGGTTGTACTGCTATGCTCTGTTATTGCAGACTTCATCATCCCAATCATAGTTCATCATCAGCACATCAGCCCCATCATAGTCCATCATCAGCACATCAACCCCATCATAGTCCATCATCAGCACATCAGCCCCATCATAGTCCATCATCAGCACATCAGCCCCATCATAGTCCATCATCAGCATATCAGCCCCATCATTGTCCCATAATGAAAGAAGTGTTGTTGCGCATTCTTAACAGCCGCTTGTTCCAGACACCCTGTTCTTAGGATTGGTGGGGGTCCTGGCAGTGAAACACCCGTAATCAGCAAGTTATGATCTACCAATGGCTAGGGGATAACTTGCTGAGGAGGCAGAAGTTGGGGACTACTGTTTTTAAAGACCGCAATACCTATATCAGGAGCTGTAAAGAAATATATGTTTCTAAGCTTTATCTTGAGTCCATTTTCCTTGTCGATAATTCTTAGATAATTCTGGGAAAAAAAGTATTTTAATACATATAACAAACTTAAATTGTCTTTGGAGAATAAAGTCTATCGGCGGTCAGTGCAGTGTACTACATTAGTTTGTGGGACAGAACATGTTGATAAAGGGTCGGTCTCATCACTGCACTCACCGTCCATAAGCTTTATTAGGGTAGATATCCACAGAATATGGATATAGTAGATGTATACCCCCTCTCAGGAATCCTTCCCTCATATTAGCTATGATGACTACATTCCACTGCAAACAGCAGAAGAAACTTGAGGCGCACTATTTACAAGAGGAGTTTTCCCATACATTTATGTGTTATCCATAAAATATTCTATAAATGTCTGATAGGCAGAGGTCCCGGACGTGAAACCCGCATCTGTCTACAGACCTGGGGAACTATGAATATACAGATGGCCATTCACTATTGGGGAGGTTCCTATAAGATCTGAGTACTCAGCCTTGTGTTTGGTTATTTTCATAGACCTTGACATGAGCGGCAGGGTACATATGAAACCAGTGCTCCACCCAATTCTTCCTGAAGCAATTTTGTGGCTGATTCAAGACCCCTGTACTATTGATTTGAGGGTTCCTAAATGGTTGGAGACCCACACCAGTCTAATGTATTTGAGATGTTGTACCCTCTTAACGAAAGATCAGAGGAAAATACCTTCAACAAAACTGCTGGTTGGGTCGGATGTGGTATTCTGAGCCACTTGGTTTGTTGTCTCATATGTTTATGCTTAAAGTTCTTAATGGTTTGTTCTTGTTGAGTTTATGGGACCTTTGTCTATACTGTACTGTTCCTTTTTCATTTTTTTAGATAAGCATTCCATACTGTTAGGTGAAGAACTGGTGCTACCCTTCTTCACATTGAGGCATCATCCTACCATTGTGATCAGAAGCCCTATAACCCGGCTTCATTGTTAGGATGCAGGATTTATATAAATTAGCTCTACTGGGGTCTTAAAAGTGCAGGCATTGAGGAAGAAGTACAAAATCAGCAGGCAAATGAGTAGTCAGAAACAAGCAAAGGTCAGGGCAGGCAGCAGTGCAGAAACATAACCGGAAACAAGCAGAGGTCAGGGCAGGCAGCAGTGCAAAAACATAACCGGAAACAACCATAAAACCAAAGAAAAAAAACGACCCACAGTCCATATAGTGCAGAATAATATACATTTTTATTAGTATCACAGATTAATAACCGGAAACAAGCAGAGGTCAGGGCAGGCGGCAGTGCAGAAGCATAATCCATTGAGCAAGCTGAGGTCAGGGCAGGGGGCAGTGCAGAAACATAATCCATTGAGCAAGCTGAGGTCAGGGCAGGCGGCAGTTCAAAAACATAATCCATTGAGCAAGCAGAGGTCAGGCAGGCGGCAGTGCAGAAACATAATCCATTGAGCAAGCAGAGGTCAGGCAGGCGGCAGTGCAGAAACAATCCATTGAGCAAGCAGAGGTCAGGCAGGCGGCAGTTCAAAAACATAATCCATTGAGCAAGCAAAGGTCAGGGCAGGCGGCAGTGTAGATGCATAAGTTTAAACAAGCAGAGGTCAGGGCAGGCGGCAGTATAGAAACATGATCCATTGATCAAGCCATAGTCAAAACCGGAAAATCTGTCTAAGAAGCAGCTGTGCAGAAGATGGTATGTGCTTGCTGCAAGCAACTCGCCACTACATTTTCCGCCGGCTAAATCAAAGTGCCGCGGAATTCTCTTCTCGGGAGAATGATCTTCCTAGGACTTGGAAGGAAACCCAAATCTCTCTTGTAGGCACGTTGTACATCCTGTGGGCTCATCAGCATTACTTGCATGATCTTTCCAGTGGTATAGCTGACTGGCAGGTGTGGTGTAGGATTGTAGCCTTGTTTAGCAGTCACCTTAATACGCGGTTGATGGTCGTAAGGCATACTGAGGAGTATACGTGCTTGAGAGGGAGTTAGCTCCATCCAGGTGCATGGGGATGGGCTCCTGGGCAATGTGGCTGTTGTCTCTTCCTCATCTACTGTTCTGGTGAGTATCAGGCGTTCCTTCATACCCTCTGGCTCTGCGCTGATGTTTGCTGCAGGTTGTACGAATCGGCCTATTTCGGGCATTGTAGGATATGGTGGTGGACTTTTCAGTCTGGAATATCGGTCCTTTGCCTTTTCTGGTGTTTTGAACAGGCATTTAATAATTGACACGATATAATAAAGCACTGCCATCACATACCCCGTGAAGCCAGTTGGCCTTTGGTGGTGTTCAGGCCTCTGACTGTATAGGGATGTCCTGGCATGTGGGAGACGTCTCCGTGGTTGGAACTTTCCTCCAGCTACGGGTGCAGCCATTAGGCTGCCTTCCCCTCCACACACACAAAAGTGTGTGCGGATGGTAGAAAACACTCCCAAAAAAAAGAAATAAAAGTAAAAAAAATAAACAAAACAAGTAAAAAGTGATTTACAAGTCGCTCTGGGTTAGTGTTCAGCTCTCCTCTCTATCTCTGCTTGCCTCGCACTGACCGTTCTTGCGGAACATTCCATGACTCGTGGACAACGCTTCTGTGATGTCATAAAGACGAACATGGCAATGGGTCTAATATAGGAGAACTAGTTATGTTACCCATGGCAGACCATCCAATACCAGCTGCCACTGTACGGATAGGGGTTAGCTGGATTGGGATGAGATGTATAAAAACTTACCGGTACAATAGCGCAAGTCATTGCTTTATTTACTGTTTTTGCTTTTTTACCTGTTTACAGGCAAATCTTTCTATTTGATATTTTCAAACCTGTATAATTCTGTATCCTCATACGTGAGATAATGTGATGTATCTATTGTCAGCTTCTTCCAGGAATGTCTCCTCCTCTCTTCCCGGTAACACGGATCACCCGTGATGGGCACAGACCATTGCTGTAGTCAGAATTATTTCATATAGCTTCAGAATAAATGTTAAATAATATTGTATTTTTTCCATATAATTGGCTCAGATCACTTTTTTTAATTTGTCTGTAATTCTAAGTAGTGATAAAAAAATAAATAACCCCAAGTGTGAACCTGGTGTAGAACGTACAAATTGTCCAGAGTCTCTCCTGGGCCATGTTCACACGTGCAGAAGTGCTGCATTGTTTCCATAGGTATTCGCACTAAAGCAATCAATACTTTTTATTGTATTTTTTTGTGGCAGTTTTTTCGAATGCATTTTTTTTAGTAGAGGAATGCTTCAGTTCCACAATTGGAGACTTCATTGGAATTTTGCATGCGTTTTTTATGCTCTCCATATACTATAGTGGAAAATATTAAACAAAAGCATCAAAAAGTTCACACTTCTGCTGCACCATTAGCCCCTGTATGTAGTACAGCTTAGGCCTCTTTCACACTTCAGTTTTTTGCATCAGTTCAAATCCGCCAAAAAGGCAGACAAGCGGATCCGTTCTGAACTGATGTGAACGGATGGCACAGGATCCTGAAAATGAGGAAATTTAAAGGAAACTCTGGTCTGGAAGGAGAGAGAGAGAGAGAGAGTTTTGTTGCAAGCTCCGTTTTGAAATCTTTGAGGATGGTGACGGACAGCAACTTTTGGCGGATCCTCAAAAAAAAAACTGATGAAACGGACAGCCATCCGTCACAATCCGCCATTAATGCAAGTCAATGGGGAAAAAACGGATCCTCAAAAAAAAACTGAGGATCCGTTTTTGTCAAAACCTGACGGATTGTGACTGATTGCAAAAAACTGAAGTGTGAAAGGGGCCTTAGGGAGCGATAAATGAAGTGAAAAGAAAAGTAAAACAACAAAAAAAGATTTAAACAAATCTGAAAAAAAACCTCATAAAAGTTCAATTTTCCTCCATTGAAAATGAACATAAAAAAAAATGTCAAGTGATATCGCCACATCCAGCAAAGTCCGAGCTATCAAAATATAAAAATAATTAACCCAATTGGTAAACACAAAAAATTTAAAAACGCCAACATTGCGGTATTTTTTGGTCGCTGCAATACCACTTAAAATACGTAACAAGCAACTAAAATGTCATATCTATCCCAAAGTAATATCCATAATAACGTCTCGCCTTATAAAAAAATAATCCCTCTCATAGCTCTATTGAACGAAAAAGTAAAACTACGGGTCTCGGAAAATGGCAACACAAACTCCAACATATTTTTTATTTCAAAGTCTTGATTTTTTTTCTACCACTAAAATAATTTAAAAATCTGGGCACGTTTAGTATCTCTGTAATCATACTGATGAGGAGAATCATATTACATGGTCATTTTTACCACATAATGTACGCCGTAAACATAATTAAGGTCAGAATTGCGTTTTTTTTCACAATTTTCCCATTTCCCTGTACATTGTGTGTCAGGATAAGTCACAACCACCGCCACCAATATTTCTTGAACACCACTTGCTCACGACACACCTGCCCTGGGATGTTACTATAAAGGTGAACCTCCCATATTCTTTTGTCCACTCACCTAAGCGCACCCCGCAGACAGTTCTCACATCCACATCACACTGTTTGCTGCTATCGGTCACTGTTTTGATAGGCCAGTGAGACACCTGCGCTGGGTCACACACTAGCACACATGCCACCCAGCTTTTCTGAGCCCCTGATAGGTGCTCTTCTTTTACTTTTGTATACACATACAGCAAAACACAACCAAGGTATACTCGCCGTCCTCAGGGTTTGGGGGACGTTTAGCGCAGAAAAGAACAAACTTATTAAAATTTAGATTTAAAGGGATCCTGTCAGCAGGATTGTGAACAGTAAAGTACAGACAGTGTCAGGTCTACGCTGTTATACTGATTAAAATGAGGTGACCTGGGTGATGAAATGCATCTTGTGGTTGTTGTGTAATCTGTATTTGTAAATTTCAGTTATTGAGATTCTGGTGCTCCGGGTGTTTGTGGGGTTACAAAAAAAAGGTTTGCATTCATCAAAATGGTGCCTGTGCTGTAGTATAATACATGACTAATATCAATATGTAGACATGTGTAAGGGGTTGAGAGTCTTACCCCTTTAAACCCCCATGTTGCTGTTGTACTTGTATATATATTTATATATATGTTATACCATTGTTGCGCATTATCGTATATTTCATGTTGCTGTATTATTTATATAGCATAAGCTATGTTTCTGCACCTTGTACTTGGTAGGGACAGTGCAGTCTGGGCTATGGTCACTAGATGGGGCACTGAGCTCATTGCACAGTAGATGTAGCTGTAGGACATATAGGAGTTAACTGTAGGAGGGGATAGCTGGAGAATAAGCCAGGATGGTCTTCCAGTTTCAGGCAGTCAGAGGCCTGACCCCTTTGTGCTCGGGTGGGCTATATGCCTGAGCTGCCTAACTACCCCGTGATGTTAAAGCTGATGCCCAGCCATCTAGAGAAGAACACGGTACTGCAGAATCAGCAATAAAGTGGAAAAGAGTGTAAGTAAACAGAGGAAGATTGAAGGTTACCGTAAAAGGGTACGGGCAGGTCACTCCAGAATGTGGTGGAAAGCTACGTGGGCTGAATCTCTGATGTCCGGGGCGAAACATGCTGGAGAGCGCTTCACCATGGTGACGCTATACAGGGAGGACACTGAGGAGCCATCTGAGACGCTTCGTCAAACGGAAACACTGCAAGGAACAGTGAAGGGAAAGATGAAGTAATGTGCTGTCTTTACTGTGATGAAAATGCTGGAAACTATGTGGATGTGCTGTGTCCTGAAGAAAATAAATTTGCTCAGTTAAGAGTTGCCCTGGACTGTGTCTCTATTCATTGGGATCAAGGATCAGCATCAAGTCGGCGTAGCAAAGGGGACGCTGACGGCACGGTGAGTATTCACCGTACCATGCAAGAGAAGAGGTACCGTTTTCCTGTAGAGGGAGGTCAGGGTATACAATGCCCGAACCCGAAATACTCAGCCACGACTACTGCCCTGGCTGACCTTTACACATAAAGTGTAGAAGTCGGGGGGGAAAGTGGGGAATGTGGTCTAGAAGTGATCAAGTATAGTGTGTTATTTTCTGCAGCAAACGTGTCCTGGCTGGAAGAGGAAGAAAAGCGAAGATGAATCGCTACAAATACAGAGGTCACTGGTAAGTCAGTGATTTACCTGGACACTTACATTATATAGTATATACAGAGCTCCTGTGTATAATGTCACTGGTGATCCTTGTATTACCTGTACGCTGACTATATGCAGAGCTCCTGTGTATAATGTTACTGGTGAGTCACTGTATTACCTGTACACTATACACTATATACAGAACTCCTGTGTATGTCTCCAGTGATCATTCTATTACTTGTACACTGACATTATATATACAGACAGGTAGCGTCGGACTGATTCTCCGGTGGGCCCTGGCATCTGGTGGGCCCTGGCACCTCTACTGGTATACAGGGACAGCAGTTGCCTAGGGCCCCCACTGCTCCAGGGGCCCCCAGCCAGTGCCACACAGCTGCTATGGGGGCCCTGCCAGCGGAGCAGCAGCGGGTGTCAGGAGGCAGGAGCCACTGTCCCCACTACTAAAGAGAAATGAATATTCATTCACTCTCGGCCTCCACTCACCCCGGGGCCCCGCTCCCCAACCTAGGCAGCCGGCGCTGCGCTCAATTTCAGTGGAATAGAGAGCATCTCTCTCCCATCAGTCCCCTCTGCTCCTGACTCACAGCCGATGCGCGATGACGTCACTTCATCGCGCACCCGCTGTGTGTCTGGCAGACGGGTCAGCTGCTGACACTGAAGCCGTCATCAGCGTGGGAGCAGGAGGAGAGGTGAGTATTGTGGTTTGTTTTTTATATATCTCTATATCTATCTATCTCTATATCTATCTGTCTCTATATCTATATATCTCTATATCTATCTATTTCTATCTGTATATCTATATCTCTATCTCTATATCTATCTGTCTCTATCTTAGATATAGAGATAGATATAGATAGATAGATAGATAGATAGATATAGAGGTAGATATAGATAGATATAAATAGTCTATATCCATCTATCTCTATACCTATCTATATCTATCTCTATCTATTATCTTTATATCTATCCATCTATATATCATGTATCCATAGATCTATCTATTTATCCCCTATCTATCTATCTATATACCTATCTATAGCTATCACTATCTATTATCTTTATATCTATCTATCTATCTATCCATATATCTATTTATCCCCTATCTATCTATTTATCTATCTATATCTATCTAGGTCTATCTATCTATCTCTATAGCTACCTATATCTTTCACTATCTATTATCTTTATATCTTTATTTCTATCTGTCTATCCATAGATCTATCTATCTATTATCTATCTATACATCTAATTATCACATATCTATCTATCTATCTAGTGTTATACCCTATGAGGGGGCAGCATTATACCCTATGAGGGGGTGCATTATACCCTATGAGGGGGGAGAAGCATTATACCCTATGAGGGGGCAGCCTTATACCCTATGAGGGGGTGCAATATACCTTATCTTCCAACAAAATTAATTCTAAGTCCTCCATTTTGTTGGCGAGGCTTCTGGCATTTGTATACATGCACTTTATGTATGTCTGTACCTCTATTTCTTAAATTATTAACTGTTCTAACCTCACCCCCCATGCCACTACCACCTCCAATTTCATTATTTGTGCCCAGGTCTCTATCTACACAGTCTTCCCCTCTTATAAAATGAATACCCTCCCCTAGTTCCAAGTTTAAACACTCCTCCACCCTTCTAGCCATTTTTTTCCCCAGCACAGCTGCACCCTCCCCATTGAGGTGCAGCCCGTCCCTAGCGTAGAACCTGTAGCCAACTGAGAAGTCGGCCCAGTTCTCCAGGAACCCAAACCCCTCCTTCCTACACTAATTCTTGAACCACTTATTAACTTCCCTAATCTCCTCTCTGGCGTGGCACGTGGTACAGGAAATATTTCCAAAAATACCACCTTGGAAGTCCTTGCCTTAAGATTGCAGCCTAATTCCCTGAAATCATCTTTAAGGACCTTCCACCTACCTCTGTGTCATTTGTACCAATGTGCACCATGACCGCTGGATCCTCACCAGCCCCTCCCAGTAATCTGTCAACCCGGTCAGCGATGTGTCAGACTTGCGCGCCAGATAGGCAGCACACCGTTCGACGATCCCTTTCTTTGTGACAGATTGCCCTATCTGTTCCCCTAATAATTGAGTCCCCCACTACCAGCACCTGTCTGGCCTGCCCTGCTCTCCTATTTCTCCCCTTACTGGAGCATATACTCCTCTGGCTTTCAGAGGACATGCCTTGCTGCAGCAGTGCTACCCCTGCACTGACACTCCCCTCATCTGCCAACTTGGCAAACTTATTGGGTTGTGCCAGATCAGGACTAGCCTCCCTGGCACTCTTCTGTCTACCCCACCTTCTAACTGTCACCCATCTTACTGCTTCACTGTCCTGCAGCTCCAACCTAGCATCCCCCCCTCATCTATCTCATTGAGCGTCTGCTCAGTGAGTAGAAGTCTCCTTTCCATATTGTCTATTGATCTCAGTGTTGCCAGCTGCACATTTAAATCCAGTATCTGGGCTTCCAAATGCACAATGTGCTCACATCTCGCACAGCAGTATGCACCCTCGACTGGCTGGTCAAGGATTGCGTACATGCGTCAAGACGTACACTGGATGGCATTGGCAATAGTGGAGCACATTCCTAATGGGGATTGCACCAGACAGAAAAGCTAAGTAAAAATAAATAAAAAGTATTAATAAAATATAACAGCAATTCAGTAATACCTCCTTTGCAAACTCCCTGAATCCAAAGTCACTGAATCACAAGTCACACACTTACCACCGTTCGCACTGACGCTCAGGTCACACTCAGCTCGCTTACACTCGCTCAGGCAGAAGATTTAAAGAGATTTTTTTTCCCTTCACCAGCAAACCACCCTGCTGCTCAATGCACTTCCAAAAGCTCCTGTGTATAATTTCACTGGTGGTCACTGTATTACACTGACACTGTATGCAGATCTTCTGTGTATAAATATCAGGATCCTGTCAGCGTCGGCGAACTGCCATGGCTGAGCAGCGTGACTCACCCCTACTGCGGGAGGGCCCGGGGTCCGATACTGCAGGGAAAGTTGAGGCAGACGGGACCTGCGATGCTGAAGGTAGTAAGAAGTACAAGGACCTACGATCATGTGACCACAGGGGGCGGGGCTTAGTGTCCCACTTCTGAAGATGATTGTAGGACTCTACTACAGGAATCCTGGAGTAGAGGCGAGGGGAACTCAGGTCAGACAAACGGGCGGTCATACATGGAGAGGGCGGCGCGATACCAGAGGGGCGAGCAGAGTAGTCAGAACGTAAGCAATGAGTCATACATGGAGATAGCTGCACAGTACAAGAGGGGCAATCAGAGAATAGTCAGGTCATAGGCAATGAGTCATACACAGAGATAGCAACGCAGTACAAGAGGGACAGGCAGAACTCGTAACAGGGACAGAACCAGATCAAAACCAAACAAGCATAAAGTATTACAGTCACAAAGCACACCAGGGTCACACACACTCGGCCAAGGAAAAAAGAGGGGGAGAAGCCAGCGCTGCTTGTGGTCAGAACGTAATACAAGAAGTGTGAAAACACACATAGGTTTCAATCTGTATTCAAAAATGAGACATTTAGCAAAAAATTGATCAATTGTTTGAGCTACCCCGCCACGTCAAGGCAGTCTCGTATGGGGAGTCCTACTCTACGTTTTTTATATTCGCTGTGCCATAACGGCCTCCTAAATGTATAAAAGCAAGACCTCATTACATGCACACTGTACCTCAAGCATTTCAGAATCGCTCCTATGGCACCAGAGAGGACGTGGCGGGGTAGCTCAAACAATTGATCAATTTTTTGCTAAATGTCTCATTTTTGAATACAGATAGAAACCAATGTGTGTTTTCACACTTTATGTATTACGTTCTGACCACAAGCAGCGCTGGCTTCTCCCCCTCTTTTTTCTTGATATTGGTTTTGTGGCTGACCACCACTCTAGCCGTGCGCGCTGGGTCATGTACGCTATTCTTTCTGTTTTCTTAGTGATTGATCTAGGCTGCTGTTCACATTAACAGCGGCCCTGCCTTGCCCTAGGCTTTATTTGATTACGCACCTGTATCTGGGCCTGGATCGTCCTTTATCTGTGGTGCTGGTCAGGCAGTGTGGAGGTTGGACCTGAAATGTCTGCATGGACCTGGCTAACCTTTATCTGCGCTTGTCCTCTGGTGCCATAGGAACGATTTTGAAATGCTTGAGGTACAGTGTGCATGTAATGAGGTCTTGCTTTTATACATTTAGGAGGCCGCAATGGCACAGCGAACATAAAAAATGTAGAGTAGGACTCCCCATACGAGACTGCCTTGACGTGGCGGGGTAGCTCAAACAATTGATCAATTTTTTGCTAAATGTCTCATTTTTGAATACAGATAGAAACCATTGTGTGTTTTCACACTTTATGTATTACGTTCTGACCACAAGCAGCGCTGGCTTCTCCCCCTCTTTTTTCTTGACACTCGGCCAAGGGTCTGAGTATAAACGATGAGGAATGAGCCCACAATGAGGCTTTAAAAAGCCTCCCAGAATCTCAGAGTGAGGCCATCCACATTAACCTCTGAACTACCTAATCCCACAAGCTGAGCAAACCTTGACAATAATGTTGCCAGTGATCACTGAGCTCCTGTGTATAATGTCACTGGTAATCACTATATTACCTGTACACTGACACTATATACAGAGGTACTGTGTATAATGTCACTGGTGGTAATAACAGTGTTGTTATTATTGTGGTTTGTATTCATAATCAGTACTGTAGTATTCCATCAATAAGTGGTGGTAATTTGTGGACTGTTCACAGTGTGGAAGTATTTCTCCGTGTATGAATTATTATTTGGTCCCTATATGCTGGTAATATGTCATATTATTCGGTCACTATGTGGTGGTAATATGTGGTCTGGTCATGGTGTGGTTGTATTTGTGCCTTTTATGTGATATGATGCGGGTACTATGTGGTCTGGTCATGGTGTGGTGGTATTTCTCCCCTGTATGTGGTATTATTGGTCTTGGTACAGTGGATTGTGTTGTGTTTGACGGTCATTAGTCTTCTCTGATATTAATTAGGAGAATATTCTTTATTTCCATTAGAGATTAAATACTTTGTAAACAGCGGCAGAGATGCACTTACAGGGGTTTCCTGTGGAAAAACGTAATCTCCTATTCACAGGACAAGTGATAACGTATTGATTGGGGGGGTCTAACTACTTGGACCCATTCAGCAAAATGTGGAACTTTTTATCCCCATTAGACTGGAGTGGCATGTCCGACTTGACCACTGATCCATTCATTCCCTCAGTGGCTGCACTTGTATTTTTATAGAAGCTCCAAAGAGAATGAATGAAGCTTCGGTCAGATATCTAACCTGCTGCTCCATTTTAAAATGGGGATAAGTGTCCTATCAACGATAAAACTTTCTCATTCTTCCGGTCGGTGCAGTTTCTAATGGTCGGACGTATGCGATCAGCTATCCTATAGAGCCCATGGATCGGTGATAAATTGTTTTAACCAAAGAACCACATTAATGTAAACTACCGTAATTATACATCCCAGTTATGGGGATGCACAGTAGATGTACAGGAGCCGCCTGTGTTTTACAGCCGATGCTCCACTATAATGGGGATAACGACTGACAGATATTAGCATATAGCTGTAGGATGGGGCCCTAGAGTCCATTCCCCTGGTGGGCCCCAGACACCCCAGTTCGACCCTGAATATACATCATTGTGGATTATCAGATACCGGATTTAGGGAAATTTCTCTGTAATATGGAAGGCAATGACATGAATAGATAGCAAAATCTGGTTTGTCTACAATCTTTTTTATTTGTTAGGTTCTTTCCTGTTACAGCACTTCTGTCCTGTAGTATAAACCTTCTCTCACACTAGTGCTAGCACTAAACCTTGGTTTGCCTTCTTCTAAAGTCTCTGTTGTCCCCGCAGACTTAGAGATTTCCAGCATTACTCCATGCAGCCATAAGGACCTTCTCTCTTTACTCCTTGGGTTTCCGCTGTCCTAGCAGGAAGTGAGAAACGTTCTCGTAAATCACAAGGATGGTACAGCAGGCGGGGTCGCTCAAAATAACTTGGGGGCAATTTTCTTTAGAAGTCCGTATATACTCGTGTATAAGCCAACCCATGTATAAGCCGACCACCCTAATTTTGTCACAAAAAACTGGGAAAACTTATTGACTCGCCTATAAACCTAGGGTGGAAAATGCCGAAGCTACTGGTAAATTTCAAAAATAAAATGGGCCCCATAAGATGCTCCATAAAGTTCATGATGGCCCCATATAATGCTCCATAAAGTTCATGATGGGTTCCATAAGATGCTCCATACAAAAATATGCCTAATAATGCTGCACAGTGAATAATGGTAGCCCTATAACATGGTCCATAATAACATATGCCCCATATAATGCTGCACAGTGATTGGTGGCCCCTTATAATGCTGCATGGAGAGTGGACCCTTATAATGCTGCACAATGATTAGTGGCCCCTTATAATGCTGCACAGTGATTAGTGGCCCCTTATAATGCTGCACAGTGATTAGTGGCCCCTTATAATGCTGCACATTGATTAGTGGCCCCTTACAATGCTGCACGGTGATTAGTGGCCACTTATAATGCTGCACAGTGATTAGTGGCCCCTTGAAATGCAGTGATTAGTGGCCCCTTATGCTGCACGGTGATTAGTGGCCCTTTGTAATGCTGCACAGTGATTAGTGGCCCCGTATAATGCTGCACAGTGATGAGAGGCCCCCTTATAATGCTGCACAGTGATGAGTGGCCTCTTATAATGCAGCACAGTGATGAGTGGCCCCATATAATGCTGCACAGTGATTACTGGCCCTATATAATGCTGCACAGTGATTACTGGCCCCATATAATGCTGCACAGTGATTAGTGGCCCCTTGTAATGCTGCACAGTGATTAGTGGCCCCTTGTAATGCTGCACAGTGATTAGTGGCCCCTTGTAATGCTGCACAGTGATGAGTGGCCCCTTGTAATGCTGCACAGTGATGAGTGGCCCCTTATAATGCTGCACAGTGATTAGTGGCCCCTTGAAATGCTGCAGTGATTAGTGGCTCCTTATTATGCTGCACGGTGATTAGTGGCCCCTTATTATGCTGCACGGTGATGAGTGGCCCCTTATAATGCTGCAAGGTGATGAGTGGCCCCTTATAATGCTGCACAGTGATGAGTGGCCCCTTATAATGCTGCACAGTGATGAGTGGCCCCTTATAATGCTGCACAGTGATGAGTGGCCCCTTATAATGCTGCACAGTGATGAGTGGCCCCTTGTATTGCTGCACAGTGATTAGTGGCCCCTTACAATGCTGCTGCCGCAGCCTCAATTAAAAAAATGAAAAAAAAAACTATATACTCACCTTGTCACTGCTGCAGCTGCTGCTCCTCAGCGTTGCTGGCTCTGCAGTGACTGTTCAGGCAGAGGGCGCCTGCTAACTACGTCATGGCACCCTCTGACCTTAACGTCACTGCCAGAGGAAGCAAGACAGCAGAGCGATGCGCAGCGGTGGAATGGGGCACAGGTGAATATGGCTCCCCCCGTTATACTCACCTCTCCTGGCATGTCTCTGCAGCCCCCCGTGCTTGTTCCATCTTCTCAGTGCTGTTCTTCCTGCTTTCTGCGGTCACGTGGTGCCGCTCATTACATATGTGCATATTAATGAGGGTAATGAGCGTACCACGTGACCGCTGAAAGCAGGAAGAACAGCGCCGAGAAGATGGAATAAGCACGGGGGGCTGCAGAAACATGCCAGGAGAGGTGAGTATGATCTCCGACACCCCCCCCGCTCCCCCTCCCTGGCCGACCCCCGGTATATGACTCGCGTATAAGCCGAGAGGGGGACTTTCAGCCCAAAAAAATGGGCTGAAAATCTCGACTTATACACGAGTATATACTGTAAGCCTTTTTTGTCCATTAAGACAGAAGAAACAAAACTATTAACTCTTCTTCTAAGGTCTGACTGTGAGCTCGGACCCTCCCCAGCTATTTGTTAGGGCACTCCAGGCTAAGGGGTTGTACTGCTATGCTCTGTTATTGCAGACTTCATCATCCCAATCATAGTTCATCATCAGCACATCAGCCCCATCATAGTCCATCATCAGCACATCAACCCCATCATAGTCCATCATCAGCACATCAGCCCCATCATAGTCCATCATCAGCACATCAGCCCCATCATAGTCCATCATCAGCATATCAGCCCCATCATTGTCCCATAATGAAAGAAGTGTTGTTGCGCATTCTTAACAGCCGCTTGTTCCAGACACCCTGTTCTTAGGATTGGTGGGGGTCCTGGCAGTGAAACACCCGTAATCAGCAAGTTATGATCTACCAATGGCTAGGGGATAACTTGCTGAGGAGGCAGAAGTTGGGGACTACTGTTTTTAAAGACCGCAATACCTATATCAGGAGCTGTAAAGAAATATATGTTTCTAAGCTTTATCTTGAGTCCATTTTCCTTGTCGATAATTCTTAGATAATTCTGGGAAAAAAAGTATTTTAATACATATAACAAACTTAAATTGTCTTTGGAGAATAAAGTCTATCGGCGGTCAGTGCAGTGTACTACATTAGTTTGTGGGACAGAACATGTTGATAAAGGGTCGGTCTCATCACTGCACTCACCGTCCATAAGCTTTATTAGGGTAGATATCCACAGAATATGGATATAGTAGATGTATACCCCCTCTCAGGAATCCTTCCCTCATATTAGCTATGATGACTACATTCCACTGCAAACAGCAGAAGAAACTTGAGGCGCACTATTTACAAGAGGAGTTTTCCCATACATTTATGTGTTATCCATAAAATATTCTATAAATGTCTGATAGGCAGAGGTCCCGGACGTGAAACCCGCATCTGTCTACAGACCTGGGGAACTATGAATGTACAGATGGCCATTCACTATTGGGGAGGTTCCTATAAGATCTGAGTACTCAGCCTTGTGTTTGGTTATTTTCATAGACCTTGACATGAGCGGCAGGGTACATATGAAACCAGTGCTCCACCCAATTCTTCCTGAAGCAATTTTGTGGCTGATTCAAGACCCCTGTACTATTGATTTGAGGGTTCCTAAATGGTTGGAGACCCACACCAGTCTAATGTATTTGAGATGTTGTACCCTCTTAACGAAAGATCAGAGGAAAATACCTTCAACAAAACTGCTGGTTGGGTCGGATGTGGTATTCTGAGCCACTTGGTTTGTTGTCTCACATGTTTATGCTTAAAGTTCTTAATGGTTTGTTCTTGTTGAGTTTATGGGACCTTTGTCTATACTGTACTGTTCCTTTTTCATTTTTTTAGATAAGCATTCCATACTGTTAGGTGAAGAACTGGTGCTACCCTTCTTCACATTGAGGCATCATCCTACCATTGTGATCAGAAGCCCTATAACCCGGCTTCATTGTTAGGATGCAGGATTTATATAAATTAGCTCTACTGGGGTCTTAAAAGTGCAGGCATTGAGGAAGAAGTACAAAATCAGCAGGCAAATGAGTAGTCAGAAACAAGCAAAGGTCAGGGCAGGCAGCAGTGCAGAAACATAACCGGAAACAAGCAGAGGTCAGGGCAGGCAGCAGTGCAAAAACATAACCGGAAACAACCATAAAACCAAAGAAAAAAAACGACCCACAGTCCATATAGTGCAGAATAATATACATTTTTATTAGTATCACAGATTAATAACCGGAAACAAGCAGAGGTCAGGGCAGGCGGCAGTGCAGAAGCATAATCCATTGAGCAAGCTGAGGTCAGGGCAGGCGGCAGTGCAGAAACATAATCCATTGAGCAAGCTGAGGTCAGGGCAGGCGGCAGTTCAAAAACATAATCCATTGAGCAAGCAGAGGTCAGGCAGGCGGCAGTGCAGAAACATAATCCATTGAGCAAGCAGAGGTCAGGGCAGGCGTCAGTTCAAAAACATAATCCATTGAGCAAGCAGAGGTCAGGGCAGGCGGCAGTTCAAAAACATAATCCACTGAGCAAGCAGAGGTCAAGGCAGGCGGCAGTGCAGAAACATAATCCATTGAGCAAGCAGAGGTCAGGGTAGGCGGCAGTTCAAAAACATAATCCATTGAGCAAGCAGAGGTCAAGGCAGGCGGCAGTGCAGAAACAATCCATTGAGCAAGCAGAGGTCAGGCAGGCGGCAGTTCAAAAACATAATCCATTGAGCAAGCAAAGGTCAGGGCAGGCGGCAGTGTAGATGCATAACTTTAAACAAGCAGAGGTCAGGGCAGGCGGCAGTATAGAAACATGATCCATTGATCAAGCCATAGTCAAAACCGGAAAATCTGTCTAAGAAGCAGCTGTGCAGAAGATGGTATGTGCTTGCTGCAAGCAACTCGCCACTACATTTTCCGCCGGCTAAATCAAAGTGCCGCGGAATTCTCTTCTCGGGAGAATGATCTTCCTAGGACTTGGAAGGAAACCCAAATCTCTCTTGTAGGCACGTTGTACATCCTGTGGGCTCATCAGCATTACTTGCATGATCTTTCCAGTGGTATAGCTGACTGGCAGGTGTGGTGTAGGATTGTAGCCTTGTTTAGCAGTCACCTTAATACGCGGTTGATGGTCGTAAGGCATACTGAGGAGTATACGTGCTTGAGAGGGAGTTAGCTCCATCCAGGTGCATGGGGATGGGCTCCTGGGCAATGTGGCTGTTGTCTCTTCCTCATCTACTGTTCTGGTGAGTATCAGGCGTTCCTTCATACCCTCTGGCTCTGCGCTGATGTTTGCTGCAGGTTGTACGAATCGGCCTATTTCGGGCATTGTAGGATATGGTGGTGGACTTTTCAGTCTGGAATATCGGTCCTTTGCCTTTTCTGGTGTTTTGAACAGGCATTTAATAATTGACACGATATAATAAAGCACTGCCATCACATACCCCGTGAAGCCAGTTGGCCTTTGGTGGTGTTCAGGCCTCTGACTGTATAGGGATGTCCTGGCATGTGGGAGACGTCTCCGTGGTTGGAACTTTCCTCCAGCTACGGGTGCAGCCATTAGGCTGCCTTCCCCTCCACACACACAAAAGTGTGTGCGGATGGTAGAAAACACTCCCAAAAAAAAGAAATAAAAGTAAAAAAAATAAACAAAACAAGTAAAAAGTGATTTACAAGTCGCTCTGGGTTAGTGTTCAGCTCTCCTCTCTATCTCTGCTTGCCTCGCACTGACCGTTCTTGCGGAACATTCCATGACTCGTGGACAACGCTTCTGTGATGTCATAAAGACGAACATGGCAATGGGTCTAATATAGGAGAACTAGTTATGTTACCCATGGCAGACCATCCAATACCAGCTGCCACTGTACGGATAGGGGTTAGCTGGATTGGGATGAGATGTATAAAAACTTACCGGTACAATAGCGCAAGTCATTGCTTTATTTACTGTTTTTGCTTTTTTACCTGTTTACAGGCAAATCTTTCTATTTGATATTTTCAAACCTGTATAATTCTGTATCCTCATACGTGAGATAATGTGATGTATCTATTGTCAGCTCCTTGTAGGAATGTCTCCTCCTCTCTTCCCGGTAACACGGATCACCCGTGATGGGCACAGACCATTGCTGTAGTCGGAATTATTTCATATAGCTTCAGAATAAATGTTAAATAATATTGTATTTTTTCCATATAATTGGCTCAGATCACTTTTTTTAATTTGTCTGTAATTCTAAGTAGTGATAAAAAAATAAATAACCCCAAGTGTGAACCTGGTGTAGAACATACAAATTGTCCAGAGTCTCTCCTGGGCCATGTTCACACGTGCAGAAGTGCTGCATTGTTTCCATAGGTATTCGCACTAAAGCAATCAAAACTTTTTATTGTATTTTTTTGTGGCAGTTTTTTCGAATGCATTTTTTTTAGTAGAGGAATGCTTCAGTTCCACAATTGGAGACTTCATTGGAATTTTGCATGCGTTTTTTATGCTCTCCATATAATATAGTGGAAAATATTAAACAAAAGCATCAAAAAGTTCACACTTCTGCTGCACCATTAGCCCCTGTATGTAGTACAGCTTAGGCCTCTTTCACACTTCAGTTTTTTGCATCAGTTCAAATCCGCCAAAAAGGCAGACAAGCGGATCCGTTCTGAACTGATGTGAACGGATGGCACAGGATCCTGAAAATGAGGAAATTTAAAGGAAATGCTGGTCGGGAAGGAGAGAGAGAGAGAGAGAGTTTTGTTGCAAGCTCCGTTTTGAAATCTTTGAGGATGGTGACGGACAGCAACTTTTGGCGGATCCTCAAAAAAAAAACAGATGAAACGGACAGCCATCCGTCACAATCCGCCATTAATGCAAGTCAATGGGGAAAAAACGGATCCTCCAAAAAAAATTGAGGATCCGTTTTTGTCAAAACCTGACGGATTGTGACTGATTGCAAAAAACTGAAGTGTGAAAGGGGCCTTAGGGAGCGATAAATGAAGTGAAAAGAAAAGTAAAACAACAAAAAAAGATTTAAACAAATCTGAAAAAAAACTCATAAAAGTTCAATTTTCCTCCATTGAAAATGAACATAAAAAAAAATGTCAAGTGATATCGCCACATCCAGCAAAGTCCGAGCTATCAAAATATAAAAATAATTAACCCAATTGGTAAACACAAAAAATTTAAAAACGCCAACATTGCGGTATTTTTTGGTCGCTGAATACGTAACAAGCAACTAAAATGTCATATCTATCCCAAAGTAATATCCATAATAACGTCTCGCCTTATGAAAAAATAATCCCTCTCATAGCTCTATTGAACGAAAAAGTAAAACTACGGGTCTCGGAAAATGGCAACACAAACTCCAACATATTTTTTATTTCAAAGTCTTGATTTTTTTTCTACCACTAAAATAATTTAAAAATCTGGGCACGTTTAGTATCTCTGTAATCATACTGATGAGGAGAATCATATTACATGGTCATTTTTACCACATAATGTACGCCGTAAACATAATTAAGGTCAGAATTGCGTTTTTTTTCACAATTTTCCCATTTCCCTGTACATTGTGTGTCAGGATAAGTCACAACCACTGCCACCAATATTTCTTGAACACCACTTGCTCACGACACACCTGCCCTGGGATGTTACTATAAAGGTGAACCTCCCATATTCTTTTGTCCACTCACCTAAGCGCACCCCGCAGACAGTTCTCACATCCACATCACACTGTTTGCTGCTATCGGTCACTGTTTTGATAGGCCAGTGAGACACCTGCGCTGGGTCACACACTAGCACACATGCCACCCAGCTTTTCTGAGCCCCTGATAGGTGCTCTTCTTTTACTTTTGTATACACATACAGCAAAACACAACCAAGGTATACTCGCCGTCCTCAGGGTTTGGGGGACGTTTAGCGCAGAAAAGAACAAACTTATTAAAATTTAGATTTAAAGGGATCCTGTCAGCAGGATTGTGAACAGTAAAGTACAGACAGTGTCAGGTCTACGCTGTTATACTGATTAAAATGAGGTGACCTGGGTGATGAAATGCATCTTGTGGTTGTTGTGTAATCTGTATTTGTAAATTTCAGTTATTGAGATTCTGTTGCTCCGGGTGTTTGTGGGGTTACAAAAAAAAGGTTTGCATTCATCAAAATGGTGCCTGTGCTGTAGTATAATACATGACTAATATCAATATGTAGACATGTGTAAGGGGTTGAGAGTCTTACCCCTTTAAACCCCCATGTTGCTGTTGTACTTGTATATATATTTATATATATGTTATACCATTGTTGCGCATTATCGTATATTTCATGTTGCTGTATTATTTATATAGCATAAGCTATGTTTCTGCACCTTGTACTTGGTAGGGACAGTGCAGTCTGGGCTATGGTCACTAGATGGGGCACTGAGCTCATTGCACAGTAGATGTAGCTGTAGGACATATAGGAGTTAACTGTAGGAGGGGATAGCTGGAGAATAAGCCAGGATGGTCTTCCAGTTTCAGGCAGTCAGAGGCCTGACCCCTTTGTGCTCGGGTGGGCTATATGCCTGAGCTGCCTAACTACCCCGTGATGTTAAAGCTGATGCCCAGCCATCTAGAGAAGAACACGGTACTGCAGAATCAGCAATAAAGTGGAAAAGAGTGTAAGTAAACAGAGGAAGATTGAAGGTTACCGTAAAAGGGTACGGGCAGGTCACTCCAGAATGTGGTGGAAAGCTACGTGGGCTGAATCTCTGATGTCCGGGGCGAAACATGCTGGAGAGCGCTTCACCGTGGTGACGCTATACAGGGAGGACACTGAGGAGCCATCTGAGACGCTTCGTCAAACGGAAACACTGCAAGGAACAGTGAAGGGAAAGATGAAGTAATGTGCTGTCTTTACTGTGATGAAAATGCTGGAAACTATGTGGATGTGCTGTGTCCTGAAGAAAATAAATTTGCTCAGTTAAGAGTTGCCCTGGACTGTGTCTCTATTCATTGGGATCAAGGATCAGCATCAAGTCGGCGTAGCAAAGGGGACGCTGACGGCACGGTGAGTATTCACCGTACCATGCAAGAGAAGAGGTACCGTTTTCCTGTAGAGGGAGGTCAGGGTATACAATGCCCGAACCCGAAATACTCAGCCACGACTACTGCCCTGGCTGACCTTTACACATAAAGTGTAGAAGTCGGGGGGGAAAGTGGGGAATGTGGTCTAGAAGTGATCAAGTATAGTGTGTTATTTTCTGCAGCAAACGTGTCCTGGCTGGAAGAGGAAGAAAAGCGAAGATGAATCGCTACAAATACAGAGGTCACTGGTAAGTCAGTGATTTACCTGGACACTTACATTATATAGTATATACAGAGCTCCTGTGTATAATGTCACTGGTGATCCTTGTATTACCTGTACGCTGACTATATGCAGAGCTCCTGTGTATAATGTTACTGGTGAGTCACTGTATTACCTGTACACTATACACTATATACAGAACTCCTGTGTATGTCTCCAGTGATCATTCTATTACTTGTACACTGACATTATATATACAGACAGGTAGCGTCGGACTGATTCTCCGGTGGGCCCTGGCATCTGGTGGGCCCTGGCACCTCTACTGGTATACAGGGACAGCAGTTGCCTAGGGCCCCCACTGCTCCAGGGGCCCCCAGCCAGTGCCACACAGCTGCTATGGGGGCCCTGCCAGCGGAGCAGCAGCGGGTGTCAGGAGGCAGGAGCCACTGTCCCCACTACTAAAGAGAAATGAATATTCATTCACTCTCGGCCTTCACTCACCCCGGGGCCCCGCTCCCCAACCTAGGCAGCCGGCGCCGCGCTCAATTGCAGTGGAAGAGAGAGCATCTCTCTCCCATCAGTCCCCTCTGCTCCTGACTCACAGCCGATGCGCGATGACGTCACTTCATCGCGCACCCGCTGTGTGTCTGGCAGACGGGTCAGCTGCTGACACTGAAGCCGTCATCAGCGTGGGAGCAGGAGGAGAGGTGAGTATTGTGGTTTGTTTTTTATATATCTCTATATCTATCTATATCTATCTCTATATCTATCTGTCTCTATATCTATATATCTCTATATCTATCTATTTCTATCTGTATATCTATATCTCTATCTCTATATCTATCTGTCTCTATCTTAGATATAGAGATAGATATAGATAGATAGATAGATATAGAGGTAGATATAGATAGATATAAATAGTCTATATCCATCTATCTCTATACCTATCTATATCTATCTCTATCTATTATCTTTATATCTATCCATCTATATATCATCTATCCATAGATCTATCTATTTATCCCCTATCTATCTATCTATATACAGTACCTATCTATAGCTATCACTATCTATTATCTTTATATCTATCTATCTATCTATCTATCTTTCTATCTATCTATCCATATATCTATTTATCCCCTATCTATCTATTTATCTATCTATATCTATCTAGGTCTATCTATCTCTATAGCTACCTATATCTTTCACTATCTATTATCTTTATATCTTTATATCTATCTGTCTATCCATAGATCTATCTATCTATTATCTATCTATACATCTAATTATCACATATCTATCTATCTAGTGTTATACCCTATGAGGGGGCAGCATTATACCCTATGAGGGGGTGCATTATACCCTATGAGGGGGGAGAAGCATTATACCCTATGAGGGGGCAGCCTTATACCCTATGAGGGGGTGCAATATACCTTATCTTCCAACAAAATTAATTCTAAGTCCTCCATTTTGTTGGCGAGGCTTCTGGCATTTGTATACATGCACTTTATGTATGTCTGTACCTCTATTTCTTAAATTATTAACTGTTCTAACCTCACCCCCCATGCCACTACCACCTCCAATTTCATTATTTGTGCCCAGGTCTCTATCTACACAGTCTTCCCCTCTTATAAAATGAATACCCTCCCCTAGTTCCAAGTTTAAACACTCCTCCACCCTTCTAGCCATTTTTTTCCCCAGCACAGCTGCACCCTCCCCATTGAGGTGCAGCCCGTCCCTAGCGTAGAACCTGTAGCCAACTGAGAAGTCGGCCCAGTTCTCCAGGAACCCAAACCCCTCCTTCCTACACTAATTCTTGAACCACTTATTAACTTCCCTAATCTCCTCTCTGGCGTGGCACGTGGTACAGGAAATATTTCCAAAAATACCACCTTGGAAGTCCTTGCCTTAAGATTGCAGCCTAATTCCCTGAAATCATCTTTAAGGACCTTCCACCTACCTCTGTGTCATTTGTACCAATGTGCACCATGACCGCTGGATCCTCACCAGCCCCTCCCAGTAATCTGTCAACCCGGTCAGCGATGTGTCAGACTTGCGCGCCAGATAGGCAGCACACCGTTCGACGATCCCTTTCTTTGTGACAGATTGCCCTATCTGTTCCCCTAATAATTGAGTCCCCCACTACCAGCACCTGTCTGGCCTGCCCTGCTCTCCTATTTCTCCCCTTACTGGAGCATATACTCCTCTGGCTTTCAGAGGACATGCCTTGCTGCAGCAGTGCTACCCCTGCACTGACACTCCCCTCATCTGCCAACTTGGCAAACTTATTGGGTTGTGCCAGATCAGGACTAGCCTCCCTGGCACTCTTCTGTCTACCCCACCTTCTAACTGTCACCCATCTTACTGCTTCACTGTCCTGCAGCTCCAACCTAGCATCCCCCCCTCATCTATCTCATTGAGCGTCTGCTCAGTGAGTAGAAGTCTCCTTTCCATATTGTCTATTGATCTCAGTGTTGCCAGCTGCACATTTAAATCCAGTATCTGGGCTTCCAAATGCACAATGTGCTCACATCTCGCACAGCAGTATGCACCCTCGACTGGCTGGTCAAGGATTGCGTACATGCGTCAAGACGTACACTGGATGGCATTGGCAATAGTGGAGCACATTCCTAATGGGGATTGCACCAGACAGAAAAGCTAAGTAAAAATAAATAAAAAGTATTAATAAAATATAACAGCAATTCAGTAATACCTCCTTTGCAAACTCCCTGAATCCAAAGTCACTGAATCACAAGTTACACACTTACCACCGTTCGCACTGACGCTCAGGTCACACTCAGCTCGCTTACACTCGCTCAGGCAGAAGATTTAAAGAGATTTTTTTTCCCTTCACCAGCAAACCACCCTGCTGCTCATTGCACTTCCAAAAGCTCCTGTGTATAATTTCACTGGTGGTCACTGTATTACACTGACACTGTATGCAGATCTTCTGTGTATAAATATCAGGATCCTGTCAGCGTCGGCGAACTGCCATGGCTGAGCAGCGTGACTCACCCCTACTGCGGGAGGGCCCGGGGTCCGATACTGCAGGGAAAGTTGAGGCAGACGGGACCTGCGATGCTGAAGGTAGTAAGAAGTACAAGGACCTACGATCATGTGACCACAGGGGGCGGGGCTTAGTGTCCCACTTCTGAAGATGATTGTAGGACTCTACTACAGGAATCCTGGAGTAGAGGCGAGGGGAACTCAGGTCAGACAAACGGGCGGTCATACATGGAGAGGGCGGCGCGATACCAGAGGGGCGAGCAGAGAGTAGTCAGAACGTAAGCAATGAGTCATACATGGAGATAGCTGCACAGTACAAGAGGGGCAATCAGAGAATAGTCAGGTCATAGGCAATGAGTCATACACAGAGATAGCAACGCAGTACAAGAGGGACAGGCAGAACTCGTAACAGGGACAGAACCAGATCAAAACCAAACAAGCATAAAGTATTACAGTCACAAAGCACACCAGGGTCACACACACTCGGCCAAGGTTCTGAGTATAAACGATGAGGAATGAGCCCACAATGAGGCTTTAAAAAGCCTCCCAGAATCTCAGAGTGAGGCCATCCACATTAACCTCTGAACTACCTAATCCCACAAGCTGAGCAAACCTTGACAATAATGTTGCCAGTGATCACTGAGCTCCTGTGTATAATGTCACTGGTAATCACTATATTACCTGTACACTGACACTATATACAGAGGTACTGTGTATAATGTCACTGGTGGTAATAACAGTGTTGTTATTATTGTGGTTTGTATTCATAATCAGTACTGTAGTATTCCATCAATAAGTGGTGGTAATTTGTGGACTGTTCACAGTGTGGAAGTATTTCTCCGTGTATGAATTATTATTTGGTCCCTATATGCTGGTAATATGTCATATTATTCGGTCACTATGTGGTGGTAATATGTGGTCTGGTCATGGTGTGGTTGTATTTGTGCCTTTTATGTGATATGATGCGGGTACTATGTGGTCTGGTCATGGTGTGGTGGTATTTCTCCCCTGTATGTGGTATTATTGGTCTTGGTACAGTGGATTGTGTTGTGTTTGACGGTCATTAGTCTTCTCTGATATTAATTAGGAGAATATTCTTTATTTCCATTAGAGATTAAATACTTTGTAAACAGCGGCAGAGATGCACTTACAGGGGTTTCCTGTGGAAAAACGTAATCTCCTATTCACAGGACAAGTGATAACGTATTGATTGGGGGGGTCTAACTACTTGGACCCATTCAGCAAAATGTGGAACTTTTTATCCCCATTAGACTGGAGTGGCATGTCCGACTTGACCACTGATCCATTCATTCCCTCAGTGGCTGCACTTGTATTTTTATAGAAGCTCCAAAGAGAATGAATGAAGCTTCGGTCAGATATCTAACCTGCTGCTCCATTTTAAAATGGGGATAAGTGTCCTATCAACGATAAAACTTTCTCATTCTTCCGGTCGGTGCAGTTTCTAATAGTCGGACGTATGCGATCAGCTATCCTATAGAGCCCATGGATCGGTGATAAATTGTTTTAACCAAAGAACCACATTAATGTAAACTACCGTAATTATACATCCCAGTTATGGGGATGCACAGTAGATGTACAGGAGCCGCCTGTGTTTTACAGCCGATGCTCCACTATAAAGGGGATAACGACTGACAGATATTAGCATATAGCTGTAGGATGGGGCCCTAGAGTCCATTCCCCTGGTGGGCCCCAGACACCCCAGTTCGACCCTGAATATACATCATTGTGGATTATCAGATACCGGATTTAGGGAAATTTCTCTGTAATATGGAAGGCAATGACATGAATAGATAGCAAAATCTGGTTTGTCTACAATCTTTTTTATTTGTTAGGTTCTTTCCTGTTACAGCACTTCTGTCCTGTAGTATAAACCTTCTCTCACACTAGTGCTAGCACTAAACCTTGGTTTGCCTTCTTCTAAAGTCTCTGTTGTCCCCGCAGACTTAGAGATTTCCAGCATTACTCCATGCAGCCATAAGGACCTTCTCTCTTTACTCCTTGGGTTTCCGCTGTCCTAGCAGGAAGTGAGAAACGTTCTCGTAAATCACAAGGATGGTACAGCAGGCGGGGTCGCTCAAAATAACTTGGGGGCAATTTTCTTTAGAAGTCCGTATATACTCGTGTATAAGCCGACCCATGTATAAGCCGACCACCCTAATTTTGTCACAAAAAACTGGGAAAACTTATTGACTCGCCTATAAACCTAGGGTGGAAAATGCCGAAGCTACTGGTAAATTTCAAAAATAAAATGGGCCCCATAAGATGCTCCATAAAGTTCATGATGGCCCCATATAATGCTCCATAAAGTTCATGATGGGTTCCATAAGATGCTCCATACAAAAATATGCCTAATAATGCTGCACAGTGAATAATGGTAGCCCTATAACATGGTCCATAATAACATATGCCCCATATAATGCTGCACAGTGATTGGTGGCCCCTTATAATGCTGCATGGAGAGTGGACCCTTATAATGCTGCACAATGATTAGTGGCCCCTTATAATGCTGCACAGTGATTAGTGGCCCCTTATAATGCTGCACAGTGATTAGTGGCCCCTTATAATGCTGCACATTGATTAGTGGCCCCTTACAATGCTGCACGGTGATTAGTGGCCACTTATAATGCTGCACAGTGATTAGTGGCCCCTTGAAATGCAGTGATTAGTGGCCCCTTATGCTGCACGGTGATTAGTGGCCCTTTGTAATGCTGCACAGTGATTAGTGGCCCCGTATAATGCTGCACAGTGATGAGAGGCCCCCTTATAATGCTGCACAGTGATGAGTGGCCTCTTATAATGCAGCACAGTGATGAGTGGTCCCATATAATGCTGCACAGTGATTACTGGCCCTATATAATGCTGCACAGTGATTACTGGCCCCATATAATGCTGCACAGTGATTAGTGGCCCCTTGTAATGCTGCACAGTGATTAGTGGCCCCTTGTAATGCTGCACAGTGATTAGTGGCCCCTTGTAATGCTGCACAGTTATTAGTGGCCCCTTGTAATGCTGCACAGTGATGAGTGGCCCCTTGTAATGCTGCACAGTGATGAGTGGCCCCTTATAATGCTGCACAGTGATTAGTGGCCCCTTGAAATGCTGCAGTGATTAGTGGCTCCTTATTATGCTGCACGGTGATTAGTGGCCCCTTATTATGCTGCACGGTGATGAGTGGCCCCTTATAATGCTGCAAGGTGATGAGTGGCCCCTTATAATGCTGCACAGTGATGAGTGGCCCCTTATAATGCTGCACAGTGATGAGTGGCCCCTTATAATGCTGCACAGTGATGAGTGGCCCCTTATAATGCTGCACAGTGATGAGTGGCCCCTTGTATTGCTGCACAGTGATTAGTGGCCCCTTACAATGCTGCTGCCGCAGCCTCAATTAAAAAAATGAAAAAAAAAACTATATACTCACCTTGTCACTGCTGCAGCTGCTGCTCCTCAGCGTTGCTGGCTCTGCAGTGACTGTTCAGGCAGAGGGCGCCTGCTAACTACGTCATGGCACCCTCTGACCTTAACGTCACTGCCAGAGGAAGCAAGACAGCAGAGCGATGCGCAGCGGTGGAATGGGGCACAGGTGAATATGGCTCCCCCCGTTATACTCACCTCTCCTGGCATGTCTCTGCAGCCCCCCGTGCTTGTTCCATCTTCTCAGTGCTGTTCTTCCTGCTTTCTGCGGTCACGTGGTGCCGCTCATTACATATGTGCATATTAATGAGGGTAATGAGCGTACCACGTGACCGCTGAAAGCAGGAAGAACAGCGCCGAGAAGATGGAATAAGCACGGGGGGCTGCAGAAACATGCCAGGAGAGGTGAGTATGATCTCCGACACCCCCCCCCGCTCCCCCTCCCTGGCCGACCCCCGGTATATGACTCGCGTATAAGCCGAGAGGGGGACTTTCAGCCCCAAAAAATTGGCTGAAAATCTCGACTTATACGCGAGTATATACTGTAAGCCTTTTTTGTCCTTTAAGACAGAAGAAACAAAACTATTAACTCTTCTTATAAGGTCTGACTGTGAGCTCGGACCCTCCCCAGCTATTTGTTAGGGCACTCCAGGCTAAGGGGTTGTACTGCTATGCTCTGTTATTGCAGACTTCATCATCCCAATCATAGTTCATCATCAGCACATCAGCCCCATCATAGTCCATCATCAGCACATCAACCCCATCATAGTCCATCATCAGCACATCAGCCCCATCATAGTCCATCATCAGCACATCAGCCCCATCATAGTCCATCATCAGCATATCAGCCCCATCATTGTCCCATAATGAAAGAAGTGTTGTTGCGCATTCTTAACAGCCGCTTGTTCCAGACACCCTGTTCTTAGGATTGGTGGGGGTCCTGGCAGTGAAACACCCGTAATCAGCAAGTTATGATCTACCAATGGCTAGGGGATAACTTGCTGAGGAGGCAGAAGTTGGGGACTACTGTTTTTAAAGACCGCAATACCTATATCAGGAGCTGTAAAGAAATATATGTTTCTAAGCTTTATCTTGAGTCCATTTTCCTTGTCGATAATTCTTAGATAATTCTGGGAAAAAAAGTATTTTAATACATATAACAAACTTAAATTGTCTTTGGAGAATAAAGTCTATCGGCGGTCAGTGCAGTGTACTACATTAGTTTGTGGGACAGAACATGTTGATAAAGGGTCGGTCTCATCACTGCACTCACCGTCCATAAGCTTTATTAGGGTAGATATCCACAGAATATGGATATAGTAGATGTATACCCCCTCTCAGGAATCCTTCCCTCATATTAGCTATGATGACTACATTCCACTGCAAACAGCAGAAGAAACTTGAGGCGCACTATTTACAAGAGGAGTTTTCCCATACATTTATGTGTTATCCATAAAATATTCTATAAATGTCTGATAGGCAGAGGTCCCGGACGTGAAACCCGCATCTGTCTACAGACCTGGGGAACTATGAATGTACAGATGGCCATTCACTATTGGGGAGGTTCCTATAAGATCTGAGTACTCAGCCTTGTGTTTGGTTATTTTCATAGACCTTGACATGAGCGGCAGGGTACATATGAAACCAGTGCTCCACCCAATTCTTCCTGAAGCAATTTTGTGGCTGATTCAAGACCCCTGTACTATTGATTTGAGGGTTCCTAAATGGTTGGAGACCCACACCAGTCTAATGTATTTGAGATGTTGTACCCTCTTAACGAAAGATCAGAGGAAAATACCTTCAACAAAACTGCTGGTTGGGTCGGATGTGGTATTCTGAGCCACTTGGTTTGTTGTCTCACATGTTTATGCTTAAAGTTCTTAATGGTTTGTTCTTGTTGAGTTTATGGGACCTTTGTCTATACTGTACTGTTCCTTTTTCATTTTTTTAGATAAGCATTCCATACTGTTAGGTGAAGAACTGGTGCTACCCTTCTTCACATTGAGGCATCATCCTACCATTGTGATCAGAAGCCCTATAACCCGGCTTCATTGTTAGGATGCAGGATTTATATAAATTAGCTCTACTGGGGTCTTAAAAGTGCAGGCATTGAGGAAGAAGTACAAAATCAGCAGGCAAATGAGTAGTCAGAAACAAGCAAAGGTCAGGGCAGGCAGCAGTGCAGAAACATAACCGGAAACAAGCAGAGGTCAGGGCAGGCAGCAGTGCAAAAACATAACCGGAAACAACCATAAAACCAAAGAAAAAAAACGACCCACAGTCCATATAGTGCAGAATAATATACATTTTTATTAGTATCACAGATTAATAACCGGAAACAAGCAGAGGTCAGGGCAGGCGGCAGTGCAGAAGCATAATCCATTGAGCAAGCTGAGGTCAGGGCAGGCGGCAGTGCAGAAACATAATCCATTGAGCAAGCTGAGGTCAGGGCAGGCGGCAGTTCAAAAACATAATCCATTGAGCAAGCAGAGGTCAGGCAGGCGGCAGTGCAGAAACATAATCCATTGAGCAAGCAGAGGTCAGGGCAGGCGTCAGTTCAAAAACATAATCCATTGAGCAAGCAGAGGTCAGGGCAGGCGGCAGTTCAAAAACATAATCCACTGAGCAAGCAGAGGTCAAGGCAGGCGGCAGTGCAGAAACATAATCCATTGAGCAAGCAGAGGTCAGGGTAGGCGGCAGTTCAAAAACATAATCCATTGAGCAAGCAGAGGTGAAGGCAGGCGGCAGTGCAGAAACAATCCATTGAGCAAGCAGAGGTCAGGCAGGCGGCAGTTCAAAAACATAATCCATTGAGCAAGCAAAGGTCAGGGCAGGCGGCAGTGTAGATGCATAACTTTAAACAAGCAGAGGTCAGGGCAGGCGGCAGTATAGAAACATGATCCATTGATCAAGCCATAGTCAAAACCGGAAAATCTGTCTAAGAAGCAGCTGTGCAGAAGATGGTATGTGCTTGCTGCAAGCAACTCGCCACTACATTTTCCGCCGGCTAAATCAAAGTGCCGCGGAATTCTCTTCTCGGGAGAATGATCTTCCTAGGACTTGGAAGGAAACCCAAATCTCTCTTGTAGGCACGTTGTACATCCTGTGGGCTCATCAGCATTACTTGCATGATCTTTCCAGTGGTATAGCTGACTGGCAGGTGTGGTGTAGGATTGTAGCCTTGTTTAGCAGTCACCTTAATACGCGGTTGATGGTCGTAAGGCATACTGAGGAGTATACGTGCTTGAGAGGGAGTTAGCTCCATCCAGGTGCATGGGGATGGGCTCCTGGGCAATGTGGCTGTTGTCTCTTCCTCATCTACTGTTCTGGTGAGTATCAGGCGTTCCTTCATACCCTCTGGCTCTGCGCTGATGTTTGCTGCAGGTTGTACGAATCGGCCTATTTCGGGCATTGTAGGATATGGTGGTGGACTTTTCAGTCTGGAATATCGGTCCTTTGCCTTTTCTGGTGTTTTGAACAGGCATTTAATAATTGACACGATATAATAAAGCACTGCCATCACATACCCCGTGAAGCCAGTTGGCCTTTGGTGGTGTTCAGGCCTCTGACTGTATAGGGATGTCCTGGCATGTGGGAGACGTCTCCGTGGTTGGAACTTTCCTCCAGCTACGGGTGCAGCCATTAGGCTGCCTTCCCCTCCACACACACAAAAGTGTGTGCGGATGGTAGAAAACACTCCCAAAAAAAAGAAATAAAAGTAAAAAAAATAAACAAAACAAGTAAAAAGTGATTTACAAGTCGCTCTGGGTTAGTGTTCAGCTCTCCTCTCTATCTCTGCTTGCCTCGCACTGACCGTTCTTGCGGAACATTCCATGACTCGTGGACAACGCTTCTGTGATGTCATAAAGACGAACATGGCAATGGGTCTAATATAGGAGAACTAGTTATGTTACCCATGGCAGACCATCCAATACCAGCTGCCACTGTACGGATAGGGGTTAGCTGGATTGGGATGAGATGTATAAAAACTTACCGGTACAATAGCGCAAGTCATTGCTTTATTTACTGTTTTTGCTTTTTTACCTGTTTACAGGCAAATCTTTCTATTTGATATTTTCAAACCTGTATAATTCTGTATCCTCATATGTGAGATAATGTGATGTATCTATTGTCAGCTCCTTGTAGGAATGTCTCCTCCTCTCTTCCCGGTAACACGGATCACCCGTGATGGGCACAGACCATTGCTGTAGTCGGAATTATTTCATATAGCTTCAGAATAAATGTTAAATAATATTGTATTTTTTCCATATAATTGGCTCAGATCACTTTTTTTAATTTGTCTGTAATTCTAAGTAGTGATAAAAAAATAAATAACCCCAAGTGTGAACCTGGTGTAGAACGTACAAATTGTCCAGAGTCTCTCCTGGGCCATGTTCACACGTGCAGAAGTGCTGCATTGTTTCCATAGGTATTCGCACTAAAGCAATCAAAACTTTTTATTGTATTTTTTTGTGGCAGTTTTTTCGAATGCATTTTTTTTAGTAGAGGAATGCTTCAGTTCCACAATTGGAGACTTCATTGGAATTTTGCATGCGTTTTTTATGCTCTCCATATAATATAGTGGAAAATATTAAACAAAAGCATCAAAAAGTTCACACTTCTGCTGCACCATTAGCCCCTGTATGTAGTACAGCTTAGGCCTCTTTCACACTTCAGTTTTTTGCATCAGTTCAAATCCGCCAAAAAGGCAGACAAGCGGATCCGTTCTGAACTGATGTGAACGGATGGCACAGGATCCTGAAAATGAGGAAATTTAAAGGAAATGCTGGTCGGGAAGGAGAGAGAGAGAGAGTTTGTTGCAAGCTCCGTTTTGAAATCTTTGAGGATGGTGACGGACAGCAACTTTTGGCGGATCCTCAAAAAAAAAACGGATGAAACGGACAGCCATCCGTCACAATCCGCCATTAATGCAAGTCAATGGGGAAAAAACGGATCCTCCAAAAAAAATTGAGGATCCGTTTTTGTCAAAACCTGACGGATTGTGACTGATTGCAAAAAACTGAAGTGTGAAAGGGGCCTTAGGGAGCGATAAATGAAGTGAAAAGAAAAGTAAAACAACAAAAAAAGATTTAAACAAATCTGAAAAAAAACTCATAAAAGTTCAATTTTCCTCCATTGAAAATGAACATAAAAAAAAATGTCAAGTGATATCGCCACATCCAGCAAAGTCCGAGCTATCAAAATATAAAAATAATTAACCCAATTGGTAAACACAAAAAATTTAAAAACGCCAACATTGCGGTATTTTTTGGTCGCTGCAATACCACTTAAAATACGTAACAAGCAACTAAAATGTCATATGTATCCCAAAGTAATATCCATAATAACGTCTCGCCTTATGAAAAAATAATCCCTCTCATAGCTCTATTGAACGAAAAAGTAAAACTACGGGTCTCGGAAAATGGCAACACAAACTCCAACATATTTTTTATTTCAAAGTCTTGATTTTTTTTCTACCACTAAAATAATTTAAAAATCTGGGCACGTTTAGTATCTCTGTAATCATACTGATGAGGAGAATCATATTACATGGTCATTTTTACCACATAATGTACGCCGTAAACATAATTAAGGTCAGAATTGCGTTTTTTTTCACAATTTTCCCATTTCCCTGTACATTGTGTGTCAGGATAAGTCACAACCACTGCCACCAATATTTCTTGAACACCACTTGCTCACGACACACCTGCCCTGGGATGTTACTATAAAGGTGAACCTCCCATATTCTGTTGTCCACTCACCTAAGCGCACCCCGCAGACAGTTCTCACATCCACATCACACTGTTTGCTGCTATCGGTCACTGTTTTGATAGGCCAGTGAGACACCTGCGCTGGGTCACACACTAGCACACATGCCACCCAGCTTTTCTGAGCCCCTGATAGGTGCTCTTCTTTTACTTTTGTATACACATACAGCAAAACACAACCAAGGTATACTCGCCGTCCTCAGGGTTTGGGGGACGTTTAGCGCAGAAAAGAACAAACTTATTAAAATTTAGATTTAAAGGGATCCTGTCAGCAGGATTGTGAACAGTAAAGTACAGACAGTGTCAGGTCTACGCTGTTATACTGATTAAAATGAGGTGACCTGGGTGATGAAATGCATCTTGTGGTTGTTGTGTAATCTGTATTTGTAAATTTCAGTTATTGAGATTCTGGTGCTCCGGGTGTTTGTGGGGTTACAAAAAAAAGGTTTGCATTCATCAAAATGGTGCCTGTGCTGTAGTATAATACATGACTAATATCAATATGTAGACATGTGTAAGGGGTTGAGAGTCTTACCCCTTTAAACCCCCATGTTGCTGTTGTACTTGTATATATATTTATATATATGTTATACCATTGTTGCGCATTATCGTATATTTCATGTTGCTGTATTATTTATATAGCATAAGCTATGTTTCTGCACCTTGTACTTGGTAGGGACAGTGCAGTCTGGGCTATGGTCACTAGATGGGGCACTGAGCTCATTGCACAGTAGATGTAGCTGTAGGACATATAGGAGTTAACTGTAGGAGGGGATAGCTGGAGAATAAGCCAGGATGGTCTTCCAGTTTCAGGCAGTCAGAGGCCTGACCCCTTTGTGCTCGGGTGGGCTATATGCCTGAGCTGCCTAACTACCCCGTGATGTTAAAGCTGATGCCCAGCCATCTAGAGAAGAACACGGTACTGCAGAATCAGCAATAAAGTGGAAAAGAGTGTAAGTAAACAGAGGAAGATTGAAGGTTACCGTAAAAGGGTACGGGCAGGTCACTCCAGAATGTGGTGGAAAGCTACGTGGGCTGAATCTCTGATGTCCGGGGCGAAACATGCTGGAGAGCGCTTCACCGTGGTGACGCTATACAGGGAGGACACTGAGGAGCCATCTGAGACGCTTCGTCAAACGGAAACACTGCAAGGAACAGTGAAGGGAAAGATGAAGTAATGTGCTGTCTTTACTGTGATGAAAATGCTGGAAACTATGTGGATGTGCTGTGTCCTGAAGAAAATAAATTTGCTCAGTTAAGAGTTGCCCTGGACTGTGTCTCTATTCATTGGGATCAAGGATCAGCATCAAGTCGGCGTAGCAAAGGGGACGCTGACGGCACGGTGAGTATTCACCGTACCATGCAAGAGAAGAGGTACCGTTTTCCTGTAGAGGGAGGTCAGGGTATACAATGCCCGAACCCGAAATACTCAGCCACGACTACTGCCCTGGCTGACCTTTACACATAAAGTGTAGAAGTCGGGGGGGAAAGTGGGGAATGTGGTCTAGAAGTGATCAAGTATAGTGTGTTATTTTCTGCAGCAAACGTGTCCTGGCTGGAAGAGGAAGAAAAGCGAAGATGAATCGCTACAAATACAGAGGTCACTGGTAAGTCAGTGATTTACCTGGACACTTACATTATATAGTATATACAGAGCTCCTGTGTATAATGTCACTGGTGATCCTTGTATTACCTGTACGCTGACTATATGCAGAGCTCCTGTGTATAATGTTACTGGTGAGTCACTGTATTACCTGTACACTATACACTATATACAGAACTCCTGTGTATGTCTCCAGTGATCATTCTATTACTTGTACACTGACATTATATATACAGACAGGTAGCGTCGGACTGATTCTCCGGTGGGCCCTGGCATCTGGTGGGCCCTGGCACCTCTACTGGTATACAGGGACAGCAGTTGCCTAGGGCCCCCACTGCTCCAGGGGCCCCCAGCCAGTGCCACACAGCTGCTATGGGGGCCCTGCCAGCGGAGCAGCAGCGGGTGTCAGGAGGCAGGAGCCACTGTCCCCACTACTAAAGAGAAATGAATATTCATTCACTCTCGGCCTTCACTCACCCCGGGGCCCCGCTCCCCAACCTAGGCAGCCGGCGCCGCGCTCAATTGCAGTGGAAGAGAGAGCATCTCTCTCCCATCAGTCCCCTCTGCTCCTGACTCACAGCCGATGCGCGATGACGTCACTTCATCGCGCACCCGCTGTGTGTCTGGCAGACGGGTCAGCTGCTGACACTGAAGCCGTCATCAGCGTGGGAGCAGGAGGAGAGGTGAGTATTGTGGTTTGTTTTTTATATATCTCTATATCTATCTATATCTATCTCTATATCTATCTGTCTCTATATCTATATATCTCTATATCTATCTATTTCTATCTGTATATCTATATCTCTATCTCTATATCTATCTGTCTCTATCTTAGATATAGAGATAGATATAGATAGATAGATAGATATAGAGGTAGATATAGATAGATATAAATAGTCTATATCCATCTATCTCTATATCTATCTATATCTATCTCTATCTATTATCTTTATATCTATCCATCTATATATCATCTATCCATAGATCTATCTATTTATCCCCTATCTATCTATCTATATACCTATCTATAGCTATCACTATCTATTATCTTTATATCTATCTATCTATCTATCTATCTTTCTATCTATCTATCCATATATCTATTTATCCCCTATCTATCTATTTATCTATCTATATCTATCTAGGTCTATCTATCTCTATAGCTACCTATATCTTTCACTATCTATTATCTTTATATCTTTATATCTATCTGTCTATCCATAGATCTATCTATCTATTATCTATCTATACATCTAATTATCACATATCTATCTATCTATCTATCTATCTATCTAGTGTTATACCCTATGAGGGGGCAGCATTATACCCTATGAGGGGGTGCATTATACCCTATGAGGGGGGAGAAGCATTATACCCTATGAGGGGGCAGCCTTATACCCTATGAGGGGGTGCAATATACCTTATCTTCCAACAAAATTAATTCTAAGTCCTCCATTTTGTTGGCGAGGCTTCTGGCATTTGTATACATGCACTTTATGTATGTCTGTACCTCTATTTCTTAAATTATTAACTGTTCTAACCTCACCCCCCATGCCACTACCACCCCCAATTTCATTATTTGTGCCCAGGTCTCTATCTACACAGTCTTCCCCTCTTATAAAATGAATACCCTCCCCTAGTTCCAAATTTAAACACTCCTCCACCCTTCTAGCCATTTTTTTCCCCAGCACAGCTGCACCCTCCCCATTGAGGTGCAGCCCGTCCCTAGCGTAGAACCTGTAGCCAACTGAGAAGTCGGCCCAGTTCTCCAGGAACCCAAACCCCTCCTTCCTACACTAATTCTTGAACCACTTATTAACTTCCCTAATCTCCTCTCTGGCGTGGCACGTGGTACAGGAAATATTTCCAAAAATACCACCTTGGAGGTCCTTGCCTTAAGATTGCAGCCTAATTCCCTGAAATCATCTTTAAGGACCTTCCACCTACCTCTGTGTCATTTGTACCAATGTGCACCATGACCGCTGGATCCTCACCAGCCCCTCCCAGTAATCTGTCAACCCGGTCAGCGATGTGTCAGACTTGCGCGCCAGATAGGCAGCACACCGTTCGACGATCCCTTTCTTTGTGACAGATTGCCCTATCTGTTCCCCTAATAATTGAGTCCCCCACTACCAGCACCTGTCTGGCCTGCCCTGCTCTCCTATTTCTCCCCTTACTGGAGCATATACTCCTCTGGCTTTCAGAGGACATGCCTTGCTGCAGCAGTGCTACCCCTGCACTGACACTCCCCTCATCTGCCAACTTGGCAAACTTATTGGGTTGTGCCAGATCAGGACTAGCCTCCCTGGCACTCTTCTGTCTACCCCACCTTCTAACTGTCACCCATCTTACTGCTTCACTGTCCTGCAGCTCCAACCTAGCATCCCCCCCTCATCTATCTCATTGAGCGTCTGCTCAGTGAGTAGAAGTCTCCTTTCCATATTGTCTATTGATCTCAGTGTTGCCAGCTGCACATTTAAATCCAGTATCTGGCCTTCCAAATGCACAATGTGCTCACATCTCGCACAGCAGTATGCACCCTCGACTGGCTGGTCAAGGATTGCGTACATGCGGCAAGACGTACACTGGATGGCATTGGCAATAGTGGAGCACATTCCTAATGGGGATTGCACCAGACAGAAAAGATAAGTAAAAATAAATAAAAAGTATTAATAAAATATAACAGCAATTCAGTAATACCTCCTTTGCAAACTCCCTGAATCCAAAGTCACTGAATCACAAGTCACACACTTACCACCGTTCGCACTTACGCTCAGGTCACACTCAGCTCGTTTACACTCGCTCAGGCAGAAGATTTAAAGAGATTTTTTTTCCCTTCACCAGCAAACCACCCTGCTGCTCAATGCACTTCCAAAAGCTCCTGTGTATAATTTCACTGGTGGTCACTGTATTACACTGACACTGTATGCAGATCTTCTGTGTATAAATATCAGGATCCTGTCAGCGTCGGCGAACTGCCACGGCTGAGCAGCGTGACTCACCCCTACTGCGGGAGGGCCCGGGGTCCGATACTGCAGGGAAAGTTGAGGCAGACGGGACCTGCGATGCTGAAGGTAGTAAGAAGTACAAGGACCTACGATCATGTGACCACAGGGGGCGGGGCTTAGTGTCCCACTTCTGAAGATGATTGTAGGACTCTACTACAGGAATCCTGGAGTAGAGGCGAGGGGAACTCAGGTCAGACAAACGGGCGGTCATACATGGAGAGGGCGGCGCGATACCAGAGGGGCGAGCAGAGAGTAGTCAGAACGTAAGCAATGAGTCATACATGGAGATAGCTGCACAGTACAAGAGGGGCAATCAGAGAATAGTCAGGTCATAGGCAATGAGTCATACACAGAGATAGCAACGCAGTACAAGAGGGACAGGCAGAACTCGTAACAGGGACAGAACCAGATCAAAACCAAACAAGCATAAAGTATTACAGTCACAAAGCACACCAGGGTCACACACACTCGGCCAAGGGTCTGAGTATAAACGATGAGGAATGAGCCCACAATGAGGCTTTAAAAAGCCTCCCAGAATCTCAGAGTGAGGCCATCCACATTAACCTCTGAACTACCTAATCCCACAAGCTGAGCAAACCTTGACAATAATGTTGCCAGTGATCACTGAGCTCCTGTGTATAATGTCACTGGTAATCACTGTATTACCTGTACACTGACACTATATACAGAGGTACTGTGTATAATGTCACTGGTGGTAATAACAGTGTTGTTATTATTGTGGTTTGTATTCATAATCAGTACTGTAGTATTCCATCAATAAGTGGTGGTAATTTGTGGACTGTTCACAGTGTGGAAGTATTTCTCCGTGTATGAATTATTATTTGGTCCCTATATGCTGGTAATATGTCATATTATTCGGTCACTATGTGGTGGTAATATGTGGTCTGGTCATGGTGTGGTTGTATTTGTGCCTTTTATGTGATATGATGCGGGTACTATGTGGTCTGGTCATGGTGTGGTGGTATTTCTCCCCTGTATGTGGTATTATTGGTCTTGGTACAGTGGATTGTGTTGTGTTTGACGGTCATTAGTCTTCTCTGATATTAATTAGGAGAATATTCTTTATTTCCATTAGAGATTAAATACTTTGTAAACAGCGGCAGAGATGCACTTACAGGGGTTTCCTGTGGAAAAACGTAATCTCCTATTCACAGGACAAGTGATAACGTATTGATTGGGGGGGTCTAACTACTTGGACCCATTCAGCAAAATGTGGAACTTTTTATCCCCATTAGACTGGAGTGGCATGTCCGACTTGACAACTGATCCATTCATTCCCTCAGTGGCTGCACTTGTATTTTTATAGAAGCTCCAAAGAGAATGAATGAAGCTTCGGTCAGATATCTAACCTGCTGCTCCATTTTAAAATGGGGATAAGTGTCCTATCAACGATAAAACTTTCTCATTCTTCCGGTCGGTGCAGTTTCTAATGGTCGGACGTATGCGATCAGCTATCCTATAGAGCCCATGGATCGGTGATAAATTGTTTTAACCAAAGAACCACATTAATGTAAACTACCGTAATTATACATCCCAGTTATGGGGGTGCACAGTAGATGTGCAGGAGCCGCCTGTGTTTTACAGCCGATGCTCCACTATAATGGGGATAACGACTGACAGATATTAGCATATAGCTGTAGGATGGGGCCCTAGAGTCCATTCCCCTGGTGGGCCCCAGACACCCCAGTTCGACCCTGAATATACATCATTGTGGATTATCAGATACCGGATTTAGGGAAATTTCTCTGTAATATGGAAGGCAATGACATGAATAGATAGCAAAATCTGGTTTGTCTACAATCTTTTTTATTTGTTAGGTTCTTTCCTGTTACAGCACTTCTGTCCTGTAGTATAAACCTTCTCTCACACTAGTGCTAGCACTAAACCTTGGTTTGCCTTCTTCTAAAGTCTCTGTTGTCCCCGCAGACTTAGAGATTTCCAGCATTACTCCATGCAGCCATAAGGACCTTCTCTCTTTACTCCTTGGGTTTCCGCTGTCCTAGCAGGAAGTGAGAAACGTTCTCGTAAATCACAAGGATGGTACAGCAGGCGGGGTCGCTCAAAATAACTTGGGGGCAATTTTCTTTAGAAGTCCGTATATACTCGCGTATAAGCCGACCCATGTATAAGCCGACCACCCTAATTTTGTCACAAAAAACTGGGAAAACTTATTGACTCGCCTATAAACCTAGGGTGGAAAATGCCGAAGCTACTGGTAAATTTCAAAAATAAAATGGGCCCCATAAGATGCTCCATAAAGTTCATGATGGCCCCATATAATGCTCCATAAAGTTCATGATGGGTTCCATAAGATGCTCCATACAAAAATATGCCTAATAATGCTGCACAATGAATAATGGTAGCCCTATTACATGGTCCATAATAACATATGCCCCATATAATGCTTCACAGTGATTGGTGGCCCCTTATAATGCTGCATGGAGAGTGGCCCCTTATAATGCTGCACAATGATTAGTGGCCCCTTATAATGCTGCACAGTGATTAGTGGCCCCTTATAATGCTGCACAGTGATTAGTGGCCCCTTATAATGCTGCACAGTGATTAGTGGCCCCTTATAATGCTGCACATTGATTAGTGGCCCCTTACAATGCTGCACGGTGATTAGTGGCCACTTATAATGCTGCACAGTGATTAGTGGCCCCTTGAAATGCTGCAGTGATTAGTGGCCCCTTATGCTGCACGGTGATTAGTGGCCCTTTGTAATGCTGCACAGTGATTAGTGGCCCCGTATAATGCTGCACAGTAATGAGAGGCCCCCTTATAATGCTGCACAGTAATGAGTGGCCTCTTATAATGCAGCACAGTGATGAGTGGCCCCATATAATGCTGCACAGTGATTACTGGCCCCATATAATGCTGCACAGTGATTACTGGCCCCATATAATGCTGCACAGTGATTAGTGGCCCCTTGTAATGCTGCACAGTGATTAGTGGCCCCTTGTAATGCTGCACAGTGATTAGTGGCCCCTTGTAATGCTGCACAGTTATTAGTGGCCCCTTGTAATGCTGCACAGTGATGAGTGGCCCCTTGTAATGCTGCACAGTGATGAGTGGCCCCTTATAATGCTGCACAGTGATTAGTGGCCCCTTGAAATGCTGCAGTGATTAGTGGCTCCTTATTATGCTGCACGGTGATTAGTGGCCCCTTATTATGCTGCACGGTGATGAGTGGCCCCTTATAATGCTGCAAGGTGATGAGTGGCCCCTTATAATGCTGCACAGTGATGAGTGGCCCCTTATAATGCTGCACAGTGATGAGTGGCCCCTTATAATGCTGCACAGTGATGAGTGGCCCCTTATAATGCTGCACAGTGATGAGTGGCCCCTTGTATTGCTGCACAGTGATTAGTGGCCCCTTACAATGCTGCTGCCGCAGCCTCAATTAAAAAAATGAAAAAAAAAACTATATACTCACCTTGTCACTGCTGCAGCTGCTGCTCCTCAGCGTTGCTGGCTCTGCAGTGACTGTTCAGGCAGAGGGCGCCTGCTAACTACGTCATGGCACCCTCTGACCTTAACGTCACTGCCAGAGGAAGCAAGACAGCAGAGCGATGCGCAGCGGTGGAATGGGGCACAGGTGAATATGGCTCCCCCCGTTATACTCACCTCTCCTGGCATGTCTCTGCAGCCCCCCGTGCTTGTTCCATCTTCTCAGTGCTGTTCTTCCTGCTTTCTGCGGTCACGTGGTGCCGCTCATTACATATGTGCATATTAATGAGGGTAATGAGCGTACCACGTGACCGCTGAAAGCAGGAAGAACAGCGCCGAGAAGATGGAATAAGCACGGGGGGCTGCAGAAACATGCCAGGAGAGGTGAGTATGATCTCCGACACCCCCCGCTCCCCCTCCCTGGCCGACCCCCGGTATATGACTCGCGTATAAGCAGAGAGGGGGACTTTCAGCCCCAAAAAATGGGCTGAAAATCTCGACTTATACGCGAGTATATACTGTAAGCCTTTTTTGTCCTTTAAGACAGAAGAAACAAAACTATTAACTCTTCTTCTAAGGTCTGACTGTGAGCTCGGACCCTCCCCAGCTATTTGTTAGGGCACTCCAGGCTAAGGGGTTGTACTGCTATGCTCTGTTATTGCAGACTTCATCATCCCAATCATAGTTCATCATCAGCACATCAGCCCCATCATAGTCCATCATCAGCACATCAACCCCATCATAGTCCATCATCAGCACATCAGCCCCATCATAGTCCATCATCAGCACATCAGCCCCATCATAGTCCATCATCAGCATATCAGCCCCATCATTGTCCCATAATGAAAGAAGTGTTGTTGCGCATTCTTAACAGCCGCTTGTTCCAGACACCCTGTTCTTAGGATTGGTGGGGGTCCTGGCAGTGAAACACCCGTAATCAGCAAGTTATGATCTACCAATGGCTAGGGGATAACTTGCTGAGGAGGCAGAAGTTGGGGACTACTGTTTTTAAAGACCGCAATACCTATATCAGGAGCTGTAAAGAAATATATGTTTCTAAGCTTTATCTTGAGTCCATTTTCCTTGTCGATAATTCTTAGATAATTCTGGGAAAAAAAGTATTTTAATACATATAACAAACTTAAATTGTCTTTGGAGAATAAAGTCTATCGGCGGTCAGTGCAGTGTACTACATTAGTTTGTGGGACAGAACATGTTGATAAAGGGTCGGTCTCATCACTGCACTCACCGTCCATAAGCTTTATTAGGGTAGATATCCACAGAATATGGATATAGTAGATGTATACCCCCTCTCAGGAATCCTTCCCTCATATTAGCTATGATGACTACATTCCACTGCAAACAGCAGAAGAAACTTGAGGCGCACTATTTACAAGAGGAGTTTTCCCATACATTTATGTGTTATCCATAAAATATTCTATAAATGTCTGATAGGCAGAGGTCCCGGACGTGAAACCCGCATCTGTCTACAGACCTGGGGAACTATGAATATACAGATGGCCATTCACTATTGGGGAGGTTCCTATAAGATCTGAGTACTCAGCCTTGTGTTTGGTTATTTTCATAGACCTTGACATGAGCGGCAGGGTACATATGAAACCAGTGCTCCACCCAATTCTTCCTGAAGCAATTTTGTGGCTGATTCAAGACCCCTGTACTATTGATTTGAGGGTTCCTAAATGGTTGGAGACCCACACCAGTCTAATGTATTTGAGATGTTGTACCCTCTTAACGAAAGATCAGAGGAAAATACCTTCAACAAAACTGCTGGTTGGGTCGGATGTGGTATTCTGAGCCACTTGGTTTGTTGTCTCATATGTTTATGCTTAAAGTTCTTAATGGTTTGTTCTTGTTGAGTTTATGGGACCTTTGTCTATACTGTACTGTTCCTTTTTCATTTTTTTAGATAAGCATTCCATACTGTTAGGTGAAGAACTGGTGCTACCCTTCTTCACATTGAGGCATCATCCTACCATTGTGATCAGAAGCCCTATAACCCGGCTTCATTGTTAGGATGCAGGATTTATATAAATTAGCTCTACTGGGGTCTTAAAAGTGCAGGCATTGAGGAAGAAGTACAAAATCAGCAGGCAAATGAGTAGTCAGAAACAAGCAAAGGTCAGGGCAGGCAGCAGTGCAGAAACATAACCGGAAACAAGCAGAGGTCAGGGCAGGCAGCAGTGCAAAAACATAACCGGAAACAACCATAAAACCAAAGAAAAAAAACGACCCACAGTCCATATAGTGCAGAATAATATACATTTTTATTAGTATCACAGATTAATAACCGGAAACAAGCAGAGGTCAGGGCAGGCGGCAGTGCAGAAGCATAATCCATTGAGCAAGCTGAGGTCAGGGCAGGCGGCAGTGCAGAAACATAATCCATTGAGCAAGCTGAGGTCAGGGCAGGCGGCAGTTCAAAAACATAATCCATTGAGCAAGCAGAGGTCAGGCAGGCGGCAGTGCAGAAACATAATCCATTGAGCAAGCAGAGGTCAGGGCAGGCGTCAGTTCAAAAACATAATCCATTGAGCAAGCAGAGGTCAGGGCAGGCGGCAGTTCAAAAACATAATCCACTGAGCAAGCAGAGGTCAAGGCAGGCGGCAGTGCAGAAACATAATCCATTGAGCAAGCAGAGGTCAGGGTAGGCGGCAGTTCAAAAACATAATCCATTGAGCAAGCAGAGGTCAAGGCAGGCGGCAGTGCAGAAACAATCCATTGAGCAAGCAGAGGTCAGGCAGGCGGCAGTTCAAAAACATAATCCATTGAGCAAGCAAAGGTCAGGGCAGGCGGCAGTGTAGATGCATAACTTTAAACAAGCAGAGGTCAGGGCAGGCGGCAGTATAGAAACATGATCCATTGATCAAGCCATAGTCAAAACCGGAAAATCTGTCTAAGAAGCAGCTGTGCAGAAGATGGTATGTGCTTGCTGCAAGCAACTCGCCACTACATTTTCCGCCGGCTAAATCAAAGTGCCGCGGAATTCTCTTCTCGGGAGAATGATCTTCCTAGGACTTGGAAGGAAACCCAAATCTCTCTTGTAGGCACGTTGTACATCCTGTGGGCTCATCAGCATTACTTGCATGATCTTTCCAGTGGTATAGCTGACTGGCAGGTGTGGTGTAGGATTGTAGCCTTGTTTAGCAGTCACCTTAATACGCGGTTGATGGTCGTAAGGCATACTGAGGAGTATACGTGCTTGAGAGGGAGTTAGCTCCATCCAGGTGCATGGGGATGGGCTCCTGGGCAATGTGGCTGTTGTCTCTTCCTCATCTACTGTTCTGGTGAGTATCAGGCGTTCCTTCATACCCTCTGGCTCTGCGCTGATGTTTGCTGCAGGTTGTACGAATCGGCCTATTTCGGGCATTGTAGGATATGGTGGTGGACTTTTCAGTCTGGAATATCGGTCCTTTGCCTTTTCTGGTGTTTTGAACAGGCATTTAATAATTGACACGATATAATAAAGCACTGCCATCACATACCCCGTGAAGCCAGTTGGCCTTTGGTGGTGTTCAGGCCTCTGACTGTATAGGGATGTCCTGGCATGTGGGAGACGTCTCCGTGGTTGGAACTTTCCTCCAGCTACGGGTGCAGCCATTAGGCTGCCTTCCCCTCCACACACACAAAAGTGTGTGCGGATGGTAGAAAACACTCCCAAAAAAAAGAAATAAAAGTAAAAAAAATAAACAAAACAAGTAAAAAGTGATTTACAATCGCTCTGGGTTAGTGTTCAGCTCTCCTCTCTATCTCTGCTTGCCTCGCACTGACCGTTCTTGCGGAACATTCCATGACTCGTGGACAACGCTTCTGTGATGTCATAAAGACGAACATGGCAATGGGTCTAATATAGGAGAACTAGTTATGTTACCCATGGCAGACCATCCAATACCAGCTGCCACTGTACGGATAGGGGTTAGCTGGATTGGGATGAGATGTATAAAAACTTACCGGTACAATAGCGCAAGTCATTGCTTTATTTACTGTTTTTGCTTTTTTACCTGTTTACAGGCAAATCTTTCTATTTGATATTTTCAAACCTGTATAATTCTGTATCCTCATACGTGAGATAATGTGATGTATCTATTGTCAGCTTCTTCCAGGAATGTCTCCTCCTCTCTTCCCGGTAACACGGATCACCCGTGATGGGCACAGACCATTGCTGTAGTCAGAATTATTTCATATAGCTTCAGAATAAATGTTAAATAATATTGTATTTTTTCCATATAATTGGCTCAGATCACTTTTTTTAATTTGTCTGTAATTCTAAGTAGTGATAAAAAAATAAATAACCCCAAGTGTGAACCTGGTGTAGAACGTACAAATTGTCCAGAGTCTCTCCTGGGCCATGTTCACACGTGCAGAAGTGCTGCATTGTTTCCATAGGTATTCGCACTAAAGCAATCAAAACTTTTTATTGTATTTTTTTGTGGCAGTTTTTTCGAATGCATTTTTTTTAGTAGAGGAATGCTTCAGTTCCACAATTGGAGACTTCATTGGAATTTTGCATGCGTTTTTTATGCTCTCCATATACTATAGTGGAAAATATTAAACAAAAGCATCAAAAAGTTCACACTTCTGCTGCACCATTAGCCCCTGTATGTAGTACAGCTTAGGCCTCTTTCACACTTCAGTTTTTTGCATCAGTTCAAATCCGCCAAAAAGGCAGACAAGCGGATCCGTTCTGAACTGATGTGAACGGATGGCACAGGATCCTGAAAATGAGGAAATTTAAAGGAAACGCTGGTCGGGAAGGAGAGAGAGAGAGAGTTTTGTTGCAAGCTCCGTTTTGAAATCTTTGAGGATGGTGACGGACAGCAACTTTTGGCGGATCCTCAAAAAAAAAACGGATGAAACGGACAGCCATCCGTCACAATCCGCCATTAATGCAAGTCAATGGGGAAAAAACGGATCCTCAAAAAAAAACTGAGGATCCGTTTTTGTCAAAACCTGACGGATTGTGACTGATTGCAAAAAACTGAAGTGTGAAAGGGGCCTTAGGGAGCGATAAATGAAGTGAAAAGAAAAGTAAAACAACAAAAAAAGATTTAAACAAATCTGAAAAAAAAACTCATAAAAGTTCAATTTTCCTCCATTGAAAATGAACATAAAAAAAAATGTCAAGTGATATCGCCACATCCAGCAAAGTCCGAGCTATCAAAATATAAAAATAATTAACCCAATTGGTAAACACAAAAAATTTAAAAACGCCAACATTGCGGTATTTTTTGGTCGCTGCAATACCACTTAAAATACGTAACAAGCAACTAAAATGTCATATGTATCCCAAAGTAATATCCATAATAACGTCTCGCCTTATGAAAAAATAATCCCTCTCATAGCTCTATTGAACGAAAAAGTAAAACTACGGGTCTCGGAAAATGGCAACACAAACTCCAACATATTTTTTATTTCAAAGTCTTGATTTTTTTTCTACCACTAAAATAATTTAAAAATCTGGGCACGTTTAGTATCTCTGTAATCATACTGATGAGGAGAATCATATTACATGGTCATTTTTACCACATAATGTACGCCGTAAACATAATTAAGGTCAGAATTGCGTTTTTTTTCACAATTTTCCCATTTCCCTGTACATTGTGTGTCAGGATAAGTCACAACCACTGCCACCAATATTTCTTGAACACCACTTGCTCACGACACACCTGCCCTGGGATGTTACTATAAAGGTGAACCTCCCATATTCTTTTGTCCACTCACCTAAGCGCACCCCGCAGACAGTTCTCACATCCACATCACACTGTTTGCTGCTATCGGTCACTGTTTTGATAGGCCAGTGAGACACCTGCGCTGGGTCACACACTAGCACACATGCCACCCAGCTTTTCTGAGCCCCTGATAGGTGCTCTTCTTTTACTTTTGTATACACATACAGCAAAACACAACCAAGGTATACTCGCCGTCCTCAGGGTTTGGGGGACGTTTAGCGCAGAAAAGAACAAACTTATTAAAATTTAGATTTAAAGGGATCCTGTCAGCAGGATTGTGAACAGTAAAGTACAGACAGTGTCAGGTCTACGCTGTTATACTGATTAAAATGAGGTGACCTGGGTGATGAAATGCATCTTGTGGTTGTTGTGTAATCTGTATTTGTAAATTTCAGTTATTGAGATTCTGGTGCTCCGGGTGTTTGTGGGGTTACAAAAAAAAGGTTTGCATTCATCAAAATGGTGCCTGTGCTGTGGTATAATACATGACTAATATCAATATGTAGACATGTGTAAGGGGTTGAGAGTCTTACCCCTTTAAACCCCCATGTTGCTGTTGTACTTGTATATATATTTATATATATGTTATACCATTGTTGCGCATTATCGTATATTTCATGTTGCTGTATTATTTATAAAGCATAAGCTATGTTTCTGCACCTTGTACTTGGTAGGGACAGTGCAGTCTGGGCTATGGTCACTAGATGGGGCACTGAGCTCATTGCACAGTAGATGTAGCTGTAGGACATATAGGAGTTAACTGTAGGAAGGGATAGCTGGAGAATAAGCCAGGATGGTCTTCCAGTTTCAGGCAGTCAGAGGCCTGACCCCTTTGTGCTCGGGTGGGCTATATGCCTGAGCTGCCTAACTACCCCGTGATGTTAAAGCTGATGCCCAGCCATCTAGAGAAGAACACGGTACTGCAGAATCAGCAATAAAGTGGAAAAGAGTGTAAGTAAACAGAGGAAGATTGAAGGTTACCGTAAAAGGGTACGGGCAGGTCACTCCAGAATGTGGTGGAAAGCTACGTGGGCTGAATCTCTGATGTCCGGGGCGAAACATGCTGGAGAGCGCTTCACCATGGTGACGCTATACAGGGAGGACACTGAGGAGCCATCTGAGACGCTTCGTCAAACGGAAACACTGCAAGGAACAGTGAAGGGAAAGATGAAGTAATGTGCTGTCTTTACTGTGATGAAAATGCTGGAAACTATGTGGATGTGCTGTGTCCTGAAGAAAATAAATTTGCTCAGTTAAGAGTTGCCCTGGACTGTGTCTCTATTCATTGGGATCAAGGATCAGCATCAAGTCGGCGTAGCAAAGGGGACGCTGACGGCACGGTGAGTATTCACCGTACCATGCAAGAGAAGAGGTACCGTTTTCCTGTAGAGGGAGGTCAGGGTATACAATGCCCGAACCCGAAATACTCAGCCACGACTACTGCCCTGGCTGACCTTTACACATAAAGTGTAGAAGTCGGGGGGGAAAGTGGGGAATGTGGTCTAGAAGTGATCAAGTATAGTGTGTTATTTTCTGCAGCAAACGTGTCCTGGCTGGAAGAGGAAGAAAATCGAAGATGAATCGCTACAAATACAGAGGTCACTGGTAAGTCAGTGATTTACCTGGACACTTACATTATATAGTATATACAGAGCTCCTGTGTATAATGTCACTGGTGATCCTTGTATTACCTGTACGCTGACTATATGCAGAGCTCCTGTGTATAATGTTACTGGTGAGTCACTGTATTACCTGTACACTATACACTATATACAGAACTCCTGTGTATGTCTCCAGTGATCATTCTATTACTTGTACACTGACATTATATATACAGACAGGTAGCGTCGGACTGATTCTCCGGTGGGCCCTGGCATCTGGTGGGCCCTGGCACCTCTACTGGTATACAGGGACAGCAGTTGCCTAGGGCCCCCACTGCTCCAGGGGCCCCCAGCCAGTGCCACACAGCTGCTATGGGGGCCCTGCCAGCGGAGCAGCAGCGGGTGTCAGGAGGCAGGAGCCACTGTCCCCACTACTAAAGAGAAATGAATATTCATTCACTCTCGGCCTCCACTCACCCCGGGGCCCCGCTCCCCAACCTAGGCAGCCGGCGCTGCGCTCAATTTCAGTGGAATAGAGAGCATCTCTCTCCCATCAGTCCCCTCTGCTCCTGACTCACAGCCGATGCGCGATGACGTCACTTCATCGCGCACCCGCTGTGTGTCTGGCAGACGGGTCAGCTGCTGACACTGAAGCCGTCATCAGCGTGGGAGCAGGAGGAGAGGTGAGTATTGTGGTTTGTTTTTTATATATCTCTATATCTATCTATATCTATCTCTATATCTATCTGTCTCTATATCTATATATCTCTATATCTATCTATTTCTATCTGTATATCTATATCTCTATCTCTATATCTATCTGTCTCTATCTTAGATATAGAGATAGATATAGATAGATAGATAGATAGATAGATATAGAGGTAGATATAGATAGATATAAATAGTCTATATCCATCTATCTCTATACCTATCTATATCTATCTCTATCTATTATCTTTATATCTATCCATCTATATATCATGTATCCATAGATCTATCTATTTATCCCCTATCTATCTATCTATATACCTATCTATAGCTATCACTATCTATTATCTTTATATCTATCTATCTATCTATCCATATATCTATTTATCCCCTATCTATCTATTTATCTATCTATATCTATCTAGGTCTATCTATCTATCTCTATAGCTACCTATATCTTTCACTATCTATTATCGTTATATCTTTATTTCTATCTGTCTATCCATAGATCTATCTATCTATTATCTATCTATACATCTAATTATCACATATCTATCTATCTATCTATCTAGTGTTATACCCTATGAGGGGGCAGCATTATACCCTATGAGGGGGTGCATTATACCCTATGAGGGGGGAGAAGCATTATACCCTATGAGGGGGCAGCCTTATACCCTATGAGGGGGTGCAATATACCTTATCTTCCAACAAAATTAATTCTAAGTCCTCCATTTTGTTGGCGAGGCTTCTGGCATTTGTATACATGCACTTTATGTATGTCTGTACCTCTATTTCTTAAATTATTAACTGTTCTAACCTCACCCCCCATGCCACTACCACCTCCAATTTCATTATTTGTGCCCAGGTCTCTATCTACACAGTCTTCCCCTCTTATAAAATGAATACCCTCCCCTAGTTCCAAGTTTAAACACTCCTCCACCCTTCTAGCCATTTTTTTCCCCAGCACAGCTGCACCCTCCCCATTGAGGTGCAGCCCGTCCCTAGCGTAGAACCTGTAGCCAACTGAGAAGTCGGCCCAGTTCTCCAGGAACCCAAACCCCTCCTTCCTACACTAATTCTTGAACCACTTATTAACTTCCCTAATCTCCTCTCTGGCGTGGCACGTGGTACAGGAAATATTTCCAAAAATACCACCTTGGAAGTCCTTGCCTTAAGATTGCAGCCTAATTCCCTGAAATCATCTTTAAGGACCTTCCACCTACCTCTGTGTCATTTGTACCAATGTGCACCATGACCGCTGGATCCTCACCAGCCCCTCCCAGTAATCTGTCAACCCGGTCAGCGATGTGTCAGACTTGCGCGCCAGATAGGCAGCACACCGTTCGACGATCCCTTTCTTTGTGACAGATTGCCCTATCTGTTCCCCTAATAATTGAGTCCCCCACTACCAGCACCTGTCTGGCCTGCCCTGCTCTCCTATTTCTCCCCTTACTGGAGCATATACTCCTCTGGCTTTCAGAGGACATGCCTTGCTGCAGCAGTGCTACCCCTGCACTGACACTCCCCTCATCTGCCAACTTGGCAAACTTATTGGGTTGTGCCAGATCAGGACTAGCCTCCCTGGCACTCTTCTGTCTACCCCACCTTCTAACTGTCACCCATCTTACTGCTTCACTGTCCTGCAGCTCCAACCTAGCATCCCCCCCTCATCTATCTCATTGAGCGTCTGCTCAGTGAGTAGAAGTCTCCTTTCCATATTGTCTATTGATCTCAGTGTTGCCAGCTGCACATTTAAATCCAGTATCTGGGCTTCCAAATGCACAATGTGCTCACATCTCGCACAGCAGTATGCACCCTCGACTGGCTGGTCAAGGATTGCGTACATGCGTCAAGACGTACACTGGATGGCATTGGCAATAGTGGAGCACATTCCTAATGGGGATTGCACCAGACAGAAAAGCTAAGTAAAAATAAATAAAAAGTATTAATAAAATATAACAGCAATTCAGTAATACCTCCTTTGCAAACTCCCTGAATCCAAAGTCACTGAATCACAAGTCACACACTTACCACCGTTCGCACTGACGCTCAGGTCACACTCAGCTCGCTTACACTCGCTCAGGCAGAAGATTTAAAGAGATTTTTTTTCCCTTCACCAGCAAACCACCCTGCTGCTCAATGCACTTCCAAAAGCTCCTGTGTATAATTTCACTGGTGGTCACTGTATTACACTGACACTGTATGCAGATCTTCTGTGTATAAATATCAGGATCCTGTCAGCGTCGGCGAACTGCCATGGCTGAGCAGCGTGACTCACCCCTACTGCGGGAGGGCCCGGGGTCCGATACTGCAGGGAAAGTTGAGGCAGACGGGACCTGCGATGCTGAAGGTAGTAAGAAGTACAAGGACCTACGATCATGTGACCACAGGGGGCGGGGCTTAGTGTCCCACTTCTGAAGATGATTGTAGGACTCTACTACAGGAATCCTGGAGTAGAGGCGAGGGGAACTCAGGTCAGACAAACGGGCGGTCATACATGGAGAGGGCGGCGCGATACCAGAGGGGCGAGCAGAGAGTAGTCAGAACGTAAGCAATGAGTCATACATGGAGATAGCTGCACAGTACAAGAGGGGCAATCAGAGAATAGTCAGGTCATAGGCAATGAGTCATACACAGAGATAGCAACGCAGTACAAGAGGGACAGGCAGAACTCGTAACAGGGACAGAACCAGATCAAAACCAAACAAGCATAAAGTATTACAGTCACAAAGCACACCAGGGTCACACACACTCGGCCAAGGGTCTGAGTATAAACGATGAGGAATGAGCCCACAATGAGGCTTTAAAAAGCCTCCCAGAATCTCAGAGTGAGGCCATCCACATTAACCTCTGAACTACCTAATCCCACAAGCTGAGCAAACCTTGACAATAATGTTGCCAGTGATCACTGAGCTCCTGTGTATAATGTCACTGGTAATCACTATATTACCTGTACACTGACACTATATACAGAGGTACTGTGTATAATGTCACTGGTGGTAATAACAGTGTTGTTATTATTGTGGTTTGTATTCATAATCAGTACTGTAGTATTCCATCAATAAGTGGTGGTAATTTGTGGACTGTTCACAGTGTGGAAGTATTTCTCCGTGTATGAATTATTATTTGGTCCCTATATGCTGGTAATATGTCATATTATTCGGTCACTATGTGGTGGTAATATGTGGTCTGGTCATGGTGTGGTTGTATTTGTGCCTTTTATGTGATATGATGCGGGTACTATGTGGTCTGGTCATGGTGTGGTGGTATTTCTCCCCTGTATGTGGTATTATTGGTCTTGGTACAGTGGATTGTGTTGTGTTTGACGGTCATTAGTCTTCTCTGATATTAATTAGGAGAATATTCTTTATTTCCATTAGAGATTAAATACTTTGTAAACAGCGGCAGAGATGCACTTACAGGGGTTTCCTGTGGAAAAACGTAATCTCCTATTCACAGGACAAGTGATAACGTATTGATTGGGGGGGTCTAACTACTTGGACCCATTCAGCAAAATGTGGAACTTTTTATCCCCATTAGACTGGAGTGGCATGTCCGACTTGACCACTGATCCATTCATTCCCTCAGTGGCTGCACTTGTATTTTTATAGAAGCTCCAAAGAGAATGAATGAAGCTTCGGTCAGATATCTAACCTGCTGCTCCATTTTAAAATGGGGATAAGTGTCCTATCAACGATAAAACTTTCTCATTCTTCCGGTCGGTGCAGTTTCTAATGGTCGGACGTATGCGATCAGCTATCCTATAGAGCCCATGGATCGGTGATAAATTGTTTTAACCAAAGAACCACATTAATGTAAACTACCGTAATTATACATCCCAGTTATGGGGATGCACAGTAGATGTACAGGAGCCGCCTGTGTTTTACAGCCGATGCTCCACTATAATGGGGATAACGACTGACAGATATTAGCATATAGCTGTAGGATGGGGCCCTAGAGTCCATTCCCCTGGTGGGCCCCAGACACCCCAGTTCGACCCTGAATATACATCATTGTGGATTATCAGATACCGGATTTAGGGAAATTTCTCTGTAATATGGAAGGCAATGACATGAATAGATAGCAAAATCTGGTTTGTCTACAATCTTTTTTATTTGTTAGGTTCTTTCCTGTTACAGCACTTCTGTCCTGTAGTATAAACCTTCTCTCACACTAGTGCTAGCACTAAACCTTGGTTTGCCTTCTTCTAAAGTCTCTGTTGTCCCCGCAGACTTAGAGATTTCCAGCATTACTCCATGCAGCCATAAGGACCTTCTCTCTTTACTCCTTGGGTTTCCGCTGTCCTAGCAGGAAGTGAGAAACGTTCTCGTAAATCACAAGGATGGTACAGCAGGCGGGGTCGCTCAAAATAACTTGGGGGCAATTTTCTTTAGAAGTCCGTATATTCTCGTGTATAAGCCGACCCATGTATAAGCCGACCACCCTAATTTTGTCACAAAAAACTGGGAAAACTTATTGACTCGCCTATAAACCTAGGGTGGAAAATGCCGAAGCTACTGGTAAATTTCAAAAATAAAATGGGCCCCATAAGATGCTCCATAAAGTTCATGATGGCCCCATATAATGCTCCATAAAGTTCATGATGGGTTCCATAAGATGCTCCATACAAAAATATGCCTAATAATGCTGCACAGTGAATAATGGTAGCCCTATAACATGGTCCATAATAACATATGCCCCATATAATGCTGCACAGTGATTGGTGGCCCCTTATAATGCTGCATGGAGAGTGGACCCTTATAATGCTGCACAATGATTAGTGGCCCCTTATAATGCTGCACAGTGATTAGTGGCCCCTTATAATGCTGCACAGTGATTAGTGGCCCCTTATAATGCTGCACAGTGATTAGTGGCCCCTTATAATGCTGCACATTGATTAGTGGCCCCTTACAATGCTGCACGGTGATTAGTGGCCACTTATAATGCTGCACAGTGATTAGTGGCCCCTTGAAATGCAGTGATTAGTGGCCCCTTATGCTGCACGGTGATTAGTGGCCCTTTGTAATGCTGCACAGTGATTAGTGGCCCCGTATAATGCTGCACAGTGATGAGAGGCCCCCTTATAATGCTGCACAGTGATGAGTGGCCTCTTATAATGCAGCACAGTGATGAGTGGCCCCATATAATGCTGCACAGTGATTACTGGCCCTATATAATGCTGCACAGTGATTACTGGCCCCATATAATGCTGCACAGTGATTAGTGGCCCCTTGTAATGCTGCACAGTGATTATTGGCCCCTTGTAATGCTGCACAGTGATTAGTGGCCCCTTGTAATGCTGCACAGTTATTAGTGGCCCCTTGTAATGCTGCACAGTGATGAGTGGCCCCTTGTAATGCTGCACAGTGATGAGTGGCCCCTTATAATGCTGCACAGTGATTAGTGGCCCCTTGAAATGCTGCAGTGATTAGTGGCTCCTTATTATGCTGCACGGTGATTAGTGGCCCCTTATTATGCTGCACGGTGATGAGTGGCCCCTTATAATGCTGCAAGGTGATGAGTGGCCCCTTATAATGCTGCACAGTGATGAGTGGCCCCTTATAATGCTGCACAGTGATGAGTGGCCCCTTATAATGCTGCACAGTGATGAGTGGCCCCTTATAATGCTGCACAGTGATGAGTGGCCCCTTGTATTGCTGCACAGTGATTAGTGGCCCCTTACAATGCTGCTGCCGCAGCCTCAATTAAAAAAATGAAAAAAAAAACTATATACTCACCTTGTCACTGCTGCAGCTGCTGCTCCTCAGCGTTGCTGGCTCTGCAGTGACTGTTCAGGCAGAGGGCGCCTGCTAACTACGTCATGGCACCCTCTGACCTTAACGTCACTGCCAGAGGAAGCAAGACAGCAGAGCGATGCGCAGCGGTGGAATGGGGCACAGGTGAATATGGCTCCCCCCGTTATACTCACCTCTCCTGGCATGTCTCTGCAGCCCCCCGTGCTTGTTCCATCTTCTCAGTGCTGTTCTTCCTGCTTTCTGCGGTCACGTGGTGCCGCTCATTACATATGTGCATATTAATGAGGGTAATGAGCGTACCACGTGACCGCTGAAAGCAGGAAGAACAGCGCCGAGAAGATGGAATAAGCACGGGGGGCTGCAGAAACATGCCAGGAGAGGTGAGTATGATCTCCGACACCCCCCCGCTCCCCCTCCCTGGCCGACCCCCGGTATATGACTCGCGTATAAGCCGAGAGGGGGACTTTCAGCCCCAAAAAATGGGCTGAAAATCTCGACTTATACGCGAGTATATACTGTAAGCCTTTTTTGTCCTTTAAGACAGAAGAAACAAAACTATTAACTCTTCTTCTAAGGTCTGACTGTGAGCTCGGACCCTCCCCAGCTATTTGTTAGGGCACTCCAGGCTAAGGGGTTGTACTGCTATGCTCTGTTATTGCAGACTTCATCATCCCAATCATAGTTCATCATCAGCACATCAGCCCCATCATAGTCCATCATCAGCACATCAACCCCATCATAGTCCATCATCAGCACATCAGCCCCATCATAGTCCATCATCAGCACATCAGCCCCATCATAGTCCATCATCAGCATATCAGCCCCATCATTGTCCCATAATGAAAGAAGTGTTGTTGCGCATTCTTAACAGCCGCTTGTTCCAGACACCCTGTTCTTAGGATTGGTGGGGGTCCTGGCAGTGAAACACCCGTAATCAGCAAGTTATGATCTACCAATGGCTAGGGGATAACTTGCTGAGGAGGCAGAAGTTGGGGACTACTGTTTTTAAAGACCGCAATACCTATATCAGGAGCTGTAAAGAAATATATGTTTCTAAGCTTTATCTTGAGTCCATTTTCCTTGTCGATAATTCTTAGATAATTCTGGGAAAAAAAGTATTTTAATACATATAACAAACTTAAATTGTCTTTGGAGAATAAAGTCTATCGGCGGTCAGTGCAGTGTACTACATTAGTTTGTGGGACAGAACATGTTGATAAAGGGTCAGTCTCATCACTGCACTCACCGTCCATAAGCTTTATTAGGGTAGATATCCACAGAATATGGATATAGTAGATGTATACCCCCTCTCAGGAATCCTTCCCTCATATTAGCTATGATGACTACATTCCACTGCAAACAGCAGAAGAAACTTGAGGCGCACTATTTACAAGAGGAGTTTTCCCATACATTTATGTGTTATCCATAAAATATTCTATAAATGTCTGATAGGCAGAGGTCCCGGACGTGAAACCCGCATCTGTCTACAGACCTGGGGAACTATGAATGTACAGATGGCCATTCACTATTGGGGAGGTTCCTATAAGATCTGAGTACTCAGCCTTGTGTTTGGTTATTTTCATAGACCTTGACATGAGCGGCAGGGTACATATGAAACCAGTGCTCCACCCAATTCTTCCTGAAGCAATTTTGTGGCTGATTCAAGACCCCTGTACTATTGATTTGAGGGTTCCTAAATGGTTGGAGACCCACACCAGTCTAATGTATTTGAGATGTTGTACCCTCTTAACGAAAGATCAGAGGAAAATACCTTCAACAAAACTGCTGGTTGGGTCGGATGTGGTATTCTGAGCCACTTGGTTTGTTGTCTCACATGTTTATGCTTAAAGTTCTTAATGGTTTGTTCTTGTTGAGTTTATGGGACCTTTGTCTATACTGTACTGTTCCTTTTTCATTTTTTTAGATAAGCATTCCATACTGTTAGGTGAAGAACTGGTGCTACCCTTCTTCACATTGAGGCATCATCCTACCATTGTGATCAGAAGCCCTATAACCCGGCTTCATTGTTAGGATGCAGGATTTATATAAATTAGCTCTACTGGGGTCTTAAAAGTGCAGGCATTGAGGAAGAAGTACAAAATCAGCAGGCAAATGAGTAGTCAGAAACAAGCAAAGGTCAGGGCAGGCAGCAGTGCAGAAACATAACCGGAAACAAGCAGAGGTCAGGGCAGGCAGCAGTGCAAAAACATAACCGGAAACAACCATAAAACGAAAGGAAAAAAACGACCCACAGTCCATATAGTGCAGAATAATATACATTTTTATTAGTATCACAGATTAATAACCGGAAACAAGCAGAGGTCAGGGCAGGCGGCAGTGCAGAAGCATAATCCATTGAGCAAGCTGAGGTCAGGGCAGGCGGCAGTGCAGAAACATAATCCATTGAGCAAGCTGAGGTCAGGGCAGGCGGCAGTTCAAAAACATAATCCATTGAGCAAGCAGAGGTCAGGCAGGCGGCAGTGCAGAAACATAATCCATTGAGCAAGCAGAGGTCAGGGCAGGCGTCAGTTCAAAAACATAATCCATTGAGCAAGCAGAGGTCAGGGCAGGCGGCAGTTCAAAAACATAATCCACTGAGCAAGCAGAGGTCAAGGCAGGCGGCAGTGCAGAAACATAATCCATTGAGCAAGCAGAGGTCAGGGTAGGCGGCAGTTCAAAAACATAATCCATTGAGCAAGCAGAGGTCAAGGCAGGCGGCAGTGCAGAAACAATCCATTGAGCAAGCAGAGGTCAGGCAGGCGGCAGTTCAAAAACATAATCCATTGAGCAAGCAAAGGTCAGGGCAGGCGGCAGTGTAGATGCATAACTTTAAACAAGCAGAGGTCAGGGCAGGCGGCAGTATAGAAACATGATCCATTGATCAAGCCATAGTCAAAACCGGAAAATCTGTCTAAGAAGCAGCTGTGCAGAAGATGGTATGTGCTTGCTGCAAGCAACTCGCCACTACATTTTCCGCCGGCTAAATCAAAGTGCCGCGGAATTCTCTTCTCGGGAGAATGATCTTCCTAGGACTTGGAAGGAAACCCAAATCTCTCTTGTAGGCACGTTGTACATCCTGTGGGCTCATCAGCATTACTTGCATGATCTTTCCAGTGGTATAGCTGACTGGCAGGTGTGGTGTAGGATTGTAGCCTTGTTTAGCAGTCACCTTAATACGCGGTTGATGGTCGTAAGGCATACTGAGGAGTATACGTGCTTGAGAGGGAGTTAGCTCCATCCAGGTGCATGGGGATGGGCTCCTGGGCAATGTGGCTGTTGTCTCTTCCTCATCTACTGTTCTGGTGAGTATCAGGCGTTCCTTCATACCCTCTGGCCCTGCTCTGATGTTTGCTGCAGGTTGTACGAATCGGCCTATTTCGGGCATTGTAGGATATGGTGGTGGACTTTTCAGTCTGGAATATCGGTCCTTTGCCTTTTCTGGTGTTTTGAACAGGCATTTAATAATTGACACGATATAATAAAGCACTGCCATCACATACCCCGTGAAGCCAGTTGGCCTTTGGTGGTGTTCAGGCCTCTGACTGTATAGGGATGTCCTGGCATGTGGGAGACGTCTCCGTGGTTGGAACTTTCCTCCAGCTACGGGTGCAGCCATTAGGCTGCCTTCCCCTCCACACACACAAAAGTGTGTGCGGATGGTAGAAAACACTCCCAAAAAAAAGAAATAAAAGTAAAAAAAATAAACAAAACAAGTAAAAAGTGATTTACAAGTCGCTCTGGGTTAGTGTTCAGCTCTCCTCTCTATCTCTGCTTGCCTCGCACTGACCGTTCTTGCGGAACATTCCATGACTCGTGGACAACGCTTCTGTGATGTCATAAAGACGAACATGGCAATGGGTCTAATATAGGAGAACTAGTTATGTTACCCATGGCAGACCATCCAATACCAGCTGCCACTGTACGGATAGGGGTTAGCTGGATTGGGATGAGATGTATAAAAACTTACCGGTACAATAGCGCAAGTCATTGCTTTATTTACTGTTTTTGCTTTTTTACCTGTTTACAGGCAAATCTTTCTATTTGATATTTTCAAACCTGTATAATTCTGTATCCTCATATGTGAGATAATGTGATGTATCTATTGTCAGCTCCTTGTAGGAATGTCTCCTCCTCTCTTCCCGGTAACACGGATCACCCGTGATGGGCACAGACCATTGCTGTAGTCGGAATTATTTCATATAGCTTCAGAATAAATGTTAAATAATATTGTATTTTTTCCATATAATTGGCTCAGATCACTTTTTTTAATTTGTCTGTAATTCTAAGTAGTGATAAAAAAATAAATAACCCCAAGTGTGAACCTGGTGTAGAACGTACAAATTGTCCAGAGTCTCTCCTGGGCCATGTTCACACGTGCAGAAGTGCTGCATTGTTTCCATAGGTATTCGCACTAAAGCAATCAAAACTTTTTATTGTATTTTTTTGTGGCAGTTTTTTCGAATGCATTTTTTTTAGTAGAGGAATGCTTCAGTTCCACAATTGGAGACTTCATTGGAATTTTGCATGCGTTTTTTATGCTCTCCATATACTATAGTGGAAAATATTAAACAAAAGCATCAAAAAGTTCACACTTCTGCTGCACCATTAGCCCCTGTATGTAGTACAGCTTAGGCCTCTTTCACACTTCAGTTTTTTGCATCAGTTCAAATCCGCCAAAAAGGCAGACAAGCGGATCCGTTCTGAACTGATGTGAACGGATGGCACAGGATCCTGAAAATGAGGAAATTTAAAGGAAACGCTGGTCGGGAAGGAGAGAGAGAGAGAGAGAGTTTTGTTGCAAGCTCCGTTTTGAAATCTTTGAGGATGGTGACGGACAGCAACTTTTGGCGGATCCTCAAAAAAAAAACTGATGAAACGGACAGCCATCCGTCACAATCCGCCATTAATGCAAGTCAATGGGGAAAAAACGGATCCTCAAAAAAAAACTGAGGATCCGTTTTTGTCAAAACCTGACGGATTGTGACTGATTGCAAAAAACTGAAGTGTGAAAGGGGCCTTAGGGAGTGATAAATGAAGTGAAAAGAAAAGTAAAACAACAAAAAAAGATTTAAACAAATCTGAAAAAAAAACTCATAAAAGTTCAATTTTCCTCCATTGAAAATGAACATAAAAAAAAATGTCAAGTGATATCGCCACATCCAGCAAAGTCCGAGCTATCAAAATATAAAAATAATTAACCCAATTGGTAAACACAAAAAATTTAAAAACGCCAACATTGCGGTATTTTTTGGTCGCTGCAATACCACTTAAAATACGTAACAAGCAACTAAAATGTCATATCTATCCCAAAGTAATATCCATAATAACGTCTCGCCTTATGAAAAAATAATCCCTCTCATAGCTCTATTGAACGAAAAAGTAAAACTACGGGTCTCGGAAAATGGCAACACAAACTCCAACATATTTTTTATTTCAAAGTCTTGATTTTTTTTCTACCACTAAAATAATTTAAAAATCTGGGCACGTTTAGTATCTCTGTAATCATACTGATGAGGAGAATCATATTACATGGTCATTTTTACCACATAATGTACGCCGTAAACATAATTAAGGTCAGAATTGTGTTTTTTTTCACAATTTTCCCATTTCCCTGTACATTGTGTGTCAGGATAAGTCACAACCACTGCCACCAATATTTCTTGAACACCACTTGCTCACGACACACCTGCCCTGGGATGTTACTATAAAGGTGAACCTCCCATATTCTTTTGTCCACTCACCTAAGCGCACCCCGCAGACAGTTCTCACATCCACATCACACTGTTTGCTGCTATCGGTCACTGTTTTGATAGGCCAGTGAGACACCTGCGCTGGGTCACACACTAGCACACATGCCACCCAGCTTTTCTGAGCCCCTGATAGGTGCTCTTCTTTTACTTTTGTATACACATACAGCAAAACACAACCAAGGTATACTCGCCGTCCTCAGGGTTTGGGGGACGTTTAGCGCAGAAAAGAACAAACTTATTAAAATTTAGATTTAAAGGGATCCTGTCAGCAGGATTGTGAACAGTAAAGTACAGACAGTGTCAGGTCTACGCTGTTATACTGATTAAAATGAGGTGACCTGGGTGATGAAATGCATCTTGTGGTTGTTGTGTAATCTGTATTTGTAAATTTCTGTTATTGAGATTCTGGTGCTCCGGGTGTTTGTGGGGTTACAAAAAAAAGGTTTGCATTCATCAAAATGGTGCCTGTGCTGTAGTATAATACATGACTAATATCAATATGTAGACATGTGTAAGGGGTTGAGAGTCTTACCCCTTTAAACCCCCATGTTGCTGTTGTACTTGTATATATATTTATATATATGTTATACCATTGTTGCGCATTATCGTATATTTCATGTTGCTGTATTATTTATATAGCATAAGCTATGTTTCTGCACCTTGTACTTGGTAGGGACAGTGCAGTCTGGGCTATGGTCACTAGATGGGGCACTGAGCTCATTGCACAGTAGATGTAGCTGTAGGACATATAGGAGTTAACTGTAGGAGGGGATAGCTGGAGAATAAGCCAGGATGGTCTTCCAGTTTCAGGCAGTCAGAGGCCTGACCCCTTTGTGCTCGGGTGGGCTATATGCCTGAGCTGCCTAACTACCCCGTGATGTTAAAGCTGATGCCCAGCCATCTAGAGAAGAACACGGTACTGCAGAATCAGCAATAAAGTGGAAAAGAGTGTAAGTAAACAGAGGAAGATTGAAGGTTACCGTAAAAGGGTACGGGCAGGTCACTCCAGAATGTGGTGGAAAGCTACGTGGGCTGAATCTCTGATGTCCGGGGCGAAACATGCTGGAGAGCGCTTCACCGTGGTGACGCTATACAGGGAGGACACTGAGGAGCCATCTGAGACGCTTCGTCAAACGGAAACACTGCAAGGAACAGTGAAGGGAAAGATGAAGTAATGTGCTGTCTTTACTGTGATGAAAATGCTGGAAACTATGTGGATGTGCTGTGTCCTGAAGAAAATAAATTTGCTCAGTTAAGAGTTGCCCTGGACTGTGTCTCTATTCATTGGGATCAAGGATCAGCATCAAGTCGGCGTAGCAAAGGGGACGCTGACGGCACGGTGAGTATTCACCGTACCATGCAAGAGAAGAGGTACCGTTTTCCTGTAGAGGGAGGTCAGGGTATACAATGCCCGAACCCGAAATACTCAGCCACGACTACTGCCCTGGCTGACCTTTACACATAAAGTGTAGAAGTCGGGGGGGAAAGTGGGGAATGTGGTCTAGAAGTGATCAAGTATAGTGTGTTATTTTCTGCAGCAAACGTGTCCTGGCTGGAAGAGGAAGAAAAGCGAAGATGAATCGCTACAAATACAGAGGTCACTGGTAAGTCAGTGATTTACCTGGACACTTACATTATATAGTATATACAGAGCTCCTGTGTATAATGTCACTGGTGATCCTTGTATTACCTGTACGCTGACTATATGCAGAGCTCCTGTGTATAATGTTACTGGTGAGTCACTGTATTACCTGTACACTATACACTATATACAGAACTCCTGTGTATGTCTCCAGTGATCATTCTATTACTTGTACACTGACATTATATATACAGACAGGTAGCGTCGGACTGATTCTCCGGTGGGCCCTGGCATCTGGTGGGCCCTGGCACCTCTACTGGTATACAGGGACAGCAGTTGCCTAGGGCCCCCACTGCTCCAGGGGCCCCCAGCCAGTGCCACACAGCTGCTATGGGGGCCCTGCCAGCGGAGCAGCAGCGGGTGTCAGGAGGCAGGAGCCACTGTCCCCACTACTAAAGAGAAATGAATATTCATTCACTCTCGGCCTTCACTCACCCCGGGGCCCCGCTCCCCAACCTAGGCAGCCGGCGCCGCGCTCAATTGCAGTGGAAGAGAGAGCATCTCTCTCCCATCAGTCCCCTCTGCTCCTGACTCACAGCCGATGCGCGATGACGTCACTTCATCGCGCACCCGCTGTGTGTCTGGCAGACGGGTCAGCTGCTGACACTGAAGCCGTCATCAGCGTGGGAGCAGGAGGAGAGGTGAGTATTGTGGTTTGTTTTTTATATATCTCTATATCTATCTATATCTATCTCTATATCTATCTGTCTCTATATCTATATATCTCTATATCTATCTATTTCTATCTGTATATCTATATCTCTATCTCTATATCTATCTGTCTCTATCTTAGATATAGAGATAGATATAGATAGATAGATAGATATAGAGGTAGATATAGATAGATATAAATAGTCTATATCCATCTATCTCTATACCTATCTATATCTATCTCTATCTATTATCTTTATATCTATCCATCTATATATCATCTATCCATAGATCTATCTATTTATCCCCTATCTATCTATCTATATACCTATCTATAGCTATCACTATCTATTATCTTTATATCTATCTATCTATCTATCTATCTATCTTTCTATCTATCTATCCATATATCTATTTATCCCCTATCTATCTATTTATCTATCTATATCTATCTAGGTCTATCTATCTCTATAGCTACCTATATCTTTCACTATCTATTATCTTTATATCTTTATATCTATCTGTCTATCCATAGATCTATCTATCTATTATCTATCTATACATCTAATTATCACATATCTATCTATCTATCTATCTAGTGTTATACCCTATGAGGGGGCAGCATTATACCCTATGAGGGGGTGCATTATACCCTATGAGGGGGGAGAAGCATTATACCCTATGAGGGGGCAGCCTTATACCCTATGAGGGGGTGCAATATACCTTATCTTCCAACAAAATTAATTCTAAGTCCTCCATTTTGTTGGCGAGGCTTCTGGCATTTGTATACATGCACTTTATGTATGTCTGTACCTCTATTTCTTAAATTATTAACTGTTCTAACCTCACCCCCCATGCCACTACCACCCCCAATTTCATTATTTGTGCCCAGGTCTCTATCTACACAGTCTTCCCCTCTTATAAAATGAATACCCTCCCCTAGTTCCAAGTTTAAACACTCCTCCACCCTTCTAGCCATTTTTTTCCCCAGCACAGCTGCACCCTCCCCATTGAGGTGCAGCCCGTCCCTAGCGTAGAACCTGTAGCCAACTGAGAAGTCGGCCCAGTTCTCCAGGAACCCAAACCCCTCCTTCCTACACTAATTCTTGAACCACTTATTAACTTCCCTAATCTCCTCTCTGGCGTGGCACGTGGTACAGGAAATATTTCCAAAAATACCACCTTGGAGGTCTTTGCCTTAAGATTGCAGCCTAATTCCCTGAAATCATCTTTAAGGACCTTCCACCTACCTCTGTGTCATTTGTACCAATGTGCACCATGACCGCTGGATCCTCACCAGCCCCTCCCAGTAATCTGTCAACCCGGTCAGCGATGTGTCAGACTTGCGCGCCAGATAGGCAGCACACCGTTCGACAATCCCTTTCTTTGTGACAGATTGCCCTATCTGTTCCCCTAATAATTGAGTCCCCCACTACCAGCACCTGTCTGGCCTGCCCTGCTCTCCTATTTCTCCCCTTACTGGAGCATATACTCCTCTGGCTTTCAGAGGACATGCCTTGCTGCAGCAGTGCTACCCCTGCACTGACACTCCCCTCATCTGCCAACTTGGCAAACTTATTGGGTTGTGCCAGATCAGGACTAGCCTCCCTGGCACTCTTCTGTCTACCCCACCTTCTAACTGTCACCCATCTTACTGCTTCACTGTCCTGCAGCTCCAACCTAGCATCCCCCCCTCATCTATCTCATTGAGCGTCTGCTCAGTGAGTAGAAGTCTCCTTTCCATATTGTCTATTGATCTCAGTGTTGCCAGCTGCACATTTAAATCCAGTATCTGGGCTTCCAAATGCACAATGTGCTCACATCTCGCACAGCAGTATGCACCCTCGACTGGCTGGTCAAGGATTGCGTACATGCGGCAAGACATACACTGGATGGCATTGGCAATAGTGGAGCACATTCCTAATGGGGATTGCACCAGACAGAAAAGATAAGTAAAAATAAATAAAAAGTATTAATAAAATATAACAGCAATTCAGTAATACCTCCTTTGCAAACTCCCTGAATCCAAAGTCACTGAATCACAAGTCACACACTTACCACCGTTCGCACTTACGCTCAGGTCACACTCAGCTCGTTTACACTCGCTCAGGCAGAAGATTTAAAGAGATTTTTTTCCCTTCACCAGCAAACCACCCTGCTGCTCAATGCACTTCCAAAAGCTCCTGTGTATAATTTCACTGGTGGTCACTGTATTACACTGACACTGTATGCAGATCTTCTGTGTATAAATATCAAGATCCTGTCAGCGTCGGCGAACTGCCACGGCTGAGCAGCGTGACTCACCCCTACTGCGGGAGGGCCCGGGGTCCGATACTGCAGGGAAAGTTGAGGCAGACGGGACCTGCGATGCTGAAGGTAGTAAGAAGTACAAGGACCTACGATCATGTGACCACAGGGGGCGGGGCTTAGTGTCCCACTTCTGAAGATGATTGTAGGACTCTACTACAGGAATCCTGGAGAAGAGGCGAGGGGAACTCAGGTCAGACAAACGGGCGGTCATACATGGAGAGGGCGGCGCGATACCAGAGGGGCGAGCAGAGAGTAGTCAGAACGTAAGCAATGAGTCATACATGGAGATAGCTGCACAGTACAAGAGGGGCAATCAGAGAATAGTCAGGTCATAGGCAATGAGTCATACACAGAGATAGCAACGCAGTACAAGAGGGACAGGCAGAACTCGTAACAGGGACAGAACCAGATCAAAACCAAACAAGCATAAAGTATTACAGTCACAAAGCACACCAGGGTCACACACACTCGGCCAAAGGTCTGAGTATAAACGATGAGGAATGAGCCCACAATGAGGCTTTAAAAAGCCTCCCAGAATCTCAGAGTGAGGCCATCCACATTAACCTCTGAACTACCTAATCCCACAAGCTGAGCAAACCTTGACAGTAATGTTGCCAGTGATCACTGAGCTCCTGTGTATAATGTCACTGGTAATCACTGTATTACCTGTACACTGACTCTATCATAGAATCATAGAATCATAGAATCGTAGAGTTGGAAGGGACCTCCTGGGCCATCTGGTCCAACCCCCTGCTCAAAGCAGGATTCGCTAAATCATCCCAGTCAGATGTCTGTCCAGCCTCTGTTTGAAGACTTCCATTGAAGGAGAACTCACCACTTCTCGTGGCAGCCTGTTCCACTCATTGATCACTCTAACTGTCAAAAAGTTTTTTCTAATATCTAATCTGTGTCTCCTCCCATTCAGTTTCATCCCATTGCTTCTAGTCTTTCCTTGTGCAAATGAGAATAAAGTTGATCCTTCTACAATGTGACAGCCCTTTAGATATTTGTAGACAGCTATTAAGTCTCCTCTCAGTCTTCTCTTTTGCAAACTAAACATTCCCAAATCCTGCAACCTTTCCTCATAAGACAGGGTTTGCAGACCGGTCACCATTCTGGTCGCTCTTTTCTGAACTTGCTCCAGTTTGTTGATGTCTTTTTTAAAATGTGGTGCCCAAAACTGGACACAATATTCCAGATGAGGTCTGACCAAAGAGGAGTAGAGGGAAATAATGACTTCACGTGATCTAGACTGTATGCTTCTGTTAATACATCCTAGAATTGCATTTGCCTTTTTTGCTGCTGCATCACACTGTTGACTCATATTCAGTCTGTGATCTATTAGTATACCCAAGTCTTTTTCACATGTGCTGTCACTTAGCCCTATTCCTCCCATTCTATATATGCTTTTTCCATTTTTATTGCCCAGATGTAGTACTTTGCATTTCTCCCTGTTAAAAACCATTCTGTTTGTTGCTGCCCACTTCTCCAGTTTATTTAAATCTTTTTGAATCCTCTCTCTCTCTTCTCTAGTATTAGCTATCCCTCCTAGCTTTGTGTCATCAGCAAATTTAATCAGTTTACCCTCAATTCCTTCATCTAAATCGTTGATAAAGATGTTGAACAATACAGGGCCCAGGACAGAGCCCTGTGGTACCCCACTTGAGACATTCTTCCAACTGGATGTGCAGCCATTTACGACCACTCTTTGGGTCCGATCACTAAGCCAGTTATGAATCCACCTAACAGTTGCCTTGTCCATTCCATACTTAATCATTTTTTCAATAAGGATTGTATGAGAGACTTTGTCAAATGCTTTGCTGAAGTCAAGATATACTATATCTACAGCATTTCCTTGATCCACCCAATCAGTGATACCGTCATAGAAGGAAATTAAGTTAGTCTGACATGACTTATTAGTTACAAACCCATGCTGACTCTGTTTAATCACTTCATTCTTATCCAGGTATTGACATACATGTTGTTTAATAATTTGTTCAAAGATCTTTCCTGGTATAGAAGTCAGACTCACCGGCCTATAGTTACCTGGGTCCACCTTCTTCCCCTTTTTGAAGATAGGAACAACATTTGCTCTTCTCCAGTCTTCTGGCACTTCTCCTGTTCTCCAAGAATTTTCAAAGATTATAGAGAGGGGTTCAAAAATTTCTTCTGCTATCTCCTTCAGTACTCTGGGGTGTAATTCATCTGGACCTGGAGACTTGAATTCATTTAGGCTAGCTAAGTGTTTCCTCACTATCTTTCTGTTTATAGATATCCTGGATTCTTCTATTCCCTTAATAGGACAGTGAATAACAGTTGATGTTACATTTCCTTTCTGAGAGAAAACAGATGCAAAATAGGAATTTAAAAGTTCAGCCTTCTCAACATCCTGTCTTACCATTTCATCATTTTCATCCTGTAAAAATCCTATAGCATCTTTGACTTTTCTTTTACTTTTGACATATCCCCAAAATCCTTTATTATTGCTTTTGACATCTCTTGCAAGCCTCAATTCATTTTCAGCTTTAGCTAATCTGATTTGTGCCCTGCAGGTTCTGCAGACAGCATTATATTCTTCTTTAGATATGCCTCCCTCTTTCCATTTTATAAACATTTTTTTCTTCCTTTTTAGCATGTGCTTAAGTTCTGTGTTCATCCATCCTGGTTTCCTTAACTGGTTCCTATTCTTCCCTCTTTTCGGAATTGTTAACAACTGTGCTTTGAGAATTTCATTTTTCAAGATTTCCCATCCTTCCTGGACATTTTTGTCTTTAAGGATATCCAGCCATTGGATTCCTCCAATTCTCTTTCTGAATCCCTTAAAATCTGCCTTTCTGAAATCTAACCTTGACGTCTGAGTCTTCACAGTTCTTCCGCCTCTAGTTATCCAAAATTCTAAAATAGCATGGTCGCTACCTCCTAGGGTCCCAGCCACTTTTACCTCCTCAACCATTTCCTCCCTGTTTATAAGGATTAGATCCAAGGTAGCAATTTCCCTTGTTTTCTCCCTTACCTTTTGGAAGATAAAGTTGTCAGCAAGAGAGGATAAGAATTTCCTTGACCTGTTAGTTTTGCCTGAGAGAGATTCCCAACAAATACATATATTTGTTGGGAATCTGTATATATAGTATACTCTATATACAGAGGTACTGTGTATAATGTCACTGGTGGTAATAACAGTGTTGTTAGTATTGTGGTTTGTATTCATAATCAGTATTGTAGTATTCCATCAATAAGTGGTGGTAATTTGTGGACTGTTCACAGTGTGGAAGTATTTCTCCGTGTATGAGTTATTATTTGGTCCCTATATGCTGGTAATATGTCATATTATTCGGTCACTATGTGGTGGTAATATGTGGTCTGGTCATGGTGTGGTTGTATTTGTGCCTTTTATGTGATATGATGCGGGTACTATGTGGTCTGGTCATGGTGTGGTGGTATTTCTCCCCTGTATGTGGTATTATTGGTCTTGGTACAGTGGATTGTGTTGTGTATGACGGTCATTAGTTCTCTCTGATATTAATTAGGAGAATATTCTTTATTTCCATTAGAGATTAAATACTTTGTAAACAGCGGCAGAGATGCACTTACAAGGGTTTCCTGTGGAAAAACGTAATCTCCTATTCACAGGACAAGTGATGACGTATTGATTGGGGGGTCTAACTACTTGGACCCATTCAGCAAAATGTGGAACTTTTTATCCCCATTAGACTGGAGTGGCATGTCCGACTTGACCACTGATCCATTCATTCCCTCAGTGGCTGCACTTGTATTTTTATAGAAGCCCCAAAGAGAATGAATGAAGCTTCGGTCAGATATCTAACCTGCTGCTCCATTTTAAAATGGGGATAAGTGTCCTATCAACGATAAAACTTTCTCATTCTTCCGGTCGGTGCAGTTTCTAATGGTCGGACGTATGCGATCAGCTATCCTATAGAGCCCATGGATCGGTGACAAATTGTTTTAACCAAAGAACCACATTAATGTAAACTACCGTAATTATACATTCCAGTTATGGGGGTGCACAGTAGATGTGCAGGAGCCGCCTGTGTTTTACAGCCGAGGCTCCACTATAATGGGGATAACGACTGACAGATATTAGCATATAGCTGTAGCATGGGGCCCTAGAGTCCATTCCCCTGGTGGGCCCCAGACACCCCAGTTCGACCCTGAATATACGTCATTGTGGATTATCAGATACCGAATTTAGGGAAATTTCACTGTAATATGGAAGGCAATGACATGAATAGATAGCAAAATCAGGTTTGTCTACAATCTTTTTTATTTGTTAGGTTCTTTCCTGTTACAGCACTTCTGTTCTGTAGTATAAACCTTCTCTCACACTAGTGCTAGCGATAAACCTTGGTTTGCCTTCTTCTAAAGTCTCTGTTGTCCCTGCAGACTAGGACCTTCTCTCTTTACTCCTTGGGTATCCGCTGTCCTAGCAGGAAGTGAGAAACGTTCTCGTAAATCACAAGGATGGTACAGCAGGCGGGGTCGCTCAAAATAACTTGGGGGCAATTTTCTTTAGAAGTCCGTATATACTCGTGTATAAGCCGACCCATGTATAAGCCGACCACCCTAATTTTGTCACAAAAAACTGGGAAAACTTATTGACTCACGTAAAAGCCTAGATTGGAAAATGCCGAAGCTACTGGTAAATTTAAAAAAAAAATGGGCCCCATAAGATGCTCCATAAAGTTTATGATGGCCCCATATAATGCTCCATAAAGTTCATGATGGGTTCCATAAGATGCTCCATACAAAAATATGCCTAATAATGCTGCACAGTGAATAATGGTGGCCCTATAACATGGTCCATAATAACATATGCCCCATATAATGCTGCACAGTGATTGGTGACCCCTTATAATGCTGCACAGTGATTGGTGGCCCCTTATAATGCGCAGTGATTAGTGGCCCCTTATAATGCTGCACAGTGACTAGTGGCCCCTTGTAATGCTGCACAGTGAGTGGCCAATTTTAATGCTGCGCAGTGATTAGTGGCCCCTTATAATGCTGCACAGTGATTAGTGGCCCCTTATAATGCTGCACAGTGATTAGTGGCCCCTTATAATGCTGCACGGTGATTAGTGGCCACTTATAATGCTGCCCAGTGATTAGTGGCCCCTTGTAATGCTGCAGTGATTAGTGGCCCCTTATTATGCTGCACGGTGATTAGTGCCCCCTTATTATGCTGCACGGTGATTAGTGGCCCCTTGTAATGCTGCACAGTTATTAGTGGCCCCTTATAATGCTGCACAGCGATTAGTGGCCCCTTATAATTCTGCACAATGATTAGTGGCCCCTTCTAAGCTGCACAGTGATTAGTGGCCCCTTACAATGCTGCACAGTGACTAGTGGCCCCTTACAATGCTGCTGCCGCAGCCTCAATTAAAAAAAACAAAAAACTATATACTCACCTTGTCGTTGCTGCAGCTGCTGCACCTCAGCGTTGCTGGCTCTGCAGTCACTGTTCAGGCAGAGGGCGCCTGCTAACTACGTCATGGCGCCCTCTGACCTAAACGTCACTGCCAGAGGAAGCAAGACAGCAGAGCGACGCACAGCGTTGGAACGGGGTACAGGTGAATATGGCTCCCCCCGTTATACTCACCTCTCCTGGCATGTCTCTGCAGCACCCCGTGCTTGTTCCATCTTCTCAGCGCTGTTCTTCCTGCTTTCTGCGGTCACGTGGTGCCGCTCATTACATATGTGCATATTAATGAGGGTAATCAGCGTACCACGTGACCGCTGAAAGCAGGAAGAACAGCGCAGAGAATATGGAATAAGCACGGGGGGCTGCAGAAACATGCCAGGAGAGGTGAGTATGATCTCCGACACCCCCCGCTCCCCCTTCCCGGCCGACCCCTGGTATATGACTCGCGTATAAGCCGAGAGAGGGACTTTCAGCCCAAAAAAATGGGCTGAAAATCTCGACTTATACGCGAGTATATACGGTAAGCCTTTTTTTTTTCCTTTAAGACAGAAGAAACAAAACTATTAACTCTTCTTCTAAGGTCTGACTGTGAGCTCGGACCCTCCCCAGCTATTTGTTAGGGAACTCCAGGCTAAGGGGTCGTACTGCTATGTTCTGTTATTGCAGGCTTCATCATCCCAATCATAGTCCATCATCAGCACATCAGCCCCATCATAGTCCATCATCTGCACATCAACCCCATCATAGTCCATCATCAGCACATCAGCCCCATCATAGTCCATCAACAGCCCCATCATTGTCCCATAATGAAAGAGGTGTTGTTGCGCATTCTTAATAGCCGCTTGTTCCAGACACCCTGTTTTAGGATTGGTGGGGGTCCTGGCAGTGAAACACCCGTAATCAGCAAGTTATGATCTACCAATGGCTAGGGGATTACTTGCTGAGGAGGCACAAGTTGGGGACTACTGTTTTTAAAGACCACACTACCTATATCAGGAGCTGTGAAGAAATGCATGTTTCTCAGCTTTATCTTGAGTCCATTTTCCTTGTCGATAATTCTTAGATAATTCTGGGAAAAAAAGTGTTATATTACATATAACAAACGTTAGACTTTATTATCCAAAGACAATTTATCGGCAGTCAGTGCAGTGTACTACATTAGTTTGTGGGACAGAACATGTTAATAAAGGGTCAGTCTCATCACTGCACTCACCGTCCATAAGCTTTATTAGGGTAGATATCCGGAGAATATGGATATAGTAGATGGATACTCCCCTCTCAAGAAACCTTCCCTCATATTAGCTATGATGACTACATTCCACTGCAAACAGCAGATGAAACTTGAGGCGCACTATTTAGAAGAGGAGTTTTCCCAAACATTTATGTGTTATCCATAAAATATTCTATAAATGTCTGATAGGCAGAGGTCCCGGACGTGAAACCCGCATCTGTCTACAGACCTGGGGGAACTATGAATGGAGATATGGCCATTCACTATTGGGGAGGTTCCTATAAGATCTGAGTACTCAGCCTTGTGTTTGGTTATTTTCATAGACCTTGACATGAGCGGCAGGTTACATATGAAACCAGTGCTCCACCCAATTCTTCCTGAAGCAATTTTGTGGCTGATTCAAGACCCCTGTACTATTGATTTGAGGGTTCCTAAATGGTTGGAGACCCACACCAGTCTATTGTATTTGAGATGTTGTACCCTCTTAATGAAAGTTCAGAGGAAAATACCTTCAACAAAACTGCTGGTTGGGTCGGATGTGGTATTCTGAGCCATTTGGTTTGTTGTCTCATATGTTTATGCTTAAAGTTCTTTATGGTTTGTACTTGTTGAGTTTATGGGACCTTTGTCTATACTGTACTGTTCCTTTATCAATTTTTTAGATAAGAATTCCATACTGTTAGGTGAAGAACTGGTGCTACCCTTCTTCACATTGAGGCATCATCCTACCATTGTGATCAGAAGCCCTATAACCCGGCTTCATTGTTAGGATGCAGGATTTATATAAATTAGCTCTACTGGGGTCTTAAAAGTGCAGGCATTGAGGAAGAAGTACAAAATCAGCAGGCAAATGAGTAGTCAGAAACAAGCAGAGGTCAGGGCAGGCAGCAGTGCAGAAACATAACTGGAAACAACCATAAAACCAAAGAAAAAAATGACCCACAGTCCATATAGTGCAGAATAATATACATTTTTATTAGTATCACAGATTAATAACCGGAAACAAGCAGAGGTCAGGGCAGGCGGCAGTGCAGAAACATAATCCATTGAGCAAGCTGAGGTCAGGGCAGGTGGCAGTGCAGAAACATAATCCATTGAGCAAGCTGAGGTCAGGGCAGGCGGCAGTTCAAAAACATAATCCATTGAGCAAGCAGAGGTCAGGCAGGCGGCAGTGCAGAAACATAATCCATTGAGCAAGCAGAGGTCAGGGCAGGCGGCAGTTCAAAAACATTATCCATTGAGCAAGCAGAGGTCAGGGCAGGCGGCAGTTCAAAAACATAATCCATTGAGCAAGCAGAGGTCAGGGCAGGCGGCAGTTCAAAAACATAATCCATTGAGTAAGCAGAGGTCAAGGCAGGCGGCAGTGCAGAAACAATCCATTGAGCAAGCAGAGGTCAGGCAGGCGGCAGTTCAAAAACATAATCCATTGAGCAAGCAAAGGTCAGGGCTGGCGGCAGTGTAGATGCATAACTTTAAACAAGCAGAGGTCAGGGCAGGCGGCAGTATAGAAACATAATCCATTGATCAAGCCATAGTCAAAACCGGAAAATCTGTCTGAGAAGCAGCTGTGCAGAAGATGGTATGTGCTCGCCACTACATTTTCCGCCGGCTAAATCAAAGTGTCGCGGAATTCTCTTCTCGGGAGAATGATCTTCCTAGGACTTGGAAGGAAACCCAAATCTCTCTTGTAGGCACGTTGTACATCCTGTGGGCTCATCAGCATTACTTGCATGATCTTTCCAGTGGTATAGCTGACTGGCAGGTGTGGTGTAGGATTGTAGCCTTGTTTAGCAGTCACCTTAATACGCGGTTGATGGTCGTAAGGCATACTGAGGAGTATACGTGCTTGAGAGGGAGTTAGCTCCATCCAGGTGCATGGGGATGGGCTCCTGGGCAATGTGGCTGTTGTCTCTTCCTCATCTACTGTTCTGGTGAGTATCAGGCGTTCCTTCATACCCTCTGGCTCTGCGCTGATGTTTGCTGCAGGTTGTACGAATCGGCCTATTTCGGGCATTGTAGGATATGGTGGTGGACTTTTCAGTCTGGAATATCGGTCCTTTGCCTTTTCTGGTGTTTTGAACAGGCATTTAATAAATGACACGATATAATAAAGCACTGCCATCACATACCCCGTGAAGCCAGTTGGCCTTTGGTGGTGTTCAGGCCTCTGACTGTATAGGGATGTCCTGGCATGTGGGAGACGTCTCCGTGGTTGGAAGTTTCCTCCAGCTACGGGTGCAGCCATTAGGCTGCCTTCCCCTCCACACACACAAAAGTGTGTGCGGATGGTAGAAAACACTCCCAAAAAAAAGAAATAAAAGTAAAAAAAATAAACAAAACAAGTAAAAAGTGATTTACAAGTCGCTCTGGGTTAGTGTTCAGCTCTCCTCTCTATCTCTGCTTGCCTCGCACTGACCGTTCTTGCGGAACATTCCATGACTCGTGGACAACGCTTCTGTGATGTCATAAAGACGAACATGGCAATGGGTCTAATATAGGAGAATTAGTTATGTTACCCATGGCAGACCATCCAATACCAGCTGCCACTGTACGGATAGGGGTTAGCTGGATTGGGATGAGATGTATAAAAACTTACCGGTACAAGAGCCCAAGTCATTGCTTTATTTACTGTTTTTGCTTTTTTACCTGTTTACAGGCAAATCTTTCTATTTGATATTTTCAAACCTGTATAATTCTGTATCCTCATACGTGAGATAATGTGATGTATCTATTGTCAGCTCCTTCTAGGAATGTCTCCTCCTCTCTTCCCGGTAACACGGATCACCCGTGATGGGCACAGACCATTGCTGTAGTCGGAATTATTTCATATAGCTTCAGAATAAATGTTAAATAATATTGTATTTTTTCCATATAATTGGCTCAGATCACTTTTTTTAATTTGTCTGTAATTCTAAGTAGTGATAAAAAATAAATAACCCCAAGTGTGAACCTGGTGTAGAACGTACAAATTGTCCAGAGTCTCTCCTGGGCCATGTTCACACGTGCAGAAGTGCTGCATTGTTTCCATAGGTATTCGCACTAAAGCAATCAAAACTTTTTATTGTATTTTTTTGTGGCAGTTTTTTCGAATGCATTTTTTTAGTAGAGGAATGCTTCAGTTCCACAATTGGAGACTTCATTGGAATTTTGCATGCGTTTTTTATGCTCTCCATATACTATAGTGGAAAATATTAAACAAAAGCATCAAAAAGTTCACACTTCTGCTGCACCATTAGCCCCTGTATGTAGTACAGCTTAGGCCTCTTTCACACTTCAGTTTTTTGCATCAGTTCAAATCCGCCAAAAAGGCAGACAAGCGGATCCGTTCTGAACTGATGTGAACGGATGGCACAGGATCCGTTTTCAGAAGGATCCTGAAAATGAGGAAATTTAAAGGAAACGCTGGTCGGGAAGGAGAGAGAGAGAGAGAGTAACGTTTGGCGGATCCTCAAAAAAAACGGATGAAACGGACAGCCATCCGTCACAATCCGCCATTAATGCAAGTCAATGGGGAAAAAACGGATCCTCAAAAAAAAATTGAGGATCCGTTTTTTGTCAAAACCTGACGGATTGTGACTGATTGCAAAAAACTGAAGTGTGGAAGGGGCCTTAGGGAGCGATAAATGAAGTGAAAAGAAAAGTAAAACAACAAAAAAAGATTTAAACAAATATGAAAAAAAACTCATAAAAGTTCAATTTTCCTCCATTGAAAATGAACATAAAAAAAAATGTCAAGTGATATCGCCACATCCAGCAAAGTCCGAGCTATCAAAATATAAAAATAATTAACCCAATTGGTAAACACAAAAAATTTAAAAACGCCAACATTGCGGTATTTTTTGGTCGCTGCAATACCACTTAACCCCTTACCTACAATTGACGTAATATTCCGTCCATGTGACCATGGACCTAATTACCATGGACGGAATATTACGTCATCGCGATCAGCGGCGCCCACGTGGTGAGCGCCGCTGATCGCGGCCGAGTGTCAGCTAATTATCATAGCTGACACCCGGCACAATGTGTCAGGGGCGGTTGCGGACCGCCCCCGACACGTTAACCCCTTGCACACCGCGATCAAACATGATCGCGGTGTACCGGGGGTTAAAGGGAAGCATCGTCAGGGAGGGGGCTCCCTCCGTGCTTCCCTGAGCCCCCACGGCAGCACAATGTGCAGCGCTGCTGCGGAGGACTCCTTTCCTGCAGGTCCCCGGATCCAATATGGCGACGGAGACCTCCGGGGGCCTGCAGGAAGCTGGCTTCCTCAGTGCCTGCAAAGTGCAGGCATGAGGAAGCCTGTGCAGTGCCTGACAGATCGCTGATCTGTCACAGTGATCTGTGATGTGACAGATCAGCGATCTGTCACAGGACAGTGATGTCCCCCATGGGACATTGTAATAAAGTAAAAAAAAAATAAAAAAAAGTGTAAAAATAATTAAAAAAAAATCGCCAAATAAATAAAAAAAAAAAAAAAAATATTCCCCAATAAATTCATTTTTTGGAAATAAAAAAAAACAAAACAATAAAAGTACACATATTTGGTATCGCCGCGTCCATAACGACCCGCCCTATAAAACTGTCCCAATAGTTAACCCCTTAAGTGAACCCCTTAAAAAATAAAAATAAAAAACGAAGCAAAAAATAATGATTTATTATCATACTGCCGAACAAAAAGTGCAATAACGCACGATCAAAAAGATGCATACAAATATCCATGGTACCGCTGAAAACGTCATCTTGTCCCGCAAAAAATGAGCCACCATACAGCATCATCAGCGAAAAAATAAAAAAGTTATAGCTCGCAGAATAAAGTGATGCAAAAATAATTATTTTTTATATAAAATTATTTTCATTGCATAAAAGCGCCAAAACATAAAAAAACCACCTAAATGAGGTATCGCTGTAACCGTACTGACCCGAAGAATAAAACTGCCTTATAAATTTTACCGCACCCGGAACGGCGTAAACGCACCACCCAAAAGAAATTCATGAAGCGCTGGTTTTTGTAAATTCTGCGTCCCAAAAAACGAAATAAAAAGCGATCAAAAAATGTCACATGCCCGAACATGATACCAATAAAAGCGTCAACTCGTCCCGCAAAAAATAAGACCTCACATGACTCGGTGGGTCAAAATATGGAAAAATTATAGCTCTCAATATGTGGTGATGCAAAAACTATTTTTACAATAAAAAGCGTCTTTTAGCGTGCGACAGCTGTCAAACATAAAAACCGCCATAAATAGTAAATCAAACCCCCCTTTATCACCCCCTTAGTTAGGGAAAATTAATAAAATTAAAAAAATGTATTTATTTCCATTTTCCCACTAGGGTTAGGGCTAGGGTTAGGGCTAGGGCTAGGGTTAGGGCTAGGGCTAGGGTTAGGGTTAGGGCTAGGGCTAGAATTGGGGGTTTCCACTATTTGCGCACATCGGGTGCTCTCCAAACGCAACATGGCATCTGATCTCAATTCCAGCCAATTCTGCGTTGAAAAAGTCAAATGGTGCTCCTTCCCTTCCAAGCCCTGCCATGCACCCAAACAGTGTTTTACCCCCTCATATGGGGTATCAGCCTAATCAGGACAATTTGCAAAACAACTTTTGGGGTCCTATTTCTCCTGTTGCCCTTAGGAAAATAAAAATTTTGGGGCAAAAATATCATTTTTGTGGAAAAAATTTTTTTTCTTATTTTCACGCCTGGGCGTTATAAACTTCTGTGAAGCACTTGGGGGTTCAAAGTTCTCACCACACATCTAGATAAGTTCCTTGGGGGGTCTAGTTTCCAAAATGGGGTCATTTGTGGGGGGTTTCCACTGTTTTGGTGCATCAGGGGCTTTCCAAACGCGACATGGTGTCTGATCTCAATTCCAGCCAAAAAAGTCAAATGGCGCTGCTTGCCTTCCGAGCTCTGCCATGTGCCCAAATAGTCATTTACACCCACATATGGGGTATCAGTGTACTCAGGACAAATTGCACAATAACTTTTAGGGTCCTGTTACCCTTGGGAAAATAAAAATTGGGGGTGAAAAGATCATTTTTTGGAAAAAATATGATTTTTTAATTGTACCGCTGTGCATTATAAACTTCTGTGAAGCCCTTGTGGGTTCAAAGTTCTCACCACATATCTAGATAAGTTCCTTAGGGGGTCTAGTTTCAAAAATGGGGTCACTTGTGGGGGGTTTCCACTGTTTAGGTACATCAGGGGCTCTCCAAACGCGACATGGCGTCCGATCAGAATTCCAGCCAATTTTGCATTGAAAAAGTCAAACGGCGCTCCTTCCCTTCTGAGCTCTGCCATGCGCCGAAACAGTGGTTCCCCCCCACATATCAGGTATCAGCGTGCTCAGGACAAATTGCACAATAATTTTTGCAGTCCAATTTCTCCTGTTACACTTGGTAAAATAAAAAAAATTGAACCTGAAGTAATTTTTTTTGTGAAAAAAAGTTAAATGTTAATTTTTTTTTAAATATTCAAAAAATTCCTGTGACGCACCTGAAGGGTTAATAAACTCCTTGAATGTGGTTTTAAGCACCTTAAGGGGTGCAATTTTTAGAATGGTGTCACTTTTGGGTATTTTCTATCATATAGACCCCTCAAAGTGGCTTCAAATGTGAGGTGGTCCGTAAAAATAAAATGGTGTTGCAAAAATGAGAGATCGCTGGTCAACTTTTAACCCTTATATCTTGCTAACAAATAAAAATTTTGCTGATGTAAAGTAAACATGTGGCAAATGTTACTTATTAACTTTTTTGTGTGCCATATCTCTGTGATTTAAGGGCATAAAAATTCAAAGTTGGAAAATTGCGGAATTTTCAAAATTTTCGCCAAATTTCCGTTTTTCTCATAAATAAACGCAAGTTATATGAATGAAATTTTACCACTAACATGAAGTACAATATGTCACGAGAAAACATTGTCAGAATCACCGGGATCCACGGAAGCGTTTCAGAGTTATGACCTCATAAAGGGACAGTGGTCAGAATTGTAAAAATTGGCCCGGTAGTTAACGTGCAAACCACTCTTGGTAGTGAAGGGGTTAAAATGCGTAACAAGCAACTAAAATGTCATATCTATCCCAAAGTAATATCCATAATAACGTCTCGCCTTATGAAAAAATAATCCCTCTCATAGCTCTATTGAACGAAAAAGTAAAACTACGGGTCTCGGAAAATGGCAACACAAACTCCAACATATTTTTTATTTCAAAGTCTTGATTTTTTTTCTACCACTAAAATAATTTAAAAATCTGGGCACGTTTAGTATCTCTGTAATCATACTGATGAGGAGAATCATATTACATGGTCATTTTTACCACATAATGTACGCCGTAAACATAATTAAGGTCAGAATTGCGTTTTTTTTCACAATTTTCCCATTTCCCTGTACATTGTGTGTCAGGATAAGTCACAACCACTGCCACCAATATTTCTTGAACACCACTTGCTCACGACACACCTGCCCTGGGATGTTACTATAAAGGTGAACCTCCCATATTCTTTTGTCCACTCACCTAAGCGCACCCCGCAGACAGTTCTCACATCCACATCACACTGTTTGCTGCTATCGGTCACTGTTTTGATAGGCCAGTGAGACACCTGCGCTGGGTCACACACTAGCACACATGCCACCCAGCTTTTCTGAGCCCCTGATAGGTGCTCTTCTTGTACTTTTGTATACACATACAGCAAAACACAACCAAGGTATACTCGCCGTCCTCAGGGTTTGGGGGACGTTTAGCGCAGAAAAGAACAAACTTATTAAAATTTAGATTTAAAGGGATCCTGTCAGCAGGATTGTGAACAGTAAAGTACAGACAGTGTCAGGTCTACGCTGTTATACTGATTAAAATGAGGTGACCTGGGTGATGAAATGCATCTTGTGGTTGTTGTGTAATCTGTATTTGTAAATTTCAGTTATTGAGATTCTGGTGCTCCGGGTGTTTGTGGGGTTACAAAAAAAAGGTTTGCATTCATCAAAATGGTGCCTGTGCTGTAGTAAAATACATGACTAATATCAATATGTAGACATGTGTAAGGGGTTGAGAGTCTTACCCCTTTAAACCCCCATGTTGCTGTTGTACTTGTATACAGTGGGGAAAAAAAGTATTTAGTCAGTCAGCAATAGTGCAAGTTCCACCACTTAAAAAGATGAGAGGCGTCTGTAATTTACATCATAGGTAGACCTCAACTATGGGAGACAAACTGAGAAAAAAAAATCCAGAAAATCACATTGTCTGTTTTTTTTTTTCATTTTATTTGCATATTATGGTGGAAAATAAGTATTTGGTCAGAAACAAAATTTCATCTCAATACTTTTGTGATATATCCTTTGTTGGCAATGACAGAGGTCAAACGTTTTCTGTAAGTCTTCACAAGGTTGCCACACACTGTTGTTGGTATGTTGGCCCATTCCTCCATGTAGATCTCCTCTAGAGCAGTGATGTTTTTGGCTTTTCGCTTGGCAACACGGACTTTCAACTCCCTCCAAAGGTTTTCTATAGGGTTGAGATCTGGAGACTGGCTAGGCCACTCCAGGACCTTGAAATGCTTCTTACGAAGCCACTCCTTCGTTGCCCTGGCGGTGTGCTTTGGATCATTGTCATGTTGAAAGACCCAGCCACGTTTCATCTTCAATGCCCTTGCTGATGGAAGGAGGTTTTCACTCAAAATCTCACGATACATGGCCCCATTCATTCTTTCATGTACCCGGATCAGTCGTCCTGGCCCCTTTGCAGAGAAACAGCCCCAAAGCATGATGTTTCCACCACCATGCTTTACAGTAGGTATGGTGTTTGATGGATGCAACTCAGTATTCTTTTTCCTCCAAACACGACAAGTTGTGTTTCTACCAAACAGTTCCAGTTTGGTTTCATCAGACCATAGGACATTCTCCCAAAACTCCTCTGGATCATCCAAATGCTCTCTAGCAAACTTCAGACGGGCCCGGACATGTACAGGCTTAAGCAGTGGGACACGTCTGGCACTGCAGGATCTGAGTCCATGGTGGCGTAGTGTGTTACTTATGGTAGGCCTTGTTACATTGGTCCCAGCTCTCTGCAGTTCATTCACTAGGTCCCCCCGCGTGGTTCTGGGATTTTTGCTCACCGTTCTTGTGATCTTTCTGACCCCACGGGGTGGGATTTTGCGTGGAGCACCAGATCGAGGGAGATTATCAGTGGTCTTGTATGTCTTCCATTTTCTAATTATTGCTCCCACAGTTGATTTCTTCACTCCAAGCTGGTTGGCTATTGCAGATTCAGTCTTCCCAGCCTGGTGCAGGGCTACAATTTTGTTTCTGGTGTCCTTTGACAGCTCTTTGGTCTTCACCATAGTGGAGTTTGGAGTCAGACTGTTTGAGGGTGTGCACAGGTGTCTTTTTATACTGATAACAAGTTTAAACAGGTGCCATTACTACAGGTAATGAGTGGAGGAAAGAGGAGACTCTTAAAGAAGAAGTTACAGGTCTGTGAGAGCCAGAAATCTTGATTGCTTGTTTCTGACCAAATACTTATTTTCCACCATAATATGCAAATAAAATGAAACAAAAACAGACAATGTGATTTTCTGGATTTTTTTTTCTCAGTTTGTCTCCCATAGTTGAGGTCTACCTATGATGTAAATTACAGACGCCTCTCATCTTTTTAAGTGGTGGAACTTGCACTATTGCTGACTGACTATATACTTTTTTTCCCCACTGTATATATTTATATAATATGTTATACCATTGTTGCGCATTATCGTATATTTCATGTTGCTGTATTATTTATATAGCATAAACTATGTTTCTGCACCTTGTACTTGGTAGGGACAGTGCAGTCTGGGCTATGGTCACTAGATGGGGCACTGAGCTCATTGCACAGTAGATGTAGCTGTAGGACATATAGGAGTTAACTGTAGGAGGGGATAGCTGGAGAATAAGCCCGGATGGTCTTCCAGTTTCAGGCAGTCAGAGGCCTGACCCCTTTGTGCTCGGGTGGGCTATATGCCTGAGCTGCCTAACTACCCCGTGATGTTAAAGCTGATGCCCAGCCATCTAGAGAAGAACACGGTACAGCAGAACCAGCAATAAAGTGGAAAAGAGTGTAAATAAACAGAGGAAGATTGAAGGTTACCGTAAAAGGGTACGGGCAGGTCACTCCAGAATGTGGTGGAAAGCTACGTGGGCTGAATCTCTGATGTCCGGGGCGAAACATGCTGGAGAGCGCTTCACCGTGGTGACGCTATACAGGGAGGACACTGAGGAGCCGTCTGAGACGCTTCGTCAAACGGAAACACTGCAAGGAACAGTGAAGGGAAAGATGAAGTAATGTGCTGTCTTTACTGTGATGAAAATGCTGGAAACTATGTGGATGTGCTGTGTCCTGAAGTAAATAAATTTGCTCAGCTAAGAGTTGCCCTGGACTGTGTCTCTATTCATTGGGATCAAGGATCAGCATCAAGTCGGCGTAGCAAAGGGGACGCTGACGGCACGGTGAGTATTCACTGTACCATGCAAGAGAAGAGGTACCGTTTTCCTGTAGAGGGAGGTCAGGGTATACAATGCCCGAACCCGAAATACTCAGCCACGACTACTGCCCTGGCTGACCTTTACACATAAAGTGTAGAAGTCGGGGGGGAAAGTGGGGAATGTGGTCTAGAAGTGATCAAGTATAGTGTGTTATTTTCTGCAGCAAACGTGTCCTGGCTGGAAGAGGAAGAAAAGCGAAGATGAATCGCTACAAATACAGAGGTCACTGGTAAGTCAGTAATTTACCTGGACACTTACATTATATAGTATATACAGAGCTCCTGTGTATAATGTCACTGGTGATCCTTGTATTACCTGTACGCTGACTATATGCAGAGCTCCTGTGTATAATGTTACTGGTGAGTCACTGTATTACCTGTACACTATACACTATATACAGAACTCCTGTGTATGTCTCCAGTGATCATTCTATTACTTGTACACTGACATTATATATACAGACAGGTAGCGTCGGACTGATTCTCCGGTGGGCCCTGGCATCTGGTGGGCCCTGGCACCTCTACTGGTATACAGGGACAGCAGTTGCCTAGGGCCCCCACTGCTCCAGGGGCCCCCAACCAGTGCCACACAGCTGCTATGGGGGCCCTGCCAGCGGAGCAGCAGCGGGTGTCAGGAGGCAGGAGCCACTGTCCCCACTACTAAAGAGAAATGAATATTCACTGCTTCAGCAGTGAATATCATTTCACTCTCGGCCTCCACTCACCCCGGGGCCCCGCTCCCCAACCTAGGCAGCCGGCGCCGCCCTCAATTGCAGTGGAAGAGAGAGCATCTCTCTCCCATCAGTCCCCTCTGCTCCTGACTCACAGCCGATGCGCGATGACGTCACTTCATCGCGCACCCGCTGTGTGTCTGGCAGACGGGTCAGCTGTTGACACTGAAGCAGTCATCAGCGTGGGAGCAGGAGGAGAGGTGAGTATTGTGGTTTGTTTTTTATATCTCTCTATATCTATCTCTATCTATCTCTATATCTATCTGTCTCTATATCTATATATCTCTATATCTATCTATTTCTATCTGTATATCTATATCTCTATCTCTATATCTATCTGTCTCTATCTTAGATATAGAGATAGATAAAAATAGATAGATAGATAGATAGATACATATAGAGGTAGATATAGATAGATATAAATAGTCTATATCCATCTATCTCTATACCTATCTACATCTATCTCTATCTATTATTTTTATATCTATCTATCCATCTATATATCATCTATCCATAGATCTATCTATTTATCCCCTATCTATCTATCTATATACCTATCTATAGCTATCACTATCTATTATCTTTATATCTATCTATCTAGCTATCCATATATCTATTTATCCCCTATCTATCTATTTATCTATCTATATCTATCTAGGTCTATCTATCTCTATAGCTACCTATATCTTTCACTATCTATTATCTTTATATCTTTATATCTATCTATCTATCCATAGATCTATCTATCTATTATCTATCTATCTATACATCTAATTATCACATATCTATCTATCTAGTGTTATACCCTATGAGGGGGCAGCATTATACCCTATGAGGGGGTGCATTATACCCTATGAGGGGGGGGAAGCATTATACCCTATGAGGGGGCAGCCTTATACCCTATGAGAGGGTGCAATATACCTTATCTTCCAACAAAATTAATTCTAAGTCCTCCATTTTGTTGGCGAGGCTTCTGGCATTTGTATACATGCACTTTATGTATGTCTGTACCTCTATTTCTTAAATTATTAACTGTTCTAACCTCACCCCCCATGCCACTACCACCCCCAATTTCATTATTTGTGCCCAGGTCTCTATCTGCACAGTCTTCCCCTCTTATAAAATGAATACCCTCCCCTAGTTCCAAGTTTAAACACTCCTCCACCCTTCTAGCCATTTTTTCCCCCAGCACAGCTGCACCCTCCCCATTGAGGTGCAGCCCGTCCCTAGCGTAGAACCTGTAGCCAACTGAGAAGTCGGCCCAGTTCTCCAGGAACCCAAACCCCTCCTTCCTACACTAATTCTTGAACCACTTATTAACTTCCCTAATCTCCTCTCTGGCGTGGCACGTGGTACAGGAAATATTTCCAAAAATACCACCTTGGAGGTCCTTGCCTTAAGATTGCAGCCTAATTCCCTGAAATCATCTTTAAGGACCTTCCACCTACCTCTGTGTCATTTGTACCAATGTGCACCATGACCGCTGGATCCTCACCAGCCCCTCCCAGTAATCTGTCAACCCGGTCAGCGATGTGTCAGACTTGCGCGCCAGATAGGCAGCACACCGTTCGACGATCCCTTTCTTTGTGACAGATTGCCCTATCTGTTCCCCTAATAATTGAGTCCCCCACTACCAGCACCTGTCTGTCCTGCCCTGCTCTCCTATTTCTCCCCTTACTGGAGCATATACTCCTCTGGCTTTCAGAGGACATGCCTTGCTGCAGCAGTGCTACCCCTGCACTGACACTCCCCTCATCTGCCAAACTTATTGGGTTGTGCCAGATCAGGACTAGCCTCCCTGGCACTCTTCTGTCTACCCCACCTTCTAACTGTCACCCATCTTACTGCTTCACTGTCCTGCAGCTCCAACCTAGCATCCCCCCCTCATCTATCTCATTGAGCGTCTGCTCAGTGAGTAGAAGTCTCCTTTCCATATTGTCTATTGATCTCAGTGTTGCCAGCTGCACATTTAAATCCAGTATCTGGGCTTCCAAATGCACAATGTGCTCACATCTCGCACAGCAGTATGCACCCTCGACTGGCTGATCAAGGATTGTGTACATGCGGCAAGACGTACACTGGATGGCATTGGCAATAGTGGAGCACATTCCTAATGGGGATTGCACCAGACAGAAAAGATAAGTAAAAATAAATAAAAAGTATTAATAAAATATAACAGCAATTCAGTAATACCTCCTTTGCAAACTCCCTGAATCCAAAGTCACTGAATCACAAGTCACACACTTACCACCGTTCGCACTTACGCTCAGGTCACACTCAGCTCATGTAAACTCGCTCAGGCAGAAGATTTAAAGAGATTTTTTTTCCCTTCACCAGCAAACCACCCTGCTGCTCAATGCACTTCCAAAAGCTCCTGTGTATAATTTCACTGGTGGTCACTGTATTACACTGACACTGTATGCAGATCTTCTGTGTATAAATATCAGGATCCTGTCAGCGTCGGCGAACTGCCACGGCTGAGCAGCGTGACTCACCCCTACTGCGGGAGGGCCCGGGGTCCGATACTGCAGGGAAAGTTGAGGCAGATGGGACCTGCGATGCTGAAGGTAGTAAGAAGTACAAGGACCTACGATCATGTGACCACAGGGGGCGGGGCTTAGTGTCCCACTTCTGAAGATGATTGTAGGACTCTACTACAGGAATCCTGGAGTAGAGGCGAGGGGAACTCAGGTCAGACAAACGGGCGGTCATACATGGAGAGGGCGGCGCGATACCAGAGGGGCGAGCAGAGAGTAGTCAGAACGTAAGCAATGAGTCATACATGGAGATAGCTGCACAGTACAAGAGGGGCAATCAGAGAATAGTCAGGTCATAGGCAATGAGTCATACACAGAGATAGCAACGCAGTACAAGAGGGACAGGCAGAACTCGTAACAGGGACAGAACCAGATCAAAACCAAACAAGCATAAAGTATTACAGTCACAAAGCACACCAGGGTCACACACACTCGGCCAAGGGTCTGAGTATAAACGATGAGGAATGAGCCCACAATGAGGCTTTAAAAAGCCTCCCAGAATCTCAGAGTGAGGCCATCCACATTAACCTCTGAACTACCTAATCCCACAAGCTGAGCAAACCTTGACAATAATGTTGCCAGTGATCACTGAGCTCCTGTGTATAATGTCACTGGTAATCACTGTATTACCTGTACACTGACACTATATACAGAGGTACTGTGTATAATGTCACTGGTGGTAATAACAGTGTTGTTATTATTGTGGTTTGTATTCATAATCAGTACTGTAGTATTCCATCAATAAGTGGTGGTAATTTGTGGACTGTTCACAGTGTGGAAGTATTTCTTTGTGTATGAATTATTATTTGGTCCCTATATGCTGGTAATATGTCATATTATTCGGTCACTATGTGGTGGTAATATGTGGTCTGGTCATGGTGTTGTTGTATTTGTGCCTTTTATGTGATATGATGCGGGTACTATGTGGTCTGGTCATGGTGTGGTGGTATTTCTCCCCTGTATGTGGTATTATTAGTCTTGGTACAGTGGATTGTGTTGTGTTTGACGGTCATTAGTCTTCTCTGATATTAATTAGGAGAATATTCTTTATTTCCATTAGAGATTAAATACTTTGTAAACAGCGGCAGAGATGCACTTACAGGGGTTTCCTGTGGAAAAACGTAATCTCCTATTCACAGGACAAGTGATAACGTATTGATTGGGGGGGTCTAACTACTTGGACCCATTCAGCAAAATGTGGAACTTTTTATCCCCATTAGACTGGAGTGGCATGTCCGACTTGACCACTGATCCATTCATTCCCTCAGTGGCTGCACTTGTATTTTTATAGAAGCTCCAAAGAGAATGAATGCAGCTTCGGTCAGATATCTAACCTGCTGCTCCATTTTAAAATGGGGATAAGTGTCCTATCAACGATAAAACTTTCTCATTCTTCCGGTCGGTGCAGTTTCTAATGGTCGGACGTATGCGATCAGCTATCCTATAGAGCCCATGGATCAGTGATAAATTGTTTTAACCAAAGAACCACATTAATGTAAACTACCGTAATTATACATCCCAGTTATGGGGGTGCACAGTAGATGTGCAGGAGCCGCCTGTGTTTTACGGCCGATGCTCCACTATAATGGGGATAACGACTGACAGATATTAGCATATAGCTGTAAGATGGGGCCCTAGAGTCCATTCCCCTGGTGGGCCCCAGACACCCCAGTTCGACCCTGAATATACATCATTGTGGATTATCAGATACCGGATTTAGGGAAATTTCTCTGTAATATGGAAGGCAATGACATGAATAGATAGCAAAATCTGGTTTGTCTACAATCTTTTTTATTTGTTAGGTTCTTTCCTGTTACAGCACTTCTGTCCTGTAGTATAAACCTTCTCTCACACTAGTGCTAGCACTAAACCTTGGTTTGCCTTCTTCTAAAGTCTCTGTTGTCCCCACAGACTTAGAGATTTCCAGCATTACTCCATGCAGCCATAAGGACCTTCTCTCTTTACTCCTTGGGTTTCCGCTGTCCTAGCAGGAAGTGAGAAACGTTCTCGTAAATCACAAGGATGGTACAGCAGGCGGGGTCGCTCAAAATAACTTGGGGGCAATTTTCTTTAGAAGTCCGTATATACTCGTGTATAAGCCGACCCATGTATAAGCCGACCACCCTAATTTTGTCACAAAAAACTGGGAAAACTTATTGACTCGCGTATAAACCTAAGGTGGAAAATGCCGAAGCTACTGGTAAATTTCAAAAATAAAATGGGCCCCATAAGATGCTCCATAAAGTTCATGATGGCCCCATATAATGCTCCATAAAGTTCATGATGGGTTCCATAAGATGCTCCATACAAAAATATGCCTAATAATGCTGCACAGTGAATAATGGTAGCCCTATTACATGGTCCATAATAACATATGCCCCATATAATGCTTCACAGTGATTGGTGGCCCCTTATAATGCTGCATGGAGAGTGGCCCCTTATAATGCTGCACAATGATTAGTGGCCCCTTATAATGCTGCACAGTGATTAGTGGCCCCTTATAATGCTGCACAGTGATTAGTGGCCCCTTATAATGCTGCACAGTGATTAGTGGCCCCTTATAATGCTGCACATTGATTAGTGGCCCCTTACAATGCTGCACGGTGATTAGTGGCCACTTATAATGCTGCACAGTGATTAGTGGCCCCTTGAAATGCTGCAGTGATTAGTGGCCCCTTATGCTGCACGGTGATTAGTGGCCCTTTGTAATGCTGCACAGTGATTAGTGGCCCCGTATAATGCTGCACAGTAATGAGAGGCCCCCTTATAATGCTGCACAGTAATGAGTGGCCTCTTATAATGCAGCACAGTGATGAGTGGCCCCATATAATGCTGCACAGTGATTACTGGCCCCATATAATGCTGCACAGTGATTACTGGCCCCATATAATGCTGCACAGTGATTAGTGGCCCCTTGTAATGCTGCACAGTGATTAGTGGCCCCTTGTAATGCTGCACAGTGATTAGTGGCCCCTTGTAATGCTGCACAGTTATTATTGGCCCCTTGTAATGCTGCACAGTGATGAGTGGCCCCTTGTAATGCTGCACAGTGATGAGTGGCCCCTTATAATGCTGCACAGTGATTAGTGGCCCCTTGAAATGCTGCAGTGATTAGTGGCTCCTTATTATGCTGCACGGTGATTAGTGGCCCCTTATTATGCTGCACGGTGATGAGTGGCCCCTTATAATGCTGCAAGGTGATGAGTGGCCCCTTATAATGCTGCACAGTGATGAGTGGCCCCTTATAATGCTGCACAGTGATGAGTGGCCCCTTATAATGCTGCACAGTGATGAGTGGCCCCTTATAATGCTGCACAGTGATGAGTGGCCCCTTGTATTGCTGCACAGTGATTAGTGGCCCCTTACAATGCTGCTGCCGCAGCCTCAATTAAAAAAATGAAAAAAAAAACTATATACTCACCTTGTCACTGCTGCAGCTGCTGCTCCTCAGCGTTGCTGGCTCTGCAGTGACTGTTCAGGCAGAGGGCGCCTGCTAACTACGTCATGGCACCCTCTGACCTTAACGTCACTGCCAGAGGAAGCAAGACAGCAGAGCGATGCGCAGCGGTGGAATGGGGCACAGGTGAATATGGCTCCCCCCGTTATACTCACCTCTCCTGGCATGTCTCTGCAGCCCCCCGTGCTTGTTCCATCTTCTCAGTGCTGTTCTTCCTGCTTTCTGCGGTCACGTGGTGCCGCTCATTACATATGTGCATATTAATGAGGGTAATGAGCGTACCACGTGACCGCTGAAAGCAGGAAGAACAGCGCCGAGAAGATGGAATAAGCACGGGGGGCTGCAGAAACATGCCAGGAGAGGTGAGTATGATCTCCGACACCCCCCGCTCCCCCTCCCTGGCCGACCCCCGGTATATGACTCGCGTATAAGCCGAGAGGGGGACTTTCAGCCCCAAAAAATGGGCTGAAAATCTCGACTTATACGCGAGTATATACTGTAAGCCTTTTTTGTCCTTTAAGACAGAAGAAACAAAACTATTAACTCTTCTTCTAAGGTCTGACTGTGAGCTCGGACCCTCCCCAGCTATTTGTTAGGGCACTCCAGGCTAAGGGGTTGTACTGCTATGCTCTGTTATTGCAGACTTCATCATCCCAATCATAGTTCATCATCAGCACATCAGCCCCATCATAGTCCATCATCAGCACATCAACCCCATCATAGTCCATCATCAGCACATCATCCCCATCATAGTCCATCATCAGCACATCAGCCCCATCATAGTCCATCATCAGCATATCAGCCCCATCATTGTCCCATAATGAAAGAAGTGTTGTTGCGCATTCTTAACAGCCGCTTGTTCCAGACACCCTGTTCTTAGGATTGGTGGGGGTCCTGGCAGTGAAACACCCGTAATCAGCAAGTTATGATCTACCAATGGCTAGGGGATAACTTGCTGAGGAGGCAGAAGTTGGGGACTACTGTTTTTAAAGACCGCAATACCTATATCAGGAGCTGTAAAGAAATATATGTTTCTAAGCTTTATCTTGAGTCCATTTTCCTTGTCGATAATTCTTAGATAATTCTGGGAAAAAAAGTATTTTAATACATATAACAAACTTAAATTGTCTTTGGAGAATAAAGTCTATCGGCGGTCAGTGCAGTGTACTACATTAGTTTGTGGGACAGAACATGTTGATAAAGGGTCGGTCTCATCACTGCACTCACCGTCCATAAGCTTTATTAGGGTAGATATCCACAGAATATGGATATAGTAGATGTATACCCCCTCTCAGGAATCCATCCCTCATATTAGCTATGATGACTACATTCCACTGCAAACAGCAGAAGAAACTTGAGGCGCACTATTTACAAGAGGAGTTTTCCCATACATTTATGTGTTATCCATAAAATATTCTATAAATGTCTGATAGGCAGAGGTCCCGGACGTGAAACCCGCATCTGTCTACAGACCTGGGGAACTATGAATATACAGATGGCCATTCACTATTGGGGAGGTTCCTATAAGATCTGAGTACTCAGCCTTGTGTTTGGTTATTTTCATAGACCTTGACATGAGCGGCAGGGTACATATGAAACCAGTGCTCCACCCAATTCTTCCTGAAGCAATTTTGTGGCTGATTCAAGACCCCTGTACTATTGATTTGAGGGTTCCTAAATGGTTGGAGACCCACACCAGTCTAATGTATTTGAGATGTTGTACCCTCTTAACGAAAGATCAGAGGAAAATACCTTCAACAAAACTGCTGGTTGGGTCGGATGTGGTATTCTGAGCCACTTGGTTTGTTGTCTCATATGTTTATGCTTAAAGTTCTTAATGGTTTGTTCTTGTTGAGTTTATGGGACCTTTGTCTATACTGTACTGTTCCTTTTTCATTTTTTTAGATAAGCATTCCATACTGTTAGGTGAAGAACTGGTGCTACCCTTCTTCACATTGAGGCATCATCCTACCATTGTGATCAGAAGCCCTATAACCCGGCTTCATTGTTAGGATGCAGGATTTATATAAATTAGCTCTACTGGGGTCTTAAAAGTGCAGGCATTGAGGAAGAAGTACAAAATCAGCAGGCAAATGAGTAGTCAGAAACAAGCAAAGGTCAGGGCAGGCAGCAGTGCAGAAACATAACCGGAAACAAGCAGAGGTCAGGGCAGGCAGCAGTGCAAAAACATAACCGGAAACAACCATAAAACCAAAGAAAAAAAACGACCCACAGTCCATATAGTGCAGAATAATATACATTTTTATTAGTATCACAGATTAATAACCGGAAACAAGCAGAGGTCAGGGCAGGCGGCAGTGCAGAAGCATAATCCATTGAGCAAGCTGAGGTCAGGGCAGGCGGCAGTGCAGAAACATAATCCATTGAGCAAGCTGAGGTCAGGGCAGGCAGCAGTTCAAAAACATAATCCATTGAGCAAGCAGAGGTCAGGCAGGCGGCAGTGCAGAAACATAATCCTTTGAGCAAGCAGAGGTCAGGGCAGGCGTCAGTTCAAAAACATAATCCATTGAGCAAGCAGAGGTCAGGGCAGGCGGCAGTTCAAAAACATAATCCACTGAGCAAGCAGAGGTCAAGGCAGGCGGCAGTGCAGAAACATAATCCATTGAGCAAGCAGAGGTCAGGGTAGGCGGCAGTTCAAAAACATAATCCATTGAGCAAGCAGAGGTGAAGGCAGGCGGCAGTGCAGAAACAATCCATTGAGCAAGCAGAGGTCAGGCAGGCGGCAGTTCAAAAACATAATCCATTGAGCAAGCAAAGGTCAGGGCAGGCGGCAGTGTAGATGCATAACTTTAAACAAGCAGAGGTCAGGGCAGGCGGCAGTATAGAAACATGATCCATTGATCAAGCCATAGTCAAAACCGGAAAATCTGTCTAAGAAGCAGCTGTGCAGAAGATGGTATGTGCTTGCTGCAAGCAACTCGCCACTACATTTTCCGCCGGCTAAATCAAAGTGCCGCGGAATTCTCTTCTCGGGAGAATGATCTTCCTAGGACTTGGAAGGAAACCCAAATCTCTCTTGTAGGCACGTTGTACATCCTGTGGGCTCATCAGCATTACTTGCATGATCTTTCCAGTGGTATAGCTGACTGGCAGGTGTGGTGTAGGATTGTAGCCTTGTTTAGCAGTCACCTTAATACGCGGTTGATGGTCGTAAGGCATACTGAGGAGTATACGTGCTTGAGAGGGAGTTAGCTCCATCCAGGTGCATGGGGATGGGCTCCTGGGCAATGTGGCTGTTGTCTCTTCCTCATCTACTGTTCTGGTGAGTATCAGGCGTTCCTTCATACCCTCTGGCTCTGCGCTGATGTTTGCTGCAGGTTGTACGAATCGGCCTATTTCGGGCATTGTAGGATATGGTGGTGGACTTTTCAGTCTGGAATATCGGTCCTTTGCCTTTTCTGGTGTTTTGAACAGGCATTTAATAATTGACACGATATAATAAAGCACTGCCATCACATACCCCGTGAAGCCAGTTGGCCTTTGGTGGTGTTCAGGCCTCTGACTGTATAGGGATGTCCTGGCATGTGGGAGACGTCTCCGTGGTTGGAAGTTTCCTCCAGCTACGGGTGCAGCCATTAGGCTGCCTTCCCCTCCACACACACAAAAGTGTGTGCGGATGGTAGAAAACACTCCCAAAAAAAAGAAATAAAAGTAAAAAAAATAAACAAAACAAGTAAAAAGTGATTTACAAGTCGCTCTGGGTTAGTGTTCAGCTCTCCTCTCTATCTCTGCTTGCCTCGCACTGACCGTTCTTGCGGAACATTCCATGACTCGTGGACAACGCTTCTGTGATGTCATAAAGACGAACATGGCAATGGGTCTAATATAGGAGAACTAGTTATGTTACCCATGGCAGACCATCCAATACCAGCTGCCACTGTACGGATAGGGGTTAGCTGGATTGGGATGAGATGTATAAAAACTTACCGGTACAATAGCGCAAGTCATTGCTTTATTTACTGTTTTTGCTTTTTTACCTGTTTACAGGCAAATCTTTCTATTTGATATTTTCAAACCTGTATAATTCTGTATCCTCATATGTGAGATAATGTGATGTATCTATTGTCAGCTCCTTGTAGGAATGTCTCCTCCTCTCTTCCCGGTAACACGGATCACCCGTGATGGGCACAGACCATTGCTGTAGTCGGAATTATTTCATATAGCTTCAGAATAAATGTTAAATAATATTGTATTTTTTCCATATAATTGGCTCAGATCACTTTTTTTAATTTGTCTGTAATTCTAAGTAGTGATAAAAAAATAAATAACCCCAAGTGTGAACCTGGTGTAGAACATACAAATTGTCCAGAGTCTCTCCTGGGCCATGTTCACACGTGCAGAAGTGCTGCATTGTTTCCATAGGTATTCGCACTAAAGCAATCAAAACTTTTTATTGTATTTTTTTGTGGCAGTTTTTTCGAATGCATTTTTTTTAGTAGAGGAATGCTTCAGTTCCACAATTGGAGACTTCATTGGAATTTTGCATGCGTTTTTTATGCTCTCCATATAATATAGTGGAAAATATTAAACAAAAGCATCAAAAAGTTCACACTTCTGCTGCACCATTAGCCCCTGTATGTAGTACAGCTTAGGCCTCTTTCACACTTCAGTTTTTTGCATCAGTTCAAATCCGCCAAAAAGGCAGACAAGCGGATCCGTTCTGAACTGATGTGAACGGATGGCACAGGATCCTGAAAATGAGGAAATTTAAAGGAAATGCTGGTCGGGAAGGAGAGAGAGAGAGAGTTTTGTTGCAAGCTCCGTTTTGAAATCTTTGAGGATGGTGACGGACAGCAACTTTTGGCGGATCCTCAAAAAAAAAATGGATGAAACGGACAGCCATCCGTCACAATCCGCCATTAATGCAAGTCAATGGGGAAAAAACGGATCCTCCAAAAAAAACTGAGGATCCGTTTTTGTCAAAACCTGACGGATTGTGACTGATTGCAAAAAACTGAAGTGTGAAAGGGGCCTTAGGGAGCGATAAATGAAGTGAAAAGAAAAGTAAAACAACAAAAAAAGATTTAAACAAATCTGAAAAAAAACTCATAAAAGTTCAATTTTCCTCCATTGAAAATGAACATAAAAAAAAATGTCAAGTGATATCGCCACATCCAGCAAAGTCCGAGCTATCAAAATATAAAAATAATTAACCCAATTGGTAAACACAAAAAATTTAAAAACGCCAACATTGCGGTATTTTTTGGTCGCTGCAATACCACTTAAAATACGTAACAAGCAACTAAAATGTCATATCTATCCCAAAGTAATATCCATAATAACGTCTCGCCTTATGAAAAAATAATCCCTCTCATAGCTCTATTGAACGAAAAAGTAAAACTACGGGTCTCGGAAAATGGCAACACAAACTCCAACATATTTTTTATTTCAAAGTCTTGATTTTTTTTCTACCACTAAAATAATTTAAAAATCTGGGCACGTTTAGTATCTCTGTAATCATACTGATGAGGAGAATCATATTACATGGTCATTTTTACCACATAATGTACGCCGTAAACATAATTAAGGTCAGAATTGCGTTTTTTTTCACAATTTTCCCATTTCCCTGTACATTGTGTGTCAGGATAAGTCACAACCACTGCCACCAATATTTCTTGAACACCACTTGCTCACGACACACCTGCCCTGGGATGTTACTATAAAGGTGAACCTCCCATATTCTTTTGTCCACTCACCTAAGCGCACCCCGCAGACAGTTCTCACATCCACATCACACTGTTTGCTGCTATCGGTCACTGTTTTGATAGGCCAGTGAGACACCTGCGCTGGGTCACACACTAGCACACATGCCACCCAGCTTTTCTGAGCCCCTGATAGGTGCTCTTCTTTTACTTTTGTATACACATACAGCAAAACACAACCAAGGTATACTCGCCGTCCTCAGGGTTTGGGGGACGTTTAGCGCAGAAAAGAACAAACTTATTAAAATTTAGATTTAAAGGGATCCTGTCAGCAGGATTGTGAACAGTAAAGTACAGACAGTGTCAGGTCTACGCTGTTATACTGATTAAAATGAGGTGACCTGGGTGATGAAATGCATCTTGTGGTTGTTGTGTAATCTGTATTTGTAAATTTCAGTTATTGAGATTCTGGTGCTCCGGGTGTTTGTGGGGTTACAAAAAAAAAGGTTTGCATTCATCAAAATGGTGCCTGTGCTGTAGTATAATACATGACTAATATCAATATGTAGACATGTGTAAGGGGTTGAGAGTCTTACCCCTTTAAACCCCCATGTTGCTGTTGTACTTGTATATATATTTATATATATGTTATACCATTGTTGCGCATTATCGTATATTTCATGTTGCTGTATTATTTATATAGCATAAGCTATGTTTCTGCACCTTGTACTTGGTAGGGACAGTGCAGTCTGGGCTATGGTCACTAGATGGGGCACTGAGCTCATTGCACAGTAGATGTAGCTGTAGGACATATAGGAGTTAACTGTAGGAGGGGATAGCTGGAGAATAAGCCAGGATGGTCTTCCAGTTTCAGGCAGTCAGAGGCCTGACCCCTTTGTGCTCGGGTGGGCTATATGCCTGAGCTGCCTAACTACCCCGTGATGTTAAAGCTGATGCCCAGCCATCTAGAGAAGAACACGGTACTGCAGAATCAGCAATAAAGTGGAAAAGAGTGTAAGTAAACAGAGGAAGATTGAAGGTTACCGTAAAAGGGTACGGGCAGGTCACTCCAGAATGTGGTGGAAAGCTACGTGGGCTGAATCTCTGATGTCCGGGGCGAAACATGCTGGAGAGCGCTTCACCGTGGTGACGCTATACAGGGAGGACACTGAGGAGCCATCTGAGACGCTTCGTCAAACGGAAACACTGCAAGGAACAGTGAAGGGAAAGATGAAGTAATGTGCTGTCTTTACTGTGATGAAAATGCTGGAAACTATGTGGATGTGCTGTGTCCTGAAGAAAATAAATTTGCTCAGTTAAGAGTTGCCCTGGACTGTGTCTCTATTCATTGGGATCAAGGATCAGCATCAAGTCGGCGTAGCAAAGGGGACGCTGACGGCACGGTGAGTATTCACCGTACCATGCAAGAGAAGAGGTACCGTTTTCCTGTAGAGGGAGGTCAGGGTATACAATGCCCGAACCCGAAATACTCAGCCACGACTACTGCCCTGGCTGACCTTTACACATAAAGTGTAGAAGTCGGGGGGGAAAGTGGGGAATGTGGTCTAGAAGTGATCAAGTATAGTGTGTTATTTTCTGCAGCAAACGTGTCCTGGCTGGAAGAGGAAGAAAAGCGAAGATGAATCGCTACAAATACAGAGGTCACTGGTAAGTCAGTGATTTACCTGGACACTTACATTATATAGTATATACAGAGCTCCTGTGTATAATGTCACTGGTGATCCTTGTATTACCTGTACGCTGACTATATGCAGAGCTCCTGTGTATAATGTTACTGGTGAGTCACTGTATTACCTGTACACTATACACTATATACAGAACTCCTGTGTATGTCTCCAGTGATCATTCTATTACTTGTACACTGACATTATATATACAGACAGGTAGCGTCGGACTGATTCTCCGGTGGGCCCTGGCATCTGGTGGGCCCTGGCACCTCTACTGGTATACAGGGACAGCAGTTGCCTAGGGCCCCCACTGCTCCAGGGGCCCCCAGCCAGTGCCACACAGCTGCTATGGGGGCCCTGCCAGCGGAGCAGCAGCGGGTGTCAGGAGGCAGGAGCCACTGTCCCCACTACTAAAGAGAAATTAATATTCATTCACTCTCGGCCTTCACTCACCCCGGGGCCCCGCTCCCCAACCTAGGCAGCCGGCGCCGCGCTCAATTGCAGTGGAAGAGAGAGCATCTCTCTCCCATCAGTCCCCTCTGCTCCTGACTCACAGCCGATGCGCGATGACGTCACTTCATCGCGCACCCGCTGTGTGTCTGGCAGACGGGTCAGCTGCTGACACTGAAGCCGTCATCAGCGTGGGAGCAGGAGGAGAGGTGAGTATTGTGGTTTGTTTTTTATATATCTCTATATCTATCTATATCTATCTCTATATCTATCTGTCTCTATATCTATATATCTCTATATCTATCTATTTCTATCTGTATATCTATATCTCTATCTCTATATCTATCTGTCTCTATCTTAGATATAGAGATAGATATAGATAGATAGATAGATAGATATAGAGGTAGATATAGATAGATATAAATAGTCTATATCCATCTATCTCTATACCTATCTATATCTATCTCTATCTATTATCTTTATATCTATCCATCTATATATCATCTATCCATAGATCTATCTATTTATCCCCTATCTATCTATCTATATACCTATCTATAGCTATCACTATCTATTATCTTTATATCTATCTATCTATCTATCTATCTATCTATCTATCTTTCTATCTATCTATCCATATATCTATTTATCCCCTATCTATCTATTTATCTATCTATATCTATCTAGGTCTATCTATCTCTATAGCTACCTATATCTTTCACTATCTATTATCTTTATATCTTTATATCTATCTGTCTATCCATAGATCTATCTATCTATTATCTATCTATACATCTAATTATCACATATCTATCTATCTATCTATCTATCTATCTATCTATCTATCTATCTATCTAGTGTTATACCCTATGAGGGGGCAGCATTATACCCTATGAGGGGGTGCATTATACCCTATGAGGGGGGAGAAGCATTATACCCTATGAGGGGGCAGCCTTATACCCTATGAGGGGGTGCAATATATCTTATCTTCCAACAAAATTAATTCTAAGTCCTCCATTTTGTTGGCGAGGCTTCTGGCATTTGTATACATGCACTTTATGTATGTCTGTACCTCTATTTCTTAAATTATTAACTGTTCTAACCTCACCCCCCATGCCACTACCACCCCCAATTTCATTATTTGTGCCCAGGTCTCTATCTACACAGTCTTCCCCTCTTATAAAATGAATACCCTCCCCTAGTTCCAAATTTAAACACTCCTCCACCCTTCTAGCCATTTTTTTCCCCAGCACAGCTGCACCCTCCCCATTGAGGTGCAGCCCGTCCCTAGCGTAGAACCTGTAGCCAACTGAGAAGTCGGCCCAGTTCTCCAGGAACCCAAACCCCTCCTTCCTACACTAATTCTTGAACCACTTATTAACTTCCCTAATCTCCTCTCTGGCGTGGCACGTGGTACAGGAAATATTTCCAAAAATACCACCTTGGAGGTCCTTGCCTTAAGATTGCAGCCTAATTCCCTGAAATCATCTTTAAGGACCTTCCACCTACCTCTGTGTCATTTGTACCAATGTGCACCATGACCGCTGGATCCTCACCAGCCCCTCCCAGTAATCTGTCAACCCGGTCAGCGATGTGTCAGACTTGCGCGCCAGATAGGCAGCACACCGTTCGACGATCCCTTTCTTTGTGACAGATTGCCCTATCTGTTCCCCTAATAATTGAGTCCCCCACTACCAGCACCTGTCTGGCCTGCCCTGCTCTCCTATTTCTCCCCTTACTGGAGCATATACTCCTCTGGCTTTCAGAGGACATGCCTTGCTGCAGCAGTGCTACCCCTGCACTGACACTCCCCTCATCTGCCAACTTGGCAAACTTATTGGGTTGTGCCAGATCAGGACTAGCCTCCCTGGCACTCTTCTGTCTACCCCACCTTCTAACTGTCACCCATCTTACTGCTTCACTGTCCTGCAGCTCCAACCTAGCATCCCCCCCTCATCTATCTCATTGAGCGTCTGCTCAGTGAGTAGAAGTCTCCTTTCCATATTGTCTATTGATCTCAGTGTTGCCAGCTGCACATTTAAATCCAGTATCTGGGCTTCCAAATGCACAATGTGCTCACATCTCGCACAGCAGTATGCACCCTCGACTGGCTGGTCAAGGATTGCGTACATGCGGCAAGACGTACACTGGATGGCATTGGCAATAGTGGAGCACATTCCTAATGGGGATTGCACCAGACAGAAAAGATAAGTAAAAATAAATAAAAAGTATTAATAAAATATAACAGCAATTCAGTAATACCTCCTTTGCAAACTCCCTGAATCCAAAGTCACTGAATCACAAGTCACACACTTACCACCGTTCGCACTTACGCTCAGGTCACACTCAGCTCGTTTACACTCGCTCAGGCAGAAGATTTAAAGAGATTTTTTTTCCCTTCACCAGCAAACCACCCTGCTGCTCAATGCACTTCCAAAAGCTCCTGTGTATAATTTCACTGGTGGTCACTGTATTACACTGACACTGTATGCAGATCTTCTGTGTATAAATATCAGGATCCTGTCAGCGTCGGCGAACTGCCACGGCTGAGCAGCGTGACTCACCCCTACTGCGGGAGGGCCCGGGGTCCGATACTGCAGGGAAAGTTGAGGCAGACGGGACCTGCGATGCTGAAGGTAGTAAGAAGTACAAGGACCTACGATCATGTGACCACAGGGGGCGGGGCTTAGTGTCCCACTTCTGAAGATGATTGTAGGACTCTACTACAGGAATCCTGGAGTAGAGGCGAGGGGAACTCAGGTCAGACAAACGGGCGGTCATACATGGAGAGGGCGGCGCGATACCAGAGGGGCGAGCAGAGAGTAGTCAGAATGTAAGCAATGAGTCATACATGGAGATAGCTGCACAGTACAAGAGGGGCAATCAGAGAATAGTCAGGTCATAGGCAATGAGTCATACACAGAGATAGCAACGCAGTACAAGAGGGACAGGCAGAACTCGTAACAGGGACAGAACCAGATCAAAACCAAACAAGCATAAAGTATTACAGTCACAAAGCACACCAGGGTCACACACACTCGGCCAAGGGTCTGAGTATAAACGATGAGGAATGAGCCCACAATGAGGCTTTAAAAAGCCTCCCAGAATCTCAGAGTGAGGCCATCCACATTAACCTCTGAACTACCTAATCCCACAAGCTGAGCAAACCTTGACAATAATGTTGCCAGTGATCACTGAGCTCCTGTGTATAATGTCACTGGTAATCACTATATTACCTGTACACTGACACTATATACAGAGGTACTGTGTATAATGTCACTGGTGGTAATAACAGTGTTGTTATTATTGTGGTTTGTATTCATAATCAGTACTGTAGTATTCCATCAATAAGTGGTGGTAATTTGTGGACTGTTCACAGTGTGGAAGTATTTCTCCGTGTATGAATTATTATTTGGTCCCTATATGCTGGTAATATGTCATATTATTCGGTCACTATGTGGTGGTAATATGTGGTCTGGTCATGGTGTGGTTGTATTTGTGCCTTTTATGTGATATGATGCGGGTACTATGTGGTCTGGTCATGGTGTGGTGGTATTTCTCCCCTGTATGTGGTATTATTGGTCTTGGTACAGTGGATTGTGTTGTGTTTGACGGTCATTAGTCTTCTCTGATATTAATTAGGAGAATATTCTTTATTTCCATTAGAGATTAAATACTTTGTAAACAGCGGCAGAGATGCACTTACAGGGGTTTCCTGTGGAAAAACGTAATCTCCTATTCACAGGACAAGTGATAACGTATTGATTGGGGGGGTCTAACTACTTGGACCCATTCAGCAAAATGTGGAACTTTTTATCCCCATTAGACTGGAGTGGCATGTCCGACTTGACCACTGATCCATTCATTCCCTCAGTGGCTGCACTTGTATTTTTATAGAAGCTCCAAAGAGAATGAATGAAGCTTCGGTCAGATATCTAACCTGCTGCTCCATTTTAAAATGGGGATAAGTGTCCTATCAACGATAAAACTTTCTCATTCTTCCGGTCGGTGCAGTTTCTAATGGTCGGACGTATGCGATCAGCTATCCTATAGAGCCCATGGATCGGTGATAAATTGTTTTAACCAAAGAACCACATTAATGTAAACTACCGTAATTATACATCCCAGTTATGGGGATGCACAGTAGATGTACAGGAGCCGCCTGTGTTTTACAGCCGATGCTCCACTATAATGGGGATAACGACTGACAGATATTAGCATATAGCTGTAGGATGGGGCCCTAGAGTCCATTCCCCTGGTGGGCCCCAGACACCCCAGTTCGACCCTGAATATACATCATTGTGGATTATCAGATACCGGATTTAGGGAAATTTCTCTGTAATATGGAAGGCAATGACATGAATAGATAGCAAAATCTGGTTTGTCTACAATCTTTTTTATTTGTTAGGTTCTTTCCTGTTACAGCACTTCTGTCCTGTAGTATAAACCTTCTCTCACACTAGTGCTAGCACTAAACCTTGGTTTGCCTTCTTCTAAAGTCTCTGTTGTCCCCGCAGACTTAGAGATTTCCAGCATTACTCCATGCAGCCATAAGGACCTTCTCTCTTTACTCCTTGGGTTTCCGCTGTCCTAGCAGGAAGTGAGAAACGTTCTCGTAAATCACAAGGATGGTACAGCAGGCGGGGTCGCTCAAAATAACTTGGGGGCAATTTTCTTTAGAAGTCCGTATATACTCGTGTATAAGCCGACCCATGTATAAGCCGACCACCCTAATTTTGTCACAAAAAACTGGGAAAACTTATTGACTTGCCTATAAACCTAGGGTGGAAAATGCCGAAGCTACTGGTAAATTTCAAAAATAAAATGGGCCCCATAAGATGCTCCATAAAGTTCATGATGGCCCCATATAATGCTCCATAAAGTTCATGATGGGTTCCATAAGATGCTCCATACAAAAATATGCCTAATAATGCTGCACAGTGAATAATGGTAGCCCTATAACATGGTCCATAATAACATATGCCCCATATAATGCTGCACAGTGATTGGTGGCCCCTTATAATGCTGCATAGAGAGTGGACCCTTATAATGCTGCACAATGATTAGTGGCCCCTTATAATGCTGCACAGTGATTAGTGGCCCCTTATAATGCTGCACAGTGATTAGTGGCCCCTTATAATGCTGCACAGTGATTAGTGGCCCCTTATAATGCTGCACATTGATTAGTGGCCCCTTACAATGCTGCACGGTGATTAGTGGCCACTTATAATGCTGCACAGTGATTAGTGGCCCCTTGAAATGCAGTGATTAGTGGCCCCTTATGCTGCACGGTGATTAGTGGCCCTTTGTAATGCTGCACAGTGATTAGTGGCCCCGTATAATGCTGCACAGTGATGAGAGGCCCCCTTATAATGCTGCACAGTGATGAGTGGCCTCTTATAATGCAGCACAGTGATGAGTGGCCCTATATAATGCTGCACAGTGATTACTGGCCCCATATAATGCTGCACAGTGATTAGTGGCCCCTTGTAATGCTGCACAGTGATTAGTGGCCCCTTGTAATGCTGCACAGTGATTAGTGGCCCCTTGTAATGCTGCACAGTTATTAGTGGCCCCTTGTAATGCTGCACAGTGATGAGTGGCCCCTTGTAATGCTGCACAGTGATGAGTGGCCCCTTATAATGCTGCACAGTGATTAGTGGCCCCTTGAAATGCTGCAGTGATTAGTGGCTCCTTATTATGCTGCACGGTGATTAGTGGCCCCTTATTATGCTGCACGGTGATGAGTGGCCCCTTATAATGCTGCAAGGTGATGAGTGGCCCCTTATAATGCTGCACAGTGATGAGTGGCCCCTTATAATGCTGCACAGTGATGAGTGGCCCCTTATAATGCTGCACAGTGATGAGTGGCCCCTTATAATGCTGCACAGTGATGAGTGGCCCCTTGTATTGCTGCACAGTGATTAGTGGCCCCTTACAATGCTGCTGCCGCAGCCTCAATTAAAAAAATGAAAAAAAAAACTATATACTCACCTTGTCACTGCTGCAGCTGCTGCTCCTCAGCGTTGCTGGCTCTGCAGTGACTGTTCAGGCAGAGGGCGCCTGCTAACTACGTCATGGCACCCTCTGACCTTAACGTCACTGCCAGAGGAAGCAAGACAGCAGAGCGATGCGCAGCGGTGGAATGGGGCACAGGTGAATATGGCTCCCCCCGTTATACTCACCTCTCCTGGCATGTCTCTGCAGCCCCCCGTGCTTGTTCCATCTTCTCAGTGCTGTTCTTCCTGCTTTCTGCGGTCACGTGGTGCCGCTCATTACATATGTGCATATTAATGAGGGTAATGAGCGTACCACGTGACCGCTGAAAGCAGGAAGAACAGCGCCGAGAAGATGGAATAAGCACGGGGGGCTGCAGAAACATGCCAGGAGAGGTGAGTATGATCTCCGACACCCCCCCCGCTCCCCCTCCCTGGCCGACCCCCGGTATATGACTCGCGTATAAGCCGAGAGGGGGACTTTCAGCCCCAAAAAATGGGCTGAAAATCTCGACTTATACGCGAGTATATACTGTAAGCCTTTTTTGTCCATTAAGACAGAAGAAACAAAACTATTAACTCTTCTTCTAAGGTCTGACTGTGAGCTCGGACCCTCCCCAGCTATTTGTTAGGGCACTCCAGGCTAAGGGGTTGTACTGCTATGCTCTGTTATTGCAGACTTCATCATCCCAATCATAGTTCATCATCAGCACATCAGCCCCATCATAGTCCATCATCAGCACATCAACCCCATCATAGTCCATCATCAGCACATCAGCCCCATCATAGTCCATCATCAGCACATCAGCCCCATCATAGTCCATCATCAGCATATCAGCCCCATCATTGTCCCATAATGAAAGAAGTGTTGTTGCGCATTCTTAACAGCCGCTTGTTCCAGACACCCTGTTCTTAGGATTGGTGGGGGTCCTGGCAGTGAAACACCCGTAATCAGCAAGTTATGATCTACCAATGGCTAGGGGATAACTTGCTGAGGAGGCAGAAGTTGGGGACTACTGTTTTTAAAGACCGCAATACCTATATCAGGAGCTGTAAAGAAATATATGTTTCTAAGCTTTATCTTGAGTCCATTTTCCTTGTCGATAATTCTTAGATAATTCTGGGAAAAAAAGTATTTTAATACATATAACAAACTTAAATTGTCTTTGGAGAATAAAGTCTATCGGCGGTCAGTGCAGTGTACTACATTAGTTTGTGGGACAGAACATGTTGATAAAGGGTCGGTCTCATCACTGCACTCACCGTCCATAAGCTTTATTAGGGTAGATATCCACAGAATATGGATATAGTAGATGTATACCCCCTCTCAGGAATCCTTCCCTCATATTAGCTATGATGACTACATTCCACTGCAAACAGCAGAAGAAACTTGAGGCGCACTATTTACAAGAGGAGTTTTCCCATACATTTATGTGTTATCCATAAAATATTCTATAAATGTCTGATAGGCAGAGGTCCCGGACGTGAAACCCGCATCTGTCTACAGACCTGGGGAACTATGAATGTACAGATGGCCATTCACTATTGGGGAGGTTCCTATAAGATCTGAGTACTCAGCCTTGTGTTTGGTTATTTTCATAGACCTTGACATGAGCGGCAGGGTACATATGAAACCAGTGCTCCACCCAATTCTTCCTGAAGCAATTTTGTGGCTGATTCAAGACCCCTGTACTATTGATTTGAGGGTTCCTAAATGGTTGGAGACCCACACCAGTCTAATGTATTTGAGATGTTGTACCCTCTTAACGAAAGATCAGAGGAAAATACCTTCAACAAAACTGCTGGTTGGGTCGGATGTGGTATTCTGAGCCACTTGGTTTGTTGTCTCACATGTTTATGCTTAAAGTTCTTAATGGTTTGTTCTTGTTGAGTTTATGGGACCTTTGTCTATACTGTACTGTTCCTTTTTCATTTTTTTAGATAAGCATTCCATACTGTTAGGTGAAGAACTGGTGCTACCCTTCTTCACATTGAGGCATCATCCTACCATTGTGATCAGAAGCCCTATAACCCGGCTTCATTGTTAGGATGCAGGATTTATATAAATTAGCTCTACTGGGGTCTTAAAAGTGCAGGCATTGAGGAAGAAGTACAAAATCAGCAGGCAAATGAGTAGTCAGAAACAAGCAAAGGTCAGGGCAGGCAGCAGTGCAGAAACATAACCGGAAACAAGCAGAGGTCAGGGCAGGCAGCAGTGCAAAAACATAACCGGAAACAACCATAAAACCAAAGAAAAAAAACGACCCACAGTCCATATAGTGCAGAATAATATACATTTTTATTAGTATCACAGATTAATAACCGGAAACAAGCAGAGGTCAGGGCAGGCGGCAGTGCAGAAGCATAATCCATTGAGCAAGCTGAGGTCAGGGCAGGCGGCAGTGCAGAAACATAATCCATTGAGCAAGCTGAGGTCAGGGCAGGCGGCAGTTCAAAAACATAATCCATTGAGCAAGCAGAGGTCAGGCAGGCGGCAGTGCAGAAACATAATCCATTGAGCAAGCAGAGGTCAGGGCAGGCGTCAGTTCAAAAACATAATCCATTGAGCAAGCAGAGGTCAGGGCAGGCGGCAGTTCAAAAACATAATCCACTGAGCAAGCAGAGGTCAAGGCAGGCGGCAGTGCAGAAACATAATCCATTGAGCAAGCAGAGGTCAGGGTAGGCGGCAGTTCAAAAACATAATCCATTGAGCAAGCAGAGGTGAAGGCAGGCGGCAGTGCAGAAACAATCCATTGAGCAAGCAGAGGTCAGGCAGGCGGCAGTTCAAAAACATAATCCATTGAGCAAGCAAAGGTCAGGGCAGGCGGCAGTGTAGATGCATAACTTTAAACAAGCAGAGGTCAGGGCAGGCGGCAGTATAGAAACATGATCCATTGATCAAGCCATAGTCAAAACCGGAAAATCTGTCTAAGAAGCAGCTGTGCAGAAGATGGTATGTGCTTGCTGCAAGCAACTCGCCACTACATTTTCCGCCGGCTAAATCAAAGTGCCGCGGAATTCTCTTCTCGGGAGAATGATCTTCCTAGGACTTGGAAGGAAACCCAAATCTCTCTTGTAGGCACGTTGTACATCCTGTGGGCTCATCAGCATTACTTGCATGATCTTTCCAGTGGTATAGCTGACTGGCAGGTGTGGTGTAGGATTGTAGCCTTGTTTAGCAGTCACCTTAATACGCGGTTGATGGTCGTAAGGCATACTGAGGAGTATACGTGCTTGAGAGGGAGTTAGCTCCATCCAGGTGCATGGGGATGGGCTCCTGGGCAATGTGGCTGTTGTCTCTTCCTCATCTACTGTTCTGGTGAGTATCAGGCGTTCCTTCATACCCTCTGGCTCTGCGCTGATGTTTGCTGCAGGTTGTACGAATCGGCCTATTTCGGGCATTGTAGGATATGGTGGTGGACTTTTCAGTCTGGAATATCGGTCCTTTGCCTTTTCTGGTGTTTTGAACAGGCATTTAATAATTGACACGATATAATAAAGCACTGCCATCACATACCCCGTGAAGCCAGTTGGCCTTTGGTGGTGTTCAGGCCTCTGACTGTATAGGGATGTCCTGGCATGTGGGAGACGTCTCCGTGGTTGGAACTTTCCTCCAGCTACGGGTGCAGCCATTAGGCTGCCTTCCCCTCCACACACACAAAAGTGTGTGCGGATGGTAGAAAACACTCCCAAAAAAAAGAAATAAAAGTAAAAAAAATAAACAAAACAAGTAAAAAGTGATTTACAAGTCGCTCTGGGTTAGTGTTCAGCTCTCCTCTCTATCTCTGCTTGCCTCGCACTGACCGTTCTTGCGGAACATTCCATGACTCGTGGACAACGCTTCTGTGATGTCATAAAGACGAACATGGCAATGGGTCTAATATAGGAGAACTAGTTATGTTACCCATGGCAGACCATCCAATACCAGCTGCCACTGTACGGATAGGGGTTAGCTGGATTGGGATGAGATGTATAAAAACTTACCGGTACAATAGCGCAAGTCATTGCTTTATTTACTGTTTTTGCTTTTTTACCTGTTTACAGGCAAATCTTTCTATTTGATATTTTCAAACCTGTATAATTCTGTATCCTCATATGTGAGATAATGTGATGTATCTATTGTCAGCTCCTTGTAGGAATGTCTCCTCCTCTCTTCCCGGTAACACGGATCACCCGTGATGGGCACAGACCATTGCTGTAGTCGGAATTATTTCATATAGCTTCAGAATAAATGTTAAATAATATTGTATTTTTTCCATATAATTGGCTCAGATCACTTTTTTTAATTTGTCTGTAATTCTAAGTAGTGATAAAAAAATAAATAACCCCAAGTGTGAACCTGGTGTAGAACGTACAAATTGTCCAGAGTCTCTCCTGGGCCATGTTCACACGTGCAGAAGTGCTGCATTGTTTCCATAGGTATTCGCACTAAAGCAATCAAAACTTTTTATTGTATTTTTTTGTGGCAGTTTTTTCGAATGCATTTTTTTTAGTAGAGGAATGCTTCAGTTCCACAATTGGAGACTTCATTGGAATTTTGCATGCGTTTTTTATGCTCTCCATATAATATAGTGGAAAATATTAAACAAAAGCATCAAAAAGTTCACACTTCTGCTGCACCATTAGCCCCTGTATGTAGTACAGCTTAGGCCTCTTTCACACTTCAGTTTTTTGCATCAGTTCAAATCCGCCAAAAAGGCAGACAAGCGGATCCGTTCTGAACTGATGTGAACGGATGGCACAGGATCCTGAAAATGAGGAAATTTAAAGGAAATGCTGGTCGGGAAGGAGAGAGAGAGAGAGTTTTGTTGCAAGCTCCGTTTTGAAATCTTTGAGGATGGTGACGGACAGCAACTTTTGGCGGATCCTCAAAAAAAAAACGGATGAAACGGACAGCCATCCGTCACAATCCGCCATTAATGCAAGTCAATGGGGAAAAAACGGATCCTCAAAAAAAATTGAGGATCCGTTTTTGTCAAAACCTGACGGATTGTGACTGATTGCAAAAAACTGAAGTGTGAAAGGGGCCTTAGGGAGTGATAAATGAAGTGAAAAGAAAAGTAAAACAACAAAAAAAGATTTAAACAAATCTGAAAAAAAACTCATAAAAGTTCAATTTTCCTCCATTGAAAATGAACATAAAAAAAAATGTCAAGTGATATCGCCACATCCAGCAAAGTCCGAGCTATCAAAATATAAAAATAATTAACCCAATTGGTAAACACAAAAAATTTAAAAACGCCAACATTGCGGTATTTTTTGGTCGCTGCAATACCACTTAAAATACGTAACAAGCAACTAAAATGTCATATCTATCCCAAAGTAATATCCATAATAACGTCTCGCCTTATGAAAAAATAATCCCTCTCATAGCTCTATTGAACGAAAAAGTAAAACTACGGGTCTCGGAAAATGGCAACACAAACTCCAACATATTTTTTATTTCAAAGTCTTGATTTTTTTTCTACCACTAAAATAATTTAAAAATCTGGGCACGTTTAGTATCTCTGTAATCATACTGATGAGGAGAATCATATTACATGGTCATTTTTACCACATAATGTACGCCGTAAACATAATTAAGGTCAGAATTGCGTTTTTTTTCACAATTTTCCCATTTCCCTGTACATTGTGTGTCAGGATAAGTCACAACCACTGTCACCAATATTTCTTGAACACCACTTGCTCACGACACACCTGCCCTGGGATGTTACTATAAAGGTGAACCTCCCATATTCTTTTGTCCACTCACCTAAGCGCACCCCGCAGACAGTTCTCACATCCACATCACACTGTTTGCTGCTATCGGTCACTGTTTTGATAGGCCAGTGAGACACCTGCGCTGGGTCACACACTAGCACACATGCCACCCAGCTTTTCTGAGCCCCTGATAGGTGCTCTTCTTTTACTTTTGTATACACATACAGCAAAACACAACCAAGGTATACTCGCCGTCCTCAGGGTTTGGGGGACGTTTAGCGCAGAAAAGAACAAACTTATTAAAATTTAGATTTAAAGGGATCCTGTCAGCAGGATTGTGAACAGTAAAGTACAGACAGTGTCAGGTCTACGCTGTTATACTGATTAAAATGAGGTGACCTGGGTGATGAAATGCATCTTGTGGTTGTTGTGTAATCTGTATTTGTAAATTTCAGTTATTGAGATTCTGGTGCTCCGGGTGTTTGTGGGGTTACAAAAAAAAGGTTTGCATTCATCAAAATGGTGCCTGTGCTGTAGTATAATACATGACTAATATCAATATGTAGACATGTGTAAGGGGTTGAGAGTCTTACCCCTTTAAACCCCCATGTTGCTGTTGTACTTGTATATATATTTATATATATGTTATACCATTGTTGCGCATTATCGTATATTTCATGTTGCTGTATTATTTATATAGCATAAGCTATGTTTCTGCACCTTGTACTTGGTAGGGACAGTGCAGTCTGGGCTATGGTCACTAGATGGGGCACTGAGCTCATTGCACAGTAGATGTAGCTGTAGGACATATAGGAGTTAACTGTAGGAGGGGATAGCTGGAGAATAAGCCAGGATGGTCTTCCAGTTTCAGGCAGTCAGAGGCCTGACCCCTTTGTGCTCGGGTGGGCTATATGCCTGAGCTGCCTAACTACCCCGTGATGTTAAAGCTGATGCCCAGCCATCTAGAGAAGAACACGGTACTGCAGAATCAGCAATAAAGTGGAAAAGAGTGTAAGTAAACAGAGGAAGATTGAAGGTTACCGTAAAAGGGTACGGGCAGGTCACTCCAGAATGTGGTGGAAAGCTACGTGGGCTGAATCTCTGATGTCCGGGGCGAAACATGCTGGAGAGCGCTTCACCGTGGTGACGCTATACAGGGAGGACACTGAGGAGCCATCTGAGACGCTTCGTCAAACGGAAACACTGCAAGGAACAGTGAAGGGAAAGATGAAGTAATGTGCTGTCTTTACTGTGATGAAAATGCTGGAAACTATGTGGATGTGCTGTGTCCTGAAGAAAATAAATTTGCTCAGTTAAGAGTTGCCCTGGACTGTGTCTCTATTCATTGGGATCAAGGATCAGCATCAAGTCGGCGTAGCAAAGGGGACGCTGACGGCACGGTGAGTATTCACCGTACCATGCAAGAGAAGAGGTACCGTTTTCCTGTAGAGGGAGGTCAGGGTATACAATGCCCGAACCCGAAATACTCAGCCACGACTACTGCCCTGGCTGACCTTTACACATAAAGTGTAGAAGTCGGGGGGGAAAGTGGGGAATGTGGTCTAGAAGTGATCAAGTATAGTGTGTTATTTTCTGCAGCAAACGTGTCCTGGCTGGAAGAGGAAGAAAAGCGAAGATGAATCGCTACAAATACAGAGGTCACTGGTAAGTCAGTGATTTACCTGGACACTTACATTATATAGTATATACAGAGCTCCTGTGTATAATGTCACTGGTGATCCTTGTATTACCTGTACGCTGACTATATGCAGAGCTCCTGTGTATAATGTTACTGGTGAGTCACTGTATTACCTGTACACTATACACTATATACAGAACTCCTGTGTATGTCTCCAGTGATCATTCTATTACTTGTACACTGACATTATATATACAGACAGGTAGCGTCGGACTGATTCTCCGGTGGGCCCTGGCATCTGGTGGGCCCTGGCACCTCTACTGGTATACAGGGACAGCAGTTGCCTAGGGCCCCCACTGCTCCAGGGGCCCCCAGCCAGTGCCACACAGCTGCTATGGGGGCCCTGCCAGCGGAGCAGCAGCGGGTGTCAGGAGGCAGGAGCCACTGTCCCCACTACTAAAGAGAAATGAATATTCATTCACTCTCGGCCTTCACTCATCCCGGGGCCCCGCTCCCCAACCTAGGCAGCCGGCGCCGCGCTCAATTGCAGTGGAAGAGAGAGCATCTCTCTCCCATCAGTCCCCTCTGCTCCTGACTCACAGCCGATGCGCGATGACGTCACTTCATCGCGCACCCGCTGTGTGTCTGGCAGACGGGTCAGCTGCTGACACTGAAGCCGTCATCAGCGTGGGAGCAGGAGGAGAGGTGAGTATTGTGGTTTGTTTTTTATATATCTCTATATCTATCTATATCTATCTCTATATCTATCTGTCTCTATATCTATATATCTCTATATCTATCTATTTCTATCTGTATATCTATATCTCTATCTCTATATCTATCTGTCTCTATCTTAGATATAGAGATAGATATAGATAGATATAGAGGTAGATATAGATAGATATAAATAGTCTATATCCATCTATCTCTATACCTATCTATATCTATCTCTATCTATTATCTTTATATCTATCCATCTATATATCATCTATCCATAGATCTATCTATTTATCCCCTATCTATCTATCTATATACCTATCTATAGCTATCACTATCTATTATCTTTATATCTATCTATCTATCTATCTATCTATCTATCTATCTTTCTTTCTATCTATCTATCCATATATCTATTTATCCCCTATCTATCTATTTATCTATCTATATCTATCTAGGTCTATCTATCTCTATAGCTACCTATATCTTTCACTATCTATTATCTTTATATCTTTATATCTATCTGTCTATCCATAGATCTATGTATCTATTATCTATCTATACATCTAATTATCACATATCTATCTATCTATCTATCTAGTGTTATACCCTATGAGGGGGCAGCATTATACCCTATGAGGGGGTGCATTATACCCTATGAGGGGGGAGAAGCATTATACCCTATGAGGGGGCAGCCTTATACCCTATGAGGGGGTGCAATATACCTTATCTTCCAACAAAATTAATTCTAAGTCCTCCATTTTGTTGGCGAGGCTTCTGGCATTTGTATACATGCACTTTATGTATGTCTGTACCTCTATTTCTTAAATTATTAACTGTTCTAACCTCACCCCCCATGCCACTACCACCCCCAATTTCATTATTTGTGCCCAGGTCTCTATCTACACAGTCTTCCCCTCTTATAAAATGAATACCCTCCCCTAGTTCCAAGTTTAAACACTCCTCCACCCTTCTAGCCATTTTTTTCCCCAGCACAGCTGCACCCTCCCCATTGAGGTGCAGCCCGTCCCTAGCGTAGAACCTGTAGCCAACTGAGAAGTCGGCCCAGTTCTCCAGGAACCCAAACCCCTCCTTCCTACACTAATTCTTGAACCACTTATTAACTTCCCTAATCTCCTCTCTGGCGTGGCACGTGGTACAGGAAATATTTCCAAAAATACCACCTTGGAGGTCCTTGCCTTAAGATTGCAGCCTAATTCCCTGAAATCATCTTTAAGGACCTTCCACCTACCTCTGTGTCATTTGTACCAATGTGCACCATGACCGCTGGATCCTCACCAGCCCCTCCCAGTAATCTGTCAACCCGGTCAGCGATGTGTCAGACTTGCGCGCCAGATAGGCAGCACACCGTTCGACGATCCCTTTCTTTGTGACAGATTGCCCTATCTGTTCCCCTAATAATTGAGTCCCCCACTACCAGCACCTGTCTGGCCTGCCCTGCTCTCCTATTTCTCCCCTTACTGGAGCATATACTCCTCTGGCTTTCAGAGGACATGCCTTGCTGCAGCAGTGCTACCCCTGCACTGACACTCCCCTCATCTGCCAACTTGGCAAACTTATTGGGTTGTGCCAGATCAGGACTAGCCTCCCTGGCACTCTTCTGTCTACCCCACCTTCTAACTGTCACCCATCTTACTGCTTCACTGTCCTGCAGCTCCAACCTAGCATCCCCCCCTCATCTATCTCATTGAGCGTCTGCTCAGTGAGTAGAAGTCTCCTTTCCATATTGTCTATTGATCTCAGTGTTGCCAGCTGCACATTTAAATCCAGTATCTGGGCTTCCAAATGCACAATGTGCTCACATCTCGCACAGCAGTATGCACCCTCGACTGGCTGGTCAAGGATTGCGTACATGCGGCAAGACGTACACTGGATGGCATTGGCAATAGTGGAGCACATTCCTAATGGGGATTGCACCAGACAGAAAAGATAAGTAAAAATAAATAAAAAGTATTAATAAAATATAACAGCAATTCAGTAATACCTCCTTTGCAAACTCCCTGAATCCAAAGTCACTGAATCACAAGTCACACACTTACCACCGTTCGCACTTACGCTCAGGTCACACTCAGCTCGTTTACACTCGCTCAGGCAGAAGATTTAAAGAGATTTTTTTTCCCTTCACCAGCAAACCACCCTGCTGCTCAATGCACTTCCAAAAGCTCCTGTGTATAATTTCACTGGTGGTCACTGTATTACACTGACACTGTATGCAGATCTTCTGTGTATAAATATCAGGATCCTGTCAGCGTCGGCGAACTGCCACGGCTGAGCAGCGTGACTCACCCCTACTGCGGGAGGGCCCGGGGTCCGATACTGCAGGGAAAGTTGAGGCAGACGGGACCTGCGATGCTGAAGGTAGTAAGAAGTACAAGGACCTACGATCATGTGACCACAGGGGGCGGGGCTTAGTGTCCCACTTCTGAAGATGATTGTAGGACTCTACTATAGGAATCCTGGAGTAGAGGCGAGGGGAACTCAGGTCAGACAAACGGGCGGTCATACATGGAGAGGGCGGCGCGATACCAGAGGGGCGAGCAGAGAGTAGTCAGAACGTAAGCAATGAGTCATACATGGAGATAGCTGCACAGTACAAGAGGGGCAATCAGAGAATAGTCAGGTCATAGGCAATGAGTCATACACAGAGATAGCAACGCAGTACAAGAGGGACAGGCAGAACTCGTAACAGGGACAGAACCAGATCAAAACCAAACAAGCATAAAGTATTACAGTCACAAAGCACACCAGGGTCACACACACTCGGCCAAGGGTCTGAGTATAAACGATGAGGAATGAGCCCACAATGAGGCTTTAAAAAGCCTCCCAGAATCTCAGAGTGAGGCCATCCACATTAACCTCTGAACTACCTAATCCCACAAGCTGAGCAAACCTTGACAATAATGTTGCCAGTGATCACTGAGCTCCTGTGTATAATGTCACTGGTAATCACTGTATTACCTGTACACTGACACTATATACAGAGGTACTGTGTATAATGTCACTGGTGGTAATAACAGTGTTGTTATTATTGTGGTTTGTATTCATAATCAGTACTGTAGTATTCCATCAATAAGTGGTGGTAATTTGTGGACTGTTCACAGTGTGGAAGTATTTCTCCGTGTATGAATTATTATTTGGTCCCTATATGCTGGTAATATGTCATATTATTCGGTCACTATGTGGTGGTAATATGTGGTCTGGTCATGGTGTGGTTGTATTTGTGCCTTTTATGTGATATGATGCGGGTACTATGTGGTCTGGTCATGGTGTGGTGGTATTTCTCCCCTGTATGTGGTATTATTGGTCTTGGTACAGTGGATTGTGTTGTGTTTGACGGTCATTAGTCTTCTCTGATATTAATTAGGAGAATATTCTTTATTTCCATTAGAGATTAAATACTTTGTAAACAGCGGCAGAGATGCACTTACAGGGGTTTCCTGTGGAAAAACGTAATCTCCTATTCACAGGACAAGTGATAACGTATTGATTGGGGGGGTCTAACTACTTGGACCCATTCAGCAAAATGTGGAACTTTTTATCCCCATTAGACTGGAGTGGCATGTCCGACTTGACAACTGATCCATTCATTCCCTCAGTGGCTGCACTTGTATTTTTATAGAAGCTCCAAAGAGAATGAATGAAGCTTCGGTCAGATATCTAACCTGCTGCTCCATTTTAAAATGGGGATAAGTGTCCTATCAACGATAAAACTTTCTCATTCTTCCGGTCGGTGCAGTTTCTAATGGTCGGACGTATGCGATCAGCTATCCTATAGAGCCCATGGATCGGTGATAAATTGTTTTAACCAAAGAACCACATTAATGTAAACTACCGTAATTATACATCCCAGTTATGGGGGTGCACAGTAGATGTGCAGGAGCCGCCTGTGTTTTACAGCCGATGCTCCACTATAATGGGGATAACGACTGACAGATATTAGCATATAGCTGTAGGATGGGGCCCTAGAGTCCATTCCCCTGGTGGGCCCCAGACACCCCAGTTCGACCCTGAATATACATCATTGTGGATTATCAGATACCGGATTTAGGGAAATTTCTCTGTAATATGGAAGGCAATGACATGAATAGATAGCAAAATCTGGTTTGTCTACAATCTTTTTTATTTGTTAGGTTCTTTCCTGTTACAGCACTTCTCTCCTGTAGTATAAACCTTCTCTCACACTAGTGCTAGCACTAAACCTTGGTTTGCCTTCTTCTAAAGTCTCTGTTGTCCCCGCAGACTTAGAGATTTCCAGCATTACTCCATGCAGCCATAAGGACCTTCTCTCTTTACTCCTTGGGTTTCCGCTGTCCTAGCAGGAAGTGAGAAACGTTCTCGTAAATCACAAGGATGGTACAGCAGGCGGGGTCGCTCAAAATAACTTGGGGGCAATTTTCTTTAGAAGTCCGTATATACTCGCGTATAAGCCGACCCATGTATAAGCCGACCACCCTAATTTTGTCACAAAAAACTGGGAAAACTTATTGACTCGCCTATAAACCTAGGGTGGAAAATGCCGAAGCTACTGGTAAATTTCAAAAATAAAATGGGCCCCATAAGATGCTCCATAAAGTTCATGATGGCCCCATATAATGCTCCATAAAGTTCATGATGGGTTCCATAAGATGCTCCATACAAAAATATGCCTAATAATGCTGCACAGTGAATAATGGTAGCCCTATTACATGGTCCATAATAACATATGCCCCATATAATGCTTCACAGTGATTGGTGGCCCCTTATAATGCTGCATGGAGAGTGGCCCCTTATAATGCTGCACAATGATTAGTGGCCCCTTATAATGCTGCACAGTGATTAGTGGCCCCTTATAATGCTGCACAGTGATTAGTGGCCCCTTATAATGCTGCACAGTGATTAGTGGCCCCTTATAATGCTGCACATTGATTAGTGGCCCCTTACAATGCTGCACGGTGATTAGTGGCCACTTATAATGCTGCACAGTGATTAGTGGCCCCTTGAAATGCTGCAGTGATTAGTGGCCCCTTATGCTGCACGGTGATTAGTGGCCCTTTGTAATGCTGCACAGTGATTAGTGGCCCCGTATAATGCTGCACAGTAATGAGAGGCCCCCTTATAATGCTGCACAGTAATGAGTGGCCTCTTATAATGCAGCACAGTGATGAGTGGCCCCATATAATGCTGCACAGTGATTACTGGCCCCATATAATGCTGCACAGTGATTACTGGCCCCATATAATGCTGCACAGTGATTAGTGGCCCCTTGTAATGCTGCACAGTGATTAGTGGCCCCTTGTAATGCTGCACAGTGATTAGTGGCCCCTTGTAATGCTGCACAGTTATTAGTGGCCCCTTGTAATGCTGCACAGTGATGAGTGGCCCCTTGTAATGCTGCACAGTGATGAGTGGCCCCTTATAATGCTGCACAGTGATTAGTGGCCCCTTGAAATGCTGCAGTGATTAGTGGCTCCTTATTATGCTGCACGGTGATTAGTGGCCCCTTATTATGCTGCACGGTGATGAGTGGCCCCTTATAATGCTGCAAGGTGATGAGTGGCCCCTTATAATGCTGCACAGTGATGAGTGGCCCCTTATAATGCTGCACAGTGATGAGTGGCCCCTTATAATGCTGCACAGTGATGAGTGGCCCCTTATAATGCTGCACAGTGATGAGTGGCCCCTTGTATTGCTGCACAGTGATTAGTGGCCCCTTACAATGCTGCTGCCGCAGCCTCAATTAAAAAAATGAAAAAAAAAACTATATACTCACCTTGTCACTGCTGCAGCTGCTGCTCCTCAGCGTTGCTGGCTCTGCAGTGACTGTTCAGGCAGAGGGCGCCTGCTAACTACGTCATGGCACCCTCTGACCTTAACGTCACTGCCAGAGGAAGCAAGACAGCAGAGCGATGCGCAGCGGTGGAATGGGGCACAGGTGAATATGGCTCCCCCCGTTATACTCACCTCTCCTGGCATGTCTCTGCAGCCCCCCGTGCTTGTTCCATCTTCTCAGTGCTGTTCTTCCTGCTTTCTGCGGTCACGTGGTGCCGCTCATTACATATGTGCATATTAATGAGGGTAATGAGCGTACCACGTGACCGCTGAAAGCAGGAAGAACAGCGCCGAGAAGATGGAATAAGCACGGGGGGCTGCAGAAACATGCCAGGAGAGGTGAGTATGATCTCCGACACCCCCTCCCGCTCCCCCTCCCTGGCCGACCCCCGGTATATGACTCGCGTATAAGCCGAGAGGGGGACTTTCAGCCCCAAAAAATGGGCTGAAAATCTCGACTTATACGCGAGTATATACTGTAAGCCTTTTTTGTCCTTTAAGACAGAAGAAACAAAACTATTAACTCTTCTTCTAAGGTCTGACTGTGAGCTCGGACCCTCCCCAGCTATTTGTTAGGGCACTCCAGGCTAAGGGGTTGTACTGCTATGCTCTGTTATTGCAGACTTCATCATCCCAATCATAGTTCATCATCAGCACATCAGCCCCATCATAGTCCATCATCAGCACATCAACCCCATCATAGTCCATCATCAGCACATCAGCCCCATCATAGTCCATCATCAGCACATCAGCCCCATCATAGTCCATCATCAGCATATCAGCCCCATCATTGTCCCATAATGAAAGAAGTGTTGTTGCGCATTCTTAACAGCCGCTTGTTCCAGACACCCTGTTCTTAGGATTGGTGGGGGTCCTGGCAGTGAAACACCCGTAATCAGCAAGTTATGATCTACCAATGGCTAGGGGATAACTTGCTGAGGAGGCAGAAGTTGGGGACTACTGTTTTTAAAGACCGCAATACCTATATCAGGAGCTGTAAAGAAATATATGTTTCTAAGCTTTATCTTGAGTCCATTTTCCTTGTCGATAATTCTTAGATAATTCTGGGAAAAAAAGTATTTTAATACATATAACAAACTTAAATTGTCTTTGGAGAATAAAGTCTATCGGCGGTCAGTGCAGTGTACTACATTAGTTTGTGGGACAGAACATGTTGATAAAGGGTCGGTCTCATCACTGCACTCACCGTCCATAAGCTTTATTAGGGTAGATATCCACAGAATATGGATATAGTAGATGTATACCCCCTCTCAGGAATCCTTCCCTCATATTAGCTATGATGACTACATTCCACTGCAAACAGCAGAAGAAACTTGAGGCGCACTATTTACAAGAGGAGTTTTCCCATACATTTATGTGTTATCCATAAAATATTCTATAAATGTCTGATAGGCAGAGGTCCCGGACGTGAAACCCGCATCTGTCTACAGACCTGGGGAACTATGAATATACAGATGGCCATTCACTATTGGGGAGGTTCCTATAAGATCTGAGTACTCAGCCTTGTGTTTGGTTATTTTCATAGACCTTGACATGAGCGGCAGGGTACATATGAAACCAGTGCTCCACCCAATTCTTCCTGAAGCAATTTTGTGGCTGATTCAAGACCCCTGTACTATTGATTTGAGGGTTCCTAAATGGTTGCAGACCCACACCAGTCTAATGTATTTGAGATGTTGTACCCTCTTAACGAAAGATCAGAGGAAAATACCTTCAACAAAACTGCTGGTTGGGTCGGATGTGGTATTCTGAGCCACTTGGTTTGTTGTCTCACATGTTTATGCTTAAAGTTCTTAATGGTTTGTTCTTGTTGAGTTTATGGGACCTTTGTCTATACTGTACTGTTCCTTTTTCATTTTTTTAGATAAGCATTCCATACTGTTAGGTGAAGAACTGGTGCTACCCTTCTTCACATTGAGGCATCATCCTACCATTGTGATCAGAAGCCCTATAACCCGGCTTCATTGTTAGGATGCAGGATTTATATAAATTAGCTCTACTGGGGTCTTAAAAGTGCAGGCATTGAGGAAGAAGTACAAAATCAGCAGGCAAATGAGTAGTCAGAAACAAGCAAAGGTCAGGGCAGGCAGCAGTGCAGAAACATAACCGGAAACAAGCAGAGGTCAGGGCAGGCAGCAGTGCAAAAACATAACCGGAAACAACCATAAAACCAAAGAAAAAAAACGACCCACAGTCCATATAGTGCAGAATAATATACATTTTTATTAGTATCACAGATTAATAACCGGAAACAAGCAGAGGTCAGGGCAGGCGGCAGTGCAGAAGCATAATCCATTGAGCAAGCTGAGGTCAGGGCAGGCGGCAGTGCAGAAACATAATCCATTGAGCAAGCTGAGGTCAGGGCAGGCGGCAGTTCAAAAACATAATCCATTGAGCAAGCAGAGGTCAGGCAGGCGGCAGTGCAGAAACATAATCCATTGAGCAAGCAGAGGTCAGGGCAGGCGTCAGTTCAAAAACATAATCCATTGAGCAAGCAGAGGTCAGGGCAGGCGGCAGTTCAAAAACATAATCCACTGAGCAAGCAGAGGTCAAGGCAGGCGGCAGTGCAGAAACATAATCCATTGAGCAAGCAGAGGTCAGGGTAGGCGGCAGTTCAAAAACATAATCCATTGAGCAAGCAGAGGTCAAGGCAGGCGGCAGTGCAGAAACAATCCATTGAGCAAGCAGAGGTCAGGCAGGCGGCAGTTCAAAAACATAATCCATTGAGCAAGCAAAGGTCAGGGCAGGCGGCAGTGTAGATGCATAACTTTAAACAAGCAGAGGTCAGGGCAGGCGGCAGTATAGAAACATGATCCATTGATCAAGCCATAGTCAAAACCGGAAAATCTGTCTAAGAAGCAGCTGTGCAGAAGATGGTATGTGCTTGCTGCAAGCAACTCGCCACTACATTTTCCGCCGGCTAAATCAAAGTGCCGCGGAATTCTCTTCTCGGGAGAATGATCTTCCTAGGACTTGGAAGGAAACCCAAATCTCTCTTGTAGGCACGTTGTACATCTTGTGGGCTCATCAGCATTACTTGCATGATCTTTCCAGTGGTATAGCTGACTGGCAGGTGTGGTGTAGGATTGTAGCCTTGTTTAGCAGTCACCTTAATACGCGGTTGATGGTCGTAAGGCATACTGAGGAGTATACGTGCTTGAGAGGGAGTTAGCTCCATCCAGGTGCATGGGGATGGGCTCCTGGGCAATGTGGCTGTTGTCTCTTCCTCATCTACTGTTCTGGTGAGTATCAGGCGTTCCTTCATACCCTCTGGCTCTGCGCTGATGTTTGCTGCAGGTTGTACGAATCGGCCTATTTCGGGCATTGTAGGATATGGTGGTGGACTTTTCAGTCTGGAATATCGGTCCTTTGCCTTTTCTGGTGTTTTGAACAGGCATTTAATAATTGACACGATATAATAAAGCACTGCCATCACATACCCCGTGAAGCCAGTTGGCCTTTGGTGGTGTTCAGGCCTCTGACTGTATAGGGATGTCCTGGCATGTGGGAGACGTCTCCGTGGTTGGAACTTTCCTCCAGCTACGGGTGCAGCCATTAGGCTGCCTTCCCCTCCACACACACAAAAGTGTGTGCGGATGGTAGAAAACACTCCCAAAAAAAAGAAATAAAAGTAAAAAAAATAAACAAAACAAGTAAAAAGTGATTTACAAGTCGCTCTGGGTTAGTGTTCAGCTCTCCTCTCTATCTCTGCTTGCCTCGCACTGACCGTTCTTGCGGAACATTCCATGACTCGTGGACAACGCTTCTGTGATGTCATAAAGACGAACATGGCAATGAGTCTAATATAGGAGAACTAGTTATGTTACCCATGGCAGACCATCCAATACCAGCTGCCACTGTACGGATAGGGGTTAGCTGGATTGGGATGAGATGTATAAAAACTTACCGGTACAATAGCGCAAGTCATTGCTTTATTTACTGTTTTTGCTTTTTTACCTGTTTACAGGCAAATCTTTCTATTTGATATTTTCAAACCTGTATAATTCTGTATCCTCATACGTGAGATAATGTGATGTATCTATTGTCAGCTTCTTCCAGGAATGTCTCCTCCTCTCTTCCCGGTAACACGGATCACCCGTGATGGGCACAGACCATTGCTGTAGTCGGAATTATTTCATATAGCTTCAGAATAAATGTTAAATAATATTGTATTTTTTCCATATAATTGGCTCAGATCACTTTTTTTAATTTGTCTGTAATTCTAAGTAGTGATAAAAAAATAAATAACCCCAAGTGTGAACCTGGTGTAGAACGTACAAATTGTCCAGAGTCTCTCCTGGGCCATGTTCACACGTGCAGAAGTGCTGCATTGTTTCCATAGGTATTCGCACTAAAGCAATCAAAACTTTTTATTGTATTTTTTTGTGGCAGTTTTTTCGAATGCATTTTTTTTAGTAGAGGAATGCTTCAGTTCCACAATTGGAGACTTCATTGGAATTTTGCATGCGTTTTTTATGCTCTCCATATACTATAGTGGAAAATATTAAACAAAAGCATCAAAAAGTTCACACTTCTGCTGCACCATTAGCCCCTGTATGTAGTACAGCTTAGGCCTCTTTCACACTTCAGTTTTTTGCATCAGTTCAAATCCGCCAAAAAGGCAGACAAGCGGATCCGTTCTGAACTGATGTGAACGGATGGCACAGGATCCTGAAAATGAGGAAATTTAAAGGAAACGCTGGTCGGGAAGGAGAGAGAGAGAGAGTTTTGTTGCAAGCTCCGTTTTGAAATCTTTGAGGATGGTGACGGACAGCAACTTTTGGCGGATCCTCAAAAAAAAACCTGATGAAACGGACAGCCATCCGTCACAATCCGCCATTAATGCAAGTCAATGGGGAAAAAACGGATCCTCAAAAAAAAACTGAGGATCCGTTTTTGTCAAAACCTGACGGATTGTGACTGATTGCAAAAAACTGAAGTGTGAAAGGGGCCTTAGGGAGCGATAAATGAAGTGAAAAGAAAAGTAAAACAACAAAAAAAGATTTAAACAAATCTGAAAAAAAAACTCATAAAAGTTCAATTTTCCTCCATTGAAAATGAACATAAAAAAAAATGTCAAGTGATATCGCCACATCCAGCAAAGTCCGAGCTATCAAAATATAAAAATAATTAACCCAATTGGTAAACACAAAAAATTTAAAAACGCCAACATTGCGGTATTTTTCGGTCGCTGCAATACCACTTAAAATACGTAACAAGCAACTAAAATGTCATATCTATCCCAAAGTAATATCCATAATAACGTCTCGCCTTATGAAAAAATAATCCCTCTCATAGCTCTATTGAACGAAAAAGTAAAACTACGGGTCTCGGAAAATGGCAACACAAACTCCAACATATTTTTTATTTCAAAGTCTTGATTTTTTTTCTACCACTAAAATAATTTAAAAATCTGGGCACGTTTAGTATCTCTGTAATCATACTGATGAGGAGAATCATATTACATGGTCATTTTTACCACATAATGTACGCCGTAAACATAATTAAGGTCAGAATTGCGTTTTTTTTCACAATTTTCCCATTTCCCTGTACATTGTGTGTCAGGATAAGTCACAACCACTGCCACCAATATTTCTTGAACACCACTTGCTCACGACACACCTGCCCTGGGATGTTACTATAAAGGTGAACCTCCCATATTCTTTTGTCCACTCACCTAAGCGCACCCCGCAGACAGTTCTCACATCCACATCACACTGTTTGCTGCTATCGGTCACTGTTTTGATAGGCCAGTGAGACACCTGCGCTGGGTCACACACTAGCACACATGCCACCCAGCTTTTCTGAGCCCCTGATAGGTGCTCTTCTTTTACTTTTGTATACACATACAGCAAAACACAACCAAGGTATACTCGCCGTCCTCAGGGTTTGGGGGACGTTTAGCGCAGAAAAGAACAAACTTATTAAAATTTAGATTTAAAGGGATCCTGTCAGCAGGATTGTGAACAGTAAAGTACAGACAGTGTCAGGTCTACGCTGTTATACTGATTAAAATGAGGTGACCTGGGTGATGAAATGCATCTTGTGGTTGTTGTGTAATCTGTATTTGTAAATTTCAGTTATTGAGATTCTGGTGCTCCGGGTGTTTGTGGGGTTACAAAAAAAAGGTTTGCATTCATCAAAATGGTGCCTGTGCTGTAGTATAATACATGACTAATATCAATATGTAGACATGTGTAAGGGGTTGAGAGTCTTACCCCTTTAAACCCCCATGTTGCTGTTGTACTTGTATATATATTTATATATATGTTATACCATTGTTGCGCATTATCGTATATTTCATGTTGCTGTATTATTTATATAGCATAAGCTATGTTTCTGCACCTTGTACTTGGTAGGGACAGTGCAGTCTGGGCTATGGTCACTAGATGGGGCACTGAGCTCATTGCACAGTAGATGTAGCTGTAGGACATATAGGAGTTAACTGTAGGAGGGGATAGCTGGAGAATAAGCCAGGATGGTCTTCCAGTTTCAGGCAGTCAGAGGCCTGACCCCTTTGTGCTCGGGTGGGCTATATGCCTGAGCTGCCTAACTACCCCGTGATGTTAAAGCTGATGCCCAGCCATCTAGAGAAGAACACGGTACTGCAGAATCAGCAATAAAGTGGAAAAGAGTGTAAGTAAACAGAGGAAGATTGAAGGTTACCGTAAAAGGGTACGGGCAGGTCACTCCAGAATGTGGTGGAAAGCTACGTGGGCTGAATCTCTGATGTCCGGGGCGAAACATGCTGGAGAGCGCTTCACCATGGTGACGCTATACAGGGAGGACACTGAGGAGCCATCTGAGACGCTTTGTCAAACGGAAACACTGCAAGGAACAGTGAAGGGAAAGATGAAGTAATGTGCTGTCTTTACTGTGATGAAAATGCTGGAAACTATGTGGATGTGCTGTGTCCTGAAGAAAATAAATTTGCTCAGTTAAGAGTTGCCCTGGACTGTGTCTCTATTCATTGGGATCAAGGATCAGCATCAAGTCGGCGTAGCAAAGGGGACGCTGACGGCACGGTGAGTATTCACCGTACCATGCAAGAGAAGAGGTACCGTTTTCCTGTAGAGGGAGGTCAGGGTATACAATGCCCGAACCCGAAATACTCAGCCACGACTACTGCCCTGGCTGACCTTTACACATAAAGTGTAGAAGTCGGGGGGGAAAGTGGGGAATGTGGTCTAGAAGTGATCAAGTATAGTGTGTTATTTTCTGCAGCAAACGTGTCCTGGCTGGAAGAGGAAGAAAAGCGAAGATGAATCGCTACAAATACAGAGGTCACTGGTAAGTCAGTGATTTACCTGGACACTTACATTATATAGTATATACAGAGCTCCTGTGTATAATGTCACTGGTGATCCTTGTATTACCTGTACGCTGACTATATGCAGAGCTCCTGTGTATAATGTTACTGGTGAGTCACTGTATTACCTGTACACTATACACTATATACAGAACTCCTGTGTATGTCTCCAGTGATCATTCTATTACTTGTACACTGACATTATATATACAGACAGGTAGCGTCGGACTGATTCTCCGGTGGGCCCTGGCATCTGGTGGGCCCTGGCACCTCTACTGGTATACAGGGACAGCAGTTGCCTAGGGCCCCCACTGCTCCAGGGGCCCCCAGCCAGTGCCACACAGCTGCTATGGGGGCCCTGCCAGCGGAGCAGCAGCGGGTGTCAGGAGGCAGGAGCCACTGTCCCCACTACTAAAGAGAAATGAATATTCATTCACTCTCGGCCTCCACTCACCCCGGGGCCCCGCTCTCCAACCTAGGCAGCCGGCGCTGCGCTCAATTTCAGTGGAATAGAGAGCATCTCTCTCCCATCAGTCCCCTCTGCTCCTGACTCACAGCCGATGCGCGATGACGTCACTTCATCGCGCACCCGCTGTGTGTCTGGCAGACGGGTCAGCTGCTGACACTGAAGCCGTCATCAGCGTGGGAGCAGGAGGAGAGGTGAGTATTGTGGTTTGTTTTTTATATATCTCTATATCTATCTATATCTATCTCTATATCTATCTGTCTCTATATCTATATATCTCTATATCTATCTATTTCTATCTGTATATCTATATCTCTATCTCTATATCTATCTGTCTCTATCTTAGATATAGAGATAGATATAGATAGATAGATAGATAGATAGATAGATAGATATAGAGGTAGATATAGATAGATATAAATAGTCTATATCCATCTATCTCTATACCTATCTATATCTATCTCTATCTATTATCTTTATATCTATCCATCTATATATCATGTATCCATAGATCTATCTATTTATCCCCTATCTATCTATCTATCTATATACCTATCTATAGCTATCACTATCTATTATCTTTATATCTATCTATCTATCTATCCATATATCTATTTATCCCCTATCTATCTATTTATCTATCTATATCTATCTAGGTCTATCTATCTATCTCTATAGCTACCTATATCTTTCACTATCTATTATCTTTATATCTTTATTTCTATCTGTCTATCCATAGATCTATCTATTATCTATCTATACATCTAATTATCACATATCTATCTATCTATCTATCTAGTGTTATACCCTATGAGGGGGCAGCATTATACCCTATGAGGGGGTGCATTATACCCTATGAGGGGGGAGAAGCATTATACCCTATGAGGGGGCAGCCTTATACCCTATGAGGGGGTGCAATATACCTTATCTTCCAACAAAATTAATTCTAAGTCCTCCATTTTGTTGGCGAGGCTTCTGGCATTTGTATACATGCACTTTATGTATGTCTGTACCTCTATTTCTTAAATTATTAACTGTTCTAACCTCACCCCCCATGCCACTACCACCTCCAATTTCATTATTTGTGCCCAGGTCTCTATCTACACAGTCTTCCCCTCTTATAAAATGAATACCCTCCCCTAGTTCCAAGTTTAAACACTCCTCCACCCTTCTAGCCATTTTTTTCCCCAGCACAGCTGCACCCTCCCCATTGAGGTGCAGCCCGTCCCTAGCGTAGAACCTGTAGCCAACTGAGAAGTCGGCCCAGTTCTCCAGGAACCCAAACCCCTCCTTCCTACACTAATTCTTGAACCACTTATTAACTTCCCTAATCTCCTCTCTGGCGTGGCACGTGGTACAGGAAATATTTCCAAAAATACCACCTTGGAAGTCCTTGCCTTAAGATTGCAGCCTAATTCCCTGAAATCATCTTTAAGGACCTTCCACCTACCTCTGTGTCATTTGTACCAATGTGCACCATGACCGCTGGATCCTCACCAGCCCCTCCCAGTAATCTGTCAACCCGGTCAGCGATGTGTCAGACTTGCGCGCCAGATAGGCAGCACACCGTTCGACGATCCCTTTCTTTGTGACAGATTGCCCTATCTGTTCCCCTAATAATTGAGTCTCCCACTACCAGCACCTGTCTGGCCTGCCCTGCTCTCCTATTTCTCCCCTTACTGGAGCATATACTCCTCTGGCTTTCAGAGGACATGCCTTGCTGCAGCAGTGCTACCCCTGCACTGACACTCCCCTCATCTGCCAACTTGGCAAACTTATTGGGTTGTGCCAGATCAGGACTAGCCTCCCTGGCACTCTTCTGTCTACCCCACCTTCTAACTGTCACCCATCTTACTGCTTCACTGTCCTGCAGCTCCAACCTAGCATCCCCCCCTCATCTATCTCATTGAGCGTCTGCTCAGTGAGTAGAAGTCTCCTTTCCATATTGTCTATTGATCTCAGTGTTGCCAGCTGCACATTTAAATCCAGTATCTGGGCTTCCAAATGCACAATGTGCTCACATCTCGCACAGCAGTATGCACCCTCGACTGGCTGGTCAAGGATTGCGTACATGCGGCAAGACGTACACTGGATGGCATTGGCAATAGTGGAGCACATTCCTAATGGGGATTGCACCAGACAGAAAAGCTAAGTAAAAATAAATAAAAAGTATTAATAAAATATAACAGCAATTCAGTAATACCTCCTTTGCAAACTCCCTGAATCCAAAGTCACTGAATCACAAGTCACACACTTACCACCGTTCGCACTGACGCTCAGGTCACACTCAGCTCGCTTACACTCGCTCAGGCAGAAGATTTAAAGAGATTTTTTTTCCCTTCACCAGCAAACCACCCTGCTGCTCAATGCACTTCCAAAAGCTCCTGTGTATAATTTCACTGGTGGTCACTGTATTACACTGACACTGTATGCAGATCTTCTGTGTATAAATATCAGGATCCTGTCAGCGTCGGCGAACTGCCATGGCTGAGCAGCGTGACTCACCCCTACTGCGGGAGGGCCCGGGGTCCGATACTGCAGGGAAAGTTGAGGCAGACGGGACCTGCGATGCTGAAGGTAGTAAGAAGTACAAGGACCTACGATCATGTGACCACAGGGGGCGGGGCTTAGTGTCCCACTTCTGAAGATGATTGTAGGACTCTACTATAGGAATCCTGGAGTAGAGGCGAGGGGAACTCAGGTCAGACAAACGGGCGGTCATACATGGAGAGGGCGGCGCGATACCAGAGGGGCGAGCAGAGAGTAGTCAGAACGTAAGCAATGAGTCATACATGGAGATAGCTGCACAGTACAAGAGGGGCAATCAGAGAATAGTCAGGTCATAGGCAATGAGTCATACACAGAGATAGCAACGCAGTACAAGAGGGACAGGCAGAACTCGTAACAGGGACAGAACCAGATCAAAACCAAACAAGCATAAAGTATTACAGTCACAAAGCACACCAGGGTCACACACACTCGGCCAAGGGTCTGAGTATAAACGATGAGGAATGAGCCCACAATGAGGCTTTAAAAAGCCTCCCAGAATCTCAGAGTGAGGCCATCCACATTAACCTCTGAACTACCTAATCCCACAAGCTGAGCAAACCTTGACAATAATGTTGCCAGTGATCACTGAGCTCCTGTGTATAATGTCACTGGTAATCACTATATTACCTGTACACTGACACTATATACAGAGGTACTGTGTATAATGTCACTGGTGGTAATAACAGTGTTGTTATTATTGTGGTTTGTATTCATAATCAGTACTGTAGTATTCCATCAATAAGTGGTGGTAATTTGTGGACTGTTCACAGTGTGGAAGTATTTCTCCGTGTATGAATTATTATTTGGTCCCTATATGCTGGTAATATGTCATATTATTCGGTCACTATGTGGTGGTAATATGTGGTCTGGTCATGGTGTGGTTGTATTTGTGCCTTTTATGTGATATGATGCGGGTACTATGTGGTCTGGTCATGGTGTGGTGGTATTTCTCCCCTGTATGTGGTATTATTGGTCTTGGTACAGTGGATTGTGTTGTGTTTGACGGTCATTAGTCTTCTCTGATATTAATTAGGAGAATATTCTTTATTTCCATTAGAGATTAAATACTTTGTAAACAGCGGCAGAGATGCACTTACAGGGGTTTCCTGTGGAAAAACGTAATCTCCTATTCACAGGACAAGTGATAACGTATTGATTGGGGGGGTCTAACTACTTGGACCCATTCAGCAAAATGTGGAACTTTTTATCCCCATTAGACTGGAGTGGCATGTCCGACTTGACCACTGATCCATTCATTCCCTCAGTGGCTGCACTTGTATTTTTATAGAAGCTCCAAAGAGAATGAATGAAGCTTCGGTCAGATATCTAACCTGCTGCTCCATTTTAAAATGGGGATAAGTGTCCTATCAACGATAAAACTTTCTCATTCTTCCGGTCGGTGCAGTTTCTAATGGTCGGACGTATGCGATCAGCTATCCTATAGAGCCCATGGATCGGTGATAAATTGGTTTAACCAAAGAACCACATTAATGTAAACTACCGTAATTATACATCCCAGTTATGGGGATGCACAGTAGATGTACAGGAGCCGCCTGTGTTTTACAGCCGATGCTCCACTATAATGGGGATAACGACTGACAGATATTAGCATATAGCTGTAGGATGGGGCCCTAGAGTCCATTCCCCTGGTGGGCCCCAGACACCCCAATTCGACCCTGAATATACATCATTGTGGATTATCAGATACCGGATTTAGGGAAATTTCTCTGTAATATGGAAGGCAATGACATGAATAGATAGCAAAATCTGGTTTGTCTACAATCTTTTTTATTTGTTAGGTTCTTTCCTGTTACAGCACTTCTGTCCTGTAGTATAAACCTTCTCTCACACTAGTGCTAGCACTAAACCTTGGTTTGCCTTCTTCTAAAGTCTCTGTTGTCCCCGCAGACTTAGAGATTTCCAGCATTACTCCATGCAGCCATAAGGACCTTCTCTCTTTACTCCTTGGGTTTCCGCTGTCCTAGCAGGAAGTGAGAAACGTTCTCGTAAATCACAAGGATGGTACAGCAGGCGGGGTCGCTCAAAATAACTTGGGGGCAATTTTCTTTAGAAGTCCGTATATACTCGTGTATAAGCCGACCCATGTATAAGCCGACCACCCTAATTTTGTCACAAAAAACTGGGAAAACTTATTGACTCGCCTATAAACCTAGGGTGGAAAATGCCGAAGCTACTGGTAAATTTCAAAAATAAAATGGGCCCCATAAGATGCTCCATAAAGTTCATGATGGCCCCATATAATGCTCCATAAAGTTCATGATGGGTTCCATAAGATGCTCCATACAAAAATATGCCTAATAATGCTGCACAGTGAATAATGGTAGCCCTATAACATGGTCCATAATAACAAATGCCCCATATAATGCTGCACAGTGATTGGTGGCCCCTTATAATGCTGCATGGAGAGTGGACCCTTATAATGCTGCACAATGATTAGTGGCCCCTTATAATGCTGCACAGTGATTAGTGGCCCCTTATAATGCTGCACAGTGATTAGTGGCCCCTTATAATGCTGCACAGTGATTAGTGGCCCCTTATAATGCTGCACATTGATTAGTGGCCCCTTACAATGCTGCACGGTGATTAGTGGCCACTTATAATGCTGCACAGTGATTAGTGGCCCCTTGAAATGCAGTGATTAGTGGCCCCTTATGCTGCACGGTGATTAGTGGCCCTTTGTAATGCTGCACAGTGATTAGTGGCCCCGTATAATGCTGCACAGTGATGAGAGGCCCCCTTATAATGCTGCACAGTGATGAGTGGCCTCTTATAATGCAGCACAGTGATGAGTGGCCCCATATAATGCTGCACAGTGATTACTGGCCCTATATAATGCTGCACAGTGATTACTGGCCCCATATAATGCTGCACAGTGATTAGTGGCCCCTTGTAATGCTGCACAGTGATTAGTGGCCCCTTGTAATGCTGCACAGTGATTAGTGGCCCCTTGTAATGCTGCACAGTTATTAGTGGCCCCTTGTAATGCTGCACAGTGATGAGTGGCCCCTTGTAATGCTGCACAGTGATGAGTGGCCCCTTATAATGCTGCACAGTGATTAGTGGCCCCTTGAAATGCTGCAGTGATTAGTGGCTCCTTATTATGCTGCACGGTGATTAGTGGCCCCTTATTATGCTGCACGGTGATGAGTGGCCCCTTATAATGCTGCAAGGTGATGAGTGGCCCCTTATAATGCTGCACAGTGATGAGTGGCCCCTTATAATGCTGCACAGTGATGAGTGGCCCCTTATAATGCTGCACAGTGATGAGTGGCCCCTTATAATGCTGCACAGTGATGAGTGGCCCCTTGTATTGCTGCACAGTGATTAGTGGCCCCTTACAATGCTGCTGCCGCAGCCTCAATTAAAAAAATGAAAAAAAAAACTATATACTCACCTTGTCACTGCTGCAGCTGCTGCTCCTCAGCGTTGCTGGCTCTGCAGTGACTGTTCAGGCAGAGGGCGCCTGCTAACTACGTCATGGCACCCTCTGACCTTAACGTCACTGCCAGAGGAAGCAAGACAGCAGAGCGATGCGCAGCGGTGGAATGGGGCACAGGTGAATATGGCTCCCCCCGTTATACTCACCTCTCCTGGCATGTCTCTGCAGCCCCCCGTGCTTGTTCCATCTTCTCAGTGCTGTTCTTCCTGCTTTCTGCGGTCACGTGGTGCCGCTCATTACATATGTGCATATTAATGAGGGTAATGAGCGTACCACGTGACCGCTGAAAGCAGGAAGAACAGCGCCGAGAAGATGGAATAAGCACGGGGGGCTGCAGAAACATGCCAGGAGAGGTGAGTATGATCTCCGACACCCCCCCCGCTCCCCCTCCCTGGCCGACCCCCGGTATATGACTCGCGTATAAGCCGAGAGGGGGACTTTCAGCCCCAAAAAATGGGCTGAAAATCTCGACTTATACGCAAGTATATACTGTAAGCCTTTTTTGTCCTTTAAGACAGAAGAAACAAAACTATTAACTCTTCTTCTAAGGTCTGACTGTGAGCTCGGACCCTCCCCAGCTATTTGTTAGGGCACTCCAGGCTAAGGGGTTGTACTGCTATGCTCTGTTATTGCAGACTTCATCATCCCAATCATAGTTCATCATCAGCACATCAGCCCCATCATAGTCCATCATCAGCACATCAACCCCATCATAGTCCATCATCAGCACATCAGCCCCATCATAGTCCATCATCAGCACATCAGCCCCATCATAGTCCATCATCAGCATATCAGCCCCATCATTGTCCCATAATGAAAGAAGTGTTGTTGCGCATTCTTAACAGCCGCTTGTTCCAGACACCCTGTTCTTAGGATTGGTGGGGGTCCTGGCAGTGAAACACCCGTAATCAGCAAGTTATGATCTACCAATGGCTAGGGGATAACTTGCTGAGGAGGCAGAAGTTGGGGACTACTGTTTTTAAAGACCGCAATACCTATATCAGGAGCTGTAAAGAAATATATGTTTCTAAGCTTTATCTTGAGTCCATTTTCCTTGTCGATAATTCTTAGATAATTCTGGGAAAAAAAGTATTTTAATACATATAACAAACTTAAATTGTCTTTGGAGAATAAAGTCTATCGGCGGTCAGTGCAGTGTACTACATTAGTTTGTGGGACAGAACATGTTGATAAAGGGTCGGTCTCATCACTGCACTCACCGTCCATAAGCTTTATTAGGGTAGATATCCACAGAATATGGATATAGTAGATGTATACCCCCTCTCAGGAATCCTTCCCTCATATTAGCTATGATGACTACATTCCACTGCAAACAGCAGAAGAAACTTGAGGCGCACTATTTACAAGAGGAGTTTTCCCATACATTTATGTGTTATCCATAAAATATTCTATAAATGTCTGATAGGCAGAGGTCCCGGACGTGAAACCCGCATCTGTCTACAGACCTGGGGAACTATGAATGTACAGATGGCCATTCACTATTGGGGAGGTTCCTATAAGATCTGAGTACTCAGCCTTGTGTTTGGTTATTTTCATAGACCTTGACATGAGCGGCAGGGTACATATGAAACCAGTGCTCCACCCAATTCTTCCTGAAGCAATTTTGTGACTGATTCAAGACCCCTGTACTATTCATTTGAGGGTTCCTAAATGGTTGGAGACCCACACCAGTCTAATGTATTTGAGATGTTGTACCCTCTTAACGAAAGATCAGAGGAAAATACCTTCAACAAAACTGCTGGTTGGGTCGGATGTGGTATTCTGAGCCACTTGGTTTGTTGTCTCACATGTTTATGCTTAAAGTTCTTAATGGTTTGTTCTTGTTGAGTTTATGGGACCTTTGTCTATACTGTACTGTTCCTTTTTCATTTTTTTAGATAAGCATTCCATACTGTTAGGTGAAGAACTGGTGCTACCCTTCTTCACATTGAGGCATCATCCTACCATTGTGATCAGAAGCCCTGTAACCCGGCTTCATTGTTAGGATGCAGGATTTATATAAATTAGCTCTACTGGGGTCTTAAAAGTGCAGGCATTGAGGAAGAAGTACAAAATCAGCAGGCAAATGAGTAGTCAGAAACAAGCAAAGGTCAGGGCAGGCAGCAGTGCAGAAACATAACCGGAAACAAGCAGAGGTCAGGGCAGGCAGCAGTGCAAAAACATAACCGGAAACAACCATAAAACCAAAGAAAAAAAACGACCCACAGTCTATATAGTGCAGAATAATATACATTTTTATTAGTATCACAGATTAATAACCGGAAACAAGCAGAGGTCAGGGCAGGCGGCAGTGCAGAAGCATAATCCATTGAGCAAGCTGAGGTCAGGGCAGGCGGCAGTGCAGAAACATAATCCATTGAGCAAGCTGAGGTCAGGGCAGGCGGCAGTTCAAAAACATAATCCATTGAGCAAGCAGAGGTCAGACAGGCGGCAGTGCAGAAACATAATCCATTGAGCAAGCAGAGGTCAGGGCAGGCGTCAGTTCAAAAACATAATCCATTGAGCAAGCAGAGGTCAGGGCAGGCGGCAGTTCAAAAACATAATCCACTGAGCAAGCAGAGGTCAAGGCAGGCGGCAGTGCAGAAACATAATCCATTGAGCAAGCAGAGGTCAGGGTAGGCGGCAGTTCAAAAACATAATCCATTGAGCAAGCAGAGGTCAAGGCAGGCGGCAGTGCAGAAACAATCCATTGAGCAAGCAGAGGTCAGGCAGGCGGCAGTTCAAAAACATAATCCATTGAGCAAGCAAAGGTCAGGGCAAGCGGCAGTGTAGATGCATAACTTTAAACAAGCAGAGGTCAGGGCAGGCGGCAGTATAGAAACATGATCCATTGATCAAGCCATAGTCAAAACCGGAAAATCTGTCTAAGAAGCAGCTGTGCAGAAGATGGTATGTGCTTGCTGCAAGCAACTCGCCACTACATTTTCCGCCGGCTAAATCAAAGTGCCGCGGAATTCTCTTCTCGGGAGAATGATCTTCCTAGGACTTGGAAGGAAACCCAAATCTCTCTTGTAGGCACGTTGTACATCCTGTGGGCTCATCAGCATTACTTGCATGATCTTTCCAGTGGTATAGCTGACTGGCAGGTGTGGTGTAGGATTGTAGCCTTGTTTAGCAGTCACCTTAATACGCGGTTGATGGTCGTAAGGCATACTGAGGAGTATACGTGCTTGAGAGGGAGTTAGCTCCATCCAGGTGCATGGGGATGGGCTCCTGGGCAATGTGGCTGTTGTCTCTTCCTCATCTACTGTTCTGGTGAGTATCAGGCGTTCCTTCATACCCTCTGGCTCTGCGCTGATGTTTGCTGCAGGTTGTACGAATCGGCCTATTTCGGGCATTGTAGGATATGGTGGTGGACTTTTCAGTCTGGAATATCGGTCCTTTGCCTTTTCTGGTGTTTTGAACAGGCATTTAATAATTGACACGATATAATAAAGCACTGCCATCACATACCCCGTGAAGCCAGTTGGCCTTTGGTGGTGTTCAGGCCTCTGACTGTATAGGGATGTCCTGGCATGTGGGAGACGTCTCCGTGGTTGGAACTTTCCTCCAGCTACGGGTGCAGCCATTAGGCTGCCTTCCCCTCCACACACACAAAAGTGTGTGCGGATGGTAGAAAACACTCCCAAAAAAAAGAAATAAAAGTAAAAAAAATAAACAAAACAAGTAAAAAGTGATTTACAAGTCGCTCTGGGTTAGTGTTCAGCTCTCCTCTCTATCTCTGCTTGCCTCGCACTGACCGTTCTTGCGGAACATTCCATGACTCGTGGACAACGCTTCTGTGATGTCATAAAGACGAACATGGCAATGGGTCTAATATAGGAGAACTAGTTATGTTACCCATGGCAGACCATCCAATACCAGCTGCCACTGTACGGATAGGGGTTAGCTGGATTGGGATGAGATGTATAAAAACTTACCGGTACAATAGCGCAAGTCATTGCTTTATTTACTGTTTTTGCTTTTTTACCTGTTTACAGGCAAATCTTTCTATTTGATATTTTCAAACCTGTATAATTCTGTATCCTCATATGTGAGATAATGTGATGTATCTATTGTCAGCTCCTTGTAGGAATGTCTCCTCCTCTCTTCCCGGTAACACGGATCACCCGTGATGGGCACAGACCATTGCTGTAGTCGGAATTATTTCATATAGCTTCAGAATAAATGTTAAATAATATTGTATTTTTTCCATATAATTGGCTCAGATCACTTTTTTTAATTTGTCTGTAATTCTAAGTAGTGATAAAAAAATAAATAACCCCAAGTGTGAACCTGGTGTAGAACGTACAAATTGTCCAGAGTCTCTCCTGGGCCATGTTCACACGTGCAGAAGTGCTGCATTGTTTCCATAGGTATTCGCACTAAAGCAATCAAAACTTTTTATTGTATTTTTTTGTGGCAGTTTTTTCGAATGCATTTTTTTTAGTAGAGGAATGCTTCAGTTCCACAATTGGAGACTTCATTGGAATTTTGCATGCGTTTTTTATGCTCTCCATATAATATAGTGGAAAATATTAAACAAAAGCATCAAAAAGTTCACACTTCTGCTGCACCATTAGCCCCTGTATGTAGTACAGCTTAGGCCTCTTTCACACTTCAGTTTTTTGCATCAGTTCAAATCCGCCAAAAAGGCAGACAAGCGGATCCGTTCTGAACTGATGTGAACGGATGGCACAGGATCCTGAAAATGAGGAAATTTAAAGGAAATGCTGGTCGGGAAGGAGAGAGAGAGAGAGTTTTGTTGCAAGCTCCGTTTTGAAATCTTTGAGGATGGTGACGGACAGCAACTTTTGGCGGATCCTCAAAAAAAAAACGGATGAAACGGACAGCCATCCGTCACAATCCGCCATTAATGCAAGTCAATGGGGAAAAAACGGATCCTCCAAAAAAAATTGAGGATCCGTTTTTGTCAAAACCTGACGGATTGTGACTGATTGCAAAAAACTGAAGTGTGAAAGGGGCCTTAGGGAGCGATAAATGAAGTGAAAAGAAAAGTAAAACAACAAAAAAAGATTTAAACAAATCTGAAAAAAAACTCATAAAAGTTCAATTTTCCTCCATTGAAAATGAACATAAAAAAAAATGTCAAGTGATATCGCCGCATTCAGCAAAGTCCGAGCTATCAAAATATAAAAATAATTAACCCAATTGGTAAACACAAAAAATTTAAAAACGCCAACATTGCGGTATTTTTTGGTCGCTGCAATACCACTTAAAATACGTAACAAGCAACTAAAATGTCATATCTATCCCAAAGTAATATCCATAATAACGTCTCGCCTTATGAAAAAATAATCCCTCTCATAGCTCTATTGAACGAAAAAGTAAAACTACGGGTCTCGGAAAATGGCAACACAAACTCCAACATATTTTTTATTTCAAAGTCTTGATTTTTTTTCTACCACTAAAATAATTTAAAAATCTGGGCACGTTTAGTATCTCTGTAATCATACTGATGAGGAGAATCATATTACATGGTCATTTTTACCACATAATGTACGCCGTAAACATAATTAAGGTCAGAATTGCGTTTTTTTTCACAATTTTCCCATTTCCCTGTACATTGTGTGTCAGGATAAGTCACAACCACTGCCACCAATATTTCTTGAACACCACTTGCTCACGACACACCTGCCCTGGGATGTTACTATAAAGGTGAACCTCCCATATTCTTTTGTCCACTCACCTAAGCGCACCCCGCAGACAGTTCTCACATCCACATCACACTGTTTGCTGCTATCGGTCACTGTTTTGATAGGCCAGTGAGACACCTGCGCTGGGTCACACACTAGCACACATGCCACCCAGCTTTTCTGAGCCCCTGATAGGTGCTCTTCTTTTACTTTTGTATACACATACAGCAAAACACAACCAAGGTATACTCGCCGTCCTCAGGGTTTGGGGGACGTTTAGCGCAGAAAAGAACAAACTTATTAAAATTTAGATTTAAAGGGATCCTGTCAGCAGGATTGTGAACAGTAAAGTACAGACAGTGTCAGGTCTACGCTGTTATACTGATTAAAATGAGGTGACCTGGGTGATGAAATGCATCTTGTGGTTGTTGTGTAATCTGTATTTGTAAATTTCAGTTATTGAGATTCTGGTGCTCCGGGTGTTTGTGGGGTTACAAAAAAAAGGTTTGCATTCATCAAAATGGTGCCTGTGCTGTAGTATAATACATGACTAATATCAATATGTAGACATGTGTAAGGGGTTGAGAGTCTTACCCCTTTAAACCCCCATGTTGCTGTTGCACTTGTATATATATTTATATATATGTTATACCATTGTTGCGCATTATCGTATATTTCATGTTGCTGTATTATTTATATAGCATAAGCTATGTTTCTGCACCTTGTACTTGGTAGGGACAGTGCAGTCTGGGCTATGGTCACTAGATGGGGCACTGAGCTCATTGCACAGTAGATGTAGCTGTAGGACATATAGGAGTTAACTGTAGGAGGGGATAGCTGGAGAATAAGCCAGGATGGTCTTCCAGTTTCAGGCAGTCAGAGGCCTGACCCCTTTGTGCTCGGGTGGGCTATATGCCTGAGCTGCCTAACTACCCCGTGATGTTAAAGCTGATGCCCAGCCATCTAGAGAAGAACACGGTACTGCAGAATCAGCAATAAAGTGGAAAAGAGTGTAAGTAAACAGAGGAAGATTGAAGGTTACCGTAAAAGGGTACGGGCAGGTCACTCCAGAATGTGGTGGAAAGCTACGTGGGCTGAATCTCTGATGTCCGGGGCGAAACATGCTGGAGAGCGCTTCACCGTGGTGACGCTATACAGGGAGGACACTGAGGAGCCATCTGAGACGCTTCGTCAAACGGAAACACTGCAAGGAACAGTGAAGGGAAAGATGAAGTAATGTGCTGTCTTTACTGTGATGAAAATGCTGGAAACTATGTGGATGTGCTGTGTCCTGAAGAAAATAAATTTGCTCAGTTAAGAGTTGCCCTGGACTGTGTCTCTATTCATTGGGATCAAGGATCAGCATCAAGTCGGCGTAGCAAAGGGGACGCTGACGGCACGGTGAGTATTCACCGTACCATGCAAGAGAAGAGGTACCGTTTTCCTGTAGAGGGAGGTCAGGGTATACAATGCCCGAACCCGAAATACTCAGCCACGACTACTGCCCTGGCTGACCTTTACACATAAAGTGTAGAAGTCGGGGGGGAAAGTGGGGAATGTGGTCTAGAAGTGATCAAGTATAGTGTGTTATTTTCTGCAGCAAACGTGTCCTGGCTGGAAGAGGAAGAAAAGCGAAGATGAATCGCTACAAATACAGAGGTCACTGGTAAGTCAGTGATTTACCTGGACACTTACATTATATAGTATATACAGAGCTCCTGTGTATAATGTCACTGGTGATCCTTGTATTACCTGTACGCTGACTATATGCAGAGCTCCTGTGTATAATGTTACTGGTGAGTCACTGTATTACCTGTACACTATACACTATATACAGAACTCCTGTGTATGTCTCCAGTGATCATTCTATTACTTGTACACTGACATTATATATACAGACAGGTAGCGTCGGACTGATTCTCCGGTGGGCCCTGGCATCTGGTGGGCCCTGGCACCTCTACTGGTATACAGGGACAGCAGTTGCCTAGGGCCCCCACTGCTCCAGGGGCCCCCAGCCAGTGCCACACAGCTGCTATGGGGGCCCTGCCAGCGGAGCAGCAGCGGGTGTCAGGAGGCAGGAGCCACTGTCCCCACTACTAAAGAGAAATGAATATTCATTCACTCTCGGCCTTCACTCACCCCGGGGCCCCGCTCCCCAACCTAGGCAGCCGGCGCCGCGCTCAATTGCAGTGGAAGAGAGAGCATCTCTCTCCCATCAGTCCCCTCTGCTCCTGACTCACAGCCGATGCGCGATGACGTCACTTCATCGCGCACCCGCTGTGTGTCTGGCAGACGGGTCAGCTGCTGACACTGAAGCCGTCATCAGCGTGGGAGCAGGAGGAGAGGTGAGTATTGTGGTTTGTTTTTTATATATCTCTATATCTATCTATATCTATCTCTATATCTATCTGTCTCTATATCTATATATCTCTATATCTATCTATTTCTATCTGTATATCTATATCTCTATCTCTATATCTATCTGTCTCTATCTTAGATATAGAGATAGATATAGATAGATAGATAGATATAGAGGTAGATATAGATAGATATAAATAGTCTATATCCATCTATCTCTATACCTATCTATATCTATCTCTATCTATTATCTTTATATCTATCCATCTATATATCATCTATCCATAGATCTATCTATTTATCCCCTATCTATCTATCTATATACCTATCTATAGCTATCACTATCTATTATCTTTATATCTATCTATCTATCTATCTATCTATCTTTCTATCTATCTATCTATCCATATATCTATTTATCCCCTATCTATCTATTTATCTATCTATATCTATCTAGGTCTATCTATCTCTATAGCTACCTATATCTTTCACTATCTATTATCTTTATATCTTTATATCTATCTGTCTATCCATAGATCTATCTATCTATTATCTATCTATACATCTAATTATCACATATCTATCTATCTATCTATCTATCTAGTGTTATACCCTATGAGGGGGCAGCATTATACCCTATGAGGGGGTGCATTATACCCTATGAGGGGGGAGAAGCATTATACCCTATGAGGGGGCAGCCTTATACCCTATGAGGGGGTGCAATATACCTTATCTTCCAACAAAATTAATTCTAAGTCCTCCATTTTGTTGGCGAGGCTTCTGGCATTTGTATACATGCACTTTATGTATGTCTGTACCTCTATTTCTTAAATTATTAACTGTTCTAACCTCACCCCCCATGCCACTACCACCCCCAATTTCATTATTTGTGCCCAGGTCTCTATCTACACAGTCTTCCCCTCTTATAAAATGAATACCCTCCCCTAGTTCCAAATTTAAACACTCCTCCACCCTTCTAGCCATTTTTTTCCCCAGCACAGCTGCACCCTCCCCATTGAGGTGCAGCCCGTCCCTAGCGTAGAACCTGTAGCCAACTGAGAAGTCGGCCCAGTTCTCCAGGAACCCAAACCCCTCCTTCCTACACTAATTCTTGAACCACTTATTAACTTCCCTAATCTCCTCTCTGGCGTGGCACGTGGTACAGGAAATATTTCCAAAAATACCACCTTGGAGGTCCTTGCCTTAAGATTGCAGCCTAATTCCCTGAAATCATCTTTAAGGACCTTCCACCTACCTCTGTGTCATTTGTACCAATGTGCACCATGACCGCTGGATCCTCACCAGCCCCTCCCAGTAATCTGTCAACCCGGTCAGCGATGTGTCAGACTTGCGCGCCAGATAGGCAGCACACCGTTCGACGATCCCTTTCTTTGTGACAGATTGCCCTATCTGTTCCCCTAATAATTGAGTCCCCCACTACCAGCACCTGTCTGGCCTGCCCTGCTCTCCTATTTCTCCCCTTACTGGAGCATATACTCCTCTGGCTTTCAGAGGACATGCCTTGCTGCAGCAGTGCTACCCCTGCACTGACACTCCCCTCATCTGCCAACTTGGCAAACTTATTGGGTTGTGCCAGATCAGGACTAGCCTCCCTGGCACTCTTCTGTCTACCCCACCTTCTAACTGTCACCCATCTTACTGCTTCACTGTCCTGCAGCTCCAACCTAGCATCCCCCCCTCATCTATCTCATTGAGCGTCTGCTCAGTGAGTAGAAGTCTCCTTTCCATATTGTCTATTGATCTCAGTGTTGCCAGCTGCACATTTAAATCCAGTATCTGGGCTTCCAAATGCACAATGTGCTCACATCTCGCACAGCAGTATGCACCCTCGACTGGCTGGTCAAGGATTGCGTACATGCGGCAAGACGTACACTGGATGGCATTGGCAATAGTGGAGCACATTCCTAATGGGGATTGCACCAGATAGAAAAGATAAGTAAAAATAAATAAAAAGTATTAATAAAATATAACAGCAATTCAGTAATACCTCCTTTGCAAACTCCCTGAATCCAAAGTTACTGAATCACAAGTCACACACTTACCACCGTTCGCACTTACGCTCAGGTCACACTCAGCTCGTTTACACTCGCTCAGGCAGAAGATTTAAAGAGATTTTTTTTCCCTTCACCAGCAAACCACCCTGCTGCTCAATGCACTTCCAAAAGCTCCTGTGTATAATTTCACTGGTGGTCACTGTATTACACTGACACTGTATGCAGATCTTCTGTGTATAAATATCAGGATCCTGTCAGCGTCGGCGAACTGCCACGGCTGAGCAGCGTGACTCACCCCTACTGCGGGAGGGCCCGGGGTCCGATACTGCAGGGAAAGTTGAGGCAGACGGGACCTGCGATGCTGAAGGTAGTAAGAAGTACAAGGACCTACGATCATGTGACCACAGGGGGCGGGGCTTAGTGTCCCACTTCTGAAGATGATTGTAGGACTCTACTACAGGAATCCTGGAGTAGAGGCGAGGGGAACTCAGGTCAGACAAACGGGCGGTCATACATGGAGAGGGCGGCGCGATACCAGAGGGGCGAGCAGAGAGTAGTCAGAACGTAAGCAATGAGTCATACATGGAGATAGCTGCACAGTACAAGAGGGGCAATCAGAGAATAGTCAGGTCATAGGCAATGAGTCATACACAGAGATAGCAACGCAGTACAAGAGGGACAGGCAGAACTCGTAACAGGGACAGAACCAGATCAAAACCAAACAAGCATAAAGTATTACAGTCACAAAGCACACCAGGGTCACACACACTCGGCCAAGGGTCTGAGTATAAACGATGAGGAATGAGCCCACAATGAGGCTTTAAAAAGCCTCCCAGAATCTCAGAGTGAGGCCATCCACATTAACCTCTGAACTACCTAATCCCACAAGCTGAGCAAACCTTGACAATAATGTTGCCAGTGATCACTGAGCTCCTGTGTATAATGTCACTGGTAATCACTGTATTACCTGTACACTGACACTATATACAGAGGTACTGTGTATAATGTCACTGGTGGTAATAACAGTGTTGTTATTATTGTGGTTTGTATTCATAATCAGTACTGTAGTATTCCATCAATAAGTGGTGGTAATTTGTGGACTGTTCACAGTGTGGAAGTATTTCTCCGTGTATGAATTATTATTTGGTCCCTATATGCTGGTAATATGTCATATTATTCGGTCACTATGTGGTGGTAATATGTGGTCTGGTCATGGTGTGGTTGTATTTGTGCCTTTTATGTGATATGATGCGGGTACTATGTGGTCTGGTCATGGTGTGGTGGTATTTCTCCCCTGTATGTGGTATTATTGGTCTTGGTACAGTGGATTGTGTTGTGTTTGACGGTCATTAGTCTTCTCTGATATTAATTAGGAGAATATTCTTTATTTCCATTAGAGATTAAATACTTTGTAAACAGCGGCAGAGATGCACTTACAGGGGTTTCCTGTGGAAAAACGTAATCTCCTATTCACAGGACAAGTGATAACGTATTGATTGGGGGGGTCTAACTACTTGGACCCATTCAGCAAAATGTGGAACTTTTTATCCCCATTAGACTGGAGTGGCATGTCCGACTTGACAACTGATCCATTCATTCCCTCAGTGGCTGCACTTGTATTTTTATAGAAGCTCCAAAGAGAATGAATGAAGCTTCGGTCAGATATCTAACCTGCTGCTCCATTTTAAAATGGGGATAAGTGTCCTATCAACGATAAAACTTTCTCATTCTTCCGGTCGGTGCAGTTTCTAATGGTCGGACGTATGCGATCAGCTATCCTATAGAGCCCATGGATCGGTGATAAATTGTTTTAACCAAAGAACCACATTAATGTAAACTACCGTAATTATACATCCCAGTTATGGGGGTGCACAGTAGATGTGCAGGAGCCGCCTGTGTTTTACAGCCGATGCTCCACTATAATGGGGATAACGACTGACAGATATTAGCATATAGCTGTAGGATGGGGCCCTAGAGTCCATTCCCCTGGTGGGCCCCAGACACCCCAGTTCGACCCTGAATATACATCATTGTGGATTATCAGATACCGGATTTAGGGAAATTTCTCTGTAATATGGAAGGCAATGACATGAATAGATAGCAAAATCTGGTTTGTCTACAATCTTTTTTATTTGTTAGGTTCTTTCCTGTTACAGCACTTCTCTCCTGTAGTATAAACCTTCTCTCACACTAGTGCTAGCACTAAACCTTGGTTTGCCTTCTTCTAAAGTCTCTGTTGTCCCCGCAGACTTAGAGATTTCCAGCATTACTCCATGCAGCCATAAGGACCTTCTCTCTTTACTCCTTGGGTTTCCGCTGTCCTAGCAGGAAGTGAGAAACGTTCTCGTAAATCACAAGGATGGTACAGCAGGCGGGGTCGCTCAAAATAACTTGGGGGCAATTTTCTTTAGAAGTCCGTATATACTCGCGTATAAGCCGACCCATGTATAAGCCGACCACCCTAATTTTGTCACAAAAAACTGGGAAAACTTATTGACTCGCCTATAAACCTAGGGTGGAAAATGCCGAAGCTACTGGTAAATTTCAAAAATAAAATGGGCCCCATAAGATGCTCCATAAAGTTCATGATGGCCCCATATAATGCTCCATAAAGTTCATGATGGGTTCCATAAGATGCTCCATACAAAAATATGCCTAATAATGCTGCACAGTGAATAATGGTAGCCCTATTACATGGTCCATAATAACATATGCCCCATATAATGCTTCACAGTGATTGGTGGCCCCTTATAATGCTGCATGGAGAGTGGCCCCTTATAATGCTGCACAATGATTAGTGGCCCCTTATAATGCTGCACAGTGATTAGTGGCCCCTTATAATGCTGCACAGTGATTAGTGGCCCCTTATAATGCTGCACATTGATTAGTGGCCCCTTACAATGCTGCACGGTGATTAGTGGCCACTTATAATGCTGCACAGTGATTAGTGGCCCCTTGAAATGCTGCAGTGATTAGTGGCCCCTTATGCTGCACGGTGATTAGTGGCCCTTTGTAATGCTGCACAGTGATTAGTGGCCCCGTATAATGCTGCACAGTAATGAGAGGCCCCCTTATAATGCTGCACAGTAATGAGTGGCCTCTTATAATGCAGCACAGTGATGAGTGGCCCCATATAATGCTGCACAGTGATTACTGGCCCCATATAATGCTGCACAGTGATTACTGGCCCCATATAATGCTGCACAGTGATTAGTGGCCCCTTGTAATGCTGCACAGTGATTAGTGGCCCCTTGTAATGCTGCACAGTGATTAGTGGCCCCTTGTAATGCTGCACAGTTATTAGTGGCCCCTTGTAATGCTGCACAGTGATGAGTGGCCCCTTGTAATGCTGCACAGTGATGAGTGGCCCCTTATAATGCTGCACAGTGATTAGTGGCCCCTTGAAATGCTGCAGTGATTAGTGGCTCCTTATTATGCTGCACGGTGATTAGTGGCCCCTTATTATGCTGCACGGTGATGAGTGGCCCCTTATAATGCTGCAAGGTGATGAGTGGCCCCTTATAATGCTGCACAGTGATGAGTGGCCCCTTATAATGCTGCACAGTGATGAGTGGCCCCTTATAATGCTGCACAGTGATGAGTGGCCCCTTATAATGCTGCACAGTGATGAGTGGCCCCTTGTATTGCTGCACAGTGATTAGTGGCCCCTTACAATGCTGCTGCCGCAGCCTCAATTAAAAAAATGAAAAAAAAAACTATATACTCACCTTGTCACTGCTGCAGCTGCTGCTCCTCAGCGTTGCTGGCTCTGCAGTGACTGTTCAGGCAGAGGGCGCCTGCTAACTACGTCATGGCACCCTCTGACCTTAACGTCACTGCCAGAGGAAGCAAGACAGCAGAGCGATGCGCAGCGGTGGAATGGGGCACAGGTGAATATGGCTCCCCCCGTTATACTCACCTCTCCTGGCATGTCTCTGCAGCCCCCCGTGCTTGTTCCATCTTCTCAGTGCTGTTCTTCCTGCTTTCTGCGGTCACGTGGTGCCGCTCATTACATATGTGCATATTAATGAGGGTAATGAGCGTACCACGTGACCCCTGAAAGCAGGAAGAACAGCGCCGAGAAGATGGAATAAGCACGGGGGGCTGCAGAAACATGCCAGGAGAGGTGAGTATGATCTCCGACACCCCCCGCTCCCCCTCCCTGGCCGACCCCCGGTATATGACTCGCGTATAAGCCGAGAGGGGGACTTTCAGCCCCAAAAAATGGGCTGAAAATCTCGACTTATACGCGAGTATATACTGTAAGCCTTTTTTGTCCTTTAAGACAGAAGAAACAAAACTATTAACTCTTCTTCTAAGGTCTGACTGTGAGCTCGGACCCTCCCCAGCTATTTGTTAGGGCACTCCAGGCTAAGGGGTTGTACTGCTATGCTCTGTTATTGCAGACTTCATCATCCCAATCATAGTTCATCATCAGCACATCAGCCCCATCATAGTCCATCATCAGCACATCAACCCCATCATAGTCCATCATCAGCACATCAGCCCCATCATAGTCCATCATCAGCACATCAGCCCCATCATAGTCCATCATCAGCATATCAGCCCCATCATTGTCCCATAATGAAAGAAGTGTTGTTGCGCATTCTTAACAGCCGCTTGTTCCAGACACCCTGTTCTTAGGATTGGTGGGGGTCCTGGCAGTGAAACACCCGTAATCAGCAAGTTATGATCTACCAATGGCTAGGGGATAACTTGCTGAGGAGGCAGAAGTTGGGGACTACTGTTTTTAAAGACCGCAATACCTATATCAGGAGCTGTAAAGAAATATATGTTTCTAAGCTTTATCTTGAGTCCATTTTCCTTGTCGATAATTCTTAGATAATTCTGGGAAAAAAAGTATTTTAATACATATAACAAACTTAAATTGTCTTTGGAGAATAAAGTCTATCGGCGGTCAGTGCAGTGTACTACATTAGTTTGTGGGACAGAACATGTTGATAAAGGGTCGGTCTCATCACTGCACTCACCGTCCATAAGCTTTATTAGGGTAGATATCCACAGAATATGGATATAGTAGATGTATACCCCCTCTCAGGAATCCTTCCCTCATATTAGCTATGATGACTACATTCCACTGCAAACAGCAGAAGAAACTTGAGGCGCACTATTTACAAGAGGAGTTTTCCCATACATTTATGTGTTATCCATAAAATATTCTATAAATGTCTGATAGGCAGAGGTCCCGGACGTGAAACCCGCATCTGTCTACAGACCTGGGGAACTATGAATATACAGATGGCCATTCACTATTGGGGAGGTTCCTATAAGATCTGAGTACTCAGCCTTGTGTTTGGTTATTTTCATAGACCTTGACATGAGCGGCAGGGTACATATGAAACCAGTGCTCCACCCAATTCTTCCTGAAGCAATTTTGTGGCTGATTCAAGACCCCTGTATTATTGATTTGAGGGTTCCTAAATGGTTGGAGACCCACACCAGTCTAATGTATTTGAGATGTTGTACCCTCTTAACGAAAGATCAGAGGAAAATACCTTCAACAAAACTGCTGGTTGGGTCGGATGTGGTATTCTGAGCCACTTGGTTTGTTGTCTCATATGTTTATGCTTAAAGTTCTTAATGGTTTGTTCTTGTTGAGTTTATGGGACCTTTGTCTATACTGTACTGTTCCTTTTTCATTTTTTTAGATAAGCATTCCATACTGTTAGGTGAAGAACTGGTGCTACCCTTCTTCACATTGAGGCATCATCCTACCATTGTGATCAGAAGCCCTATAACCCGGCTTCATTGTTAGGATGCAGGATTTATATAAATTAGCTCTACTGGGGTCTTAAAAGTGCAGGCATTGAGGAAGAAGTACAAAATCAGCAGGCAAATGAGTAGTCAGAAACAAGCAAAGGTCAGGGCAGGCAGCAGTGCAGAAACATAACCGGAAACAAGCAGAGGTCAGGGCAGGCAGCAGTGCAAAAACATAACCGGAAACAACCATAAAACCAAAGAAAAAAAACGACCCACAGTCCATATAGTGCAGAATAATATACATTTTTATTAGTATCACAGATTAATAACCGGAAACAAGCAGAGGTCAGGGCAGGCGGCAGTGCAGAAGCATAATCCATTGAGCAAGCTGAGGTCAGGGCAGGCGGCAGTGCAGAAACATAATCCATTGAGCAAGCTGAGGTCAGGGCAGGCGGCAGTTCAAAAACATAATCCATTGAGCAAGCAGAGGTCAGGCAGGCGGCAGTGCAGAAACATAATCCATTGAGCAAGCAGAGGTCAGGGCAGGCGTCAGTTCAAAAACATAATCCATTGAGCAAGCAGAGGTCAGGGCTGGCGGCAGTTCAAAAACATAATCCACTGAGCAAGCAGAGGTCAAGGCAGGCGGCAGTGCAGAAACATAATCCATTGAGCAAGCAGAGGTCAGGGTAGGCGGCAGTTCAAAAACATAATCCATTGAGCAAGCAGAGGTGAAGGCAGGCGGCAGTGCAGAAACAATCCATTGAGCAAGCAGAGGTCAGGCAGGCGGCAGTTCAAAAACATAATCCATTGAGCAAGCAAAGGTCAGGGCAGGCGGCAGTGTAGATGCATAACTTTAAACAAGCAGAGGTCAGGGCAGGCGGCAGTATAGAAACATGATCCATTGATCAAGCCATAGTCAAAACCGGAAAATCTGTCTAAGAAGCAGCTGTGCAGAAGATGGTATGTGCTTGCTGCAAGCAACTCGCCACTACATTTTCCGCCGGCTAAATCAAAGTGCCGCGGAATTCTCTTCTCGGGAGAATGATCTTCCTAGGACTTGGAAGGAAACCCAAATCTCTCTTGTAGGCACGTTGTACATCCTGTGGGCTCATCAGCATTACTTGCATGATCTTTCCAGTGGTATAGCTGACTGGCAGGTGTGGTGTAGGATTGTAGCCTTGTTTAGCAGTCACCTTAATACGCGGTTGATGGTCGTAAGGCATACTGAGGAGTATACGTGCTTGAGAGGGAGTTAGCTCCATCCAGGTGCATGGGGATGGGCTCCTGGGCAATGTGGCTGTTGTCTCTTCCTCATCTACTGTTCTGGTGAGTATCAGGCGTTCCTTCATACCCTCTGGCTCTGCGCTGATGTTTGCTGCAGGTTGTACGAATCGGCCTATTTCGGGCATTGTAGGATATGGTGGTGGACTTTTCAGTCTGGAATATCGGTCCTTTGCCTTTTCTGGTGTTTTGAACAGGCATTTAATAATTGACACGATATAATAAAGCACTGCCATCACATACCCCGTGAAGCCAGTTGGCCTTTGGTGGTGTTCAGGCCTCTGACTGTATAGGGATGTCCTGGCATGTGGGAGACGTCTCCGTGGTTGGAACTTTCCTCCAGCTACGGGTGCAGCCATTAGGCTGCCTTCCCCTCCACACACACAAAAGTGTGTGCGGATGGTAGAAAACACTCCCAAAAAAAAGAAATAAAAGTAAAAAAAATAAACAAAACAAGTAAAAAGTGATTTACAAGTCGCTCTGGGTTAGTGTTCAGCTCTCCTCTCTATCTCTGCTTGCCTCGCACTGACCGTTCTTGCGGAACATTCCATGACTCGTGGACAACGCTTCTGTGATGTCATAAAGACGAACATGGCAATGGGTCTAATATAGGAGAACTAGTTATGTTACCCATGGCAGACCATCCAATACCAGCTGCCACTGTACGGATAGGGGTTAGCTGGATTGGGATGAGATGTATAAAAACTTACCGGTACAATAGCGCAAGTCATTGCTTTATTTACTGTTTTTGCTTTTTTACCTGTTTACAGGCAAATCTTTCTATTTGATATTTTCAAACCTGTATAATTCTGTATCCTCATACGTGAGATAATGTGATGTATCTATTGTCAGCTTCTTCCAGGAATGTCTCCTCCTCTCTTCCCGGTAACACGGATCACCCGTGATGGGCACAGACCATTGCTGTAGTCAGAATTATTTCATATAGCTTCAGAATAAATGTTAAATAATATTGTATTTTTTCCATATAATTGGCTCAGATCACTTTTTTTAATTTGTCTGTAATTCTAAGTAGTGATAAAAAAATAAATAACCCCAAGTGTGAACCTGGTGTAGAACGTACAAATTGTCCAGAGTCTCTCCTGGGCCATGTTCACACATGCAGAAGTGCTGCATTGTTTCCATAGGTATTCGCACTAAAGCAATCAAAACTTTTTATTGTATTTTTTTGTGGCAGTTTTTTCGAATGCATTTTTTTTAGTAGAGGAATGCTTCAGTTCCACAATTGGAGACTTCATTGGAATTTTGCATGCGTTTTTTATGCTCTCCATATAATATAGTGGAAAATATTAAACAAAAGCATCAAAAAGTTCACACTTCTGCTGCACCATTAGCCCCTGTATGTAGTACAGCTTAGGCCTCTTTCACACTTCAGTTTTTTGCATCAGTTCAAATCCGCCAAAAAGGCAGACAAGCGGATCCGTTCTGAACTGATGTGAACGGATGGCACAGGATCCTGAAAATGAGGAAATTTAAAGGAAACGCTGGTCGGGAAGGAGAGAGAGAGAGAGAGAGTTTTGTTGCAAGCTCCGTTTTGAAATCTTTGAGGATGGTGACGGACAGCAACTTTTGGCGGATCCTCAAAAAAAAAACTGATGAAACGGACAGCCATCCGTCACAATCCGCCATTAATGCAAGTCAATGGGGAAAAAACGGATCCTCAAAAAAAAACTGAGGATCCGTTTTTGTCAAAACCTGACGGATTGTGACTGATTGCAAAAAACTGAAGTGTGAAAGGGGCCTTAGGGAGCGATAAATGAAGTGAAAAGAAAAGTAAAACAACAAAAAAAGATTTAAACAAATCTGAAAAAAAAACTCATAAAAGTTCAATTTTCCTCCATTGAAAATGAACATAAAAAAAAATGTCAAGTGATATCGCCACATCCAGCAAAGTCCGAGCTATCAAAATATAAAAATAATTAACCCAATTGGTAAACACAAAAAATTTAAAAACGCCAACATTGCGGTATTTTTTGGTCGCTGCAATACCACTTAAAATACGTAACAAGCAACTAAAATGTCATATCTATCCCAAAGTAATATCCATAATAACGTCTCGCCTTATAAAAAAATAATCCCTCTCATAGCTCTATTGAACGAAAAAGTAAAACTACGGGTCTCGGAAAATGGCAACACAAACTCCAACATATTTTTTATTTCAAAGTCTTGATTTTTTTTCTACCACTAAAATAATTTAAAAATCTGGGCACGTTTAGTATCTCTGTAATCATACTGATGAGGAGAATCATATTACATGGTCATTTTTACCACATAATGTACGCCGTAAACATAATTAAGGTCAGAATTGCGTTTTTTTTCACAATTTTCCCATTTCCCTGTACATTGTGTGTCAGGATAAGTCACAACCACTGCCACCAATATTTCTTGAACACCACTTGCTCACGACACACCTGCCCTGGGATGTTACTATAAAGGTGAACCTCCCATATTCTTTTGTCCACTCACCTAAGCGCACCCCGCAGACAGTTCTCACATCCACATCACACTGTTTGCTGCTATCGGTCACTGTTTTGATAGGCCAGTGAGACACCTGCGCTGGGTCACACACTAGCACACATGCCACCCAGCTTTTCTGAGCCCCTGATAGGTGCTCTTCTTTTACTTTTGTATACACATACAGCAAAACACAACCAAGGTATACTCGCCGTCCTCAGGGTTTGGGGGACGTTTAGCGCAGAAAAGAACAAACTTATTAAAATTTAGATTTAAAGGGATCCTGTCAGCAGGATTGTGAACAGTAAAGTACAGACAGTGTCAGGTCTACGCTGTTATACTGATTAAAATGAGGTGACCTGGGTGATGAAATGCATCTTGTGGTTGTTGTGTAATCTGTATTTGTAAATTTCAGTTATTGAGATTCTGGTGCTCCGGGTGTTTGTGGGGTTACAAAAAAAAGGTTTGCATTCATCAAAATGGTGCCTGTGCTGTAGTATAATACATGACTAATATCAATATGTAGACATGTGTAAGGGGTTGAGAGTCTTACCCCTTTAAACCCCCATGTTGCTGTTGTACTTGTATATATATTTATATATATGTTATACCATTGTTGCGCATTATCGTATATTTCATGTTGCTGTATTATTTATATAGCATAAGCTATGTTTCTGCACCTTGTACTTGGTAGGGACAGTGCAGTCTGGGCTATGGTCACTAGATGGGGCACTGAGCTCATTGCACAGTAGATGTAGCTGTAGGACATATAGGAGTTAACTGTAGGAGGGGATAGCTGGAGAATAAGCCAGGATGGTCTTCCAGTTTCAGGCAGTCAGAGGCCTGACCCCTTTGTGCTCGGGTGGGCTATATGCCTGAGCTGCCTAACTACCCCGTGATGTTAAAGCTGATGCCCAGCCATCTAGAGAAGAACACGGTACTGCAGAATCAGCAATAAAGTGGAAAAGAGTGTAAGTAAACAGAGGAAGATTGAAGGTTACCGTAAAAGGGTACGGGCAGGTCACTCCAGAATGTGGTGGAAAGCTACGTGGGCTGAATCTCTGATGTCCGGGGCGAAACATGCTGGAGAGCGCTTCACCGTGGTGACGCTATACAGGGAGGACACTGAGGAGCCATCTGAGACGCTTCGTCAAACGGAAACACTGCAAGGAACAGTGAAGGGAAAGATGAAGTAATGTGCTGTCTTTACTGTGATGAAAATGCTGGAAACTATGTGGATGTGCTGTGTCCTGAAGAAAATACAGTAAATTTGCTCAGTTAAGAGTTGCCCTGGACTGTGTCTCTATTCATTGGGATCAAGGATCAGCATCAAGTCGGCGTAGCAAAGGGGACGCTGACGGCACGGTGAGTATTCACCGTACCATGCAAGAGAAGAGGTACCGTTTTCCTGTAGAGGGAGGTCAGGGTATACAATGCCCGAACCCGAAATACTCAGCCACGACTACTGCCCTGGCTGACCTTTACACATAAAGTGTAGAAGTCGGGGGGGAAAGTGGGGAATGTGGTCTAGAAGTGATCAAGTATAGTGTGTTATTTTCTGCAGCAAACGTGTCCTGGCTGGAAGAGGAAGAAAAGCGAAGATGAATCGCTACAAATACAGAGGTCACTGGTAAGTCAGTGATTTACCTGGACACTTACATTATATAGTATATACAGAGCTCCTGTGTATAATGTCACTGGTGATCCTTGTATTACCTGTACGCTGACTATATGCAGAGCTCCTGTGTATAATGTTACTGGTGAGTCACTGTATTACCTGTACACTATACACTATATACAGAACTCCTGTGTATGTCTCCAGTGATCATTCTATTACTTGTACACTGACATTATATATACAGACAGGTAGCGTCGGACTGATTCTCCGGTGGGCCCTGGCATCTGGTGGGCCCTGGCACCTCTACTGGTATACAGGGACAGCAGTTGCCTAGGGCCCCCACTGCTCCAGGGGCCCCCAGCCAGTGCCACACAGCTGCTATGGGGGCCCTGCCAGCGGAGCAGCAGCGGGTGTCAGGAGGCAGGAGCCACTGTCCCCACTACTAAAGAGAAATGAATATTCATTCACTCTCGGCCTCCACTCACCCCGGGGCCCCGCTCCCCAACCTAGGCAGCCGGCGCCGCGCTCAATTTCAGTGGAATAGAGAGCATCTCTCTCCCATCAGTCCCCTCTGCTCCTGACTCACAGCCGATGCGCGATGACGTCACTTCATCGCGCACCCGCTGTGTGTCTGGCAGACGGGTCAGCTGCTGACACTGAAGCCGTCATCAGCGTGGGAGCAGGAGGAGAGGTGAGTATTGTGGTTTGTTTTTTATATATCTCTATATCTATCTATATCTATCTCTATATCTATCTGTCTCTATATCTATATATCTCTATATCTATCTATTTCTATCTGTATATCTATATCTCTATCTCTATATCTATCTGTCTCTATCTTAGATATAGAGATAGATATAGATAGATAGATAGATACTGTAGATATAGAGGTAGATATAGATAGATATAAATAGTCTATATCCATCTATCTCTATACCTATCTATATCTATCTCTATCTATTATCTTTATATCTATCCATCTATATATCATGTATCCATAGATCTATCTATTTATCCCCTATCTATCTATCTATCTATCTATATACCTATCTATAGCTATCACTATCTATTATCTTTATATCTATCTATCTATCTATCCATATATCTATTTATCCCCTATCTATCTATTTATCTATCTATATCTATCTAGGTCTATCTATCTATCTATCTCTATAGCTACCTATATCTTTCACTATCTATTATCTTTATATCTTTATTTCTATCTGTCTATCCATAGATCTATCTATCTATTATCTATCTATACATCTAATTATCACATATCTATCTATCTATCTAGTGTTATACCCTATGAGGGGGCAGCATTATACCCTATGAGGGGGTGCATTATACCCTATGAGGGGGGAGAAGCATTATACCCTATGAGGGGGCAGCCTTATACCCTATGAGGGGGTGCAATATACCTTATCTTCCAACAAAATTAATTCTAAGTCCTCCATTTTGTTGGCGAGGCTTCTGGCATTTGTATACATGCACTTTATGTATGTCTGTACCTCTATTTCTTAAATTATTAACTGTTCTAACCTCACCCCCCATGCCACTACCACCTCCAATTTCATTATTTGTGCCCAGGTCTCTATCTACACAGTCTTCCCCTCTTATAAAATGAATACCCTCCCCTAGTTCCAAGTTTAAACACTCCTCCACCCTTCTAGCCATTTTTTTCCCCAGCACAGCTGCACCCTCCCCATTGAGGTGCAGCCCGTCCCTAGCGTAGAACCTGTAGCCAACTGAGAAGTCGGCCCAGTTCTCCAGGAACCCAAACCCCTCCTTCCTACACTAATTCTTGAACCACTTATTAACTTCCCTAATCTCCTCTCTGGCGTGGCACGTGGTACAGGAAATATTTCCAAAAATACCACCTTGGAAGTCCTTGCCTTAAGATTGCAGCCTAATTCCCTGAAATCATCTTTAAGGACCTTCCACCTACCTCTGTGTCATTTGTACCAATGTGCACCATGACCGCTGGATCCTCACCAGCCCCTCCCAGTAATCTGTCAACCCGGTCAGCGATGTGTCAGACTTGCGCGCCAGATAGGCAGCACACCGTTCGACGATCCCTTTCTTTGTGACAGATTGCCCTATCTGTTCCCCTAATAATTGAGTCCCCCACTACCAGCACCTGTCTGGCCTGCCCTGCTCTCCTATTTCTCCCCTTACTGGAGCATATACTCCTCTGGCTTTCAGAGGACATGCCTTGCTGCAGCAGTGCTACCCCTGCACTGACACTCCCCTCATCTGCCAACTTGGCAAACTTATTGGGTTGTGCCAGATCAGGACTAGCCTCCCTGGCACTCTTCTGTCTACCCCACCTTCTAACTGTCACCCATCTTACTGCTTCACTGTCCTGCAGCTCCAACCTAGCATCCCCCCCTCATCTATCTCATTGAGCGTCTGCTCAGTGAGTAGAAGTCTCCTTTCCATATTGTCTATTGATCTCAGTGTTGCCAGCTGCACATTTAAATCCAGTATCTGGGCTTCCAAATGCACAATGTGCTCACATCTCGCACAGCAGTATGCACCCTCGACTGGCTGGTCAAGGATTGCGTACATGCGGCAAGACGTACACTGGATGGCATTGGCAATAGTGGAGCACATTCCTAATGGGGATTGCACCAGACAGAAAAGCTAAGTAAAAATAAATAAAAAGTATTAATAAAATATAACAGCAATTCAGTAATACCTCCTTTGCAAACTCCCTGAATCCAAAGTCACTGAATCACAAGTCACACACTTACCACCGTTCGCACTGACGCTCAGGTCACACTCAGCTCGCTTACACTCGCTCAGGCAGAAGATTTAAAGAGATTTTTTTTCCCTTCACCAGCAAACCACCCTGCTGCTCAATGCACTTCCAAAAGCTCCTGTGTATAATTTCACTGGTGGTCACTGTATTACACTGACACTGTATGCAGATCTTCTGTGTATAAATATCAGGATCCTGTCAGCGTCGGCGAACTGCCATGGCTGAGCAGCGTGACTCACCCCTACTGCGGGAGGGCCCGGGGTCCGATACTGCAGGGAAAGTTGAGGCAGACGGGACCTGCGATGCTGAAGGTAGTAAGAAGTACAAGGACCTACGATCATGTGACCACAGGGGGCGGGGCTTAGTGTCCCACTTCTGAAGATGATTGTAGGACTCTACTACAGGAATCCTGGAGTAGAGGCGAGGGGAACTCAGGTCAGACAAACGGGCGGTCATACATGGAGAGGGCGGCGCGATACCAGAGGGGCGAGCAGAGAGTAGTCAGAACGTAAGCAATGAGTCATACATGGAGATAGCTGCACAGTACAAGAGGGGCAATCAGAGAATAGTCAGGTCATAGGCAATGAGTCATACACAGAGATAGCAACGCAGTACAAGAGGGACAGGCAGAACTCGTAACAGGGACAGAACCAGATCAAAACCAAACAAGCATAAAGTATTACAGTCACAAAGCACACCAGGGTCACACACACTCGGCCAAGGGTCTGAGTATAAACGATGAGGAATGAGCCCACAATGAGGCTTTAAAAAGCCTCCCAGAATCTCAGAGTGAGGCCATCCACATTAACCTCTGAACTACCTAATCCCACAAGCTGAGCAAACCTTGACAATAATGTTGCCAGTGATCACTGAGCTCCTGTGTATAATGTCACTGGTAATCACTATATTACCTGTACACTGACACTATATACAGAGGTACTGTGTATAATGTCACTGGTGGTAATAACAGTGTTGTTATTATTGTGGTTTGTATTCATAATCAGTACTGTAGTATTCCATCAATAAGTGGTGGTAATTTGTGGACTGTTCACAGTGTGGAAGTATTTCTCCGTGTATGAATTATTATTTGGTCCCTATATGCTGGTAATATGTCATATTATTCGGTCACTATGTGGTGGTAATATGTGGTCTGGTCATGGTGTGGTTGTATTTGTGCCTTTTATGTGATATGATGCGGGTACTATGTGGTCTGGTCATGGTGTGGTGGTATTTCTCCCCTGTATGTGGTATTATTGGTCTTGGTACAGTGGATTGTGTTGTGTTTGACGGTCATTAGTCTTCTCTGATATTAATTAGGAGAATATTCTTTATTTCCATTAGAGATTAAATACTTTGTAAACAGCGGCAGAGATGCACTTACAGGGGTTTCCTGTGGAAAAACGTAATCTCCTATTCACAGGACAAGTGATAACGTATTGATTGGGGGGGTCTAACTACTTGGACCCATTCAGCAAAATGTGGAACTTTTTATCCCCATTAGACTGGAGTGGCATGTCCGACTTGACCACTGATCCATTCATTCCCTCAGTGGCTGCACTTGTATTTTTATAGAAGCTCCAAAGAGAATGAATGAAGCTTCGGTCAGATATCTAACCTGCTGCTCCATTTTAAAATGGGGATAAGTGTCCTATCAACGATAAAACTTTCTCATTCTTCCGGTCGGTGCAGTTTCTAATGGTCGGACGTATGCGATCAGCTATCCTATAGAGCCCATGGATCGGTGATAAATTGTTTTAACCAAAGAACCACATTAATGTAAACTACCGTAATTATACATCCCAGTTATGGGGATGCACAGTAGATGTACAGGAGCCGCCTGTGTTTTACAGCCGATGCTCCACTCTAATGGGGATAACGACTGACAGATATTAGCATATAGCTGTAGGATGGGGCCCTAGAGTCCATTCCCCTGGTGGGCCCCAGACACCCCAGTTCGACCCTGAATATACATCATTGTGGATTATCAGATACCGGATTTAGGGAAATTTCTCTGTAATATGGAAGGCAATGACATGAATAGATAGCAAAATCTGGTTTGTCTACAATCTTTTTTATTTGTTAGGTTCTTTCCTGTTACAGCACTTCTGTCCTGTAGTATAAACCTTCTCTCACACTAGTGCTAGCACTAAACCTTGGTTTGCCTTCTTCTAAAGTCTCTGTTGTCCCCGCAGACTTAGAGATTTCCAGCATTACTCCATGCAGCCATAAGGACCTTCTCTCTTTACTCCTTGGGTTTCCGCTGTCCTAGCAGGAAGTGAGAAACGTTCTTGTAAATCACAAGGATGGTACAGCAGGCGGGGTCGCTCAAAATAACTTGGGGGCAATTTTCTTTAGAAGTCCGTATATACTCGTGTATAAGCCGACCCATGTATAAGCCGACCACCCTAATTTTGTCACAAAAAACTGGGAAAACTTATTGACTCGCCTATAAACCTAGGGTGGAAAATGCCGAAGCTACTGGTAAATTTCAAAAATAAAATGGGCCCCATAAGATGCTCCATAAAGTTCATGATGGCCCCATATAATGCTCCATAAAGTTCATGATGGGTTCCATAAGATGCTCCATACAAAAATATGCCTAATAATGCTGCACAGTGAATAATGGTAGCCCTATAACATGGTCCATAATAACATATGCCCCATATAATGCTGCACAGTGATTGGTGGCCCCTTATAATGCTGCATGGAGAGTGGACCCTTATAATGCTGCACAATGATTAGTGGCCCCTTATAATGCTGCACAGTGATTAGTGGCCCCTTATAATGCTGCACAGTGATTAGTGGCCCCTTATAATGCTGCACAGTGATTAGTGGCCCCTTATAATGCTGCACATTGATTAGTGGCCCCTTACAATGCTGCACGGTGATTAGTGGCCACTTATAATGCTGCACAGTGATTAGTGGCCCCTTGAAATGCAGTGATTAGTGGCCCCTTATGCTGCACGGTGATTAGTGGCCCTTTGTAATGCTGCACAGTGATTAGTGGCCCCGTATAATGCTGCACAGTGATGAGAGGCCCCCTTATAATGCTGCACAGTGATGAGTGGCCTCTTATAATGCAGCACAGTGATGAGTGGCCCCATATAATGCTGCACAGTGATTACTGGCCCTATATAATGCTGCACAGTGATTACTGGCCCCATATAATGCTGCACAGTGATTAGTGGCCCCTTGTAATGCTGCACAGTGATTAGTGGCCCCTTGTAATGCTGCACAGTGATTAGTGGCCCCTTGTAATGCTGCACAGTTATTAGTGGCCCCTTGTAATGCTGCACAGTGATGAGTGGCCCCTTGTAATGCTGCACAGTGATGAGTGGCCCCTTATAATGCTGCACAGTGATTAGTGGCCCCTTGAAATGCTGCAGTGATTAGTGGCTCCTTATTATGCTGCACGGTGATTAGTGGCCCCTTATTATGCTGCACGGTGATGAGTGGCCCCTTATAATGCTGCAAGGTGATGAGTGGCCCCTTATAATGCTGCACAGTGATGAGTGGCCCCTTATAATGCTGCACAGTGATGAGTGGCCCCTTATAATGCTGCACAGTGATGAGTGGCCCCTTATAATGCTGCACAGTGATGAGTGGCCCCTTGTATTGCTGCACAGTGATTAGTGGCCCCTTACAATGCTGCTGCCGCAGCCTCAATTAAAAAAATGAAAAAAAAAACTATATACTCACCTTGTCACTGCTGCAGCTGCTGCTCCTCAGCGTTGCTGGCTCTGCAGTGACTGTTCAGGCAGAGGGCGCCTGCTAACTACGTCATGGCACCCTCTGACCTTAACGTCACTGCCAGAGGAAGCAAGACAGCAGAGCGATGCGCAGCGGTGGAATGGGGCACAGGTGAATATGGCTCCCCCCGTTATACTCACCTCTCCTGGCATGTCTCTGCAGCCCCCCGTGCTTGTTCCATCTTCTCAGTGCTGTTCTTCCTGCTTTCTGCGGTCACGTGGTGCCGCTCATTACATATGTGCATATTAATGAGGGTAATGAGCGTACCACGTGACCGCTGAAAGCAGGAAGAACAGCGCCGAGAAGATGGAATAAGCACGGGGGGCTGCAGAAACATGCCAGGAGAGGTGAGTATGATCTCCGACACCCCCCCCCGCTCCCCCTCCCTGGCCGACCCCCGGTATATGACTCGCGTATAAGCCGAGAGGGGGACTTTCAGCCCCAAAAAATGGGCTGAAAATCTCGACTTATACGCGAGTATATACTGTAAGCCTTTTTTGTCCATTAAGACAGAAGAAACAAAACTATTAACTCTTCTTCTAAGGTCTGACTGTGAGCTCGGACCCTCCCCAGCTATTTGTTAGGGCACTCCAGGCTAAGGGGTTGTACTGCTATGCTCTGTTATTGCAGACTTCATCATCCCAATCATAGTTCATCATCAGCACATCAGCCCCATCATAGTCCATCATCAGCACATCAACCCCATCATAGTCCATCATCAGCACATCAGCCCCATCATAGTCCATCATCAGCACATCAGCCCCATCATAGTCCATCATCAGCATATCAGCCCCATCATTGTCCCATAATGAAAGAAGTGTTGTTGCGCATTCTTAACAGCCGCTTGTTCCAGACACCCTGTTCTTAGGATTGGTGGGGGTCCTGGCAGTGAAACACCCGTAATCAGCAAGTTATGATCTACCAATGGCTAGGGGATAACTTGCTGAGGAGGCAGAAGTTGGGGACTACTGTTTTTAAAGACCGCAATACCTATATCAGGAGCTGTAAAGAAATATATGTTTCTAAGCTTTATCTTGAGTCCATTTTCCTTGTCGATAATTCTTAGATAATTCTGGGAAAAAAAGTATTTTAATACATATAACAAACTTAAATTGTCTTTGGAGAATAAAGTCTATCGGCGGTCAGTGCAGTGTACTACATTAGTTTGTGGGACAGAACATGTTGATAAAGGGTCGGTCTCATCACTGCACTCACCGTCCATAAGCTTTATTAGGGTAGATATCCACAGAATATGGATATAGTAGATGTATACCCCCTCTCAGGAATCCTTCCCTCATATTAGCTATGATGACTACATTCCACTGCAAACAGCAGAAGAAACTTGAGGCGCACTATTTACAAGAGGAGTTTTCCCATACATTTATGTGTTATCCATAAAATATTCTATAAATGTCTGATAGGCAGAGGTCCCGGACGTGAAACCCGCATCTGTCTACAGACCTGGGGAACTATGAATGTACAGATGGCCATTCACTATTGGGGAGGTTCCTATAAGATCTGAGTACTCAGCCTTGTGTTTGGTTATTTTCATAGACCTTGACATGAGCGGCAGGGTACATATGAAACCAGTGCTCCACCCAATTCTTCCTGAAGCAATTTTGTGGCTGATTCAAGACCCCTGTACTATTGATTTGAGGGTTCCTAAATGGTTGGAGACCCACACCAGTCTAATGTATTTGAGATGTTGTACCCTCTTAACGAAAGATCAGAGGAAAATACCTTCAACAAAACTGCTGGTTGGGTCGGATGTGGTATTCTGAGCCACTTGGTTTGTTGTCTCACATGTTTATGCTTAAAGTTCTTAATGGTTTGTTCTTGTTGAGTTTATGGGACCTTTGTCTATACTGTACTGTTCCTTTTTCATTTTTTTAGATAAGCATTCCATACTGTTAGGTGAAGAACTGGTGCTACCCTTCTTCACATTGAGGCATCATCCTACCATTGTGATCAGAAGCCCTATAACCCGGCTTCATTGTTAGGATGCAGGATTTATATAAATTAGCTCTACTGGGGTCTTAAAAGTGCAGGCATTGAGGAAGAAGTACAAAATCAGCAGGCAAATGAGTAGTCAGAAACAAGCAAAGGTCAGGGCAGGCAGCAGTGCAGAAACATAACCGGAAACAAGCAGAGGTCAGGGCAGGCAGCAGTGCAAAAACATAACCGGAAACAACCATAAAACCAAAGAAAAAAAACGACCCACAGTCCATATAGTGCAGAATAATATACATTTTTATTAGTATCACAGATTAATAACCGGAAACAAGCAGAGGTCAGGGCAGGCGGCAGTGCAGAAGCATAATCCATTGAGCAAGCTGAGGTCAGGGCAGGCGGCAGTGCAGAAACATAATCCATTGAGCAAGCTGAGGTCAGGGCAGGCGGCAGTTCAAAAACATAATCCATTGAGCAAGCAGAGGTCAGGCAGGCGGCAGTGCAGAAACATAATCCATTGAGCAAGCAGAGGTCAGGGCAGGCGTCAGTTCAAAAACATAATCCATTGAGCAAGCAGAGGTCAGGGCAGGCGGCAGTTCAAAAACATAATCCACTGAGCAAGCAGAGGTCAAGGCAGGCGGCAGTGCAGAAACATAATCCATTGAGCAAGCAGAGGTCAGGGTAGGCGGCAGTTCAAAAACATAATCCATTGAGCAAGCAGAGGTGAAGGCAGGCGGCAGTGCAGAAACAATCCATTGAGCAAGCAGAGGTCAGGCAGGCGGCAGTTCAAAAACATAATCCATTGAGCAAGCAAAGGTCAGGGCAGGCGGCAGTGTAGATGCATAACTTTAAACAAGCAGAGGTCAGGGCAGGCGGCAGTATAGAAACATGATCCATTGATCAAGCCATAGTCAAAACCGGAAAATCTGTCTAAGAAGCAGCTGTGCAGAAGATGGTATGTGCTTGCTGCAAGCAACTCGCCACTACATTTTCCGCCGGCTAAATCAAAGTGCCGCGGAATTCTCTTCTCGGGAGAATGATCTTCCTAGGACTTGGAAGGAAACCCAAATCTCTCTTGTAGGCACGTTGTACATCCTGTGGGCTCATCAGCATTACTTGCATGATCTTTCCAGTGGTATAGCTGACTGGCAGGTGTGGTGTAGGATTGTAGCCTTGTTTAGCAGTCACCTTAATACGCGGTTGATGGTCGTAAGGCATACTGAGGAGTATACGTGCTTGAGAGGGAGTTAGCTCCATCCAGGTGCATGGGGATGGGCTCCTGGGCAATGTGGCTGTTGTCTCTTCCTCATCTACTGTTCTGGTGAGTATCAGGCGTTCCTTCATACCCTCTGGCTCTGCGCTGATGTTTGCTGCAGGTTGTACGAATCGGCCTATTTCGGGCATTGTAGGATATGGTGGTGGACTTTTCAGTCTGGAATATCGGTCCTTTGCCTTTTCTGGTGTTTTGAACAGGCATTTAATAATTGACACGATATAATAAAGCACTGCCATCACATACCCCGTGAAGCCAGTTGGCCTTTGGTGGTGTTCAGGCCTCTGACTGTATAGGGATGTCCTGGCATGTGGGAGACGTCTCCGTGGTTGGAACTTTCCTCCAGCTACGGGTGCAGCCATTAGGCTGCCTTCCCCTCCACACACACAAAAGTGTGTGCGGATGGTAGAAAACACTCCCAAAAAAAAGAAATAAAAGTAAAAAAAATAAACAAAACAAGTAAAAAGTGATTTACAAGTCGCTCTGGGTTAGTGTTCAGCTCTCCTCTCTATCTCTGCTTGCCTCGCACTGACCGTTCTTGCGGAACATTCCATGACTCGTGGACAACGCTTCTGTGATGTCATAAAGACGAACATGGCAATGGGTCTAATATAGGAGAACTAGTTATGTTACCCATGGCAGACCATCCAATACCAGCTGCCACTGTACGGATAGGGGTTAGCTGGATTGGGATGAGATGTATAAAAACTTACCGGTACAATAGCGCAAGTCATTGCTTTATTTACTGTTTTTGCTTTTTTACCTGTTTACAGGCAAATCTTTCTATTTGATATTTTCAAACCTGTATAATTCTGTATCCTCATATGTGAGATAATGTGATGTATCTATTGTCAGCTCCTTGTAGGAATGTCTCCTCCTCTCTTCCCGGTAACACGGATCACCCGTGATGGGCACAGACCATTGCTGTAGTCGGAATTATTTCATATAGCTTCAGAATAAATGTTAAATAATATTGTATTTTTTCCATATAATTGGCTCAGATCACTTTTTTTAATTTGTCTGTAATTCTAAGTAGTGATAAAAAAATAAATAACCCCAAGTGTGAACCTGGTGTAGAACGTACAAATTGTCCAGAGTCTCTCCTGGGCCATGTTCACACGTGCAGAAGTGCTGCATTGTTTCCATAGGTATTCGCACTAAAGCAATCAAAACTTTTTATTGTATTTTTTTGTGGCAGTTTTTTCGAATGCATTTTTTTTAGTAGAGGAATGCTTCAGTTCCACAATTGGAGACTTCATTGGAATTTTGCATGCGTTTTTTATGCTCTCCATATAATATAGTGGAAAATATTAAACAAAAGCATCAAAAAGTTCACACTTCTGCTGCACCATTAGCCCCTGTATGTAGTACAGCTTAGGCCTCTTTCACACTTCAGTTTTTTGCATCAGTTCAAATCCGCCAAAAAGGCAGACAAGCGGATCCGTTCTGAACTGATGTGAACGGATGGCACAGGATCCTGAAAATGAGGAAATTTAAAGGAAATGCTGGTCGGGAAGGAGAGAGAGAGAGAGTTTTGTTGCAAGCTCCGTTTTGAAATCTTTGAGGATGGTGACGGACAGCAACTTTTGGCGGATCCTCAAAAAAAAAACTGATGAAACGGACAGCCATCCGTCACAATCCGCCATTAATGCAAGTCAATGGGGAAAAAACGGATCCTCCAAAAAAAATTGAGGATCCGTTTTTGTCAAAACCTGACGGATTGTGACTGATTGCAAAAAACTGAAGTGTGAAAGGGGCCTTAGGGAGCGATAAATGAAGTGAAAAGAAAAGTAAAACAACAAAAAAAGATTTAAACAAATCTGAAAAAAAACTCATAAAAGTTCAATTTTCCTCCATTGAAAATGAACATAAAAAAAAATGTCAAGTGATATCGCCACATCCAGCAAAGTCCGAGCTATCAAAATATAAAAATAATTAACACAATTGGTAAACACAAAAAATTTAAAAACGCCAACATTGCGGTATTTTTTGGTCGCTGCAATACCACTTAAAATACGTAACAAGCAACTAAAATGTCATATCTATCCCAAAGTAATATCCATAATAACGTCTCGCCTTATGAAAAAATAATCCCTCTCATAGCTCTATTGAACGAAAAAGTAAAACTACGGGTCTCGGAAAATGGCAACACAAACTCCAACATATTTTTTATTTCAAAGTCTTGATTTTTTTTCTACCACTAAAATAATTTAAAAATCTGGGCACGTTTAGTATCTCTGTAATCATACTGATGAGGAGAATCATATTACATGGTCATTTTTACCACATAATGTACGCCGTAAACATAATTAAGGTCAGAATTGCGTTTTTTTTCACAATTTTCCCATTTCCCTGTACATTGTGTGTCAGGATAAGTCACAACCACTGCCACCAATATTTCTTGAACACCACTTGCTCACGACACACCTGCCCTGGGATGTTACTATAAAGGTGAACCTCCCATATTCTTTTGTCCACTCACCTAAGCGCACCCCGCAGACAGTTCTCACATCCACATCACACTGTTTGCTGCTATCGGTCACTGTTTTGATAGGCCAGTGAGACACCTGCGCTGGGTCACACACTAGCACACATGCCACCCAGCTTTTCTGAGCCCCTGATAGGTGCTCTTCTTTTACTTTTGTATACACATACAGCAAAACACAACCAAGGTATACTCGCCGTCCTCAGGGTTTGGGGGACGTTTAGCGCAGAAAAGAACAAACTTATTAAAATTTAGATTTAAAGGGATCCTGTCAGCAGGATTGTGAACAGTAAAGTACAGACAGTGTCAGGTCTACGCTGTTATACTGATTAAAATGAGGTGACCTGGGTGATGAAATGCATCTTGTGGTTGTTGTGTAATCTGTATTTGTAAATTTCAGTTATTGAGATTCTGGTGCTCCGGGTGTTTGTGGGGTTACAAAAAAAAGGTTTGCATTCATCAAAATGGTGCCTGTGCTGTAGTATAATACATGACTAATATCAATATGTAGACATGTGTAAGGGGTTGAGAGTCTTACCCCTTTAAACCCCCATGTTGCTGTTGTACTTGTATATATATTTATATATATGTTATACCATTGTTGCGCATTATCGTATATTTCATGTTGCTGTATTATTTATATAGCATAAGCTATGTTTCTGCACCTTGTACTTGGTAGGGACAGTGCAGTCTGGGCTATGGTCACTAGATGGGGCACTGAGCTCATTGCACAGTAGATGTAGCTGTAGGACATATAGGAGTTAACTGTAGGAGGGGATAGCTGGAGAATAAGCCAGGATGGTCTTCCAGTTTCAGGCAGTCAGAGGCCTGACCCCTTTGTGCTCGGGTGGGCTATATGCCTGAGCTGCCTAACTACCCCGTGATGTTAAAGCTGATGCCCAGCCATCTAGAGAAGAACACGGTACTGCAGAATCAGCAATAAAGTGGAAAAGAGTGTAAGTAAACAGAGGAAGATTGAAGGTTACCGTAAAAGGGTACGGGCAGGTCACTCCAGAATGTGGTGGAAAGCTACGTGGGCTGAATCTCTGATGTCCGGGGCGAAACATGCTGGAGAGCGCTTCACCGTGGTGACGCTATACAGGGAGGACACTGAGGAGCCATCTGAGACGCTTCGTCAAACGGAAACACTGCAAGGAACAGTGAAGGGAAAGATGAAGTAATGTGCTGTCTTTACTGTGATGAAAATGCTGGAAACTATGTGGATGTGCTGTGTCCTGAAGAAAATAAATTTGCTCAGTTAAGAGTTGCCCTGGACTGTGTCTCTATTCATTGGGATCAAGGATCAGCATCAAGTCGGCGTAGCAAAGGGGACGCTGACGGCACGGTGAGTATTCACCGTACCATGCAAGAGAAGAGGTACCGTTTTCCTGTAGAGGGAGGTCAGGGTATACAATGCCCGAACCCGAAATACTCAGCCACGACTACTGCCCTGGCTGACCTTTACACATAAAGTGTAGAAGTCGGGGGGGAAAGTGGGGAATGTGGTCTAGAAGTGATCAAGTATAGTGTGTTATTTTCTGCAGCAAACGTGTCCTGGCTGGAAGAGGAAGAAAAGCGAAGATGAATCGCTACAAATACAGAGGTCACTGGTAAGTCAGTGATTTACCTGGACACTTACATTATATAGTATATACAGAGCTCCTGTGTATAATGTCACTGGTGATCCTTGTATTACCTGTACGCTGACTATATGCAGAGCTCCTGTGTATAATGTTACTGGTGAGTCACTGTATTACCTGTACACTATACACTATATACAGAACTCCTGTGTATGTCTCCAGTGATCATTCTATTACTTGTACACTGACATTATATATACAGACAGGTAGCGTCGGACTGATTCTCCGGTGGGCCCTGGCATCTGGTGGGCCCTGGCACCTCTACTGGTATACAGGGACAGCAGTTGCCTAGGGCCCCCACTGCTCCAGGGGCCCCCAGCCAGTGCCACACAGCTGCTATGGGGGCCCTGCCAGCGGAGCAGCAGCGGGTGTCAGGAGGCAGGAGCCACTGTCCCCACTACTAAAGAGAAATGAATATTCATTCACTCTCGGCCTTCACTCACCCCGGGGCCCCGCTCCCCAACCTAGGCAGCCGGCGCCGCGCTCAATTGCAGTGGAAGAGAGAGCATCTCTCTCCCATCAGTCCCCTCTGCTCCTGACTCACAGCCGATGCGCGATGACGTCACTTCATCGCGCACCCGCTGTGTGTCTGGCAGACGGGTCAGCTGCTGACACTGAAGCCGTCATCAGCGTGGGAGCAGGAGGAGAGGTGAGTATTGTGGTTTGTTTTTTATATATCTCTATATCTATCTATATCTATCTCTATATCTATCTGTCTCTATATCTATATATCTCTATATCTATCTATTTCTATCTGTATATCTATATCTCTATCTCTATATCTATCTGTCTCTATCTTAGATATAGAGATAGATATAGATAGATAGATAGATATAGAGGTAGATATAGATAGATATAAATAGTCTATATCCATCTATCTCTATACCTATCTATATCTATCTCTATCTATTATCTTTATATCTATCCATCTATATATCATCTATCCATAGATCTATCTATTTATCCCCTATCTATCTATCTATATACCTATCTATAGCTATCACTATCTATTATCTTTATATCTATCTATCTATCTATCTTTCTATCTATCTATCCATATATCTATTTATCCCCTATCTATCTATTTATCTATCTATATCTATCTAGGTCTATCTATCTCTATAGCTACCTATATCTTTCACTATCTATTATCTTTATATCTTTATATCTATCTGTCTATCCATAGATCTATCTATCTATTATCTATCTATACATCTAATTATCACATATCTATCTATCTATCTATCTAGTGTTATACCCTATGAGGGGGCAGCATTATACCCTATGAGGGGGTGCATTATACCCTATGAGGGGGGAGAAGCATTATACCCTATGAGGGGGCAGCCTTATACCCTATGAGGGGGTGCAATATACCTTATCTTCCAACAAAATTAATTCTAAGTCCTCCATTTTGTTGGCGAGGCTTCTGGCATTTGTATACATGCACTTTATGTATGTCTGTACCTCTATTTCTTAAATTATTAACTGTTCTAACCTCACCCCCCATGCCACTACCACCCCCAATTTCATTATTTGTGCCCAGGTCTCTATCTACACAGTCTTCCCCTCTTATAAAATGAATACCCTCCCCTAGTTCCAAGTTTAAACACTCCTCCACCCTTCTAGCCATTTTTTTCCCCAGCACAGCTGCACCCTCCCCATTGAGGTGCAGCCCGTCCCTAGCGTAGAACCTGTAGCCAACTGAGAAGTCGGCCCAGTTCTCCAGGAACCCAAACCCCTCCTTCCTACACTAATTCTTGAACCACTTATTAACTTCCCTAATCTCCTCTCTGGCGTGGCACGTGGTACAGGAAATATTTCCAAAAATACCACCTTGGAGGTCCTTGCCTTAAGATTGCAGCCTAATTCCCTGAAATCATCTTTAAGGACCTTCCACCTACCTCTGTGTCATTTGTACCAATGTGCACCATGACCGCTGGATCCTCACCAGCCCCTCCCAGTAATCTGTCAACCCGGTCAGCGATGTGTCAGACTTGCGCGCCAGATAGGCAGCACACCGTTCGACGATCCCTTTCTTTGTGACAGATTGCCCTATCTGTTCCCCTAATAATTGAGTCCCCCACTACCAGCACCTGTCTGGCCTGCCCTGCTCTCCTATTTCTCCCCTTACTGGAGCATGTACTCCTCTGGCTTTCAGAGGACATGCCTTGCTGCAGCAGTGCTACCCCTGCACTGACACTCCCCTCATCTGCCAACTTGGCAAACTTATTGGGTTGTGCCAGATCAGGACTAGCCTCCCTGGCACTCTTCTGTCTACCCCACCTTCTAACTGTCACCCATCTTACTGCTTCACTGTCCTGCAGCTCCAACCTAGCATCCCCCCCTCATCTATCTCATTGAGCGTCTGCTCAGTGAGTAGAAGTCTCCTTTCCATATTGTCTATTGATCTCAGTGTTGCCAGCTGCACATTTAAATCCAGTATCTGGGCTTCCAAATGCACAATGTGCTCACATCTCGCACAGCAGTATGCACCCTCGACTGGCTGGTCAAGGATTGCGTACATGCGGCAAGACGTACACTGGATGGCATTGGCAATAGTGGAGCACATTCCTAATGGGGATTGCACCAGACAGAAAAGATAAGTAAAAATAAATAAAAAGTATTAATAAAATATAACAGCAATTCAGTAATACCTCCTTTGCAAACTCCCTGAATCCAAAGTCACTGAATCACAAGTCACACACTTACCACCGTTCGCACTTACGCTCAGGTCACACTCATCTCGTTTACACTCGCTCAGGCAGAAGATTTAAAGAGATTTTTTTTCCCTTCACCAGCAAACCACCCTGCTGCTCAATGCACTTCCAAAAGCTCCTGTGTATAATTTCACTGGTGGTCACTGTATTACACTGACACTGTATGCAGATCTTCTGTGTATAAATATCAGGATCCTGTCAGCGTCGGCGAACTGCCACGGCTGAGCAGCGTGACTCACCCCTACTGCGGGAGGGCCCGGGGTCCGATACTGCAGGGAAAGTTGAGGCAGACGGGACCTGCGATGCTGAAGGTAGTAAGAAGTACAAGGACCTACGATCATGTGACCACAGGGGGCGGGGCTTAGTGTCCCACTTCTGAAGATGATTGTAGGACTCTACTACAGGAATCCTGGAGTAGAGGCGAGGGGAACTCAGGTCAGACAAACGGGCGGTCATACATGGAGAGGGCGGCGCGATACCAGAGGGGCGAGCAGAGAGTAGTCAGAACGTAAGCAATGAGTCATACATGGAGATAGCTGCACAGTACAAGAGGGGCAATCAGAGAATAGTCAGGTCATAGGCAATGAGTCATACACAGAGATAGCAACGCAGTACAAGAGGGACAGGCAGAACTCGTAACAGGGACAGAACCAGATCAAAACCAAACAAGCATAAAGTATTACAGTCACAAAGCACACCAGGGTCACACACACTCGGCCAAGGGTCTGAGTATAAACGATGAGGAATGAGCCCACAATGAGGCTTTAAAAAGCCTCCCAGAATCTCAGAGTGAGGCCATCCACATTAACCTCTGAACTACCTAATCCCACAAGCTGAGCAAACCTTGACAATAATGTTGCCAGTGATCACTGAGCTCCTGTGTATAATGTCACTGGTAATCACTGTATTACCTGTACACTGACACTATATACAGAGGTACTGTGTATAATGTCACTGGTGGTAATAACAGTGTTGTTATTATTGTGGTTTGTATTCATAATCAGTACTGTAGTATTCCATCAATAAGTGGTGGTAATTTGTGGACTGTTCACAGTGTGGAAATATTTCTCCGTGTATGAATTATTATTTGGTCCCTATATGCTGGTAATATGTCATATTATTCGGTCACTATGTGGTGGTAATATGTGGTCTGGTCATGGTGTGGTTGTATTTGTGCCTTTTATGTGATATGATGCGGGTACTATGTGGTCTGGTCATGGTGTGGTGGTATTTCTCCCCTGTATGTGGTATTATTGGTCTTGGTACAGTGGATTGTGTTGTGTTTGACGGTCATTAGTCTTCTCTGATATTAATTAGGAGAATATTCTTTATTTCCATTAGAGATTAAATACTTTGTAAACAGCGGCAGAGATGCACTTACAGGGGTTTCCTGTGGAAAAACGTAATCTCCTATTCACAGGACAAGTGATAACATATTGATTGGGGGAGTCTAACTACTTGGACCCATTCAGCAAAATGTGGAACTTTTTATCCCCATTAGACTGGAGTGGCATGTCCGACTTGACAACTGATCCATTCATTCCCTCAGTGGCTGCACTTGTATTTTTATAGAAGCTCCAAAGAGAATGAATGAAGCTTCGGTCAGATATCTAACCTGCTGCTCCATTTTAAAATGGGGATAAGTGTCCTATCAACGATAAAACTTTCTCATTCTTCCGGTCGGTGCAGTTTCTAATGGTCGGACGTATGCGATCAGCTATCCTATAGAGCCCATGGATCGGTGATAAATTGTTTTAACCAAAGAACCACATTAATGTAAACTACCGTAATTATACATCCCAGTTATGGGGGTGCACAGTAGATGTGCAGGAGCCGCCTGTGTTTTACAGCCGATGCTCCACTATAATGGGGATAACGACTGACAGATATTAGCATATAGCTGTAGGATGGGGCCCTAGAGTCCATTCCCCTGGTGGGCCCCAGACACCCCAGTTCGACCCTGAATATACATCATTGTGGATTATCAGATACCGGATTTAGGGAAATTTCTCTGTAATATGGAAGGCAATGACATGAATAGATAGCAAAATCTGGTTTGTCTACAATCTTTTTTATTTGTTAGGTTCTTTCCTGTTACAGCACTTCTCTCCTGTAGTATAAACCTTCTCTCACACTAGTGCTAGCACTAAACCTTGGTTTGCCTTCTTCTAAAGTCTCTGTTGTCCCCGCAGACTTAGAGATTTCCAGCATTACTCCATGCAGCCATAAGGACCTTCTCTCTTTACTCCTTGGGTTTCCGCTGTCCTAGCAGGAAGTGAGAAACGTTCTCGTAAATCACAAGGATGGTACAGCAGGCGGGGTCGCTCAAAATAACTTGGGGGCAATTTTCTTTAGAAGTCCGTATATACTCGCGTATAAGCCGACCCATGTATAAGCCGACCACCCTAATTTTGTCACAAAAAACTGGGAAAACTTATTGACTCGCCTATAAACCTAGGGTGGAAAATGCCGAAGCTACTGGTAAATTTCAAAAATAAAATGGGCCCCATAAGATGCTCCATAAAGTTCATGATGGCCCCATATAATGCTCCATAAAGTTCATGATGGGTTCCATAAGATGCTCCATACAAAAATATGCCTAATAATGCTGCACAGTGAATAATGGTAGCCCTATTACATGGTCCATAATAACATATGCCCCATATAATGCTTCACAGTGATTGGTGGCCCCTTATAATGCTGCATGGAGAGTGGCCCCTTATAATGCTGCACAATGATTAGTGGCCCCTTATAATGCTGCACAGTGATTAGTGGCCCCTTATAATGCTGCACAGTGATTAGTGGCCCCTTATAATGCTGCACATTGATTAGTGGCCCCTTACAATGCTGCACGGTGATTAGTGTCCACTTATAATGCTGCACAGTGATTAGTGGCCCCTTGAAATGCTGCAGTGATTAGTGGCCCCTTATGCTGCACGGTGATTAGTGGCCCTTTGTAATGCTGCACAGTGATTAGTGGCCCCGTATAATGCTGCACAGTAATGAGAGGCCCCCTTATAATGCTGCACAGTAATGAGTGGCCTCTTATAATGCAGCACAGTGATGAGTGGCCCCATATAATGCTGCACAGTGATTACTGGCCCCATATAATGCTGCACAGTGATTACTGGCCCCATATAATGCTGCACAGTGATTAGTGGCCCCTTGTAATGCTGCACAGTGATTAGTGGCCCCTTGTAATGCTGCACAGTGATTAGTGGCCCCTTGTAATGCTGCACAGTTATTAGTGGCCCCTTGTAATGCTGCACAGTGATGAGTGGCCCCTTGTAATGCTGCACAGTGATGAGTGGCCCCTTATAATGCTGCACAGTGATTAGTGGCCCCTTGAAATGCTGCAGTGATTAGTGGCTCCTTATTATGCTGCACGGTGATTAGTGGCCCCTTATTATGCTGCACGGTGATGAGTGGCCCCTTATAATGCTGCAAGGTGATGAGTGGCCCCTTATAATGCTGCACAGTGATGAGTGGCCCCTTATAATGCTGCACAGTGATGAGTGGCCCCTTATAATGCTGCACAGTGATGAGTGGCCCCTTATAATGCTGCACAGTGATGAGTGGCCCCTTGTATTGCTGCACAGTGATTAGTGGCCCCTTACAATGCTGCTGCCGCAGCCTCAATTAAAAAAATGAAAAAAAAAACTATATACTCACCTTGTCACTGCTGCAGCTGCTGCTCCTCAGCGTTGCTGGCTCTGCAGTGACTGTTCAGGCAGAGGGCGCCTGCTAACTACGTCATGGCACCCTCTGACCTTAACGTCACTGCCAGAGGAAGCAAGACAGCAGAGCGATGCGCAGCGGTGGAATGGGGCACAGGTGAATATGGCTCCCCCCGTTATACTCACCTCTCCTGGCATGTCTCTGCAGCCCCCCGTGCTTGTTCCATCTTCTCAGTGCTGTTCTTCCTGCTTTCTGCGGTCACGTGGTGCCGCTCATTACATATGTGCATATTAATGAGGGTAATGAGCGTACCACGTGACCGCTGAAAGCAGGAAGAACAGCGCCGAGAAGATGGAATAAGCACGGGGGGCTGCAGAAACATGCCAGGAGAGGTGAGTATGATCTCCGACACCCCCCGCTCCCCCTCCCTGGCCGACCCCCGGTATATGACTCGCGTATAAGCCGAGAGGGGGACTTTCAGCCCCAAAAAATGGGCTGAAAATCTCGACTTATACGCGAGTATATACTGTAAGCCTTTTTTGTCCTTTAAGACAGAAGAAACAAAACTATTAACTCTTCTTCTAAGGTCTGACTGTGAGCTCGGACCCTCCCCAGCTATTTGTTAGGGCACTCCAGGCTAAGGGGTTGTACTGCTATGCTCTGTTATTGCAGACTTCATCATCCCAATCATAGTTCATCATCAGCACATCAGCCCCATCATAGTCCATCATCAGCACATCAACCCCATCATAGTCCATCATCAGCACATCAGCCCCATCATAGTCCATCATCAGCACATCAGCCCCATCATAGTCCATCATCAGCATATCAGCCCCATCATTGTCCCATAATGAAAGAAGTGTTGTTGCGCATTCTTAACAGCCGCTTGTTCCAGACACCCTGTTCTTAGGATTGGTGGGGGTCCTGGCAGTGAAACACCCGTAATCAGCAAGTTATAATCTACCAATGGCTAGGGGATAACTTGCTGAGGAGGCAGAAGTTGGGGACTACTGTTTTTAAAGACCGCAATACCTATATCAGGAGCTGTAAAGAAATATATGTTTCTAAGCTTTATCTTGAGTCCATTTTCCTTGTCGATAATTCTTAGATAATTCTGGGAAAAAAAGTATTTTAATACATATAACAAACTTAAATTGTCTTTGGAGAATAAAGTCTATCGGCGGTCAGTGCAGTGTACTACATTAGTTTGTGGGACAGAACATGTTGATAAAGGGTCGGTCTCATCACTGCACTCACCGTCCATAAGCTTTATTAGGGTAGATATCCACAGAATATGGATATAGTAGATGTATACCCCCTCTCAGGAATCCTTCCCTCATATTAGCTATGATGACTACATTCCACTGCAAACAGCAGAAGAAACTTGAGGCGCACTATTTACAAGAGGAGTTTTCCCATACATTTATGTGTTATCCATAAAATATTCTATAAATGTCTGATAGGCAGAGGTCCCGGACGTGAAACCCGCATCTGTCTACAGACCTGGGGAACTATGAATATACAGATGGCCATTCACTATTGGGGAGGTTCCTATAAGATCTGAGTACTCAGCCTTGTGTTTGGTTATTTTCATAGACCTTGACATGAGCGGCAGGGTACATATGAAACCAGTGCTCCACCCAATTCTTCCTGAAGCAATTTTGTGGCTGATTCAAGACCCCTGTATTATTGATTTGAGGGTTCCTAAATGGTTGGAGACCCACACCAGTCTAATGTATTTGAGATGTTGTACCCTCTTAACGAAAGATCAGAGGAAAATACCTTCAACAAAACTGCTGGTTGGGTCGGATGTGGTATTCTGAGCCACTTGGTTTGTTGTCTCATATGTTTATGCTTAAAGTTCTTAATGGTTTGTTCTTGTTGAGTTTATGGGACCTTTGTCTATACTGTACTGTTCCTTTTTCATTTTTTTAGATAAGCATTCCATACTGTTAGGTGAAGAACTGGTGCTACCCTTCTTCACATTGAGGCATCATCCTACCATTGTGATCAGAAGCCCTATAACCCGGCTTCATTGTTAGGATGCAGGATTTATATAAATTAGCTCTACTGGGGTCTTAAAAGTGCAGGCATTGAGGAAGAAGTACAAAATCAGCAGGCAAATGAGTAGTCAGAAACAAGCAAAGGTCAGGGCAGGCAGCAGTGCAGAAACATAACCGGAAACAAGCAGAGGTCAGGGCAGGCAGCAGTGCAAAAACATAACCGGAAACAACCATAAAACCAAAGAAAAAAAACGACCCACAGTCCATATAGTGCAGAATAATATACATTTTTATTAGTATCACAGATTAATAACCGGAAACAAGCAGAGGTCAGGGCAGGCGGCAGTGCAGAAGCATAATCCATTGAGCAAGCTGAGGTCAGGGCAGGCGGCAGTGCAGAAACATAATCCATTGAGCAAGCTGAGGTCAGGGCAGGCGGCAGTTCAAAAACATAATCCATTGAGCAAGCAGAGGTCAGGCAGGCGGCAGTGCAGAAACATATTCCATTGAGCAAGCAGAGGTCAGGGCAGGCATCAGTTCAAAAACATAATCCATTGAGCAAGCAGAGGTCAGGGCAAGCGGCAGTTCAAAAACATAATCCACTGAGCAAGCAGAGGTCAAGGCAGGCGGCAGTGCAGAAACATAATCCATTGAGCAAGCAGAGGTCAGGGTAGGCGGCAGTTCAAAAACATAATCCATTGAGCAAGCAGAGGTGAAGGCAGGCGGCAGTGCAGAAACAATCCATTGAGCAAGCAGAGGTCAGGCAGGCGGCAGTTCAAAAACATAATCCATTGAGCAAGCAGAGGTCAGGGCAAGCGGCAGTTCAAAAACATAATCCACTGAGCAAGCAGAGGTCAAGGCAGGCGGCAGTGCAGAAACATAATCCATTGAGCAAGCAGAGGTCAGGGTAGGCGGCAGTTCAAAAACATAATCCATTGAGCAAGCAGAGGTCAAGGCAGGCGGCAGTGCAGAAACAATCCATTGAGCAAGCAGAGGTCAGGCAGGCGGCAGTTCAAAAACATAATCCATTGAGCAAGCAAAGGTCAGGGCAGGCGGCAGTGTAGATGCATAACTTTAAACAAGCAGAGGTCAGGGCAGGCGGCAGTATAGAAACATGATCCATTGATCAAGCCATAGTCAAAACCGGAAAATCTGTCTAAGAAGCAGCTGTGCAGAAGATGGTATGTGCTTGCTGCAAGCAACTCGCCACTACATTTTCCGCCGGCTAAATCAAAGTGCCGCGGAATTCTCTTCTCGGGAGAATGATCTTCCTAGGACTTGGAAGGAAACCCAAATCTCTCTTGTAGGCACGTTGTACATCCTGTGGGCTCATCAGCATTACTTGCATGATCTTTCCAGTGGTATAGCTGACTGGCAGGTGTGGTGTAGGATTGTAGCCTTGTTTAGCAGTCACCTTAATACGCGGTTGATGGTCGTAAGGCATACTGAGGAGTATACGTGCTTGAAGAGGGAGTTAGCTCCATCCAGGTGCATGGGGATGGGCTCCTGGGCAATGTGGCTGTTGTCTCTTCCTCATCTACTGTTCTGGTGAGTATCAGGCGTTCCTTCATACCCTCTGGCTCTGCGCTGATGTTTGCTGCAGGTTGTACGAATCGGCCTATTTCGGGCATTGTAGGATATGGTGGTGGACTTTTCAGTCTGGAATATCGGTCCTTTGCCTTTTCTGGTGTTTTGAACAGGCATTTAATAATTGACACGATATAATAAAGCACTGCCATCACATACCCCGTGAAGCCAGTTGGCCTTTGGTGGTGTTCAGGCCTCTGACTGTATAGGGATGTCCTGGCATGTGGGAGACGTCTCCGTGGTTGGAACTTTCCTCCAGCTACGAGTGCAGCCATTAGGCTGCCTTCCCCTCCACACACACAAAAGTGTGTGCGGATGGTAGAAAACACTCCCAAAAAAAAGAAATAAAAGTAAAAAAAATAAACAAAACAAGTAAAAAGTGATTTACAAGTCGCTCTGGGTTAGTGTTCAGCTCTCCTCTCTATCTCTGCTTGCCTCGCACTGACCGTTCTTGCGGAACATTCCATGACTCGTGGACAACGCTTCTGTGATGTCATAAAGACGAACATGGCAATGGGTCTAATATAGGAGAACTAGTTATGTTACCCATGGCAGACCATCCAATACCAGCTGCCACTGTACGGATAGGGGTTAGCTGGATTGGGATGAGATGTATAAAAACTTACCGGTACAATAGCGCAAGTCATTGCTTTATTTACTGTTTTTGCTTTTTTACCTGTTTACAGGCAAATCTTTCTATTTGATATTTTCAAACCTGTATAATTCTGTATCCTCATACGTGAGATAATGTGATGTATCTATTGTCAGCTTCTTCCAGGAATGTCTCCTCCTCTCTTCCCGGTAACACGGATCACCCGTGATGGGCACAGACCATTGCTGTAGTCAGAATTATTTCATATAGCTTCAGAATAAATGTTAAATAATATTGTATTTTTTCCATATAATTGGCTCAGATCACTTTTTTTAATTTGTCTGTAATTCTAAGTAGTGATAAAAAAATAAATAACCCCAAGTGTGAACCTGGTGTAGAACGTACAAATTGTCCAGAGTCTCTCCTGGGCCATGTTCACACGTGCAGAAGTGCTGCATTGTTTCCATAGGTATTCGCACTAAAGCAATCAAAACTTTTTATTGTATTTTTTTGTGGCAGTTTTTTCGAATGCATTTTTTTTAGTAGAGGAATGCTTCAGTTCCACAATTGGAGACTTCATTGGAATTTTGCATGCGTTTTTTATGCTCTCCATATACTATAGTGGAAAATATTAAACAAAAGCATCAAAAAGTTCACACTTCTGCTGCACCATTAGCCCCTGTATGTAGTACAGCTTAGGCCTCTTTCACACTTCAGTTTTTTGCATCAGTTCAAATCCGCCAAAAAGGCAGACAAGCGGATCCGTTCTGAACTGATGTGAACGGATGGCACAGGATCCTGAAAATGAGGAAATTTAAAGGAAATGCTGGTCGGGAAGGAGAGAGAGAGAGAGAGAGTTTTGTTGCAAGCTCCGTTTTGAAATCTTTGAGGATGGTGACGGACAGCAACTTTTGGCGGATCCTCAAAAAAAAAACTGATGAAACGGACAGCCATCCGTCACAATCCGCCATTAATGCAAGTCAATGGGGAAAAAACGGATCCTCAAAAAAAAACTGAGGATCCGTTTTTGTCAAAACCTGACGGATTGTGACTGATTGCAAAAAACTGAAGTGTGAAAGGGGCCTTAGGGAGCGATAAATGAAGTGAAAAGAAAAGTAAAACAACAAAAAAAGATTTAAACAAATCTGAAAAAAAAACTCATAAAAGTTCAATTTTCCTCCATTGAAAATGAACATAAAAAAAAATGTCAAGTGATATCGCCACATCCAGCAAAGTCCGAGCTATCAAAATATAAAAATAATTAACCCAATTGGTAAACACAAAAAATTTAAAAACGCCAACATTGCGGTATTTTTTGGTCGCTGCAATACCACTTAAAATACGTAACAAGCAACTAAAATGTCATATCTATCCCAAAGTAATATCCATAATAACGTCTCGCCTTATAAAAAAATAATCCCTCTCATAGCTCTATTGAACGAAAAAGTAAAACTACGGGTCTCGGAAAATGGCAACACAAACTCCAACATATTTTTTATTTCAAAGTCTTGATTTTTTTTTCTACCACTAAAATAATTTAAAAATCTGGGCACGTTTAGTATCTCTGTAATCATACTGATGAGGAGAATCATATTACATGGTCATTTTTACCACATAATGTACGCCGTAAACATAATTAAGGTCAGAATTGCGTTTTTTTTCACAATTTTCCCATTTCCCTGTACATTGTGTGTCAGGATAAGTCACAACCACTGCCACCAATATTTCTTGAACACCACTTGCTCACGACACACCTGCCCTGGGATGTTACTATAAAGGTGAACCTCCCATATTCTTTTGTCCACTCACCTAAGCGCACCCCGCAGACAGTTCTCACATCCACATCACACTGTTTGCTGCTATCGGTCACTGTTTTGATAGGCCAGTGAGACACCTGCGCTGGGTCACACACTAGCACACATGCCACCCAGCTTTTCTGAGCCCCTGATAGGTGCTCTTCTTTTACTTTTGTATACACATACAGCAAAACACAACCAAGGTATACTCGCCGTCCTCAGGGTTTGGGGGACGTTTAGCGCAGAAAAGAACAAACTTATTAAAATTTAGATTTAAAGGGATCCTGTCAGCAGGATTGTGAACAGTAAAGTACAGACAGTGTCAGGTCTACGCTGTTATACTGATTAAAATGAGGTGACCTGGGTGATGAAATGCATCTTGTGGTTGTTGTGTAATCTGTATTTGTAAATTTCAGTTATTGAGATTCTGGTGCTCCGGGTGTTTGTGGGGTTACAAAAAAAAGGTTTGCATTCATCAAAATGGTGCCTGTGCTGTAGTATAATACATGACTAATATCAATATGTAGACATGTGTAAGGGGTTGAGAGTCTTACCCCTTTAAACCCCCATGTTGCTGTTGTACTTGTATATATATTTATATATATGTTATACCATTGTTGCGCATTATCGTATATTTCATGTTGCTGTATTATTTATATAGCATAAGCTATGTTTCTGCACCTTGTACTTGGTAGGGACAGTGCAGTCTGGGCTATGGTCACTAGATGGGGCACTGAGCTCATTGCACAGTAGATGTAGCTGTAGGACATATAGGAGTTAACTGTAGGAGGGGATAGCTGGAGAATAAGCCAGGATGGTCTTCCAGTTTCAGGCAGTCAGAGGCCTGACCCCTTTGTGCTCGGGTGGGCTATATGCCTGAGCTGCCTAACTACCCCGTGATGTTAAAGCTGATGCCCAGCCATCTAGAGAAGAACACGGTACTGCAGAATCAGCAATAAAGTGGAAAAGAGTGTAAGTAAACAGAGGAAGATTGAAGGTTACCGTAAAAGGGTACGGGCAGGTCACTCCAGAATGTGGTGGAAAGCTACGTGGGCTGAATCTCTGATGTCCGGGGCGAAACATGCTGGAGAGCGCTTCACCGTGGTGACGCTATACAGGGAGGACACTGAGGAGCCATCTGAGACGCTTCGTCAAACGGAAACACTGCAAGGAACAGTGAAGGGAAAGATGAAGTAATGTGCTGTCTTTACTGTGATGAAAATGCTGGAAACTATGTGGATGTGCTGTGTCCTGAAGAAAATAAATTTGCTCAGTTAAGAGTTGCCCTGGACTGTGTCTCTATTCATTGGGATCAAGGATCAGCATCAAGTCGGCGTAGCAAAGGGGACGCTGACGGCACGGTGAGTATTCACCGTACCATGCAAGAGAAGAGGTACCGTTTTCCTGTAGAGGGAGGTCAGGGTATACAATGCCCGAACCCGAAATACTCAGCCACGACTACTGCCCTGGCTGACCTTTACACATAAAGTGTAGAAGTCGGGGGGGAAAGTGGGGAATGTGGTCTAGAAGTGATCAAGTATAGTGTGTTATTTTCTGCAGCAAACGTGTCCTGGCTGGAAGAGGAAGAAAAGCGAAGATGAATCGCTACAAATACAGAGGTCACTGGTAAGTCAGTGATTTACCTGGACACTTACATTATATAGTATATACAGAGCTCCTGTGTATAATGTCACTGGTGATCCTTGTATTACCTGTACGCTGACTATATGCAGAGCTCCTGTGTATAATGTTACTGGTGAGTCACTGTATTACCTGTACACTATACACTATATACAGAACTCCTGTGTATGTCTCCAGTGATCATTCTATTACTTGTACACTGACATTATATATACAGACAGGTAGCGTCGGACTGATTCTCCGGTGGGCCCTGGCATCTGGTGGGCCCTGGCACCTCTACTGGTATACAGGGACAGCAGTTGCCTAGGGCCCCCACTGCTCCAGGGGCCCCCAGCCAGTGCCACACAGCTGCTATGGGGGCCCTGCCAGCGGAGCAGCAGCGGGTGTCAGGAGGCAGGAGCCACTGTCCCCACTACTAAAGAGAAATGAATATTCATTCACTCTCGGCCTCCACTCACCCCGGGGCCCCGCTCCCCAACCTAGGCAGCCGGCGCCGCGCTCAATTTCAGTGGAATAGAGAGCATCTCTCTCCCATCAGTCCCCTCTGCTCCTGACTCACAGCCGATGCGCGATGACGTCACTTCATCGCGCACCCGCTGTGTGTCTGGCAGACGGGTCAGCTGCTGACACTGAAGCCGTCATCAGCGTGGGAGCAGGAGGAGAGGTGAGTATTGTGGTTTGTTTTTTATATATCTCTATATCTATCTATATCTATCTCTATATCTATCTGTCTCTATATCTATATATCTCTATATCTATCTATTTCTATCTGTATATCTATATCTCTATCTCTATATCTATCTGTCTCTATCTTAGATATAGAGATAGATATAGATAGATAGATAGATACTGTAGATATAGAGGTAGATATAGATAGATATAAATAGTCTATATCCATCTATCTCTATACCTATCTATATCTATCTCTATCTATTATCTTTATATCTATCCATCTATATATCATGTATCCATAGATCTATCTATTTATCCCCTATCTATCTATCTATCTATCTATCTATATACCTATCTATAGCTATCACTATCTATTATCTTTATATCTATCTATCTATCTATCCATATATCTATTTATCCCCTATCTATCTATTTATCTATCTATATCTATCTAGGTCTATCTATCTATCTATCTCTATAGCTACCTATATCTTTCACTATCTATTATCTTTATATCTTTATTTCTATCTGTCTATCCATAGATCTATCTATCTATTATCTATCTATACATCTAATTATCACATATCTATCTATCTATCTAGTGTTATACCCTATGAGGGGGCAGCATTATACCCTATGAGGGGGTGCATTATACCCTATGAGGGGGGAGAAGCATTATACCCTATGAGGGGGCAGCCTTATACCCTATGAGGGGGTGCAATATACCTTATCTTCCAACAAAATTAATTCTAAGTCCTCCATTTTGTTGGCGAGGCTTCTGGCATTTGTATACATGCACTTTATGTATGTCTGTACCTCTATTTCTTAAATTATTAACTGTTCTAACCTCACCCCCATGCCACTACCACCTCCAATTTCATTATTTGTGCCCAGGTCTCTATCTACACAGTCTTCCCCTCTTATAAAATGAATACCCTCCCCTAGTTCCAAGTTTAAACACTCCTCCACCCTTCTAGCCATTTTTTTCCCCAGCACAGCTGCACCCTCCCCATTGAGGTGCAGCCCGTCCCTAGCGTAGAACCTGTAGCCAACTGAGAAGTCGGCCCAGTTCTCCAGGAACCCAAACCCCTCCTTCCTACACTAATTCTTGAACCACTTATTAACTTCCCTAATCTCCTCTCTGGCGTGGCACGTGGTACAGGAAATATTTCCAAAAATACCACCTTGGAAGTCCTTGCCTTAAGATTGCAGCCTAATTCCCTGAAATCATCTTTAAGGACCTTCCACCTACCTCTGTGTCATTTGTACCAATGTGCACCATGACCGCTGGATCCTCACCAGCCCCTCCCAGTAATCTGTCAACCCGGTCAGCGATGTGTCAGACTTGCGCGCCAGATAGGCAGCACACCGTTCGACGATCCCTTTCTTTGTGACAGATTGCCCTATCTGTTCCCCTAATAATTGAGTCCCCCACTACCAGCACCTGTCTGGCCTGCCCTGCTCTCCTATTTCTCCCCTTACTGGAGCATATACTCCTCTGGCTTTCAGAGGACATGCCTTGCTGCAGCAGTGCTACCCCTGCACTGACACTCCCCTCATCTGCCAACTTGGCAAACTTATTGGGTTGTGCCAGATCAGGACTAGCCTCCCTGGCACTCTTCTGTCTACCCCACCTTCTAACTGTCACCCATCTTACTGCTTCACTGTCCTGCAGCTCCAACCTAGCATCCCCCCCTCATCTATCTCATTGAGCGTCTGCTCAGTGAGTAGAAGTCTCCTTTCCATATTGTCTATTGATCTCAGTGTTGCCAGCTGCACATTTAAATCCAGTATCTGGGCTTCCAAATGCACAATGTGCTCACATCTCGCACAGCAGTATGCACCCTCGACTGGCTGGTCAAGGATTGCGTACATGCGGCAAGACGTACACTGGATGGCATTGGCAATAGTGGAGCACATTCCTAATGGGGATTGCACCAGACAGAAAAGCTAAGTAAAAATAAATAAAAAGTATTAATAAAATATAACAGCAATTCAGTAATACCTCCTTTGCAAACTCCCTGAATCCAAAGTCACTGAATCACAAGTCACACACTTACCACCGTTCGCACTGACGCTCAGGTCACACTCAGCTCGCTTACACTCGCTCAGGCAGAAGATTTAAAGAGATTTTTTTTCCCTTCACCAGCAAACCACCCTGCTGCTCAATGCACTTCCAAAAGCTCCTGTGTATAATTTCACTGGTGGTCACTGTATTACACTGACACTGTATGCAGATCTTCTGTGTATAAATATCAGGATCCTGTCAGCGTCGGCGAACTGCCATGGCTGAGCAGCGTGACTCACCCCTACTGCGGGAGGGCCCGGGGTCCGATACTGCAGGGAAAGTTGAGGCAGACGGGACCTGCGATGCTGAAGGTAGTAAGAAGTACAAGGACCTACGATCATGTGACCACAGGGGGCGGGGCTTAGTGTCCCACTTCTGAAGATGATTGTAGGACTCTACTACAGGAATCCTGGAGTAGAGGCGAGGGGAACTCAGGTCAGACAAACGGGCGGTCATACATGGAGAGGGCGGCGCGATACCAGAGGGGCGAGCAGAGAGTAGTCAGAACGTAAGCAATGAGTCATACATGGAGATAGCTGCACAGTACAAGAGGGGCAATCAGAGAATAGTCAGGTCATAGGCAATGAGTCATACACAGAGATAGCAACGCAGTACAAGAGGGACAGGCAGAACTCGTAACAGGGACAGAACCAGATCAAAACCAAACAAGCATAAAGTATTACAGTCACAAAGCACACCAGGGTCACACACACTCGGCCAAGGGTCTGAGTATAAACGATGAGGAATGAGCCCACAATGAGGCTTTAAAAAGCCTCCCAGAATCTCAGAGTGAGGCCATCCACATTAACCTCTGAACCACCTAATCCCACAAGCTGAGCAAACCTTGACAATAATGTTGCCAGTGATCACTGAGCTCCTGTGTATAATGTCACTGGTAATCACTATATTACCTGTACACTGACACTATATACAGAGGTACTGTGTATAATGTCACTGGTGGTAATAACAGTGTTGTTATTATTGTGGTTTGTATTCATAATCAGTACTGTAGTATTCCATCAATAAGTGGTGGTAATTTGTGGACTGTTCACAGTGTGGAAGTATTTCTCCGTGTATGAATTATTATTTGGTCCCTATATGCTGGTAATATGTCATATTATTCGGTCACTATGTGGTGGTAATATGTGGTCTGGTCATGGTGTGGTTGTATTTGTGCCTTTTATGTGATATGATGCGGGTACTATGTGGTCTGGTCATGGTGTGGTGGTATTTCTCCCCTGTATGTGGTATTATTGGTCTTGGTACAGTGGATTGTGTTGTGTTTGACGGTCATTAGTCTTCTCTGATATTAATTAGGAGAATATTCTTTATTTCCATTAGAGATTAAATACTTTGTAAACAGCGGCAGAGATGCACTTACAGGGGTTTCCTGTGGAAAAACGTAATCTCCTATTCACAGGACAAGTGATAACGTATTGATTGGGGGGGTCTAACTACTTGGACCCATTCAGCAAAATGTGGAACTTTTTATCCCCATTAGACTGGAGTGGCATGTCCGACTTGACCACTGATCCATTCATTCCCTCAGTGGCTGCACTTGTATTTTTATAGAAGCTCCAAAGAGAATGAATGAAGCTTCGGTCAGATATCTAACCTGCTGCTCCATTTTAAAATGGGGATAAGTGTCCTATCAACGATAAAACTTTCTCATTCTTCCGGTCGGTGCAGTTTCTAATGGTCGGACGTATGCGATCAGCTATCCTATAGAGCCCATGGATCGGTGATAAATTGTTTTAACCAAAGAACCACATTAATGTAAACTACCGTAATTATACATCCCAGTTATGGGGATGCACAGTAGATGTACAGGAGCCGCCTGTGTTTTACAGCCGATGCTCCACTATAATGGGGATAACGACTGACAGATATTAGCATATAGCTGTAGGATGGGGCCCTAGAGTCCATTCCCCTGGTGGGCCCCAGACACCCCAGTTCGACCCTGAATATACATCATTGTGGATTATCAGATACCGGATTTAGGGAAATTTCTCTGTAATATGGAAGGCAATGACATGAATAGATAGCAAAATCTGGTTTGTCTACAATCTTTTTTATTTGTTAGGTTCTTTCCTGTTACAGCACTTCTGTCCTGTAGTATAAACCTTCTCTCACACTAGTGCTAGCACTAAACCTTGGTTTGCCTTCTTCTAAAGTCTCTGTTGTCCCCGCAGACTTAGAGATTTCCAGCATTACTCCATGCAGCCATAAGGACCTTCTCTCTTTACTCCTTGGGTTTCCGCTGTCCTAGCAGGAAGTGAGAAACGTTCTTGTAAATCACAAGGATGGTACAGCAGGCGGGGTCGCTCAAAATAACTTGGGGGCAATTTTCTTTAGAAGTCCGTATATACTCGTGTATAAGCCGACCCATGTATAAGCCGACCACCCTAATTTTGTCACAAAAAACTGGGAAAACTTATTGACTCGCCTATAAACCTAGGGTGGAAAATGCCGAAGCTACTGGTAAATTTCAAAAATAAAATGGGCCCCATAAGATGCTCCATAAAGTTCATGATGGCCCCATATAATGCTCCATAAAGTTCATGATGGGTTCCATAAGATGCTCCATACAAAAATATGCCTAATAATGCTGCACAGTGAATAATGGTAGCCCTATAACATGGTCCATAATAACATATGCCCCATATAATGCTGCACAGTGATTGGTGGCCCCTTATAATGCTGCATGGAGAGTGGACCCTTATAATGCTGCACAATGATTAGTGGCCCCTTATAATGCTGCACAGTGATTAGTGGCCCCTTATAATGCTGCACAGTGATTAGTGGCCCCTTATAATGCTGCACAGTGATTAGTGGCCCCTTATAATGCTGCACATTGATTAGTGGCCCCTTACAATGCTGCACGGTGATTAGTGTCCACTTATAATGCTGCACAGTGATTAGTGGCCCCTTGAAATGCAGTGATTAGTGGCCCCTTATGCTGCACGGTGATTAGTGGCCCTTTGTAATGCTGCACAGTGATTAGTGGCCCCGTATAATGCTGCACAGTGATGAGAGGCCCCCTTATAATGCTGCACAGTGATGAGTGGCCTCTTATAATGCAGCACAGTGATGAGTGGCCCCATATAATGCTGCACAGTGATTACTGGCCCTATATAATGCTGCACAGTGATTACTGGCCCCATATAATGCTGCACAGTGATTAGTGGCCCCTTGTAATGCTGCACAGTGATTAGTGGCCCCTTGTAATGCTGCACAGTGATTAGTGGCCCCTTGTAATGCTGCACAGTTATTAGTGGCCCCTTGTAATGCTGCACAGTGATGAGTGGCCCCTTGTAATGCTGCACAGTGATGAGTGGCCCCTTATAATGCTGCACAGTGATTAGTGGCCCCTTGAAATGCTGCAGTGATTAGTGGCTCCTTATTATGCTGCACGGTGATTAGTGGCCCCTTATTATGCTGCACGGTGATGAGTGGCCCCTTATAATGCTGCAAGGTGATGAGTGGCCCCTTATAATGCTGCACAGTGATGAGTGGCCCCTTATAATGCTGCACAGTGATGAGTGGCCCCTTATAATGCTGCACAGTGATGAGTGGCCCCTTATAATGCTGCACAGTGATGAGTGGCCCCTTGTATTGCTGCACAGTGATTAGTGGCCCCTTACAATGCTGCTGCCGCAGCCTCAATTAAAAAAATGAAAAAAAAAACTATATACTCACCTTGTCACTGCTGCAGCTGCTGCTCCTCAGCGTTGCTGGCTCTGCAGTGACTGTTCAGGCAGAGGGCGCCTGCTAACTACGTCATGGCACCCTCTGACCTTAACGTCACTGCCAGAGGAAGCAAGACAGCAGAGCGATGCGCAGCGGTGGAATGGGGCACAGGTGAATATGGCTCCCCCCGTTATACTCACCTCTCCTGGCATGTCTCTGCAGCCCCCCGTGCTTGTTCCATCTTCTCAGTGCTGTTCTTCCTGCTTTCTGCGGTCACGTGGTGCCGCTCATTACATATGTGCATATTAATGAGGGTAATGAGCGTACCACGTGACCGCTGAAAGCAGGAAGAACAGCGCCGAGAAGATGGAATAAGCACGGGGGGCTGCAGAAACATGCCAGGAGAGGTGAGTATGATCTCCGACACCCCCCCCCGCTCCCCCTCCCTGGCCGACCCCCGGTATATGACTCGCGTATAAGCCGAGAGGGGGACTTTCAGCCCCAAAAAATGGGCTGAAAATCTCGACTTATACGCGAGTATATACTGTAAGCCTTTTTTGTCCATTAAGACAGAAGAAACAAAACTATTAACTCTTCTTCTAAGGTCTGACTGTGAGCTCGGACCCTCCCCAGCTATTTGTTAGGGCACTCCAGGCTAAGGGGTTGTACTGCTATGCTCTGTTATTGCAGACTTCATCATCCCAATCATAGTTCATCATCAGCACATCAGCCCCATCATAGTCCATCATCAGCACATCAACCCCATCATAGTCCATCATCAGCACATCAGCCCCATCATAGTCCATCATCAGCACATCAGCCCCATCATAGTCCATCATCAGCATATCAGCCCCATCATTGTCCCATAATGAAAGAAGTGTTGTTGCGCATTCTTAACAGCCGCTTGTTCCAGACACCCTGTTCTTAGGATTGGTGGGGGTCCTGGCAGTGAAACACCCGTAATCAGCAAGTTATGATCTACCAATGGCTAGGGGATAACTTGCTGAGGAGGCAGAAGTTGGGGACTACTGTTTTTAAAGACCGCAATACCTATATCAGGAGCTGTAAAGAAATATATGTTTCTAAGCTTTATCTTGAGTCCATTTTCCTTGTCGATAATTCTTAGATAATTCTGGGAAAAAAAGTATTTTAATACATATAACAAACTTAAATTGTCTTTGGAGAATAAAGTCTATCGGCGGTCAGTGCAGTGTACTACATTAGTTTGTGGGACAGAACATGTTGATAAAGGGTCGGTCTCATCACTGCACTCACCGTCCATAAGCTTTATTAGGGTAGATATCCACAGAATATGGATATAGTAGATGTATACCCCCTCTCAGGAATCCTTCCCTCATATTAGCTATGATGACTACATTCCACTGCAAACAGCAGAAGAAACTTGAGGCGCACTATTTACAAGAGGAGTTTTCCCATACATTTATGTGTTATCCATAAAATATTCTATAAATGTCTGATAGGCAGAGGTCCCGGACGTGAAACCCGCATCTGTCTACAGACCTGGGGAACTATGAATGTACAGATGGCCATTCACTATTGGGGAGGTTCCTATAAGATCTGAGTACTCAGCCTTGTGTTTGGTTATTTTCATAGACCTTGACATGAGCGGCAGGGTACATATGAAACCAGTGCTCCACCCAATTCTTCCTGAAGCAATTTTGTGGCTGATTCAAGACCCCTGTACTATTGATTTGAGGGTTCCTAAATGGTTGGAGACCCACACCAGTCTAATGTATTTGAGATGTTGTACCCTCTTAACGAAAGATCAGAGGAAAATACCTTCAACAAAACTGCTGGTTGGGTCGGATGTGGTATTCTGAGCCACTTGGTTTGTTGTCTCACATGTTTATGCTTAAAGTTCTTAATGGTTTGTTCTTGTTGAGTTTATGGGACCTTTGTCTATACTGTACTGTTCCTTTTTCATTTTTTTAGATAAGCATTCCATACTGTTAGGTGAAGAACTGGTGCTACCCTTCTTCACATTGAGGCATCATCCTACCATTGTGATCAGAAGCCCTATAACCCGGCTTCATTGTTAGGATGCAGGATTTATATAAATTAGCTCTACTGGGGTCTTAAAAGTGCAGGCATTGAGGAAGAAGTACAAAATCAGCAGGCAAATGAGTAGTCAGAAACAAGCAAAGGTCAGGGCAGGCAGCAGTGCAGAAACATAACCGGAAACAAGCAGAGGTCAGGGCAGGCAGCAGTGCAAAAACATAACCGGAAACAACCATAAAACCAAAGAAAAAAAACGACCCACAGTCCATATAGTGCAGAATAATATACATTTTTATTAGTATCACAGATTAATAACCGGAAACAAGCAGAGGTCAGGGCAGGCGGCAGTGCAGAAGCATAATCCATTGAGCAAGCTGAGGTCAGGGCAGGCGGCAGTGCAGAAACATAATCCATTGAGCAAGCTGAGGTCAGGGCAGGCGGCAGTTCAAAAACATAATCCATTGAGCAAGCAGAGGTCAGGCAGGCGGCAGTGCAGAAACATAATCCATTGAGCAAGCAGAGGTCAGGGCAGGCGTCAGTTCAAAAACATAATCCATTGAGCAAGCAGAGGTCAGGGCAGGCGGCAGTTCAAAAACATAATCCACTGAGCAAGCAGAGGTCAAGGCAGGCGGCAGTGCAGAAACATAATCCAGTGAGCAAGCAGAGGTCAGGGTAGGCGGCAGTTCAAAAACATAATCCATTGAGCAAGCAGAGGTGAAGGCAGGCGGCAGTGCAGAAACAATCCATTGAGCAAGCAGAGGTCAGGCAGGCGGCAGTTCAAAAACATAATCCATTGAGCAAGCAAAGGTCAGGGCAGGCGGCAGTGTAGATGCATAACTTTAAACAAGCAGAGGTCAGGGCAGGCGGCAGTATAGAAACATGATCCATTGATCAAGCCATAGTCAAAACCGGAAAATCTGTCTAAGAAGCAGCTGTGCAGAAGATGGTATGTGCTTGCTGCAAGCAACTCGCCACTACATTTTCCGCCGGCTAAATCAAAGTGCCGCGGAATTCTCTTCTCGGGAGAATGATCTTCCTAGGACTTGGAAGGAAACCCAAATCTCTCTTGTAGGCACGTTGTACATCCTGTGGGCTCATCAGCATTACTTGCATGATCTTTCCAGTGGTATAGCTGACTGGCAGGTGTGGTGTAGGATTGTAGCCTTGTTTAGCAGTCACCTTAATACGCGGTTGATGGTCGTAAGGCATACTGAGGAGTATACGTGCTTGAGAGGGAGTTAGCTCCATCCAGGTGCATGGGGATGGGCTCCTGGGCAATGTGGCTGTTGTCTCTTCCTCATCTACTGTTCTGGTGAGTATCAGGCGTTCCTTCATACCCTCTGGCTCTGCGCTGATGTTTGCTGCAGGTTGTACGAATCGGCCTATTTCGGGCATTGTAGGATATGGTGGTGGACTTTTCAGTCTGGAATATCGGTCCTTTGCCTTTTCTGGTGTTTTGAACAGGCATTTAATAATTGACACGATATAATAAAGCACTGCCATCACATACCCCGTGAAGCCAGTTGGCCTTTGGTGGTGTTCAGGCCTCTGACTGTATAGGGATGTCCTGGCATGTGGGAGACGTCTCCGTGGTTGGAACTTTCCTCCAGCTACGGGTGCAGCCATTAGGCTGCCTTCCCCTCCACACACACAAAAGTGTGTGCGGATGGTAGAAAACACTCCCAAAAAAAAGAAATAAAAGTAAAAAAAATAAACAAAACAAGTAAAAAGTGATTTACAAGTCGCTCTGGGTTAGTGTTCAGCTCTCCTCTCTATCTCTGCTTGCCTCGCACTGACCGTTCTTGCGGAACATTCCATGACTCGTGGACAACGCTTCTGTGATGTCATAAAGACGAACATGGCAATGGGTCTAATATAGGAGAACTAGTTATGTTACCCATGGCAGACCATCCAATACCAGCTGCCACTGTACGGATAGGGGTTAGCTGGATTGGGATGAGATGTATAAAAACTTACCGGTACAATAGCGCAAGTCATTGCTTTATTTACTGTTTTTGCTTTTTTACCTGTTTACAGGCAAATCTTTCTATTTGATATTTTCAAACCTGTATAATTCTGTATCCTCATACGTGAGATAATGTGATGTATCTATTGTCAGCTCCTTGTAGGAATGTCTCCTCCTCTCTTCCCGGTAACACGGATCACCCGTGATGGGCACAGACCATTGCTGTAGTCGGAATTATTTCATATAGCTTCAGAATAAATGTTAAATAATATTGTATTTTTTCCATATAATTGGCTCAGATCACTTTTTTTAATTTGTCTGTAATTCTAAGTAGTGATAAAAAAATAAATAACCCCAAGTGTGAACCTGGTGTAGAACGTACAAATTGTCCAGAGTCTCTCCTGGGCCATGTTCACACGTGCAGAAGTGCTGCATTGTTTCCATAGGTATTCGCACTAAAGCAATCAAAACTTTTTATTGTATTTTTTTGTGGCAGTTTTTTCGAATGCATTTTTTTTAGTAGAGGAATGCTTCAGTTCCACAATTGGAGACTTCATTGGAATTTTGCATGCGTTTTTTATGCTCTCCATATAATATAGTGGAAAATATTAAACAAAAGCATCAAAAAGTTCACACTTCTGCTGCACCATTAGCCCCTGTATGTAGTACAGCTTAGGCCTCTTTCACACTTCAGTTTTTTGCATCAGTTCAAATCCGCCAAAAAGGCAGACAAGCGGATCCGTTCTGAACTGATGTGAACGGATGGCACAGGATCCTGAAAATGAGGAAATTTAAAGGAAATGCTGGTCGGGAAGGAGAGAGAGAGAGAGTTTTGTTGCAAGCTCCGTTTTGAAATCTTTGAGGATGGTGACGGACAGCAACTTTTGGCGGATCCTCAAAAAAAAAACGGATGAAACGGACAGCCATCCGTCACAATCCGCCATTAATGCAAGTCAATGGGGAAAAAACGGATCCTCCAAAAAAAATTGAGGATCCGTTTTTGTCAAAACCTGACGGATTGTGACTGATTGCAAAAAACTGAAGTGTGAAAGGGGCCTTAGGGAGCGATAAATGAAGTGAAAAGAAAAGTAAAACAACAAAAAAAGATTTAAACAAATCTGAAAAAAAACTCATAAAAGTTCAATTTTCCTCCATTGAAAATGAACATAAAAAAAAATGTCAAGTGATATCGCCACATCCAGCAAAGTCCGAGCTATCAAAATATAAAAATAATTAACCCAATTGGTAAACACAAAAAATTTAAAAACGCCAACATTGCGGTATTTTTTGGTCGCTGCAATACCACTTAAAATACGTAACAAGCAACTAAAATGTCATATCTATCCCAAAGTAATATCCATAATAACGTCTCGCCTTATGAAAAAATAATCCCTCTCATAGCTCTATTGAACGAAAAAGTAAAACTACGGGTCTCGGAAAATGGCAACACAAACTCCAACATATTTTTTATTTCAAAGTCTTGATTTTTTTTCTACCACTAAAATAATTTAAAAATCTGGGCACGTTTAGTATCTCTGTAATCATACTGATGAGGAGAATCATATTACATGGTCATTTTTACCACATAATGTACGCCGTAAACATAATTAAGGTCAGAATTGCGTTTTTTTTCACAATTTTCCCATTTCCCTGTACATTGTGTGTCAGGATAAGTCACAACCACTGCCACCAATATTTCTTGAACACCACTTGCTCACGACACACCTGCCCTGGGATGTTACTATAAAGGTGAACCTCCCATATTCTTTTGTCCACTCACCTAAGCGCACCCCGCAGACAGTTCTCACATCCACATCACACTGTTTGCTGCTATCGGTCACTGTTTTGATAGGCCAGTGAGACACCTGCGCTGGGTCACACACTAGCACACATGCCACCCAGCTTTTCTGAGCCCCTGATAGGTGCTCTTCTTTTACTTTTGTATACACATACAGCAAAACACAACCAAGGTATACTCGCCGTCCTCAGGGTTTGGGGGACGTTTAGCGCAGAAAAGAACAAACTTATTAAAATTTAGATTTAAAGGGATCCTGTCAGCAGGATTGTGAACAGTAAAGTACAGACAGTGTCAGGTCTACGCTGTTATACTGATTAAAATGAGGTGACCTGGGTGATGAAATGCATCTTGTGGTTGTTGTGTAATCTGTATTTGTAAATTTCAGTTATTGAGATTCTGGTGCTCCGGGTGTTTGTGGGGTTACAAAAAAAAGGTTTGCATTCATCAAAATGGTGCCTGTGCTGTAGTATAATACATGACTAATATCAATATGTAGACATGTGTAAGGGGTTGAGAGTCTTACCCCTTTAAACCCCCATGTTGCTGTTGTACTTGTATATATATTTATATATATGTTATACCATTGTTGCGCATTATCGTATATTTCATGTTGCTGTATTATTTATATAGCATAAGCTATGTTTCTGCACCTTGTACTTGGTAGGGACAGTGCAGTCTGGGCTATGGTCACTAGATGGGGCACTGAGCTCATTGCACAGTAGATGTAGCTGTAGGACATATAGGAGTTAACTGTAGGAGGGGATAGCTGGAGAATAAGCCAGGATGGTCTTCCAGTTTCAGGCAGTCAGAGGCCTGACCCCTTTGTGCTCGGGTGGGCTATATGCCTGAGCTGCCTAACTACCCCGTGATGTTAAAGCTGATGCCCAGCCATCTAGAGAAGAACACGGTACTGCAGAATCAGCAATAAAGTGGAAAAGAGTGTAAGTAAACAGAGGAAGATTGAAGGTTACCGTAAAAGGGTACGGGCAGGTCACTCCAGAATGTGGTGGAAAGCTACGTGGGCTGAATCTCTGATGTCCGGGGCGAAACATGCTGGAGAGCGCTTCACCGTGGTGACGCTATACAGGGAGGACACTGAGGAGCCATCTGAGACGCTTCGTCAAACGGAAACACTGCAAGGAACAGTGAAGGGAAAGATGAAGTAATGTGCTGTCTTTACTGTGATGAAAATGCTGGAAACTATGTGGATGTGCTGTGTCCTGAAGAAAATAAATTTGCTCAGTTAAGAGTTGCCCTGGACTGTGTCTCTATTCATTGGGATCAAGGATCAGCATCAAGTCGGCGTAGCAAAGGGGACGCTGACGGCACGGTGAGTATTCACCGTACCATGCAAGAGAAGAGGTACCGTTTTCCTGTAGAGGGAGGTCAGGGTATACAATGCCCGAACCCGAAATACTCAGCCACGACTACTGCCCTGGCTGACCTTTACACATAAAGTGTAGAAGTCGGGGGGGAAAGTGGGGAATGTGGTCTAGAAGTGATCAAGTATAGTGTGTTATTTTCTGCAGCAAACGTGTCCTGGCTGGAAGAGGAAGAAAAGCGAAGATGAATCGCTACAAATACAGAGGTCACTGGTAAGTCAGTGATTTACCTGGACACTTACATTATATAGTATATACAGAGCTCCTGTGTATAATGTCACTGGTGATCCTTGTATTACCTGTACGCTGACTATATGCAGAGCTCCTGTGTATAATGTTACTGGTGAGTCACTGTATTACCTGTACACTATACACTATATACAGAACTCCTGTGTATGTCTCCAGTGATCATTCTATTACTTGTACACTGACATTATATATACAGACAGGTAGCGTCGGACTGATTCTCCGGTGGGCCCTGGCATCTGGTGGGCCCTGGCACCTCTACTGGTATACAGGGACAGCAGTTGCCTAGGGCCCCCACTGCTCCAGGGGCCCCCAGCCAGTGCCACACAGCTGCTATGGGGGCCCTGCCAGCGGAGCAGCAGCGGGTGTCAGGAGGCAGGAGCCACTGTCCCCACTACTAAAGAGAAATGAATATTCATTCACTCTCGGCCTCCACTCACCCCGGGGCCCCGCTCCCCAACCTAGGCAGCCGGCGCTGCGCTCAATTTCAGTGGAATAGAGAGCATCTCTCTCCCATCAGTCCCCTCTGCTCCTGACTCACAGCCGATGCGCGATGACGTCACTTCATCGCGCACCCGCTGTGTGTCTGGCAGACGGGTCAGCTGCTGACACTGAAGCCGTCATCAGCGTGGGAGCAGGAGGAGAGGTGAGTATTGTGGTTTGTTTTTTATATATCTCTATATCTATCTATATCTATCTCTATATCTATCTGTCTCTATATCTATATATCTCTATATCTATCTATTTCTATCTGTATATCTATATCTCTATCTCTATATCTATCTGTCTCTATCTTAGATATAGAGATAGATATAGATAGATAGATAGATAGATAGATAGATATAGAGGTAGATATAGATAGATATAAATAGTCTATATCCATCTATCTCTATACCTATCTATATCTATCTCTATCTATTATCTTTATATCTATCCATCTATATATCATGTATCCATAGATCTATCTATTTATCCCCTATCTATCTATCTATATACCTATCTATAGCTATCACTGTCTATTATCTTTATATCTATCTATCTATCTATCCATATATCTATTTATCCCCTATCTATCTATTTATCTATCTATATCTATCTAGGTCTATCTATCTATCTCTATAGCTACCTATATCTTTCACTATCTATTATCTTTATATCTTTATTTCTATCTGTCTATCCATAGATCTATCTATCTATTATCTATCTATACATCTAATTATCACATATCTATCTATCTATCTAGTGTTATACCCTATGAGGGGGCAGCATTATACCCTATGAGGGGGTGCATTATACCCTATGAGGGGGGAGAAGCATTATACCCTATGAGGGGGCAGCCTTATACCCTATGAGGGGGTGCAATATACCTTATCTTCCAACAAAATTAATTCTAAGTCCTCCATTTTGTTGGCGAGGCTTCTGGCATTTGTATACATGCACTTTATGTATGTCTGTACCTCTATTTCTTAAATTATTAACTGTTCTAACCTCACCCCCCATGCCACTACCACCTCCAATTTCATTATTTGTGCCCAGGTCTCTATCTACACAGTCTTCCCCTCTTATAAAATGAATACCCTCCCCTAGTTCCAAGTTTAAACACTCCTCCACCCTTCTAGCCATTTTTTTCCCCAGCACAGCTGCACCCTCCCCATTGAGGTGCAGCCCGTCCCTAGCGTAGAACCTGTAGCCAACTGAGAAGTCGTCCCAGTTCTCCAGGAACCCAAACCCCTCCTTCCTACACTAATTCTTGAACCACTTATTAACTTCCCTAATCTCCTCTCTGGCGTGGCACGTGGTACAGGAAATATTTCCAAAAATACCACCTTGGAAGTCCTTGCCTTAAGATTGCAGCCTAATTCCCTGAAATCATCTTTAAGGACCTTCCACCTACCTCTGTGTCATTTGTACCAATGTGCACCATGACCGCTGGATCCTCACCAGCCCCTCCCAGTAATCTGTCAACCCGGTCAGCGATGTGTCAGACTTGCGCGCCAGATAGGCAGCACACCGTTCGACGATCCCTTTCTTTGTGACAGATTGCCCTATCTGTTCCCCTAATAATTGAGTCCCCCACTACCAGCACCTGTCTGGCCTGCCCTGCTCTCCTATTTCTCCCCTTACTGGAGCATATACTCCTCTGGCTTTCAGAGGACATGCCTTGCTGCAGCAGTGCCACCCCTGCACTGACACTCCCCTCATCTGCCAACTTGGCAAACTTATTGGGTTGTGCCAGATCAGGACTAGCCTCCCTGGCACTCTTCTGTCTACCCCACCTTCTAACTGTCACCCATCTTACTGCTTCACTGTCCTGCAGCTCCAACCTAGCATCCCCCCCTCATCTATCTCATTGAGCGTCTGCTCAGTGAGTAGAAGTCTCCTTTCCATATTGTCTATTGATCTCAGTGTTGCCAGCTGCACATTTAAATCCAGTATCTGGGCTTCCAAATGCACAATGTGCTCACATCTCGCACAGCAGTATGCACCCTCGACTGGCTGGTCAAGGATTGCGTACATGCGGCAAGACGTACACTGGATGGCATTGGCAATAGTGGAGCACATTCCTAATGGGGATTGCACCAGACAGAAAAGCTAAGTAAAAATAAATAAAAAGTATTAATAAAATATAACAGCAATTCAGTAATACCTCCTTTGCAAACTCCCTGAATCCAAAGTCACTGAATCACAAGTCACACACTTACCACCGTTCGCACTGACGCTCAGGTCACACTCAGCTCGCTTACACTCGCTCAGGCAGAAGATTTAAAGAGATTTTTTTTCCCTTCACCAGCAAACCACCCTGCTGCTCAATGCACTTCCAAAAGCTCCTGTGTATAATTTCACTGGTGGTCACTGTATTACACTGACACTGTATGCAGATCTTCTGTGTATAAATATCAGGATCCTGTCAGCGTCGGCGAACTGCCATGGCTGAGCAGCGTGACTCACCCCTACTGCGGGAGGGCCCGGGGTCCGATACTGCAGGGAAAGTTGAGGCAGACGGGACCTGCGATGCTGAAGGTAGTAAGAAGTACAAGGACCTACGATCATGTGACCACAGGGGGCGGGGCTTAGTGTCCCACTTCTGAAGATGATTGTAGGACTCTACTATAGGAATCCTGGAGTAGAGGCGAGGGGAACTCAGGTCAGACAAACGGGCGGTCATACATGGAGAGGGCGGCGCGATACCAGAGGGGCGAGCAGAGAGTAGTCAGAACGTAAGCAATGAGTCATACATGGAGATAGCTGCACAGTACAAGAGGGGCAATCAGAGAATAGTCAGGTCATAGGCAATGAGTCATACACAGAGATAGCAACGCAGTACAAGAGGGACAGGCAGAACTCGTAACAGGGACAGAACCAGATCAAAACCAAACAAGCATAAAGTATTACAGTCACAAAGCACACCAGGGTCACACACACTCGGCCAAGGGTCTGAGTATAAACGATGAGGAATGAGCCCACAATGAGGCTTTAAAAAGCCTCCCAGAATCTCAGAGTGAGGCCATCCACATTAACCTCTGAACTACCTAATCCCACAAGCTGAGCAAACCTTGACAATAATGTTGCCAGTGATCACTGAGCTCCTGTGTATAATGTCACTGGTAATCACTATATTACCTGTACACTGACACTATATACAGAGGTACTGTGTATAATGTCACTGGTGGTAATAACAGTGTTGTTATTATTGTGGTTTGTATTCATAATCAGTACTGTAGTATTCCATCAATAAGTGGTGGTAATTTGTGGACTGTTCACAGTGTGGAAGTATTTCTCCGTGTATGAATTATTATTTGGTCCCTATATGCTGGTAATATGTCATATTATTCGGTCACTATGTGGTGGTAATATGTGGTCTGGTCATGGTGTGGTTGTATTTGTGCCTTTTATGTGATATGATGCGGGTACTATGTGGTCTGGTCATGGTGTGGTGGTATTTCTCCCCTGTATGTGGTATTATTGGTCTTGGTACAGTGGATTGTGTTGTGTTTGACGGTCATTAGTCTTCTCTGATATTAATTAGGAGAATATTCTTTATTTCCATTAGAGATTAAATACTTTGTAAACAGCGGCAGAGATGCACTTACAGGGGTTTCCTGTGGAAAAACGTAATCTCCTATTCACAGGACAAGTGATAACGTATTGATTGGGGGGGTCTAACTACTTGGACCCATTCAGCAAAATGTGGAACTTTTTATCCCCATTAGACTGGAGTGGCATGTCCGACTTGACCACTGATCCATTCATTCCCTCAGTGGCTGCACTTGTATTTTTATAGAAGCTCCAAAGAGAATGAATGAAGCTTCGGTCAGATATCTAACCTGCTGCTCCATTTTAAAATGGGGATAAGTGTCCTATCAACGATAAAACTTTCTCATTCTTCCGGTCGGTGCAGTTTCTAATGGTCGGACGTATGCGATCAGCTATCCTATAGAGCCCATGGATCGGTGATAAATTGTTTTAACCAAAGAACCACATTAATGTAAACTACCGTAATTATACATCCCAGTTATGGGGATGCACAGTAGATGTACAGGAGCCGCCTGTGTTTTACAGCCGATGCTCCACTATAATGGGGATAACGACTGACAGATATTAGCATATAGCTGTAGGATGGGGCCCTAGAGTCCATTCCCCTGGTGGGCCCCAGACACCCCAGTTCGACCCTGAATATACATCATTGTGGATTATCAGATACCGGATTTAGGGAAATTTCTCTGTAATATGGAAGGCAATGACATGAATAGATAGCAAAATCTGGTTTGTCTACAATCTTTTTTATTTGTTAGGTTCTTTCCTGTTACAGCACTTCTGTCCTGTAGTATAAACCTTCTCTCACACTAGTGCTAGCACTAAACCTTGGTTTGCCTTCTTCTAAAGTCTCTGTTGTCCCCGCAGACTTAGAGATTTCCAGCATTACTCCATGCAGCCATAAGGACCTTCTCTCTTTACTCCTTGGGTTTCCGCTGTCCTAGCAGGAAGTGAGAAACGTTCTCGTAAATCACAAGGATGGTACAGCAGGCGGGGTCGCTCAAAATAACTTGGGGGCAATTTTCTTTAGAAGTCCGTATATACTCGTGTATAAGCCGACCCATGTATAAGCCGACCACCCTAATTTTGTCACAAAAAACTGGGAAAACTTATTGACTCGCCTATAAACCTAGGGTGGAAAATGCCGAAGCTACTGGTAAATTTCAAAAATAAAATGGGCCCCATAAGATGCTCCATAAAGTTCATGATGGCCCCATATAATGCTCCATAAAGTTCATGATGGGTTCCATAAGATGCTCCATACAAAAATATGCCTAATAATGCTGCACAGTGAATAATGGTAGCCCTATAACATGGTCCATAATAACATATGCCCCATATAATGCTGCACAGTGATTGGTGGCCCCTTATAATGCTGCATGGAGAGTGGACCCTTATAATGCTGCACAATGATTAGTGGCCCCTTATAATGCTGCACAGTGATTAGTGGCCCCTTATAATGCTGCACAGTGATTAGTGGCCCCTTATAATGCTGCACAGTGATTAGTGGCCCCTTATAATGCTGCACATTGATTAGTGGCCCCTTACAATGCTGCACGGTGATTAGTGGCCACTTATAATGCTGCACAGTGATTAGTGGCCCCTTGAAATGCAGTGATTAGTGGCCCCTTATGCTGCACGGTGATTAGTGGCCCTTTGTAATGCTGCACAGTGATTAGTGGCCCCGTATAATGCTGCACAGTGATGAGAGGCCCCCTTATAATGCTGCACAGTGATGAGTGGCCTCTTATAATGCAGCACAGTGATGAGTGGCCCCATATAATGCTGCACAGTGATTACTGGCCCTATATAATGCTGCACAGTGATTACTGGCCCCATATAATGCTGCACAGTGATTAGTGGCCCCTTGTAATGCTGCACAGTGATTAGTGGCCCCTTGTAATGCTGCACAGTGATTAGTGGCCCCTTGTAATGCTGCACAGTTATTAGTGGCCCCTTGTAATGCTGCACAGTGATGAGTGGCCCCTTGTAATGCTGCACAGTGATGAGTGGCCCCTTATAATGCTGCACAGTGATTAGTGGCCCCTTGAAATGCTGCAGTGATTAGTGGCTCCTTATTATGCTGCACGGTGATTAGTGGCCCCTTATTATGCTGCACGGTGATGAGTGGCCCCTTATAATGCTGCAAGGTGATGAGTGGCCCCTTATAATGCTGCACAGTGATGAGTGGCCCCTTATAATGCTGCACAGTGATGAGTGGCCCCTTATAATGCTGCACAGTGATGAGTGGCCCCTTATAATGCTGCACAGTGATGAGTGGCCCCTTGTATTGCTGCACAGTGATTAGTGGCCCCTTACAATGCTGCTGCCGCAGCCTCAATTAAAAAAATGAAAAAAAAAACTATATACTCACCTTGTCACTGCTGCAGCTGCTGCTCCTCAGCGTTGCTGGCTCTGCAGTGACTGTTCAGGCAGAGGGCGCCTGCTAACTACGTCATGGCACCCTCTGACCTTAACGTCACTGCCAGAGGAAGCAAGACAGCAGAGCGATGCGCAGCGGTGGAATGGGGCACAGGTGAATATGGCTCCCCCCGTTATACTCACCTCTCCTGGCATGTCTCTGCAGCCCCCCGTGCTTGTTCCATCTTCTCAGTGCTGTTCTTCCTGCTTTCTGCCGTCACGTGGTGCCGCTCATTACATATGTGCATATTAATGAGGGTAATGAGCATACCACGTGACCGCTGAAAGCAGGAAGAACAGCGCCGAGAAGATGGAATAAGCACGGGGGGCTGCAGAAACATGCCAGGAGAGGTGAGTATGATCTCCGACACCCCCCCCCGCTCCCCCTCCCTGGCCGACCCCCGGTATATGACTCGCGTATAAGCCGAGAGGGGGACTTTCAGCCCCAAAAAATGGGCTGAAAATCTCGACTTATACGCGAGTATATACTGTAAGCCTTTTTTGTCCATTAAGACAGAAGAAACAAAACTATTAACTCTTCTTCTAAGGTCTGACTGTGAGCTCGGACCCTCCCCAGCTATTTGTTAGGGCACTCCAGGCTAAGGGGTTGTACTGCTATGCTCTGTTATTGCAGACTTCATCATCCCAATCATAGTTCATCATCAGCACATCAGCCCCATCATAGTCCATCATCAGCACATCAACCCCATCATAGTCCATCATCAGCACATCAGCCCCATCATAGTCCATCATCAGCACATCAGCCCCATCATAGTCCATCATCAGCATATCAGCCCCATCATTGTCCCATAATGAAAGAAGTGTTGTTGCGCATTCTTAACAGCCGCTTGTTCCAGACACCCTGTTCTTAGGATTGGTGGGGGTCCTGGCAGTGAAACACCCGTAATCAGCAAGTTATGATCTACCAATGGCTAGGGGATAACTTGCTGAGGAGGCAGAAGTTGGGGACTACTGTTTTTAAAGACCGCAATACCTATATCAGGAGCTGTAAAGAAATATATGTTTCTAAGCTTTATCTTGAGTCCATTTTCCTTGTCGATAATTCTTAGATAATTCTGGGAAAAAAAGTATTTTAATACATATAACAAACTTAAATTGTCTTTGGAGAATAAAGTCTATCGGCGGTCAGTGCAGTGTACTACATTAGTTTGTGGGACAGAACATGTTGATAAAGGGTCGGTCTCATCACTGCACTCACCGTCCATAAGCTTTATTAGGGTAGATATCCACAGAATATGGATATAGTAGATGTATACCCCCTCTCAGGAATCCTTCCCTCATATTAGCTATGATGACTACATTCCACTGCAAACAGCAGAAGAAACTTGAGGCGCACTATTTACAAGAGGAGTTTTCCCATACATTTATGTGTTATCCATAAAATATTCTATAAATGTCTGATAGGCAGAGGTCCCGGACGTGAAACCCGCATCTGTCTACAGACCTGGGGAACTATGAATGTACAGATGGCCATTCACTATTGGGGAGGTTCCTATAAGATCTGAGTACTCAGCCTTGTGTTTGGTTATTTTCATAGACCTTGACATGAGCGGCAGGGTACATATGAAACCAGTGCTCCACCCAATTCTTCCTGAAGCAATTTTGTGGCTGATTCAAGACCCCTGTACTATTGATTTGAGGGTTCCTAAATGGTTGGAGACCCACACCAGTCTAATGTATTTGAGATGTTGTACCCTCTTAACGAAAGATCAGAGGAAAATACCTTCAACAAAACTGCTGGTTGGGTCGGATGTGGTATTCTGAGCCACTTGGTTTGTTGTCTCACATGTTTATGCTTAAAGTTCTTAATGGTTTGTTCTTGTTGAGTTTATGGGACCTTTGTCTATACTGTACTGTTCCTTTTTCATTTTTTTAGATAAGCATTCCATACTGTTAGGTGAAGAACTGGTGCTACCCTTCTTCACATTGAGGCATCATCCTACCATTGTGATCAGAAGCCCTATAACCCGGCTTCATTGTTAGGATGCAGGATTTATATAAATTAGCTCTACTGGGGTCTTAAAAGTGCAGGCATTGAGGAAGAAGTACAAAATCAGCAGGCAAATGAGTAGTCAGAAACAAGCAAAGGTCAGGGCAGGCAGCAGTGCAGAAACATAACCGGAAACAAGCAGAGGTCAGGGCAGGCAGCAGTGCAAAAACATAACCGGAAACAACCATAAAACCAAAGAAAAAAAACGACCCACAGTCCATATAGTGCAGAATAATATACATTTTTATTAGTATCACAGATTAATAACCGGAAACAAGCAGAGGTCAGGGCAGGCGGCAGTGCAGAAGCATAATCCATTGAGCAAGCTGAGGTCAGGGCAGGCGGCAGTGCAGAAACATAATCCATTGAGCAAGCTGAGGTCAGGGCAGGCGGCAGTTCAAAAACATAATCCATTGAGCAAGCAGAGGTCAGGCAGGCGGCAGTGCAGAAACATAATCCATTGAGCAAGCAGAGGTCAGGGCAGGCGTCAGTTCAAAAACATAATCCATTGAGCAAGCAGAGGTCAGGGCAGGCGGCAGTTCAAAAACATAATCCACTGAGCAAGCAGAGGTCAAGGCAGGCGGCAGTGCAGAAACATAATCCATTGAGCAAGCAGAGGTCAGGGTAGGCGGCAGTTCAAAAACATAATCCATTGAGCAAGCAGAGGTGAAGGCAGGCGGCAGTGCAGAAACAATCCATTGAGCAAGCAGAGGTCAGGCAGGCGGCAGTTCAAAAACATAATCCATTGAGCAAGCAAAGGTCAGGGCAGGCGGCAGTGTAGATGCATAACTTTAAACAAGCAGAGGTCAGGGCAGGCGGCAGTATAGAAACATGATCCATTGATCAAGCCATAGTCAAAACCGGAAAATCTGTCTAAGAAGCAGCTGTGCAGAAGATGGTATGTGCTTGCTGCAAGCAACTCGCCACTACATTTTCCGCCGGCTAAATCAAAGTGCCGCGGAATTCTCTTCTCGGGAGAATGATCTTCCTAGGACTTGGAAGGAAACCCAAATCTCTCTTGTAGGCACGTTGTACATCCTGTGGGCTCATCAGCATTACTTGCATGATCTTTCCAGTGGTATAGCTGACTGGCAGGTGTGGTGTAGGATTGTAGCCTTGTTTAGCAGTCACCTTAATACGCGGTTGATGGTCGTAAGGCATACTGAGGAGTATACGTGCTTGAGAGGGAGTTAGCTCCATCCAGGTGCATGGGGATGGGCTCCTGGGCAATGTGGCTGTTGTCTCTTCCTCATCTACTGTTCTGGTGAGTATCAGGCGTTCCTTCATACCCTCTGGCTCTGCGCTGATGTTTGCTGCAGGTTGTACGAATCGGCCTATTTCGGGCATTGTAGGATATGGTGGTGGACTTTTCAGTCTGGAATATCGGTCCTTTGCCTTTTCTGGTGTTTTGAACAGGCATTTAATAATTGACACGATATAATAAAGCACTGCCATCACATACCCCGTGAAGCCAGTTGGCCTTTGGTGGTGTTCAGGCCTCTGACTGTATAGGGATGTCCTGGCATGTGGGAGACGTCTCCGTGGTTGGAACTTTCCTCCAGCTACGGGTGCAGCCATTAGGCTGCCTTCCCCTCCACACACACAAAAGTGTGTGCGGATGGTAGAAAACACTCCCAAAAAAAAGAAATAAAAGTAAAAAAAATAAACAAAACAAGTAAAAAGTGATTTACAAGTCGCTCTGGGTTAGTGTTCAGCTCTCCTCTCTATCTCTGCTTGCCTCGCACTGACCGTTCTTGCGGAACATTCCATGACTCGTGGACAACGCTTCTGTGATGTCATAAAGACGAACATGGCAATGGGTCTAATATAGGAGAACTAGTTATGTTACCCATGGCAGACCATCCAATACCAGCTGCCACTGTACGGATAGGGGTTAGCTGGATTGGGATGAGATGTATAAAAACTTACCGGTACAATAGCGCAAGTCATTGCTTTATTTACTGTTTTTGCTTTTTTACCTGTTTACAGGCAAATCTTTCTATTTGATATTTTCAAACCTGTATAATTCTGTATCCTCATATGTGAGATAATGTGATGTATCTATTGTCAGCTCCTTGTAGGAATGTCTCCTCCTCTCTTCCCGGTAACACGGATCACCCGTGATGGGCACAGACCATTGCTGTAGTCGGAATTATTTCATATAGCTTCAGAATAAATGTTAAATAATATTGTATTTTTTCCATATAATTGGCTCAGATCACTTTTTTTAATTTGTCTGTAATTCTAAGTAGTGATAAAAAAATAAATAACCCCAAGTGTGAACCTGGTGTAGAACGTACAAATTGTCCAGAGTCTCTCCTGGGCCATGTTCACACGTGCAGAAGTGCTGCATTGTTTCCATAGGTATTCGCACTAAAGCAATCAAAACTTTTTATTGTATTTTTTTGTGGCAGTTTTTTCGAATGCATTTTTTTAGTAGAGGAATGCTTCAGTTCCACAATTGGAGACTTCATTGGAATTTTGCATGCGTTTTTTATGCTCTCCATATAATATAGTGGAAAATATTAAACAAAAGCATCAAAAAGTTCACACTTCTGCTGCACCATTAGCCCCTGTATGTAGTACAGCTTAGGCCTCTTTCACACTTCAGTTTTTTGCATCAGTTCAAATCCGCCAAAAAGGCAGACAAGCGGATCCGTTCTGAACTGATGTGAACGGATGGCACAGGATCCTGAAAATGAGGAAATTTAAAGGAAATGCTGGTCGGGAAGGAGAGAGAGAGAGAGTTTTGTTGCAAGCTCCGTTTTGAAATCTTTGAGGATGGTGACGGACAGCAACTTTTGGCGGATCCTCAAAAAAAAAACGGATGAAACGGACAGCCATCCGTCACAATCCGCCATTAATGCAAGTCAATGGGGAAAAAACGGATCCTCCAAAAAAAATTGAGGATCCGTTTTTGTCAAAACCTGACGGATTGTGACTGATTGCAAAAAACTGAAGTGTGAAAGGGGCCTTAGGGAGCGATAAATGAAGTGAAAAGAAAAGTAAAACAACAAAAAAAGATTTAAACAAATCTGAAAAAAAACTCATAAAAGTTCAATTTTCCTCCATTGAAAATGAACATAAAAAAAAATGTCAAGTGATATCGCCACATCCAGCAAAGTCCGAGCTATCAAAATATAAAAATAATTAACCCAATTGGTAAACACAAAAAATTTAAAAACGCCAACATTGCGGTATTTTTTGGTCGCTGCAATACCACTTAAAATACGTAACAAGCAACTAAAATGTCATATCTATCCCAAAGTAATATCCATAATAACGTCTCGCCTTATGAAAAAATAATCCCTCTCATAGCTCTATTGAACGAAAAAGTAAAACTACGGGTCTCGGAAAATGGCAACACAAACTCCAACATATTTTTTATTTCAAAGTCTTGATTTTTTTTCTACCACTAAAATAATTTAAAAATCTGGGCACGTTTAGTATCTCTGTAATCATACTGATGAGGAGAATCATATTACATGGTCATTTTTACCACATAATGTACGCCGTAAACATAATTAAGGTCAGAATTGCGTTTTTTTTCACAATTTTCCCATTTCCCTGTACATTGTGTGTCAGGATAAGTCACAACCACTGCCACCAATATTTCTTGAACACCACTTGCTCACGACACACCTGCCCTGGGATGTTACTATAAAGGTGAACCTCCCATATTCTTTTGTCCACTCACCTAAGCGCACCCCGCAGACAGTTCTCACATCCACATCACACTGTTTGCTGCTATCGGTCACTGTTTTGATAGGCCAGTGAGACACCTGCGCTGGGTCACACACTAGCACACATGCCACCCAGCTTTTCTGAGCCCCTGATAGGTGCTCTTCTTTTACTTTTGTATACACATACAGCAAAACACAACCAAGGTATACTCGCCGTCCTCAGGGTTTGGGGGACGTTTAGCGCAGAAAAGAACAAACTTATTAAAATTTAGATTTAAAGGGATCCTGTCAGCAGGATTGTGAACAGTAAAGTACAGACAGTGTCAGGTCTACGCTGTTATACTGATTAAAATGAGGTGACCTGGGTGATGAAATGCATCTTGTGGTTGTTGTGTAATCTGTATTTGTAAATTTCAGTTATTGAGATTCTGGTGCTCCGGGTGTTTGTGGGGTTACAAAAAAAAGGTTTGCATTCATCAAAATGGTGCCTGTGCTGTAGTATAATACATGACTAATATCAATATGTAGACATGTGTAAGGGGTTGAGAGTCTTACCCCTTTAAACCCCCATGTTGCTGTTGTACTTGTATATATATTTATATATATGTTATACCATTGTTGCGCATTATCGTATATTTCATGTTGCTGTATTATTTATATAGCATAAGCTATGTTTCTGCACCTTGTACTTGGTAGGGACAGTGCAGTCTGGGCTATGGTCACTAGATGGGGCACTGAGCTCATTGCACAGTAGATGTAGCTGTAGGACATATAGGAGTTAACTGTAGGAGGGGATAGCTGGAGAATAAGCCAGGATGGTCTTCCAGTTTCAGGCAGTCAGAGGCCTGACCCCTTTGTGCTCGGGTGGGCTATATGCCTGAGCTGCCTAACTACCCCGTGATGTTAAAGCTGATGCCCAGCCATCTAGAGAAGAACACGGTACTGCAGAATCAGCAATAAAGTGGAAAAGAGTGTAAGTAAACAGAGGAAGATTGAAGGTTACCGTAAAAGGGTACGGGCAGGTCACTCCAGAATGTGGTGGAAAGCTACGTGGGCTGAATCTCTGATGTCCGGGGCGAAACATGCTGGAGAGCGCTTCACCGTGGTGACGCTATACAGGGAGGACACTGAGGAGCCATCTGAGACGCTTCGTCAAACGGAAACACTGCAAGGAACAGTGAAGGGAAAGATGAAGTAATGTTCTGTCTTTACTGTGATGAAAATGCTGGAAACTATGTGGATGTGCTGTGTCCTGAAGAAAATAAATTTGCTCAGTTAAGAGTTGCCCTGGACTGTGTCTCTATTCATTGGGATCAAGGATCAGCATCAAGTCGGCGTAGCAAAGGGGACGCTGACGGCACGGTGAGTATTCACCGTACCATGCAAGAGAAGAGGTACCGTTTTCCTGTAGAGGGAGGTCAGGGTATACAATGCCCGAACCCGAAATACTCAGCCACGACTACTGCCCTGGCTGACCTTTACACATAAAGTGTAGAAGTCGGGGGGGAAAGTGGGGAATGTGGTCTAGAAGTGATCAAGTATAGTGTGTTATTTTCTGCAGCAAACGTGTCCTGGCTGGAAGAGGAAGAAAAGCGAAGATGAATCGCTACAAATACAGAGGTCACTGGTAAGTCAGTGATTTACCTGGACACTTACATTATATAGTATATACAGAGCTCCTGTGTATAATGTCACTGGTGATCCTTGTATTACCTGTACGCTGACTATATGCAGAGCTCCTGTGTATAATGTTACTGGTGAGTCACTGTATTACCTGTACACTATACACTATATACAGAACTCCTGTGTATGTCTCCAGTGATCATTCTATTACTTGTACACTGACATTATATATACAGACAGGTAGCGTCGGACTGATTCTCCGGTGGGCCCTGGCATCTGGTGGGCCCTGGCACCTCTACTGGTATACAGGGACAGCAGTTGCCTAGGGCCCCCACTGCTCCAGGGGCCCCCAGCCAGTGCCACACAGCTGCTATGGGGGCCCTGCCAGCGGAGCAGCAGCGGGTGTCAGGAGGCAGGAGCCACTGTCCCCACTACTAAAGAGAAATGAATATTCATTCACTCTCGGCCTTCACTCACCCCGGGGCCCCGCTCCCCAACCTAGGCAGCCGGCGCCGCGCTCAATTGCAGTGGAAGAGAGAGCATCTCTCTCCCATCAGTCCCCTCTGCTCCTGACTCACAGCCGATGCGCGATGACGTCACTTCATCGCGCACCCGCTGTGTGTCTGGCAGACGGGTCAGCTGCTGACACTGAAGCCGTCATCAGCGTGGGAGCAGGAGGAGAGGTGAGTATTGTGGTTTGTTTTTTATATATCTCTATATCTATCTATATCTATCTCTATATCTATCTGTCTCTATATCTATATATCTCTATATCTATCTATTTCTATCTGTATATCTATATCTCTATCTCTATATCTATCTGTCTCTATCTTAGATATAGAGATAGATATAGATAGATAGATAGATATAGAGGTAGATATAGATAGATATAAATAGTCTATATCCATCTATCTCTATACCTATCTATATCTATCTCTATCTATTATCTTTATATCTATCCATCTATATATCATCTATCCATAGATCTATCTATTTATCCCCTATCTATCTATCTATATACCTATCTATAGCTATCACTATCTATTATCTTTATATCTATCTATCTATCTATCTATCTTTCTATCTATCTATCCATATATCTATTTATCCCCTATCTATCTATTTATCTATCTATATCTATCTAGGTCTATCTATCTCTATAGCTACCTATATCTTTCACTATCTATTATCTTTATATCTATCTGTCTATCCATAGATCTATCTATCTATTATCTATCTATACATCTAATTATCACATATCTATCTATCTATCTATCTATCTAGTGTTATACCCTATGAGGGGGCAGCATTATACCCTATGAGGGGGTGCATTATACCCTATGAGGGGGGAGAAGCATTATACCCTATGAGGGGGCAGCCTTATACCCTATGAGGGGGTGCAATATACCTTATCTTCCAACAAAATTAATTCTAAGTCCTCCATTTTGTTGGCGAGGCTTCTGGCATTTGTATACATGCACTTTATGTATGTCTGTACCTCTATTTCTTAAATTATTAACTGTTCTAACCTCACCCCCCATGCCACTACCACCCCCAATTTCATTATTTGTGCCCAGGTCTCTATCTACACAGTCTTCCCCTCTTATAAAATGAATACCCTCCCCTAGTTCCAAGTTTAAACACTCCTCCACCCTTCTAGCCATTTTTTTCCCCAGCACAGCTGCACCCTCCCCATTGAGGTGCAGCCCGTCCCTAGCGTAGAACCTGTAGCCAACTGAGAAGTCGGCCCAGTTCTCCAGGAACCCAAACCCCTCCTTCCTACACTAATTCTTGAACCACTTATTAACTTCCCTAATCTCCTCTCTGGCGTGGCACGTGGTACAGGAAATATTTCCAAAAATACCACCTTGGAGGTCCTTGCCTTAAGATTGCAGCCTAATTCCCTGAAATCATCTTTAAGGACCTTCCACCTACCTCTGTGTCATTTGTACCAATGTGCACCATGACCGCTGGATCCTCACCAGCCCCTCCCAGTAATCTGTCAACCCGGTCAGCGATGTGTCAGACTTGCGCGCCAGATAGGCAGCACACCGTTCGACGATCCCTTTCTTTGTGACAGATTGCCCTATCTGTTCCCCTAATAATTGAGTCCCCCACTACCAGCACCTGTCTGGCCTGCCCTGCTCTCCTATTTCTCCCCTTACTGGAGCATATACTCCTCTGGCTTTCAGAGGACATGCCTTGCTGCAGCAGTGCTACCCCTGCACTGACACTCCCCTCATCTGCCAACTTGGCAAACTTATTGGGTTGTGCCAGATCAGGACTAGCCTCCCTGGCACTCTTCTGTCTACCCCACCTTCTAACTGTCACCCATCTTACTGCTTCACTGTCCTGCAGCTCCAACCTAGCATCCCCCCCTCATCTATCTCATTGAGCGTCTGCTCAGTGAGTAGAAGTCTCCTTTCCATATTGTCTATTGATCTCAGTGTTGCCAGCTGCACATTTAAATCCAGTATCTGGGCTTCCAAATGCACAATGTGCTCACATCTCGCACAGCAGTATGCACCCTCGACTGGCTGGTCAAGGATTGCGTACATGCGGCAAGACATACACTGGATGGCATTGGCAATAGTGGAGCACATTCCTAATGGGGATTGCACCAGACAGAAAAGATAAGTAAAAATAAATAAAAAGTATTAATAAAATATAACAGCAATTCAGTAATACCTCCTTTGCAAACTCCCTGAATCCAAAGTCACTGAATCACAAGTCACACACTTACCACCGTTCGCACTTACGCTCAGGTCACACTCAGCTCGTTTACACTCGCTCAGGCAGAAGATTTAAAGAGATTTTTTTTCCCTTCACCAGCAAACCACCCTGCTGCTCAATGCACTTCCAAAAGCTCCTGTGTATAATTTCACTGGTGGTCACTGTATTACACTGACACTGTATGCAGATCTTCTGTGTATAAATATCAAGATCTTGTCAGCGTCGGCGAACTGCCACGGCTGAGCAGCGTGACTCACCCCTACTGCGGGAGGGCCCGGGGTCCGATACTGCAGGGAAAGTTGAGGCAGACGGGACCTGCGATGCTGAAGGTAGTAAGAAGTACAAGGACCTACGATCATGTGACCACAGGGGGCGGGGCTTAGTGTCCCACTTCTGAAGATGATTGTAGGACTCTACTACAGGAATCCTGGAGTAGAGGCGAGGGGAACTCAGGTCAGACAAACGGGCGGTCATATATGGAGAGGGCGGCGCGATACCAGAGGGGCGAGCAGAGAGTAGTCAGAACGTAAGCAATGAGTCATACATGGAGATAGCTGCACAGTACAAGAGGGGTAATCAGAGAATAGTCAGGTCATAGGCAATGAGTCATACACAGAGATAGCAACGCAGTACAAGAGGGACAGGCAGAACTCGTAACAGGGACAGAACCAGATCAAAACCAAACAAGCATAAAGTATTACAGTCACAAAGCACACCAGGGTCACACACACTCGGCCAAAGGTCTGAGTATAAACGATGAGTAATGAGCCCACAATGAGGCTTTAAAAAGCCTCCCAGAATCTCAGAGTGAGGCCATCCACATTAACCTCTGAACTACCTAATCCCACAAGCTGAGCAAACCTTGACAGTAATGTTGCCAGTGATCACTGAGCTCCTGTGTATAATGTCACTGGTAATCACTGTATTACCTGTACACTGACTCTATATACAGAGGTACTGTGTATAATGTCACTGGTGGTAATAACAGTGTTGTTAGTATTGTGGTTTGTATTCATAATCAGTATTGTAGTATTCCATCAATAAGTGGTGGTAATTTGTGGACTGTTCACAGTGTGGAAGTATTTCTCCGTGTATGAGTTATTATTTGGTCCCTATATGCTGGTAATATGTCATATTATTCGGTCACTATGTGGTGGTAATATGTGGTCTGGTCATGGTGTGGTTGTATTTGTGCCTTTTATGTGATATGATGCGGGTACTATGTGGTCTGGTCATGGTGTGGTGGTATTTCTCCCCTGTATGTGGTATTATTGGTCTTGGTACAGTGGATTGTGTTGTGTATGACGGTCATTAGTTCTCTCTGATATTAATTAGGAGAATATTCTTTATTTCCATTAGAGATTAAATACTTTGTAAACAGCGGCAGAGATGCACTTACAAGGGTTTCCTGTGGAAAAACGTAATCTCCTATTCACAGGACAAGTGATGACGTATTGATTGGGGGGTCTAACTACTTGGACCCATTCAGCAAAATGTGGAACTTTTTATCCCCATTAGACTGGAGTGGCATGTCCGACTTGACCACTGATCCATTCATTCCCTCAGTGGCTGCACTTGTATTTTTATAGAAGCCCCAAAGAGAATGAATGAAGCTTCGGTCAGATATCTAACCTGCTGCTCCATTTTAAAATGGGGATAAGTGTCCTATCAACGATAAAACTTTCTCATTCTTCCGGTCGGTGCAGTTTCTAATGGTCGGACGTATGCGATCAGCTATCCTATAGAGCCCATGGATCGGTGACAAATTGTTTTAACCAAAGAACCACATTAATGTAAACTACCGTAATTATACATTCTAGTTATGGGGGTGCACAGTAGATGTGCAGGAGCCGCCTGTGTTTTACAGCCGAGGCTCCACTATAATGGGGATAACGACTGACAGATATTAGCATATAGCTGTAGCATGGGGCCCTAGAGTCCATTCCCCTGGTGGGCCCCAGACACCCCAGTTCGACCCTGAATATACGTCATTGTGGATTATCAGATACCGAATTTAGGGAAATTTCACTGTAATATGGAAGGCAATGACATGAATAGATAGCAAAATCAGGTTTGTCTACAATCTTTTTTATTTGTTAGGTTCTTTCCTGTTACAGCACTTCTGTTCTGTAGTATAAACCTTCTCTCACACTAGTGCTAGCGATAAACCTTGGTTTGCCTTCTTCTAAAGTCTCTGTTGTCCCTGCAGACTAGGACCTTCTCTCTTTACTCCTTGGGTATCCGCTGTCCTAGCAGGAAGTGAGAAACGTTCTCGTAAATCACAAGGATGGTACAGCAGGCGGGGTCGCTCAAAATAACTTGGGGGCAATTTTCTTTAGAAGTCCGTATATACTCGTGTATAAGCCGACCCATGTATAAGCCGACCACCCTAATTTTGTCACAAAAAACTGGGAAAACTTATTGACTCACGTAAAAGCCTAGATTGGAAAATGCCGAAGCTACTGGTAAATTTAAAAAAAAAATGGGCCCCATAAGATGCTCCATAAAGTTTATGATGGCCCCATATAATGCTCCATAAAGTTCATGATGGGTTCCATAAGATGCTCCATACAAAAATATGCCTAATAATGCTGCACAGTGAATAATGGTGGCCCTATAACATGGTCCATAATAACATATGCCCCATATAATGCTGCACAGTGATTGGTGACCCCTTATAATGCTGCACAGTGATTGGTGGCCCCTTATAATGCGCAGTGATTAGTGGCCCCTTATAATGCTGCACAGTGACTAGTGGCCCCTTGTAATGCTGCACAGTGAGTGGCCAATTTTAATGCTGCGCAGTGATTAGTGGCCCCTTATAATGCTGCACAGTGATTAGTGGCCCCTTATAATGCTGCACAGTGATTAGTGGCCCCTTATAATGCTGCACGGTGATTAGTGGCCACTTATAATGCTGCCCAGTGATTAGTGGCCCCTTGTAATGCTGCAGTGATTAGTGGCCCCTTATTATGCTGCACGGTGATTAGTGCCCCCTTATTATGCTGCACGGTGATTAGTGGCCCCTTGTAATGCTGCACAGTTATTAGTGGCCCCTTATAATGCTGCACAGCGATTAGTGGCCCCTTATAATTCTGCACAATGATTAGTGGCCCATTCTAAGCTGCACAGTGATTAGTGGCCCCTTACAATGCTGCACAGTGACTAGTGGCCCCTTACAATGCTGCTGCCGCAGCCTCAATTAAAAAAAACAAAAAACTATATACTCACCTTGTCGTTGCTGCAGCTGCTGCACCTCAGCGTTGCTGGCTCTGCAGTCACTGTTCAGGCAGAGGGCGCCTGCTAACTACGTCATGGCGCCCTCTGACCTAAACGTCACTGCCAGAGGAAGCAAGACAGCAGAGCGACGCAAAGCGTTGGAACGGGGTACAGGTGAATATGGCTCCCCCCGTTATACTCACCTCTCCTGGCATGTCTCTGCAGCACCCCGTGCTTGTTCCATCTTCTCAGCGCTGTTCTTCCTGCTTTCTGCGGTCACGTGGTGCCGCTCATTACATATGTGCATATTAATGAGGGTAATCAGCGTACCACGTGACCGCTGAAAGCAGGAAGAACAGCGCAGAGAATATGGAATAAGCACGGGGGGCTGCAGAAACATGCCAGGAGAGGTGAGTATGATCTCCGACACCCCCCGCTCCCCCTTCCCGGCCGACCCCTGGTATATGACTCGCGTATAAGCCGAGAGAGGGACTTTCAGCCCAAAAAAATGGGCTGAAAATCTCGACTTATACGCGAGTATATACGGTAAGCCTTTTTTTTTTCCTTTAAGACAGAAGAAACAAAACTATTAACTCTTCTTCTAAGGTCTGACTGTGAGCTCGGACCCTCCCCAGCTATTTGTTAGGGAACTCCAGGCTAAGGGGTCGTACTGCTATGTTCTGTTATTGCAGGCTTCATCATCCCAATCATAGTCCATCATCAGCACATCAGCCCCATCATAGTCCATCATCTGCACATCAACCCCATCATAGTCCATCATCAGCACATCAGCCCCATCATAGTCCATCAACAGCCCCATCATTGTCCCATAATGAAAGAGGTGTTGTTGCGCATTCTTAATAGCCGCTTGTTCCAGACACCCTGTTCTTAGGATTGGTGGGGGTCCTGGCAGTGAAACACCCGTAATCAGCAAGTTATGATCTACCAATGGCTAGGGGATTACTTGCTGAGGAGGCACAAGTTGGGGACTACTGTTTTTAAAGACCACACTACCTATATCAGGAGCTGTGAAGAAATGCATGTTTCTCAGCTTTATCTTGAGTCCATTTTCCTTGTCGATAATTCTTAGATAATTCTGGGAAAAAAAGTGTTATATTACATATAACAAACGTTAGACTTTATTATCCAAAGACAATTTATCGGCAGTCAGTGCAGTGTACTACATTAGTTTGTGGGACAGAACATGTTAATAAAGGGTCAGTCTCATCACTGCACTCACCGTCCATAAGCTTTATTAGGGTAGATATCCACAGAATATGGATATAGTAGATGGATACTCCC